>NW_003315873.1:0-1228234 GCF_000151355.1 Fusarium vanettenii 77-13-4 | reverse complement strand
ATAGAAAACTTAATATCTCTCTATTTTATATTATAAATATAATTTATTATTAGGCTAATATAATAAGAGAATTAGAAAATAATCTTATTTTTTTTTTTTTTTTTTATATTCCTTATATTAATAGTATTAATATAATATCTATAAAATACTAAGGTATTCTTTATATATTAAGTAAGTTTATATATTATTTTATATATTAAATAGTACTTCTAGATATTATAGGTTCTTAATTATTACTTAGTAGTATATATAGATATATATATCTTATATATTAGTAATATTTATATATTCCTTTGCGGTCTAAATATATTATTTCTATAATATATTCTAATATTAATTTCCTTATTTATTATAGAGTTATAAGTAATATTTTTCTTTCTATAAATTATTATCTATCTTAGGGTTTTATTAATTATAGATCTAGGCTATTATTAGTTATTATTAGGCTTTGGCTCTAGCGCTATAATTAAGATCCTTATTATATTACTTAATTTATCTTATTATTATAATAGTCTTAGTATTAAGATCTTTATTAAGTTTATTAATTAATTTAGGTAATAGTTTTTATCTTAATTTATCTATAAGATAGAATTATTTTACCTTTAGGGGTTTTATTATAATATATTATAATTTTAGCTAGGGGTAATTATTATACTTAAATTATTCCTTAGTGAGGTATACTTAGCTATAGGGCATAATAATTTCTCTTAATTTTAGATTAGTATTATTATACCTAGTCTAGGCTATACTAAGTATCTTAATTATTTAAAGAGCTATTTATAATTTATTATTAGCTTATATAAATCTTATTTATTTTTTACCTTTAGGGAGCTACTATTATTATAGCTAATAATAACTTTCCTTAATATTATATTACTTCTTATAATAGACCTTCTCGATATAGTTTATCTTATAGTAATATTAATATTTAAGTCTATAATAATTATATTTCTTTTATTAAGTTATTTTAAGTTTTATAGGTCTTATATAAGTTCTATAAGATATATCGGCTTATTAGGATCTCCCCTAATTAATATTAAATTAAGGTTTTTAATAATTTTCTTTATTATTATAAGGGTTTTAAAGTTTTTTCTAAGAGAATTATTAATTATTAATCTTAATTACTTAGCTAATATAATCGATAAGGTTATTAAGCTAGTCTTCTTTATAGAGTTCGGCTTATACTTTTTTCTTAAGTCTATTAAAGAAAAAGGATATTAGGGGTTCTTAGTCTTAATTAAGCTTTAAGGCGAGCTAAAAGTACTTAGTGCTATACTTTAATATAGAGCGAGTTTATTAAAATGCCTTAATTTCTCTTTTTACTTAGGCCTTTTTATTTATTATTTTAAAAGCTTATTAGAGTATAGCTTTAAAGGTTTTAAAGCTAGAATAGAGGTTTATAGTCTAAGGCGAGTATTTAGTAAGTAGTTTAATAAGGTAATCCTTTATAGTAGGTTTAAACTAGGCTATAATATACTTAGTGAGATACTTAGCGGTATATTAGACCTTATTAGATATTATAGTAAACTAAGTAAGGTAATAGAATATAAATGCGCGTAGCTATATAAGGAATATTAATAATTTATATATAATACTATTAAACTTCTCTAGTTATTTTAGCTTTAGGATTTCTCTAATATCTTTACTTTTTATAGTAGTAATTATTATATTATTAATATTCTAGATATTCTTATAGTATTATTAGTTCTAAGCTTATTAAGTAGCGGCTATATAGTTAATAAATCCTCTAAGTTCCTCTATTTTAGTAATTATAATAATAACCTAGGCATAGAGTTACTTAATTTCTTTATTATTACTATTTATTTCTTTATTGCTATTAGGGTTAATTTAAATTAGTGCGATAGGGGTAGGTAGATAATTAATAAGTAGACCCTATTAATAGTTATTATTAGAAGTAGCCTAAGTAGCTATTATGTTTAATATTATTTAAGGTAATATAAGTAATCCTCTAAATAAGAGCTATTAATATATAATAATTATAGGGTTCTTAAGGGATAAACTAGTCGTATTAGTTTATATTAATAGAGGAGAATATTATATAACCTTAAAAGGTAGTATAATATTATATCTAATAATATACTTAAGGTATTAAGTATAACTAAGTTATATTAATAACTAAGGTAGCTATTATATAAGGAAGTATAATAAATATATCTTATATACTTATATGGTTTAGGTGCCTTATTCTTTATACTATGAGGCTTATGATCCAAAGAGTAAGGCTTATATTTAGAATAGTAAGTAACCTTATAATAGGTTAGTATAGAAGGGAATTTATAGGGCTCTGTTCCCACGTGATGTGAGGCCTATTGGGGCGTAACAAGTATATAATACCTTTTAAAGGACTTCTATTAATAATATTAGAAGAAGGAATAAAAATAGCATTCTAGTTAATAATATCCATAGTACCCGCGAGCTATATAGCTACTATGGCCTCTAACTCTACCCTCTCGGCCTTATCTAATTTATCTAATAAGTTTAGACCCTAATATACTATCTCTATACCTCGCTTATAGATTTACTTCTTTTAGCGATATAGGTATATTAGGCAAGAAAGCCGCTTATTTACCTACTATTATAAGGTAATTAATTCCTCCTCGGCCCTCTCCTCCTTAAGCTTAAAACGACGCTTCTTAGCTATAAGGCGGGATACTTTTAAAACGAGTTAATAGGAAGAAAAAATATTAAGCTAAATTACGCTTATTAGCGGAAACTAATACTCCCGAACTATTATAAGCGCGACCCTAATAAATATACTCTAAATAATAGGATATACCCTTAAGTATCTTATATTATAGCTACTTCTAGATATAATATAAATAAGGTATAACTTTAAAACCTATTTCTTTAATTAGTTTAAATAATTAATAATAGTATATAATAAATTAGGATTTTACTTTTAATATAATATATATAATAAGCATACGCCGCATCTAAGTATACGCCGCACTTTTCTTATACCCTTAAGTTAAAAACCGTAATAAAAATATAATAAACTAATTAATTAATTAAAATTAATTACTATACTCTTCGCTAAAAGTCTTAATTATTACTTAATAAGTCCTTATATTATAGCCGGTCTTTCCGTATATATTATAGCGCCGAACCCCTAGTTACGCTAACCTTCCTTAATTACTATTTCTTAATAATTCTACTATTACCTATATATTATTATCTATCTAATTAATTATTTACTTTCCCTCCTTTATTATTATTACCCCTTTTTTTTATAATTAGGTTTTTTTACCCTTTAGCGCTAGCTTAGTATCTTATTTACTTACTAAAGGTCTTAGACTTTAGCCCTTAATAAGGCATTCTTATATATTATTACTATAATTCCCTTAATAAGGGACTTAAGAGCTCTTAGAATTAACTCTAAGGAGCTACTTTAATGCCGCTTAATTTATTTATTAAGGTATTTAGACTAAGATTAGGCCTTAAGTATAGTCTTTAGGGTCTTTAAGACCTAAGGGTTTATAAGGCTAATTACCTCCTTAGTAAGTATTAGAGTCTATAGCTATATATTAAGCTTTAAGACTATACTTTCTAGGTTAAGAGGAATAAGCCTAGCTCCTCTAAAGGCTAATCTAATATTTCTTTTTATTATAATAGCTTAATAAGCGATATAAAAGGCTAGAAAAAACTTAGTCTTCGAAATATAGGTTATAGAGTATTTAATTAGATATTTTATTTCTCGGCTATAAGCCTTCTTAAGTAAGCTAAAGTACCTAATATCGAGAGGCTAAAGTAAATAAGATAAATAAGGTGGTATATAAAGCGTAATAATCTTATTTTTCTTATAATACCTCTTAAAGGTAATAAAATAATAACTTTTATAGCTATTAAGGATTAAAAGATAATAATAATTATTTAATCGCTTAGCTATATATTAGTCGAAGTACTTAAGCTACTTAAGACTAATTTTATTATTAATCTAGCTATTTTAAGTTATTATAATAGCTTAGTCGCCTAGGAGGTTACTCTCTTAATACTAATTAGTAAGGTAATATTAGCCTATACCGATAATAAATAGCTAGATTACTTAGCCTTTTATATTAATTGCCTAAATTACTATAATCTATTCCTAGCTTCTAGGCTATATTAATTTTAATCTTCTATGCCTTTTTATACCTATAATAACTATTTCGCTTATAATTATACCTATAAGAAAGCTAATCTTATTAAAGTTTTAAATATTATCTAATTAAATACTATACTTCGCGATTATATTTACTACGAGCTAAAACTACTTATAAATAATAATTAGATCTTTATACTTAGCTCTCTAGTAATTATATTTATAAAAGAAATAAGTCTTAAGCTCTTTATATCGCGTAATAAAGTTATAAGCCTAGCGCTTACTAATAGGTAATATATCGCGGTCGATAAGTAATTAGTTAGCTATTTCTTTAATAGCATATAATTAAAGAAGAAATCCTCGTAAATCTAAGTTAAGAATAAACTATACTATAATCTATTCCTCTAGATTAGATAATCGGCGTGACTTAGGGATCTAATTATATCGCGATTAAATCCCTTATCTACAATAATATAATCGCCGCTTATTAATCTTATAGATTCCTATGGCGCGTCGGATACTTAGTTTTAGGTTATTTTAAAGGGCTTAAAGGGCAAGAAGGGTTCTAGCTTTAGTATTTAGGTCTAATATTATTCGTAGTATAGAAATTGATTAATTAATTAGAAAGTTTAGTATAGGAGGGAAAAGTGCGGCGTATACTTAGATACGGCGTATACTTATTATATATATTACTATTAATATTATTAGAATATTTAAGGAAGAAGGTTTTAATAAATTAAGAAAAGTTAGGTAATTAGCTTTATAGGCCTTAAGGATAAGACCTAATAGAGGGGAGATATTATATTACGACCTAATAAAATACTTATTATATAACTAAGGAAGATCTTATTATTACTTATTAATTAGGATATAATTACTATTAAAACCTAAGCAATTATAATAATTACTTCGTAATTACTTATAATTACTTATATAATTACTTTAATTAATATCCCGAGGATAGTAATTAGGAAAGACCTCTTAAGTATATAGACTATATTTATTTATACTTTCTTCTATAGTAGCTACCTTAGCTATTAATATAACTTAGTTATACTTAATACCTTAAGTATATTACTAGATATAATATTATGCTACCTTTAAGGTTATATAATATAATCTAGTGCTAATATAAATTAGTATGACCGGTTTATCCCTTAGGAAATATCCTCTCGTTATAATACTTAAAAGAAATTAATATATTAAATTAGCTATCTTAGCCTATAAGGTATTTCTTATAGCTTTAGAGCGCCTAGGGGTATCTTAAGAGCTTAAGTACTTTATATAATATATAGAATTATTAGAGCTTAAAGGACTTATAAAATCTATAAAATATCGCCTTATTAAGGCAATAATAATAAATATAGGCTAGGTTAATAGCTTATTAGAGCTAGTTATAATATTAAAGCCGCTAATAGGATATATATAAAGCGGGGAAGTTAGGGGAAGGGGATTAAGGTTTTTAAGTTATTAAGTCATAGGAGTGACTTAAGGAGGAGGAAGGTTTTAGTTATAAAGATATAAAGGTTTAGGTGGTAGCTACTAGGGTAAGTCAATAGGAGTATAGGCTTAGTTAGAGCTTAAATGTAATATCTCGGCGAATTACCAAACTTGTCTAGTTGGCGCATATATCATCTTTGAACATAATGCTGGGTTCTGACATAAGTTTGAACTAGACCAGATGTCACGCCCCTACAAGCTATTGAGAGGACTTCACAGATCACAGACGCTAGATGCGTCGTATTACGACACACTCACGGATTCGGAGCTCATGGAACGCAACGAGGATCAAGTTGTCCTCAAGTGGCTTGAGGGTGCCACCGAAAGAGGCACAAAGCGACATGGAGATGGAAGAAAAGCCAAAGGCCCTCGTAAGTTTCCCTAAACGCGGTGACGAGACATCGAAACGAAGTGCCTTCGTCGCGCATGCTGACCAATTGTGCTCAACCCACATACAGACGAAAGGGTCCAAAAGGGAACAGAGCCGCTTTCCCTAAGGGACCTCTGTAACTCAAAGTTTACAAACCTCAAATCCAAGAAAACAGACGGCGGGAAGCTGGACCACGGCGAAAGCACTCGTGATCCAAGTAAGCAGGCGAGATTGCTCATGGTCCATCAACTTTGGCTCTGGAAGCTCGATAAGGGTAACTATATCCCCCCTTCTCAGTGTATACATAAATGCTACGTCCCTGTGGTTGTTGACTTGCCTCCACAGACACCATCATCACGGCGTTTCCAGATCGGTACCACCGTGGTGTCGAAGACACCCTCTTCGACACCATCCGCCAGGGCGGCATTCACTCATACACAGACCCACACGAACTGATAGAAGACATACTTTTTGAGTCAGTGACCTTTCTAGAAGAGTTTCAATACGCAGGTCTAGGTATCCATGTGCTTGATATCTTCGATAGCTCCATCGCCGAATGTGTATGTATTTCATGAAACCAACACACAATTTCCACTAGCCTAGAAACCACCGCTGACAAGACATGACTTCGCGTCCTTCACTAGAGCCAGGAAGAAACCAAACGTTTCGATGAATTCAGCGAATCGATTGATCCAGACGGCACCGTCGATAAGACATCGGACATCACCGACGAGATCAAGTTGATCAGCAAATGCAAAGACATCCGTGACGAGTTACACCTGATTCTTCGAATCTTCGAGACGCAGCAAAACGTCGTCAAGAAGTTTTCTGATCTCTTCTGGCCAAAGAAGGTGGCTCCCAAGCTGAATCAGGCTTTCATCGACGACTGCGGCGTCGGGCACCTGATTGAACGCACCAAGTCCCTCGACGGACATGCCAATCGTACACTTCAAGCTGTGCGTCACCACCCACTACCATGTCAAAAAAACTACATATCTTGGAGGCTAACTTGGCGTGCAGCTTGACTATCTTGTTCAGATCAAGCAGGCTCAAAGTTCTCTGGATGAGGCGCAATCGGCTGGCCAACTGAACAAGGCAATCTGGATATTCACACTAGTGACTGTTATCTTTGTAAGTTGCATCATGATTATCCGGCAGTCGCTGCCCCAGACTCTCGTGCAATTCTCATTTGGACTAATGGCTATCTGATAGACCCCGCTTTCCTTTATGACCAGCCTATTTGCAATCCCCTTCACCTACCACCCTCAGAACAGCGAGGGTGAAATCAGAGTTGAAGAGAAATGGTTTACCAACCGTATGGGTGAGTGCCAGCCTCTCATCCGATCAAACAAGTTTCAGGATCCTGATGGACGGCCAACTTCCACGCTCCACTGCATCAACTACCTCTTCAGCTTGTCATGATCAGACAACTAACATCTTTCATAGCTATCGGTGAAGGTGTCAGTGTGGCAGCTATTGCCCTTGCGATTTTGATCAGCTTCACAGCGCCTTCTCCTAAACGCGCCATTGCACGCCTCAAGTCCACTTGGAAAGAAACTGGTTGGGAAAAGATTTGGCCGCGAAGCACAGACTCGGGTTCTTACCACGTCAATCCACCCCAGCATGGTCAAGACCAACGCTCTATCAGGCACAAGCTTGCTATCTTCCTCCCCAGGGAGAAAATGGAGCCCAGAGGGGGCGGGGACAACGCCTAGAACCCGAAGAGGTCTATGATATACAGTGGTGCCCAGCATCGGGCTGAGTGCCAACATCTGTTACTTGTGGTGTTTGTTATTGTGATTGATGACTTCTTTTGAAGATGCCAGGGACGTCACCGAGTCCTGAGCACGAGATCTGTGACTGGGGCAGGGTTTGGCCTTGGCCTGGCGAGTACTGACCTCTGGTGGCGCCTGATACAAGATTGGCAATAATTGGAGGTGTTAATTCAGTCATAGGGAAACACAATTAAATATCTGCTGTGAGATATAATTGCTCCTTGTGCCTTATCCTGTAGCGAACCAATGTCGAGCTGGTGTCGGAAATACTGCTAGTCTTACCGACGATGTCTGTTCAAATCAGGAGCGGTGGGCGGGTTGGCATAAATATTCCAGAAGATAAACAGTGTAATCAGACTGAAATTGGTTCTATAGGCAGGCTAGCCGTCTCTACGAAGAGTCTAACGACGAGCGAAAATAGCGTCGGTGACTTTGAGAGCTGCCGATTGGGCCCAAGTGTCCGTTATCCGTTGTCATTGCCGAATGATGCCGTTCAAGATCCCCAATATCCTCCTTGCCAATAATGTCCGTCCAAACCCTCCGGTTGTCATGACACGCGGCCTTGAGACCGGCCCTGGCGATCCGGACTTTGATTACAACCCATCGTGATAAGACCGCTGCTCCCTCATACTTGGGTAGTCTCCTGACCGTCTGCGGCCTCTATCCCACAAAACAGCGCGAGGCGATGGCAACCAAGACTACCCTCTACTCTTCACCAATCTCAGACTGTTCCGGACGTCTGCGTATCGCACTCAACTTGAAGGGCCTTGAGTGCGAGACTTCTTTGGTCAGTTTGCGACAAAAGCAAAACGATGATCCAGAATACCTAGCTGTCAACCACTCAAGAACGGTGCCCACACTCACGATACAATTATCACAAGGTCCAGGGGAGCAAGAACCCTAAGTGCTATCTCATCCTATGCCTTCACTGATGCCTATGCGTTGACTTTCTATGAATTAGTAAAAATCTACTGAAGAATTTTAAGAAGTATTTTATACTCTTGCGAGGACTTTTTACACGTAGCATTGGGTTTTAGGTCATCACGTGTTAAGTACTGGGCTCTTTTGTATCACGTTGAATAGCTTCTTTTAAAGACGTCATTTATAGCAATCATTGCCTCGGAAATCATGTTGTAGACGGACGCCAGAAGCTAGATGTGTGGCCTGAAGTTGCGAATGGGCGCCTGTCAGAGTAAAAAAGGTCACGCAGTTTGGCCGGAAATGCTAGGGCATTCATGAATCGTGTCGCCAGAGCCCATGAGGTTGACCACCTTTCATTTCGTTCTTCTGCACTCAATACAAATTCATGAATAAAAGGTGATGGCTTATCAACACAAAACATCGCAACGCGTTCTCACCTTTGCCGTATGGCCAGCATACGAAGGTGACGTCACCGTGTTGCTGGACTTGGAATTATTGCCTGAAGACGAGACATTCATCTTGGTCCTCTGGCTCAGCTATCCCATCAAAAGCCGGACTCTGACCAAATCAAGAGATGCAATAGACATATACATGTCTCAGTGTGAGCAAGGATGGGGTTGGCATAAGCAACTGAAGATATTAATCACAAAGCCTTGACCCGCACAGCTCTTTGTGCTTGGGGAAAAGCCCAAGGGGAAGTCAAGTCCACTATTAGTTGTGGAGCGAAGGTCCAACGTTGTAGTCTGGGGCGGTAAGCATACCTATTGGCATAAATCCCCTGTACTGAGAGTAGGCCCTTCTCCAAAGTACGGGGTTGGCTTCTATATATTACCATTATGCCCAGGTTTCATGTGTTTCTGTTACTGTCCATGGAAGCCAGGGTTTTTCACCGGAGCCGAAGTAGGGCCTGACAGCACCGAAATAACACCCGTTTTTACAAGGGTTCAGACCCTGGCCACAGAACATCCCGATTGGTTCCGACACTTGATGGAGATGAGGGGCCGCTTATCTCTTCCCGCCCCGTAAGCCTCACAATTCGTGGCCTAAGAGCGGGAGTGGCGTTCCAGCCTCACAGCGGCAAAAACGGCATGACGACGTCAGGGGCGGCTCAACAACGACGTCTCATGAATCGTGCATCGTTCATGGATATCTAAGCATTCATACATGCATGTTGTTACCACCCGGAAGGTGGCTGTTGGGCTTCATAACTGCATCATCCCCTGGGTCTAATGTTTTGAGTTGTTCTCAAGAGGGATGGTTGAGAATTTTGCACGAAGACGCCGGAGATGAGGACATTGAACTATAGTGCAACCCCGCTACCTGGAATCACTAGATAACTTAGACATGATGAAAAGGCGGTGGGAAACGATAGCGGACAATACAAATGCCGCGATCAGATGAACAGAATCCTTCAACTACCCGGGAGCTTCCAACGTAACGTGGTAGGTAAGCATAGTTTGGTGCCTATATCCCCAGACGGTAAACAGAGCAATCAGGCTTACCATAGAAGCATAACGTGAACAAGCGAGGCCGATCATCTGTCAAAGCCACGTAAGTTCGACTGGAGACTGGTGCCATGACGGCCGGAACCGTGTCGAGGAGCCGGAAATAAGGAGGCCGGTGAGAAAAGGCCCGTTGTTGACCTTGACGATTTTCGGTGGGCTTTCGGTCACTGGACGTTGCACGGTCACTCCAGATGACACCGTGCTTTTGCAAGGCCATGGTATTCTGCCGACCATGGTAAATGACCAGGAATCCCACGACGTGATTCTCCACATATCGTGGCATGGTCATGTCTGCCAATGGCTAAATCCAGCGCAGGGTTCAGCTTCTCGGCGTGCTCGGCGTTTTCCCTCCTGTCGCGTCGGCCCTTCCGACTAATCCACCCTGGGTCGTTTGGCGGCTAAATGGGCAAATTCCATTTAGCCTTTTGCCCCGATAGGACGGGGGGCCTCGAGTGAGAAGTGCCGATTATGGCAGCGTTCGTGACAGGGCATGGCGTGGGATGGTCACTGCTTCAGACTCGAGACGAAGGTGCTCTGTGCTGTGCTGGCGATGGATGGATCCATTCTAGAAAACTGCTCAAAGCTTTTTCGTAGCGATAAAAGAACAGACTTGCCTCGTCAGTTGAGAAAGAATCCGGAACATCTCATCATCTTCACTGCCATCAACACCTCCAGTGAACGAAACATGCTCGGACAAATGTAATATCCCACACCTCTTCAGCCCTACAACTAAAACTAGTGGCGACTAACTACTCCCTAGTTCCATCAAGATCAATGGGGCCGATTGTGGAGCCGAGGCTCTGCTCTTGGCCTTGATCACCTCCATCGGAGGCTTTCTCTTTGGCTATGATACTGGTCAGATCTCAGGAATGCTCCTGTTTGAGGATTTCACCAACCGGTTTGCCCAGAAGCACGATGATGGTACCATCGCTTGGGTGTCCATCATCAAGTCGCTTCTGGTCTCGCTCATGAGTATTGGTTGTCTGATTGGTGCCTTGTTGGGTTCATAGTAAGTTGACCCCTCCACGCAGGCTTCTTGGATGGGACTGTGGACTAACAGGTTTTCCCTCTTTAGTACAGCCGACTGGTATGGTCGGAGAAAGAGCTTGAGCATTGCCGTTGTTGTCTTCCTTATCGGCAACACGCTTCAAATCACGGCAATGCATTCCTGGGTGCATATGACCATCGGTCGACTGGTTGCTGGTTTCGGCGTTGGCGCCCTGTCCATCGGCGTGCCAATGTTCCAGAGCGAGTGTTCTCCACGAGAGATCCGTGGTGCTGTGGTTGCATCTTACCAGCTCATGATTAGTCTGGGCATCCTTGTTTCCAACCTTGTCAACTATGGAGTCCGCGAGATCCAGGAAACAGATGCTTCTTGGCGTGTGATCATCGGCATTGAGATGGCTTTCTCTCTTCCTCTCGGTCTTGGCATTCTCGTGGCTCCAGAGTCACCTAGATGGCTGGCCATGAGAGATGACTGGGAAGGGTCACGACTTTCTCTCGCACGACTTCGCGGCATGAAGGACGATCCCAAGAACCCATTGGTCGAGGATAATCTCAGCGAGATGAGAATGCTCCTGGAAGAGGAACGCAGAGCTGGTCAAGGTACCTGGCTGGAGTGTGTCGACCCACGCAACGAGACCCCCAAGGTTGTGTACCGAACCCTCCTTGGCATGGCCGTTCAGTTCCTCCAACAGTGGACTGGCGTCAACTACTTCTTCGTGAGCACCCTTGGACAATGACCTGCATCGCATCATCCATCTAACGGCTATTTTAGTACTACGGAGCCACCATTTTCCAATCTGCCGGTATTGATGATCCAATCCTGGTTCAACTGATCCTGGGCGCTGTCAACGTCGGCATGACCATTCCCGGTATCTACATTACGGAACGGGTGGGTCGTAGATGGCCACTCTTCTTGGGTGCTCTGTGGCAGACAGCCTGGCTTATCGTTTTCGCCTCTGTCGGTACAGCGATCAATCCAGAGGGAAACAGCGCTGTTGGAAAGGCCATGATTGTTTCGGCCTGCATGTTTATTGCATCCTTCGCCCTCAGCTGGGGCCCCTTGGGTTGGGTTGTCGTTGGAGAACTGTTCCCTCTCCGAACTCGTGCCAAGCAAGCGTCTCTTGCGACCGCCAGTAACTGGCTCGGAAACTGTAAGTGCAAGGTACTAAACTACAAGTGCAATGCTAACTCCAAATAGTCCTCATCAGTTTCCTCACCCCCTTCGCTGACGACGGCATCTCTTACTCCTTCGGATACGTCTTTGCTGGAATGAACTTCATCGCTGCCATCATCACCTGGTGCTTCCTCTACGAGTCCAAGACTCTGAGTCTCGAACACATCGACCTGATGTACAGCCTTCCAGACTTGAAGGCTTGGAACAGCTCAAACTGGACGCCACCAGGTTACATCAGCCGTAAGGAGCGCGACGAGGCTTACTTCCGCGAAATGGGCAACACCAAGGAGCCCGAGAAGGAGGTTATCCACAGCGACAGTATTACCGAATAGGCGACCATGATTCAAGGATGGTGCGTTGAGGGTTACTCGTGAAGCAACCCTTTTCCACCAAGCTTCGAGTAGCATATCATCAGCGAAACACCCTTCCTGGCTCTTGGGATTTAAGTCTCTTGAGATATTGTACATTAAAGGGGTTATTGGAGTTATACGTTGACCATCCAAGAAAGGTATCAATATAAGAGATATCCTTCCATCTTGGGTCAAATGAGACATAGTTATGTCGCACGTTTGTGTCTGACCATTGCCTGAAAAGTGCGACAATTGAATTGCAAGCTTAGTTGAGTCAGACGGATCTTGAATGAAGCCATCGGTGCATGGGGAATGTTACAAGCTTCAGAGGTGCAGATGACATGTCTCCATGAAGGGGATGGGGCGCTGTTTGCCTTCGGCCACTGGGTGATAAAAGCAGATGGAAGCCTCCAAGGGTGCAGAGTCATGGGACAGTATCACTAGCACTTCAAGACAAAGGTGGGCGGCTAAGATGACGTAAAGAAAGTGGTTCAGTGATGCGCCGGGGAGTGAGTGAAAGCTAGCGGCGTAGCCAGCTCATGGTGTTTCTTTTGGCTATCTAGATGCCGAAAGTATTTTGGAAACTATCCTTTTAACTACTCTACCTGATACTACTCCTATGCCTGTGACTTTTTATTCTGTGCTCGACGTGTCTTTCTTACAACCTTCCCTTCTGCTCACCACTGAATTATGCAGCAGTCGGCACAAAGCGGAGCAAGCACTTCTGACCAAAAGGCCTAGCCGAAATGATCTGATCATGTGCCCTCATTGACTCCTCAGTCATGGAAGGATCAGGAACTGTCTGGTATTGAGAATACACCTCCCTTAGCAGAAGCTTCATCTCAGCATATGCCAAACTAAGACTGTGTGAGCAAGTGCAAGCACATGGTTGGAAAGAACTCACTGTTTTCCGATACAGCCTCGTCCACCATAGGAGAAGGCAAAGATATGGCGCCTCATCTCCGCATCGTTCTCGTTCGACATCCACCGGTGAGGGTTGAATCGATCAGGCTCTGGAAACACATGCGCATGGTGTCGCTGGACCGAGTATGCCTGGCTGCTAACGATGGTATCTTCAGGGACGAATATGTCGTCGATGACCCTTCCGTCCTTTGGAACGACGCGTGGCAAAGACATGGGAATGGCGGGAAAGCAGCGCAAGCCCTCTTGCACGATCGAGTCAAGAACTGGGAGCTTGTCAAACGCCATATCAGGATTCCCCTTTAGTTCTCTTCGAAGTTCATCCTGGAACTGAGCTGAGCGAGGCTGGGATAGTTCCCAGATCAAGAAACACAGAACATCGCCCGTGGTGTCAATGCCAGCAACCATGTGGTCAAGACATTCTGAAGCGATGTCACCCTCGGCCAATTCGTCACCAAGCTTGCTCCTGAGGCGACTTAGGAGAGTAAATTCTTCAGGGTCATCAAGTTTGCTTCTTTTGGTGACAAAGTTATCTGCCAGTGGCGTGGCTCGTGGCTCAAAGAAGCAGTCCAGAATCTTGGACGAATACTTGTAGAGAGTTGGCGTATACAACATGAAGAGGCGGCCTAGGTTGTCAGATCATGGTCTTGTACGGATGATGGTGAACTTACTTCGAAGACTATCATCGGCATTGACTTGATCCATCATTTCTCGATCACCAGGGTTTCCCAGGCAATCAGTACCGTACGGCTGGAACAGATGATGAGTGACCCCATCGCAAGCGAACGCGTGAAGTTTGATCTGGCCAACGTCAGCAAAAATCACAGAGTGGCCAGCGGAATATGTACATATACATCAACACTGCTTCCAGTTGAATCGCCACACTGTCTCGCAAATTCTCGGGCTCGGTTCTCGATTCCGTTGAGGGAGGCCGGCTTGAGAACGTTGCTGTTTGCATACCTATCGGCTAGGAGACGCTTTCGCTTCGCATGCTATTGGCCGTCAGCTATCACCGTACTTGTCGAGTATATAGAGGACTAACAGCGGTTTTATCAAGTGTCGAGAACAATGTTCTTTGAGTTATTAGCACAGTGTCATGCACGGGTTCGCTCCACTACTTACCTGCGTCCAAATACCGTGAAGAGATCATAAAATGTGGACTTGTCGTAGCCGCTGCCCTTGGAACCGTAAATCTCCTTGACAGCTTCATACGATGAGAATGACATTTCATTGGGCGCAATACGGACGATAGGCCCGTACTTCAGATGGAGAGAGTGGATGTACAGGGTCCGGTTGGCGTTAAACTCGTTCCATCTCAACATGAATGGCGTGAAGCGAGAGAGGAACGGGCCAGGGGCTGCCCACAAGGGCGATGAGACGCATTTCCAGACATAGAAAAGTGCACATACCGCAATGGCAATTGAGAGTGCGGGGATTGACAACAAAAACATGATTGTGCAATCAAGTTCTGAGGATACAAAACAGTCTGAGTTTGCATCTTTGCTAAATTCGCCATTAGTCGCGCCTTATATATTTGGGTTGCTCTCAAGTTTTTACACAACCTGTGAGGAGTCAACTCTCTCATCTCCAGATGACTTCCTGTTTGGGTATAGATCTGGAGATGGAACTAACAACCTTCTGTTGGGTCATCTACTCTATCCTGATTGGCAGGCGATTAGATTCGTGATGGATAACGTCGGACCTCGGGATTGTCAACTTGGAAGAATTTTCTTTACGTAACTCTAGGGCATCACATCTGGTACTTTTTCCGAGGTGCGATAAATTATCCGTGGTCTTGTTAATGATATCAGACTTTCTTTTGTTCAAGTGAGGACTCGATTCAGGCATTGAATTGACTCCCGGTCGTAGTCGTTCGACACGGCCATTTCTCTAGCGCAAGAATTGGCGCCAAGCTCAGGGTAGCAACACCGGCTGTCCTGATAATTCCCACTTCCGAGCCAGGTCTCGCCAGTCCCTCTCATTTGCTGCCCAGAATACCTGCAAGAACTGCGCGACGTCCCAGAAGTTCTTAAATCGCATTATCCGGCATATCCGACTGTAAAGATCCGAGATAATCCCTTGCCTGGCATCATCTTCGTGACTCTCCACTCCAGCGATAAAGAGCGACCACGGCAGACAGTGCAGCCACTCGTCAATGGCGCTCATTGCTGAAATTTGATCGAACAGGCCATCCATCAATTCCTTCCGTTGATCTTCGATGCATATCTCCAAGCACCTCGCAGAGTACAATAGGGCAGCATAGTAGTGTATGTTCACAACACAGATAAAATCTCGACGTCGGGAAGTAGGCTGCAGAGCGAGACGGCCCGCTGTCATGAGTGTCTCTCCTCGGGCGACCTCAAACTGTGTCCGAAGATGACCAAAAGTCAGCCCCAGCCTGGCCAATCGAGCAGTTGAAGGCTCAACTTGACGGGATAGCAGCGTGACATCGTGCAGATACCTGAGGTAAGTTGAGAATAGGATTGAGTCGTCCGCTGTGCGAGGTAGGATCACTTGCTGCATCGAAGATAGGTCAAATGATGTGGTGCAAGCAAAGATGTCGTGTACAGATAACTGATTCCTCAGGAAGTTGAGCAACAAACTCTCGCTACGACCTGTCGTCTCGAACGTATTAATGAGTGATCTCGCAGCTCGTCGATGAAAGTCTGCCGCGGCAGAACCAGAGTCTGCCATTTCGTAGCATGAAAGCAGGAGCATGGCCGACAAAACCCATTCAACAGCCCATTCGTCCAATTGGTTATAAAGCTCGCGTCCGCTCATAACATGACTGGTAATGTTTTTGACGTAGGCCGATATCATACCAATGGCCTCGTTGCGGGCCTTTTCAGAAAAGCTGTCATCTTCAAGCGAGATGGAAGCATGCTGCGAGGAGACAGCGGCCATGGCTAACCCGACGACAGGATGTCTGTATGCCATTGGGGTAACATAGCGCCGATAAGGGTTCTCATCCGAGTCAACCCATACCATTAAGCGTGCTATTTGCTTATCCCAGTGATCGATGAGCTTGTGCAGTGTTTTCTTGCTGATTGAGTGAAACGAGGATGCGCTGGTCCAGATTTCGTTACCAATCGTTGTAGATGAAGATCCGGAATCATCGGCATTCGTCTCCTCGGCTTGGGCTAGACGTCCACGGATAGCAGCGCCGCCGGCCCATCGCAACCGTTGGCCATATCCCGGGCAGACCAAGCCCTTTTTCGTGCATTTAAGGCAACTCGGCAATGCACGATCACAAAGGATGCGTCGTCTTTCGCATGTGTAACAACCTGACACTGTAAGCTTCTCATCTAAACTGTTATAAATATTGGGTAGACATTGCAGACCTTGGTTGAGCGCCGGCCGTTGTCTCTTCATCGTGAGGTGCTGGCAGACTGGCTGTTGCTCGAGATTTGTTATGATAAAGAACGAAGGCAAGTGACGATAACAGGTTCAAGATTGGCCCAAAGCGGGGTCAATTGCTAGCCGAAGGCGACCAAACATTAGCGCACCAAGCAAAATTAGACTCTGGCTCTCAGCCAATGCGATTGTTAATTTCTCCTCTTCTTCGCTGTCCATCTACGGGATAGACACCGCTAATAACCATGGAGTATTTCTTATAAACTCCGCATCGGATGACCGCTAATCCTTCTGGGCATGTTTACGACCCTCGGCAACCACCTTGTCAAAATCATACTCCGACCACCGTAATTCGGGTGCGAGCCCTGCGAATTTCCATTAGCCATCAACCTTCTTATACCAATGTTTGTTGTAGCTGTGAGCGTGGCCCTTGACCAAAACTTTTGAAAGTGTGGTGTCCTCGTAAATCTGATGAGGCACGCGCAACTGATGGTGACCTACAGTGGGTCTCAAAAAGTAACGACACATTTTCCCGTACCCCGCTTTTACTTCTACCTCCACCAAAATCATCACCAACTTCAATCGTTCATCACGCAGTCAATTTACGTCCAAATGGCCCCAAAAAGACATCATTCTCCTCATACGCGAACGAGGATTGTTTGGAGATACAATTCGGGCGTATCGGCCGCCCAGATCGCGCGGGAAAAGGGCGTCTCTCGACATGCAATTTACGGTGTGGTACGAAGATATCGCGACCAAGAGAGTGCCGCGGACCAACCCAAGTCCGGCCGGCCGCGCATCATTAGAGAGAGGGAAAGAAGGAGAATTTTGAGGGTTATTGCCCAAGATCCTCATCTTCAGATACGTGAATTGATTGAGGAAGCTGGGTTAAGCTGCTATAGGGCGACTTTAATCTCATACCTACGAAAAGAAGGAATCATACATTATAAGTCTCTTCTTCGACCTTTCCTTAGTGAAGCCAACGCCAGAAAGCATCTACGCTTTACACGGCGGTATATTCATATGGCTGAGGACTTTTGGGAGAAATAGACCTTCTCTGATGAGGTTATCATCGCTCGAGGAGAGGGCCAGAGGCGTACGTAGGTCTTCTATAAACCGGTATATATTCTTCTCATAACTGCGACTTTTCTGACTATTTCTAGCACGAGAGACTCTTCAGACGGAATATTCAGACACGCATACGACCGACAAGGCACTCACAGATATTCTTCAGCGCTTTCAATCATCGCAGGCGCCTCCCGATGGTCCCCCTGGCCGGCGATCCAGAAAGCCCTCGCGGCGGAGTAACTGCGCAGATTATCCTCGCATACTTGCAGCGATACCTTCCCCGGATTATGACAAGGAATAGTTACTTCCAACATAACAACGCCAGCACATTTACAGCCCACATCGTACGAGACTAGATCTATAAGTAGTATAAGAGTCGAAGGGCCGAGGTAGTAGACTGGCCGCCTTATAGCCCGGATCTCAACCCCATAGAAAACCTATGGGCAATCCTCAAAGAGAGGATTTACAAGCGATATCCAGAGCTCACATATATGCCCAAGACCGACAAAGCAAAGCAGGCTCTTATTGCAGCTGCGATCGAGCTATGGGAAGAGATTAAGCCGGAAGTCATTAATAACCTAGTCAACTCAATAAAGCGAAGAATACAGGCTGTTGTGCGCGCCCACGGCTAGTATACTAAGTATTAGATACACCAAAAGATGCAGCTCTCAATTATCTATAGATTGATATAGAATACGATGCAACTGGCCCTCATTTGGCTGCGCAATAAGGCGCTGAAGATGTAGTCTCATTTGGTGGTGGTACTGATACAGCGGGGAAACCCGGAATGTGTCGTTACTTTTTGAGACCCACTGTATGATTTCCGTGTCTGAAACCCGCTCGTAGCGACTCGCCCCGATGAAATGTTGTGTCTTGAGAGTCGGGTTGCCTAACATCGCGGGATTTGACATCATACCGACGTACTCTTCAGCCGCCATATTCTCCCAAATCTTGTTCAGAAATGATCGATAGTCAATCTGCAAGGGCTAGTGTTAGTACAGTGAAGACAAGGTAGGGGGTTAAGTGGCTAACTCGTAACTCAGGCGCGACGATCTTGCGCAATCTTGCCCAGTCTTTAGTGTCATAGCTATCGGCCCATTCGTAAAGGGCAGCTTCAACTCCTTGAAAGTCTACATTGATTGCTGGTTAGTATAACCATGTGCTGAGAGCTGTGTAGGTAGTGAAAAACATGCCTTCAAACGTGATTTGTTCTGACATTTTAACTTGACATGAGCAAAGGCGTGAAGGGTATTTCTCACGTCTTGGTAAATTTTGTATGATGTAATACTTTCTAACCTATATGTTTGATTGAAGGAGGAGTATAAGAAAAGACGAGATACACGTAGATGTTAGTAGGAAATAAGGTGAATGATATCGAAGACATTCAGTCATACAATGTTGGGTGAGTTTATTTTTCTGAAACCTGCCTCACATATAGCAATATTGTATCAGCAAGTCATAATTAAGACTTTATAATACTGCGCCTGCTGTCTTGTTATTGTGTTTGGGATGTGGAGCCGAGGATGCCAAGCTGGTCTGGCCACATCCCGCTACAGTTGACTGTGACATCCGTGGTACTTTACGGCTAGATATCTCAAGCTAATACGAAACCTTAATTTAGCGAGTCGATTCGTCAAGACGTATCAATGGAAAGATGTTCGTGTGGGATGTGGAGGAGATTCCGGGGAAGACAGGGTTCAACTAATTGGTCCCCCACACGGGTGACAAGCAGATGGTGCATCCCCCTGGCTGTCAATAGTCTATTTCGAACCTTGAACAAACCGTTGCCTTGTGGCGTCGCTGTCAAAGATCACTAGCCGCGGTGAGTACCGGGTGCGTGGAGCCGCAACCGTCCACTTCCCGACACAAGGGCCAGTCTTAAGTCGAAGGTCAACGCTATGTGCCCCCGAGGTTATAGATGTGAAGAGCTCGATGTAGAAGAATTTGACCTCGATGCGATAGGCCTTGACCCAATTCGTGGACTACATGAACTTTGGAAGACAGGCTAAAAAACTAGGAGTATATTATCTCGGCTCCGGGTATCGTATATTATCGCACTCAAAGATATCAAGCTAAACTACAGAAATCCAAGGAAGCCAACAGCACCCATCGCGACCGCAACGACAGCAGTCAGACCCGCACCACGAGGAGCAGCCGCATTGCCGTTATCGCCCGATGATCCTGATCCTGATCCTGGAGTCGCCGAAATCGACTCCAGTATGGGCTCGAGAGGAACTGTCTTTGTCTGGTTGGCAGAAGTGAAGAAGAGAGTACCGGGAGTAGAGCAAGCATCGAGAGCGTTGCCATCGCCCTCGAGGTTACACTTGTCGACAATCTCCTGGGCGTCATCCTCCTTCTCGATCGCCCACTCGGCGACCTCAGTCAGATACTCAATCAGAGCATCCGAAATAGATGATGGGGCGACGAGGGTGCAGGGGTCGGTGGAGGAAGGAGCTCTGAGGGCCCATGACTCGACCTCAGGGGCTGCGGTGGGCGCGCTGAGGAGCAAAGAGCGGGCGGAGCTTCTGCATTCAGCTGCGTCGGCGCGGCGGAAGAGGACGTCGAGGGAGCGCTTGTTGGGGCTGACGTGGAGGATCTGGGAGTTGGAGACGTGGAGGGTCTCAACGACGTGGATGACATCGACGTGTTGGACTTGTTCGGTGGCAGCTGAAGCGGCCACGGCGGCCAGGATGGCCAAGTTCTTGGTCTGCATGTTGAAAGGTGTTTGTTGAGTTTATTGACGAGATAAACTTGAGAAAGTCTTGCTAACAAAAAGGGTTTGTTGACGCAGATAAAATGAAGAGTTGTTGGGTATTATGAAGAACCCCTAATTGACGGGATGCGAGGCTACTTAAGTATTCCGCCCAACATCCATTGCGATTCAGCCTGTTGGAGGATCCTTCTTGGCGGTAGGATTCCCAAGGCTTGGCCAGTTAGCCTGGTCGTGAATTGTCGAATAGCAGCCAACGCATTTGTTCTTGGCAACGGGGCTGACTGGATCACGCGTTCCAGAATGAGAGCCCAAGCCTTGTCGGGCGGGCACCCAACAGACGATTCATTTTGTCCTGCACAAAAGAGGTTTAAATCAACGTGACATGACATCAAGCGAAGGATTTAACTCCGTAACTAGTAACATGAAGATCCTTCACTGCCATTCTGCCTCGGCCATCCACCAGAACGCATTGAGAAAAGCCACCATCGATCGCCCGGGCGAGGTGTGGCGAAATATGGGTTGTTTATTCTAGCTATGAGGCACAGCAGCAAGGGTCAGGGGCTTTTTAAGATTAGCGTAACAGCCTGGCAGCCGGCGACTTCCACATGCGGCAAATCAGTTGTCGGTGCATAGCGAATCGGCCGATTCATTTGAACGAGGTTGCATCTGTTGGAGGCGAGACCACCGCAAATATCATCGCTCAACACCGCATGAGTCACGAAGGGACTGCTCCCATTCGATAGTTACCCGCCCAAGAGCTCGTCGTGTACCTGAATATGCATAGGGGCACATCCGACGGACAGAGTTCTCATTGCGAAAAGGCCAATGCATCTTCTCGAAAATACCACACCAAAGCCATTGCCGCCCCGGGCCCAACAGCAAGGTAGGCAAGAAGAATTGCAATGGCTGCCCTTGCAGTGTTGATTCGCGCAAGGCCAACTCGTTGCAAGTCCCAGACAGCAGACACGCACCAAACGTACGATGTCAAGCAGTAGCCCCAAAACTCAACACCAAAGAATCCCATCAGGTTCTCTTCGAGCTCGCCTGGAATCTCCCACCAAGATGATGGGTGCAGCCACCTGAATAGTTGGCTTCGTTCCGCATCCATGACCATCTGCAGCAAGGTTTGCCAGTGTATAACGGCACCGAAACATGCAAAAAGAAGATAGATTTTCCGCAAGTACCGAACGTCAGGCAATGGCTCTCCTTGCTTGCTTGTGCCTTTGACTCCCTCAGAGCGCCTCCCTGTTCGAAAAACGAAAGAGAGCAAGGGTATCAGAATTGGAATGAATTGCCAGGCAACTGCAGAAGTTGCCACTTGATGCCAGGGACTGGGTGTCAGCATGAGTGGCAATGCGTAGCCATATAAGCCAGCCAAGAGCACGCCTCTCGCAGATCGAGTAGGGACTTGCCGTCCGAGAGGCCACCATATGCTTTCATCATCGGGCACAAATGTGTGGATAATGCAGTACCATGGCATAACCACAGAAAAGCCAATGAGTTGGAAGGCAGCGAACCAAATAACCGGCCTTCAATTCATTAGTGAAGAAGACATTTAGAGCCGAATCAAGACGTACCATGTTAAAACCGAGACTGCAAAGTGTCCTCGGAAGCCTTCAAGCGTCAAGATAATGGTTGGATGGAGCGATTGGCTCAGAGAGTAGAGCTGAATGCGACCAAGTTGTTTTGTTGGGTTGCTTAGTCCAGGCACCAACGCCGCAGCCATGAAAGCCACACGATCGCCAATCAAGAGGATTCCAGTACGTGCCCTCTGTAAGAGAGTCAAGGAATCATCTTCAAAAGATCCCTCGACTAGGACTTTGTTGATCTGGTTTCCAAGCTCTGTTGCCGAAGGACTCAGCCATCTGAGATAAAAGGCGAAGGCGCTGCATGTCAAGTAAATTCCAAGTATCATGAACCGAGCCATTCCTCTTCCTTTTGGCTTGGCCACCAACTCGTCCTTATATGGCACGAGCTTCATTCGGTATGGCAATGGCAACATGTCCAGCTTTTCACTACCTGGTATTTGAGCTGAGTAACTGCGTGTGACATCTTGCTCCCTGACTCGTGGAAGAAGGTGAAAGGCGACGAATCTTTGCAGTGAGTTGTCAAGTGACTCGGTTAGCTGTTTCTTGCGTGAATACGCCTTGATCGTCATCGCCCTAGGGTATCGAAGTGTTTGAACCTGGTTGAAAAGGGCCGCAATATCAGTGGTGGTCAGAGGGGAAGAGGTCTTGCTCAGCCCGTCGACCAAGGAGTTTGTTAGTGCAGCAGCAGTCTCAATCGCCGCATTGCCTCCATGACCTCCAATTGGATGCATCTAGAAACTCGTCAGTCGCCTCAATATTGCTTTTCAGGAAGATTGGCTTTCTACCTTATGCGCAGAATCTCCGAGAGTGAAGATCCTGTCAAAATGCCACTTCTTGTAGACATATTCAGGCAGGGGAGTCAAAACTGCAGTGATTCGGTTCTCAATCAACTCAGAAAAATTCAAGCCGGGTAGGATTGGATCATTCGAGGCCCGATCAAGCGCTTCCTCGAGGTCTTTCTGGGTGTAGCGTGGGATTTGTGTACCATGGAGCCTCTGGGGTAGCTTCTCAAACCGAAACCAATACACTCGTCCATTTTGGCCACCAGATATCAGGTAGGATGACCCGTTGCGAAACACCTCGTGCAAACCACCAGGCACGATTCCTTGGCATGGTCGTGAAATGCCAAAGATGCAGTTGTACTCGCAAGGAAGGTCTGTTCCATAAGGTATTATTATTAGCACCAATCTTCTTCCCGAGGTTTCAACACTCACCTTCCTCCTCGCCTGCGTCAAACCAACCAGGATGAGTCATGTTGGCGAGTCTCCTCATCTCCCCCCGGACTGTACTGTGGATACCATCGGCGCCGATGAGGATGTCACCCTGAAACGTCGAAGTATCCGATGCCAATACCGTCACACCGTTTTTGCCAAGATTGACCGTTGTGACACGTTTGTTCGCCAAGATTTTTGACTTGTCCCTGATGTTGTCGTAAAGAGTCTGTATCAACGTTTGACGATCAAGAAACATCATCGGATATCCGTGTCTGAGGCAGATCAGTTAGGACCCGCGTTAATCTCTATAAATATCATCAAAGAGTATTGTTACCGGTCAATCAGGTTACGGTCCATGCCAGGATATGATGCCAGCGGTAACCCAGACGGCGCACGAAACGAAAACGTGTTGACAGGCTCCGCTACTTGCAGGATCTTCTCATAAAGTCCCAATTGGTCTAGGATCCGGTTTCCATGAGGCAGCAACCCTATACTTGCTCCAACTTGAGGAGCGATGTTTGGGTATGCTTCCAAGATAACAAAGTCGATGTCATTTGCCTGAAGCATGTTGGCGAGGGAGAGTCCCGCCACACTAGCGCCAACAATGACCACTTTGAACGGCGGATCTTGAGCCATCTTGATACAAGGATGGGTACTGAAACAGTAAGAGAATGGGCAATCTGGAGAACTTCAGCTGGAGTTATGGCTAGGTTCTGAGCAGATCTTTAGAGCGCGCCAACGGTTGCTAGCGCCCCAACAAACAATGAAGACTTCAAGGATTATTAAGCGAGGCTGGTCTCTTAAGCATGTCAGATTCCCACCGAGCCTGATAAATGAACATGTCTGGTCAGATCTGGGTCTAGACCCATGGGGAAACCCTTGTGCTCCTTGGCCTCCCCAACAGTCCGTCTTTTGATCGGATGGCGCGGGAGAGGATTCCCATGATATCACAACGGAAGGGGTTGAGTCGAAAGCGCAGCATAAAAGTCAGAAGAAGATTGTGCACGAAATAAGACATGCCAAGTCTTTAGTAAAACAGGACAATGGCCGTCAAAAAGTTCCTCTCCAATGGCACCTTCCATCAATTATACACAATTCAACATTATCTGACAAGGACTGAAACCCGCACTGAACATCACCACACGGGGTGAATGACAAATAGCATGGGTAGAGTGTGATTGAGTATTTGTATTTGAAGCTATAGGCACTTTGTTGACACGCTAAAGGCTGGGCCTTGCCGGAAACTTCTGTTCCGAGACTGAATCGTCATCTCAAAATAACCCTGGGTGGATCTAGCCGTGACGCGGCACGGATGCATTCTGTGACAGCAGGGGTTCAGATCTACAGATTTGGGCAGCGGGTGCAACCATCCAAACTCAAAGCCAAGGGACCAGAAAGATCCGTCAAAGGTTCCATCTAACCTTAGGGCCAATCGGATTATAAAAAGCCTAAAAAGTGCCGAGGCTGGGGTAAGGGGGGGGGATCGTCGTACTCTGAAGCGGCGACGACCTGAGATCCGCACGCGTTGAAACACGATAACAATTGTTGATCGTATACTCCCCGTCTCGAAACCACGTTTCGGGTTGACGCGCCAAATGTTACAGGCAACCTTATCCACACAAGCTTAAAAATAGTAGCTATTGACTATAGACTATGGACTATGGACTATGGACAGTTATAACGGGGAGCCAAGCCGTCGACTTGCTGATATCTTCACTTCTCTTCGACATTCTGGGCTGGCACCCAAATACCTTTTTACCCCATTGTTTTAACCTTCATTTCATTGTTTCCTTTTGTTATTGTGGGTTGTTTGGATCTGTTTCGGCTCAAGGTGTCTCGTTTCCATTGTTTGGGTCTCCTCGGCTTCGCTGTCAGGCCGGTTCCTCTTCAGCACTCGCACGATTCCTTTTCCTTTACCGATTTTCATAATTCACCATGGGGCCTGAATCCGAAGCGTCGGAAAGGCCGCAGTGTGGGAGTCAGACCGAAGGTGGCCCTGAGGGTTATAACCTTGGTCTACATGTCGCGGGTTTATGTAAGCCTTCACCTGATACCAACTGAGCTCTAACGCTGACGATGATACAAAGTTTTGGTTCTATCTGTCTCCTGCCTTGGTATGTCATCAAATTTTTCTCAGTGGCGAGCATCTCTAATGCTCCGATATAGGCGCTGGATTTCCCGTTGCCGCCAAGAAGTTGCCTTGGTTGAAGATCCCCCCCAGCGTCTTCTTTGCCTGCAAGCATTTCGGAACCGGAGTTCTGGTTGCTACTGCTTTTGTTCATGTAGGTTTTTGTCGACGGCACTATCAAACTACGACTTTCTCTGACATGACCAGTTGCTCCCTACTGCTTTCGGAAGCCTCACCAACCCATGTCTACCCCCGCTGTTCACTGAGGTTTATCCCGCCTTGCCGGGAGTGATCATGATGGCAGCCATGTTTCTTCTCTTCATTGTTGAGCTGTATCTCAATGCAAAGACAGGTGGCCACTCGCATGGTGGTCCTACAGGTGCTTCATTTGACACCTCGACTCATCCGCCCAACACTCATGCTCACGCTCACACTCACGCTCAAACCCACGCCCATAAGCCTTCAACCGCGTCACACGACACAGCTACTTCGTCATATTGGGGAGATGACCAGCGCACCGAGACCAATGTTGACATTTCACACGAGAAAGCTATGGCCCAAAAGTTCTATGAGAAGAATGCCCAACCGTATGGACGCCCTTCAGACGACGACGAAAGCTACTCCACCATGCCTGCGTGGTT
The DNA here is from genome assembly GCF_000151355.1 of Fusarium vanettenii 77-13-4. Classification (NCBI taxonomy): domain Eukaryota; kingdom Fungi; phylum Ascomycota; class Sordariomycetes; order Hypocreales; family Nectriaceae; genus Fusarium; species Fusarium vanettenii. The sequence continues at coordinate 1,201,907 of NW_003315873.1, read as the reverse complement.
TGTTGTCTTTTACGAGCAATACGTCCGCCAGCGAGCCGAGATGATGGAGATGATCCAGCATACGCGAAAGATCTCATCAGCCAACTTTGACGAACAAATCACCTCCGAGATCACCAAATCCCACTTTGACCAGGAAGGTCAAGAGGTTGACCCGGCAGTTTACAAGAAAATGTCGACCAACATCACGCTTCTCGAAGGTGGCATTCTATTCCACTCCGTCTTTGTTGGAATAACCATCGCCATGACTACAGATGGTCTCGTCGTCTTGTTGACTGCCATTATGTTCCACCAAATGTTTGAAGGCCTTGGCCTCGGATCTCGCATCGCCGCTGTCCCTTACCCTCGAGGTAGTGTCCGTCCTTGGTTGTTAGTTTTTGCTTTTGGAACTACAGCCCCCATTGGACAAGCCATCGGAATCCTCAGCAGGAACAGTTACGACCCCGAGAGTGAGCTTGGTCTAATCATGGTTGGAGTGTTCAACGCCATGTGAGTATTAAGTCGAGATCCGTTTCACTTCCCACCACTAACGCAAACAGTTCTTCCGGCCTGTTGATTTATGCCGCCTTGGTCAACTTGATGGTCGAGGATTTCCTCTCAGAGGAGGCAAACCTGCTCATGACAAAGAAGGACAAGATTGCGGCATTTGCCTGGGTCTTCCTGGGAGGTAAGTTGCCCAGTCGTTGGTTTATGTTCCGCTCCATTCTGACCAAGTAACAAGCATTCGGAATGTCGGTGGTTGGCGCTTTTGCTTAACCAAATCCTTCTCCTGAGTATGATGAAAAGGCGTGTCAATTATGGTGTGATGAGTATAAGAACATAGAAGGCTCGCACTGAGTCGGGACGTAGCTCGCAGTCTACATTGGGAAAAATGGCTGCTCTGTATTGATTGAGGCAAGTCTATCTACAAGAAGATGGTGTACGAATAGAACGGGACTTGGCGCGGGTAACCATGGCATGAAAAGGACACTGAGAACCCGCGCATGATAAAGAACAGCTCTCAAACCTGGCCATGACAAGGGTGAAACATGAGGCGCGGTAGGGTCGAGGCCCGAGTCGGCGTCTCAATAGCCGACCGACATAGTCTTGGCGTTTATGCCTCTATTGCCAAATGCGACTTACAAACCCCTTACTCAGAAGTTTTCTTAGACAGAGGGGGAAGGGTGGTCGTGTGAGTTGCCTTGGCCGTTCCGTTGGTCTTGTGGGTGCTGTTGGAAGTGATTTCGATTTCACCAGTGGCAATATCGAATCGGTTGGTGGTTCGATTGAAGATTTGGAATGATGCCGCAGGTTGGAAGTCTTTAGTGATTGTTAGAGGTCGTCAGACTTGGGGGGGGAATAGGATTGAGCTTACATGGAATTTCATGGCCAGCGTTCCAGACACGAGTGAAGCTGAGCTTGCCAAACTGTCTCGTCTCTCCATAAGCCTTGCCATTAACCATCAAGTTGGTATAGCCAGCGTCGCTGAAATCATCTGCTCCAGACCATTTGGCTGCCAGTGAAAGTGCCTCACCGCCACGCCAGTTGCAGATGTAATCGGCGTCGCCGAAAACCAGCGCCACTTGAACATCCATTTCAAGAAGCTTTTCAATGTCTTTCAGGTAGCCAATCGCAAAGTCACCCGACAAGGTAAAGGCGGTGTAAAGCAAATTGCTTGATGTGTAGTTGAGGTTGACACCCAGGGCGTCCTGAACGGGTGCAGTGTTCAAGAAGGGCTGGCAACAATATTAACGATCAATTCATTCTCGAGTAGAAAGAACTTACCCGCCAGAAGTTTGGAGGAACATCTTCTCCGTTGCGGAAACGCTGGACCTTGTTAGTCCCGTGAAACAATAATCGGGGCATGAACAAACAATATCGTATGTGCCACGGCCTTCAAGGTTAAATGTGTAAAACATCCCCTCGACGTCAGTTTGGCAAATGAATTGGGCTGCAGAACAGGCCGAACGCTTGACGATGGAGTCTTTTTCAAGCCAGGCGCAGTAGTCAAGCTGCTCTTGGCAACCTCCAGGACGATCGCGGCTAAACTTGCCATAGTTGTAGATGGTGTCATTGACGAGATCGACACCGTAGCCGTTGTGTTCGCCACGAGTGAACTCCAGAAGGTGACGAGTCTGCACTACCGGCTCCACGATACCGTTGACGATACCAAGACTCTTCATCTCGAGCTTGCGGCCCTTTGTCGTATCCTTGTCGAGCTTCTCATTCTGCTCATTGAAGTATGTGAAGAACGCGGGACCCCAATGACCACCAAACGATTCCGCCCTAGATGAATAGGATCAGAATGCCATTCATTGAATCGGGCTTGGGGGTGCTCTTACCAGAGGTGAAATTCCGTTGATGCGATCTTGGATTCACTGAGCTGCGGCAGTGCGCTGTAGAAGCCCTGAAGGACCTCCCAGCAAGTGATTGCGGCCAGGCGGCTGGTGTCCTCTTTAGTAGGGTCAATGACAGACCAGCGACCCTCCTTCTCGTCGCGGCTTCCAGGCTCCTTGTCGATGGAGAGGTACGTGGGATCAAGATAACCGACTTCAGCCTTGCTGTAGGAAAATCCTAGCATTGGTGTGTTAATACATCTCTCCATAGCAACTTGAGCTAAGCATTACCTGTTCCCACGGGCTGTGAGAGGAAAAGAACATTAGAGATGTCCGTCCAGGAGTGGTCCCTGAGAACGGTGGTCATGTTTTCCACCACCTCGCAGGGTCCGATCTCTTCGAAGAGACCAATCAGGGAATCCGAACCTGGCCCTCCGTTGAGCCATAAAGTTACCTAGGCATATGATCAGTCCTGACAAGGCTATGTAAGAACTGCCCAACTTACTGGATCGTTCGCAGGGTCCCTGCGAGATTCGAAGAACCAAAAGAAGACGTGGACATCGGGGGCAATGTCGATATAACCGCTATAAGAGTTAACTCCAGGGGTTGTCTCGCAGATTCCGTCCTTTCCGGGCTCTTTGTATCGAATCTGGGCACCCGAGGGACTCTTGATAGTGGTGACTCCCTCGGCTTCACCGGGTGCCTGCCGTGGACGAAGAACAGCACCCAAAGATGGTGCTGCACCGACACACAACAGACTAGTTATAAAGGAATTAAACTTCATACTGAAAATTTGTAGAAAGTTAAGTTGCCTTGGTCTTCATCTCACCCAAACCACCAGTGGCAACAGTAGTATTTATATAGCAAGAGAATCATGGGCTTCTCCCTGGTAATTAGCCTAACATCAATCAGGCAGTTCGCAATGAATCATGACCAGTTCAAGTGTTTCTGAACTTTACCCTTGTTATCACAACCCATTCAGGTGTCAATGGCCTGCTCGCGGGTGAATCTGAAGTGTCCGGCTGCCCCCTGTCCCGTAACTAATCATTCTGGGGTTGGATGCGTAGATCCATCAACGCTTTGAGGGCTTCCCCGCACGCAATGCAAGGTTCATGATCCGGGACCTTTTAAATCGGCTGAGACTTCTCTTATCCGCCCCAATCCCCTCTCTGATGGTATCGTCGGGAGAGGTCTCCGACATCGAACCTCCGATATTCATTCTCGGAATCACGTCCCGACCCGATAGCATCACTATCAGAGCACTGAGAATACGGGAATGCAGTGCATCTATTTGGGAAATTGGGTACGGCTGTGACCAGTCCTAGAGGAGGAAAGCAGCAGGGGATAATACGGACGGACTATTTCGCCAGGTGAAACGAGTGCATGCAATGGTAATGATGTGACATCATCTGATCATGCATGGAACAGGTAGTAAAGACCTCGGACCAAAAGAGATAGTCGAAAACAAAGAGAGATTTTCCACCCAACCTCATCTCAAGACCGAAGATACTCACACACGCTGGCACCCCATCGAACCGCCCCCTTGTATTTCCACATCCCTGGTGCATTTCCCTTCTCAAGACCCTCGATCGCGGTCGCAAATTCCTCCCCGAGACCTTCCTCTTTGATCTCGCGTAACGGATACAGATATGTCTTGAAACTAAAGAGGATTGAGTGAGTTCTTGGCAGCCGGCTCAATGTTTGCAATTCGATCCGAAGATAAGTCTATTGGACTTGTTAGCCAGATGCAATGCGGCATAAGCGAGAAGAACAGTACCTTTTCTGGATCTATCTGCTCACTTTCTACCTTTTCCTCTCCCGTCACATGGTTCCCCTTGGCGTTGAAAAGCTCCCCATGGGTCTGGACGGTCCACTGTTGAGCTCAACGGTCAGTCCACGTGCATCGAAAGGGCTGTGAGGGTGACATACGTTGGTTCGCTTGACATTCTTTCCCACCTCAAGCTTCGTGAAGAAGCGCTCCATGCTAGGCCCAATTTTGTTGTAGGATGGAACATTGAAGTGTATCTGACCCATGTGCTTTCCCAATTTTGAGGCTGGATTCCAGCCAGATGGAAAGCAGCACACGAAGGCAACGCATTGGTGGCCTTCCGGTGTAGGCTTCAGGATAAACAAGTCTTCCTCGACTGTGGTGCCCATGATTCGTAGGGCAGTATCGTGGTCAACTGGAGGTGTCGTGGAGTGTGCATCACCAGTCACCAAATTCTCCAGCTTGGAGTCGTCCGCAGACAACTTGAACATGGTTGGGTAGCGCTTGGGCAGATACTGCGCAACAAGATAAGTGTAGAGTTCGTCCACAGCATCGACTCCAGCAGGAACACATCCGTGTACCATTTGGCCTTGGGTTTGGATGAGGCTCTTTCGGAGCTGAATTCGATCGAGGTAATCGCGGTCTATCGTGATGAGCTCCGACGCCGTGTCTGACTTGATTGCTATGCAAGGCAATATTGTCAGCAGCGCATCTGTATGCTTTGAGACTGTTACTTACCCATAGTAATGTGATAGATTGACTTGAAAGGCCGGAACTTTTGAGGCTGTTGAACAGTCCAGTCAAAGTCGTTGAGTGGCTGCACCAGTTCTGCACCAGAGTAAGGCTTTTCTGACCCTTGATACGCATCGGTTTTGTTGTGATGAGGCAGATTGTCACCTCGGTGCCGCTGGGAGTTGATTAGCCAAACTCCAGTCTGAACTGTTACAAGGCAAAACTCACCAATCTTCTATTCAAGGCGAGTAAGAGAGTTGCAAGTATCAAACAGAGTCCTAGTTGAGGAAGGATTGAGGCAAGGTCGAAGGCTGCCATCTTTGCTATGATAAGTCACTCGACGAAAGGCTCTTGATAACGGACAAGTGGCTGAACCAAAGTGTTTAAAGGGATTGGGGAAGCAATTGGCGTGTAGACGCCTCCATCCGGTTGGTGTCATTTCATTGGAATAAATAAGAATCGGCCATGTACATCCTGTTCTCATTTATGCTCTCTTCTTCCCCTCAGGTCTCCGACTTGCGTCCGATGAGCCCAGAGGAAGAATCTCTTGGGTTTAGCGCCGATAGGAGGCAAACGCCATGTTCTCAATCTTGCATGAGACTAGTCCAAGAGATGCCACCCTCCCCGCAGTTCAAGATCACGCCGCGGGAAAGGCAACGTCAGTAGAATAATCTGGACCTATGGACTTTCAAGTTTCGCCTGTGAGATGCAGAAGTACAGTAGCGGCTTTATCTGTAGCCGACAGTATGATTGGGGCGCGGGGACGAAGGAATATCTCATGTTATCGTCACAATGTGGTCCATATGGTCTCTGCACATCTTTGCCATTCTCCGAAATCGGTGATTACCAGCTCTTTGGTCCCCTAACCTTTGGTGAGAGATCACAGCGCTGCAGAAGCCCCATTGGAAGTGTAGATACATGGGAGTGTCGACATTGATCGCACGGAGTGATCAATTGTCCTCATTACTTCGATGCCAGACCAGCTTAGAACTACTGTCTCAGATAGAGGACTGGTATGGGTAGAGACTATATTCAACGCAAAAGCATGTAGAATTTGTAGGGTACGGCCGTGAGATGAGAAACGACGCAATGTACCTGTTCAAGTCGCTTCTCAAATTTTGATAGGTAGATGAACACTCGCTTTTTGAATAAGGGTCAAGCATTAACTACCCAACAACCCAAACCACCCATACTAGCCTAAGCTGGGGGCGTGTCGCAAACTCGAGTGAAGGTAACATCATCAAGAGCGATAATATTCGAATCGAATTCTCCCGTGCAAATGATCTCGAGCGATACCTCAACCTCAGCTACAGTCCCAGTCTCGCTCGGATTCGTCCAAAGTGCACTACCCGCGGTCCAAGTGTAAGGGCCTGAGTCCGTAAACGATGTTTCCTGAAGCTCAGTGTCTCCAACCTTGGGCGTGATAACGCAATAGAAGTCGGTAAAAGCACTTCCAGTCCATGGAACCCAGCTGACAGCACGGTAGTAAAATTCGATTTCGTAGTTACCCTCGAGGTTAGTCAAGGTCTGAGAGATAGTAGAAGGGTTACTCCAGGGATCGAACGAGTATCGCCTGGTAAATCACAGCTATGTCAGCTAATACTACCTCTGCGACTCTAGAAGGGATGACATACAGATTATAGCGACCCGTATGAGGGTCTTCCTCAGACCTAGAGGCAAAGACACCAGTCCACGGGGATACTTCGTCCTCGAAGCTCGGGTCACCGAGCGCTTGGGTTGCGGTGCAGACCGGAGCTTGAGAAGTCGTCGACGTTTCCGCAAGTGTAGTTGTTGGAGTCTCAGCCAGGGTAGTCGATGATGAGGTTTCTGCCAGGGTCGAGGACGACGCCGTCACCGATGAGCTCTCTACTAGTGGGTAGAAGTCTCCACGACAGCGGTTGACGAGGTTTCTGCGATGGTGGTCGATGAAGATGTTTCCGCAATCACGGTCGAAGAACTCTCCACTAGAGTGGTAGATGAAGTCGCAGCACTCGCAGGTCGGCAAGGAGTGGCGTTAGCTCCAAAGACGAGGAAAACGACGGTGGCCGCGGCCAAGATAGAACGAGCCATTTCGAACAGAGCGAGTGAGAGGAACCCGGGAATAGCCAGCAGTTGAAAAGAGCGGAAGGGGCCCAGACAGCCACCCAAAGGAACGAAGGCGAAGATCTGGATGGGGTTGTTCCAGACGAGAGACCTTGCTTTTATTTACTGTCGTCTGCTGTAAACCATGCATTTTTCAGCTTCTGGTGGGGAGCAGACACTTTTCTGAATGGGGACCGCCGTGTTGGACTATTCACCACTGGCGTGAGGCTAATGGCAATAGTGTGTTGGGCTATGGCGTTTTAAAATTAATTACCTATGGAACCGCCGTGTAATACGCGGCCCGGCCCACAGGATAAGGAGAATGCAAAGACAGAAAACGGCGCGTCAGTGCAGTTAACGCTATGTGGTTCTATCTATTGCCTACTACGGCGGCAACTCTGGGCGTTTGTCTCCTAAAAACCTCTCTACCTGCTCAAGTTATATTAATAGCTACCTCGGTGACCTTCTGGCTTGGAATGATCTCAGGGTACTCTGCGGACCGTGTCATAAGAGAGAGTCAAGGGGGGCCCATGGAGGTATTCTCGATCTTTGGGTCATTGTCTTCAATGGGCTTACTAGTGGCCATGGTGACTCTCGAGACACCGACGTGCAGCGAAAGAGCAAAGGTAGAACAGATGAAGACGAGAGAGCCGGACAGCCAGATCAGGTTTCGAGCTGGGAATCTTCAGCCTGATGAAGTTTCCAAAATACACAAAGGGAAACCATCCACCATAGGATCATGGTCACGACTTGATACCCCGGCATCATATCACTCAGCTCCGGCTTCCCCAGCTACCAAAAACGCTGGGAAGTGCATTCGGATCTTCGGGATGGCGCCCTACCATCAGTATCTCTGACGGCTCAGGGACAATTTTGTCGACGGCTAGTTCCAAGGTAGAATAACCGATAGCTACAATATCATTGGTTGCTAGAAAGGTGTTCTCATTTTGTTACCGATTTTGTTAGTAACAACTTATCTGTGTTCTCACTTTCTTTCCCTTCTTGGCTTAGCTGGCCATCCCACCTGATGCGTGGTTCATGATAAGCATGCGGGGTGGCACCGATACTGACGACAATTCCTCCCCTTGACAGGGGCAAAGAACCGTTCCTTGACCTCGACGTAGTCATCGACGTGAAATTATTCGGAAGAAACAGTACAATATCTCATCTTTAGCAATCTGGTACTCTGTACAGTGCGCTGTTGGGCTGTACAATCGCGGGTCGCGAGTAGCCTGACTCGTGCTGAAACTTGCCCCCCCACCTGGACGCCAGGTCACTGAACGCCCGTCTCAGCCTGTCCCTGTACTCGGATCCTCTTCTCATCTTCTTCTCGTCGCAAATCCAGCAAGACAGTGGATCATTTTCAACCCAGTAAGACAGTTAGCTGCCAAGGCTCGTCAACGCCCAGCCCCTGACCTTGAGCAGGCTCCTCTACCATATTGCAGACAGTCCGACACCGCTTTGGCCATTGGAAAGTCCAATCATCAGATTTCCAACCCATGCCGCCCAAGAAACGTCCATATGTCCCTAAGACAAAAGGTTCGTTGTCACTGCATAGATAATTCCTCTTCCCCTTGGCTGAAGGTAGAATTCTAGGTTGTTACCCGTGCTCACGGCGCCGCATTCACTGTGATAAAACAGAGCCTCATTGCAACAAGTGCAAGTCAAGGGGCTTGAAATGCACAGGACTCGGCATCAGGCTGCGTTTCAGCTTCGGGTGCCACCCCCAACAGTCAGGCCCCCATGCCCGATGCTGTGATCCCGAGCTAACATTACAGTCGAATCAGACAAGAGGATGCCGGGTCACCAGTGCACAACTCAGTGACCAAAGCAAGCTCTACAATAGCAACTACATATTGCCAAGATGATGTCCGCTTGGCGGGAAATGAAGCAACGAGCGAACCCAATGGTCTAGTACCTCAAGTCGGACTGACCGAAACCCATTTGAGCCTTGACGACTGCGTAACCACTGTGGACGAATGGTCTCTTGCCTTACTAGATTCATTGGATAAACAAGAAGTGCCCAACCGATCTGCAGACGAGCTGCTCCGGATCGAGGACGATACCTGGGCGAATCTTATCGGCCACAACACTCTTTACCGGCCAATGCCGGACCATTTACCACGCTGGCACAATGATCTGTGTCTGCATTGTAAGTATGTTTTGCTTCCTGCTGCAGATACCTACTCATTCATATTTTTTTAGTTTCGCATCATATTGCAGGCGAAATGACTGCCATCGACGGGACTCACAACGGATGGAGACATTTGGTTCTCCCCTTCGCCAGGGGTGACAGGCTGGTCTTCGACGCAGTACTTACGGTTTCTGCTTTTCACATCTGGCTAAACAGAAGACCTGCCACTGGATTCAACTCTCCTGGCGACATGGCGAGAGTGAGTCTCCAAGCTCCAGATCCAAACCAGTTGTACAGACGCGTCATCTCGGGTCTACAGCAACAGCCTGAACTTGCAAGCTGCAGTGCCGAGCGTAAACACTCTATCTTGATCACCATCCTCGTCCTTCACGTCTGTGTCATGGTAACTGGCCGTTCGGATTTCCCCATACTATTTCGCATGCTTGAGTCAGCGCTTGCTGCCATGGGGGGATGTGAGGCACTTGGGGGCGGTGAGGTTGCTGGCTTCATCTTGCCAGAAGTAGCCAAGTAAGTCTATATCTCTGATAGCTTAGGGACGGCTCACTAATAAGGGTCTAACAGATTACGCCTCTATGCTGCACCGCTCCTCAGCGAGGAATCTGGCCTCGAAGTTGTCTCATCACAGGAGCATGCTACTCGTCTTTTTAACTCCTTAACCCACCACGTATCGGTGTACCCAGAACACAGCGCCTCATTCGCATTTATCATCGACCTCGTTCAGCAAGCGATCAATATGTACCTCACTTCATCACATTTAGATGCACCTTCGGCCCTCGATATTGCTGATTCCATTACCCGGGTCGAACACTTCAAGGAAACATTGGAAGCCTTCCCCTTGGAAGCACCTGGAGAGCAGGTGATGGTCTGGGCATCCTTTGTGGCTGCGTCTAGCTGCCTTCTTGATGAGCATATGAAATTCTTTGAGCATGTTTTTATGAGACACTACATGAGGAGCGGGTTCTCTAACTTGGTCTCGGGGCTCGAGGCTCTCCGAAAGATTTGGTCCAGGAAGCCCGATGAAAGATGGACATTGCTTATGGCTGGGGTACACATTCTCGTCATGTAACTATTAATTGCTGAGTGGATACATCCCAAGACGTAAAAGAAGTGGCAGTTTGGAATTCAGCTCAGCCTTTGTCACGCAATGTCAGAACTACACTCTCGTCCACAAGTTCTCAAACCCATGCTTCCTTTGCTTTCTTCCTACACCTTTAACTTTGCCACGATCTGTAGACTCTCTCAATTTACTGTCTCTAAGTTGGCTACTAGTTTGGACAGCTCCCTTTAATTTCAGGTGGAATACAGCCATGTTGCAATTCATAGCTTTTGAGGTAGTTTACGATCTTGCGAAAGCTTATAGGTCCCAGATCGCATCCCATAGTTTCCTAGTAACAGGTTAGAGTCATAGCAAATTATCTTTGGATTTACACGATATGCACTCAAGCCCTAGACCTACGCTTACTACCTCAGGTCCAGCCTACTCTCCTGGTTCTTGGTTATGGTACATGGTCCAGTAGCTACGTATCCCCCTCTATTAGAAATGATTCCTCCATCATACCTACCAGGCCCAAGAACGAAGCGGAACGTCAGTGCTCCCACACATCCCAATGATACAAAAAAGCCGAACTGGGTGCTGGAAATTTCTCCCGCTTTGCCACCTGGCATCGCGATCACGCCTGTGCTAAACGTACAGCCTGTAGTCAAAAATTTGCTGTACAATGTAGCAGCGTTGTCACTTTCAAGCACCGTGCCATAACCAGCAACAAGTGTACCATCAGCTCCCCAGAGGGCGACCATCATGCGGTCCTTTCCCCTTTCGTTTTGAACGACCATGACTGCGAGCGATTCGCGAGGGCCGCCAGATTCTTTTAGCGAGATCTCGTTGGCACCGGAGAACGCCTCATTTGGACATACGCTTAGAATGGTCATGTGCCGAAATTGTTGTTCCATAATGACAGTCATTATGTTGTCGCGATCTGGTCTGGGAGCTGGCAGTTGTAGGAAAGGGGAAATCTGTTTCCCGGAAGGCTTCCATAGGAGGGGAGAGATATCGTCATTCAACGACACCCAAATGGGCTCTGATTTGTATTCCACACTAGGAATGATGCCGCGTCCAAGCATGTGGTTCTGGAAACTCGTTCGGGTGAATTGCCCAGGGAATCCTCCCGGCTGACGATGCAAGAATATCGCAATCCACTCGTCATCTTCGTACTCATATCCATAGTACGTGAATTTGACAACCGCGTCCCAATCGGGCTTCTTTCTCTGGTCAGAAGCAGTGCATGCCAGATAGGCAACGTAGTACCCGTCGAATTCTGGTATGGGCACCAGCGGCAGTTGGATTTGCAGCCCAAAGTTTGTAATGACGAAGTCGGGTTTCGCCTTTGAAATGTTGAAGGTCTCGACGAATGTCTGGTAGTGGGCGGGGCAACAAGCAGAGGAGTGGGCAAACTCATCTGGCGACTGCGCCAATAACCCGGCCGTTAGGCTTTTCCTCTGCCAGGCGAAAATACTGTGGTCGTGGGATATCCGCATGATTTCGTGCTGGAGCCTTGCGAAGGCGCGATGGCCCTCACCATACAGAGTTGGCATGTTGACTCCGAAAATCCCCATCAGCGAGTATGCCTGGTCTTCGGCCCTAGTTGTTTTCCTATGCGCCCCCCAAGACATCTTTTCTGCAACGCTGGCCTTGTATGCGTGTACGCCATTGACGAGGGCGGATTTAGCTACCCTTGTGATTTTCTCGAGAGTAGAGGCCAAACCTGACTTGGTCCCGACCTTGACCCAGTTGTTAGTGAAGAATTCCACCTCGGCTGGAGCAATGAGCTCCTGCAGGGTCCATCCCCTCGTGAACCAGCTGCTTTTTCTGAATTCCTCTTCGTCCTCTGCCAGGCCGTAGACATCCTCCAAGTATGCGTAGCATATCTCAGACTTCTCATACCAGCTATACATCGAGTTGATGGCCTCGGAAAGCTCTGCACTGTTTCTCTTGTCGATGCAGCAAGTGTCGATCCACACCCAATGAAGACCGTCTCGCAAAGCCTGAGCACAACATCCTATAATCTTTTTGAAGCCACTCTTCTCCCTTGCTGCCTCAATGCGCATGGTCATGTCTTCAAACGTGACTTCGTCTTGGGGGTTTGCGGCCCATCGATGGGAGAGGATCGCGTACTTTGGGATGCTTCCAGTGCATGACTCGAGCGATATCGACAGGTTATCGGAGGATTTGTCCCGCCTGCAGTGAAGGAGATACATCTTTGTTTCTTGGAAAAGGGTTAGTGAGGTTGTAACTTGTCAATGGTGACAGCCTTTTTTTCTAACCGCTAGAATTCTGCCTGAATAGCGTAATTAAATTTGCAGAGAAAAAGGGAATGAACGAGATCAGGCTCCGCGGCAAGTTGATGGGGAGGGGAGAAATATAAGTACATGGTTGTCCTCTCTTGGTACCCCTACACCATGAAAGCAAATAGCCAATCTTGAGACTGAGGAAAGATTCCGGTATCCACATGTGTACATGCACTGCCAGCGCTTTGTGAATTTTCTACTTGTGCTCTGTCTGCCTTGCTGTCATGGCTTGGCCAATCGCTACCTGTGTGGCAGATCACCCATGCCAGCTGCACTTTGGGGTTCAGCTGACAAGCATTTCTCAGCTTGCCTACTTCGCTACAGGGGTCTGGCATAAAATAAACGATGATTAGCCGCTCTCCTCGTAGGTAGTGTGCGTTGCCCGATGCCATCAATGTGGTGATACTCCTGTAAGGGCATTCACTATCTTTTCTCAAAGCATTTCAGCAGTAAACAATGATCGAATGTGCCGTCTATTACCATTGGCCGGTTCGCAATAAGGTTGCCGTTGTAAAAAGAGATACATGCATACCTATTAATAGGTATGGCCCAATGACTGTTGTTCCATTGTGCGTGGGGATAGAGACATCAAGGCAAACGTCATTTTACCAAAACCGGCACAAACGAAAACAAACGGAAAAAGAGCTCACCAGCCTATCGGCGCACTGGTTTGCACTGACAATAGCCTCGGAGCATTTGTTCAATAACAATCAATCCAGTTTGCATTCATGCAAGATTAGGTAATCTGCATACGCAAATGCTTCGTGAGCTGGCAACTCCAAAGTCTTACATCTTACCTACGCACACCTCCAGGCATCAGCCTTCCACACGCTTCAGCCTCATGTTTGTCGCCGCCTCTTTCAGAAAATGTCTACAGCCGCCGAGATCCCCAGGTTCGTGGTTGACCTCTCGCAACCGCCAGAGGAGCGCTATGCACATATCGTGCCTCATTTCCAAGGCTCCGACATCTCATGCAACATAAACACCGTTTTCAACGACCTTCTCAAAGAACTGCTCGGCCAGTCTTTTGGGAAATTCATGGCTTCTGTATCCCCGCGTATTCTGCGCCGAGTGTACATGCCAGAGGAGAATGCCGAGTTGAAGGGGATATCCAAGGCCATGGACGTTCCCATGCATGCCCTAGTCGCCTTCAATGTTCTTCTAGATATATTGCTAGGATGCACCAGCGGCGGCGTACGCACCTTGAACCTGGCCGATGGTCCAGACCAGCAATCAAGCCGTATGCTCCACTTCCGAACTCTCGACTGGGGTATGGATCTTCTCAGGCAAATCATCGTTGAACTTGACTTTGTGCGGAAACCCGGAGGCCCCGTTATTGCAACTACAGTCACCTATCTCGGCTATGTTGGAGTTCTGACAGGCGTCAGAAAGGGTCTTAGCATGGGCTTGAACTTTCGGCCATATCATTGCAGAGACACGTTGAAACAGCGAGTCTCCTTCAGAATGCACCAGGTCGGGGTAATTCTTGGGAAAAGACGATCCATCTCGAGCGTCCTGCGAGGGTTGCTACTAGATCCCACTCCTGGAGAAGGCACCCCGACTCATCAAGAGATCGACACCGACACGACAGTATCAGAAATCCAAGACTGCCATATTCAGGACATTTTGAAGACCCTTTCCACCTCCAGATCAACAGCGGCTTATCTTGTATTTTGCACCCCTGAAAGAGTCTACATTGTCGAGAAGGACGATCGCAAATCACTTGTTCGCGACTCTGATACCTTCCTAACAGCCTTCAACCACGACGGCAACGACGAAAACGATCCCACCAAGCTCCAACAAGCTACTACAGACCTAGCCTCGGGAGATGACGGAACCGCAATGGCAGCGCTTGTCGATTGCTCGTTAGAGAGGAAGGATCGTCTAGACAGCCTCTGGAAGAAGCGAGTCAAGAAGTGCCAACGACGGTTCGGCCATCAAGATCCAATCATCACTTTCCGTGATATCCTCCGATTTCTACAAGACGACAACATACTGGTTGATGAGACGCACTATGCAGTTATCATGGACCCAGGAAATGGCACCATGCTTTGGCGGCGGCTCTACAAAGCCGAGGAGTCTACCGATGACACGAGTCAGGATTGGAATGATGACGGGGAGGAATCGGTGATTCTGACTGATTGAAGTACATATTTCTGATTCATATCTATACTGGATCACGGTCTGGTAAGTGCCCAGAGATAATGAGAGACAATCACTAACAGTCGGTCCAGCTGGCAGACTCTTGGTATAGCATTGATCCTGCTTGTTAGCAGAACGGCAGGAATGACGCCCGGAAAGGAGTGAAAGAGTTCAAAGAACCGACCAAAGATCCAAAGAGTATGTGATTTGTTCCATCGCAGGGAAAATGGCAGCAGGCTGACAAATCGACAGACCTTGGCCCTCAGTCTTGAGCAAGGAGTGCCTCTACGGAGCGCGCCTTGTTATCCCGACTCCACCCAGTGCCTGAGCTTAATGAGGGGTCTTGGTGAGACAAGGAGAGATTACGAGAGCGTCAGACTGATGTGGACTGGTGGCTTGGATGGTTAAGCTGTATATTACTCATGTATAATTGGCAGGGCGTGATATGTGTAATGCATTGCTTAGTTCAGAGAATGAAGCTGCCATACGATGGCAGTCAATCGTGGTGCTTGGGCTTCAACAACAGCACTTGGTCTCCGAGCCCGCTGTGTGGCATCCAACATTTGCAAGTCGCAGGTTCCCATGAAACAAGTACCCGAGATCCAAGAGCCGAGATCGTAGTCAATGTCTTACTCTCAATGGTTGCACATCGGGGTTCCTTTGGGTCACAATTCACAAGCACAAGGAGATACGCGAGACACTTGTATGACATTTGACTCTGAGTACGCCAGTAAATCTGCATTGAATGACCCCTTCCAGATATATCCAAGTCTCATTCCAAGCGCAAAAGCACACCCGCAAGACGCCAATCGCTAGAACTTCCTTCCATTAAACGTTGTTATCCCAGTTCCATCTAGATCATACCAACGAAGACGCCAGCGACAACGGCAACAGCAGCGGCCATGCCGACCTTGATAGGGGCGCTGTTGGCAGCATTGTCGTCGTCGTCCTTGCTATCGCTGGACGCGCTGCCGCTTTCCTTGCTGTCGCTAGACGAGGCAGAGCCAGTCTCGGAGGCCCAGCGCATCGAGCTGCACATGGTAGCGTCCGCTGTAATAGATTCGATCTGGCTCTGGATCTCGGGGACGTCGCTGCAGGCCTCGAGGAGGCTCGAGTAACCCTTGACCTGCTCGCCGTACCAGCTGGAGAGCTCGGAAGCGTACGAGCTGTACTCCTTGGCCATGTCGCCGGTAACGTGGGGGATGACACACTCGTCGGTCTGTGTGACGAGGTCGGTCTGGCGCACGATCCACGAAGAGAGTGACGCATCGGGAGTAGGGACCTCGGTCAACTTGGGGAGCATCGAGGTGGCGACCTTGTAGCATTCCTGGAGATCACGCTCGTCGAGGCCACCTTCGGGGGCGGGAGCGGCAGCGACAGCAGTCGCGACGGCGAGGAGTTGGTAGAAGCGCATTGTGATGAATGTAGAGGCACGGACGAGGTGTTCAAGAGAGAAGGATCAAGAGGATTCGTGGTACAAGGATCGATGAGTGAGAACCAACAAGCAGCAGCTTGCAGGCCACGAGGGGACCAACAGAGTATTTAACCTCAACAAAGGCTGCCTTGAAGCTGAAGATTAGCATAGGGGTCCATTCAGAGCTATTCCCATCTCGCATTAATGCTTATGGGGCTGATCGTCCCCCCCAATTTGCTCCGTATACGAAGAGATTGGTCCAGCACGGTCATCTCACACGAGCCAGGGCAAACAAAGCCATGAAACCTCAGCGAGCCTGTCTTGGCCGAATGACATGCCCCTGTAGCACGACTTGGCTTACCCGCCAGGCTCCCCCAGCAGGGGACATAAAATCCAAGACTCAGAGAGGTGAGGGCACAGCCAATTCAGCATCGTGTATTTTGTCCCCCTCCTGCGTCGTCTCGAAACAGTGCTAGGGTCCTCGGACTTTTGCATGAAATCTTTTTTCAGCTCCTCTGCCAATCTGCCTTGTCCTGCCTTAGAGGTGTTTCATTAAGCCAGGGCCCAGTGTCACTAGCCTGGTCTGGAAGGTTAATCGAGCGGCAAAACAGCCATCATTTCACGTAGCGTGAATGCCAATCCACTAAGAACCCTGCCCTTATTAATTGGGGTCCATTCAAGGCCGTGGTCTAGCCTCGTAGGGCTCAGTCCAGACGCCAGCCGATTCAGCAGGCGAAAGGAATGCGGGAAAATGTCACCTCGCCCTGTGTCAGAAACGGACCTTCTTTCTCCCGCAACGTCACACTGTAAGCCAGAGAGTAGCGGTGTCTCCCAATTTGGCACAGCATCCAAGTTTCATTGGGTCAAGCTCGAGAAGTCGGCGACTACCCAAAGGAGCGTTACAACCCTACCATCCTCCTATTTTTACTTCGCCACGGTTGGGCACGACCCATACTCGCAGGATGAGTCGAGAGGATTCAATGTCAGTTTCGCCATTGGCGGGTTAATACCAATTGCTGGCACACACGATGTCTCCCAGCTCTGGACGATATAAATGGCTGCGAGGTTGTATTTGAGTATTTGAGTGCTGAGCCTCGAGACCCTAATCGAGATCCACCCCTAGGGCATTTTCTTTCACCTGTCAGCCGCTAATGTTCGACCGAAGGATCGACAGGCAGAATAAATTGCCAGCGACGAAGGTTGTCTGACCTCCGTCAGATGGGGGGGAAACACTTCAAGGTCCTTATCTCCCCAGCGCTGCGTGGCTGAGACAATCATACACTGTTTGCCATATTGCTTTAGCAAGCTGAAGTCACTAATTTAGGCCCGCCGCCTTTGATAACTGATAACCGTCCTGAAATGTGATCTTTCCTTCGCTGAGGGAGTTTAGTCCCGGGTAGCCAAGCACATGTGTCGTAGGGCAGGTGAAACAAAGGCCATGATACCTTCTCGGTTTCAGCATCCTGTCTAGCTCTTACAGGGTGATATAGGGCAATTAAGGGTCACCCTTTGTCGAGGGAGCACTAAAATAGAGGAAAAGCGAATTTGACAAATGTGTAGGAAATCAAAAGCATCAAAGATTGTGCATAATGAATGAGAAGATAGTTCCAATGGAATCAATTTGTGAATTCAGTGCCAAAGAACCCCGTCGCTTGAAACGCCCTGTCGCTTGAAACGGAGCCGAACTTGCGAGCCTTAGCCAAACTGTTGGAACAAAACCGTGAGACCCAATCATGGGAACCCTCATTGGAGTCTCTGACTGAACGTATTTAGTAGCGGGTCAGTGGGATTACCACTCCCATAGTACCACGCCGACTTGTATCAGATATGTTAGCTGGTTCTTGGAAGGTACGAGGAGAGGGAACTAGATATGACCACTATATTGCTGATGGGCCTGAATATTCGTATTGGGATATGTCCTGAGATATCCTTTCTTGAAAAGGCATAGCCTTGTATACCTTGCAAGGAATGAGCCAGACATAGGCCTCAACGAGGGGAGCAAAACAGCTCGCAAAAGGTGCAGAGAGAACATGATGCACTGAGGCAAGCAATGAGAAAAACATAAGCTAAGGAGGACTCCATTTTGGAAGTGTGGCATATGACGAGGAGTATGTGTCTAGAAGAGTGAATTTACGACGGTAGCAGGGTGATAAATTAAACGAAAAATCAAGCCTTTCTCGTTCTACAAGGCTAACGTCCCACCTGCAGGCGAAGTGTGGATGTTCGGTTGAGCTCTGCTGAAGAGCATCAGTATCTAATTGAAGCATCCACTTACCCCCAACCAGGGGTTCCAATACTCGGAGTTTCATCATTCGGATGGTCCCGAAGTAGTAGAAGCTCATTGTCGTTGATTGGACCATTTCGCTCTTCACCCTGACAGTTCGGACGTATGGCTCCGAGAACATTGGTGCCGAGACCACCCCTGCTCACCTCTTTATCCAGGCATTTATTAAGATAACACCCATACGTGCCATGTATTTCATGCGTCCGATTCTACTACAGAGATGAAGTCTGGCTAGCTGGAGCGCGCGACTTATAATGGTTGTGTTCACCCGTAAGTCTTCCAAGTGCCGCTTTCACGTTTTCCATACGCTGCGTCAGAGCTCGGGTCTTCATATTCACGATATTGCCCCTATAAGTGCTGCAGTATACTCTATACAGACAAGCTACATCGGTAAAGGCTTGGGGATTACCGAGATCATCAACTGGAGCTCGGTCGGATGACTGGCTCCGATGAAAGCTTAACCTGCCTCACAACCGCACTAAACTAACGGCATCAGATCCATGCTATCGTTGCATCAAGATCGATGCAATTGCGGGGAAGCGTTCTTAGGGAAATGGATCCGGGGGAGGGGGCATGCGGTCGAGGTTGATATAATCGGTGACCCTTCCAATAGCGGGTATGACTCCTCTTTGCCTCCTTTCTCCTATAGTACCGCATTGCCGACCATCTCTGAGTTCTCACGACTATGGAGTTACAGTCTCCCGCCAACGCTCACCTTCACTCCTTCTGGAGCGAGAAGCGATTGCTTGCAATTTGCCTCTTCATCGCTCTGGCTCAATTCCAATATGGATACGATTCTGCCGCCATTGCAGGGTTCCAGTCTATGCCAGGATTTCTGGCCGTCTTTGGTTATGTCGATGTAAGTCCATGTCTCCATGCCTGCAAATGAATGCTACTGACCGGCCTCCTCTGACCTAGCCAGCCAACCCCATCGGATACAACATCAGCACCAAGGTGCAGACTTTGCTGCAGAGTCTGATCAGCCTCGGGGCCTTGGCAGCCTGCATCGCAATCTTCAAGTTCGGAAGCTTCATTAGCCCCAGAGTCGGCCTATGGATCGCGTCCTTGGTGGGTGCAGTTTCGGTCGCAGCTCAGATCGGGGGCACGAGTCTCGCTGCGCTCTATTTCGGTCGTATCCTCCTCGGTTTCTCGAACGGTTTCTACAGCACCTACTCGGCAATCTACATCGGAGAGTCAACCCCAGCATATCTTCGAGGTGCAGCCATCGGCATGGTGGTAATGCAGATCAACTTCGGGGCGCTGCTGGGCATTGTCGTCGACAACTCTACTCAAGTTCTCGCCAGCCGACTGTCTTATCAGATCCCGCTTGCAGTCATGTTTGCCATTCCCGCGTTGATGTCCATCGGCTTGATATTTCTTCCAGAGACGCCTCGCTACTATATATCAAAAGACCAGGACGACAAAGCCGAAGTAGCTATCCGGAAGCTTCGACACATAACTGACGAAGCCCAACTGCGCAATGATATTGCCATTATGAAGAATGCCTGGCTTGAAGAGACCGAGATGCGCTCCTCGACACACCTGCTGGACGCCTTCCGCGGTACAGACCTCCGACGTACGCTTCTCAGCATCTCAGCCGCTGTTGCTCAGGCGGCCACTGGCGTACACTTTATCTCAGCCTTTTCGGTATACTTTTTCGTCCAGGCTCGTATTGGTAGCCCCTTCATGTGGGTGACGGTATCCATAGCGATAGCGATAACGGGAAACCTGTTGTCTTTCCCGGCGGTGCGCTTCCTCAATCGCCGACATCTCCTGATGACTGCTTCGGTGGCGAACTCGGCGTGCATGCTGGGCATGGCGGTTGCCTACACCGTCTCGCCTGTTGGGTCACCTTCTGCAGGAAAGGTCCTCGTAGGGCTAAGCATTGTCTTTGTCTGGGTATACGGCCTTGGCCAAGGTCCTGTGCTATGGGCTCTCCAGACAGAGATACCCTCCCAAAGACTCCGGGCACAGACAGTTGGTTTTTCACAAGGCGCCAGTTTTCTCGTCTCATGGTTGAGTGCCTACTGCACACCTTACTTTATCAACCCCGAAGCTCTCAACTGGGGCCCCAAATACTGCTACATTTGGGCCGGGAGCAATTTGATTTTGGCCATCTTCACCTTCTTTTTCATTCCAGAGACCAGAGGGAGAAGCCTGGAACAGCTCGATGAGCTATTTGAGAAGAAGTTGGCTGCGTGGAAGTTCCAGTCCTACATCACGGACCTCCAACAACTTGATACAGACAATTTTGTTGGGAAGAAGGAGATAAAGGACGACGTGCAGGTAGATGAGATTGAGACACGAGAGTGATGATGGACATGAGTACTGCGGATCTCCCACATTCTGTTATATCGCCACGGCCTACTCGATGAGTCGCCGACTTATCTTGTTGTCTAAGCATGTATTAAGTAAGTAGGTAGCAACATAGTGCTAGATCCTATAGTCTATCCTCAATGAACACGCTCCCATTTTAGTCCGATTCTAGAAGCTTCATTGGCCTCCAGATGAAACGAATCCCAGAGAACTCCCGATTGCAAGCAAATCACTTATCTCCCCAGTTCTTCTTTAATGCCCCCAAGTATTCCTTAACCGAGGGACTGTCCTCGCTCTCACCTCCCACGTCCATTTTAGATCTTAGTCGCGCTATCATCAGATCACGCGCAATCTTTGGGGAGGCTAGAGATAGTTCCTCGTCCAACTTGGCTTGACTGATGACCTTGCCGTTGCATAGTTCTTTAACGAGGGTGTCTACCAAATGTTGGCAGTTGTTAGATAATAAATGATATCGAGGATTCAATTCCATGTGATGTCGTCCTGGAAAGGATGTCAGCAGCCCATAGCAACCCATCCACGGTCATCCTCCGACTCACCCAGATCCTGAATCTCCTGATGCGATTTTGTAGTTTCGCCAATGTAATAGCAAGAACTCCACGTGTCAATAAACTCGGGCGCAATCACAGCGACACGAAAGTAGTTTTTGCCGAGGGCACTCAATTCGAGACGGTCGCTCATTAAATCGTAGCAGTAATCCTTCCCCAGCCCCCTGTCGATCACGCAAACAGCCCAGTGGCTCACGCTGTTGAGGCTCATGCCGACGTGCCTGGCCAAGAGCTTGTAGCTTGCCTCGGACAACGCAAACTTTCCAAACGCGATGGGTGTCGTCACCAGGAACACGGCCTTGTGGTTGCTACGAGGGTCGCATCTTAGAGGAGCCATCTCGTAGGCTGAGTCGCCCGTCATTTTGCTCGTGACCAGACTGAGAAACTCATTTCGCAAGCGAATCTCTTCTCTGAGCTTTGCATCCTGCTCATCTTGTGCGTATCGCGCTTTTCGGTCCTCCCTTTGAGGTGCCACTGTGTCAGTTTGCCTTGGCCTAGGTAGAGCACAGACAATCAAGACTCACCATTTTTTAGACAGATTGTGATAGGCAGCCTCACCAGCCGCAGCGAGTTTAGAAAGGGTCTCGAATCCCATTGTTTGTTGTCAACTTGAGCGCATCGTAGACTTTTTCTTTCTGTTTGTGCCTCAGTCTCAAAGAACAAGTTGAAAATCTCCAGCCTCTTACGAAAAGGAAAAGGCGGCTGTGCGCCCTTTTTGTGGCCAGCAACTCACCTGCAGACAATCACGGCGGGGCGCACAGCCACGCGGGCGTTCCGGAGAACCCGTGAAACCCATGTCAGCATCACGCTTGGCAAATGAGCCTCTCTAGAGCCTCCCAAGATGACGTGTGACCTCGCCAAGGCATCACGTGTGACCATGATTAAAGACATTGTTTGACTCGATCGAATTCTCTCTTGTTCTATTTCTACATAATTTCTAAGTGGTTGGTCAAACGTTCAAGCAAACCGGCCAACAGCGTGCAACTCGAAGCAAACTCTAAGCATCGCCCACCAACAAAGGCATGACCTGGCTAATATCTCCATCCACATACGTACTAAGCTCTCCATCCTCTTGGTCCCATGACACAACCGCCTCTGGTCCTAATCCAACACGCACCAGCTTGACCAGCCCGTTTCCCTTGGAAACAAGGTCCTCGTTAGGCCATCGCAAAACACCAGGCGTGTTCATCCCGACACCAAGCTCCAGGATCACCAGCTTCTTCTTTTCCCTAAGAATTCTCGACTTCCAAGCCTTCCACGCAACCTCGCCCTCTTTGAAGGGGGCTTGATTGAACCATGGGCCCGCCCGAACGCAAATGCTCATCTTCGCTCCACAATATTTACACCGTGGAATCTTGCTCGAGTCCATCAACTTCTGGGTAACCTTGTCCAAGTGTGGCATCGCATCAGCAACAAGAGGCGCGGATCGAACTGTGGCCTCGACCCTGCAGTTTTCCAAACACTGTAGGTATGCATAAGAGCCCTGAGGAGTGGACAGCTGTTGCTCTGACCAGCCGTTGGCCAAGAACATTCCATCCGCGTTGGAAGTGCGAACGTGAGCGTCGGGACCAAACTTGTTTAGTCGTGATATGAGGGCTTGGTAAGAAGGCATCTTGGGCCAGTTGGATACCATATTAAGATGAGTAAAGAAATAGCCCCATCGATGCTCCTCTGACGGCCAGTCATTATAGCCAAAGACACTGTACAGGGACGTCAACCCATATTTGAGGAACCCAGGGAAATTCTCCGCAAACAGGGATCGAGAGTGATAGTCCAAGCCCTCAGCAGCCGATAGTCCAGCACCCGCAGTCACCAAAACTGCGTCTGCATCGTCGAGCCATTCGCGAGCCAAAGCCAAGGATCCAACAAGCGGTGCCGACTTAGGCTCTTCGCTTAGAGGGGTCCAGTCTCCGGGTAAAGCTTCAAACAGTTTTGAGTATATCTCGGTGTCAGACTCGGTAAAGGTGTTGAAAATGATGTCGGTTATTGTCGTTGATGGATGGTTGTCGAGCCACGATAATACCGTCAAGATTGCGATCTCAGCTGCTTCTTTGGCTGGAAACGCAAACAGTCCCGTCGAAATACAGCAGAGTGCAATCGCTTTTCTACCATCTTCTTCAGCTGGAAGCAGCTCCAGGGCGTCAAGGGTAGACTCGTAGCATCTAGCGAGCTGTCTCCTCTCAACCTCGGTCGGAGAGGCACCACGTCGGAGTTGCGGACCTACTGTATGAATTACATACGGTGAAGGCAGATCATAACCGCGAGTGACAAGCGTCTCGCCTGCGCCGAGGTCTTTGTCCCTATCCTGCATGAGCTGGAAGCACTCATCTCGCAAACGAGGACCTGCCCGCGAGTGAATGATATTATCGATGCAGCGATGCGTCGGCTGGAAACATCCAAGCATCTGGCCGTTGGCAGCGTTGGTAATTGCAGTAATTCCCGTCAAGGTGGTGATATCTCCTCTCCATACAACAAGGTTGGTGGCTCCGCCTTGCTCGTGTCTGATCGTCCGTGATGGAGTCAACGAAGAGGTTTGTGTGAGGATACGGTGACCCCTAGTGCGCAAGAGGATAGAGTCGATCTTTTGAAGAAGGTCTTCCGGGAGAGGCGGCACAGGAGATCGAACGCAAAGTAACTCTTGGAGAAGACTCAGTTTTGATCCAGTTTCGAGGTGGGATAGGTGCCGTTGATAATGCTGCAAGTAGCCAGCATCAGACCAGGTACTTCCATTCTCCTCTGCATCAGAGAAAAGGTGCAATAAAGTCTCGTCGAGCATGATGGCTTGTTGTTTGGTGTTGATGTTGTGGTGGAGTGTAAGCATAAAGAGTACCACATCAGAAGTGTGCCTGCCGATCGATGTTAATATATCCAAACCTAGAATCCCTGGATGTAATAGACGCCCTTCCGAGAGTTTGAAATATCTGCCAGGAATGACAAATTAATGCTGCGATTATTTCGTCGATCCCACTCGGATGAAGTGGGATGGCCGGTCTATCGCCACTTATCCCACTTGAGCCGACCGACGTTGGTGAGAACGAGACTTACGAAGATATTATAAATTAGCCGCGTGCCACTTGAAACGAGATGTCACAGGTCTGTAGTCACTAATGCCAAGTCTCTGAGGAGCGATTGAAAGCGATATATATTGACAGATATTATCAGATAATCCTCGCATACGAGGGGTAAATACAATCTAGATCGTGTCGGCAAGACCAAAGCCAGAGCCGATGGAAGCTTGGCTTCCATCTTACATAAACTTGTGCAGGGCACGGCGCCAGGCAGGCCATGAGGCAACCTTGGCACGGTACTCGTTGATGCTATCCCAGTCATGCTCACGGAGACCGGTGTCGAGGTCAATCTTATCGAGGGTGAGCCAGCCGGTTCGCTTCCAGATGAATCCAGCAATCCAGAAGACAAGGACAACTGGGAGGGCAAGGCAGGCCTTGAAAAAGTCCTCGGCAGTACCAGTGCCAGTCTGTCCAGGGGGTGCGATGGCAACAAAGATCTGGGCAGCAAGAATGATAAAGCAGAGGAAGAGTCCCAGCCACGATCCATAGACTCCACCGCAAGCATGGAAGGGAATCTGATCAAGTGAGCGACCTTGATGAAGCCAAGCAGTACGGAAGCGAATGTGAGCCTAGGCATGTCCAGTTAGCATGACGGAACAAAATGCGGCGATAGGAGCAACGTACGAAGCAGATAGATCCCCAGGTGAACAGGGCAGCAAGAGCAGAGACGGCCAGGAGCCAGTCAAAGACGAGAGAGCCTGAAGATGCCAGAACGATATAGGCAAGGCCGCCCCAGAGGAGGTTGAACAAGACCGACACGAGAGGGCGACCAGACCTATCAACATAGGTAAAGATCTTGGGCGCGTAGTCCTGCTCAGCAAGAGCGGTCAGAGTACGAGAGCCTCCGTAGACACATGAAACACCGATGGAGACGACTGAAACGCAGATGACGAGGTTCATGAAGGAGTCGTAACCCTTGAGGCCAGCGTCCTGGGCAGCGAGCACGAAGGGCGAGGTACCATCCTTGTAGGGGTTGCTGCTGTTGAGGAGACGGTCATCGGTGGAGCTAACCAGCATGCCAACAAGAGTAAGACCGATGATGTAGAAGCTGACACACGTTAACAGGGATCACGAACCACTTTTGGCTTGAGTACTCACAGAGTGATACGCCAGAAGACCTGCTTGATAGCGCCGGGAAGGGCCTTGGCCGGGTTGTTTGACTCGGCGGCAGCAAGACCAACCAGCTCAGTACCGGAGAACGAGAAGGCAGCAGTGACGAAGACACCGCAGAAGCCACGGAAGCCGTTCTGGAATGCGCCTGGATCATACCACAACTTGGCACCCTGATACGTGTCAAACTTGCCGTTGGATGGGCCACCGCCGCAGATCAGGATCACGGCGACGATCATGAAGATGACGATGGCAGCCAGCTTAAAGCAAGAGCTCCAGAACTCCTCTTCGGCATAGCCTAGCGTTCCAAAGATATTGACAATGACGATGATGAGCCAGAACACAGTGATCCATACGGCTTCGTTGATGTCCTTATTCCACCATTGAACCGTGAATGAGACGACGGTTAACTCAAGCGGTAAGACGATGACCCATTGGAAGACCTAGGACCAGTTAACAAAAGCGTCCAGCTCTATGCAGTCGAGGGTAACTCACGTAGTTCCAACCCATGGCGAAACCCCAGGAAGGATCGATGAAGCGAGTAGAGTACGTGTAGAAACCACCAGAGACGGGATACATGACAGCGAGTTCACCAAGAGCGTGCACGACGTTGAAGATCATGACACCAGCGATAGTGAAGCAGAGGAAGACAGAGGCAGGGCCACCCTTGGTGAAGGCACTACCAGAACCGACGAAGAAACCAGCACCAATGGAACCACCGATGGCAATCATGTGAAGATGGCGCTTCTTCATGGAGCGATCGAGCTCGACAGCACCAGTGCCATAGTCACCTAGAGGTCGCGTTCAGCAAGGGGAGTCAGGCTGTATTGGCGATTAAACTT
The DNA here is from genome assembly GCF_000151355.1 of Fusarium vanettenii 77-13-4. Taxonomy (NCBI): domain Eukaryota; kingdom Fungi; phylum Ascomycota; class Sordariomycetes; order Hypocreales; family Nectriaceae; genus Fusarium; species Fusarium vanettenii. The sequence goes on along the minus strand of NW_003315873.1, from coordinate 1,175,771 downwards.
ACGACGCTGGAAAGACTTCAGGTTAAGACCATTGCGGGTCATGAAATCCTTCTCGCGGAAGTCATCGGGGATCTCTTCGCTGCTGCCAGAGGCCTTCTCAGGATCATTGCCGAGAGGGGGCGTCACCGGGCCCACGTCGAGCTCAGCGTCCTTGGATGTCATGGTGAAAGAGATGTCCAGTAAAAGAATTAATCACTTGTGTGACAGGGATGAGAAAAAAACTCAGCGTTGAACTCTGAGGGGTCTTTAAGAGGAGGAGACCTGACACAGACTGAGGGGGATGATCAGCAGCCAACGCGGGAGGGACGGGACACTTTATCTAACGGAGCTGCAGAGGGTAAGAATCTGTACGACGGAGCATGCGGCAGCCCATTGCAAAAAGGGCAGGAGGAGGATCAAAGGCGATCCCGAGCCCGTAGGGGTGTCTTGGGTATGTGGTAGCACCATGTGAATGCCAAGAATGGATATGCACCAGCCGTATCAGACGAGATAGGGATGTCAAAAGGTTCCAAGCATTTGGCCCCCGGGGTACCGAAGCTTCTATTGAGGCTCGCAGCTGAAAGGGGGTTGGGTGCGTGTGTGTGACTGGTTGGTGCTACCCCGAGTCAGGGATCATGGCCAAGAAGCAAAGCTTGCTCTCGGTGTCACGGTCATCAAAGTGCAATGGAGAGCACAGAAACAAACCACGTATGATGATTGCTCTTACGTAGTAGTCGGCGATTGTATTGAGTAGCAAAACGCCCCGGAGCAACGTCTGGACGCCTCCTACGCGATGGCAGCGGAAGCGCTGTCGCACATCCGCACACACACACACACGACCAGTGTTCAATGGCTAGTGCCGTTGTCCCCTACCCGTCTCCAGGTGCATGGTTGGCCAGCTCGGGCTAGGGTCCCCGCACTTGGTAGAGCGAGCTGGGTGCCATCTTGGCCAAGCCCAAGGTCTAGATATGATCGCTGGCTATCTCGCCTTGACGCGTGACCTTCCTGGTGGTCTCTACTGCGACGGGGCTTCTACTCAGAAGGGAAGGTGTAAAGATCGATCACGGATTGGGGTCCGACTTGGCAAGCAGCAGCCAAGCCTCTACCCTGGTCCTGGTGGATGGACCAACGTTCTTTGGGCTTATTTGGTGGCGCCTTCGGAGCCAATCCGAGAAGAGAGCTAACCAACAAGCTTAATCACCGTCGGAGAGGAGGGGGGGAACGCGGAGAGGCACAGTTCTGTACGGTGGTGGTGCTGCTTCTTCTTTGGGTCCTCATCGTGGCGATGCTCACTCTCCAAACAGCTTTCCTCCTTCTCCTCTCAGTTTAACCTGTCGTTACCCCAAATTTGCCTCCACAAATCCCACAGAGGTTATCGCGACCCGATGACATGGGAGAAGCGGCCGCTTCCCGGGTCGAGGCTCAAGATGGAAGGAGATGAAGGCTTGGGTGCCATCTCGACCCCTCGGCGACAGCTTCGAGAAGAACGAATGCGAGGACAGGACAAGGAGTTTCATGACGAGCTCTAATCCCGGTGCAAACCGTATACGATGCACCTGTCACGCTCTCCCTCGGGTCTCTCAGCCGCAGCTCCTGTTGATGCTGTCGCTCTGTTCTATCGCCCCATCAAGATTGCCGCTGACGCTTTGAGTGCCTACCCGTCCGTGTCAAGATAAGGACCATGCATTGCGGATCTGGGGATAGCGGGTCGTTATGGATACGAGTGGGAACAGATAATGGAAGCATTGTCAGGTCAGTCCACGATACTTGCTTGCTATTGTACAAGGAGCCAAGTGCCGGTAGAATCCTTCTTCTACAGGGCAAGCTCCAGCGGGCAGTGGGTACGAGTACAAAAGGACGTGCCATGCTGTACCACCTCCAGGGCATGAGACACGGACGGTCGGAAACAGGTGGTCCATGGTCTCGGGTGAGGGCGCCTGGGCGCATGTGAGGTGCAGCGACAAACAAAGGGAGACCTTGTTCCAGACTTCATCTAGACAAGCTCACAAAAAGGCCATTCCGAACAGCAACTTGTCCTTCGCCGACGGCAATCTCTTGGCCTCGAGACTCGACTCGACTCGTCAGTTTGTCTCTCTTGTTGGCTGCGAGTGGATCACGACACCAATGTCTTGGCAATAAAAGAAGAGAAAACAAAAAGGACCAAACGGGAAAACAGTGCGGCCATTCCCATCCCCGTCGGACCATGGCTTTTCGCCCAGGGAGCCAATGGAACCACGGTGATTGCCAGGACTCTTGGCGAACATGGGGCTACGTTTCTTGGCGACCCTCGACCGTTGACAAGAGATAAAGGCTATTATTAATAGTTACCAAGCTTGGCTACAACCATCGGATCGCCTGGGAAAAGCTTGCGGGGAAAAGGCCCGGTCAGCAAAAAGATTGACCTTGCCATCCTGGACAGTTGACCACACGGTCGGGAGAGCTTAGTTTGAAGAAGCAGAAAAGACTGATGAAATAACGAGATCATCGCTATCGATAAACAATCAGTTAGCCCTTGTTCAATAATCTCCTGCTTACTTTGTACCCTTGTTAGGATCCTCCCCCCCTCCCACACCAGAACAAAAGTCCCTGGGGGGTGACATGGGTCTGCGATAAGAACCTAAAGTGTTTTGGTGTGGCAGGCTCTAATTTGGACCTTAATTTAAGGCTCGATTTGATGCTTCTGGAATCATTGGAATGATGGAAAATACTCAAGTCTATTACCCTAGAACAGCTAAACGGATCGGACTTGCATGGAAGTGCCTGCTAATAGCCCTCAGTGGTATGTAGTCTAAAGAGAGAATCCATCTTGGGGCCCGAATGTTTACGGTATTCGGAGCTCCTTTGCCTTCTCGTCATCATCAAACGGAGAGTCGGGGCGATCAGCGGCCAGCACCTCTCTGCCTCGTATTTGTGCCCATACCGTCTTGTAGACTGGCTTCATAAAGAGGGCGTCCATCTCTTCGAGAGATATGCCTAGAGATTGTCAGTACACACAAATATGCAGTAGCAAGAGTGAGGGGTGAGAACCAACCTTTTGTTTCTGGGACAAAGAAAACGGACCAGATACCCATACACACCAAGATGGCGCTGAAGAAAAAGTAGGCTCCGTATCCAAGATCAGAAATCATATAAGGCGTCGATCGAGCAATAATGAACGATCCCAACCAGGTATCGGCCGTGGTGATAGCCACACACAGCATGCGGATGTCTAGCGGGAAGATCTCAGATGCATACGTCCAGGTGATGCCCTGCCAAGTCGCGCAGATGATAACGGCGTTGATGTAGACGCACACAATGGCCAGGTATCCCCAGCCATCGCGGTTGGTAACCCCGGCGGCAGCGGCGGCTGCCGGGTCAGCCCTCATTACATAGCCTCCGATATACCACATGGGGATGCAGCCAAGCGCGGCGCCCCAGATCAAGCCTTTGCGCCGACCGACCTTTTCAACCACCCAGAAGGTGAAGAGGAACATGCCAAGCGTCTTGGCGATCCCGTAGAAGCCGGTCGAGAACAACTTCAACGACGTGCCTGGAACTCCGAGACTCTCAAAGATTCGGGGAGCGTAGTAAGTGATGATGTTGACACCAGTGAAGCTCTGCAAGAACATGAGGGCCATGCCAATACCCATGCGGTTGCGGACGCCCTTCTGGAACAGCTTCTTGAACTGATCCTTCTTGCTCATCTTGTTAGTACTTCTCTCCTCAACCTGAGCTCTGATTTCACCCATCTCATGACGGATATACTCGTGCTCAGAAGGGAGTCCTCGAATCATGGTGAGAACCTTCTCGGCGGCCTCAAACTGGTCACCACGTGCAAGCCATCGAGGAGACTCAGGACACCAGGTCATTCCGATGGCGAGTCCCAAGCCTGGAGCCAGCTGAAGAGCAAGAGGGATAATCCACTGAGTCTTGGAGTTGACATCGATGGTACGATCTGTGGCATAGTTGATCCAGAAGCCAAGCATACCACCACCTTGTGAAGCAATTTCAAAGATACCAACCAGTCGACCACGAATGGAGGGTGGCTATGAATGTCAGATTAGAAACTTTTCAAGGACAAGGGTCAACTTACGGCAGTTTCGGCGATGTAGACAGGCACAGTCAGAGAGGAGGCTCCGATACCGAGTCCAGCTACGGCTCGGCCACCAACCACCATGCTCATATTACCATTGGCAGCCGTCATGAGTGTGCCGCCGAGCAAGAAGACCAAGGCTGCGCCGATGATGGTCTTTTTGCGACCATATTTTTCAGCGATGGGGAAGGTGAGGAGAGCACCAAAGAAGCAACCGGCTTGAAACGTCGACACAATGTTGCCCTGAAGCGTATCACGCTCCGTCTTTTCGGCCGTGTCGAGTCCAAAGTCTCGGATGAAGGATTCAAGAGCCATTGTGCCTCCAATAACTGCGGTGTCGTATCCCACTAAAAGAATTCAGCATCCACATATCACAGGGGTCATGCTGTCATAGACTCACTGGCAAGCGCAGACATGCTGGCCACCAAGGCGATCAGATGGATACGCCAGTTCCGCACTGCAGGCGGATCATTGGTGCCCGACGCATGAGTATTGAAGCCCATTTATTGAATAGAGAAGAAGTAGACAGATGGTTTAGACCGTTGTTGAGAAGAGTGTAAGATGCAATACGTGTAGCAATGCTTGTTGTCCTCTTTCACAACGAGGGGGAGACGGTCCCTTTTTCTAGTCATCGACGACATCACAAGGTCTACAAGGTTCAAGCCCACCCATGCAAGTTGAAACGGCCATGATCAACAGCCGTCACGCCCCGGTCTGGTTCCCCACGGGGAAGTTGGGACTGGACTTGGTGATCCGTGACCTCTAGACAAGGTGGGATAGTGTTGCGCTCTCGGCGTATTACCTGTAATCATCAGCGCATTGGTGGATCTGCCAAGAATAATGGTTGGGATCAGCGGCTTTGCGAGGCGGCAACTACGTATTATATCACACCTTGTGTAAAGTATGGTAGCCATTTTATCGGCCAGAGTAGCACAAGTCAGACGTCGACTTAATAGCTCATACAACATCGTCACGATCAAAATACATAATACCAACCTCGAATGAGTATTCCTTACGCCAAGTCAGATGTTGGTCGCGAGAGGGTCATGACTCGTCAGGCTGGGATCAGGGTACACGGCGGGGGATATCCAAACTTCGGTGTAGACGACCCCGAAGAGGACAAAGATCTACGCGCGCCGGCCATTAAAACGTGGATAATGGATGCCGAGGCAAGATTGAGTGAGAATTAAGCAGCGGCAGTCAGTTCGCTAAAAACTACTGTTACGCAGCTAAGCAGCGTTTGTGCCACCATCAACGATTCGATCGTCGCTCGGTAGACAGAAATACCCTCCGAGTTGCCCCCCCTCAGTTTCACTTGCGGAAACGTTTGATCACAGAGGCTGGCACATACGGAAAAGGGACCCAAAATACGACCCTGTCTCCTCTATTCCGACGAGGGATTTTTAATCCACGCATGTTACCGTCGCATGGCAGGAATATAGTGGACACTTTGGACCCCAGACTGCACCATCGTCAGATTCTTGGCAATGGATTTCGTTACCTAACCGCCTAGATCCCGGTTCTTTTGCGTATTGTCTCGCCGAAAACCAACCTCTTGACTGGCTCGCCCTCGAGAGGGCACGTAGACCCTACGCAGACATCTCGGCATCTTGATATTGTTAGGGTTGTGAGATCGGGAATGTTCGGACGCGAGCACAGGGATGTGAGGCTGCGACGAGATAGATCTTGTCCGTTTGCGAGGCTATGATTGTCATCGTTCGGTCCTTATAGGCATGCTTAGACGTCGTTAGTTCGTGATGCTATCCAGAATTAAGCTTAATTTCCCCGGACTCTCTACTCCACAAACAGGTATCATCGGTCAAACTCTCTTGGTATGCTAATTAGATAGCTGTTTCATAGAGGGGTATCTCAAATCTATCTTCTCTGGCCATCAGAAACATCAAGTTGAACAAGCATAGCCGAAACTCGGAAGACATATCCAAGAGACGACGAGAAAACACACTGCTTCACCCGATCCAACATCTCAAAGGCCATGTGCCATGACCCCAATCTGTCCAGATGGTTCATTCCCATCGTGGCTGTGCAACATGTCGTCTCAGTAAACTCTCGAGATCCTTGCTATTAGCGGGGAATCCGGGGATAGCTTCGGCGGATCGGCGTTTCGGACGAGAATACCCCGCACTCTCTCGTTGCTTTGACACCGTCCTCGTGCATCATCTGCTTCTTCTTATCCGGGCTCTCATCTCGGTAGTACATCTCCGCTTCTCACAACCCAACATCTCACAGCTATTCACCATGACGACATATCACATCAAGCCTGTCGATAATCGAGTTCAGGGTCGTCTGGCCCTCGTAACGGGCGCAAGGTATTACCCTCCCTCTCGAAGCAGTCAAGTTTGTGTAGGACCCTCCCCCCAGCTGACATCCACACATTGGAGGTATCGGCTCCGCATGTGCTAGGGCCCTGGCTGCCGAGGGCTGCGACGTAGCTTTGCACTATTCTTCGAGTCAAGTAAGTGTCTTGGCTCGGCCGATATCCCTGGTTCGAGACCCGGGCTGACAAGCCACCCCCGACGTGCAGGAGAAGGCCCAGACTCTGGCCTCTGAACTTCAGGCTTCGTTTCCAGAGCAGCGATTCTTTTGTGTTGCTGCAGACCTCTCTAACCGTGATGCCACGAGGGCACTTGTTTCCAATGTGCTGAACCGTGGTGAAGTGGCTGGAAGGCACTCTGCAGTGTCCATCCTTGTTGCTAACGCTGGCGTTGGAAAACGTATCCGCGATATCCAGAATATCGAGGAGGACAACTGGGACGAGGTGATGGAGGTGAACGCTCGGAGCCAGTTTGTGGTCACCAAGGCTTGTCTCCCAGGCATGCGATCCCAGGGTTGGGGCCGCGTCATCCTCGTCGGAAGCATTGCTAGTCGAGGAGGTGGTATCAATGGATGCCACTATGCAGCTACCAAGGGAGCTCTCAGGTGAGCTTTTTCCATGTCTAGGCAGAATACGGCTGACTGTCGACAGCTCTATGGGTCTGAACCTTGCTACGGTGCTTGCACCAGAGGGGGTGACCGTCAACATCGTAAGGCACTTGCATATCCTTAACTTTGATAGTGTGCTAAGCCTCCAACTCCAGGTTCTTCCCGCCTTGATTGGATCCACGGGCATGATACCGACTCCAAAGTCACAGTACGGATTCTCCCATCGATAAACAGGATTTTGCTAATTTGAGGTGCAGGACATGGGAAAAGAACACTGATCTTGAGGCTCTAAGAGAAGAAGACCCAGGACTGGCCATCGCAGCTAGCATCCCCGTCCACCGTCTAGGAGTTCCAGAAGAGGTCGCAAACGTTGTGACAATGTAAGAATTCTAGCAAATCCCTAAACTCCGCTGCTGACATGAAACAAGGATGGCAAAGACAGGATATCTGACGGGACAGGAGATTTTGCTGGCTGGGGGACTGAGATAGATATCAGGCGTCGAGCCACTAGGAGGACACTTGCTAGCTTAATTGCGTCAATATTCTATGCATATCATACCTGCTACTATTCTTGCAAAGTTATCCATGATGCTCCGCTTTACCATATCGTGTAGGTGAACTATGAAACCAAACACGCCCCGTGGTTTCTTCGTGGATGAGCCGGCACCATGGACTTGAGCACAATCAACCCCACGATTAGATTACAGCAAGACATGAGCTTTTCCAAGCCCAGTAGATCTAGGTTCTGCAGAAACATGTGGTCGAGCATGTTTCAGACTGCTAAAAAATACTCTGACATGCGCAGTGAGGGGAGGCTTGACCCGAGTCCTAAACATGGCGACACAGAATCCTTTATCCCGAATCTGAGGTTCTCATTACGTCTAAACAATCTTTCAGGTCCATAGCCTCCCACGAGAGGCTTCGGGATTTACAACAGCCGAGCAAACCCATGTGCCGAACGTCATTCCCCGCGCATCTCATTTGCCGGCTTGGCTCTGATCCAGCCGCGCTGAAATGCTGGCTCCTTCCAAAGCAGCCATTGAGGGGGGTCGGTTCTCACTGGCTTGGGGCTACAGGGCTGAATCCACCTCACTCCGCCGTTTTCATGGCGCCCTAGCTGAGGTCTAGACCAGCCCTATTTGGCACCAGCAGCACGGGATGGATTGCGCCTCGACAGAAGGCGGAGGCTTGTGACCCAAAATGTACTGAAGTCCCTTGAAAAATGTCTTTTTCTGTACGAGATTTTTCCGTAGTTAGCGGCTTATTCCGTTGATGCGCTTGACCCTTGGCTTGGAGGTGCCCTTGTTAGCCAATGGTGGTGGCCCAACGATGAGCGGCTTGGGATGGCTTCACTCCGTCTTTCAGCTAGGCAATCCGTCTTGTTCCCCTTGCGGTGTCGACATGTCAGCTGCATGTCGCTGAAAAAACATAAGTTTAAGCTTACAATAGTCTGCCAAGTTTAAATGTGCGACTCCTCCCCTGTCAATCCCACCCAGACAGTTATTGCTCAATATCCACCCTATCACTGTCAACCACCCCGGAACGATGCATCTCGTGGCATTTTTGGCGTGGCTAGCATGGATAATTCCTGTCCATGCAACCGCACCAAATGTTGGTTGGCGAGCCACCATCATCGCGAACCAGATCCTTGCCATTCCCGAGTTCCTCAATGAGCACGAGAGAGTTCTCGACGTCCGCGTTCCCATGACCTTCCACCGTGTGGCGTCAAAGGCAGATTCATTCACGTTAGACATCTCTACGTCCCCATATTATCCGGCAAATGAGACCAGCTATAATCGCACATCGGTCTACAGTGAAGTTGTTCAGGCCACGAACGCAACCCCAGAGTTTGAACAGACCTTCCGATTCAGCATCTCTACAACAGGCTGGCAAGACTTGCTCATTCTGGTCAATGTCGATGACGGAAGCAATGGTCGGTATTTAGTCGAGACGGGCGGAGCTATCCTCTTCTATAATCGTGAACAAGATTGGTGGTCAGGACGCAACATCTCGGAACACGCTTATCACATCAACAACGAGATCGTGGAGGAAAGAAAAGCCATCGTACCGATGGGCCTCGACAACTTTACGGTGACTGAGACAAAGCCTACACCGGGAGTCTATATCCCAGTCGACCACATGGAGCCGAAAGAGAAGAACGAGACGACTCCTTCCTTACCTTCAACTCCGCCATCTCCAGTAGTAATCCCGTCGACGGTGCCTCCTAGCCCTGTTGTCAGTACAAACCCAGGAGTCAGCTATACCTCTATACCCGAGAAGCCTTCTGTCTCTATCCAAGAGTCAATTCACCAGTCGCATTCCTTCCCACCTTCGAAATGCGAACCTGTCACCGAGACGGTATACCACACGGTCACCGTGTACGCGGAGCACTCTCCATCCTTCTCCTGTTCATGTGACTCAAAACATGACAAGAAATCACTCGGCGCCCGAGACGACATCGTACCAGCCTATGTCAAGGCCAAATTCACTTTCACAGACCGTTGGGGCCGGACAATGCCACTACGCCACCTAGTAATTATAGCATATGCGGATCTCTTCGAGCAGCCCGAAGGATACAGAGTCGGACCTTGGTCCTCGATAGCCTTTACGGATGTCAACGGAGAGGTGACATTTACCTTCAGCATCGGAAAAAACCACAAGATCGTTACCAATACTCTCTACGTGATCCTCCGGGGCGAGCATTACACCATAGGAACCCGTCGAGACGAAACGGAGGACTTTGTACAGAGCGAGATCCGCAAGAGCCTGGCAACGCAACAGTGGACCGTCCTAGCAGGCGAAACCATCGAAGTCTCAGTCAACTTTGAGGACACCGAGTACAATCGAGCCCTCTGGGTAGCTGACGCCTACGAATACCTCTCATCCTACGTCAAGGAAGAGATAGCCAACAGAGACGGTGAACTGACACAAGTCCAAATTTGGTACCCAGCACCTTCGTCCGGTGCCTTCTTTTCAGATGCTGCAGCAGATCCGGTTTATATCAGTATTCCCGATAGCCAGTCCGAGATCCCAGCGACCATGGGGCATGAGTATGGACACTTTATCCATTACTTGGCACGAATGAAGGCAGCCCTCTTTGCTGGAGGGGTGCACAACTTTTGTAATCTCAATGACCTAACAACGACATCAATCTCTGAGGGCTATGCCAGCGCACTCGGCCTCATGGCCCTGTACGGCACACCTCTAGTCGACGGCAAATACTTTCAGTACGCCTATCGATGGCACGACGGCCTAGGAAATGTTGTGATAGGGGGCCCTGATCTCGAAAACTACTCTTGCGACAAGAGAAAGATGAGTTACGACGAGGGACGTATAGCAGCGGCCTTCATCGATCTCGTCGACCCTCGAATAGACGAGTATCCAACAGAAGACAGCGACATTGGACACATTGCACCTGATTTCAATCCAGAGCTACACAACTTCCGTCTCACCCCTCGTCTCGTTTTCTGGCGTGCGATGGCTACGAATCCCCATAGCATCGCTCAGTATTGGTATGTTAGACCTCAACACCTTGAACAATCTGACTAATGTTTTCAAGGTACGACTTGCAATGGACACTCACAGAGGAGAAGAGAAAGCAAGTTTGGTCTGTTTTTGAGTACAACTGGGCCGACTTTCCTGTCAACGGGGAAACAACAGTCTGGACATAGAGTTTGTTTGATGTGTGCATATAAAGGAGTCTTTTTTTGAGGTTTATGGCAATATTCCCCAGCCATCTTGATAGATCAATACATGGCTGTGTCGTTACTTATGCATTTCCATCAAAAGGATCGTGTTATGCGGACAAGAGTCACTTGACCGACAGTCTTCTCAGATCACTTCGCAACTGAGGCTAAGAATGCTGCAAGGCTCGATACCATGGTTGGTGGCAGCTAGCACACAATGTAGTCGTATATTCACGTTTATTTAATTCATTAGATGAAAGTTATCTCGTTTATGTTAAACCCAAAATTATTCCCACTTAGTCTTGTACTTCTGGACAAACTCCTTCCACGTGGTGGGCTTGTCGTCCAACAGGCCAGCGCTCTCCTTGATGTCCGCCTTGTTGTAATAGCCGGGGTCCTCCAGCAGCAGCATGTTCTCCAACATCTCCTGGGCGACGTGAGGGGAGAGGAAGGACTTGAAGGCGTCTGACGGAATTTGGTTGAAGACGGCGGGCTTGCCGATAACCTCAGAGAACTCGGACATCATGCGATCGGGAGTGTAGTAGTCGGTGGCAGCGTAGATTCGCTTGTTGAGGGTGTCGGGGAAATGCTTGATAGCAGCCTTGACAAACTTGCCTGGAAGTTGTTAGACACAATTCTTGTCTTCTCGATATGTTGCAACTCACCGTTGTCGTCACCAGCATTGAACAGAGGCACCTGAGCCTTGTCGCCCGAGACGGGAAGAGACCAGGCGTAGCCACCCTCTTCATTCTTGCGGATCATAGTAAACAGATTGGACATGAAGAATCCAGGGAGGACGAAAGTGGCGGGAATGTTGATCTGTCGGATATACTCCTCAATCTCGGCCTTGCCCTCAAAGTGCTTGATGTGGGTGAGGCGACCTCCGCTGATCTTGTTGGTGTCGAGAAGAGATGAGAAGATGAGGTGCTTGACACCGGCAGCCTTGCAGGCATCGGCAACAACCTTGCCTTGGGCAATCTCTCCGTTGCCCTTTTCAGTCTCCCAGTAGTTTGTGACAAGGAAGACAGTGTGGGCGTCCTTGACAGCGGGGGCAGCTTGCTCCAGAGTGTTCATGTCGGCCTAAACGATGAGTTAAAATGATGTAAATTGGATAAAATGCAATTGATCACTCACAGCGACAACCTCGACGCCCTTGGAGGCGAGGTCCTTTGCAGCTGGCTTGGAAACATCACGGGTGATGCCACGAATCTTGAACTCCTTGGAGAGAGCGGGGTCGTTGAGGATGGCTCGAACAACAGAACCGCCCTGGTTGCCAGTGGCGCCAAAAACAGTGAGGATCTTGGACATGATTGCGGTTGAAAGGAAGTGGGATAGGTGCGATTGAAGATGCTGGAGTAGGTAATTAATGATGCTAGATATAACAGCTACTCAAGGAGCTGACGATCCTTTTTTATACCTCCATCAAGCTCCATGACACGGTGGTGATGATTGCACCGGCGCCCTCGGCTGGTGCAGTGCGTAGCGTAGCGCGCCGCACGCCTACAGGCCTGATTACAGGGCCTTACCAATCTGAACCTTGACTGCGTCTGCCACCATCAACTTGCTGTGCTTCGGCGCGTCGGGGAATGCCAAGACCGGTCAAGATTCAGCCTTAACGGAATGGATCGAATCAGAGGCGGCCGACGTGGGGGGATAGCGCGAAGCTATTCGGGCGGTGGATGCATGACAAAGCCTGAGTCGATGAGCGTGTAGGGTTGGATCGCTAATCGATTAGTCAGGGCCTCCTCAAACAATGGGTCTTCGGGAGAAGACGAAATGCCGAAATGCCATGTTGACGTAGGGATCAGATGGGCTTTCCGGTGTGCATGATTCGAATGTCGAGGAGGCGATGGACCGAGATGATGAAACGATGCGACAGAATTGGGAACCTGATGATGCTGGTGATGCCTGATGAGGCTCCATCCCTCCCTGCTTTCATCTCGCAAAATCACGTGAATTTCGAAATTCCATCACGTGATCTGGCCCAGGCGAACCTCAGCATCGCAACTTTTCCACGCGTGGCTTGACGCGCCTCAGGTCCCTCACAGTGCACTCAACAAAATGGCCAAATCTCCCATCGACGATGAAAGCTCGGATCATCATGTCGACGGCGACGAGAGACCGAGCGATCAGGAGTTGAGCGAAAATGAATCCGATGATGACAATTCTGATGAAAATTCCGATGACAACTCCGATGATGGCAGCTCCGATGACTCGGATGGCGGCGGCCTACTCGACACAATGGCCGCCGAGGGCAGCGAGGACGAGTCCAGCGAGGAGTCCTCTGACGAAGATGAGCTAGATCGAGGTGTCCCAAGCTCGACAAAGGCATATTTCCCGCAATTTTGTCGCCTACCAATCGAACTGCGCCAACGCATCTGGGAACTTTTCTGCCCAGAGCTACGCGCGCGACACCGTGTTCTCGACTTCAACATCTCGTATGGAACTGCCAGACATCCAGATGCAGCCAGCGCGTTTGTCTGGACTGTGCGCGATGGCCTCGCACTCGACGACCAAACCAGAACCCTCCGAACTGTCCTTGCGGTCCACCACGAATCACGCGCCATGGCCACCAACGCCTTTCCCCATTCTCTCAGCATGGATGCCGGAGCAGGAGATGCAGTTGTTCGTTTCAACCGGGATTCCGATGTCGTCCTAATAAACGGACTTAGCAACCCAGAAGGCAATCACGTCTTCCACCTCCCAGAGTTTGGCAGTGAAATCAAAAATCTCGCCCTCAGTGGTTGGCATTCCCTTGATCACATAGATGGAACAGCCGTCTCCAACTTTTTGGTCAAATTCGACCAGCTAGAGTCATTCTTTGTGTGCCTATCATTTGCAGATTGTCGGAAATCCAAGATGGCTTGGTGCACTTCTGACCTCATCAACCGCTACCACACTCAGACCTTTGAGCGAGGGCCTGGCTTTGGAGAGAACCTACAGTGGCTGTACTGCTGGCCTGATCTGCGCAACCATGCCGATTTCGCCAAGTTCCAGATGCAACGAGATGAAGATTTGGATAACCTGCCCGAACCATTCGATGGTCTCTTGCTTCGAAAAGGCGTCAAGGCATGGCCCATGGTTGTCTTTGAATTTGAACGTGGCCTACGACGATTTGAGATGCTACAAACCCTTGGTCTCAACCCCGACGACAGTGACAGTGAGGACTCAGACGAACAGTCAGAAGACGAAGACGGTGGTGATGAATCCGGGACCGACTTGGATGAGTATGAAAGCGACGGCATCGACGACAACGAGATTGTGGAAACCTACGAAGATTCAGACGAAGAAGGGATTTCCTTGGACGAAGGATCTCCTGAACCTTCTCGCGTCGACCTGGAAGCAGCATCGGATGACGGCTCAGGAGCACACTTCTCCAGCCCCGAACCTGATCCTGAGGAACCCGAAACCGAGCCAGTACCCAGAGGACGCAAGCGACGGGTGGTGTCGGATTCTGATGACGAGTCAGATGAGGATGTGCAGCCAGCCAAACGAGCAAGAACTGATCGCATCGATGAATCCGAGGATGATGAGGATGAAGAACCTGTGCAGTCCCAAGGGAGAAGTCAGCGTTCAGCTCGAGCTGTGGTGTCTGACGATGATGATGACGAGGATGACGAGGATGGAGGCGCCCCCAAGCAAGAACCAGATGAAAATCCCGACGGCAGCGACGCATCGAGCGACGACGAGGATGAAGAGAATGAGGAAAGCGAAGACGAGGACGAAGAAGACGCGCCACCGGCACGAATGTCTCTGGCCGAGCGACTACGTCTACACCGACAGGAGAACCCTATCGACGAAGAGAATTCAGAGGATGAAGACGACAAAAGCAGCAGGACTGCTGGTTTGGATAGCGAGGACGAAGAGGATGACGATGAAGATGAAAGGGAGAGGAACCCCTTCATGTTCGGCATGGCAGACGAGTCGGATGGGGAGGGTGAAGGGGGCTACGACGAGGACGACTATTGACACGCGTTCCAATTACGTACATTACCAGACACGACCAAAACTACATTCTCTAGACAGATTCTATTTAATCACGGCCTTTTAATACACCTGGAAACCTCAGACCCGGCGATAGGCCTATAGACACTTTCCACTCGCCAGCATCGTGATGAACTGCCCAATCTTCTTCTGTCTTGTCTCAGGGCGCTTGGCTGTCTCCAGCCGCCACAGGAAAGAGTACCGCTGCGATCTATTGATGGTCTTGAAGAACTCGCCAGCTGCCTTGTTGTCGTCAAGAGCTGCCTGAAAGTCCTTGGGCACTTCGATGCTGCCGGATCCAGAGTACGCCCGTTCCCATCTCCCGTCGGCTTGAGCCGCGTCGATCTCGGCCTGGCCTGACGGTCGCATCTTTCCTGATTCTATGAGAGGCGCGACCTTGTTGACGTTGCGCTTCGACCAGAGACTCCCTTTGCGACGCGGTGTGAATCGCTGAATAAAGTGCTGCGCGTCGAGTGCCTTTCTCTGGCCGTCGATCCATCCAAAACACAAGGCGACATCGAGTGCCTCATCATAGGTAACAGAAGAAACACCAGAATCCTTCTTGGCAAGTCTAAGCCAAAGCCCAGAGTTGATGTTGTGATTCTCATCAAGCCAACTCTCCCACGCGTTCACATCGTCAAAGAGTCGGCTTTCCTGATCGGGCACACGCGTCGCGGGAGTGGTTGCGCGTATCCGAGTTAACCTTTTTGCGGTGGATCTCGTTTGTCTTGACATGGCTCCGTCTTTGCAAGGTTCTTAGGCTGGGGAAATGTAGAAATGGTTCGATTGAGCTGCAGTATGCAAGTGGTGAAGCATGAGGCTGACATGTTGATGGATCTTGACGCCAAATGAGATGCGCTATGTGAAACAAAGATCTTGATGACACAGTGCTTGCATGAGAGGTAGTTTCTGCATTAAGAACACCTAGATTTAATTATTTTCATCCTACAATCCTCCATTCAAGCTCAATACAGGTTTAAATGCAGCGTGTCAAGGAAAATTGACGACATCTTGGCAAGGTACAGGGTAGCTACGACACCTCGGAGAGAACAGCGAAACCCCTCACGTGATGGCAAAAGCAACACATGCCCGATGAACCGTGAGAGGTGGATAATCTCTGTGGCGGGGGGAGCCAGTGACAAACCCTCGATTACCTACTCTTTGCGTTTCCGACATCTTGGGGAGTCCTAGGAAACCATGCCAGTAGCTAAAAGACCATGTCTCCAGTGTAAAGGTGAGGTGGCCTGGTGCATGTGAAGCTGTGGCTTGCGCTGACGGACCTTGCAGAGAAGCATGTCAAGTGTACGTATCACCATTTGGATCTTGAGCTTCACATTCTGTTTCTTTCAAGACTGACTGAGTATATCAAACCTAGGCGACGAAGCAAAGCCAAGATGTAATCGATGTCAAGCAAAGAATCTTCCTTGCGCCCGTCCTGCCAAAAAGACGGTTTTCCGGAATGCGTCGATGGCACCGTTCAACACGAACCAGACTTGGGTGAGCGGGGAGATTAAAGAGTGTAGGTCTCTGCAGAATTTTGAAGCCAGAAACCCACTCAGACATGAAACAGTCTGCGTGAACTCACGAGGGGATCAAGTCGATGGTCATCCCGGGTCTGCCTCAACAGCAGGGACGGATGTGATGGAAACGACCTCTGGACCGAGAGAACCGGGATTCAATGAGCTACCTTCTCTGAAAAGCAGTCATTCTTTCCCCATGTCTCATTCTAACCGCTCTATCGATTCACAACACCAAGCTGGTGGCTCCCCTAGCTACCAAACACCACCCTCTTGGCAGGCTGGAACCGGACGCTCGCCCCCCGACTTGACCAGCGTTTCAAGCGGATATCTCTCAAACCCCGACCACCCTTCGCCTTCCTATGGTCAGTCTCACCATCGAGGCAACAGCAATGCCATTTCACCACACTCACAGCCATTTCATGCGCCGGGAGAATCAACCACATTCCCGCTCAAGGATCCTCAAGAAGCGTGCCTATTACGATACTTTGTGGAAGAGTTGTCACACTGGGTGCGTCCCAAGAATTGAAATTGCATGGAAAACTTGGCTAAACGACACTAGTTCGACCTCTGCGATGAGAGAAGGCACTTTCAGTTGGTGGTGCCGATCCGAGCACGCCAACACCCTTTTTTGCTCCATGCGATATTTGCACTCGCAGCACGGCATTTAACTCGGCTACCAAAGTACAGGACAGCACGGGGCATCTTGTATCAAGGCCAACTTCTTCCGAAGCTAACACCTCATGATGCGGTCGAGTACACGCTCAAGTGCATACCAGCGCTGCGTGACTTTCACGTTATCCAAGACGATGATCGTCTCGAATGCATCCTAGCGACGGCGGTGATTTTACGGCAGCTAGAGGAAATTGACGATGAAGAGGAAGAAGCGCGGAGTGATAGTCAGGTGGATGAGAACGAGGGTCCGCGCTCGAAAGAGCAGGTTAACTTTCTGGCAATCATCGATGCGGTCCTTAGAAGCCCGCCCTCACAGACACTCTTCGGACGACGGTCATTAATTCAGGCCGCGTACTGGATGGCTGTACGCCAGGAACTATATCACTCATTCACGAAACGACACCCACCAAAGATGATTCTAGACCCAGAGTATGGTCGAGGGGCGTCGAGAGCGAACAAGATCGTACTACACACGGCCCAGGTGGCCAAGTGGCGCTGGGCTGACGGATCCGAGCAAGAATGGCGTGAGTCGATGATACTCATCTTGAAAAGAGCTTAGCTGACAGATGGTGTAGTGCGACTTCAGAAACAGGGCGAGGTGCTTGAGGAAGAGGCGCTGCAAGAGTACCAGCCTTATTTCGTGCGTCCAGCTGACAGGTCCAACGGGGAGATATTTCCGACAATCTGGTACGCTTCCGCATTGGAGGTGACGAGCATGCAACTGTGTATAATTGCCAAGATGGTTCTCATGGCTGAGAACCCGTTCCTCGGGTGAGTTATTCGGCATTTTTTTTGAGTCACAAGCTGACGTCACAAAGAGGCCACTCGACCTCACGCGCACGATGGAGGGAGATTGAGAACGAGGTGCGCCAGATGATCCTGGACCTGTGCGGCATCAGTCTGTGCCATCCGGCTTGCCCACCGGCGCTCGTCCACGCGGCGTTCGGCATGGAGCTGTACGGCGACTTTTTCACGGACCACTACGAGCGTCGAGCCCTACGGGGCGTCGTGGAGAAATTTCGAGATGCACGTGCATGGCCGGTGAAGAAGCTGTCCAACATGTTTCAGTGAGTTTGACAGTTAATTGAGTCAAACTGTTGCTCTGCTGAAGAAATGGCGGGTTGAGACAACCATGTGCCGTCCGGCCGGCCGGCAGACAGAGAAGGCAGTGGATTACTATTCAGTCTAGGCTAGCGGGAAGACCAAGTCCCTTGGACTCTTGGCAGCCAGAAATGGCATTTCCATTTCCCCATTCTAGACTTGTCAAACCTGTCGTTCAAGAGCGGGCCGACACCTTTCGGCATATGTGAACCCGTTTGTGATGATCATGTTAAAAAGAACCAAACCTTGCTGCATTAGGGATCTCTTGCCTGTACATCTCGGCCCTACTTCTCACCTGCCAATGCTGCGTCATTTCAACCCGCAGTAGACCCTTGTTGTGCCTGACGCGGGACCAGAACCCCCCCCGGCTCTCAAATGCCGATCATCCCCCACAACGCAATCTCCTGACAGCTCACAAAGGGACTCGTCAACTTGTCAGAAAAGAACGTGTGAGTGAACACGCCGAGGTTCGGTTCGAGCTGAGAAAGAGGTGGTCAAGGCGGGAACGGGCACCTAGGTTTAGCGGGGAAAGGAAGAAAAAGAGGTCTGACGGTCGAAACATCTCGCCATTGTGACGAAACAAGAGAGAAACAAAGCCTCGATTGATTCACCATTGAGAAAAGGCGTGCTTACCCGAAGCCATAAGGTGGTGCAGCTTGGACCGTTTTTAAACGCCTCGCTCACATCAGCCAAAAGCTTCTTCCATCAGAGACAGGCACAAGGCACAGGGTCAAAGCCTCTATCAGAGTTTTGCGCCAAAGCACCGAGTACTGTTCCAGTGATCCAGCGACTTGGGACGCTCGATAGAGATCGGTTAGGCGAGCAACGACGAGACCATGACGACAGCGACTTGTGTTGATCAGCGCTGCTCGGTCTACTACCAGTTCGCCGACCGGGTGCTTGGCCCTCATTTGGTAGGCGCTTTGGCAATTTGACAAGGAGAATAAAAGATCTAGGCCTCCAGGGCCCATCTCGTTTGGCACATTGAGATCGTCTCGGGTGCAAGATGTTTGTCCTCGTGCTAGTCAACAAGGTCGATTGGGCCTGACGATGTGCCCCCAAAAACGCCTCACAAGCCCCGGCATCGCTCCCAACAGGCTCCGGTAAAGAGTTGAGAGGCTAGGGCTGAAAAGACCAAGCAACAGGCAAGCAAAAGTCAAGCCAAGCCTCGCTCGGTGCCATTGTCTCGAGAGGACGCCTCATGGTCTACGGAAGAGGACAAACGTGCTCTCTTTGTCAAGTCACAATCCAATTCACGGCATCCTCGGCCCAGCGGTAGCTCAGGGTGTGTGTGTGAATGTGAATGAACAGTGGGCCAGAGCATCAATCACCAAGAAATTGAAAGAGATCGTCCCTTTCACGTCTTCGTTTATCGCAGCGCGTGGGGGAAAGCGCCGGCTTCAATGCAACCCGAAAAGAGATTGGCGACGACCTCTCATATTTTCCTTTCTTCTTTTCAGCGTGACACCGACAGAAGGGATGAGATTAATTGAGCGATCCCCAAGAACCGACGGGGGGGACAGCGGGAAAAAAAAGAAGAAGAATAATTCTCCGTTTGCTGGGGATGGTGGGCCTCAGCCAGTAAAACACCCATGTCCATGTGGAATCTCACTGCCGCAAGCAAGCTTTCACGGCAGCACCAGGAACCAAACGGTAGAGGGAAACACTTGGTTGGACGTGATCATCATCACAGTGGAGACCATGTCCATCTCAGCCCGCCTCTTGGGGGAAGTCGCCTCCTCTGGATGGCTGGGGTTCTGGCCTCGTGCTCTACGCTGTGTAAGGGAGGGTGATGCTACGACAGCAGTGACTGCAAGGGAGGCAAACACGCACGCATTAGAAGGCTGGGCTTGAGTCAGCAGAAACCCTCTAGACTCATCAAGATTCTGTCTATCGCGTGGAGAAAAAAAAACTGACTTTTGGGTCTGACAGCTCGAGACACGTTTAACGGGCGTTCGAAGAGGGGGGAAGGAAGAGAAGGCGGTTTCGAATGAGCGCCCAAAGGAGAGACAACTAACAAACTCTGTCCAATTCTCAGAGAATTGAATTGCTCTCGCGTGTTGCGGTAATACAAACTCACTACTCACTGACTATTTTTCTCGCGACGTCCCGTGTCTCGGCCGTATTCACCAAATGGCCTGCGTCTGTTCGTCCTTCATCACAACGGTCAAGAGCAATCACCTGGCGCCACGGAGCAGTCATTATTCGTCATGGAGGCGCCTGAACACCAGGCCAAGACCCAGCAAAAGAAAAAACACAAGAAAAGAGAGACACACAGGAAAACGCTGCGCCTGTCTCTCTACGTGGCTTGACAGAGTTTGGCTGGGCACAATCATCCCCCCCCTGGTCTTCAGGGCAACCGGGGAGGCGCTGATCCCTCACAGCTTGTAAAAGGCACCCGTGGTTGGCCGCGGGCGCGTGGGTTGCGCTGCTGATCCTTGCCCTGTTGTCTCAGCCACTTTCCCCTGCCGCCCTTGGACTTTGAGAATGAGCAAGAAGCAAATACGGCTCTGCCGAGCTATTGCGACGATCTGCATTTACGTAGGGGGTGTGCTAGACAAGAAAAACGGCTTATCCTTGCACAAACTGCTTGGCCCTTTCGGTAAGGGGTGGACTCTCTTGCTGCACGATCCCCGTCTGAGCGTTCGAATGCTTGCCAACTTGATGATGGGGAGCTGGGGCCTTGGTCCGATATCTCAATTGTGATGGTGGCCCGTCCCCCCCTCCGAGCAACTCTCTCCCGGACTGGCGGGTTGACATATCGGAAGACAAGGGTAAGAGGCCAGGGCTAGAGGCAGCCCTACTTCGCAAGAGGCCAGGATCAACACGATCGGGAGCCAGATTCACTCGAAGCTAGCGTATTTCCTCCCGAGCTGGAGTCCAGGGCAAGGGTTGAGAGAGTTGTTTGCTCTTCTTCCACTCTCTCTCAGACACTTCCCATCCAATACATAATAACTCGTCATCTCCGCTTCCCTTTTCTGTTGGCGGAGACCACACATTCCTTTCAAAACCACGTTCATTAACTTGTTCCCATTCCCCCTCCTCGACATTTCCATCCCGTCCCACGTTTTTCTTATTCTCTCCACATCAAACAAACAGGAGCAGACAGACAGCAACAATGACCGAGTCGGGGACCCCAAAGCCCGAGCCGCGGCTCGATGCCCTGGGCATCTTCTGGATCGTCTTTGCCCTCGCCTGGACCTTTATACTGGCGGGCGGAATGTACTTTCTCTGGCGCCGTCGCGATATGCCTCTGCTCAGGATCCGAGGTCTGCCTCTGTCGTTTGCTGCCATCATCCTCCTGCACCTTTACTGGGGAGCCGTCCAGACGGGCTACGTCTACTTCCCGCTCTGGACCCCCGAGGGAGAGTTCTGGATCATGAGCACCTACTTTCCCTTTGGTGTCGCCCTCTTCCACGCCTCCAACAGCCGCTTCCTCCATGTCGCCAAACAGCAAAAGGAGCTGTTTGCCATGGACGAAAAGTCTCCTTCCAAGTCTAACCGATCTCGTTCCGGTTCTCTCATTGCTCGATTCAAGTCTCTTGATTATAACAAGAAAATCTACATCACCATCGGCGCAGGCATGGCTATTCAGGTACACCCATATACTATACCCTCAAATATAATCATCAGCAACTGACTCTTCTCAGCTCATCCTCACCGTCACCATGTTTCTTATCTCTCGGAAATTCCACCCTTCGTTCGGTATCCCCGGCACCGAGCTCCATCCCGGCTCGGAAGAGTACCGCAAGTCTCAGATGGGCAAGGGCTGGGAATGGTAGGCCTCAATGTGTCCGCCGAGATTGACACCGACTAACATTGTTCGACAGGTGGCCCTCGGTCTTTTGGCAGTTCTTCTGGGCATGGATCGTCGCCCCTTACATCCTCTGGCAGGCTCGCGGTGTCAATGATACGCAGGGATGGAGGACGCAGACCATTGCTTGCTGCCTCGCCAGGTCAGTATCCCTTGCGATGACATACTTGGACCCCACTGACCGAGACACAGTCTTCACGCTACACCTATGTGGCTCATCGCCTTGTATGTTCCCGCCATGGCTCCCGTCAACAAGTACTGGATTCCTCCTCAATGGTAGGCCATCTCTCCCCTTGCATCTCGTTCGAGAACATGCAAAGCTCACTGCGCCTAGGCTCGCCATCTCCATCATGATGATCGAGATCTTCACCGTCTTCCTCCCCTGCGTCGAGGTCATCCGACACCAGACCCTGCGACAAGAGACCCTCGACTCTATTGCTCAATGGCAGCTCAACAAGAAGGCTGCTACCAAGGGTGCCAGGTCTGTCGCCACTGGATCAACAACGGTCGCCGTGTCTGCCTTTACATCTTGGTCCAAGGACGGCTCCGTCAAGAGCAGCGGCTCTGGCGAGAGTATCTTGACCATGGAGGCCCTTGAGTATGTCCTCGAGCGCAACCCCGAGCCTCTCCAGCAATTCTCGGCCCTTCGCGACTTTTCTGGTGAAAATATTGCCTTCTTGAGGGCTGTCGCCGAGTGGAAGGCTTCATTACCCCCGGCTGTCCGCGACGCCGAGAAGATCAAGGACGCATCAGTTCAGGAACTCGTCCGCGAACGATTCAACAGCGCCCTCCGCATCTACACCAACTTTGTCAGCTCCCGCGACGCCGAGTTCCAGGTCAACCTATCCTCTCAAGACCTAAGAAAACTCGAAGCCGTCTTTGAGAGCTCAGCACGCATTCTCTACGGCGACAAGCGCAACGTCGACCCCGCGACTCCATTTGACTCATTCGCCATGACAACAAAGGTCAAGTCCTCATCAGCATCTTCACACGGCTCCGAAACAGGCATCATGACCGAGTCCATCAACAACGACGTCGAGCACATCGGTGACAAGGCCCTCTACTGGGGTGACATCCCCGAAGGCTTTGACGCGGGTGTATTCGACGACGCCGAGGGAAGCATCAAGTACCTGGTCCTGACCAACACCTGGCCAAAGTTTGTCAAGGATCGACGATGCTCGATCGACTCTAACGATACCCTCGAGGCTGGTAATGGAATCCCCACAGCCCGTTAATTGCGGTTATGGGTTACTTATTTTACGAGTATGGGAGTTTACGGTGAATATCTTTGGCGGGGTTTCTTCTGGGAGGGATTTTGATGCTTCAATTATTCTTAATGAAAACGCGACTGAATACCAGTCTTTCTTCCTCTTCATCCTATGACTTTCTGTCTCAATGTGACGTGATGTTCTCCAACGTGACATGATCTTCTACTACCCCTTGGCACGGCGGCCCGTTGCCGAAACTACCAAAGCCACAAGCGGCTTTTACGGAGCACTTGTTCCCTCTTTCAACATGGCTCCTCGATGGACCTGAAGATCTAGACTCTCCCGTGGCTGACTGAAGGTTTCTGTAAAATCGTGGCGCTGGCAGGCTGGGTCTCCCTGCTCCCCGGGTGTCTCACCTGTCCAGGCTCAAATGAGAGAGGCGCGTGCAGAAAAAAACAAAGCAAAAGTCCAACACCCACGCGAGAAGAAGCGGCCTGAGCGAAATTGTCCGTGTTGGGAGAGGCTTGCATTGAACTGCAAGGGGCCCCTGGGTTCTCATTCTTCACTCTCACTGCTGAGATGCTGTTCCCACTGTTTTCCTGCGGCTTCATCTCCACTGAGACCAGGTCATCGGAGCTGAAATGCTCAAGCTAAACAAGCATCTGGCGATCCACATGGTCAAGGAGCTCTCCCGATCTCTGAGAACTGACTGCGTATCACAAAACAGCCTCCCTCTCCACAACATGAAGCCATCCTCCCACGCGATACTGGAACTAGCTCAACGGCCCTCCCGACTGTCAAAGGGATGGGGGGGGGTCTGGACCTGTTTCTACACGCGAGGAGAAAAGAAAAAAAACGACCCAGTGGCTTAAATTCTTCAGCTGTGAACCCAACGATGCCACTCAGCACGTGGAAGCCAAAACGAGAGACCTGCATCATCTCGTTGCAACGCCGTCTCTGTTGATCATGCTTATCACAGTTTCACGATCCCGACAAGAGTGGGAAAACTACTGCAAGTCTAAATAATGCGCTCACACTTCATGACGTGTTCTGCTCGTCATTAGCACATTCTCTTTGACACCTCCCGACAGACTGGTCCACAGGATGCATCTGATTCTGTCGGTAAAGGGCTCGACCGTTGTCATGGCTCTGTAAGCGATGGGGCTCTTTTCCCATTTCTTTTTCCAGCAAGCTACAGAAGCACTAAAAGCACCAACGAAAATTCTCCAACGCCTCATCGTTAGATCCGTGGGATGTGGCTTTGATTCCTCTTCTCACAAAGACGGCACAGTTGCCGGGTCGTCACAAGCCTTTTAATTAATCCAATCTGAAAGTGCAAGGCCGAGGGATCTCGAGATCGAATGTAACTATGTGGCTTGACGGGGTGCTCCCGGCGTAGCATTCGCTAGCGGCTAGTTTCCGTGAGCAGCCGCTGGGAGCTAATTAGCGAAAGGCGAGATCCAAGCGCAGTTGAGGCGCGGACTTTTTGTTGATCAAGATGATGTTCCGAGTGGACAAGTTAGGCCTGGTGATCTTGGTGACCACCTTCGAATGGATAGTGGTGGTGTAGCAGCGCAACTGGTACACCCATCTTCATGCTGTGTGTGGTACGGACAGTTGTGTGGGGTGTTCAGCTGCTGGAACATGGCCTGGCGCTCAAGGCTTGGCCATCACTGAGGGGTGGGTCAGAAACCGGTCATGTTGGAGTTCTCTCTAGCCTAGACGACCGATATTGTATGAAGAATTGGGCAAATCTATTGCAATACTGTTAAATAGAATGTGTCGGATCATAGTGAAGTATCGCAAATTCGAGATGAGGGTTCGCAGTAGCACGTCTATAGATACTAATATTTCGCTTCCTTACATCAACCACTGATCCCCGAGTAGCTCAGCTGGAAGAGCGTTCGGCTGTAACTGCCTCTTTCGTTACCGAAAGGTCACCTGTTCGAGCCAGGTCTCGGGGACGAATCTCACTTTTTGCATTCGCTTCAATTTTCTAGTCTTTACTGGTGACCTTTTCTCATCACCTTTCCTATCTATCATGCACCAGTCTCCTTTTTTTTTCTTCCTTTTTTCTGGATCGTAGCCTTGAGTCTGTCTCGTTGAAAACTACTTTAAATCCCCCGCCTGCGTAACGATTCCATTATCTGCCATGACCTGACTGCTTGCTTGACCGTTTCTTCGTAACAGCATGTTTGAGACGACATGGCTTTTCTGAATCATCGAAGAGGTAGCCCAGCCTCTTTCTCTCAAGTGTCGAAAAGCCTTACCGGCCCTCATCCTCCGTTCGGCGCCGACCGTAAGACAATCCCAACGACATCACTGCGAACTTCAAGCGCAACTAAACGAGACACTCATGCTAATCTCCCCAAATATGGTATACTTGAGACTCCTGCCGACGGAACCAAAACTCCAACCACCCTTTCATCGGAAAGCATTCCCACTGCACTCCCTGAAATCGATGAGTGTGCTCAGCGGCCTGTGTCACCTGCACCTCACTCACTTGAAGTCGATAACCTCGTTTTGGAGGACTATGTTGGAAGTTGGCAATGCAAATCCACCTTGGAAGCGTACATGTTTTTGAGCAGTCGACCCCAACTCGACATTGCCCAAGTGCTCGTTGGCCCCCATTGCCATATGTCAACAGGATACCCCGGCAGAACCCCGTGTCTGGATCACGGAAGATCTCGGCTCTGACGACACCAGAAAGCGGTGCCGAGGAGAAGAACGGTCTTCTGAAGGGCGGTAGGGAAGAAACAGGGGCATTAGGCGTAAAGTCGACTTGATCCTTGCTGTTGGATGTTACACCAAGAAATGATATCGGGGAAAATTCAGGGACATCGTATACCAAGGCAAGGCCATAGGCTGTGGCTCTGGACAGGACCGTTGTTTCTCCTCTCTGATATGATCCAACAGTAATGTCGCCACAGAGGGCGGTTCGTATCTGTTACTGTTAGAAAACCGACGTCAAGAGAAATCAAGGAGTACTGTACCAGATAGCATGCGCCCTGACGCGGAGTACCAGTATTTGACCACTCATTCTGGATCCCAAAGGCCTCGACACGGTCTTTGGAAGGCAGAGGAACATAAACCCAAACGACATTATGCTGTCTCTCTTGAGAGAGTTTGTGGAAAGTAGCCTCGGCAGTCGGCTCTAAAGACGAATGCGCATGAATCGCCCAGGTTTCAGAACCGAGCAAGAAAGTAATTCCTGTGCAATCTCGGGGATCGATGGTCCTTAGTTGAAGAAACCAAGAGTGTTTTGATAGGTGGGATGAACTGTATAGAACGCAATCGAGTGGTCTTTGCGGGCATGGCTTATCCCAGATATGGAGTATATTGACCCCCGGAAGGGGAACAAGGCGACAGAGTCCGAACTGGCCATGTTAGAAAAGACAAGAAATTGAGTGACGCATATCAAGTGAGACAAACCTTGAAGTTAACAGTCGTATTCCTCAGAGAATGTTCGGTCTCGGCAATATAGGCCAAGGAATCAGAGCGAGAGTTTGAGAGGGAGGGAGCCTTGGGCAGCCTCTCGATGCTACTGATTCCACACGAATCTATCTTGATGCGGATAACTGCATTGGGAGTAGAAGAACGTGAGCCATAAGTAAGTGTCGGTGAGAGACCCCGCTCCCATAAATCAATCTCCGAGATACCATATGAGGTGAGTGGTTGCTTTTCCGTATTCCAGGCCGTAGATGCACGGTCGACGAGTTCCATCACCGAAGCATAGCGCCAGAAAACAGCAGATTCCGAAAGGTGCTGAATCATTTCCGCAATCTCAAGAGGAAGAGAACGAAGCCTCTGCATGTCGCACAGGTCGGCGGCGAGATGCATTGCTCTCTTGATATCCAGACGGGGATGGAGTCCCAGAGATGGACCGGCATGCCAGGGTTCTCTCCACGTGGCGAAGCATGCCAATCTCTCTAGCTTGTCTGCAGCTGTGCACTTTTGCATAAAGACGTTGAAGCACTCGGTGTGGAGTGTAGCCACGTCCGGAGCTTCATTGCATGCATCGCAGAAGGGTTGACGACACAGCCTCAGACTGTGAAATGTCTGACCAAGGGGGCAATGCAGTGGGAGTCTGAAAAGACCATAGACCCTCGGCTGACCTGTAGTAGGGCATTCAACTATATGGCGGTGAGTAAAGGGATCATCCCGGTAGTGGTAAGATGCACGTACGGCAAAGAAACGGCTCCCCGACCAAGAGGTAGAAATCACACGCATCGCAATGCGTTCGGACAGGCAAATGGACTTCGTCCCGCTGGCCCTTTCGAGAAGAAGGGCTTATAACCAACGCCATGAGCGCAACATTCGATCATTGTAGATGAAAGGTTAATGAGTCGGTCTGCCGAGGACGAGGGTCCGAATATGTAACGTGAGGCCGAGAGTCGCGTGATGGTCAGGATCCAATTGTTTACATAACCCGGGGCTTGGCTATCGGCACAAAGAAAACCCTAGTATACAAGAACTTGATATCTCCTATCTAAAATGTGAAATTTGAATCATCGTTGCTTCTCTTCTCCAATGTCTGTTCCTTGAGGAGGGTGTTGTCCTTGATGTGGATGGTGGCGTGACCAAGGCCAAGTTGTTGACCCTGGAGAAACAGAGGCTGGATAGATACTCGTCAAAGCCACGTCTTTAATATTGATACGGACTTGTGAGAAACTTGGGACACTGGAGAATGAATGAAAATTGGTATCTAACTGTTCCGGGGTGTTTAACCGATACGCCAAAGTGGAAGATGCTCTGCTCTTGGCGATGGCCTCAACAAGGTCTGGGGGTCTTGCAAATCCTGTTCCCGAGTTAGAACGTCAAGAACATGCTGAAAAGATATTAAACATACCTGAATGGCATCTTATTCACCTCCGCCACCGCCTCCACCCCCATCACCACCTCCTCCATCTCCGCATCCGCTGTCTCCTCCATACCATCCTCCTCCACCACCACCACATCCTCCGTCCCCATATCTCGATTTTCTTCTGCTTCTGTTGGGGCCGCTGCCAAACCACACAGCATCATACCACCAACTCCATCCATCACGCTTAGTCCGTTGACTTTTATAGAGCCTGTGTCGCTTAAAGCTCGATGCATCATCAAAGACAGGTCGAGAGTTGATGTCGTAAATATTAAACTCTGGCTGTTGCGGCTTTTTACTGCGCCGTGGGAAACACATGATTGCAAAATTGGATACTCGAATAAGAGATGAAGGTTGTTTGAAGTTGAAATGTGAGGAATGCCCTTGCGTCTTTATCTTGGTCTGCCAAGACCCGCGACCCCTGCAAGGTTGACCAGCTGAGCGCAATGAGGCAGATTAGCACGCTCACGGGGCGAGAGTGCGGAAGAAATGCGGAATTACCTCGAGTGGAGTGTTGTGGGTAAATTGAACCTGGGCATTGTCGATCCCACGAGGCCAAGACTGGGGACATCGCCAAGAGGTTAAACCTGAAGCGCAGATGATCTTGGCCTAAAGTCGGACTCTTGGCGAAACTGCCGTATGTCTCGCCTGTGAGGTAAGCCCCGAGAGGTTTTTGCAAAGCCAACAGTTGAACAATATGAGACCTGCAAATGCTCCATTCAACATGATACTGTATTCATCAACCCGACCTAAGGGCCAACCCCTCTTCGCAATCAACTTTCTCAGCCCATCTAGTAACCCCTAGCTTGTAGTAACCTTAATGTCACACATCCAGGACCCTCGAATCGACTGCACTCGACACTCAGCATACACAGACAGACCAGGCACCTTCAGATTCACCTGATTACTCATTGGCAAGTTGCTCAGCATCTTGAAGACATGGTCCGCCTTGTCCGCCTCTTTCGAAACTGATATTAGGCCGACCTTGCCTGTTCTTTCTCTTGGCCTGACAGTGAGTGCCAAAGAGAAACATGCTCCCGAAGAAACTACCTGAAATACGATGCTTGCCTTGACCTCTTCCGCATCACTCTTGGGGAATCTCATGGTCATGTTTTCCGTGTATGGGTCGTGTTGCCACGAACCAGTCGGGTACGACCGTAGAGGTTGGATCTTGGACCAGTAATGAAGCCAACACTTGCTGATCATGCCCTCTCTGTGAGAGTACCCGTTCCTCTTTGTCAAGAACACAGTCGTCGGCGGAAAGTTGAATGCGCGCATGGAGAGCTCAACTGGGGGAGCGCGAGTACGACTGTACTCTTGGAGATCGTGGGACTTGCGCAAGAGGGCTATGCCTACAGCCGAGCCAGCACCGCCATCTGCGAAGCAAGAGAGGAGACCAAGCTTCTGACCAGGATTCTTACTCTCCTCTATGATAGGGAGTCCAAGTCGAATGCCTCGGTTGGTGATGGTTACTGGGTCACCGGAACTGGGGTGAGGTTGAAAGTGGGAGCTCTTGCTGAAGTAGGACGGATGAGGTGCCAAAGTACCAATCGTCGAAGCAGATTCTGGAACTGAGGACGAGTCCCATGCAAATATTGTATGGTCGTCATACTCCTTGAGAATCTCTTCTTGAAGTCGAATGAAGGCCTTTTCTCCTTCACCGTACAGCATGGTCATGCTGATATCGAAGATGCCGAGCAAGCAGTACGCAATGTCTTCAAGCCTCGTTGTCTGTCTGTTGGAAGCCCACGACATCCTCTGAGAGACACTCGCTTCTGATAAATCTCCAGTCCTGAGCGTCTCGATGTCAATGTTGGTCCTCTGCGAGATCCTTTCGCCAAGGCCGACCTTGGTGCCGATAAAGTCCCAATCTTGATCGAAAAAGTCGACCGTCACTGGCGCCAGTAGTTCCTGAAGTGTCCAGCCTCTTGTGAACCAGCGAGACTGTTCTAACCGCTCCAGATTTTCGGATTCCACGTCCTGGAGATATGCGAAACAGCAATCAGACTCCTTGTACCAGCGAAACATGGCATTGATGGACTCGGACAGCTCAGCGCTGCTTGTCTTGTCGATGCAGCAGGTATCGACCCAAGCATATCGCGGCGGGTCTGATAAATGCTCCGTGACGGTTTGACAGAATCCCACAATCTTCTTCCATCCAGGCTTTTCCTCAAGATCATCGCTGTCGAGGTCCTGAAGGGTGACTTCGCCCTCACCCCAGGTATGTGATAAGATGGCATAAGGAGGAACCTCGCCTAGAAAAGTTTCAAGTTTTAACGTCTCGATGTTGATGAGACGCATGGTTGGTTGCTCTGGCGGTTGCTAATGTTTGTTGGTTGAAGGAACAAAATCGCTTCAGCTTGAGACGTGGAGGCTGTGCGACGGATGGACTTGGTCACGTGAAGCTCATTGACAACCAACGGGCGCATGCTGGTAAAAGACTTGGCAAGAGCACCGTATTAATTTACTGTGTCAAATTGCATCTCGAGAAGAGTGGTTCGTTTCAATACATGTCACACGGTTTTGGAGACGTGATAAGGTTGACGCGTTAGGGAGAGGCTTGAGGGACCATCAGCCTGAGCACCTGATCTACTTGGCAATCTACTATGCAAGAGGTAATGCAGCGAAAGGCGTACAGAATGAATGATAGCGCGATTCAATTGTTTAACTCAAGGGGGCACCCAACTCGTACGCTACTCCATGTTAAGCCAGATCCCGAACCTATACCAACTAGTGTTCGATTTGCGGCACACAGAGTTATCATTCCTCCGGCCGTTTGGGACTTGAGGCTCTCCTATGAATCAAATCCCCAACTCATAAAGCATTATTCCTATTTACCGTATTTCCGAGGCCACTTCTAAGGTTGTGTGCGAGGGTGGCCCAGGGCGGGGGGCACGGGTGTCACCTGGCCAGGCAAGCACAAACGCCTCTACGACACGTCAATCATCACGGATACAGATGCAGGAGGCTTGATGGGATCAGCACCTTATTCAATGGTGATCTGTAATTATACGGGGTACGAAGATGTGGCAATGGAGTGGAGTGGGTGCACAACGGGTCAAGGTCGAGTCTTGGGTTAGGCCTCCTAGAACGCCAAGATCACGGCGACTTGTGAGGGGACAGCATGACAAGTGAAATTTCAGGCACGAGACGAATTCAAAAAAAACGTAGTGCTACCAATGCTATCTCGATTATCGCGAACCCGGGCAGCTTCAAGGAACACAACTCCTTAGGTGCCTCGGGTTAAGCGCCACAGCTGGGTTAACTAACATGCAGTTTCAACAATCGGTATTTTGAGAGACCAAAGTTGAGTTAACCTTAGATTTATATTTAATCTTCATACATAGGGCTGAGACACACGTCTCTCTCAGCGGCTTATCCTACTCAAGCTTTCCGACCTCCGATCTGTTGAGGGAGGACAAGGACGGGTTCTCGGATGCAGGCGTTTTATGTGGTGGGACCCTGCGAGAATTGACTTGGATGCATGAGCCCCGTTTGCATATATACTATCCCGATGAGAGAAAGACAGTTGGTCAAGTGATAACGGTAAATAAATGCGCCGCTTCGTCGGAATTGCGTCGCATTCGCCGAATCTACTTCCGCTGAATTAAGACTGGGGGACAAAACACGGGAACGGGACAAATGTTGGAGACAAACCTAGATCTATCAATAGAACTAGTCAATACAGTCACGAGGGCTTATCCCGGTTGCCATGTTCCAGAGTCTTATCATTGGTCTCAAGTGCCTTGGCATTGCAGCTCACTACCCTAGTTGTCACTGCTTATGCAGCCTAGGTCCGGGCCATTCCCCTGCCGGTACGGACATTATGCTTGTTACTTTTTCAGATACTTGGCCAGCGAACCCTTCAGAACTTGCTGGCCAGCCTCATACAGCTGCGTTCGCTGATGTTCCCATCCACCCTCCTTGAGAAGATTCTCACCCGGCCCAATAGCAAACTGATCATCACCCTTGACCAAACCGTCGTACATCTTATCAGTATACTCTGCCAGCGGCATGCCGATCTCCCCGCCATTGACGAGATCCGGCTGGTGGTTCTCATCATGCAACTCGGTCTGCACGGCAGGCGGGAAAACCTCTACCATGCGCACGTTGGAGCACCCTCCCTCGCGGAGCTGCTGCCGCACATTGAGGATAAATGTGTGAAGTGCAGACTTGGAGGCATTGTAGTTCGGGGTCCGGATCATGGATGGGATCAACCCGAGGGTGGCGCTGACATATACGAGGTGTCCCTGCGTCTGCTTCTTGAGGTGAGGAATAAAGGCGGCCGTCAAGTAAACAGCAGAAGTGTAGTTTGTCGTGACTTCGTCGCCAAGTACATCCAGATCAACAGTCTCGGGCTTCGAAAAGTCAAAGCCTCGCTGAATACCAGAGTTGACAACCACACAGTCGAGGTCGGGGTTGGAGCGGATGACCTCGTCAGCAAAGGCCCTGACGCCGGTGAGATTTGTCACGTCGAAAGCCACGGCGCTCGCATTATCCGAGCCGTGCGCCTCCACAAAAGCGTCAAGTCGGTCTTTGCGTCGGCCGACGACTATGACCTTTGTGCCGGTCTCGATGAGCTTTGCTGCGAGGGCTGCTCCGATGCCTGAAGATGCGCCCAAGACAAGGGCTTTTTTGTACAGGGGAGCCATTTTCTGGGGGGGAAGCTGACGGCGGTCGACAGTGGAGGCTGTGATACCTGGGTCTCGTGGAGAGGATGAAGGTGTGTGGAATCAATCACTGCAATGCGGGCAGTGTGTGGTTGCTGTGTGCTGTGCTGAGGGGTAACCTAACCTGCAGTCGCCGAGGAGCCCGAATGAGTGGCTGATGATGTCAGCTTTTGGTGGTGAAGAGAATAAAATGATGGATAGAATATTGACAGCAACACGAATTATGTTAATTATTAAATAGTTATTTTGACTTTATCCATTGTCATAGTATTCGGATTTAATCAATTATATCTCCTGCTTAACAATGAAGCCGGATTTACGTCGTCTCGCGACATCGGATTTAAACACCGTCAGAAGAGCGAGGTCAGGTCAAAGCCACAGCGTCTGCCACACTGCGCAGCACACACTAACTGTGGCACAGCAGACATCCATCCATGAATGGAAGCTGGACAGGCCAAAACACCAAACTAGAACAAAATAGAGTAGCCCGTGATAACTTAAGCTTACGAAAAAGGTTACCATTTAAGAAATTTAACCCCGAGTCACACGGTTGTATCAGGTCGCCAAGAAGGGGCTGGACAAATGATTCAGCCCTGTCTGGACCTCGTCTGAACCCTTACCCAAACGAGGACAGGGGGGTCTTGGCAAACACCTCCAGACAGCCGGGGGACCTCGAAAGGAGGTGTGTTTGAGTGTCTGCGATTACCGAGAGGAAAAAAGGTAACATTCCAACATTCGTAAGCTAGTGAACATCACACAAGCCGAGTCGCCAGTCTGTTTCCGCGTCGAGTCGTGCGCCCGCAGCCGGACCGGAAGTGAAGTGCGTCAATAATGCGATGCTTTAGCTTGCAGCGGCAGAATGCAAATGAATGGGAACATGCAAGTCTTTGTGGCACCTCGGAAGAGGAGAGCTATACAGAGAAATGCAAAGAATACACTCAGTGATCTATCTCACACTCTTGGTTCATCTGCCCAGACTCTTGGGTCTGCACTTGACCTGCAGGTACATGGCCGCTTTGCCTTGGCAAAAACTCTACAACCAAACTCTCTTTTGTCTTGGCGAATAATACAGGCAGATATACGAGTTTCGTTATCGGGATCCGATTTATTGGTGGGCAATTATTACAAACGAAGAAAAACTCAACTCGAGACTTTCGGATCTCTGCTGCCCGGTCTTGCAGCTGTGGGCGTCTACGACATCAACGCCTCCATTTTTAGATGCATCTTGTCTGAGATTCCGTGTCCCAGACGCCCACTAAAACCCCAGGACCCTTTTTTTTTTTTTCTCTCCTCCAGCAGCGTCAAACGGGTCAGGGGTCTCTCTCACAGGCGCTCTAGACCCTGCGCTGGCGCCTGTGACGTGACATTCGCTGACAGGCCTTGGGGCCCCATTGGGGGGCAGGGGGTGGGATATCCGGTGAGCCCTTTTACAATGAATGCGTTGCAATGCCCATGTAAGCCCCGGGCCCCCTTCACACAG
The DNA here is from genome assembly GCF_000151355.1 of Fusarium vanettenii 77-13-4. Lineage (NCBI taxonomy): Eukaryota > Fungi > Ascomycota > Sordariomycetes > Hypocreales > Nectriaceae > Fusarium > Fusarium vanettenii. The sequence continues at coordinate 1,141,784 of NW_003315873.1, read as the reverse complement.
CCCCTGGGGGAGGCCATGTCATGGTAGTACCAAGATGCGATATGTGATCTTTTAAAGGTAGGTGGCCATGACTCGAAAATGCTTAAAGATGCAAGGCCATCCTCTCGAGATTGTTTCTCTTCAGTGTGTTTGAATCAGTTTCTCAGTTTTCTCTTCAGTACTTGCACATACTATTATCGTTTCTTTTCATTGTTTGGAATAGCTGGCTTCTATACCTTCATTTGAATCTTGTCAGCTTTTGGTTACTCTTCACCATGCCTGCTTGGTCATCCCTCTTTACTCTCCTGGCCGCTTCGGCTCCCCAGGTCCTGGCTTCTTGCGCCTATGGAACTCATCTGCATCCTCGAGCTGAGGCCTTTGAGGAACCCAAGTTTGGATACAACGGTATCAAAGTAAGTTTTCGATCCGATCACGATTAGCATAATCCTACAATGAAACCTCACAACATGCACAAAACTCTAAAAACACTATATCCCGTCACATTTCTTCAAGGGGTGCAATTCCTAACTCTTGTTAGGGCCCGGTCAACTGGTACTCTCTCGACCCAGCTGCCAACGTCATGTGCGCCACGGGCAAGAGCCAGTCGCCAATCAACATGGCCAAGGGCTCGTTCAACCTCATCCCTGCATCCGAGATGACGCTCGAAATCCCCGACTTTACCGAAGGCGCCGAATTTGAGAATCTCGGCACCACCGTCGAGGTAATCGCCGAGGAGGCCGGCGGCGGCAGCCTCGAGATCGGCGAAAAGTCCTACGAGCTCAAGCAGTTCCATTTCCACCTCCCCAGCGAGCATCTTGACAATGGTACGAGCATGGCCATGGAGATGCACATGGTGTGGCAGACTGCGGAGGAGGAAATCGCCGTCATCGGTGTTTACATTGACCTGGACGATGGTGCTGCTGCTGCTGCGTCCTCTGCCAAGAGCCACCACGCCCGAGGCAGAGCAAAGAGGGCTGCGCTGGAGCCTCGGCAGAGTGCAGCTACAGCATCCACTGTGCTTGAAACAGTTCTGGGGTCTGTCGATAAGATTGCGACCCCTGGCGCAACCACTCACACGGAGCCGCTGGCCATGTCTGAGCTTGTCAAGCTCCTGACCTCTGGATCGTTTCAATCGTGAGTAGTGACAAACGACAACTAATAATTGAGTGGCTTACTGACAATCTTTTCCAGATACGCCGGCTCGCTTACAACCCCTCCTTGCAGCGAAGGTGTCCGATGGCTCGTCTCCAACAAAAAGGTTTCAATCAAGACAAGCACCTACCTCAAGGCCCGCTCTGTCATTGGCTTCAATGCGCGATATCCCCAGAACGCCCCAGGAGAGGAGAACCTGTTGCAGATTGCTGCAGACGCCGAGGATGAGCACGATGACTGATTTGCGTTGACGGTGGTGGAGTAATTTGTTTTTATATGAGGGATTTTTGTTTGTGTTGGAAATTGTGTGTCCTTATGCCTGTCACCTAAATGCCTACTGTACCCAGCACAGCACAAATCTGGCAACATAGACTCTGTTGATCTTGTCCTTGAACTTTAAAGACCCTTGTTCCTGTGCAACTCTGCCCCATTGTGGACCCTTGAAATGTCACGAGAGGATGACGAACGGATAAGCGCCTGTTGGCTCAAGTCCCCTGTACACAGACAGTAAAACACGCGAGATTACGAGTCTTTGCAGCTGCCATATCTTGACCCGTCCCCCCGATTCCAAATCCCAACGGCTCAACCGTCGTCCGTCCCCCTATATCTTGGCATTCTCGGCGCTCGCACGGGGAGCCGCATCCCCGTCATCCCCATTCAGGCAGGTTGAGAGGCCGATCAATGCGCGAGATCCGACACGCGTCCCCCTCTCCACACAGAGGCACAGCCCACGGGATTAGTTATGGATCGTGGAGAATTTTAGCTGTCAAGGCTCAGAGTTTACATATCGTTCGATATTCTCTTGGCATTCCTGTCTTGGCAGACGCCGGTGGTTTATTTGTCGTGTTGATGGATACGCAGTTGAGGCTTTTTCATCTCTCGACGATGGCACGGACGGTCCTTGTTTAATTATACAAATTACAGACCGCTGAACTGTAATTTTTATGCCATTACAACTCTGACATTATGCCCTCCCATTGATAAGCACAAGCAAGGTTGCATTGTCCACTCATTTTGGCATCTAGCTCGCCAAACATGGATTAATGCTGTATCCTCGGTTGACAGAACAGTGATAGCTCGACAGTCTAGACTCTGGTGGTAATTAAAACATGCCAAGTCCAAGGCTTGAAAATACAAATCACATGTTCTTATATAGTCACGTCTCAAGAGATTAGAGTTGACTCTGTGTCATTTTGTGCGTATTCAAACTTGGCGCCGCCACCACCGGCAATTCGTTTCCACCAATGTTACCCTCACGAGTCAAGCAAAGGAGGAACCTTTTCAACAAGATACTCCACGATGGCATCAGGACCCTTTTCGACTTGCAGGCCTTGAGGGATGGCGTGTGTCTTGATATCTGGGACGATGGATCTTGCCAGGGCTTGAATCTTTTCCGCCTCCTCGGGCGTCCACATGGATGCGCAGAACTGGTGGAATTAGCAATTGACTCTCAAGCTTCGATAGAATCATTCGGTCTCATCTTACTAGGACGTTCGGGCGGTGTTCAGTCACCTTGGGTACCACCTGATCGATATCTGCCGAGGTGAGATACGTGATACACAGAAGATGAGGCAAACATACTTTCACAGTTATCGACATGAGTAATATCATACTCCTCCTTCAAAGCATCGATAAGACGACCGATCAACCTCTTCGCTCTCTCAGGGGCCGTGTTGACCGTAACGAGTCTGAAGGGTCCTTTGCGAGTAGCCATGTTCAAGATAGTTGATATCGTGCCAAGTTCGCCGAATTGCCTTGTCAAAGTAGTCTAGTTATAAACCGCTCAAACCGTTAAAAAAGATCAACGGTTTTGGGCGGGGTCAAACGGTTTCCGGGGCTCGGCATCATTCTCGGCAATTTCTCCGTTGAGGGGTTACAGCGAACCCGGGGTATGAATGCGCCGAAACCGGATCCATCTCGTCTGCGACAGGTGATGATGTAAACATATAATAGATTCGAGGTTTTGTCATATATATTTTGTCGATCGGTTTGTGGGTGACACTCGCTAAAGTTACCCTGACGTTTAGATTTGGAATTCGGATGAAACTGAGTGGTGTCTATTGATAGATACGGAGGTGTTACAAACGCCTGTGAATAATCGGCCTGGGAGATATTTACTTCCGTATCTGCCGACCTCCTTTTCGGTCATGACTCTTTCTAAGGATAAGGAAGGTTATCATTCTGTACATAAGACGCACCTTTTCACCTGATTCTTCTATGGCTGCAGCCATAAGAAGTCAGTTTGGGTTACAGTCTTTCGTTAGATCAAGTTTCAATGCCGTCATGTGTTACTAACTGTGTCTTGCTGTTGTGGCTGATCGCTTTTTGTCATCATTACAGACAATAATAATGACACGACCCAACATGGCCACTCCCTTCAGTGAAGTCAATGTCATATTTCAGCATTGCCAGTGTCTGAATTGTAGAATGTTTTGGACTGTTCGCCCGGCACATCGATAGTCATTGCCATCTATACCTCTCCTGTCACGATTACCTTCTCTAGGGTGGGAATGCCCTCAAAAAGAAGTTGAGGCAAACAGACAACCCCATCAAGCTCTTCAATTGGTAGAGTGCCATTCTCTAAGCCAGGTGCAAATACTAAATGCCGCTTCAAGTTTTCTCTCATGAATTTAATGAGACTCTTTAAATAACAGGCTTAAAGGCCCCTTTACCAGTGGATAGATGCATAAGAGGCTCCTTCATATTGACACCCACAACTTCAGTTCCTTGCGCATGATCATGACGGGCAATCACTTGCAAATTCAGGCCGGGATGCTTGCAATCCCTTAAAGTACCCATTGATAACTTCCCTTTTTCATCCAAAACTCTCAGACAGACTGGCAGCCTTTCGTGTGGAGGCCGTGGCATGACTCTTCCTTCAAACTTGGATGGATCCAGAGGAAGCTCCTAATCTTCTGCCGGGCAAATCTCAAAAGCCCAAAGAATACGCATAATGGCTATGGCAAGAGATCTCTCGGCGGCGTGATATCTAGGGCAAGCACGTCGACCTGGGCCGAATGCAAAGTGGTCCCGCTTGGTGACATCGGCCAAGTTCATGCTCTGGACGGATGTGGTTGTATCCTCCCCATAACGTTAAACATCTCTGGGTTGTGGTTTCGTTTCTCTTGGTGCCCAACTGCGAATGCATTGAGATGTAGTCCGGCGCCCTTGGGGATTCGATACCCTTCGTAATTAATATCCTCGCTCGTGGAATGAGGATGACCCAAGGGTATCAGAGGTCTCTAGCGCTAAGTCTCCTTCATGAGACATCGGACGTATGGGATATCGTGTAGATTTTCATACACGGGCGTCCTATCCTTGGTGACTTCGAGTACCATGCTGCGAGCTTTTTCCTACACGTTGGGAAAGAGAAGCATGGCCTCGAGGAAGCTCCAAGTAGAAATAGCACTGGCATCGGCTGCACCCAAGATCAGAGCCAAAGCCGTGAAAGCAGCCTCCTCAAAGCTTTCGAGATCGGATTAATTAGCATTGGGTCGTAATGCTATGATGTGTTGACAATGTGTTCTTTATTGTGGTTGTAGCCCGGCCCTTGATGGTTTAACTGAGCCAGAAGATTGATCAGCTTGCTGAAGGCTGGTAAGGGCTGAATTGAGGACCTTTCGATGCTTCTTCCACCTGGGCTTTATCGAATCCAGCAGTAAGACGTTCCAGCTGTTGGTCATGTGCTCACTGCTGGATATCCATCGAGGTCTTCCACTGGTATTGGCCGACTACTTGTCCATCAGAACGTTGACGGCCTCGTCGTTGTTGAGATAGTAGGACTCCAGAGAGCCGAGTCGGAAGATTTTACCATCTTGTTTAGACCAGCGTTAAAACAAGAGGTGAATGTTGCCATCTTTGGCGTGTTTAATCAAGTCGAGGAGATTTCTGAGGAGCTGATGGCCCTTTGGATTAGGTGGTAGCGGGAGACGTGATCCTCGTTGGGGCTTATTGTTGAGCTGGGTCCTGTATAATGGCTCTACGGCGAGAGTATACTTAAAAGCGCGTTTTTTACTTAGAAAAAACATAGGCTAAGGGTTCAGGTTAGCTATACATAGGCTTAATTAGGATTAGATAGGATTAAAAGATAGGATTATAGTTAGAAGGAATCTAGCCACACGGGGTGCTCAATAATCAGAACGGGGTATTTGATAATTGCCCCGTAGCTCTAAGGGTGGTGACGTGCCCTCAATGGCCGGGAACGCCGGATGATAGACCTTTGTGGGCTATATATCACCGCATCAGGCGATGCGCTCATTTCCAGACAAATACAGCTGTTTCAACTACCTTTTTTTATGCCTCAAGGTAACCGCAGTCGCTCTTCACGACAGACGTTGTGACTAGACTTGAAGCAGACCTCGGAACTAAGCTTCGTCTCGCATTTATCAGTGATACGCCTGTCACTGCCAACCACTCGTCGTGCACCAGACAATCTATGCATACGTGTCAAGTCCACAATTTCTATCATGAGTCACGAGTCTGATCGACGAGAGCCAATTCGTTTGGTTTACAAGACTGTTGATGAGCAAGACATTGATGTCGACGTATATCTTCCGCCGTCTACAGTTCCTCCAAGCACAAAGGGATTCCCAGTCTGTAAGTCATGTTTGCAAAGCCTGGAAATAAGCAAGCTGATTATCACAAGTAATCAACATTCATGGAGGAGCGTTCATACTCGGCTCTTCCGCCATGGTCAACCAAGATCAAGTGCAAGACTGCTTGAATAGGTCATGGGTTGTCCTTGCACCCAATCATCGTCTATGCCCTCAAGTCAACATTCTCGAGGGTCCCATACAGGACTGTCGAGACCTTCTTTCTTGGATCTGCAGGGGAGAGTTGCAAGCTCAGGTATCACGGCAGCTGAACGGCACATTCTTGATCAACCAAGACAAGGTCTTTGCCTTTGGTACCTCTTCAGGTGGTACTTTGGCCTGTTGTCTAGTGAGTTTGACTCCATCCTAAACTAGATCTGAGCTGTTAAGCTAAACTGTATGCTCTCTTCTCTAGGGTTTCGGCGTGCCTCGTCCAGTTGCTGGCATCTTCAACATGTACGGTCCTTGCAACTTTTCCGACCCGTACTGGACTTCAAAATTGCCACACATAGCCGCCTTGATCCCCGATACAGTGACAGAAGAGTTCATCTCACAGATATTTGACACACCCACTGTGCCTATTACTGGAGGTACGTCACTCGAAGGCCAGACTGGTGCTCCAAACCTTTCAGATCCGAGGGTCGCATTCACCTTGACGCAGATAGCCAATGGGACACTCCTGGACTGCATTTTCCCCTCGAAGAAATGGGAAGAAATCGACCCGGTCGAAAATATTGGTGACTCTTTTCCGCCAATGTACATCGCCCATGGAACGAATGATGTTGTGGTGCCTATCGACATGAGTAGGGCGCTTTATCAAGAGCTGATATCAAAGGGTATCAAGTGCGGCATGGTAGAAGTCCCTGATGAGGGACACACGTTCGCTGGAACGATGAAGGTCGGTTCACGAACATGGGAGCTCCATCGGCAAGGGTTTGACTTTCTTGAGGGTTTGATCTAGTGTTGCCCAACGGTCTTTTGTTACTCCTAGACAATACAATGTATGAAAAGGAATATCTTATTATATCAGTGAATGAAGGTGTCTTCTTAGAAAGTGCACTCCATTTATCGATTTCCACGTAAGAGAATGGTCGCATTGCAATAACACTGGACCCAAAGCTTAACGTGTCACGATTGTTAAATCTACTCCAAAACAGAGGCGATATTGGCGTGACAAACTCCCTGCACTTTAGCCTCACTAAAACACCGCCGGAGCTCAGCATCAGCCTGCTTTGTCACACGTTCCACGGCCTGGGGAGGTGTGAATGGGTAGTTGCTCCCATAAACCAGCCTCTGCGCGCTCATCTTCAACCCCTGGCTCAAACCAGCAAACTGAATTGCAAAGAAACACAAAGCATCTATTGCAACGCTCTCGTCTACAAAGGAAGTTTCAGACGCCCACTCAATTGGTGGCTAGACTGCATCTAAACCATCGAACTGGCCCAGGTTGAAGTTTTGAGACATGTCATCAACGCGGAGCTCCTTAAGACTCTCGTCTTCTTCCGCTGCGGGTTCGTTCATCCTCGAACCATCATGTCCTTCGGTCTGAGGGTCTTGCCTTCTTTCACTGCAAAAGAGGTCTTTGTTGATACAGCACCAACAGGGGGTCCTACCCTGGCAGTGTTGCTTTGATCTCGCACGCTCGAGACAAGCCTATTGATACCTCCTAGTCATCTCGTCCAATATCTGATGTCGCCGCGACTGTACATCACCGCTGTGAATAGCGGCATAACGAAACAGAGAGTCTCTATCAAGGTTGTTAAAAATGATGCAATCAATGTGAGGTTTCTTACCATGGAGAAAATTGTCTGCCACAGGAGCTGCAGCCAAAGGGTTTGGCCTTGTCAAGTGACTGGTCAAATGGCCTTTGCGCTTAAACTCTTTGCCCCAAACATGGCACTCCATTGTACATTCTCAGCGGGGTTTTCCCTGGCGTTGATGAGTTCTATTTGCTCTCATGATCGCCAGACGGGGGCGAGTCGTGATGATACCGCACGGAACGCTCGGAACAGCTTCCTCGGAACTGTGCCTTTCCCCACATTTCAGTCAAGGCTACATATTCTTATTCACTTGTACGAATAATATTTAAAATATTATAACGTTTATACAACTCACATTTACTTCCCTGTTTGTTTGTTCATTCTATTATTGTCCTTTTTATATGTATACTGATAACAGTCCCTACTCGTATCAAGTGGCCGGCAAATAGGGGCCATGATATCATCCCCAGTCTGGGACACGGGTTAATCTGGGGAATCTGGGGGTGCGGGGTGGTTCTCCTTGCCGAGAAATGTCCACCTCGGCATTGCATCTAGGCAATTTAGCATGCTCTAGGGGAAATATTACCCGTGAATCGTGTCCCCAGTCAGTCTGTTCAGAGGGGTTCTCGCGTTTCTCTACCTGGGGCGAAGTGAATACGCTCGCGTCAACGTGCACCGAGTGACCGACGACGCTGCCCTGCCATTCCTACACGGAGTCCGCTTGAAGCTGCTGGAACCGCCTGTCGTCACATCGTAAAATGGCCACAAGCAACGACCGACAAGCCGCGCATCGGCTTCGGCGAAACAGAAGGGACCCTTATGTCAACCAAGCATGGTAAGCCTACGTGCCTGATGATTGCATCCTCAAGACATCTTTCTCAGCCGTCTTCTAGCAATGAGTGCAAACGAAGAAAGGTCAAATGCGATGGGGTCAACCCCTGCGCAAAGTGTGTCCGAAACTCAATCTCATGTGAATATCACCCACAGCCTCGAGTCTCGGCCGCCGATCCACAGTCAGTTGAGCTGTTCCATTCATTTGATTCTGTTCTTGATCGTCTTCACTTGTCATCTGGATGACTGACAAGATCTTAGGAGCCCGGATTCAACCAGATCAATCAGGCCTTCTCAACATGCCACTCAACAGGAAACCCCCCTTGACATAGCGAATTCTGCTCCACAACAAAACCCATCACCTGCGACTTTCCAATACTCAAGTCCCCGGCCGGATACCCGATCAAGCCAGAGACCCTCTGAAGGGGGTCACAACTCACCTGAATTCTGTGGCCCTTCCAGCTCCGAGTTTACCTTTGAAGTCGTCAAGGGGAATCTCAAGGCTATGGGAATACCAGCAACCATATTAGACAAGTCCACTCAGGGTACAAGCCGTGCCTCAAACTTGCCATGCCAACTGGCACAATACGGTCCATACATGAAGCTCCTGGCCCAAGACCCTATGTGGGATATGAATCGAGGAGATGCCATCAACAGCATTGAACAGTGGTTTGCGGAAACCGGTTCTCTCTACGCTGTAGTTAGCAAGGAGCAGATGCTAGAGGTTGCCCAAAATGTCTTTGACGTTATGCAGAGTGTTAATGTCCACGATACGAGGAGTCGAGGAGCTCTAGCAGAGTGCTTGTCCCATGATAAAACTAACAAACTGAAGCTCATTTTGGCCATTGGTCGAACGTTGGAGAGTGGTGGCCGCAATGATCTAGCTCAGAGGCTGCTCCAGAGTGCTACTGAAGCTATTGAAGGACTCCTATGGAGCACAAATTCCATCAACAACATACAGTTGCTGGTCCTGATGGTATGGGAGCAACCGGTAGACACTTTGGCGGTGCATTTATGTTAAAAGATGCTCCTAGGCCCTTTATTACTATCATCTTGACGAAGAAGTACGAACCGGCCGCATCATTGGTTTTGCGGCCAGACTCTGCCTCGAAATGGGTTTGCACCGTCGAGCGACTGTCAACTCCTTTGCCAACTCGGAAGAACAAGCTGTGGCGCTACAGACATTTTGGTGTGTGTACATGCTGGAAAGAAGGACGAGTCTGGGGCAGGGAATCCCGTTCTATATACAGGACTGTCATATCGATCCAACACTGTTTACCATGGTATGGAATGGTTTGCCAACTCTCCTTGTGACGGCAGCCATGATGTGCTGACGAGTCAACAGGGTAGCCATGATGCTGTGACGGCGGCTCTCCTCGACTGGACCAAACTGGCTGGCAGGACGTGGCACGCCCTCAACAGCCAAGGCGAGAAAGAGAGTGCCATCAATTTTGATGAACTCGACTATCTCGACTATCAAATAGGGCAGTGGTACCAGCACCTAGCTGACGACATGAAGCTCGAATCAATACAACCAGGGCAGGAGATTCGGCACGTTCAGGCGGTGATATTCCTCCGCAAGAGCCATCTATACAACCTGATCTATCGCCCAGTCCTCCAATCCCCAACACGGATAGCGCAGCACCAAAGGCATGCCCACAAAGCTGCGGCTATTGCCAAGGAGTCGCTGCAGATGCTTTCAGGCCTCAACGAAAACACCGGCATCATCAAGCGCAACCCCCTCTTCTTCAAGCACCTCTTGCTAACTGCCTTTGGAAACCTATTGCTAGCGGTTGTAAACGCCAGCTCCATGTTTTGCGACAACGTCAAGGTCGAATTTGACATTGCCCTTGACATGATAAGAATGCTGAGCAACTGCTCGCCACTGCTCATGGCCCTCTGGAAGCGCCTTCAGGGCCTACGAAGGCTTCGGGCGCAGCTTTCCAGCTACTCTGCTACCACAGCATCAAGCAGCAATGGGCAAGGCGAGGAACCACAGAGCTTAGACTGTTCGCCTGATGCCGATGCCATGATGTTTGATGAGTTGTTCCCAGCGCTGCGGGCTGATGCAATGGATATGCCGGTTGATGCCTTGGGAGACACAATGGTCCGCGACCAGCTTAATGGCTTCTTTGACCTTCCGCCTGTCTCGGCTGGCGGGACAGGGAGCAGTTGGGTCTTTGCAACCTGGGACGGATCGACATAGTCTCCGCTGAGGTCGCTCGCCTCGGAAGCGGAACTAGCGCCATACCTGCCTCGGAAGCAAGGTTTCCGTTCGGAAGACAGCACCTCAATCTATTGCAGTAAATATGACCATGTTCTTACTCTGCTTCTTGCTGTTCTGTCGCTCGAAACTGTTTTGACCCACTGCTCTTGATCGCCGGTGCCCCAACCTGCAAAACCTCAACTTGACATCAACATGTCGACCTCAAGCTTCTCACTGGAGGGATTCACCGGGTACACGTCCCAGACACTACCCTTCAAAGCCACATCAGATGGGCCCATCAACCTCGACGTCGTGTACCCCGAGAAGTCAGATGAGTCTCCGGCTGTAGTCCTACTTCACTACCACGGTGGATTTCTCGTGAGTATCTCCTCGTGCTCTACCCATTCCATGGGCTTTCACCTTGTTTGGCACGATCCATAATGCTGAAACCTTTCTAGGTTGTTGGAGACAGATTTGCGTTTTTGCCATACTGGCTTGTCCACGCCTGCGCTTCGCGAGGATGGATCTTTGTCACTCCCGACTATCGCCTACTACCCGAGTCAACTGCCCATGACGCTGTCGAAGACACTGCGGACGCCTATGGATGGATCTACTCTTCGCTCCCAGAAATATTAGGCCGCCCTGTCGACTCAGTCTTGCTAGCTGGGTCGAGCGCCGGGGCATACTTGGCTCTTTACACTGCCATCTCAGCTCCCAAGAAGCCTAGTGCTCTACTTCTAATCTACGGGATGCTCAATCCCGCTGGACCTCGATATACAACTACCGGGAAGAACATATTTGGGCGGCCGCTGGTCGAGACTGGGCCTGTCTTGGAAGAATGGCCCATGAAGGCCCAAGGTGACGAGAGGAAACCAGTTTCAGCTTATCCCGTTGCCAACCCAGCCTCTGACCCGAGACTCGCTCTTGTTGCCGCACTACACATTGACGCCTTGTTTCCTGACTACATGACTGGAATCGCCGGCCTTTCTCGCCAGATTGCCACCGAGGGAGTCAAGGCAATACCAGAAGGACACCGGCGTCTATTTCCACTCCATTTTGGCGACCTGAACGGCCTCCCGCGCGTCATGCTACTTCACGGTATCAATGACACAGCTGTGCCGGTCAAGTGTAGTACCGAGGCTGAAGAGAAGTTCAGGGCGTCTGGAGTGCAAGTGTTAACAGAATACCCACCCAACGCGGAGCACGGCTTCGACGCAAGGGCTGGTAATGTCAACGTCGAGACGTCAGCTGGGGGTGATGTTATTGCTGTCGAGTCTCTTCGGAAAGTAATTAGGTTCCTTGAGCAGTCCGTAGTCAACTAGTCCTGTAGCAAGGTCACGTAGTTGTATGGAAATGCTGCTAGATAGTAAACCTGTCAATCGTGCGAGGTAGAAGACTCACACCAGTCTCCTGAAAGTTGTCTTGATAGCACCTGTGACTCCCCCTGTTTCTACCTCATAGCTTCTAAGCACCATCATTCACCAAGCCAGCACTTTGAAACCCACTGTTCTTACGGGGGAGCAACTCCTTACCACGGACCGATACGTTCAAGCTGTTAACCCGCAAACCGATGCCGAACGGCTGCGAGCTGCGCATCATGTTGCCGTCTGATCGTCTGGAGATGCACCCGAGGGAGTCTTTCCGCTTCCGCTTCCGTTTGTAACCATTCCGAGGCCAGATTATTCGGGCTTCGGGGTTTAAACAAACCTGGCTTATAAGACTGAGCTTTCAGAGCTCACAATATCTATATTCCAACACGATTCGAGGTCGTCTACGAGCGCAGCAACGATGGATTTTGACAGGCTATTAGCAATCACATCTGACCACCGCTTCGTAGTGGTCACGGCGTTGATAGCTCTGTTTACTGGTCTCTACGTCTTCTACTACCGCAATCTTCACCCCTTGTCGAAATACCCCGGTCCATTTCTCGCATCATTTACAAATCTCTGGAAAGTCCAGCAACTATGGAGCCTACATCTACCTGACACTCTCATCGCGTTGCACGAAAAGCACGGCGACGTCGTCCGTATTGGTCCCAATCAACTCTCTTTCAGACAAGGAGATGCTGTCCCCAAGATCTACAAGGCAGGCCGAACTCTGGCCAAGACTCCCTTTTACGATGGCTTTACTTCCTTCAACCCCAACCTGTTTGGGACCCAAGATGAGGAGGTGAGTCAAAGGATTCTTTTCAGGCCCGGGTAAATCACTAATTTGTCAAGGTACACTCGCTTCGGCGACGACAAATGGCACACGCATTTTCTCTACAGTCAATCAAAGAGATGGAGCAATACATCGACGAGCACCTTGTGCAGTTTCGCAGAAACCTTGACGAATATTCCAAAACCGGCCAAGTTTTCGACCTCAAAGAGCTGATCGCCTTCTTCGTCCTTGACGTCCTAGGAGATCTCGCCTTTCGTTGTCAATTCAACTCGCAGGTTGAAAAGGATGCGTCGAAGCTACCCCCCATCAACGACCACATCTTCCTTGCTTGCCTTCTAGGCATGATTCCCGACCTCATGCCCTTCATCAAAGCCATTTCCCCGTGGACGCCAGTGCCTTGGCTACAACAGCTTCTCGCAGCTCGAAGAGACCTCAAGAATCTGACTGCCAAGTGCGTTAGTAGTCGTATGGCGGATACGGGTGCTGCTCGAAAGGATCTCATCACCAGTTTGATCAATGCCGTGGACCCGCAGACAGGAGCCAGACTCACTGAACTTGACATACAAACAGAGGCATTTGCGTTCATGTAAGTGGCCGGAGGTCGTCTTTGCACCCTCGATTCTAACTTAGTCTCAGTGTTGCAGGCTCACACACGACGTCCGGAACCCTCACCCTTCTCTTTTCCCACATTCTTCAAAATCCAGCCATCCATGCCAAAGTTGTGGGCGAGGTTGATGCGACTCTCGGGAAGCTCGAGTCAGACATCGTACCTATCGAAGGCCTCGAAACAAAGCTACCATACTTGATGGCATGCCTGAACGAAAATTTTCGGATAAACTCTGTCTTTACTATGCCACTGGAACGAAGGGTGACGGCCAGGGAAGGGTTCGAGATCGCAGGCCATGTCATCCCAAAAGGAGTAGGTTTTCCCTCCTATCACATGGCAATCAGCTAACAAAGAGCTACAAGACCGTTGTATTCAGCCTAAACCACGTCGTCCATCACAACCCTTCCATCTGGGGTGCCGACCACAACAAGTTTGATCCCTCTCGATTCCTCAACAAGGATGGTGAGAGACTTGAACGGTTCCTGAGCCCATTCAGTATGGGTCATCGAATGTGCATTGGACGAAACATGGCCATGACCAACATGCTCAAGCTCGTGGCTACGACTTTCAAGAACTATCACCTTGAGATGGAGGATCCGACGCAGATCATTTCTACCATCAGCGTTGGAATCTCGGAGAAGGAGGGGCCTTTGATGTGCCGTGTGCGAAGAAGATGCTGAGTGCAGACAGTCATATCTGCTGTAGTCATACGAGGCAGTCCTCCATTGACAGGTATTTAGACAGCGATCAGCAGTGCTCTCTTGGATCAGAGGCAGCCCTCATGTATAGAAGTAAATGTGTATTGGGATAGATATTGGAGACTATCAGCCAGGTTGCCAGGCTGCCATCTCCCACTTCAACGCCACGACCGTATACATCAGTGCCCAAATACAAGATGAAGGAATCATATCGGATGTATCTCTTATTTTGTAACCCTCAGGGTCTGCCCCGGGTATCCTCTCCATCCCTCATCCGTATCTACTCCTCCAGAAAGACCAAAGAAACAAGGGCATGTCTCATGCCAGTAATTGTCTACCTAACGCCATTCTCCTTCGTCAGTAAAAAAATCAACACGCCAAGTATACACAGATTCAACGCCGCGCTCAGTCAAAAGCGCACATCCAAACAAACGTCCCGAGCGCGCTGCTCAGGATCAAAAACGTGAGAACACCGGCTCCAGCCTTGTCGGCCTGCGTGATGGGATCCGGCTCCGGCATGTCATGCGACTCCTTGCCCGCATCGGGGTCACCCTTGGAAATACCACCAGTTCGGTTCGTCACGGGTGGTTCAGCGTCGCCAATCAACAGGCTCGATACAGCCGCCAGCACATTCATCTGCTCTCCCGCACCACTCGTCTCGTCGACAGCCGGGTCGACGAATTCTCCATCGCTCCAGTAGAATCCACAGGCGCGGCCTGACTTTCCACCCGTGCACTGCTTGACGGCGGCTTCGGTCGAGGTTTGGAGGACGGGAAGGATCTTTTCCTTGAGGTGGGGGACGATCTGGGTGACGACCGAGAGCCATCGGTGGACGTAGCCCTTGAAGGAAAGCATGTCGGTCGAGCAGGCGCCCTTACGGCCTTCGCAGGGGACCTCCCATGCGATGCCCTTGGGGAAGAAGTTCTTGAGGAGGGAATCGGTGAGGTTGTTGACGCGGGTCTCCCAAACTTCAGAGCCATTCGTCTGTCAAATGTTAGCATCCATAGCTGTGACCATCAGGATACCGTGAGCATACGTAGTTGTACATGAAAGCCGCGCCCTGTAGCATAATAGCAGCGTTGTACGAGAATGTCGCCTTGTTGATGTCGGTGCAGTTCTTCTCGACGTGTCCACCATCATACACCCTCCAGTCGTCATGGTCGATGTACTGAACATCCCAAAGCCAATCCCAAGTCTCTTCAGCGTACTTTGCATAGGTCGAGTTACCAGTGTATCGCGCAAGCCGAGCTCCGAGGTTGAAGAAGCATCCGTTAGCAATCGCTAAGACGAGTCAGCAGCGGCGCATAACCAACATTCAGTATCACCCACTGTTCTTGTAGTTGTAACCAGCATTGGTAAAGGGAATCTGCCATCGCAGACCTCCATTGCACTCCTTGTCGTGTCGGTTGGGATGGGCCTGTGTCGTCCAGACGGCCTGCGCGAGGGCGAGCCATTGAGCCTTGTCTTCGGGAGGGTTGGGGAACTTGTTCTCGGCGGCAAGCATGGCCGACATGCCCCAGAAGCCTTGATCGTCGTTTCCGAGCGAAGCGGTGTGGTTCTCGGGCATGTAGTCGTGGCCGTCACCAGTCTGGTGCAGCATGCCCTCCATGATGACGTGGTTGTAGCTCGAGTCGCCGGTGAGCTTCCAGTAGTCTGCACATTTCTTTAGTCGTCGCTCCGTCGATGTTGATGTCTTCCTACGCACCGATATATGTTCCCATCATGGCGCCTCCCTCCCACCAGTAGTAGTCACCCTTGAACTCTGTGGGCGGACCGGGCAAGATACCGGGGATCATGCCAGTCGTGTTTCCGTCATATTGCAGCATGAGATCGTAGGCGAGTTTTGCTGCCGTGTCTTTAATTTCGGCTGTGGGATGATTAGCTTGCCGTCTACAAAAGGCGTGAATCTGTCGCTGTCGTAAACAAAACATACCCTTTGTGCCAATCTTGTATTGGGCATCGACTGCCTGGAAGAGGCCCCCCGACAAGGCCACGAGGGCCGCCGACTTGAGGGAAAGCATGACGTGAAAGACGGAAAAATAAACAAACGCTGAAGTCGAAAACTTCGGAACGAAAAAAAGGTCACGGGAAAATGAGCGACGTCGTGAAGGATGCAGCAAACGAGCGACCTTGAGGGTTAGATTGAAGATGCCGACCCGCCAAAGACGAGACGGGGGGTTATTAGAAACGAAGGTCCAAACTTCAGGAACAGGACAAGTCGGAAGGATTCATGTGGGAACAAAAGAGTTGAAATGCAGATGCACAGAAGAGAGAGAGTAGGCCTCTAGGTCACGCACGAGCAGGGTCAGGAGGATGGAGGATCAGATCTGGCGGGACGGACGGGGCATGGGGACCTTTCAACAGCCCGCATCACTGCTAACAAGTCAAATCAATCCAGGGAAGATGAGCGGCCGGTAAGAGCCAAGACGCTGGGCATCGGGGCAGTGCAACGGGGGGGCCAGTGAGGGCGCTTGGCAACATCTTGGCATGGTGAAATGCTTGGAGATGGCTAAGTGAGAAAAACAAAGGTTGAAGACGGCTTCTCACGCCAAGACACCATGGGGCCATGGTCACCGGCGCCAAGGGGTAGAACCAAGAGGCTTGGCGGGTGTGAGGGAGAGGCACGTAATAGGACACGGGGTTCGGAAAGCCCCTGAAAACAAGGACGCAGAACGCAGTGGACAAGAAAGTATCAGCCGGTGATTCAAGACTTCTTGGTGTGTCCTACTGCGCATCACCGTCACCCAAGACCGCTTTTCTTCCTTGATCGACGACGGACCACACCGGGGACCGAGCAATCCGGAGGGACACAAGTGACATCCATTCGATTGGGATCCACAGCCAAGGGGGGGCCTATCATAATGTTGTCCAAAGAGAGTCATGAGCAGGGCAGGGGTTGGTAAAATACGCGCCGAGAGACAAAGAGAGCTGGGCACGGAGTGTCGGGCACTGTCGGACGGTTGGCGTGGCGAGACCTGAAGCAAGGTGAGGGTCTAAAAGCAGAGTGAGAGAGGTGCTCAAGGTGTCAAAAAGATACGAAAGGGCCAAAGAGAAGTCCTCCGTGTCTGCCGTGATAGAGATGGATCAATTCCCCAGATGACAATAGGAGCAATAGAGCTTTCCTGGCCAGCGGGTAAAAATTGGATCCGGAATGAAGGGCCACGCAAGCCCTGGACAACGGAGCCTCTACCTTCAAAGTACCTAAAACCCCCCTACAATCACACTGTAGCACCAATGTCCCGCCTGTGTCTCCCCCCTAGATAACTACCGCATCCTCTGAGCAAAGGCTGCCGCTAAACTTTAATGCGCCTCACTCAAATTACCGTCACCTCCACAAAAACCACGACAGCAACCAACGACGATGCCGTATTCATGACCACGGTGTGTCAGCCCCTGGTATGCTTAAATATTACCTTATTCTGCTGCCCGTTCACTGAAACATGTCATGTATCACCGCCATCTTTGCTCCTCTGTGTGCGTGTCTGTTGAATGGTATCTGTGTCTCAGCCGAGAAAAGGCCAAGAATAAACATCATTTCTTCTCCCCTCGTCATAGACATTCTCCAAGGGGCAATTTAGGGAGGAAAAACAAGGCGCTTGGTCTTGGCTTGGGTGCTAGCCACTGACCATCTCCAGGGGAGTCTTGGCGGTCAACACCTCTGCTTGGCGCCATCTCCGTCTCAAGGGTTAGGGACTCCCTTTCCCGCGTATCGGATGCGTGTCATGTGCCGAAGGCTGTCCGACGGTTCCGGGTGCCCACGTGAAGATTGAAAGTTTGATGGTTCGGGTTGAGGCTATTCACAGTTGCGCTATGATAGAGTGTTCACGGCATGCACATTCAAGATTAGGTCTTTGCTCTCAACCAATCAATAAGACCTCCTCGATCTTTCTCCCCAACTCTATTTTTCTTCACTGCAATTTTAACCCGACCTCACCCATGCCGCGATTTGCCCCCTCATGTTTGAAGAGCACACGACAGACCAAACAAGGCTTGTGGCGATTTAAGCGCCGCACGCTGCGACTGCATGTCGCGACGCACTTTTGTAGCGATTGAGGCCTAGATATCTTTCAAGGTTTGTGACTGCCGAAGTTCGTTTAATTGATCCAGATCGCCCGGGCCGTAGAATCCATGAAGCACAGCCTGTTTATGTGCGTCTCGGTTCAAAACTCGTGATGGTGGGCTGCTGTACCGGGTAGGTATGACGTATTTACGCATTTGACACATCCGTTACCGCAGGGATAACAACCGCCAGTCATCTGTTTAAGCCTTCGTATCTTGTCCTATTTGTAGCTTGGCTACCTTGGTCTAAAACCCAATTGTACTTGGTAGACTAGTATACGATCCCGTCCACTGAATGGCTCTTGAGCCGTGTTTACGGGTGCCGACTCATTGAACAGCGTTGTTGACCTGCTTTGCGCGTCCACGGCCAGCACGTACACATGGACTCCACACCCGCAGCCCATATATCGCGATCTTTCTCAACGTTTCCCCATCTTGAAGTTTCTTTACGATGTATTACGATTTGATTATGGAGCTGGTAAGGCACATGGTGGGTGAGATTGTCGTCCCACACTGCGCATTTTCGGACTCCCCCCCCCAATTTCGATCCCTTTGCCAATATTTTCCTTCCATCTCATAGTACAATCAGGCATAGCAGCTACCATGGCATCGCTCGGGGTTTTCTTCAATTAGGTTTCTCAATCAAAGCCTGCCCTGGATCGCGCCCTCGTCATGGCGGGACACACACAGCTCAGGACTTGTCGCCGAAAGACCTCACCATGACCACGACACGCCTCGTCCCAGTTTGGGAGAAAGGAAGCAATGAAGAGACAAAGGGGTATCATTCTAAGACAAAACTCAACTAACATACAAGACCAAGTCTAGATTAAAGAAGCACGTAGGATACGTAGTATGGCTGCTCACACCATGGTTATCGCTAAGCGTACGGCACTCGCGGATGTTCTTGAAGAACTCCGCCATATCGATGCCGTACTTCTGGGGTAGTAGCTTGATGTCCTCCGCGCTCATGAACTTGTAACTCAAGCCTCGAGAACCCGTGGACATGGCGTAGCAGTAATTGTCGATGTACTGGGATCCTTCTATCTCACTGCATTCAGACTCGCTGTAGTTTTTGATCATCATAACTAGGTAACCCATGGCTTTGAGAGTCACTCCGACAAGTCCCTGGTTCATGAAACGTACGCCCTCGGCCAAGCTGTCAGTAAGGTCCACAGATTCGGACTCGCCCATCCAGGGCATGGATAAGATGACAGCAGTGGGATCCCAGGCGTCAGACACCGGCTGGAACCCTCTGCTCTTCATGCCGTCTACGAGCTCCAACAAAGAGTACTCGACGTCGGTATTGCCAAATAATCGGGCGAGGAGATTTGCCATGGAATTTCTCGTCTCGTCAAATATGGTTCTGAGGTGGGCCGAGGCTTGGCTGCGGACTGCCTCAATGTCAAGCACCTCGGGAGCGGGGATATTGGCTCCGACAATTGTCATGACGCCTCCGAACAAGTTAAGAATGTCCCCAGCAGGACCCGGTGCCGCCCCTGAGACAGCTCCAGCCATGGTAAGAGCACCGGCCATCGTGTTGAAGATATTGGGGTCGACGGCGTTAGCGGGATCTGGCTTGAAGTCGGCAATGATCTCGTCAATGGCGAGGATATTCAGGATGGTCTCGTCCTGGAGCTTTTCATGGGCCCGGGTGAAGAGCTGGTTGATCAAGCCCGAGACAAACCGGATGTAGAAGAACTCGGTAGACGTGTACTCACGACAGCCCTTGGACGGGGAGCAGTTGGCGGCCTCGATGACTCCGCAGCTGGGCAGCTGGGCTGTGCCTTGGCCATTGGTAGGATCATGTTCCATTTCGAATAACCAATTGTCTGACAAGGACAAATTAGCAAACTAGGTGAAGTCCGAGAAGAGCAAACGACTTACCATCACCTTGGATAGCTAGAAAGTCTTCCAGATATTGGGCTGCACCGCTATCAATCAACGCAGCTGGGTGGTGCTTGGGATATTCGCAAGGGTCGATGTTTGGCTCCAAGCTGCTGGGACCGCCGTCGTCCCCAGGGAGAAGCGGATTGTGGGGGTAGTTCGAGTTGCTGATGTTGTTTAGTTCTCCATCAAGGCCCCAGGAGCCTCCCCAGAATCCTGCACCTTCGATGCATTGAGCGATGATGTCCTCGAAAGCTTCCATGCAGCGCCTGAGGGGTTTTGAGCTGTCGGCTCTCTGCATACCTAAAAGCAGGTCTTGCAACGTGCCGGTCAGCGTTGACAACACGAGATGTGCTCAGTCACATACATCCGTGGTTAAATGTGTTTTGCAGCTGCTGCTCGTCACCCACCCGCCAGGTGCCTTTGCAAACATCCCTCAGCAAGCCTGGGGTCTTGAAAACTGCACGGATCTGATCTGCGGTGGGAATACTCAGGGTTCGTTTCTGGTCGTTGTAGTCCAAATCATGTGCTGCCTAGGGCAAGCCGAAAAAAGCCGAGAGACTGCATGTTGATCCAAGATGGAGAAAGAGGTAAAGAGATGAACTGGCAGCCATCGCCGTAGCTTGCTTCTTACATTCTTGCGGTTTATATCCCGGCGACAGCCTGCGTCGTGTGGTGCCGCCGCTGCTGGTTGCCTTATATTCTTGCCAGACCCAAACTCTCGTCGTAATGTGTGCTCACTCAAGACAACAGAAGTTGGAGAAGCTGTTCGACGAGTCTCGCCAAAAGCTACCCTTTCTAATTTTTGCATAACACTCGAAGGCAGGCAACCAAGATGGCCTTGCCAGACCTAGGAAGTGCTAAGCTGGATCGTCGTCATGTCATGCGCAACGAACGGGTGGACTGGGAGGCCCACTGCATCATGGTCAATTTACACGCTGCACGGGAAACAGAGTTGAAACAACCCCAGCATTGACGACGCCTTCGAGCAGAAATAACATGTTGACATCGCGTTGGCGGTCATGTTGGTATTCAATGATAGCGACTATATCTAGTTAACCGTGTTGCGAGTGCGCTCAACGAGTGGCCACACCTTGAACCCACGTTGACGATATGCCTATGTATCGCTCTTGAAGAAGTGTGCGGGATATAACTAGACGGTTTCATATAAGCTAAAAGGCTGCATATCTCGCTATTATAGGACCCAGTCCAGGAAACCGTTGCGTCTCGCGCCGGTGACGCTCGCCGAACCGGGATCTCGGGAACGGGAACGACATCAGGCTCACTGCGTCGTATCCCAGTAACCTGCTCTATCCGAGGGTGCTACCGAATACTTTATGACTCTCGATCCAAGATAGTGGCCCTACCGAGGTTCTTTTCGCCTCGGCATCGCCAGTCGTGACACAATCCTACGTTGCTATGGAATTGCGGACTGCTATACCTTGCAGCAACCATTTTGTGCCTACATCAAAGGATCAGCCTTACGTGCCCTACAGGCAATACAGATGCCCGGAGGATAGCTACAGGTATCTTTGATAGAGGGGCTCTTGACCTAGATAACCAGAACTCGATTTGTACAGCTACAAGGCAAGGCAGTATCACTGTCTTTAATAGCGAGTCCGCACGAGACCGTCAGCCACAACAGCGAGAGACAGAGTAATTAATTCATGACAGCATGAAAATCCGACATCGTAAAACATCATATAATTACAAGGTATGTTCTCCAACTCGTCCAGGTCGTTTCGCGTACCCAACGGCGGCGCCATCATTATGGCAAGCTGTCTTCGTGCGGCAGTGGGCGATGCCAATTAGACGAAGGGCCCCGAGTACTATTGGTATGACTGACGAGATATCCTTGGGATAGGAATTGGGTATTGACTTCTTCTACAGCTCTCATGGCTTTGTCAACAATGCTCAAGATGCCAGTATACGAGCCGACGAAGGCAACTGAGCCAATGCGACACCCAAGCTCAGGATACTGGGGAGGCATGTCTACTCCTCCTCTCTTGGCTGACGAAGTAATGAGCGGCCTCATCTCGATCGAGATGGGCACTTTTGTCCAGCACAAAGTCATCTGATCATGATGTCGATACTTGGAGCGATATATGTAGCATTCTTTCTATGTATATGACTGCGCCAAGAGCATTCAGCAGGGTTCACGTCGATCAATGGTCACTTGAATGCCTATTTCGGAAACTTATTCCTTCATTCAGATGTATTTGCTAGCCCAGATCAAGGCCTCTAAGTCCGATCTTAATATGTACAAAAGTCTTTCGCAGTAGAATACAAAACAAGTCATGCCCAAACATGCCACTTCCAGGGAATACCCATACAATCCTCCAAATGTGTATACCGTTGTCGATTAAGCTCCCATCAGCGCAGTCCGAGATTTATCGTGGGCGATGCGCCTATTTGGGGAGGGAAGCAGGGGCATAAGACTGATCAGGCTTGACAATCTTGGCACCAGCGAGCTGCTTGTCGGTGTAAGCGGGCCAGATGATCTGGCGCTTGCTCTTGCTGACAACAGAAAGAGTGGTGAAGCCGTTGCCGGCACCGAACTGGCCGCTCCAGCCAGAGGTGACTGTGAAGTCGCCGCAGGTCGAGGGACCGGCGGCGGCCTTCTGGGAAGCCTTGGGGCCCTTGACGTCGTGGCGGCACTCGACAACCTTGCCGTTGCCGGTGTCGATGCCAAACTTCCAGTTGCAGATGGAGTCGTCGGCGCGGCAGTAGCGCTTGGCGTCGCGGATGGTCCACTGGGGAGTGGCGGCCATCATGGAGACTGAGTCGCTCGCGGCGGGAGCGGCAGAGACGCCGGTGGCGGCGACGATGGCGAGGACAGCAGCGGAGAACTTCATGTTGAAGGTTGTTGTTGTTTTATGTTTATGTGTGTGAGAGAGGTAGTTGTGAGTGTGGAAGATGTGATTGTTGTTGTTGGTGATGATGAGAGTGTTGGTTGAGAGGGAGGATGTGATGTTTATATAGCTTCAGACTCTACTCAACGGCATGCATATAATCCCTATTGAAGTTCTTCTCATCATCGGCCGTTCCCAGCCGTGAGCCCCAGCCTCGCAGGTCCCATCATGTCCGTCTACACGAGGTGATCGGCAAACGCAGCTGTATCTCGTATTCATCAGACGATCCCCTGGTTCTCCCCATCAGTCAGCCGGCCGCGCCGGACCATCGCTGAAAGAGTGTCTCCAAGAGTGCATATGTTCTAACCCTAGTAAAGAGAGAGGCCCCGTCTGGAATAGATTGCTCGTATTCAACAATGTCTCGTCTCGATCGGGTTGCGAGTGCCGGACCTCCGTCTGCCAAGTCGGGAACCCCCCGCAAACCTCGGCCCCCCTTCATGATCCTTTTTGCGGGGATTTATTCCGTTCCGTCCTTTACATGACGATTCTTCCGCTCAACAACGTCAGAGTCGGTGGATTATCCCGCTGATCTCTACCCTCAAGAGATTCTCGTGAATGCAAAAGGTCCCGCTATACCATCATATCACTCCTTTTTTTCTCTCCCTCAACTGCGAGGGGCTTTTCCCTTTCGCCCTCAAGGTCAAGTTCAGGCGTTCAGTAGCGTGCCGTAGTGCAGCAGAGTCTCGACTCTCATAGACCAAATACGCCACACATAAACTTGACCGCCGGGTCCCTGACAAAGAAGGCGGCTGATGCTGATGCTATTCTTAGCAAGCTTAAACGGGACCTTACCTTACTTTGAACAATAATTCCCCGTGACCGCATCGTCCCAGTGGGCAGAGGCATTTACGTCATGTGCTTGACTTTCCGAGGGGAACAGATGCTGATGGAACGTCACCTTGAGCCCGATTATTCTAGAACCCGCCCAGTGGAGATGATGTCCCCCCTGTTCGTCTCCCCTCGTGTTGATCGTTAGGCCCTGTCATAGCTCCCTTCGCCTATAGCTCGGGCACTATCGATAATGGAATTGTTCATCTCGTGATTATTTTATGCCGTACTTGCTTGGACGAGCTGCATGTCTCTCAATGGCATGACAATTTATGCAGTCTCCATTCCCTGACCCTTTCATCTCAGAAATACGGCCTTGTTTCTTACCAGTCCCGCTCGTGTCTGACATCCCTTGCAGGCATTGTTTGGCCAAGTGAGCTGAATGAATAAACTTGCACAAATTAGTTGGACTCCTCAAGCTCAATGCCCAATTCGGCACAACTCAAGACCATGACATCAACCCAGAGTGGAAGCTATCCACAGCATTATCACCACCAATCATCATCATGTGCACAGTCGGCGTGACCCTTAGAAACCATACGATTGGCAAAAACTGAAATGGTGATGTGCATTCATGGCTCGTCCTGTCTCTTTTTTGTTCGTATCTACTAGTCTTTCACACGAAAGTACACACAGCTCTAGTTCTTCTGACCGCCTGTGGGAACCTTGAACAGCACCGCACGGCCCTCGGGTCCTTGGCCAAGAGCCTTGTCCACCCGGAAGAAGCCCTTGCGCTCCAGCTGGAGGAACTCGCCCTCCTTGAGCGAGCTGATGTTGGCGTCGACCAGAGCCTCCGTCATGGTCGCCGTGTTCTCCGCCAAGAAATCATCCAGGTTGTCGTCCTTCTCCAGAACGTCCTTGGTGATGAGGTAGCCAAACTCCCAGAGCTCCGCCTCCACCAGGTTCTCGGGGTCCGAGGCCAACCACGTCACCTTCTTGTCAGTCGTCTTGAAGTCACCAGCAAGGTGCAGCTCGAGGTTGAGCTCCTTGATCGGCGTCACAGACTTATCCAGTCCCCGCACGATGGCGTTGCCCCAGCTCATCAGGGTAATCTCCTCGTTATCGGCAAACGAGGCAACATCGGCTTGATCGATGATGAGCTTGGGACCAAACGTCACCTGCTTGGTGCCCACCTCGGGGTTCTTGACGTGCTTGGGTCTCTCCTCCTTGTACGACTTCTCGGGGCCTCCAGTCACAGTCACAGCAACAGCATCCTTCTTCTCAATCGCCATGTATCGGGGGACAACAGCGTCGAGCATCTTCTTGTTGATGGCCCAGATGGTTGTCCAGTCCATTGTCACAACATTTCGGCTAGGGCCCTGCTTGAGCATGAACTCACGGAGAGCGGGAACAGTCAGACCGCGACGGAGGATACCACGAACGGTAGGTAGACGGGGGTCATCCCAGCCACTGACACGGCCAGTGTCCACCACCTTGGTGAGCTTTCGCTTGGAAAGGAATGTGCGGATAAAGTTGATACGGGCAAACTCCCACAGGTTGACCTTGCGGAGCTTGAGGTTCTCAAGGAACCAGTGGTACTGCTCGTTACGGTCCGCGTACTCGGTTGTTCGCAGAGCGTGTGTGACGCCCTCGAGACTGTCGACGACGGGGCAGGCAAAGTCGTAGGTAGGGTAGATGTTCCAGTCCCAGCCAGTGCGGTGGTGAGGAGCCGGCTCCTTGTCCTTAAAGTTGGGGAATCGGTAGATGACGGGGTCTCGCATGGAGCCGTTGCTCGAGTCGTAGGCGATACGAGCACGAATGCAGTGTTTCCGGCCCAGATCAGTGCCAGCCTTCATCTCACGGAACATGGCCAGAGACTCCTCGGCAGGACGGTCACGTCGCTTGCTGGGGAGACGGTTCATGCGGTCCGCCTTCTGCACCTCGGGATCGGTGTCATCGGCGTAGGCACCGCCGTCGAGGATCATCTTCTCGGCAATATCGTACAGCTCCTGGAAGTAGTCGCTAGTGTGAGTGACAGAGACATACTTAATGTCCATCAGCTCCAGGTCGTGGAGGATAGCATCCTCAAACTCCTGCTTCTCCTTGGAGGGGTTTGTATCATCGAATCGGACGAGGAGCTTGCCCTTGCCCTCGGGGGCACTCTTGGCAAAGTAGTCATTAAGGAGAGCAGCTTTGGCATGGCCGATGTGAAGGAAGCCGCTTGAGAAATAGTTAGTATAGGGTCACGCGATTTGTACGCGGTCAAGACCTACCTGGGCTCAGGAGGGAATCGGGTCACGACTCCATCCTCAATGTTGGAGAGACCAATGTTGTAGTTGGCTCCCCCGCGCTTCTCGGTCGACTTGGCCTTACCCTCGTTGAGCTTCTCCTTGAGCTCGGGGTGAGCCTCCTCGATGAACTTGAACCATCGTGTGACGTTGGCGTAGCTACCCTTGCGGACGAGGCCAATGGTGACCTTGTTGGTGCGCAGGGCAGTCCAGACCTTCTCGTCGGCCTCTCCCAGGGTGTAGCCTCCAAGGTAGGTTCGGAGAGTGAGGTGCTTGTCGAGCTCGGCGATCAAGGGACCGATGGTCTTGAAGTCGGCGGCGGCGAGCACTGGAGCCGCGCTCTCAGCGTCGAAGCTCATGATGGCGGGGGTGTCTGGGTGGAGGTGATGAGTGATGGAGTGTGTGAGGGATAGTCGGATATGGGTGTATTCGGATCGCGTCTCTTGTTCGTCGTCTTCGTTCGTCTTCGTCTCTCGTGTCTCGTACCCGTCTATGCAGAGCAGATGCAAGATGTAGGGTGGAAATTGTCGCCAGAAGTAGGTCTGTCGTGCCCCAACTGACCGCCAAGAATTTGGAGGGGTCAAAGATTTTGGCGGGGTGATTCTGGATGACTCAGAAGAAACACGTGACTTCGTGGTCTGATAAGATCCTGCGAATGCCGCCACTCTGGTGAAGTCCCTGCAAGGGGAAATTCAGGTACATGCAATTGCTAGAGCCTCAATGTATATCTCATTTTGCGGTGTTGAAATGCTTTGATTTTCCACTTTTGCTTCATTTTACAGCCTCCGATTTTTACATCCAACCTCATAGACCGCAGCTTTACTCCCGGTTCCAGGAGTCTGGATCATGCTATGGTCATTCCACACAAACCCGAAGCCGGCCTTGTCCTTCAAAGCCTTGATGGCCAGGACATAGATGTGTTCTGATCTCTATAACTCATGGAATAATTGCCCCTGACAGAGTCATCCCGACAACGGAGAGAGGCCGTTCATCGGCCAATCCTCAGTTCAGCTGCCCGATTCGCGACCTGTGTGTCTGCCTACCCTTGACTCTCCAAGGTTCGGCTCGGCTGCTCCGGACCCGGAAGCCCGGGACCTGACCCGCCGGCTTTGGCCCGGTTTTGGGTCAGGTGCCGACCGGGAGTCGATACAACGTTCCGGCATGTTGCAAAAATAACTTTTCTCAAATAGCCGTTATTGAGCATTGATCGCACAACAATCCTCGCCATTTTGTTGATTTCCGTTGCCTTGAGAACTATACCAGCCTCTCAATTGACGGCCCTCAAATGGGGTAAAAACCACTCCTGACTGGCATTATCCCAGCGGATTGGCCTCAACTCCACTCATTCGGTCGACTGAGAAGGCATGAAAACACAAGACTTTCCAGCTGCCCCACGTTCCAGAATCTCTTAGAAACTCGAGTCCTCGACACGATTGTGATACCTGGTTGGTTTGAAGAGTCGCGGCGAGTTATGTGACGAAAAGGCTCCCGAGAGGGAGTTGACTTCAGATGCTATAAAATAATATTTGATAGTAAAATTTACATAAGAAATCTATAGGCAATAACACCACTCGAAGGAAGCTTCTATCACACCTCCCCATCTATAACATGAACGAGTTCACTGCGAGGACCTCTATCACAGCTGGCTCTTAACAACAGACACTCCCTCAGCTCCCTTGACCGCCTTGAGCAGAGCAGCCTTGTTGCCACCAAACGTGTAAGTGATAAAGGCAGACAGAAGCTCGGAGACGGTCTTTTGCAAAACCTCTCCATCCACACTTCCAACAATAGGCACCGTCTGTTTCATGATTTCTTTAGGCAGACCCAACGTCTTGAGAACCAGAGCAGTATCGAGGTAAGAACCATGGATCGTGCCAGCAATAGCAAGCTCAACCTTGGGACCTGTGAGCTTGTTCCAGAACTTGACCCAAGTGGTGTCCTCGGAGCGATGGCTGGGTCGACCGAGCTGCATAAAGGGCTTGTTCAGTCCCTTACTGAGAACAGGGTTGAAGAGACGTCCGTCGAGGTTCATTCCACCCTTGATCCTCGAGTCTGAGAGGACGGCAGCTGCGGCGCTGGCACCGCCTAGGGAGTGGCCAAGGGCAACAGTCTTCTTGGTATCGACCTTTCCAGGCAGGCCCTTGAAGATCTTGTTCTGGAAAGAAGACTTTTCGACTTGAGAAATGACAAAAGAGATGTCGGCAGCTCGAACCTGTAGTTGATTAGCTCTACTCAATATTGCCACAAAAGATTTCTTACCTGAGTCGCCTTTTCGAGGTTCTTTTCATCTTCGGGAATGTTGCCTCCAGCAATGATGGTTCCATCAGGAAACTCGACAATAGCTGCGTCGTAGGTATGATCGACCAAAACCACCACGTAACCATAGCTAGCGAGAGACCTGGCCATGGCGCTATACTGAAGTCGAGAGTTTCCAGATCCAGGAGAAAAGACGGCGAGTGGGAACTTGGTCTCCTTATGACCACTACCAGTTTGACAAGCTGGGGTCTTTGAAACGCTGCACACCTCCATCTCGAGGACACTGAAGGTATCGTTCGAGAGACCCAACTGGGCAGCCTGAGCTCCGTATGCAGCCGCTGTGGCAGGGGGCATGTAAGGAACGCGCTTGCTCGAGCAGGACTTGGAGTCGACGGGCCAGAAGATGGAGGTGAGAATGCGTCGCTTTTGGTGATTCGGCGCATATGGGTCAATGCGGTGGTTATCCGTCATGGTGTTGATCTTGAGGGCGACGGGGTATGGGCCACTGGGGTTTGGCAGGAGAAGGGCATTTCCAAGGTGGAGGAATGAGAGTAGAAGAACAAAGAGATACATGTCGAAAGTTGCTTAGGAGAGATAGTGAGATAAGAGAGTGTGCTTGAGATGATGATATGGATAGATGGTGATAGAGAACCACGACTTATATACAACGAGATGCATCGTGAGTGAGGCTGCGTTAAGTGGAAACAGAGTCATTCGCACGAAATGACAAACATTAAAAACCTCAAATAGGACAAGATCGAGCGAAGCTTGCGCAAAGCTTACAAGATGCCAATCTGAAAACCCATCTTTAAAGCACCCATGAGCAAGACTTGATAGAATTGCGTCCCACAGCAACAATGCAAGCTGACGAAAGCTGAAGCCCAAGCCTTGCACGCCCCACGATAGCGGATCTGACCCGATGATGCTATTGGATAAGTGACTCGACGCTACATTAGCGTCGCTCAATCGATTCCTAATCCGGTATCGTCACGTCTCGCTCAATCGATGCCATTTCAAGTTTAACCCCAACCCTCACCTCCTCGACCCGAAAGCTGGGAATCTTGGATCTTTTACATGAGAATTCACCTGCAGAAATGCCTTTAGGTCCGTTTGATCGCCGCAAGAAACGATCTCGCTGTCTTGCATGTTCAGCAAGCCACCTAAAAGTAAGCCTACTAAATCCATTGGGCGAACTGTCTAACCCAGGTGCAGTGTTCTGGAACTCTTCCATGCAGCAACTGTCAGCGGCGGCAGATAGTCTGTGACTTTTCTCCGGTGCTGAACAAGGTTGCTCGGATCAAGATTGACCATGAAAACCATGCGACGGCTGTTGGTTTGGTCAAATCCGATTACCGACATGCACCCCAGCTCGTCATTACCCCACGGGATGACAAGACATCTTTCTTCTTTCGTTACTTTGATACTTTTCTTTTGAGGAACAAGTTTACTCAGAAAAACATATTCCCTACTGATATTGTAGAGCTGATACAACGCTCATCGTCGGGGGAGTACCTTCGAGATGCAGTTCTCTCTCTTGGAGCCATGCAAGCAACGAAAAGCAGACCAGCAGAAGGCATCGATTCAACCGAAAGCTATCGCTTTGCTATCAATCACTATTCGAAATCTGTGGCTGGTCTTCGGAGTGCCCTGAACCAGTTCGCCAGCCTACCCAACCTTCGGCACAGCATTCTATGGACCACTCACTTGCTGGGACTGTTTGAGGTGAGCCTAAAACTCATTATTATTGACGCATGCTGATATTGTATAGCTCATGAGTGACACGACAGGTCAAGGCTGGGTCCAGCATCTCGTCCACGGTACATCCAGCGCACTGGTTGCTACTGGCCCGCTGGCCTTTGTATCCGGCCTGGGCAAGAGATTCTTTACAGAAATCAGGATATTCGAAGTTTGCCGAGCCATCATATTTAATGAGCCTACATTTCTTGCAAATCCAGGATGGCAGGACCTTTCAGCAAAGTTGCAAGGCGTGGAAGCTGATGGCCAGCCACATCCTCTCGATGCCCTTCTAGATATCATCGTCTTGTGCTCAACGCTACGCGTTCGGTAAGATTTTCTGGACTTCTTTTAATCGCACAATCAACTGACCCTTTGAAATTTTAGAGCAAGCAATCTCATATGCTCACTTCAAGACGACCAGCCTGATGACATACCTGATGAAGCCCACGACACCGCTGCAGAAGGCTTTCGCTTGAGAAAAGCTCTTGCTCTTTGGCAATTAAACCGCAGAGCATCAACACCAACTCCACCATTCAAAAGTGAAACAACCGTAGAGGATGACTTTCTATCTCTAGCAGAAGTCTTCTACTCAGCAACAAGCATCTACCTCTCGGGAGTCTTCGACTATGAAATCGTCCACTGGCAAAACATGAGCATCCCAGTACCAAACCTAAGCGAAGAAGAGATCCAGACACACGTCTCTACCATTCTTGTGCTCAGCGGTATGATTCTCGACAACTCCAAGATATCCCCTGTGCTTGTCCTGTTTCCTTTGAGAGTTGCTGGCGCGCGTTCTTGGGACCAGTGGCAGCATGATTGCATTATTGAGCTTTTGGAAAGCATTGAGCAGACTTTTCCGGTGGCTGCTGCTTTTAGGATGAATCTGGGAGAGCTTTGGGCCTCCAGATGTTGAATGATGCCTCGGAATTGGCGGAACTGAGCCAGTGGTCTCACGGGTGAGTGAGTAGCCCCAAGGTCGCCAACACCAACTCGACAACTCATGCCTGATCAATGAGACGTACCAGCGCACCCACATACATACCTACCCAAGAAAAAATGATCACAGCTAGAAAGCGCTTCTCAATTCATCTTCATTAATAAAAACCGCTCAGCAGCACCCATCCCCACACCCATGTCCATGCCCATGATTATCCTCCTCAGCCTTGGGCGCCGCCTCCCCCTCCTTACTCCAGCAACTAACATGAAAAGCGCTCAACTTGATCAATTGCGGCATCTCCCTCAACAACCCAATATGATCCTTGAAATCCTGCGTCTCCCTAAACTTCTGATGCGCCTCCACACTCGGCCATCCGATGAACGCGACCAGCATGCTACCCGTCTTTTCCTCATCACCTTTGACGGGGACGTCGTTCTCGACGCTCCAGCCGTAGCTGATGCCGCGCCAGTCTGGTGAGGTTTTGAGTGCCCGACCGGCGAATTCTTCAAGGCGACGTGTTGCGGTTGCGCGGGCTGCGACGTCATAGTCTGGTGGGAAGAAAGCGAGGAGGACCTCGGTGACGGGTGATCGGGCCTTGTCAAGAACGTCCTCTGGGGGATGAGGGTTCACAGTGACGTGCTTGCTGAGGTACTTGTTAAAGTTGACATACGGATCCAAAGACTCAAGAATGGGGCCATGGTCGCTGCAGATGATCAGTACCCAACTTTGACACTTAAGAAGGAAACACTCACGCAGTCTTGCGATAGGTGTTGTGATGCTCCAAAGTCTCCCAATCAATAAAAAGCCAAAGAGTAGAAGGATTCTCAATCTCAACACCAGTGTAAACACGTCTCGCGCCGGGCTGCTTGAGAGTCGAGTCGAGGACCTTGGAGATGGCCTTTGCGGCGTCTGTCGACTCGTCAAAGGCGTTGACGCCCTCGTTGAGAGTGAGGTGAGAGAATTGAGTCACGTTGCTCACGTTGGTAGCCATGATTGAGAAGTTTGATACCACAGAAGAGATTAGAAGAATGTCGTGAGTTGCGAATGATGGAGGGGGAGGGGTAATAAGTGTGAGGTGACATCAGTGGGGTCACTCACTCCACGTGAAGTGAATTCCTTTGGCCCGCAAGGGAGAATGGAGAATCTCCAACACCATCAATTGTCTCACGCTGAGTAAACGAGTCACGCTGAGTAAACGAGTCATGTTAAAATCTACGCTCCTGCAAGCTTTTCTCTACAGTGTCTCAACATCTATTTCATGAATCCGTGTCGCTGAAGCCAATTTGGGTTGTGATCCTCCTCCCATTTCTTCTCAGCTCTCCTCAGCGTCGATGACACGTCCCAATAGTCTCGCTTCTGCGCGAGGTCTCGAGGCGTTCTACCCTTGTTGTCCTCAATCGTCGGGTCTGCTCGCCAATCTCTAAGAATCCTGACGACTTCTCTCCTCTCGTCATCTCCGTCCATAGCAGCACTCGCTGCGTAGTGTAAAGGCGTACGTCCATCATTCGTCCTCGCATTGGGGTCCGAGCGACCGTCATCTACGAGAAATTCGACCATGGCTGCTGAGCCAAACCTCGCCGCGAGATGCAATGGTGTTCGACCTCCGTTGGCGCGGGCGTTACAGTCGGCGCCGTGATCAAGCAGTAACATCGCGATGGCAAGATGATCACGTTCCGCTGCGAGGTGCAGTGGTGTTAGACCTTGAAGGTCACGCGTCAGTGGCGATGCGATACGAAGAGCTTCTCCGCAAGCGCCGATGTCGCCATTCCAGGCGGCATCAAGAAGGACATCTTCGGGATCGTCTGCTGGAGCTCGCTGTTTAGGCGCCTTGACCTTTGTAACCTTTGGCTGTGGAGGAGGCTTCTCATTCTTGGGTTCTTCATTCTTGGGCTCGTCCTTTGACGGCTCGCTCGGTTGCTGTACAGCAGCGCTAGGTGGAGATTTCGGTGCCTGAGTTGAATCAGTATCGGCCTGGACGTTATCTTTGGTCGGGGCTCCGGTTGGCGGAGTTGACCAAGCTTGTTTGCTGTCAGTGTTGCTTTCTGGCGATTTCTCTTCAGAATGTCCCTCAGTCGGAGGCGTCTTTTCGTTGGATGCAGGCTCGAAGCTTGCAGCTTCTGGAGCCGCTTCTTCCGCTTCTTCCGCAGGGTTCTCTGGCACAGGCGTCGGGATTGGACTTGGAGGCCTGTAAAATTGACCCATCGGAGGAGGATCCAATCCAGTTGAACCAGCCCTCGATCTCGAAGAGCTGTGCTCATGAGACGACCGTCTTGCCCCCGCAGAGGTCGATGGCTTCCTTGACCCTGGCGGCGGAGGGGGGTTGCTCATCCCTGGAGGTGCTGGCTTCATCAGGGCACGTCTAGGTCCCATCAGTATGAGCGACTGTGAGTACTCCGGATGGCACTTACGAGTAAATGTTGACCATGAGCGAGTTGAGAGTTCCCAACTGCTTCTCAAGATCGGCATCAGCTTCCTTGATCTTGTCTTCCCACTCATTCTTGTATCTATACGAGCTATAAAAGTTGTGGAAACCTTCCCAGACCGTCCCTTCTAGGCCATCGTCCCTCAGGTCCTGGAGAAGCTTGGTCATCTTATTCAGGGCCACCTTGGCATTCTTCATGGCCGACTCGATCTGTTGCCTGAGAGCATCGGCACTGTCGCCTTCCAGCAGATCGGGACGTGCAGTAATAGTAGTCTGGATCTGATCGATGGTGTCCTTGGCTGCAGTCACTTTGCTGGAAAGATCGCGCAACTCATCTGGGGCTTTTTGGATGTTCATGAACCAGTCGGCCCACTCTTTGGCGGTGTCGGCATGCTCATTCAATGACTTGACGCCAATATACGTTGCAAGGGCTTTTGGGAGATGTTGAAGAAACTCATTTGACTTGCTCTTTTGCTGGTCTGGAGCCGGTTTCTCAGCCGGTTTCTCGGGGGTCTTCTCGGAGGGCTTCTCAGCAGGCTTCCCAGTAGGCTTCTCGGCAGATGCGGCCGCAGGTTTAGGAGCCGGTCTGTCCACAGGCCTGACGGGCGGCCTTTCATGGGACCCCTGATGCTTGGCCGACCTTTCGGGAGCAGCTTGAGTTTTGGCTGGCCTTTCAGGAGGGGCCTGTGGTTTAGCCGGGCCAGCAGGGGGATGCCTCCTTTCGCGATCGGCAGAGGGGCCGGTATCATGATGGCGGGGCAGCGGCGATCTATCTCTTGACCTGGGCCTCCCGCGCAGCATCTCCGAAGCGAGATGAGGTGCTGGTCTATAGCCCGGAGGAGGCGATGGCCTCGGCACCCGGGGAGGATGTCTTGGTGAGCGCGGCGCTTCGTACGACGGTCGACGTTGGGCATCTGGTCTATAGCTATCTGTTGGGTGTGATCTTATTGGGGGACGTGCGCTCGTCGGCACCCTCGGAGACGATGGCCATGGCGATGGTGGTGCTTCGTGCCCAAGAGTTGGAGGCCTTGGGCGTTCTTGTCTGGGAGGTCGGTCGCCGCGATAACGAGGAGGACTCAGCGATGGTCGACGAGAGATAGGCCTGCTTTCATCGTCGGCAGACATATCAGAGTCTCGGTTCATGCGACGTCGGACGCGATCCGTTGGTCTGGGCGGAGGTGGCCGGGCGCGAGGCGACACGGACCGCCAGCGAGTTTCCTTTCTCTTGGGACGGCCATAGTAGGAATCTCTCGGGCTCGAAGTTGGGGGATATCGTGGTCGGCGACTGGCCTCATGGGACCTGGACCTTCGAGACGAGCTTCCTCCTACCGTGGGAGGTCTCAGCAACCCCCCGCTGGGAGGTTGTCCATGGGAGGAAGAGGGTCGAGACTTGGACGAGCCAAAGAGCGTGGCCGGTTTGCGCGAACTCGACGATAGGACGGGACCTTTTGGTCTCGTTGATCGCCTCAGCGAAGAGAACCTGCCGGGCATTCTTGGAAGGGTGCCCTTCCCGTATCTGTATAGGGCAAGATAATGGACGATATATACCTACCTAAAGCCAAGAGGCTCTCGACGTCAATCCAGGGGCCTTTAAAGAACAAACCGGCGCCGGGACGGAATGACGACATTGCAGCCTTATGAGGCATAACGCGATGCACAACAAATCCGGGGGGATGGTGATCCTGGGCTCCATCACGAGAGCGCTGCTGCTGCTTGGGCAGGGACACGTTGTTTGCAGCGCGTCGTCGGGTGTGACGTGTCTGCCTGATCCACCAGAGATAGGCAGTCCTGGGGCGGGTCGGGGACGATAGAACCAAGGACTGCGCATGTACAATTATATCATGCCTTGGGGGCTGAGCTGAGCTGCTGAGCTGAGCAGGAGGATGTGGTTGCTGTTGTGCCAGGCATCGCCATCAGGTGTTTGTCGCTGTTGCGGGGTATCCTTGCGAATCGCATGACCTGGACAGGCCTCACAGATGATCATCTTGGTGGTTGCTGTTGGTCCGTGTCACATGACGAGGATGAGATAAAGATATCTCTCTCTGCAGCTGGCTCAAAAAGTTGATGTGATATGAAGTGATTGCAACACCTTGCACACACACTGGATGTGACAACGTCCGAGGTGACACTAGTTCAAGTCAGCTGCCCTTTTTCCAGTTGGTGTGAGGCTTGTCTCAGGTGCCTGAGCCGGCGCTTGATAGTTCATGATGTTTTTACGCTTGACAATGGGTCTGACCTGGGCTGAGCACGTGGAACCTATGACCAGGACGCTGGATCTCTTCTCTGACACTGTTAATGCCCTGACTACTGCAACTTGCTCCGGGTCCCAACTCTCCAATTCCCATCATCGTACCAGATCTCCTCCCTCCAAAACCTGTCCTGCAGTAGACGCACCCTTCCCATTGCCCGGCGTCCCGTCCTATTCCTGTTCAGGGCGGCTAACTGACAGTCGGTGAGCTGCGGGGCTCGCCATTGGCCCCGCGGCGCAGGGAGCGCAGGGATATCGAGGCTTCCAGACCGCCCCATAGTGCAAACTCCTCCCATTGAGCCATTTTTAATCCGACCTTTGTTCCTCTTTAAATTCTCGCATGCAGCAAAAAATCCTCGCCGACTTTTTCGTCACCCCCTCTCCCCGTGTGCTGTCTGTGACCGCCGGCTCACTCACTCACAATAACCACGTGAGCCCGGGCATGTTGTGGAGCAATGTCCGAAGACTACTGGGACCCGGCCGCCTTGCTGCGCATCGGCCGCGGGAGCAGGCCCGGCCGTGATGGCTACTCATGCCTCGCCCTCTCCTCGGCCTGTGACGCTGGTCACCGCGAGAGGCGCCCCAAGATCCTCCGTCTGCTTAACCAGATGGCCCGCTCACGCCCAGAGGCCACCAACAGTGTCATCCTCGACCAGCTCGCCGGCCTCTGCCTCTGCACCGAACATGAGGAGGACGCCCCAGATGTCGTCGCCGACTGGGAGTCCATCATAGACCTAGCCAACCAACACCATCGGCACCTACTACGCTTTGATCTGGCCGATAAGCGCGCCGAGATTGAGGCTCTCCGCTCAAAGCTCGACTGGGTTAACCGCTTCCTGACATGGAAGAACAAGGACTTGGCCGACCAGCTCGCCCAACAAGGGTGGTCATCCCAAGTTGATGAGCACAAGGGCATCAAGGAGATTTCCGAGCTGAGGCGCTCCAACAAGTCGCTGCAGGTCAAGGGCCAGCAGTTCCTATCAACCCAAGACAAACTCGACCAGGAAAACGCCACCCTCAAGGAGGAGCTCGACCAGACGAGGGAGGAGGCAAACTCACTAAGGGAGGAGCTCGAGGCCCTGAAGCAAGAGCTCGATGAGGAGAGGCAAGGCGGCATGGCCCTGCAGAAGAGGGCCGCCGGCCTCGAGGAGCTGGTGCAGAGCCTGCGGGACGAGATATCAAGCTGCTGGCTGCACAGCTTCCTGGCCTGGCTGCGGCGGCTGCAGGCCCTCTCGCTGGGCATGTTTTCGGTGTTTACGTACAAGGATTGATGAGAACCACGGCGCTATTGTTTGAAATGAATCAGGACAGAATGACTTGAATGGGCCATTAGATACCTATAATAACAAGAATACCCAGTACTGTTGCTCACTAGTAGTACCCATCGATCCCGTCCCCTGCCATGATTGTAGCTACACTGAGCTATGTTACGGTTGGCATCAATCTTTCGTCCTCTTCAGGTGTCACTCCTGAGCCCATTGACCTACTAGCATTTGGTTATCGATATTCCCATCTGTCAACCGTGGGGTAAAAAACTCCAACACAAGGTTCGACCAAGAAATGGGCATCGGCCGCGTGATCAAGTTCCTTATGTATACGTCGAGTTCACGGTCGAGTGGATCACGCCGTAGTTTCGAATTTGAGTATAAGGTGTCAATGTTAGGAACGCTGCCAGGAACTTCTAGACCAGGCATGTATGGGAAAGTCGGTGGAACCCGGATGTTGCCAGCCTGAGGAGGAAAGAGTTCCAGAAGCTTCATGTGGAGATTGTAAAGTTCCCGGCTCGTTCTGCGTAACCACCAAGCTTCTCCGTCGTTGAACATCACTTGTAGCGAGTAATAGGTGTCCGGACCGAGGTTTACCTCCGATGATGAGCTGAGGGGCACAGTTGCATACTGGACGTATCGACCCCAAACCGCCCCTGGCTCGATGATTTCATACACTTCTTCCACAGTCTCTTCGAGGAAAGCCAAGCCATCTATTGCGATCGGTAAAGCTGTAAGAGCCAGCTGCTGGAGATGAGACCCGAGATGGCGGCCAAACTCTTGGATGTTGTATGCTTCGTTCTCCGGCGGGTCCCACGAAAAGCAAAAAGGACATGAATGAGGCTTAAATGTTCCCAAAGAGCGCTCGCATGCCTTCAGTATAAATGGCCACTGAGTGTCGTTGAAAGCTCCCCGATGCGAGGAGTCAAAATGTTCCCGAAGGCGAGATGTAGATGTGAACCTGCTATCGCGGCACTTGGTACAGTGCCACTGCTTTCTATGAGACTCGAGCTCGTGGTTGAACCACTCGTGTCTAGAAGGGAACGGGCCCAAGGTGCAGTTCTCAGATGTGCAGATATAAGGTTGAAGATCGGCAAAGACGTGCCTCCTATTCTGATTAACTGCCATGCAAGCAATAGGGACCTGCTGGAAACCAACCTCCACTCACGTTCAGATGATACTACCTGTATAGTCCGACAAAATGGACACTCAAAAGCACTATCATACTGAAATTGGGTTCCATGAAACTTCAAACGAGTAAAGGTCGGTACGTGAAGATTGTCATCCTCGTCGGCCTCGAACGCTGTCGCGAAAGATGTGGCTCCGGTAATAATGCTGAGGTGAGCTGGCTTGATAGTCTCCTGGTCAATGTCGAGAGAACTTTCGTCGTAAGTTGTGGCGATAGTTGATGGTGCCCTCCTCGATGCAGCCGTTACTTCTCCTGACTGGTATTGGCTTTGCTCCGCCAGGCGCTGACGGTGCAGCTGTCTATAGCAGAGAAATTCCCTTCGCTTGGCTATAGCGGTACCCAGACGCTCCGCCAGCCATTCCGCCTCCCTCACTTTCGGAAACTTGTCTTTGATGTGCCGAATATCCATGGTTGCATCCACAACCTGTGCTCCTATCTCTGTAGGTAATCGCCCTTGGGGACGCTTGCGGCGAATGAGCATGGAAAGGCGGAATAGCCGATCGACCGAGGATTGGATACCCGACAAGAGCTCATCAAGCTCCGTGGTTACTGGAAATCCATCGTCTCCATCAGCGTTCTCAAAAATCTCGCTCGCCTCATCGGTGCGATTGGGGAGTGCACCGGCCGCAATGGAATTCCCTGAACGGAGAGTTAGCTAAAGAAGAAATTCTAAGGAAGCTTATGTTGGCGGAAAACAAAAGACCTCACCCCGTTCTGCTGATTCCTTGATATTCACCAACGCTTGTATGACACTCTTACGCATCGGACCGCCATCTCGCAGGCGATAGTCAAGAGAGCTCGATGACTTGGGATCTCTAAGTGCCCCTATGTTGTTTGCCCACACAGAGAAACGACCTTGTGAATCGTCGATGGTGGAGAGATGCTGCTGCCAGGCCGCCGAGTTACCCAAGTGACGCGAGAAATTTCGAAGCCACCAGCGACACTGATGTGCCAGAGAAAACATCATCAGTCTTTCCTCATCCTGATCATCATGATCAACTGCTGCTGCCATGGTGAGGGAAAATATTGTCAGGTCAAGTCATTCAGAAGTTTAGTATAGACTCGGTAGCTTGACGTCGGAGTATCCTCACTTCTGCGCGGCCTTTTCTTTTTGCACATTTGGCGGCGGTAAATCACGCAAGCTGAGTGGTCATGACAAATGATTGGGTCTTTTGGTGAGGGGTATCATCCATGGATGCATGTTTTCGGCGCAAGGCTCTCAGCTGAGCCAGACTTGATTTCAGCTCTTCACGCTCGTTGAGCCGTGCTAGACCTCTCTCATCGCTTCCAACGCAGTATCCAAAGCCAATGAAAGCTCCGCTATCCTCATAATCGACATGTCGGGGATTGAAATCGCCGGCATCGTCCTTGGCGGCTTCCCGATTCTCATTGAGGCCACGAAGCCGCTCGCCCGGTACTTCCAGGGCGCTGAGCGCTGGTGGCACTTTAAAACAAGATTCATGACCCTAATTTCAACGTTGGAGGATGAATCAATAGCCTACTCACAGAACCTGGAGCTTCTATTGACTCCAGTTGATCTCGATCCCGAGGTCAAGACCAACTTGCAAGAAGACCCCAAGTCGGACTTGTGGCATGATCCGGAGGTCCAGGCAAAGCTTAAGGCTCGCATAAAGAACCAGTACATGCCGTGGTTTCAGAGACAACTGCGGGAAATGAGAGAGACTCTGGACGAGCTACGTCGCATGTTGCCCATCAATCAGAATGGCAAGGTATGAGTACTCGTTCGTTGCTGTAATTGCATTATCGCAGTTCACGCTCGTGTCTTGAAAATGTACGGAATTATGAAACTAACCTTGCCCTCGATAGGTCGATTTCCCAAGGGTCACCACAGTTGACTACGAGCTTTTGAGGCTCAAGCAAAGCTTCTCTTCGCGGAGACAACATCTACTGGACAATATCGTACGGATCAATGAGAGCTTGTATAAATTCTTGGTCAGAGACTCCCATATCAATGTCGAAGTTGCTAGAGCCGAGGCGTCTTGGAGCTCAGCGCCTTCAAAGAGCACCGGATGCCCCGGAGTCAAGACATTTTTGCGCCTACAAGCCGAAGCTAAGAAACTGTCTTGTGCTCTGAAATGCGAGTGGAACTGCCACTGCATGCATCAGTGTGGTATTAGGCTTGACTTGAAGCCCTCAGAGACCAATAGCTCTAAAGGCCCAAGCCTGAGGCTACTTCTCGGAACTGAGGCCTTAATGAAGCAGACCGAAGTGCAAGTGATAAAGGAGGAGGACTTAAGACCTGACTTTGCAGCTTCAAGCTCAAAGACCACCCTGCTAAATCAAATGGAAGATTTGAGGACACAAGCACGCCAAGAGCTCACGCCCATTGTGCCTGAGAAGAGCATCAGACGACTGGGAATTTCCTCCTCTGTCATCACTGCGACTTCAGCACTGGTTAGCCCGGTCGTATCTGGCGATTTGAAGCTATGGCGAGGGAGAGA
This sequence comes from Fusarium vanettenii 77-13-4, assembly GCF_000151355.1. NCBI lineage: Eukaryota > Fungi > Ascomycota > Sordariomycetes > Hypocreales > Nectriaceae > Fusarium > Fusarium vanettenii. The sequence continues at coordinate 1,101,372 of NW_003315873.1, read as the reverse complement.
GCAGAAGAAGTTGACAAAGATTGAAAAGTCTCAGGTAGTGCAACTCTCGGCCCAGAATACCAGGTAAGAGGCAGCCTATTCTATATGTAGAATGGTTGATACTAATCTTCTGGAGTGGTCATCAAACCATGACCCTCCAAAGTAGTGTAACCACATCGATCAAAAAGTTAGTCCGGTTTTCTGATAACTCATCGAGCGCCCTTGCTTCTTTGGGCTCTTCAAGAACCTGGGTACGCGATACGTGCACATTTCTCGAAAGCACTTCCACTTGGACGGGCCGGCTGTATCTCAAAGCCGGCCATCCCTTGAGGCTCAAGACCAGCCAAACCTTAAAAACTCAGAGGTTAAAGATTTGGAGGCGTTTTATGGAAGCACGCCGCGGTTGCCAGATCGTCTCCAGATTGGCCTTGAGATTGCCTTGACTATTCTTGGGCTTGGAACGTCGTGCTGGATCCCCCGGGGCTGGGATCGCCGCGAGATCTTTGTGTTGAAAAGTCCCAACGTTCCCACAAAGCCATTTATCCAACACCGGCTACTCTTGTGCAGTCTCAAAGAGACCGTGGACGACATTCGAGCCCACACCGAGGTTACTCTATTCTCTCTTGGCGTGATTCTATTGGAACTCATCTTCCAAGAGACGCTGGAGCAGCAGCCGTGTTGGGACACATTTTGCGAGAATGGGCAGCCAAACGACTGGACACATCAATGCACTGCCATGGAATGGCAGTCACAAATTGAGCCACGATACGGGAATGATCTCTCTGAGCTGATTAGACTCTGCGTAGAGGGAGGGTTTTCGGGGGACGCCAATCTCGATAACTCGGGTTTTCTGCAGGAAGTGATTGACACAGTTGTAAACCCCCTTGAGCAGTTTCTTTCTGGATGGAGTTAGATGTGGGAGTGTAGTAGAATGAACGCCGTTTCAATAGACCAAGGTGATGTGTTTCCTCCTTTTCTTTTATGAATGACCAATGCAGAGTCACAACTACCGCAATGATGGCCATATTCCACGCATCCCCATAGTACCTTGCATTTGCCTTTTAGCCTATCATCAACTTCAAGGTGGTCGAGCGCGCCATCTCGCCTTGCCCAAGCCCGACATGGGTCAAGCGAGTGCGAGATCGATCAAGAGACCAGGGTCGGTCCACATCAACCCCTGTCACCTGTCAGCTTTGTTGAGACGGCAGACGACTGTCCTCCTCCTCTCGGCCGCATTCTGCGCTGAGCTTATGCTTGAACTAGAGCCTAGAGAGACTACTTCACCATGAGACCCACGGCGTGCTTACAGGGCCACTACTTTGCCATGTTTGTGGTGCAAATGGTCAACCTTGACCTCGTTGGTCAAGCCCTTGTCCAAGGATCAGAGGCAGCCAAGACGTGAACGTGCAGGCAAGCTCAGTTCCTAATCCCCGTCGGCGATTATCTCATTTCGGCGAGGTGAACGCTGACGTGTATAAAGCTGCTTACTCCCTTTAAGCTTGTTCAAGCTTATTTGTACCTGATTCACTCCCGCAGCTCTCACACATCGTTTATGGTCTAATTCATCATGGCGGAAATCACACGAGCACAACTCTCACCTTCGGTGTTCCTATATAACCCGGATCCAAAGACAGACACCAAACCTGGTCCAAAGCTTATCATCTTTGCGTCGTGGGCTTTTGCACAAGACACCCACATTTCCAAATATGTCGCCAAACATCAGGAGCTATTTCCCGGTTCGACCATTCTTGTCCTCAAATGCTTCCTTCGCCACATGTTTTTCCACCCGGAAGCGCGAAGGGAACTTATCCCGGCCGTCGAGGTGATTCGCAATGAGCTGGGCACAGAAACAACTCCAGATGGAAACAAAGAACCATCCCTACTTATCCACACCTTTTCAAACACTGGTTTGAGCACGATCTACAATCTCCAGGATGTATACGCTGCGACTGCTTCACCGGATGACAAGGACCAAGGACGACTTCCACTACATGCCACCGTGCTCGACTCAACACCCGGTCGGTATGAGTACCAGTTCATTGTCTCAGCCGTCATGTTCGGTGTCCCCCGAGGCCGTTGGCTCCAACGCCTTGTCTCTCTCCCACTGGCGCATCTACTTAGTTCGGTGATGTGGATATGGATGCGTATTTTCGGGGGTCGGGACTGGGTTCCTATATGGGGAGATCGAGCCAACGATCGTTCACGTACAGTCGAGACATGTCGGTCATACGCCTATAGTCGTGCCGATCCTCTTGTTCCGCACTTTGTCGTTGAAGCCCATGCAAAGGACGCTCGAGACAAGGGCTATTCGATCTTGCATCAGGTTGATTTTGGCGACAGTGCTCATGTGGCCCACGCTCGAACTGATCCGGAACGATACTGGAAAATTGTGAGAGAGACGTGGGAGGCTTGATGGGGATATCATGGGTGCAGGATTGTTTGATAGATAATGACCACAGTGGCAACAACCCTGCATCCGGCTCAGATAATGCCTCCATAGTGACCCAGCACATCAATCATGCGGCCTCGAACCACGCATGGATTCCTGGCCGCGAATATAAAATCTTAGCACAACATGACATACAAGTTCTGATCTTTTGAAACATGAATCCAAGTCCAATCCTGTCTCCCAGTCTCCAGAGCCTCTTCCTGGCGCCTCCAAACCTCATGCATGCAAGAAATGATTGTCCTGAACCTCGTAAAACCAGTCTTGTCAAACGACTTTTGAAGCCAACCTGAAAGATACTCCCTCTGAGAACTCCCCATTGCTTCACAACCCGCCAAGAATGCAGGCCACGGTGAACCTGGGCCTTCGATGCCATCTCTCTCACATGCGGCGTCAAACTTCTTCAGTGCTCGGATGATGCTGTCGACGTGCTGTTGGAGGATGCGAGGGTTGACTTCTTTGACCCGACGGTAGAAGAGGATGATCAAGGCGTAGTTTAGTGCCCTCACGAGGTGAGCTCGGGGCGTGCTCTCAGATGCGTGGTTCAACCCCTCGACCTCTGATGGGGTGTTGTGCGTAAATGTCCACACTAGGTTCTCGAGATGCTTCTTGTGACTCTCCAAAGACTCCAAAGAAGCAGGGTCAGGCTTTTCCTTGGACTGAGAGATTCTCTCCATATAGTTGGCCAGTCGAGTGGTCTGTGAGACAAGACTAAGCCACGTCTCAGATACCCCATAAAGAAGTCGAAGCGTCGATTCTGATCTTCCTGGGCTACCCTCGCAGGGAATATAGTCCAGTGGTGATTCGTCCTCCCTGGAGTACATCGTTTCCACGTCCGTGTCCTGCTGGAATGGCTCAAGTCCTAAAAAATCATCGAGTCTTGCGTTGTAACAATATTGACGACTATCAGTGTATAGGGCCTGAGAGGATACACCTGGTGTTTCTTCCCAAGGCGCTTGATCTTTCGCAGAGATGTCCCCAATCGGGTCCGAGTTGTCTGGGTTTTGCAGGACATATGTGCTGTCACCTACAATCTTACACCAGGTGTATGTGTGGTGAAGATAGCTAATCTTTCGAGAAATCTTCTTCTTGGCTAAACCACAGGTTCTGACAAGCTTTTCCGACCCGAGAAGATAGGTCTTGACATCTTTCTGCCTATCGAATAATATCTTGTGTCTGTTAGCACACTGGACGTTTGGCGGGTCTGTAAGCCAACTCACAGCGAAAGAAACAATAGAAGACATCGAGAGCAGCAGATCCTTGTACTTGGCAGCTTTTGGTGATATCTCGTGCTGGAGAGAGTACCGCAAAGTCTCTTGGGCCTCCTTGTTAAGACGTTCAGCCAGCTGTTGCCAGCGCTCTGTATCAACTGGTCCTTTCCCATTCGCAAAGTGCATCGATGACGCCGCAAGTACAGCGTACAAGTGAGAGAGCGATGCATGAGAGACGGGGCGGATTGCGATAAAAGTTAGTCTGGCTAGCGTCGTGACAGCCGCGTCGATGTGAATGTCCATGGAAGATTTCTGGCCAAGGGGCAGTGACCACATGTGGGATATCATGCAGTCGCTGAAATGCTTCAACAGCATCTGAGCGTCTTCGACCGTGACTAACTCTGAGAAGGCGACCCTTGGCGTCTTAGGCTTCGACGGGGCGGGAGAGGCGATGTTCATACTTGACAGATGCACGCCCTCCCAACTCGTGTCGCCGTTGAAGGGGGGGATTGCAGCTGCGTCTGGCACTGAACTTAGAGCTTCAATATCGACAGTAGTGTCAGCGAGGAGCCATGATGGGCTCGAGTCCAGGTCAAACAGATCCGTCCAGTCGAGGAGATTGTCCGGGTTCAGCAAGGGGTCTGCGGTTGACAGGGGTTGAGGACTGGGACCAGCTGCATTGTCCGGAGTATTTGAATGTTTTAGTTGAGCTTGTGGGTTGTTTTTTATCGTGATATCGGAAAAAGGAGTTGAAGTTGTCGTGCTGCTCTCAACGCTAAACACGCCAAAGGGGCCTATTGTGACTGCTTCATCGGGCGTGCCAGTATCTTTAGACTTGGCCTCCAGACTTGACAAAGACTCATCAATGGTCTTGTTTGACAAAGTTGACCTCAACTCAGTGCTCATCGAAACTTGAGACCGTTCTGAAACTTGGTGTTAATAGAATATTTGGATGGGGATCGAGAATGAGCTCACCAGGATAGAACGGCCTCCTTGGCATCCTCATCGAGACTTTCCTCCCCCCAGAAGACTCTCCCTCAGCTGTAACCCATCTCAAACCCGAATCATCAAAACCATCACAGAGAACCCCGATGGCCTTGCAAGTGAGACAATGAGGACGAACCTGATCGCATTTAACATGCCTCTTGCGACACGTACCGCATCCACCGTAGGAATAAGACCCCCGGGGTTTCTTGACCGGTCTCGCATGCATGTTTGCAGAGCTCGTTTCCGTTTCATGAAATTGTGCATTTCCAGCTCGTAGCAAGAGGTAGTGACTCTCGTCGGCAAGACTAGCCCGTTCCCAAAAGGGATGGTGATCCCGGCGGAGCGGTTATCGGACGAGAAGCTTACATAATAATCATGAATGGCAGAAACCAGAATCTCATGATTAAAATGGCAGTTTAGATGATTTGCATAGTCTTTGAGTCGTGAAGAAGTTCTTCAATCGTTCGGAAGTGAACGTCTTTGAAGTACTTTTCACGGTGCTTTAGGGCCTCTTCACGCGGCACAGCCGTCCCGCCAAACCCTGACCACTCATCGATGGTTGCTGTATACCATGTTGCATCCTCAACTCCTCGGGTGAGATCTTTTTCAAGCATCTCTTTGGTAACATAAGTTCGCTGTTCGATTGTTAGCAGGGCTGTACAACATGTGTGGGCTTCAGATGACGTACCTTCAACTCAACACCCCAGAAGCGCTCAACCTTTTCAATAGCTTGGTTCCATGTCCCAAGCTCGCCAAAGACATATGTATGATCGTCCCAGTCATCAAAAGAGACCAGTTTCACAACTGCCTTTGAGACATCTCTCGCAGCTGTCCAACCAACAGGCTCGTCTCCACTACCAACGACACGAACAGTCTTCTTCTGCAGGTCTATCGGCCAACCTTCGGGAAATGGACGCATATAACTCCTCGATCTATCGGGAATTTGGACAAAGTAGTCAGCCAGCCAACCTTGGTTGACCAGCGTCCACTTGACGTTGGACTGTGCTGCCAGGGTCTTCCGAAAAGCCTGTCTTGCTCGTTGAATCCCGCGAGGCAAGGTTGGAAAATCTCTGAGGTTTCCCAAGAACTCGCTTGGGATGAAACGCTTGCATGATTTGGATTCTTTGCAAGCCTCAAGTAACGTCTCATGCAGCGAGGTGAAAGCCGTAGGGTCGTCGGTGTGCAAAGTCGAGACGAGAACAGTCGCGTTGACACGATCGAGGATTGACACGACTGCGTCTTTTGAGTACTCGTCCAGCTTGTTCAAGCAAACATTGATGTTCCTGAAGAATTCCGGATCCGATCGAGATATGATGATGAAATCGTGCGTCTTATCTTTGATGAACTCCTCGGCGAGGTATTGAGCAATGTTGCCTGAGCCAGCGACAACGACAACCTGCTTATTTTCAGGCATCTTGAGAAATATACTCGTCGGAATCAAGCAAACAGAAATGTTCGATACTTGTCTTGAAGGTTGATAGATGGTAAAGATGTCTTTGAATTCCCAAGATGCATGGGAAAGACATTATCGGATACTGATCCGGGCTGCGGGGACTCGGCCCACTATCCGACCCTCTCACACCACTTCCATATCTCGAATTGTGGCCAAGCCACTGTCGGGAAAATGTGCCGTAGCCTGGTTTGGCCCATGCCATTTACTTCACCATAAAGAATGATTGAGGGAGCCGAGAAATGTCTAGCAGTTAAGAGTGTGTATATTCAAGAGCCTAATGTTACTGAACTCTGCTCTCAGCCTCTATTTCTGCTACTGTGAACCGTTCCCTAATAAATGTCTAGTGAAGTCTAAAAAGAAACTCTGCCGCATTCCTACTGAGCCCACGGATTCAGCCCCGGATGAAGTTGATTCACCACAACGCTTGACCATCCTGAGCCAGAGAAAATTCGATGGCAATCTAAGCCTGTCGCTTCGTCTTGCCACACTTGGCAAGGCACTCCTCAACCTTGAAGGTGATAGTCTTGGGGATAGCATCCCGAACCTTGTCAATATCCTCACCAGCAATGCTCTGTCCAAAAGTGTTGGCAATGGTCTCGTTCTTGAGAGCAAACAGGTTGTTGGCAATCAAGCTAGCACCCATGTCCTCAGAAGAGAAGGTGGTGACAACAACCGCAGGCTCGCAGTCGGGGTTCATCTGGGTGTGGAAAGAACCCTGGTAGAAGACGGTCATCATCTTGGCGCCGATTTCGTTGCGGATGACGCGCTGGTTGCCCTCGGCGTCGGTGACGCCGGACTCGGGGACCATCTCGGTGTAGATGCGTCCGGAGATGACAGCCTGAAGCTCAGCGGCTCTGGGGTGGATGTGGACAACGGCCATGGAGCAGGCTATCAAGAATGATTAGTGATGGTCTCAAGAGGGACCAGTTGGAATAGACATACGCTCAAACTGGCCGACGGTAAAGGTCTGGCCAGTGCCAACAAGAGCAGGGAAGGTCACAGCGTTGGCAACACCAGCAGCCAGACCATCCTGCTTGTTGAAGTCAAAGACAAAGTCCTTGTCATCGGGGAGAAGCTTGAATCGGTCAATCTCACTATGATGCGTTAGCCTTGCTCTCGATATCCCATAGAATGTTTCAAAGACTCACGTATCAGCCAAGCGCAGCTTCTGCGTAATGGTAAGCTCAGGAGTAGCGCGCTCCTCGACGTTGTGAGGGGCAGCAGCCACAAGAGCAGGCCAGGCCAGGATGGCACCGATGATGGACTTGGAAAGCATCTTGAGGGATGGAATTGAGTTGAAGGCTGAAGGTGAAGATTGAAAGTTGTTGGGCTTGTGAGGAAGCGGTGGTGAGTGAGTTGAGAGTGTTGATGAAGTTGATGAAGTTGTTCCTGACGGCGGAATCAGCTGCCTTTATACGTCGAGTCTTTTTACTTTCCAATGAAGATCAACACTCAAATACAGTTTCTAAGCACCAATAACACCTTGGAGTGGTTCCCGCCCAGCCAAGCCCCCGCGATACGCCGGCCGGGGTACTAAGCCTCGGTCAGCCCTACGCGGCCCTCGAGTGGCATACACTCCTGAACAGAGTTGCATACGCCGGAGATTATCGCTGTGGATCTGCGGTAGGGAAGAAGCTTCTCAGTGAGGCTTGGGCTTACGAAACACATCATGGGTTGTGGGGAGACCTTGATTCGTGGGAGGAATTCCAAATAATTAGCTAGGGAGCATCGCTGTATTTACTTTGTAAGCTAAATTTGAGTCTGGGCTGAATCTACCCTATCGTTTGCTTCCTTTCAATGTCATAGGTGTTTCATGTTAGCTTCTAGATGTGATCTCTTTATCGTCGAGAGTGCCACCATCGGCATTCATTAGGGCCAGATTCAAGGACCGAATAGCTTAGTACTAGTAGAATGGCCCCCAAGATTGCATCCAAATCCCCCGCGATGTTATTGTTCGAGAAGTCTTCTATCCAGGGCCTCACATAAAGGTGTGTGAACCTGCGTATGGCTTCACGGCCCGAGCCGATCTTTTTCGGCGTATTCTCATCCTCCCAAAAACAAGCTTGATTTTTACCACTTGCAAGTCCCCATAGTAATCGGCTTGGCATAAGCACTTGAATGCGACGTCGGGGTGGAGAAGGGAGCGTATATAAGCCCCTGGCGTATTCGTGGGTTTTAAGCGTGTCGGCGTATCCCGGCGTATTCAGCTCGGACCGTCGCTCAACTCCATGAATTCCAAATGTGAGGGCATCTCGGAGCTAGAGATGGATCACGAGAGTCGTACTGGGGAATTTGGAATTGACTGCTACAATGCTACTCTGGAAGCTATTGCGGATGTCTGGAATGGCATCATCTGTGTGTGAGAAATGGAATACTGAGCATGGTATACTTGAATAGAAATTATATAAAAATCGACCTTGTCGCGAACCAAGCAGGGAGTTTCCTATCACCAACAGCATCCTCAAAGCCAAAGCATCATGGTTCTTCCAGTCCTCAAAAAAGCCGCTCTCTTGGCAGCTGTTGCTGCCTCCAGCGCCATCGCACAGAATCACTTCCCTGACTCGACTACCTGCGACGAGACATGCCAGAACACGACTTTCAACGCTGCTCAATGGATCTCGGAGCAACAGTCTGACCCAAATTTTGAGTTCTATAAGGCCCCCGCCAAGTTCTCGGCCGATCTTGGCCCTGGTGTTGTTCTCGAGGCTGAGGAGGTCACGGATCTGGCCAACTACCTCGTTCCCAGTGGTTTGACCATGTCTAGAGTCATCTACACCACGGAGGACATACATGGCAAAATAGTCCCGGCTTCCGCCTATGTTCTTTGGCCTTACAGTCCCTACTCTGCAAACCCCAACTCGAAGAAGCAGCCCATGCCCATGGTTGCTTGGGCCCACGGCACCACAGGCACCTTCAAGCCATGCGCCCCCAGCAGCTACCGAGCCCTTCAATATCACTTCCAGGCTCCGTTTGCTCTGGCCCTCCAGGGAATTGCGGTTGTCGCCCCCGACTATGCTGGTCTTGGAGTCTCTGAGCTGCCTAACGGAGACACTATCCCTCATCCTTGGGTGACAGCTCCGGCTCACGCTAATGATCTTGCCAATGCTGTAACGGCAGCTCGCTCCGCATTTTCTGATTTGCTAGATCCCAAGGGGCCATTTGTTGCTATGGGACATTCCCAGGGTGGCGGTGCAGCTGTGAGTGACCTAAATATCTTAAAACCGCAAATACTGACTCGTAATCATACAGTGGGCATTTGCTGAACGACAAGCCAAGAAGCCCCTCAAGGGCTACCAAGGCACCGTCGCCATCGCCCCCGTGACCAGAATTATCGACGACCTTGCCTACTTTGACGACAACGGCATCGTAGCAGCAGTCACTTTCGGCCAAACTGCGCTCATCGACTCCGTCAGCAAGATTTACCCAGAGTACAACTACACCGGACTGACCCCCAAGTCCTACGACCGCTGGCACAACGTTCTGGCCAAGGTTGACGGCTGCTTTCCCCTTCTCCCCTTGGTCTTTGGTGATCTTAAACCAGAGGAAGTGGCGAAGCCAAAGTGGTACGAGGACGATATCCCTAAGAAATGGGCCAAGGCGGTCGAAGCTGGACGAAAGACATTCGCTGGGCCTCTTCTTGTCCTAAACGGAGCCAACGATAGCGTTGTCCGCCAGGAGGGTGTTAAAGCAGCCGTTGATGACACATGCAACCTTATCCAGAAGGCCAAACTCAAAGACAGCATCGAGCATGTCACTTACAACGCCATGGATCACTTCCCTGTTATCCAGGCTAGTCAGATGAAGTGGATGGGATGGGTTAAGGATAGGCTTTCTGGGAAGGCTGTTGAGAAGAAAGGCTGCACTTCAGAGACTGTCCCAGGCTTGAGGACCGAATCTACTGTGCAGACCTCGACTCCAAACTTTTTCCTGTCCTTTTTCGGTCAGGATGAGGCTTGGAAGTACGGTCTGTAATGGTTACTTTGACTATATTTCAGGCTGCTAAGGCACTGACTGTGTCTTGACCTTCGTACTCTTCTCCCAGGCTTCATAGCTATTTTACATTCTATTATTACAAATTTACAACCACCCATTAAGATAGCCATCTTGTCTCATAGCCGTGCATCTTCCGGACTCCCCATAGACACGAGGAAGCTATCGATATCCAAAGAGTTGGCAAGCTCAAGCAACTGCCCAGGACTCAACCCAAAATTCATAGGCGACTCCCCCAAGAAGCCAGTTCCCAATGCGCCTTCAGGAGGAGGCATAGGAATATCTGCTCCCTCTTGCGTCGTGTCCAGTGGGTTTCCACTGACGGCAAGTGACATGGTCATCCAACCCTCCTTCATCCGTAGGTGCTCCAAGGTATCCTCCAACTGTCTCAACTCTGATCCAATCAACAAGGCCACGGTGTTTCCCCGCGAACTTATCTCGTCAAGAACTGCGTAAGCCCTTTGGATCCAGTGGTTGTAGTCTGTTACCAGTGATGCGTCGATTGTGGCCGCCATGATGATGGCAATTGTTGAGCTGAAGGCTGCGTCAAGGTCGAACGGTAGGAAATTCTCTGCAAACCTGTTAGTCTTGAGAATATTCTCTGTTATCAAAGCACATACCTAAAAGTCCTTGGCCCAGGAGTACTGATAATATCTTGATGATTCGATATGAAGACTCCAAACATATCTGAACAAGGCGTCTGACGCTCTCCGATTTTAACCGATCCAGCAATGAAGCATCTGCCTGGCCGAGTCTTGATTGAAGGAAAGTGTAGAGCAATGGCCTTGTTGTCAGTACGATACACTACACATGAACCCTGGTTAGTCTACATGAACCATATGGCGTAACACCGTGTGTTGACTCACCTGGTGATATTGAAGATGGAGATGAGCCGAGATGCGCGAGATACCAGAAGCGTTATCATTCGTTCCGATCGCGAACGAGTTGTTGAGTTGATCAGCAATCTCAGAGAAACTCCTCAGAACAGATCTCGTCGCGTCCAGATATCGACTGTCGAGCTGGCCTTCAGTCCCATAAACACCTTGAACATGTCAGTATACAACCCAAATAGCGTTTTAGTAAACATACTCAGGTGAATCTTGGAGAGGATCTTTGATATCTTGATCTGTATCTCCAGAGTGTTTGTCCTCTGTTTATTGCGAGGACAAATAGGGTATGGCGTGCTGATATACTCCTCTGCAATTAATAATGGCACTCCGAGAAGAGATGCCATGTTCCGCTCTAGGATGTAGAGGGTAGACCAGACAAGCCTACATCGCTGAACGTATTTCTCGTCAAGATATTGACTCTTCATCTCTGTATGTATTCCCGTCTGCAGCGCCATACTGATAGCCTGGCTAATCTTGAAGATGTCAGCACAACACCTCAATGCGTGTATAGACATGACTTACGACATTGTGTGCAGCTGGACGACAAAAGATACACTGCAGGTACAATGCTATAGAGCAAAGCACCTGTATCTTTTCGATCGGACAGCAATCCAGGAGAACAAGATCCGGCATCATCTTCATGGCCTGAACGAATAGCTCAGATCCAGGAGGACTCGCTGACTTGCTGATCTGCACCACAAACGCCTTGCCAAAGGCCAAAAGGATCAGATAATGAACATACCACAACGGCGACATGGGCTCGTTCTCATCAGAGTTTCCATGAAACTGCTCAAACTGTCTCATAAACGTGTCCTCGTCGTATAGCTGGAACAGTGTGCCGCAGCGAAACTGAACAGAGTTGATGAGATAGAGAGCAAATTCTCGGGCTGGGAGAGTCGAAAAGTCAAATTCATCTTGAGAACAATTCTCTTTCAGGCCGTCCCAACCTAGGTCGTAGACATTGCCATCGAAGAGGAGGTTGTCTATAGGGAGTGGCTCTCCAGTGAGTGTCTCGTGCGCCATGGTCAACACTCGTCTACCAAAGGCCCAGTTGGACGAGGTGCCCATAAATACTAAATTCACTGTCAGTATCATTTCATATGAAGGTTAAAAACACCCACGCATGTTTCCATGTCGAGCTGGAGCCCAGTTTGCCGTGCGCAAGGCAAGAGGATTCGTAAGAGGTGCTTCTGATACATCGACGGCTTTGCTGGACTCTGCTGTGATCCCAGATGGTATTACACTGTCAAATTTTATTAGAAATAGGACATGCAAAAGTGCCTTCATAGGTCGCTGACTCTTTCGTGCTTTCGCCTGTTGCTGTGCCCGGTCAGTCATCAACCATTGTCCAGTTAGCCAAGACCAAGACGGCTTACAAGTTTCCAGCCCCTCCACTTGTATGGTATTATCATCTGGAGAGGCAGATTGGCTCAACTGCTTCTCATACGAAGCTAGCTTTGCTTGTAGGCCACTTAGGTATCTACACCATGTCAACACAACCCGAGTCAAGACAGTTACTCAAAAGCCTACCTCCGTGAGATGAGAATCTTCTCCGACTCTCCCTCAAACTGACACGGAAGCCCCCTCCTCCTACAAGGATCACAGGGGTCCGAGCCGGAGCATTTGATCTTTTGATCTCGACATCGTTTGCAACTTCAGCTGTCAGCGCACACTACCGAAACTGGGTATACGGCATGTCGCCTCACGCTTTGCTGGCCCGTTTCCTGTCTCTTTGCCACCCAGACTCGCTTCTGGTCGACATGGTTGATGGATTACTGGAGCTGTCAGGCAAGTGGTTCACTGGTTGATTGATGCGTGCTTGCTAGAGGTGCGGGGAGAGGGGAGCCTCCCCACTCAGTTTGTCATCACCGACCAAAGGAGAAGGTTTCCGCGAGATAACGACGATAATCACAGCTCATAGCATCTGCAGCATCAAGTACTTGGTGTTTTTATCGTTGATCTCAATAATACCTCGAGTAAAAAATATAAAGAAAAATGCATCAGCCGCCGCCTTCATTATGTCTCCCAAACTTCAATGTCTCCTCCAACTGATCAACGCGTTCGTCCCCCACGCCGTTCTAAACCACCACGAAATCGGGATACCCAACCACACAAAAACAGTCAAAGCCTTCAGTTTCTGGCAAATAGGAGATTCAGCCATCTCACAGCAGGATTTAGTATTGATGGCCAGCGCGATACCGTCACCGAGCGCAAGCAACATGTAAGTTGGGATGCCAAGCTTGGGGAGCAACGAGCAGAGAATGCCGCACGAGACACAGAAGATGCTGTAGAATCTCGTGCCCGATCTGACGCCGTCGCTCTCGTTTGGGAGAATCACGGCACACAATGCCAGTATTATCGTGAGGAAAGTGCCGTGTGTCAACTGGGGACGTGTAAGCTACCGACCATTGCTAATTAATAGTGAGTCACTCTTACAATGGAGGCGAACCGAAGCCAAAATCTTCTTCGAGGAGAGATAGTCGAGTCACTAGAAGAAGGGCTCACGGGCCTTGATTCGTAGGATATTCTGCTATGTCGATTTTGCCTTGAAGATGACACCCGAGATGAGAGTGGTCGTGCCAATTGAGATCCTCGTCGAGAAGGCGGCACCTCGAGCGAAATGCCGCGCTCTGCAGTCGGTACTGAAGCTGCGGGAACAATCGGGGTAGATGGTCTCGGGCGTTTCTTCTCCTCCATGACTTTGGGGTTATGCTCACAGGTAGAATCGACCCGATCGCCACATGGTGAGTACCAGTGAGCGCAGTTGTATTGTCGCGGATCCTCGATGTGCCCGTTGGCCTGAGCAGCAAGGCCTGCCGCTTCAAGACCATCAAATTCGCTAGGTGCTCCGCTTATAATACTGACATTCAAGGCGATCCAGTGGTTGCTGAACCGTCGAATGGGTGAGTTTGGTAGAGTGGTGTCTTGGATATACCTCCATGGTCCGATAGGCGCAAGGGCACAGTTCCTTATGAACACCCTCAAGCAAAAGTCCCCGAACTCTGGTGATTCCAGCACACTGGCAAGTACCCACGCCTCTGCGGCGCGAGAGAGCCAAGGTTCCTTTTGGTACACATCTGAATGTGGGTTGGGTGGCAAGTTGCGGACTCGCAGCCAAACAAGAAACATGCGAAACAGGCCGGGTTCCAGGTCATAAGTCGCATAGCCTTGCCTTTCGCTGGAAGAAAACAAACGTTCAAGGTATCCCGAAACTTCGCTCGCTCGCTTCCTGTCTATCTTAAACGAGCAACTGGGAAATTCGCCCCACAACTCGATCGTGACCTCGTCCGATGCCATGGAGGTCATATCTGCGGGCAGAGACTTGTAAGTAGGCAAACGTATTGCTCAAGCTGGGGGAAAGCCGGGTGGGAGCAATTGGTCGCTTGTTGCACCTATCACGGAAGGGCTTGCGAGGGCATTTGAATGGGTGCCTCTACACTACTGGGAATCGAATGGAGTCAGCCGGACGAGACCACTCGAGTCGTCCAGAAGAGGCCGTTCCCTCAGTGCTACCGTGCCTGTCTATTTCTCACTTCTTTGTTACATTGTTTGGTCAAGTGAAATCTTTCACGGCCCTTCTTTGGACCTCTGATGGACTCGAGACGTCTGTTCTAGGACGCCCCAACAACCGTTGACCTGCTGGCAACTGCAAGAAGCCTTTCCAGACATTAATCGCCTATGTCGTCAACTCAGCACTACCCCTCGCCTTGAACAAGATCGGTTTTGCCGCGCGGAAGGCGGTATCTCGGAGACAAACAAGAGTGAAAGTGTAACCTCGCGCAATGGAGCAGATAGCACTGCATCTGAGGGGGTTTCAAGCCTCCAACTCAGGCGACACTACATATATACAAGCATACCAAACTAGTAACCTCCTGAAATTGCTTCGTGGTGACTATCAAGGGGCAGGCCTAGGCACGCTCCGAGCCAGATCGGTCCCCTTTGGGCAAGGAGGCTATAAGGCCAGTAAACATTGGTATAGACTCTTCGACAATCACCACGAACAGCACAAACAAGTATCTTCTTACCCCTTTCCATTCAAAGCCATCAACTCTCTTATTCATCATGAATGACCTTGTTCGGGGTGCTTTTGGCCAGTTGGTCCCCATTGGCACGCTCTACAATGCTAAATCCGACTCATTTCTGGACGCCTCCATCTTACGCAGCGGGCAGCCCTTCCATGCAACGAGCCAACGCAAAATTAAGGCTTTCAAAATCGCTCACAATGCAAGCGGGAAATATGACAGTCGAATTGAACCTCTTGGTGTAAGCCACGACACGGCAGCGAGTATCATCTCTGGCGCTATCAAGGTCCAGGGATCGTCAGATTACCTTCAAGCCGAGTTCGACTCTCCGGGCTCTCTTCACGGCGCCTATCATTATACATTCTCCACGCTTGTCGATGAGCTTGACCTGAGGAGAGTCAGCCTGAGAGAGCACATGGACGTGATGCCACTGCAAACTCGAGACAGCACACATGTGGTGACTGGCATCGCTTGGGGCATGCGAAACACACTTGTGATCAATCATGAGTTTTCAGGAGAGTCTCCAGGACCTCAAGTTGAGCGTGCATTCTTTCGAGACTTGAGTCGGCTCGAAGCCTTAACACAGTCCCTCACTGGATATCCTGAATCTGGCTCTCATGGAGCCAGCCCACTAGAGCTTCTATACACCTTCCATCTATACACCGATGCTTCCAAAGAGGGCCTGGAGATGACCGGTCTTGATGCGATGCGCACTTTCATTCGCCTCCGCCTAGGCGAGTTACCCAAGACGAACGACGGCAAAGGGTGGCCGCTCTCCTACACCCTGCTCCCTATCGACAGGCTAGACAGGCATATATCTGGCTTTCAGAGAATCATTGTCGCTCCAATTCCGTTGCCCATCGACGACTTTACCGAGTTCATGGGTCTCTTTGACGAATTCACCAGCTGCAAGAAGAAGCTTGGTGGCTATTACAAGAGCTTGTTGGAGAAGCGATCATATGTGTCAGAGGAGCACATTCGGGCTGTTTACCATTCAATCAGTCTTTTGAATCAGTGGAAGACGCAGCTTCAACAAAGACTCGCCCCAACGTTGGTGTCCATCAGGATGGGTGCCATGGGCCCTCAGCATCTCCACAACCTATACAGCAACGTCGAAGCGGAGGCCGGATCCCCCAGACTCATGTCTCCTTTTATCGGTCAAGAAACAGAGAAGCTTCGCCTCTTAGCCGAGGCTATCGCGGCTGGTGCTGTGTACATCGGCCACGGCGGGTCACCTCTAGAGAAGATCAAGACTCCCCACGATGACCCAGGGTGCCACGCCTTTCTTCTCAGCACTGCCGCGACCCAGCAGAAGATAATATGGGACCACCAATGCAATTCTTTGATGCGCCTACTCAGACAGTCGAACCAGGGCAAACCTGTGTATGTCGTCGACTGTGATGCCCCCTCCTGTCGCCTGGAGCTGGAAGACGCCCGCATGGTAGAACATCAGAGCGGGCGCGAACTCGTCACCGAATTGGTCTGGGAATATCCAATCGCCCCTACCCCAGACGTTTCTCAGGCCACCCAAGGCACCTTGGGGGCTGCTTCATTTCCTCACATCCACCATCTTCCTCCTGACAGCAACCTCGATTGGCAGTTCCCAGATACTCAAGACAACAACGATAATGAAGATGATGAGGATTACGAGGATGTTGAAAAGCCCAATCCCCTTCTCGAGTACTGCTTTGCTCGTTATGGTCCAGACCGCTCGAAGACTGCAGATCGCTCCGACACAGAAGGTGACTTGAGACCCGTGGATCGTCGCTTCGTCAAGATCCCCTGCCCTGGAATACGCTGTGACCGCAACACCGCGTGTGAATGGATCTGCTTCCATTGTTCTGAACCTCTCGAGTTCGGCGTAACAGACGAGCACATCTACTGTGACTGTGGCTATCATTCCCATGCCTCTTACGACTTCAAGTGCAATAGCGAGTCTCACGGGCCTGGCTTTGATCGATATCCGTTGGATAATCTGTCGACCATGCTTCGAAAACTCAAGCCCGACTCTGTCAACATCTTGATCCTCGGCGAGACAGGCGTGGGGAAGTCGACCTTCATCAATGGCTTCCTCAACTACCTGACACATGACACCCTGGATGAAGCCAAAGCCGCCAAAAAGCTCAAGCTGCTCATCCCCTGTTCCTTCTCAACCCAGACCATGAACAGAGATAACCCGGACCAAGAGATCCAGGAAAGGACCATCCGCGTTGGCACTCCCAGGCAAGACGAAGCAGACGGCGTCGAAGGAGAATCAGCCACCCAACGGACGAACGTGTATGCTATCACCGTTGGCACGAAGAGATATCGCCTTTTCGACACGCCGGGCATCGGAGACACACGTGGATCCAATCATGACAATGAGAACATAGCCAACATGATGAAGATGCTGAGCAACTATCAAGACATTCACGGCATACTTATCCTGCTCAAATCCAACAGCTCTCGGCTGAATGTCATGTTCAGATTCTGCATCAAGGAATTGCTTGCGCATCTTCATCTGAGCGCCGTGTCAAATGTCGTCTTTGGATTTACAAACACCCGTGTCTCTGAATATACAGCCGGTGATGTATTTGGGCCCTTGAAGAAACTTCTAGGGGAGCACGATTATCTCCACCTTAACTTGACTACGTCGACTACCTACTGCTTCGACTCGGAGAGCTTCCGCTATTTAGCAGCATACAGTCAAGGTATCACACTGCCAAACGAGGAGGGCATGCGCAACAGCTGGGAGCACTCCAAGAACGAGACGCAAAGACTCGTTCAGTACCTCGAGTCAAGAACTCCACACGACGTCAACAGCACGCTGAGCATGAACGGGGCCCGCCGGCAAGTGGAACAGCTCATGAAGCCCATGTCGGAAATCTCGCGTTGCATCGCACAAGGCATTGCCGTTCTGACGAAAAGCAAGGAAGACCTCACAGACAGGAGACTCAAGGGAGAAAAACTCCGCGAGAAGCTGCACCCCGAGGTCCCTAGTTGGACCGCCAAGAAGCTCGCCAAGCCACGAACCATCTGTACGGCGAAATCTTGCTCCCAAGTCAGAATAAGCAACAACGGGGACAAGATCATAGTGTCCAAGAGACAGTGCCATGCAGGCTGTACACTCCCCAACGTCCAACAAGAGACCCTCGCCGATCCAGCCCTCAAGAAATGTCGCGCCTTTGATAGAGGCAAAAGAGACATATGTAATGCCTCCGGCTGCCGACACCGTTGGCAGTTGCACATGCACATCCTGTACGAAGCGGAAGAGGTCACAATCAGGATCAAGGATAAGGAGATCGGACGCCTCCTCGAAATCAACGCCAGCGACGTGAAGCTTCGGGAAGCAGCAAGCATAAATTTAGAGAAACGTATCTTCGAGTACCGGTATGAACTGCATAAAATGCAGGAGGCAAGGGCGCTGTTCTTTGTGTTCCTTTCCAAGAACGCCATGACCCCCATCAACGACTCGACGGTTGAATACCTCGACATGCTGATCCACGACGAGGAGAGCAAGGTTGAGTCTGGAAGGCAATTGGGGTTTCCCGTTGACAAGAACAAGGAAACACTCAAGAATCTTCGTAGAGACCGACAAGCACATCTCGATCTCGTCGAAGCCTACCAGCAAAATACCCACAGAGTCTCAGACCAACAGCTGACCGGGAAGGGCATCGATGATCTCGTCAAGTCGCTCTACAGCCTCAAGCATTTCGGCCAGAATCTCAAAAGTCTAGAGAACACAATCACATCATCTCACAGGGCGACGTATCGCGAGCGACCGTTTCGGGTGTCACGGCCTGGAGGAAGGCAAGCTGCCCGCAGCGCGTCTGAGAAGAGGCTGGGCGGGGAGGGGGCTGTGGTTGTACACGGTGGCAAACATGAGAGTAGGCGCAAGAAGGGAGGACAGGGTGGATTGGGAGGCTGGTTGCCGAACCTGACACGGAGATGAAGATGCATATGCAGCCATGGTGCAAGACGCCGGATCTACATTGGTCGACTCGATCAAACTGCATAAGGTGGCAGACATGATAGTGGGCGCAGGAGGAGAGGACAGGATGGTTGGCAGGATTGGTTGGCAGGATTGGTTGGCAGGGTTGGTTGCAGAGCCTGTCTCGGAAGTGATGAACAGACATTGGCCAAGAGATGGGCACACGGATGCAGACATAATGCCTTGTCAAAGGGCTCGAAGAAGCAAGGGGCAAACGTGATGCAAGATGCTGAATCTACTTTTGTACTCTATCAAACAAAAAAGAAACCGTGTGTGACGACAAACATGCAACAGTCCAGCTGTTACTAAAAGAATCTCCAAATGGAGTCGGCGGGCTTGCTGCCCTTGAACCTGCCGTACCACCTCACCGCAGGCCACATGACAAGCATGGCAAACGCCCAGATGCCAAAGTACGCAAACGCATTGTCGATGCCCCTCGTGGAGCTAGGGTCCATCTGCGTCGGGATACCTGTGTCATGACCAAACAAGGCGACCATGAGGGGTCCAACGATAAAGATGAAGAACAGGTGGGTGATGTAAAAGAACAGGGCAGCTCTGCCAAAGTCGAGTAGCAGCGTGAAGCGCTTAGCCACACTGGTAGGAATTCCACCAAAGAAAGCCAGCAGGAAAAAGTTGCCGGCAAGAGTAAACGCCCAGAAAGCCACATCCGGGGGATACTTGATGATGTAAAAGAAAGATTGCACGGAGGCAAGATACGGGTTCCGATCGGGATACTTGTCATGCTCAGGCGTCTGCAAACATCCTTCAGAGAGGTTTCCAAAGCGCAACACCCTCGTGAGCACAAACAAGACCAAGAAACCCAAGCCAGCAACCAAATTGCAAAGCGCAGCGACGCTCGAGTTCCACGTCCTCGTCACATCGATGCGGCCGTACAACAAACCCAACACTGCAAACGACACCCAGGCCATGGGGGGAAAGACGGACATGACGCGCTCCGTCTGCGTGATCCAGAACCAGATGCCAAGGAGGGGATTGTGAGACACGGCGGGGCCGTCTGGTCCTTCGCTCGCAGCCACAGAGAGTGGCTGCATCACGTCTGACGCGTGGTCCCTGATGTCGCAGTGTCCGTTTGTTGGAGAAAGCCAGATGTTCCACCAGATGGTAACCAAGCCAAGAACAGCAAGGAGAGCGTTGTGAACGTGCCACGATACCAATACACCAAAGTCGGAGCCGTCCTGTACTGTATCCCGACGGAGAAGAGGCTCGTCAACCTCGTCTTCCTCTGAAACTTTATCCGGAAACACGCGCGTAACGGCCCGCGCGAGCAACGGTTCAGTAGTGTCGATCACAAGCCACAGCATCCCGGCGAGAAAGTAATCGATGGCCAACGAGAACAAGACAAAGTTCATAAACCAGACTCTTCCCCCGGAGACCGCCAACCCGAGTAATACACCGATGAGCGTCAGCACAGCCGTCCGGACGGCAAAGTACTTTGCGATGCGCAGCGACGACCAGCCAAGTCTTGTACGCGATCGACCGAGATAGACGACACCAATGCCGAGAAGCATAGTAAAGCCCGAAGCGCATAGGTGGGTAAGGGTACGGACGACGTATGCGACAGGTCTATTCCACTCCTTGATCACAACACCATCCATCTCCGTCTCCCGTCCGGTACCGTGCTGCCATGTATTCAAGGCGAGTGCCATGTGGTCGAGAGCCATGGTGAGCATGAGAAAGCCTCGCAGCAAGTCGGGAGCAAGCGCTCTCGTGCTCTGTTTCGCAGGTTTAGGTATTTCGCGATCCGTCGAGGGAAAAGACCCGTATCCCGCATCGGGTCGTCGCTCGTCGGGGGGTACATCGCGGCGTGCAGCCGAAGCCGTTGTTTCCTGCGTCATGTCGGAAGTCGTATCGATCTACTCAGTACAAAGGCATCTACGGCTCGTCGGGGACATGAACAAAGATATTCTTCGGGTCGCTCGGGCGATCGGCCAGACTGGGTGCCGACGAGTCCGGAGGATGCGGAGTTCGGAGCATCACTGACATGTTTTGCTGAGTAAGAAGAAGTTGATGGTAAGAATTGTCGGAAGGTGATCCACACAATGCGGACTTAGGAGAAGGAAAGCGGACTTTGGTAGGCGAATCGGCGACTTTTGGGGTGTGGTTTAGCTAGGATTGATTACAGAGACTGTGTAGGAGAGGCGTCATGCATTTGAAGCAGCATTTCAGTCCTTCAGGCTTCTCCGGATTTTAGTCAATCTAACCTAGTTAGGTTCGATGATAGCTTCAAACAACCAGTTGATGATTTTATCTTATCTCTCCAACATAGGGTTCATGTGAATACTCTTCCTCTTGTGTTGGTTGGCCTGCCCCTTGCCATCACCGCATGGCCCGGGCACGCGACACCATCTCCTTTCCTCCTCTTCTCTCCTTTCGTCCTCTCTGTTCTCTCGCCCCCAAACACTCCATCACACCGCCGAAGTCAAAGCAGCTATCCGTCAAAAGCTTCATCGACGCCAAGTCGCAGCTCCCATGTTTAGCGTGCTAAGGCACAGATACCCGCGGTTCAGCTCTGCTGCATGCCGGGGCTCAACTCAACCCCAACCAACCCGATCTCACGGGAACCAGCATACTCACATGACAATTCCCACACACACTTTACATACACAGACTTCAATTGGACGAGAAACTACGGAGGTCTATCTCAAAAGTTTTGTCCAGGAGCTAGTAGCGCCAAGGCCGCTTATCCCTGTCGGTACCTGAGGTACTTTGGAGCAAATCTTTTCAGTTACTTACTCCCTAAAGCTATAGGGAGGGCTATTGGAGCCCAGGGGGAAATCTAGTGAAGCTTAGAGAGCTATATCCTTAGAAGATAGGGGCTTCAAAAGTAAAGAAAGAGGACCATAAGTACCGATGTAACTGTGCTTGGAAAATGGCCTCTGATTGGCTCGTGTATTTGTGTGGCTTGAGGGCCAGGACAAAACTTTTGAGATAGACCTCCGTAGACCGTACCTTTTAACCCAAGAGGAGGGTTACAAGAGAGTGACGCCCGTTTGCTCAACATGACTCACCTCCAAGTCCTTTGGTCCAGAACTCAGATCCCTACCCCCGCTGCAAGGGAGCCTAGCGAGGGGACAAAATACGTGAGACTAAATTGGGCTGTGTCCTCACCTCACTTAGTCTCGTGTCTTATGTCCCCTGCTTGGAGCGTTACAGAATCTCTGGTGAAAAAAGCAATGTCGCGAATCACTTCCCTAAATTCCAGCCATCCCACCCTCCATACCAACCTCCATCACATCGCGGCTTGCATCACTAGATTCTGTCACTATTGTCTGTCAGCAAGCGGTGAAATGTGCAACAAACGCAGTGGACGAGTAGAAGAGTCGCAAACTGCAGCGGCTCGGCTACTACACTTCCCCTATGCAGCCAAATCACACTGTTGAGATGCACTCCGTAGATCATCTATGCCAAACAACTGTTCAGAGTACAGCACCAAAGAACCATCTGTGAAACTGCATTCAAGAGAAAACAAAAAGCCAGCAGGCAACAAAGGCAACGACAATCAACAACCAGAACAAAGAAACCCGCTGAACCGGGCTCCCTCGTGTCAAAGCCCCTCCCGCTGCCCAACCCTCAGCCACTTTTTCTTGATTTTTGATTCTTCCCCCCCCCCCCCCCCCTCCTGTTTGACATCATCTGCAGTTTGCCAGGCCGCAGAACGCAGACCGCATTCTCAGACCCCTCTTGTCTCTCCTGAACCATCCAATATTTTGTTCCAAAGGACACTGGCTGGTTCCGGTGTGCTCTTACTTATACTTTGATACCCGCCATCTCCGTCGCGGTCGCGTTCGCGTCTCCAAATTCCGGCGGATAGCGCCGTCTTGCCTCAGAACCCCCTCCATCTCGTCATCACGCAGCATGCCACAGCCCTTTGCGTCCACAACGTCGTCCAGAAGCAACAGAGACACCGTTAACAGCATCGTCTGCGCAGGTTCAACCAGAATGGCCTCCGAAAGCAACAGGAGCAGCATGCCTGCGCTGCTCCCAACAAAGCCAGCTCTCTCAAAGTCCACCGTCGCCGAGGTCATCAAGGCTCTCGAGGTTGCACATCCCCTCAAGGCATCACACATGTGCGCACTCCTGGCCACCTACCCAACACTCGGCAAGGACACGGTGATACTTCATCCCTCTTATTTTGACATGGCACCTCCCTCCACCGACTCGTATGTCCCTCACCAACCGCTCCCCTCAAACAAGGTGTTCCTGGCGCCCCTTCAGCACCTCAATCCCAACCACTGGTCAGTGGTGAGGATACAACGAGATGTTGCACATACAACCATCATCAGCCGTCACTACGACCCAATCCCCTCTCCACATCGCCTCCAGGACGTTGAGCGTATGATGAAGCTCTGGGCAAAACTCCATCACCCTAACTGGGATGTGAGAGTGTCAGAAGTTGTATGTCTTCCCTTGTATCTCATTGCAACTCAGCTAACATGGCAAAGACCGGCCCCAAGGCTGCTACCTCGGCCCTTAGTGGTCTTTACGCCGTGCTAGGGACTGATGAGTTTCCAGCCAACTGCAGCTTCGCTCCGACTTGGGGGCCCAAGTCACCACAGAGCGCTGTCGTTGCCGCCCTGGAGCGGTATGAGAGAGCCGCCTCAGCGGACAGCGGGGTGAGTATGGATGAGGAGGACGCTTCAAAAGCACCTTCAAGCAGTCAATCCTCAAAAGGTGGCGCCGCGAAGAAGGGCATCGGCATTGGTACTGCAAAGCGCACCAAGGGTTCTCTGGTTCGGAAGCTTGTTAAGGAGAAGAGTCCCGTTACCACACCAAAGAAGGCATCACCTTTACTCTCCGCAAAGAATCTACCCCCGAAGCCAAAGGTCCCTGGCACTCCCCAGTCCGAGCAGAAGGCGCAACTCCCGGACACACCAAAACCGAAAGCTCCTGTCACTCCTGTCACCGAACAGAAGCCATCGTTCAACAGTCCAAAGCACAAACTCCCTGTTACTCCCCAGTCTGAGCTGAAGCAGCTACCTACCAACAGCTCAAAGCTCAACATCCTGACCAACATCGACAACAAAACCACCACCCTCCCCCCTACGCCGTCAACCAAGAGACCAAGATCTGAGACTCTCTCAGAGAACCCCTTGGGGATCTCTGAGTCACCCGTCAAGAAGAGATGTACCCCTGAAAACCGGGATACAAGTGGGACAATCCAGAGCATCGGCACCTTCATCCAAGGGCTTTCCTTCCCTTCACCCGAGCAGGCCGCGGCAGACATGGAAGGCAGTGACACGGTCATGATGGCTGCCAAGTCAAGACTACAGGAGGCGTTGGAGGAGCAAAATACATGCTCTCTGGAGTACGCAGAAAGGTTCAAGACCTGCAACCAGCACGAAAACGACTGGAAAGTCTTGGCGCAAAAGATTGCACAGGACACCAAGAGCCTAGAGAACTGGTTCAAGGACATGCCAACCATGAACACCATGACATCGGAACAATGCGAGCAGATCCACAAAGCCTTCGAGTCGAACCTTGACCAGCACCGCAACACACTAAAGGAGAAGCACGCCAAGATGGAGAGTTCCCAGATGCTGCTCAAGTCGGCTCAGGAGGTATGGGACGCCAACAAGATCAAGGTAGCCGAGTTGGAGATTGCATTTGCGGAGAAGGAGGCAGAGTATCGCGAGTTTATGAAGCGAAAGGATGTTGCCAAGTTCATTTCCGAGTTTGGCGACAAGTTTGGTGCTCTCAAGGCCAAGTGGGAGACTTGAGCTGGATGGTCATGAGATTAATGAATGTGAGATGAGGCCTTGAGTAAATGTAGGATATGAATGGGAGAGCGGTTGATCATGTATTGTGCCCGTCAAGGCAGGCCTTTGAATATTGTTGGATACCCAGGTAGGTAGTTGAATATCAAGACACATTCTCTCTTGAGTTGAAGTGCAAACTTCCAAGCCCAGTCAGGCCGTATCAGAAACAGTGATTGAGACGTTATGAGAGGCCATCCAATCATGAACGCTTCCTTTCTCCAAAAACTATCA
The DNA here is from genome assembly GCF_000151355.1 of Fusarium vanettenii 77-13-4. Lineage (NCBI taxonomy): Eukaryota > Fungi > Ascomycota > Sordariomycetes > Hypocreales > Nectriaceae > Fusarium > Fusarium vanettenii. The sequence goes on along the minus strand of NW_003315873.1, from coordinate 1,076,416 downwards.
GGTTAAGATTCAAGGTTGTCAACCTCGATGGTGAGCACTGAGCAGGTGGCATTCCCGTCCACCCCAGTTGACCATGGCACATAAGACTGTCATCTCCTTACCATTCGACACATGAGCTCAGTAACCAAGATCTGTCAGTTCGAAAACCAAGACCCAGGCCAAGTATTTCAATCAACGTTGTTCATCAACATCAACTCGAACAATCGAGGACACCAGCCTCAGGCTAGCAAGAGACGTCAGAGACCCATCCTTCGTCATCGCGCATCAACAGAGGAACGGTCCGGTAACCGGGCCGCCGGGATTGGAAACAGAATGGGGGTCCTTGTCCTTGTTTATGGTGCTTCTGCAGCTGCAAGTGCACGAGGGTGGGATTCATGGTGGGATGAAGATGGAGAGGGGTATTTCCTCGGTGTCTTTCAAGTATCTCCGAGGACTCGGTGGGGGGCGCCGACACACCATCAACACCCTCACAATTACCATTATCAATAAATACCAGCATCTCAATTAAATAGCCGACTAACCCTTCACCTCATTCAACCTCTCAATCCCTCAATTGACTCATCAACCTCGGACATGTCTCGTCAACTGCCGACGTAACCCCGGCCCAACTCCCCGGGGCAGTGATGTAACTGAAATGACGGCTACGCACGGGCCGGGCTCCGTATCGCAGATCGCTAATCGGCAGAGCCACCGATAAATGATACCCAACCAAATGAAGCTTGTTGGAAAGCCAGGGAGACCAAAAACCAAGGCAAAGAGACGCGGGACCTGACGATGGGGGCTCAACAAATTAGTCCAGCAGCTTTTACCCTGAAGTAGAATCTCGGTAACTCTCCGCGCCGTGGGATCCCGTACTTTTTCTTGACTCCATCAAAATCTGCACTCACACCCACCCACACAAGAAGAGTCAAGCTGTACAGTAGCTACACCTGCCGGTATTACCGCTCAACAGCCTGTGGGCGACGCGTTCTTTTTTCACCCTTTGCCAAGCCAGGAAAAGAACCCTGCAGGAGCACCTGTCTTCCCGCCTGCCGTTTTTTTACCCCTGGTCGCACTCGCACGCACGTAGCTGCAACTCAACCGATCCTTGGATGTCGCCAATGATCCCCTCTCGGTTTTCTTCCTCTTCCCTCCTCTCCTCTTCTTCATTCTTATCCTCTTCTTCTTTTCGTTCAACCTCTCTTTTCCTCTCATCAGCCAGACGCTCTATCCTCCACCCACGCTTTGCATCCTCCAAGTCATCCCCTCCACCACCACCACAACTCTCCCGCTCCGACTGGCGCAAGATGGCTGAACAGGACATCACCAAATACCTCCAGCAGAGCCACGACCGGTTGTTCAACAACAACCGGTCCTGGGCAGAGGCCAAGGCCAAGCACAACCCCGACTTCTTCAAGGATCTCTCGGCTGGTCAGGCCCCCGAGTACCTCTGGATCGGATGCGCCGACTCTCGCATCCCCGCCGAGCAGATCTGCGGCCTCGAGCCCGGCGAGGCATTTATCCACCGCAACATCGCCAACCTCGTCTGCAACACTGACCTCAACGCCATGGGTGTCATCAACTACGCCGTCAAGCACCTCGGCGTCAAGCACATCATTGTCTGCGGCCACTACGGCTGCGGTGGTGTCAAGGCCGCCATGACTCCCAAGGATCTTGGTCTGTTGAACCCCTGGCTGCGAAACATCCGCGACGTCTACCGTCTGCACGAGAAGGAGCTCGACGCCATCGAGGATGAGGCTGCCCGCTACGACCGCCTGGTCGAGCTCAACGTGGTTGAGCAGTGCCGCAACGTCATCAAGTCAGCCGACGTCCAGCAGTCGTACGCCCAGAATAAGTACCCCATCGTCCACGGCTGGGTCTTTGGCTTCAAGGACGGTCTGCTCAAGGATCTCAAGATTGACTTTGAGGCGGTCCTGCACGATATCCAGAAGATTTACAACCTCGTCGATAACAAGTAATGGAAGCGTGGTCTGGTGCTATGAGAGAGAAGCGAGATTCCCATGACTGCCTGACGTACCTGTGACTGTCAAGTGTTTGAGTGACGACATGAGTAACCATGAGACCACATTAAGTGGTTGCGCGTAGAGTGTTGCGCTGATCAAGCGTGATCGTGTAGTGGGCACATGCTGTAAGAGTTGTCAGAGCAGTGGAACAAGACTGAGATCTTCTGCACAAGATTGAAGCCATCCAAGACGTTCATTACGTTCCCCAGACACGGACCAGCTGCGAACCGTCAACCATTTAAACACGTCGGTAGCGCTTCCTTAAATGCCTGATATGCAGGGATGATTTCCCTCAGCTCCAGCCCTACGAAGCGACCGTTACAGGGACCACGGCTTGGCCTGGGGCCCGACCCCAGATCCTTTCCGCGGTCTGGGCCTTCAAGGTGTGAGCTGGGAGATGCTAGTGGTGGTGGTGTGTGCGCTGGGGATGGTATCTCTGTGAGATTTATAGATGAGATGATGATTCCACTTCAGAGGGATCACTCATCTGATACAAGAAGCATTCTTGACTCCCAAAACTCGAATTCTTCCGTCTTTAATCCAGCTTTCTACCTCGAAAAAGGAGCGAGAACATCACGTCACGTGATAACCTCCAAAGAACACATCTCCACACATCGTACGATTTTCGCATGGCGGGTCTCCACGATGGATGGACATCCACTTGGCGTGCCTTGCAGACTTGCAAGCCAGGACCGTTGTTCGTTGCGCCAAGCGGTGCTTATTTTGAGTGCCGGCAGCTGATCTTAGACCTTGTTTAATCGGTTCGCTCGTGGTATTGTTCAAGTATCTAAACTGACGTCAGTCTTGGAGATCTCTTGGCTGTTCATCGTGTGGTTTTAGTACAGCGCCATATCCATGACCCAAACGAGTGAATTGTAAAAGTGATTTGCACACAACCTCGACTTCCAACTTCAACCAGACTGTCCAATACTCATTATGCCTCTCGCAATCTCATGCCCAGTACGGAGTACAGCAAGGTCCATTTTCACATCATCCTGTGTAGTGTTGCTGGCGTCAAGGTTACCCTGGAATACGAACCCAGGATGCTGGCACTGCATGATCTTTGCCTGATCGCTGATCAAACAGGCGGGTTCACGCTTCCCTTCGCACGCCACCAACTATAAGCTTATTTTCCATGGCGTGAGGGGTCGGGTTAGCGATGCAAGATGATTCTAGATCTTGTCCTCGTGGGTTAGGTGAAGATGAAGCTGAAGGCCAGGATGGGTGCATCCAAGTAACCTTGATGGTTCAACGCAGAGCACACCTACGGGATCGAGGTAATTAAGAATAATGATAGTGCAGTAATTTGATCTGATTTCATCCCGAAATTTTCTGCACATACCTACCTATCTGATCCCAAAAGCATCCCATAACCTCTCTTTGATCTTGGCCATGAGTGAAGCGCATAGTTGGTGTGCCGGCTCGTCACCTCTCACTGCCTCCTTTGGCCCAAGTTTATGACGACCTGGCAAGGATTCCTGGGGTTTAAGTGTCCCTCTATAAAAAGGGCCCCTTTGGATGATCCAGGGCTTTAAATAACCCGGTATTTAATGTGGCTGTCCGCAATGATGAAGTGGTCCCGTGAATGACTGCTAGAGGCGTCGCCCAGTTGAACTGGTTTGCCATACATGGAAGCTAGCACTTCACCGGACAACGCCAGAAGGACCTGAAAAAATAAAGCAACCAAGCCAAAAGGGAGTTTGCATTTGATTTTGCTCATATATAGTAGTAAAACTATATCTGAAATGCCGCAATTGTCTCTTGTTTATCCTGTTCCTCCTCTGTTATTTCGGGCTGCTTTTACCCTACAGCGTCTACCTCGCTAGCTGCCAGTGATCAGCGTTGTTTGCAGCTTGCCCTCCATCAACAAGCATCACGTGCAACACACGTGACTCGGTCTGGTGGTCTAGTGGTATGATTCTCGCTTAGGGCAAACCCTACAGCTACAGCTTGCGAGAGGTCCCGGGTTCAATCCCCGGCCAGACCCTTTCTTTTTCCGTGTGAAGCAGTTTCTTTTTGCAAGTTTGAAGGGAATGTGGTGAAGCAGTTTGCCGTTGGTGCTGCTCACGTGCTGTGCGTTGAGATTCCAGTTGTTTGTGGATCCACTTTTCCATTGGTCACGTGTGTCCGTGTCATGACATGAAGCCATGCCCCTCGCGCGTCATCTGCGTGGGCCCATATCAAGCTGCCGTCGGGACGTTGCAATGCAAACAAAAACATAAACAGGCCCAAGATTAACGCTTCGGACCCCCTCAATCTTTCCGTCTCGAAGTTGCTTCTTACTGCAAACTCCCGACGTATTGCTCCCCTTCCAATTTCTCTTCCCGCCACACTCTCAGCCACTTCATGATGGATACGATTCTGTCCATCTTCTCCCCGCGCAAACGGGCACCCGAGCCGCCCAAGCCGCTTCCTCCACGGGGAAGGACGTACTCTAGAAAGGACCGTGTCAGGGCCAAACGCGCATTAGGTCGGATATCAGACTCGGACACTCGCAGCCCGGTATGTTTCACCATGGCGGAGCTACCCGGCGCCTGCCTCTTGTTTCCAGACAATGACTTATTTAAACCGACAGCGCAACCGAACAAGCAATGCCTCCTCCATCACAGCATCGCATGACACGACCGGAGAAATCACTTACCTTGAAGAACAAGAAACGACTATCAAGATGAACACGCCCGGAACCGATACTCGCTCTCCTGTCCAACCCCAAGCCTCGCCATCACTCGGGTCATCCCCGAGGGACAATGAGATGGGCCAACGCTATAAGCGGCTGGTACGAAAGCGTCCCCCTGTATCCGAGAATGAAGACGAGGAAATGGCCGATCCCCAAGACGAAGCGGAACACGACACCGAGGTGGAAGAGCAAAACGAAAACGAAGAAGAAGAGGAGGAGGATGACGAATCCTACACCTTCAACAAGATCCTCAGCCATCGTTGGGTTAAGAACAAGATCCAGCTTCAAATCGACTGGAGCGAACATCCTCAGACTTGGGAGCCCGAGGAGAACATCCATCGGGATGCTCCCACCGCCCTCTTTGACTACTGGCGCTCCAAGGGCGGACGACCCGACAACCCTAAGAAACCGGGCGTCTACGACATCTTTGCGATCCGAAAGCACTCCAAGAATAAGAAGAAGGTCCTGGTGGAGTGGGTCGGCTACGACGAGAGCGAGCAGACCTGGGAGGATAGAAAGACGATTGCGAAGGCGGCAAAGGAGCTGGTCGACGACTATTTTGACGGGTTAAAGAAGGGCGGGAAGTGAAAATTGGGCTCGGCAGGCGTTTTTGGCAAGGTTTTGAACGACGCGGAACGAAAATGTTGCAATGCAATGGATGTAATGATGGACGCTTGACGCTGGACGTTGGCTTGGGTTACGCGACACGGACAACAACGACGAGGCTGTACTTGGAGTACCTGGAAGAGTTGATGCACTGTTTGGGTTACTTGATGGTAGTTTTAATGTGCATCTTGTATGTGACTTTGTTTGTTTTACTTATGGATGCCTGATCATGAAGCCTTGCGGCGGAGCTGAAGAATGCTGACCCGATGCGACCGGGGAAATCTTGGCGAGGCCACATCGTGACTTTGACTTTCATTGTTTCCCTCTCAACTCTATCAACAACTTCCATCAATACATGCATGACATGAACAATTGGTGAATTTCATTTTGACTGATAATTGACCTTGTCAATTCTCCCCCCGCAATGCCCTCATCCTCCTCATCCGGCCTATCCGGCCGCATAATCCCAATTCTCACTCTCTCAGCCCTCTCCATCTTTGCCTTCGACGCCCTCCTCATCCAGCTCGACCGCAACGGCTATTCTGCCCTTCTCAATGAAATCCTCGATGATCCCAACCCGCGCTTCCTTCCAGGCTCTGAGCGGCTTCTGCTCAGACGCTACACCGGCGTGCCTTGGCTGGACCGCGGATTCGCCCTGTCCAACCTTATCTGGGCGAATGTCGTGGATGGATCGAGGCCGGAGCTTTCATTGTTTGCATTTTGCTTCGGGGCGCAGTTGCTTCCCTTCTTTTTGGTTTTTATGATTGAGAGTCAGAGGGTTGTTGGATGGAGTCGTCTTGTCTTCAAGTGAGTGCCTTTCCTCTCTCTCAAGCTGAACCTTTACTGACCTTTGCAGCCCCATCATCTGGGGAATGCTGATGCAGGCATTCGGCTTCGGCTTCATCATGCCTCTATTTACGGTAGTCCATCTCCTCTGGACATCAAACGTAACCCGGTCTCAGACCGTCTACCTCCGGGATCACACAAGCTTGCATACGGTAGTCCCGGCGTTTCTTCTGGGATACGTGCTCCTCTGTGGACTCCTCGCCTTTCCATTCCCCGACGACAATCTGCGCCAATGGCTCAATATCATCTGGACGTGGTTCCCGCTGCATGTAGTCGTGCTCCAGACGCTCTTTACTGGGCTTCTCAAGCGGATGAGTATTGGTCAAGATACGTTCACGCCCAAGGTTAAGCTTGATAGAGAGGCTCTTTCGTACGCGTACGGCTTTGCGTGGAACGTGGCTGTTATAGGTCAGATGTCTACATACGCAGTGCTCATCGCGGCCAACATCTTTCCCGGCGTGTTTCCCCATGGCGTCGCCAGAAGACTTACATTGGAGAGGGTCTTTATTCCCGACGCACCACACACGTACACGCCCATGAAGGATACTGGATCAGCCATGCACAACTTCTTCAACTACGACCTGTACATTGGATCTATTTCGGGTCTTATTTGGGCAGTTCATCTTCTTTTGCAAGTCCGACCGGAGCTTTCATCGGGAGAGGAGAGGACAAATCTTGCGAGAGGTGTGGCGACGAGCTTCTTGCTCTCTGGTCCTGGAGGTGCGCTTGTTGCGTTGATGCAGCATCGTGATGATGTGGTACTTATTGCTGAGGCCAAGGCAGACAAGTCGCAGTGAGGGAATGGTGTGTTGGTCGTATATCGGTAGCAAAGAGCAAACACCCCTCCGTTCATCAGGAAATATTAGCATAAATTGAACATCTTTTGTGGCTATCCTGGCATGTATCGAGCGCTGTTGTCATATGACTACTTCTTCTCGCCGAGAGGAACATCCATGCCATGACGTCCAACATAACCCGACACCTCAGCAGGCTTCCATCCATGCTTCTGCAGCAGAGTCTCATCCTTGAGGCGATACACCTCGACCTTGAGAGGACGGCAGCACTTGATCATCTCATCCTCGCTGGCCGCTCCGAAGCCCCAAAGCGAGAGATCACCACCAGGGCATGTGCCTAATGCATCTGTCAGTAGTCTGTACACATATACTCGCTTGGGGAACCCACTCAGCGCCATCAAGAGATCTTGCTCGGCGAGAAACTCAATGTGGTCACCAGGCTCAGCTGGCGAAGGGTTCATAAAGTATCGTCCCTTCTCATCCAGACCCGTAACCTGGAAGATGTTGATAACATCATGCACATCCTGCTCGTTCAGACCGTAAGGAAGAACAGCCCGGGTGAGGTTGGAGTGGCACTGGAAGTTGTACTGTCCACCGCTCAGAACAGTGTTGATGTAAGGATCACAGCGCGTGCCGAGCAGATCGTGCACACGACCTCCATGCTCGTCCTCGCCGTACCAGTCCAAGCTATCGGTGAGGATAGTGGCTAGAGGCCGCATGTAAGGCAGGTTGGACCACAGACGGTCGTAGGTGGAAACGTGCGAGGCGTGAAGCTGCTTGGTGCGGCTAGCCCAGAAACGCTCACGAGGGTTATGAAGGTTCCAAAGGTTCAAGTCACCTATCAAAGTAACCTCATATCAGCACAAGTCCAACACGTTCATAAACACACTCTCACATCTCCGCATTCAACCCCACACCCAACTCAACTGCATACCAACCTGAGGACCCTCTGGGGTGCTAATCTTGACAATCGATCCCGCGGGGGCCTTCCACGCCCTCCCGGACCGGATAGGCAGAAGAAACTCCTCAATCAACTCCCTCGGCGCCTCCCGAATGGCAGTGTACGCATCCTTATCAACGGTGAGCACCGACCCGGGAGAGGGGAGGTAAGCCGGGACAGGCTTCTTGATAGGCTTGCGGTTCTTGAGGCGTTCAGCACCGTTGGAAGACATTTTGAACTGATGATGATTCTGTTAGGGAGGATCAGGCTTTTGAGTCGAGATTATAAAGTCTTGAGGTCCTCCACCCCCCCACTTCACCTTTGGCCGTCTGTATCCGATGGCGGAGATGTACCTCCGACCCCGGGGTGGAGAGGACGCTATTATGGAGGGGTGATTAGCTAACGTGGTGGTATCGCGTGTGGTTGACGTGCTTTGGCGGGGTTGTGAGTGAGGCTATCCCCAGGTTTGGCAGTCAGCCATGGAGGATGGGAGCATGCACATTAATAATGCACCATGGATTTCCTAAATTGGTAGGCATGTACCAATAGTGGCAGTTTCAACACCCTAGTATATCATATCGTATTCTATGAGTATTACGCTGGTCTCGCCTGTCTTGCCAGGCCTACAGAACCGCTCACCCCAGTATATTTACTGCACTCTATCGCGACTATTGAGACTGTTCTTGTAGGCTGGGCTTATCACGCAATTGTCTTGATCAGTCCCATCAACGCAGTTTCCTATCGGCCGAGTTATAAAGGCTCAAGAGGTGCTAGCTATCCCGAGAGGATCCATTGAAAACCCAGCTGAACCGCCCTAGTCGCTGTCACATCAAATCGCCAGCCCTGAGATCGACACTCCCAACCCTCCGGAACCCCTTGAACCTACATGCGACAACCCGCAGATACCCATTATTTTTTGCAATTGCAATGTATCAAATTTCTCTCATCATGCAGGTCCCGTCAATCAAGGGTCTAGAAGGGATGGAACCTCACGAATGACAGTCCCTAGTGTCGCAAGGGAGACACCCCTCTACACCACAAAGAGTGCCCAGCTGGAATGACATTCTCAATTTCCAAGACAGGGGCTCATTCCCGACATGAGAATTGGATATTTGTCGATCCAATGGTTTCGTTTCGTCAGGATTCGTGGCTTGTCAACAGGCGCGATTAAACTCTCCCTTGCGTCGACTGTCAGATGCTTTATACGGCTGACTTCGCCCCTCACGCCCCTCTTGTTCGGAAAGTCAATTCTTTTTTTCTTCATGCCATGAAACCGTCAAGATGGTGGTAGTATCTGGTTCACCATGGGCCAGGAGGCTCATCTTTGTCGCCATCTCTCTCAATCTACTCATGTGGTTGTTTGTTATGCAATCGCAAAGCGCACTCAGTCGCGACGATCTAGTACAACCGCTCCCTCAAACAGCCGACGAAGCCGTGATCGCAGCAGCCGAAGCAGCAAATGGCCCGACAGCGACCGTCACCGGGTCCAAGACATTTCCGACATTTCACTCTTGGAGCAACTTTCAGGTCGTGACGCCAAAGAACCAAAAGACGTATCCCTATCGCAAGTTCAAGAGCTCGCCGCATAGCCCGCCTCACATCAGCTGGTCGACCAACGGCAAAAAACAGTCCAAGGGATATGTCTTTATCACCCCGCAGTCCAAGGTCAACGAGAAGGGTCTGAAGCAGGAGGCTTCCTTCATCATGAAGACCAACGCCGAGATGATATACGCCCACGAAGAGTCCTTGGCCAGCGAGGGGATGGGAGTTCAACCCCTCGAAGATCAGCAGTATCTCACCATTTGGCGAGGCGTACACAGAAACGGCTACGGATTCGGCGAAGTGGTTCTCCTCGACCATCAATACAAAGAGACAGTCGTAAACCTGGACGAGAGCATGTCTGCTATATTCGGCCAAAAGTTCCCCGGCAACCTAGACTTTCACGAGGCGGAACTCACATCGAGAGGAACCATCCTCGTCACGGCTTACAATACCACGAGAGCAGACCTAAGGTTGATCGGAGGTCCTGTGGACGGCTACGTCGCCGACTCCATGTTTTTCGAGATTGACATTGAGACTAAGGAGATCCTCTTCAGCTGGAGCTCCCTCGAGCATTTTAGAATTGAAGATTCAATGCTGCCCCGCGTTACGACCATGGGAAATGGAGGTCAGAGGAACCCTTACGACTTTTTCCACCTCAATTCGATCCAACTCGTTGGCCACGACTCTTTCCTCATCAGCAGTCGACACTTCTGGTCGGTGTACCTGATTTCGCGATCTGACGGACGAGTACTGTGGGAGTTGAAGGGTAACAGCAGGGGAGGAAGCTTTGGAGCTCTGCCGCCTCATGGGCGATTCCGCTGGCAGAACCATGTCAGGGCACACAATGCCACTTCTACAGGCATGATGATTAGCATGTTTGACAACCACAACTCGGAAGAAGACAATGGCAAGACTGCCTCAAGAGGTCTTCTCCTTAAGTTGAAGCTTCCCCCGGATACGTCGGAAAAGCCCACCGTTCTCCGCGTGCTGCAATCCGACAGAGCTCGCTTCTCAACAGACTACGGAAGCTACCAACTAGACCTCAGCAACAACAACCAATTCGTGAGTTACGGCGAAGGTGGTGTAGTCCAAGAGTTTGGCCCTGGCGACGGTACCGACCTCCGCTGGGAAGGCCACTTTGGACACGACGACTCAGTACAATCCTACCGAGCCTTCAAGCAAACATGGCACGGCACACCCGCACAGTGGGACCCAGCCCTGGTGGTAGAGAAGCCCAACGACGTGGTGATGGGCTACGTGAGCTGGAACGGAGCGACAGACATCGAAGCGTACAACGTGTACACCGTCGAGCGAGGTGTAGCGATGCGTCCCCTCGGAAAAGCAGTAACCTGGGGTTTTGAGACGGGTTTCGACCTACCTGTTGCGCTCAACAAGACGACTTGCCTCATGGTGGCGGCTGTGAGAGGAGGGCAGGAGATTCGGCAGTCTAATGTGGGATGTATAGAGGGTACAAAGTTCAAGTCGACGTTCAAGGTGGTTGAGGATAAGAAGACGTCGAGGGCAGGGGGCATGCTTCAAAAGATCCTAGGAGGTCTGGCGTGACATGGAAAGCGTGCCATTTTTCTAGTTAATAGCGACATGATGGATATTGAACATTTATAATAATTTGTCTCTTTGAACTCCAGGTTAGTCGCTCTCGCGCATCACTAAGCTCTGAAAGTGTCGTGAACACCTCGCCACACTCCTCGAGGCAAAGGAACCCCCCAAGGGAAAGCGTGACATCGAGAAGAGGGCCTGTTACAACGGTCCTAAGCAGAGAGTGCTTTGCTGCCGGTTGATCACGGTTACACGAGATATGCCACTTCACATAAGATGCCTTGAGAGTGAAGGGGGACTCCGACCTCGCGTTTTGAGTACCTAGTAAGCCATTGATATGCCTAATAGGCAAAATATCTGTGTGTAGCCCTAGGGCTGGCGATCCTTGCTGCAATAAATTCTCTTGCATCGTCTGGTTCGTCTACCTTGTTAGTACCTAAACCCGAACTCGGCACAACCCGACCTATACGAGTAATTTCATCCACACAGATTGGCAGTGATCTACGCAAGCCTCGACCTTGTAACACAACAACAGGCCAATTAAACAGAACAAATTCCCTACCCGTCAGCAAGGCATATGCTCGGATCTCGGGTCAGCCTAGCCCCAAGTAAGACGACTGATCGACGTGTCCCGCGGAGGATTATATTCAAGACAAGACTCAACTGCCGTAGCCAATTAGATAATCACACAGTAGTTTAGGATCACCTCGCCAGGTAGGGATCCGCAGGCCAGCTTGTGGGATCAGCAGAGACATCGTGAGCTTCGTCAAGACATTGATGTTGTGGAATGTAAGCGCGGAGGGCGAGTCTGGCCGAGAGGGAGGATGATCAATTTACCTCAAACTACACCGCTTGGAACGACATACCATAACAACTATAAAGAGTTGGTGCTTTTCCCTGGGACTAATCCCTCTTCACCAAGAACAATACAAAAAATAGCTTCTCAAAACCCATATACTGAACCGGATCTTTCATATCTTCACCATGAAGTTCTACGCTGAGATCACCGTCATCGCTGCCACTGCGGCTACCCTTGCTCAGGCTGCCACGGTCAACGTCTGCAAGGGCCAGGGCAAGACCGAGTGCATCCCTGTTAATGCACCGGCGTTTATCTGCACCAACCTAGTCTCCGCAGGTAGGAAAGAACTCCCCAATATGTAAGCTATATATCCTGACAAATCGGTAGACGGACGTCCCTTCATCTCTGGCTACTCTGATGGCGCCGTCTGTGATATCTACAGCTCGCCCAACTGCAACGGAATTGGAAACACTGTTGATGGTGCTGGATGGTCCAAGTTCCCCTTCAATGTTTGGTCTATTGAGTGTTAAGAGGCGGTCTTCAAGAGACTACGAGTTGCTTAGGCTTGTTTGTAGAGGCGAGTGCTGTTGGAGGCACGGGTTATACGCAGAGTTCTCACATCTACCACAGTCGCTACTTCGAGTTTAAATGAAATCGGGAGTCCTTGAACTAATTCAAAAAGCCAAAGCACCTATTCTTAAATAGCTTTCTGTGAATGAACCATGCAGACATTTCATTCTGTCCCTTAACCTGAGGCAATTATTCAAAGTTTAGGCAATGGGCTGAGTGCATGCGGTTTCTAGAACTCGAAGCATCAATGAAGAGCATCATATATGTCGGCGGGTGACGTGTTGCTTTCTAATTTATCGTTCGAGAATCAAGACTTGGAATTCCTTCTCATGCTTAGAACAACTAAACACTGTTGACAAAACCTAAAAGTTCCTTTACTACTCCAGATTGCGCTTTCAAGTCTTCAAGAGTGAATTCGTTATTTGCATGTGAGCTTACAATGAGCCGCGATTGTATTCTGTGGTTCTGTGGCAGAGTCTTTCGAAGAGGGTGGACTGAACAACACTGAACCTGACGTGGCAGATTCAATAATACCACAAGTAGGAACTTGGCGAATTTTAGAACCGTAATATGTGCACTTTCATTTGAATTGACTCTGAATACCGGATGCGACTATGGGCTGCAGGTCGTGCCCCCCCCTGCCTCTAGGCCCCCTTCAGAGAGTACGAGTATACAACTCAAGCCACAACGACGGTCCTGGCAACTGGAACCGAAACCCTTTACGCGAGTGGCCATAACTATTCAACAAAGAATAACGGAAGCGTGAATGCCTGACCCGACAGAGGCAGCCTATCGAAAGTCAATTCACCTACCCAAGAACGGATTTCCCTTCCCGGAAACCCTCAATATGAGGCCAACTCATGCAGAGCGACCCGTCATAGACGCAAGCGGGATCAAATCCTTTCAAAACGTGGGGAAACATCGATATGAAAACGGTCGAGTGCAGTGAGACATGCCGCTCGTGTCGCGTCGGGAGCAAGGAATGTGGATATCACTGACGACGGGATTGTTGCACAATGTGCGGAACGGCTTCGGCAACAGGAATGGAGCCATGGCAATCAGATTTATTGGGCAGCTGAAAACACGAGAAAACTCAGAGAGGGGGTTGCGCATACCTCAATCGAACGATTCTTGGCAGAGGGGAGGAAAGTAAGGTTTGGTCAAGTCGGGCTAACTCTACTTAAAGAGCCCTCATGCCAGTGTCAAACATTCAGCTCCTCATCCACATTCATCTCAGTCGTTCAAGACACATCGAAATGCCGTCGTTTACTCAGAATTTGATGGGAGATTCTCCCGGGGGCAAAGGCTCTGACCTCCCATCCGCTGAAGTCAAAGCTGCTATTGATGCATGTGCTTCAGATCTGAGACTCATCAGCAAGACCATCCATGACAATCCTGAGCTTGGCTACAAAGAGTACACGGCCCACAAGGTCATCACAGACTTTCTAGAGAAGCAAGGCTTCACTGTGACCCGACATGCCTACGGCCTCGAGACCTCCTTTGAGGCCGAGTACGGATCTGGCGGCCGTCTCGTCGTCTTTTGCGCCGAAATCGATGCTCTGCCCGAGGTTGGCCATGCGTGTGGCCATAATCTTATCGCGACCTCATCCATTGCGGGATTCGTCGGCTTGGTCGGCGCAATCAAGGCATCTCCCATCAAAGGACGCGTGCGCATCCTCGGCACTCCAGCAGAAGAGGGTGGCGCAGGAAAAGTCAAGCTCTTGGAGGCCGGGGCCTTCAACAATGTCGACAGCGCCATCATGATGCATCCGACAGCTGATCATTCCTTTCCCCAAGGCTTCAGAGCCCTGGCGGGCGTCAAGTTCATTGCCAGCATGAAGCTCAGGGTAGAGTTCCGTGGTCACACAGCACATGCTGGCGGAGAGCCGTGGAAGGGACTCAATGCTTTGGATGCAGCTGTATCGTCGTACACCAACATTTCCATGTTGCGACAACAGATGCGGCCGGATGAGCGCATCCACGGAGTGATTGAGGATGGTGGAACGGTGCCAAACGTGATCCCCGAGTACTCGAGAATGAACTACTACATTCGAAGTCCGACAATCAAGGGCGCAAGGGAGTTGCTGGGCCGAGTCAAGAACTGCTTCGAAGCAGCAGCCAAGGCGACAGGCTGCGAGGTGAACTATATTGAGTGAGCTCCCCACGTCTCCCCATGAAGAGGACTCTACTAACTTGAAAAGGGTGCCTGCTTACACAGAGCTCCGCATCAACAACACTCTGAGCTACGAGTTTGCCAAGATCATGGGTACTCTAGGCGAGAAGGTCATCCCCAGAAGCGACGAGCCCTTTACCTTTTCCACCGACATGGGCAACGTCTCGTTCGCGGTGCCCTCATTCCACGGAGCCTTTGGAATCCCCGCACCCAAAGACGCGATGCCTCACCAGGCCAAGTTTGCTGAAGTGTCTGACACAGAGGCCGCTGTTGATATAGCCCTCTCTTGCGCCCACGGTATGGCGCTGTTGGGATGGAGGGTGTTGACGGATGATGAGTTCGCAGCGGGGGCCAGGAAGGACTTTAATACTCCTGATTACCCTGACCAAGAGATATGCGCACGGTGAGTCATGTAATGTATTTAGAAGGGTAAGCACATCCTGGATATTTGGACTAGAAAGCATTACTGGCCTGGTATAGGATGGCTCTGTGATTCAGAGATGGAGGACGCACAGGAGAGAATGTTTGCAGATCATGATTGGCATCGATAACAAATTGATTTCTCAATCTTGAATGAATCATACATGCCGGAATTGAGGTGTCTCCTGCATCTCATATGTAATGCGTGCCTGGGCTGGCGGGCCGCCTTTACCATGATGCCAGGGCAGACATCATTACTGCCACAGGCTCGTGTCGATACTCGAGCTACTAAGGACCTCATTCCGTTACCGGATGTTAAAGAACTCACGCACACCAGCTGTTAATTGGCCGTTTATCTCGTTCGGCAGGCTTGTTTGCTTGACAGCTGCCAACACCTGGTCGCCAGTGTTCACTCGGGCCTCTTTATTCCACCCTCTCCTCTGCCTCAATCCTCAACTCTTTACCTTCTAACCAACCCACCCTTAATCTCAAGGTCCGACTTCAACAATCGCGTCATCAACAGAATCCCCGAAAAGCCTCCCAGCGACGTCGGTATCCACGATGGCTTCCCCTCCCCACCGAAACACCCTGCCCGAAGGAGATCGACCCGCGGAGCAGCTAGAAGGCTCTTCGAACGATGCCATCCAGGAGCAGGCCACCGACACCCCACAGACCATGCAGCTGAAGAAACCCATTCTCGACGTCAGCACTGTTGTCACCCGCAACACCCTGGAGGAGGTAAATTTCCATCGTCATTGCTTCAATCGTGCCTTGAGCTCTACTAATTATGGTACCTAGTTCGCTGAGCTCATCTGGGGTCTTGAGCAAGTCAATTTGGACAGTCTGAATGAGAACGAGTTCGTCTTAACCTCCCACACACTCTCTCTGATCTTCCCATCCTCTGACAAGCTTCTAGCAATGCTCAGTCGGACGATCACATCGACGGGATCTTTACCGAAAACGATGCAATGACTTGGGCAGGCCTCTTCACCGATTCCCTTCTACACCGACGCGATCCCGTCATCTATCCCCTTTCATTCACGTGGGAATTACATCAAGCGGGCTTTCCTATTTACATGGTTCCTCGAACCTGGAATGGTGGTGATCGCATCCTCCGCACCAAGGATATAGAAGAGGCTACCATCTGTGTTCTGGCTAAAGTGGCGCCTCTGATTCGAAAGCTGGAACTCGCTAAGCTTGAAGAGGTGGATTGATTATCCATGAGGAGAGATGTGGACATGGGCAGCCTGCAGGAAACAACATGTGTGAATTTTTCATTGGGAATGACTCTAAGGTCGGGATACTCGGGCTAGGAAGGAGTCAAAGCCACATGGCCATTGCAGATTCATAAAGAATATGTCGTGATTGTTGTTCTTGGTGGTCTGTGAAGTTGATGATGATGTCGAGGGAAGAAGGCTATCACTCACTCTTTCCTTTCGGATGATGCTCATCGCAAAGAGCACCTGCGGGGACTGACAGCTCGCCCTGTCACTGTGACGGACCCAGATTGTTTTCTTTCTTTCATCTTTGCTAGTTTTCCCGAGTCCTTATTCACGACCGCATTCCCTGTGTGCTCATAAGCATTGTGTGAATCGTTCCGCAGCATCGAACTCGCTACAATGGTTGCTCAACAACCATCATCTTCCGTAGTATAGTGGTCAGTATGCAAGCTTGTCACGCTTGAGACCCGGGTTCAATTCCCGGCGGGAGAGATCGCCAGCACCTTCAAGGTGTGCTTCCTTTTTTTGTGATTTTTTTGCTCTTTGTTGGAGGTTGAAATGTTGGTTAAAGATCATTCTTGTGGTGTTGTTGCATCCATGGGAGGTGATAAGATTGTCTGAGCATCACGGGGTTAGTGGGCACGGGCACTAAACTTTAGTGGAAGCCTCCTGTATTTTGGAAGGTGTGCCCACACCCCGGCCGTTCACCTTTGAAGTCCATGTGTGTTTGCAATTCACAATTCCCATCTATTGAATACCCAAGATATCGGATAAGATGAATGGTAGTGTAGTATCCGAGAGATGAGATAATAGCTCCAACGATGACCATCTATCTTATGGTGGACGTAGAATGGGCAAGGTATCAAGGGGGTTGGCCGCCAAACAGGCCGCTCAAGGTGGCAGTGAATCACCAACAAGCAAGTGCACCAACACCAACAGCACTTCATCGAGTCTGCCTCGCCAGTTGAAACCGTATGGATGCAAAAGGCTGTCTCTAATGGTGTAAACGGTCTGCAAATATGGCCAACATCATACGCAAGGCATGCGGGAGGCCGTACCGCGCAGCTTACTCCCACATACATGAACCCTCGTTCCCCTTGGCCCAGGCAACTCTTCCATATGCCTACTTCCATCTCCCTTTAGACCGCGATTCATTCATTTGAA
Source organism: Fusarium vanettenii 77-13-4 (assembly GCF_000151355.1). NCBI lineage: Eukaryota > Fungi > Ascomycota > Sordariomycetes > Hypocreales > Nectriaceae > Fusarium > Fusarium vanettenii. Next base: position 1,059,105 of record NW_003315873.1, on the reverse strand, counting down.
GAAACAAGCAACGAACAAAGAGACATTTCGGTCCATTTGATAAACATGCACGCAATCGAATCCCTCTTTTGTTGCCTCGCTAGCCGAAGCGTCTCCGCGCCCATCGAGCCCACCGAGGCGATCGCCAACGAGAAGACAGTCATCACTCAACAACCAGTTCCCTACTCGGACGATGCGGCGGATCAATTTGTCGACATCCTTCAAACACATAGAGGCTCCCGTGATGAGCTGCACCGACGACTGAACGAGGTCGTGTCTGCCAATGGCTGGACCGAGAGCCTCGCTGAAGCGATCCTCCAAAAGATGGAGAAGCTCATCAAGGAGGGCGCAAAGATGGCACAACCTATGGCAGACGCGATCAAGAAGGCGACCGATACCGCTCTGGAGTTTGCAAAGGAGCACCCCGTATATACTGCCCTCATCGCAGCGGGCACTATCATCGCCATCGGCGTGCTCGTCATCTGCGACCTGGCCTGGGTATTGAATGCCCTCGGTTTCGCGGCGAAGGGGCCCCGTCTCGGTATGTTAACCTGAAGCTCATATTTCATTCCCTTCTGACCTTGTACGTAGGCAGCTTTGCGGCCCGTTGGATGAGCCAGATTGGCAATGTATCCAAGGGCTCCATCTATGCCTTCCTCCAGAGACTGGGAATGGTGTTGATGTAGACAGAGGCCTTGCTTGATTGGTGCTCGGCGATGATTGCAGAGCTCCGAGGACGGACTATTTGACTTGGGGGGCTAGTGGTCCATTCAATCCGCTGAATCACAGCATAAAAGGCTTATGATGATAAGTCTAAGAATACGTATAGACTTTACAATATCATTTATTTATTTTGTATTTTGATTTATTTATTTTAGTCTAATCTACGTCTATATAGCCCGGCAAAGGCCTCTTGCCTACCTGTAGTATGCCACTTGTTTCTTGGTCTCGGTGGGGGGATGTGGGAAATCTGCCTCGTTGATCTGGGTTGCATTTGACGATGACATGCTGTGATTGGCGCTCGGCCGCTGTTAGGGAGCCCCGAGGAGAATTCCGGGCACACGACAGGCACCTCCCTTGATGGCATTGGTCTGCAGGATAGTGCTTGTTCCTTTGAGTGCCAAGTTTGGGCGACAAACACTGTCAAGTCATATCCCTGATCTGTATCTTGACTTGATTGACAACGACCACATGAGAGAAAACACATGGCGAGCTGATTAGGCTACTACAATACAATTGAACTTTGTGAAGCTGTAGAAAAAAGGCTGCCGATCACGCATGTTCCACGGCGCAGCATTTGCAATCATGGGCTCCGGCGATCGGCAAGCCAAAGTTGCAATCATCACGACATTGCCAACTTTACCCCGCCATCTTCCCCACGGTCTCCATCTCCAACAAGCAACGAATGATTCATTTCTCGGCCTTGATCCGATTGTTCGAGGTCCATCTTGGTTCAATCATTTAAATCTCGACTGAGGTCTTGTTACTCTGTGCCTCTTCATCCTCCTTCAACTGTCACTTGATCAACCTCGGCATCATGCCTCTCCCCACATCATCCATCTACGAGCCGACGACGGCTGGCTTCACTGGCTATCCTTCACGGAGGAGTGTCGTTCACAGCACACAAGGCATCGTAGCAGCGCCTCAACCGCTAGCAGCCAACTGCGGTCTTGAAATTCTGCGAGCCGGAGGAAATGCCGCTGTAAGTCGCGCTCACCATGTTTAACCCCGCAATCATGATACTGATACAGCCAGGATGCTGCTGTTGCAGTTGGTACGTCGAGGATAACCACACCTGGATAATGACTAACCTCAATAGCCGCTGGCCTCAATGTCACCGAACCTGTTTCTACTGGCATCGGCGGTGACATGTTCCTCCTCTACTATGATGCCGCCACCAAGCAGGTCAAGGCGCTGAACGGCTCTGGTCGATCAGGAGCCAAATACACTCTCGAGACCATCCGAAAGGACCTCAAGATCGCTGACGGTACCATCGGCCAAATCCCTACTCACGATGTACTTGCTGCAACTATTCCTGGCGCTGCGGCTGGATGGTACGACACGGTTGAGAGATTCGGCAGTGGAAAGCTTAGCTTGAGCCAGATCCTTGATCCTGCTATTAGACTAGCAGAAAATGGCTTTCCCGTGTCCGAGATTGCTTCGCATTCGGTACGTTTTCTGTCCCGAATCAAGACTCTGCTAATAAGAATAGTGGCGCTCTCAAGAGAAGCTGTTGCGGGACTCCTCGCCCAACTATGCAGAGATGCTAAAGAAGGACCCCAAAGCCGAGAATGGCGTGAGAGCACCTGCGCCCGGCGAAGTCTTCAAGAACCCGACTCTCGCAAAGACATTCAGAACTCTAGCCACCGAGGGCAAGAAGGGCTTCTACAGCGGCCGCATCGCCGAAGAAATCGTCAAGGTCGTCCAAGACCTGGGCGGCCACCTGGAACTCGACGACTTGAAGCACCACCTCGAAACAGGCACCCAGAACACAGAGCCCATCTCAGTCAAATTCCGCGGCCAAGGTCTTACAAGCAAAGATCCCAACGGAGGTGTCGAGCTCTGGGAGCACCCTCCAAACGGCCAGGGCATCGTTGCTCTCATGGCCCTGGGCATAATCGAGCAGCTGGAGAAGCAGGGAAAGATTCCCATCTTTAAGCCCGAGGACTTTAATACGACACCATACCTCCACGCCATCATTGAGGCCCTTCGGCTTGGTTTCACGGATGCAAGCTGGTATGTCACAGATCCCGACGTGACAAAGGTGCCGACAGAGGGCTTGATCTCTCCCGAGTACCTCGCAGAGCGCGCCAAGATCTTTAATCCTTCAAAAGCCCACGATGGTGTCCAGCCTGGAAACCCATCATTCATCTCGCCTGCCCTACAGAGCTGTGATACCGTCTACTTTACCGTCACAGACTCTGCCGGCAACGCCGCGTCCTTCATCAACTCCAACTACGCCGGCTTCGGCACCGCCATCATCCCCAAGGGATGCGGTTTCACCCTGCAGAACCGGGGAGCCAACTTCTCTCTTGACCCCAAGCATCCTAACAAGCTCGAGCCTCGAAAGCGACCTTACCACACCATCATTCCCGGCATGGCCACCAACCTTAGCGACGGCTCCCTGCACTCTGCCTTTGGAGTTATGGGTGGCTTCAACCAGCCGCAGGGCCAATTGCAAGTTCTTCTAGGTCAGGCAGTCGCTCAATTGAACCCTCAACAGGCTCTTGATGCTCCCCGCATCTGCATCGGAGCCGGTATGCCAGATGAGGGCAACGTGTTGGACTGGACAGTCCATGTTGAGGAGGGAATACCCGAGGAGACTATTGAGGGATTGAAGAAGCTGGGTCACAATGTGGTTGTTCTTAAGAACTGGAAGAGGGCTATGTTTGGCCGCGGGCAGATTATCCGATATACCGTCGACCCTGACGGAACACCCATCTGGTCTGCCGGGAGTGACCCAAGAGCCGACGGAGGAGCATATCCTCAGTAGAGAAATACAATGTTTAATTACTTTCAAGTATAAGTATCAAACCATACTTTTCATATTCTTCCTGAGCTGAGTGTGGACGTGGGCGTGCGCTGTCAAACATCAGTTGGTCAGCTCAGCGAGCCGACTCCACCTCCAGCACAAAGGTGCCAAACGCCAACAAATCAAGCACATATAGCCTCCCAAACAGCACCTTTCAACCTCATACTCATGCCAAAACCACTACAAGAAAGCATACCAAAGCCCCCCACCGGGAACCAATTCCAAAATCTTGCTAATAAATGGTAATGACTCTTCGCTCCGAGTCCCGGGTCTGGAACTTCGTATGCGCGCTAACACGGTCGATCCATCGAATAATCCGATGACCGTACGACTCGCGCTGTAGGAGGAATTTACAAGGCGACCCAAAAAGATACCAGGCCTCGTAACCATTACTTACCTGAGTCCAGCCGCGGCCGTCAGGGCCTACAGACCCTCTCCTCTCTTTGAGGAGCGCATCTTTTGTAGAAGGCAACCCATAGTAGGGTCGGTCGAGGTATTGTATCTCTTTGACAAAAATACCCGTCACTTCCATGACAGTAGTTTTGTGGAGAGTCTCAGGGTGGATGGTTTCTCTAAAAGAAACAATCGCCTGACCATCCTTTCGGAAATAGCTCCCGAATGTGCCCCTCTCGAGATACGAAGTACGTGAATGGCCAAGTGGCTCTTCCCTAGTCCAGTCCACTACCCACGATGGTAGCTCTGGTCTTCGAACCAGATAGGAACTGTCCAGGAACAACAAGACATCGAGCCTATTCTCGAAGAGTATAATGTTTCTGGTTGTCTGGGTGAGGACATGACACAAGGTGATGTCGGCTGAGTAGTCGGGGGTAATTCCGTAACCGGGGTCAGCGAGCCCAATAAGGGCGTAAACCCGATCCCGATCATCAGAGGCCTTGGAATTTCGGGAGCGAGCAAGAATGGATGTTAGGCTATCAGTACCCTTCCATTCAGCTTTGGTCTTAAGCATGAACCTGGCTTTTTCTTGCAGTTTCAGGGCCTCTGTATGGCCTGGCGTGCAACCAAGGGGGGGAAAACACAAGCCGACATATAAAACCTCGCCATCACGGGGGCGTTCACCACCGATATACGGCCGGATTGCGACCCAGGCCTTCGTCCAAGAGATGTGGTGATGACCTGAAAGAAAGTTGGCATTCGCCGACACCATAAACTCCTGAAAGACCCAGGCTCTGCTCCACCATGAACTTTTAATAATCTCTTCCCAGAATGCGAGCACACCCTGTTCGAATTCAACATCTGTTGGACAAAAAACACTCATGTCCATGCCAGGAATCTTGCTGCCTTTGTCGGCCAAGTTTCTGCCTTGGTTGAAAAGTTCAACTAACCACTCCATGCCTCTGCCATGAGTGTTAGACGTCGATAAGCAAATGAGAGTCCGCTGTGCACTCTGATATATGTCTCTCATGAATCCAACTTGGTGAGATCTCTCAGAAAGATCAGCCTGATTGATGCAGATCTGGTCCGCCCACAGCAGACAGTCTTCATCGCCAGGCTGCGTCGTCCAAAAGTGTCGAGTGCATGTCAGCGCGTGGCAGAGATTGGCAAACACATTGCACTGGACGCCGTTGACGAGAATAATCTCTGTATTTCGTGGGTCGCCGGCGCAATAAGAGAGTGCCAAGTATTTGCCCCGTAGCTCGGCAATAGGTGCGCTGGGCAGCAACTCGCACTCGACCAGTCCGCTACCTGAGTCTGGAAGCACTTTGAGAAGGCGGATGTCTCGACGAGTGGGATCGAGTGCCTGGTATGGGTTTGTCGATAGGAAGATTTTGTTCTCTGGAGTGCAAAAGATGTCGTGCCCTGGTGGGCTCTTGTCCAGTTGGGGAGGGACTGAGGGTTCGCCACTGTGTCCCTCCATGGCATCAACGGAGACGTTATGGTAGGCAGTGTGGTCGGCAGACGGTCGAGAGAATGATCTCAAGATGTATAATAACCAATATTCGTAGTTTGGATAGAAGGAAGATTCTCAAGAGGGGCAGGGGAGTCTCTAAGGAAGGGAGCCTTTGGGGCTGAGTTCACGTGGGCTTCTCAGCCGGTGTCTCGCGGCGCACCATTTACTTTTCTAGCATTCCATCCAAATCTGAAATTAAGAATACTCGTGCTTTGATAGTAACATGTCCCCCTTCCATCCCATGTTTGGCTTGCTCCTCTGAGCGCTAGTTGATGCTCCGTCGGCTGGTCGGGTATCGCGACTACATGCAGGATGCAGGAGAACAAGACACGCAATGGAGCATGTATATTTGGCTTGAAAGCATCTTCGATATATAGATTAAGACATATGAATCAAAAATTCGGCTCTCATGCACGCCTGTGGCGCTGAATCCCTGGAGCCACGGTGATCGTAGCGAAATGTTCGCCGCAGTAGGAGGGACCTCCTCTCTTGGCTCACAGCAATCCGCTTACCTTGTATTTGAGGGAGCTGCCTAACAGCTGAGTCTGCGACCCAATGGGAGGCATTGAAACAGCGGAGTCGGGTGGCATTGAAACAGTCTGCAAGGCAGATTTGGCACACCTACCAACAGCACCTCCACATGTTGGGCGCATCTGCTCAAGAGCTGAAGCAGGAGTATTCAATTGCCTAGATGTCGCAAAAGACATATAATTGCCACAGTTGCCGAGTGGCTTGGAGTTAGCTATGTACCATTCTCAATCAAGAGCACCATTCCATCAATATGACCTCGGTTACCTGTACTTGCCCGCTGGCAGACTATCAGATGATGGTCGCCGACAATGGAAAGCCTATTTGCACAATGACTAACATAGCCAAAGGACTTGGACATAGTATCCGAGGCCAGAAGGATGATTCAAGGTTTGCTGAAACTGTCAAAGCATATCCCTCGCGCTTCACATCGAGCGCTGGTATCTCTGGGTACCAACTGCTAAACTGGAGCAATCGTTTTCACCGGCAGGGACTCGTCGAAATGACACATGAGTTTCTCTGTACGAGTGGAAATGGTCCGCTTTTTTGGCCTGATGAGAATGAGAATGAGTATGAAGATTCGTTGAGATATCCGGAACATAGAAACGAGTAAGTCGCATCCTGCTGTTACAGTCATGTATCATTGCTGACATCGCAACTCAGAACATTTGAAGAAATGGTACGGTTGTTCTTCAAGATCAATGACAACCAGAGAGCCAAGCAAAAACGCCTTTCGCGCTCGCGAAGGGCCTCGCAAGTTCATGGACAAATCCTTAATGCAGATTCGATGGACGGGCGGCTTCCAATTAGAGACGTGCTAGCTGAAGAGCCAATGCCACGTCCAACAAAGAGCCCAGATGATCTTAATGTACCTCCATATGCTAATGCACACCACCCTCTCTCAAAGCGGTTTGCTAACCATCACGCAGGTAGATTCCCCGAGTCAAAGAAGACCAACAAACAACCCTCGGCGTAGAGTCAAGCGACGGCGAGATCACCGGGGCAGTTGGCTGTTTGATGCGTATTCCGACCGCGGTCATGACAGGACCTCTGCAGGTCCATCTCACCGCAGGGAACAAGCGCCCACTGATGAGCTCACCGAGAGGCCTAGAGACGCTGAGAATGCTACCATGACTGATCCGCTGACTCAGTCAAACGTAGAGATGGAAAACACAACTCACAATAGAGCAGCCGATGGACCCCTGCAGCCGATGAACATTGGCAGAGCATCAGAGGGCCAAGCGGGAGCAGATCATGACAACAGAGCCCTTTGGCCATCATCAGGACAATCGCGAGAAGTGCCACAGAGTCGCCAAGCACTAATGCGAGGTCCCTCCGAGCCACCTGCTCAGCCAGTTGAAGAACGAGCGTCGCCCACGCCAGAGCCCAAGACCAGTCCCATCCTGGCACCTACGACACCTGCAGTTATCCACGGCGTCCACATCATTATCAGCGTTCAGACCTTCCCGTGGCTGAACCAGATATGGTATCCCAGGAGGGACTTTTTCCAGTATACGCTGAAGACCTTGTTTGAAGACCTGCCCTGGCAGGAGCCGTTCTACAAGGTGATTATGCTATTGGAGTTCCCGGGTGGCGTGATTATCGAAGATGTGCAAAGAGATGATGAAATGGGATTTAGGATCGTCTTGGCGAGATTTGAGCAAAAGATCGAGACGTTAAGAATGTGCTATGCCGCCCCAGATAAAGACGTCGTTCTAGAGGTTTCATTAGAGCCGGTAGGCCGTTACCAAGAACCCAGCGAACGAGTACGGGCTCTGCTAGGGAGGCACATACGATAGGAAGGGTTGCCTCATTGGACACGGTACACATATTTGATAGATTTCTATTTAGCAATTAGTAAATTCCTCACCACAGAAGAAGCTGTCTGAGATCTAACGGTGGTGAATGATGACGACACCTACCCTTGAGCGAGCCGAGAGAAATGTAAGGAATGGATTCATCGACAAGCCTCACATGTGAAGAGATGCCCATTCGCAAAGGTTTAGAGAAGGTCAATTCCCCAAATATAAATGAGAAATAGTACGCCAAATATTTCGGGCCTTCGTGGTGGTGCCGTAGTGATGGTTCGGACCTGTGATCTCGGGTTTCAACTTTATCATAACCCGATGACTCGACATTTGTTTTGGGCGAGATTCCTGTTGAAGATCAATCGATCCCAGCCCGGGATTTGTCAGCCATTGAGCTCAGGAACATCGAATACCAACACCCAAATCCCCGATTGATGCAGAGATAAACCAGAAAAATTATATTCTTTTTGCTGTACTTTATTCATCGCTGTACAGAGGTATCTCATGCCCATGTATCTTATCCATTACACTCGTAGGTATTTGTACATTTGGACCCGGTCCAGCTCGGATGCCATCTTTCGTCTACTCCTTCTTGTCGCCCTCGCCGAGCTCTCCCTCAAGGATAACCTTCTTCTCCTCAAAGAGCTTGGCCAGATCGCCGTTCTGGTGCATGGAAACAAGAATGTCGCAGCCTCCCACAAAGTCCTTCTCGACGTAGAGCTGAGGGATCGTGGGCCAGTCCGAGTACTCCTTGATTCCCTCTCGGAGCTCGGGGTCCTCGAGGACGTTGAAAGCGGCAAACTTTTCGGGGTTGACGCCCTGGAGGCCGAGGATCTGGATCGCGGCGCGGGAGAAGCCGCACTGGGGCATCTCGGGTGTTCCCTTCATGAACAGCACCACCGGCGCCGATGCGACCGCCTTATCGATGGCTGCCCGGGTCTGGTCCGAGAGTAGGCGCGCCTGGAAGGGAGTAAGAGGGGAGATGGGAGCGCGGAAGAGGGAGGCCGAGGAGCGGACGGCGGCGGGCCGGGCGGCTTGCCGGAGGAGGGACTTGAGTAAAAGGTTAGTGAACCGGAGCGAAAGCGGGGCGAAGCCGGAGGTAACATACCGAGGCGACCGTTCGCGAGAACATGTTGGCAGCTGTGAAGGGAAAGTGGTGAGAGGAGGAGGATTGGCAGCGCAAAAGTTGATTAGAGGCCGGATGGCGGAGGAACTGGATTAGGTCATGCAAAGAGGATGTTTCGGTGCCGTCCCCGGAGAACGGTGGCGATTCGCCAATCAGAGGGCATGCAATTGGTGACACTTGTGGCTGATGAGGTGCTCGACTGTGGCTGGTGCTGTGGCGATCTGGTTACTCCACCCGGCCCCGGTATCAGCTGCAATCCGGCAGAGTAGCCGGTCGAGGCACGAGATACACCAAACAAAGCTGAATCGGCTCATGTTATTCATACTTTTTTCAAGAACCGGGAATCTTGAGCTGAAACCAGTCACGTTGTCAGGCCATCGGGAAGGCGCTCCCGGAGGGCCAAGTGCGAGAATCGGCGCTGCCCCCGTGATGCTGTAGAGTTCGTCGGATGACGCGGGGTGATGGCGGGGTTAGATAAAGGATGGCAACCTCTCAACAAGCCAGAAATTCGTTCATGGCCAAGCTTTGGAATTGAATTCCTCAATCATATCATTCTTTCTATACAAAACAACCGAATTACATCGAAAGAGCCGACGCAAGCCCTTGTTGAATGCACTCCACCACACTGCGGCTTTAACCCGTCACATCTCACATCTATCCGGATAGCTTCATAATCACATCACCACCTTAGCTGAATAATCACCCGCCAAGAAATCTCATCGACTTCGGGAAAGAAATCTCGGATTTTCCCCACGATGCTTCACATCATCCAAAAGGGCCACGACGCCCACCACGAGCACCTCATGCGAAACTCAACCGAAACCCTCGAAAAGGCCCGGAATGATGGCAAGCGCCATATCCTTCTCGCTGCCTCTGGGTCTGTCGCGACGATAAAGCTCGTCCAAATCATCAAGGGCCTCAAACCTCAGACGAATATCTCCATCCGTATCATCCTCACACAATCTGCGACGCAGTTTCTCTCTGGCTTGACAGTTGAGCAGCCCACAGTGGACGAGCTCGCTCACCTGCCCAACGTCGACGCCCTCTACACTGATGCCTCTGAATGGGCTCAGCCATGGAAGCGCAACGCCCCAATCTTGCATATTGAGCTGCGACGGTGGGCAGACGTTCTTGTGATTGCGCCACTCAGCGCAAACACCCTAGCCAAGGTCGTCAACGGCATGTGCGACAACCTTCTGACGAGTGTGATCCGTGCCTGGGACACCACAGGAGCCGTCGACGGCAAGAAGAAGAAGATTCTAGTTGCTCCGGCTATGAATACGTGTATGTGGAACCATCCCATCACGGCGACGCAGATCCGCGTGCTCGAGAAGGACTGGGGCGGCGAGAATGGATGGTTCGAGGTGTTGCGCCCAGTGTCGAAGAACCTGGCATGTGGAGATACTGGGAACGGAGCCATGATCCCTTGGGAGAATGTTGTTGAAGCGATTGCGGAAAAGATCAAGGCATAAGGATAAAAGGAAAACGAAAAGGGTTAAATGAAGATTTGTACGAGATTCATGTCCGATAGTCACTGGAGGTTGGTTCTGGCGTTTGAGAGACATCAAAATGGACATATTGGGTATGCTCGGTGGAAAAGGCCTGGAAGCATGCTGAAGGATTTAATACATGATCACATTGGACTCAGCCTTTACTTACCGAATTGAATGAATGAATGAAACTGGGTTTCTAGCAACAGAGATCGACCGTGGAGTATTTGTCCATCGGGTCACGGTTCAATGGGTGCTCGAGATCTCGGGTGGCATGCGTGGTCAGTGTCAGAGCCGCTCCTTCCTAACAAAGTTGCAACAGCACCTGCATCAACCACGCAAGACGAACCCCAAACTTTTCATCGACATTTCCTCTTCGCAAAATTCCTACCGACTTACCTGTCGTCGTCGCCCGTCCTCTCTCGCCATCTCGGAAGGGTGACCATGGACTCGTCCTCTCGTCTTCTTAATTCGACCTCCAGTCTTTGGGGCGATGAGAACGCTTGTCCCTCTAGCCTGCGCGCACGTCTTCGCGATGATCACACCCCGGCGACGAGCTCCTCCACCAAGCCAGCACCGTACCAGGACGTCTACCAGCAAGTCCAAGCATGTCTAGGGAGTCATTTGCTTGCCCCAAAGACCGACAACAAGACTGCACAGACGTCTGACACCAAAGACCCAGCAATCCAGCTTCGAGGCAAGTCGTCACTCCGGATCTGGAAGAATGCACAGGCTGATATTAAGCAGAGGCGTTTGCTCGGATGGGCATGAACCTTCACTCATCTGCGATTGAGCATCTCGTGCAAGCGCATTCTGAAGTCCAGTCCAGAATCACCCGGTTTTCCAATGAAACCGGCGCGACTTTGGCAGAGTGCAATGATGTCTACTCCAACATTGTTTATCCCCTGTCCGCGACTCTCTGCCACTCTGATAACCATCCTCGAGCGACAATTGCTATCCACTTGGCCAACCTGAAGAACGAGATCGTCGCGGCGAAAGAGGAGATCCACCGACTCAGCGACGAATAGCATGCTTGCTGTCGAAGTGAAACAGAAGCTTGGAGTGCCCTTGAGAAAGAGCTTGAAGACCAAAGTCCAGGGCTTACCGAACTCGATAAAGAGACTGCCAAGATGGCATATGTATTCAAGGCGGAGGCGGAAGACATTGTCAAGACCAAATGTCGATTGTTGGGTGAGATTGAAAAGGTATTGTTGCACCATTCTCAAGGTATTGCGCTCGCTGACTTGACTAGGAGTTTAAAGCTGATATACAGGCCGAGACGTTGAGAATGATGCAGAACTTCTTTGTTGACGAGTAGCATGGTTGTCATGTAACCCGAGTTGTCTTTTGATCTGCGTGGAGAACTTGGAAGATGTCACAGGCTCACGTATGTATTGCCATCGCTCAGACAGTCAGCTGTGTCTATTTTATTTTATTTTAATTCTCATTACGGTCTGCAGCTATGCCGCCTCCGCCTCTTCGTGTCATGCAACATGCACAGGACCACCCTTGGTCCCTTTTGTATCAATAATATCCGCTAAACGCCGTCCCATGAACAATCCAATGCAAGAATTCCCTGTTCTACGCGAGAACTCGTTTTGTTGAAGCATGCTTATTGCTTCTCGGGGATGACAACACCCCAGGGGTGCTGGGTACGGCCGTACATGATGTCACCCAGCCAGCCCTTGATCTTGCTGGTGACCATTCCAGGCGCACCCTCAACACCCATGGGGATGTTGATGTCCTTACCACGGTGGTGGATCTGGGAGACGGGGCAGATAAAGTACTGAAAGGGAAGTTAGCAATTGACTAGCGAATCATTCAATTTGGGTTCAACTTACGGCAGTACCAGCAGCGAAAGCCTCAATGATGCGGCCTTCGGCGTCGGCCTCGAGAACCTCGGCGATGTTGTACTTTCGCTCGGTAATCTCGAACTCGTCGCCCAATCGCTCGCGGGCCAGCTCGAGGCAGCTTCGTCGAGTAACACCGTCGAGGATCAGCTTGTCGTCGAGAGGAGCAGTGATGATTTCCTTCTTGCCGTCCTTGCGCTTCCAGATGACAAAGAAGTTGCTGGCACCGGCCTCGGTACACTCGCCCTGAGCACCGTACAGCCAGAGAATCTGGTGGTAGCCGCGAGTTCTGGCATCGGCAGTGGCCAGCAGGGAAGGACCGTAGTTGGCGCCGACCTTGGCGTAACCGAAGCCACCAACCCAGGCGCGGACCATGTCGTCGGGAGAGGTGTGAAGTCGCATTCCACCGGCGGGAGCATCCAGGCGGGGCATGAAGGTGACAATGATGTAGAGGAGGGCGGCCTTGGGAGCAGCAACACCGAGCTGAGGAGCGGTGCCAATGACGGTAGGTCGGATGTACAGGAAGTTTCCAGGCTGGTCCTTGGGGAGCCACTTGGGACCATCGACGGAAAGAAGGGCGATCATGAGCTTCTCGATCTCGGAGGGCTCGAAGATGGGGAGGGAGATTCGGCCGGCAGACATTCGGAGACGAGCAGCGTTGCGGTCAGGACGGAAGATGCGGAGCTTGCCATCGTAACCACGGTAGGTCTTGAGACCCTCGAAGCACTCGGTAGCGTAGTGCAAGACCGAGGCGGTGGGCATGAGGCTCAAAGGACCGTAGGGCTTGAGCTCGGGAGCAGCCCAGCCGGTGGATTGGTGCCAGGAAGCGAGAACCATGTGGTCGGTGGCGATGGTCTCGTCGCCGGAGTGGGCAGTGGCCTCATCGGGGACGGCACGAGGGTTCTGGGTGTAGGTGTAGGTGAGCTTGGAGGCGTCGAGGGGAGCCTGGTTGGATTGGCCGTTGACGATGGCAGGCTGAGCGGCCTCCTTCTTGTGAATGGCGGCAGCCGTCAGGTTGACGTCCTGGGTTTCGACAGCAGAGGGAGCCATGGTGTTGACGGGTCAATTGGGTCGAGTCGAGGTGTTGTTGGGGTGAGAGAAGAGATGGTGTCGATGTGACTCAGTTTGATGTGACTCAAATTTACAGCAACAAAGAGGAGGTGGGAGCTACAACAAGCACGTCAAGCAACACGCACTATTAACAACCAATGCAACAGATGAGTCTGAAGAAGCAAGAAAGAAGAAAAGAACTAAAGTCTGCAGAGGCAAACTTTATAGAAGGGGCGTTTGCTCCCCTGGACTCATGACTGTGACTCTATTGTTCTCCCTCTCCACCAAAAACCCTTGACTAACGTTAGAGGGAGCGCCGAGAAGGGGGCCAGGTGACCTGTTGCAAAAAAAAAAGTCCGTCCCCGCCAGCCCGGATAGCCCGCCTCTGCCCGCACCGCTCTCGGCTCCGGCGTAGTGTTTTTTTCTTCTTGATAACACGGGAGTGGCCATGATGAGGTGGTACATGGGCAGCCGCGCAACCCGGTATGCAGGCGATAGGTACCCCTCCGGGTTAACGTGGGTCCCCGGGTTGAGAGGGTGTGGTGAGAGAGCCGCCTTGTTGGGATGAGGCTAGATTGTTCATTTTGAGGGGCGAATGATTGTGTTTCTAGACTTTTTCTGAGAGTCATTGGCTTGGAGTTTGACAGAAGTTTCTACTCAAAGGGGGGATCTACGTGCCACGGAAGATGAAGCCATGGCATGGAAAATTCTTTCCCATTGAAGATGGTTCTTTTCTGTCTCACCTTACCCAGCAATGGTTACAATGCCACCATCTCGATTTCTACAGGGATTCTATGGCCGAGGTCGGTTCGGCTCTTGGTAAAGAGTGCGGAAACAAAAAGCAAGAAAAAAGGCAATTGTCAATTCTACCCTTTGATGGAAGCCCCACCGACAGGGCGCTTGCAAAAACTCCACAGCAAACTGATAACAAACTACAAGCATGAGGTGAAAATGACCTGGATTGCGTGTTTACTCGCGAGACGGTCACCTGCTTCTTAATCCCAGCTTATCATTTCTGATATGGGGGTCTGTCTGACCTTCCCTAATCATAGAATGGATCTGATTGTGTTTATTTTGCATATTGTTCTTTAGTGTGTGTCATCCACCCTCTCGGCATTAAAAAAACATTCTTTGTCGTTGATATCACGGGGGGCGGAATTGGAGGCGCCCACCGCGTCTAACCGCCAATTGCCATTGCAACCCCCCGCGCAGCCGGTTTATGATGAGGTCATTGGTGAGAGCCGCCGCAGCAAGGGGAAAAAAACAATGGACACAAGTCCGGGTCACATTACATGAACCTGCAGCGGGCTTATCGACGATCGGGGCTGCCGACTAGAGCCGTGCTACTGACGAGTACGTACTCGGCTTTCTTCTGAGGAGGGGTTGGGTTGCATGGCAGACATGATCCATGTTCTTATCGTGAGTTGTCATGATGAAGGTGTCGCCGGCTAAATTACCTATGCAAAAAGGTGTTTGTATTTACTAACGTGTATTTCTAGGTATCATGGTTAACTGATTACTTTCCCGTCTCTTAGTCTTTACCGGGGGCCTGTTGAAGACCGATTTTATTCCATCATCCTTGTCTTCCCATCTCGAGACAAGCCATGCGCAGACCGCCAGACCGCCACGTTTCCCGCCACTACACACCATCACGCCCTCTCGGCCTCCTTCTGACGTTGCTCCTCCTCAAGAATCTCACGCTCGCGTGCCGCTGCCTCGACTTCGGCCTTCATGCCCTTGGCTCTCTGTCGCGCTTCGTACATGTCGCGGCTCTTCATGATGCGCTGGACAATCTCGCCGGCGTTGACGTGTGCGAAAGTGTGGTCTCCGATTTCGCGGTAGATGCCCATGGCTTTGGGTGCCGTGTAGGGGTCGTAGGTGAGAGGGATGAAGGACGTGGGACCGTGGTAGACGGCGTCTGGGAGGCCGCGCGGTAATGAGCAGAGGTAGCTCTCGGTGGGGGTAAACGGGGCGCCAAAGACGACAGCGTTGATGTACTGGGAGTTGTTAGGAGATGTGATTATACGCGGTGAGAACTTCAACTGACCTTGCACTGGAGAACACAGAGACCGCGCTCGAAAATGTTCATGATGGGATAGTTGACCCCCTTCCACTGGTTAATGACCTCGTCATCATGAACACCAACAACGACGTAGGCAGGAGGATAATCCTCGCCCTTGCCCTTGCGCTCATTGACAGCCTGCTCAGAGTACCAACCCTCCTCTCGCGCAAGCTCCTCCTCCTGGAGAAGTACCTTTCGGAGAAACTCGATGTGGCCACTGGAGAAGAGGTCGTATCCGCCATCGACGTAGACGACGCGCTGGCCGGGCTTGGGACCAGGTCCTTCGATTAATTGGCTGAAGACACCCTTTTCTTCCTCACCGTCTTCGGCCTTGGCTTCCCTGGAGGCCTTCCATTGCCAGACATCGACGCCGGGGGCCTTGCCAGACTCGTCAGTGGCGTAGAGCCGCATGCGCTCCAGCATAGCTTTTCCTTCAGCGATACGCTCCTCTTCGGTGCCGTGGCCCTCTTGACCGGCGAGCTTCTTCTCAAGGGACTTGATGAAATGCGTCCTGGTGCACAGAAGCATGCGACCGACGAGGTCGGTGGTGGAGATGCCAGGAGAGCGCTTAACAACCTTGAACCGACCCGCCTCCTTGACGAAGCGGTAGCAGTCGTTTCCATCGCTATCGGAGGTGATGTCGTCGCCGTGAACGACATACTTGCAGCCGTAGTGAGTGATGTAGGGGAGTGAGGTGACGTAAGGTGCATGACCGACTGAACGCGTTACCCATCGGCAGGCGTCTGTGGCAGCAAGACTATAGTGAGTTAGTAGACGTTGAGTGACGAGTCTGCCGCTCGACAGACCGATAGAGCATGTAAAATCACCGTTCTTCGAGGGTCATGACAGTGGGACCTTTGTTGGCGAGGATGGCCTCATCCGAGTGGACGCCAGCGTAAAGCTCGGTGCCAAGCTGACGAGCCTGGACGATGGCACCAGCATGGCCTATTGAAGTCAGTTGAGGTCCATAAAGAGACTGTAGATAGACCTACCGTGGTGGAAAAAGTCAAAGCAGCCATCGACCCAGATACGACCCTCCAGCAACTCAGGCGCGGGGTCACCTTCAAGGTGAAGTTCATCGTTGGTGGGGTCAGTGGAGGCCATGACGATCTAAAGAACTGTAGAGAGCTGATAGGAGATACTGTGCAGCAGGTTTCACGTGGGGTGAGACTTGGTAGAAAGAAGATGAAAAGGGGAGGCGGTGATGAGAAAGGGTCCGTCCCCTTTGGAGGTGTGATTCCCAAGAAAGGACAAGGTACGTAGCCGTTGGGGCGAGAAGCTTGGGGAGCTTGAGCGGGACTAACAATTTCGGGATGTGGGGAGGTTGGTGTTTGATTGGTTGGTGCCTGGCTGGTGCGTCTGCCACTTGAAGAGCTTCCCCGAGCTATTTTGTTGTAGATTCATGCACATTCAACGGTGATTGTGTTTTTTGTCTGGTGGTTTAGCTCTACATGGATCGCTTTATATGATGTATTCATTTGAGACTAGAAATGAACCATCTGGTATACAAAGAACGCACCGAATCTCTCAAATGCCTTTATCACATGCAATCATGATTGCCCCACCGTCAGCCAACACGAGCTTGAGACATACGTACGCCATATCCCAATTCAACAAATCCACCAACTCCAAGTCTCCTCGGCGCCGGCCATGATATCAATTTCCGTCGTAGCCTCCGAGTACCATCTCCGTCGTCTTCGCCGTCTTCTCTCACCGAGGCCCCAAAGTTAACCACTGTCCCGGAGCTCAAGACCCTGGCAAATCTCCACTTTGCCCGGCCCTTGCCCGCCACGTTGCCGATCGATTGGCTCCGCTTCT
The DNA here is from genome assembly GCF_000151355.1 of Fusarium vanettenii 77-13-4. Taxonomy (NCBI): domain Eukaryota; kingdom Fungi; phylum Ascomycota; class Sordariomycetes; order Hypocreales; family Nectriaceae; genus Fusarium; species Fusarium vanettenii. The sequence goes on along the minus strand of NW_003315873.1, from coordinate 1,041,953 downwards.
TGCTTCGGCCGGAAAGTCTTCGGGCCAAGATCCTCCGGGGATGTATCTGAACAACGCCGGCCATGTGGTTAAGGAACATGAGGGGCATGGATTAAGACGCGATGACACCTTGGGAAGATGATCCCGATGGGGTTGCAAATACTTAAGTCCAACGTCAGCACCTCAATGACGATCTTGTTCTTCAGTCTCTGCTACTCAGGACCACTTCTCGTTTCAACTGAGCCTTCAAAATGAAGCTGTCCATCGTTTCCGCCCTCCTGGCCCTGACGCCTGCTACTCTGGCTGACTGGCACTTTGCTAAGAACAAGGAGATCAAGTATACGGCCGTCCCGGAATTCTTCATGCAGGATGATGCGGCCACTGACCCCAAGACGTTTGACTACGTATGTCTTCCTTTGTCAATGGTTAAGTGATATACTGACGACTTCAGGCTCAATGGAACTTTGGTCTCTTGAACCGCACTTATCCCACTGATCCCAAGAACCCTCGCAAGGGTTACAAGACTCAGTGGGAGCGTTTCGCTCAGTATGTCAAGCACCTGAACCGCAATGCCAGCCGTGACAGGGTCCGATACAAGGTCCTTGTTATGGGCCGTCACGGCGAGGGCTGGCACAACGCTGCTGAGAGCTTCTACGGCACTCCTGCTTGGAACGTAAGTCATCCTGTAATTATCATTAGGTACTCAAGCTGACTGGGTATAGTGCTATTGGGGCGAGCAGTCTGGCAATGGCACTGCTATCTGGGAGGATCCTCTTCTCACCCCCGCAGGTCTTAGCGAGGCTTACAAGGCCAACGCCTACTTCAAGACTCGATTCGAGAATGAGGGTATGCCCTACTTCGAGTCCTACTACACCTCTCCTCTGGCCCGCTGCGTCGTCACTGCCCACGAGACCTTTAAGGGTCTGAAGCTCCCCAAGTCGAACCGATTTGAGCCTATTGTCAAGGAGTGGCTTCGTGAGGGTGTCAGCATCCGCACCTGCGACCACCGTTCCAGCAAGAGCTACATCAAGACTCTGACTCCCAAGATCAAGTTCGAGAAGGGTTTCTCTGAGAAGGACAAGCTTTGGACTGGCAAGAAGGGCGAGACTGGTGATCATCAGCTGGCTCGCAGCAAGGAGGTTCTCGACGATATCTTTACCAGCGACAATGCCGTTTGGATCAGCATCTCTAGCCACTCTGGCGAGATCACCAAGCTTCTTCAGGCCCTCAACCACCAGCCCTTCCGTCTGGCTACTGGTCAAATCATCCCCGTCCTTGTCAAGGCGGAGGTCGTCTACGAGGAGCCCACCTCGACCTACGTCTCTTGGACCACCGAGGCCACTTGCAACGCTCCCCCAGTCACGAGCATCGCAGGCCAGGGCTGTGTCTGCTCCAGCACTGCCACCTTGGCTTCTACGCCTGCAAAGGCTACAAGCTAGATGGAGATAGCAATGTTGATGGAAAAAGGAAATAGATCTTGATTATATAGCGAGTGCTGACTTGGTACATAAGAAATAGTACGGATCGCTTGACTTGAGTACATATGAAAACTTGGCAGAAAATGCCGAATGTCCCCGCGGCTTTTGTGACAATCTTGCCGCTCACAATGTTTCTTCCCCTTTCTTATGACGCTGCGCCAATACACCTGGCACCGTCTCCCGTCAACGCCAGTAAAGTTCCGCCCTTGGGCAGAGCCACTGGATTGGTGTTGGGACTGCGGATGTTGAACCTCCAAGTGGTCCCAAGAACAGTCTCTTGAGCGTACAGCATGCCGTCAGAAGTTCCCCATACGATATCCCAGACGAGGCCACCGCCCAGAACACTGAGTATACCCCATGTCTTGTGGACCTCCCACTTCATCGTGTCGAGATTGAACTTGATGACATTGGTGGATAGAATGCCGGTAAAGAGAAGCGAGAACTGTACCGAGTAGAGGTAGTTTCCGCTTCCTGGTACAAACGCCCAGTCACCCACGCCAGACAAGATACCCATGTTGGATAGACCAGTCGTGATGGTGTTGCCAAAAGTTGCAGATGCGGGATTGACATCGATCTGGAAATACTTTCTGCCTCCTTCTGAGACCCAGAAGCGTCCAACGTCGTCAATGTCACCCAGAGTGATGCTTGTGCTGTCGATACGATGCGGGAGAACATCCCAGTTTCCGTTCTTTGCGACACGCATAAGCCAAGAACCAGGCTGACCACCAAGTAGACTGCCGAGAAGGATATCAAGTAGTGGATCGGTGATGACGGCGTAGATATAGTTGTCGAGCTTGTTGAAGCCGATGGCATTGATGAACCCGCCGTCTGTACCGATGTAACCAATGGAGCTTCTGCTTCCGTCGGCGAAATTGACCATGACGAGTCGGCGGCCATCGAGGGCGTAACCCATCTTGTTGCAGTCAAAAGTGGGCATGAGCTTGATGGATGAAGTAGTGGACGTGGTGGAAGTGCTGCTTGTGGTTGTAGGTGGTGCTGTGGTTGTAGGGGGCCTGGTGGATGAACTACTGCTGACTGAAGTACTTGTGGCGCTGCTCGAGGTTGAGATTGAGCTGCTAGTGGAAGCAACAGCGCTGCTAGACGAGCTTGTCGTGGCACTAGAAGAGGTGCTTGCGACGGAGCTGCTAGAAGTTGAACCAGGAGCAGAAGTACTTGATGTTGAAGCTGGTGCTGAACTACTGCTGGTAGCTGAGCTAGCGGACGACGTGCTCGCGTGTGAACTTGTCGAGGCGCTGCTTGTGCTGACACTGGAGGAACTGCTGGCATGCGAAGAATCCAAAGCGTGGCTGGATGTTGACTGAGTTGCAGAGGAGCTAGTGGACGTTCCAGAGTTTCCACCAGAAGCGCTTGAAGAGGAAGACGCGGAGTCCGAATGACTGGAGGAGGACCCGGCTCCTGAGTTCGCGCTGGATGAGCTCTGGGAGATATCCTCAACATCGACAAGGACACCAGATGTACTCGAAGCGTCTCCTGAGTGTGAAGGTCCATGTGACGAGGTGTGAGATGCATGAGAAGTTCCAGTATGGGACGTGGCGCTGCCTGAATGTCCATCACTGGCACCGGTCTCTGAAGACAAATCTGCAGACGAGGCACCAGCTTGAGGTGTAAGAGAGGTCTGATCACCAGAGTGACTGGTGATTGATGCTCCAGTGTGATGATCTCCAGTGGGAGTCTCAATGATGAGAGTGCCATGCTCACCATCTGCAGTTGGGGGTTCATAGATGGTGTGCGAAGTTGAGCGAGTACCAGCCCTGAAGACGGTGACGTTGTGACCTGGAGTATCCACCAGAGTAGTCTCACCAGCGGAGTTGGTAGCAAGCACGGCAGTTGGTGTCTCGATGATGACTGTTCCTGGCTGGCCTGAAGCTGGAGGGATATAAATGGTGTGTGTAGTTGTCAAGGAACCATCTCTGATGATTGTGACATCGTCGTCTGAGGGTGTCCAAGTGGGCTCGCTGGGAGCATCGGTGATACCAACCACGGGCAATTCAATAATAACCGTGCCAGGCTCATTGGAGGCAGTCGGGGGAATGTAGACAGTATGAGTGGTTGAGAGAGTTCCTCCCCGGACAACAGTCACATTGGCGATGCCCGAAGGAGAGTCAGTCGTGGTCTCAGCAGGTCCATCAGTGATGTGAACAGTGGGCGTCTCAATGATGACGGTTCCAGGCTCATTGGATGCTGTAGCCGGAATGAATATTGTATGCGTCGTTGAGTGAGGGCCACCGCGAATGATGGTCGAGTTGGCAATCGCGGGAGAGATGGTCTCACCAGCTGAGTTGGTGACAGGCACGGTAGGTGTCTCGATAATGACAGTTCCTGGTTCGTTGGATCCTGTAGCTGGTTCGTAAACGGTATGCGAAGTCGAGCGGGTTCCGGCCCTGTAGATGGTGACATTGCCGCTTCCATGGTCTGGTGCAACTGTGGTGTGTTCGGCTGTGTGGCTGCCCGTGTGGGTGATGCTTCCAGATTCTGTCTCCTCGGGGCCCGTGGTCGGCGTTTCGATAATGATAGTACCAGATTCATCAGAAGCTGTAGCAGGCATGAATATCGTTCTTGTAGTTGATCGAGTGCCAGCTCGGTAGATAGTAACATTGCCACCGGCCGATGAGGGTGCGATTGTGGTTCCGTGATGTGCCCCGTGGGAAGAAGAAGGAAGCTCGCCTTGCGGCGTGACGATGAAGACCGTTCCCGGATCGTTCGATTCGCCGGGTACGTAACTGGTATAACCAGCCGTGCCTGATCCACCACTGAAGACAGTAACGGTAGGTCTATCTGAGGTGATGCCATCATCAAGGTCAGAGGGATCAGCATCAGGATCCGAGGTAGGAGTGACGATATAGAGGGTTCCAGGTTCGCCAGAGGCTCCTGTGACGTATGTAGTGTGCGAGGTAGAGCCGGGTCCTCCACTGAAGACAGTGACAGTAGGGCTTTCATTATCACCTCCAGTGGGAGTGACAATGAATACTGTTCCGGGTTCCCCTGAATCGCCTGGCACATATGTAGTGTGTCCAACTGTACCTGGCCCACCACTGAACACCGTGACGGTAGGGCTGTCTGAAGCACCTCCTGTAGGGGTGACGATGAACAAAGTACCTGGATCATCATCTTCACCTGGGACATAGGTCGTATGGCCCGCAGTACCGGGACCGCCGCTGTGGACGGTAACTGTGTGACGACCTGAAGAGCTTGCCTCAGTAGGCGTAACAATGAAGAGAGTGCCTGGTTCGTCGTCTTCTCCTGGAACGTAAGTGGTATGCGCAACGGTTCCAGGTCCACCACTGTGAACAGTAACAGTATGACGTCCTGTCGAGGTGCCAGTTCCTGAATGGCTTCCAGTAGGCGTAACGATATACAAAGTCCCGGGTTCATCATCTTCACCTGGCACGTATGAAGTATGTGCTTCTGAGCCGGGCCCTCCGCTGTGAACAGTAACAGTTTGACGCCCTGTGGAGGTTCCAGTAGGCGTAACGATATACAAAGTGCCTGGTTCATCGTCTTCGCCAGGGACGTAAGTGGTATGCGCGACGGAGCCAGAGCCACCACTGTGAATAGTAACGGTTTGGCGTCCCGAGGAGCTGCCAGTTGGCGTGACGATGTATAGAGTACCGGGCTCATCGTCTTCACCTGGCACATATGTGGTGTGCGGCGTAGAAGCTGGCCCACCACTGTGGATGGTGACGGTATGACGTCCCGAATGGCTGACAGTCGGCGTAACAATGAAGACGGTACCGACCTCGCCGTCAACTCCAGGCACGTATGTGGTGTGGGCAGCTGTGCCAGGCCCACCACTGTAAACAGTAGCGGTTTGGCCGTCTGAATCGCCTCCGGTTGGAGTGACGATGTAAAGAGTGCCGGGTTCACCAGAAGCACCAGGGACATACGTGGTGTGCCCAACCGAGCCTGGTCCTCCACTGAAGACTGTGACAGTGGGACTGTCATCGCCAGTGGTCTCAGCTTCAAGACCTGAAGTAGGCGTAACGATGTAAAGTGTGCCGGGCGCGCCGTCTTCGCCAGTAACATACGTACTGTGGGCAGTAGAGGCAGGGCCACCACTGTAGACAGTAACGGTAGGGCCTCCAGCGGTAGGAGTCACGATAAAGAGAGTACCAGGTTCGCCAGAGGCACCTGGAACGTATGTGGAATGAGCAGTTGAGGCAGGACCCCCACTGAATACGGTGACGGTAGGGTGGGCTGAGCCTGTGTGGTGGCCAGAAGTTGGCGTAATGATGTAGAGGGTTCCTGGTTCATCATCTTCACCAGGTACATAGGTCGTGTGTGCAGTTGCACCTAGACCGCCGCTGTAGACAGTAACCGTCGGACTGCCAGGGCCACCGGTGGGAGTGATGATGTACAAGGTTCCCGGCTCATCGTCTTCTCCTGGAACATAAGTGGTATGCGCCGTTGACCCTGAGCCACCACTGTACACGGTAGCAGCAGGGCTTCGCGAAGAACCAGTCGGAGTGACGATGTAGAGAGTTCCTGGCTCACCATCTTCGCCAGGAATGTACGTCGTATGCGCAGTTGAACCTGAACCGCCGCTATACACGGTAGCGGCAGGAACTCGAGATGTGCCAGTGGGTGTGACGATATACAAGGTTCCCGGCTCATCATCCTCTCCTGGGACATATGTGGTTTGTGCAGTTGATCCCGATCCGCCACTATAGATCGTAGTGGCGGGGCTTCGAGAGGCACCAGTTGGTGTGACGATGTAGAGAGTCCCTGGTTCGTCGTCCTCTCCCGGCACATATGTGGTATGGGCGGTGGAGCCTGGCCCGCCGCTATAAACGGTAGCCGTTGCCCTGCCTGCGCCTGTGGTCGGTGTAACAATGAAGACAGTTCCGGGCTCGCCATCTTCTCCTGCGATGTAAGTAATATGGGCAGTTGAGCCCGGTCCGCCGCTGTAAACCGTAGCGGTAGCACGACCTGGGGCTGAAGTGGGAGCGACGATGTAGAGAGTTCCTGGTTCATCATCCTCGCCTGGGACGTAAGTCGTTTGCGCGACTGAGCCGGGACCACCGTTGTAAATGGTAGCGGCGGGACCTCTGGTAGGCGTGACGATGAAGATGGTTCCAGGCTCGCCTGACTCACCGGGCACGTAGGTTGTGTGGGCCACTGAACCTGAGCCGCCAGTGTAAACTGTGACAGTTGGCTGACTGTCGTCGTCGGCACCAGAGCTCTCAGATCGAGGGTTGGACGCGGGTGTAACAATGACCACCTTGCCGGGCTCGCCCGACGTGGGTGGGATGTATGTTGTGTGGGCAGTCGAGCCAGGCCCCTCGGTGAAGATGGTGATGTTGTGAGCTCCTGTGTGAGTCTCCGATGCGGAGTCGTCGACATCCTCAGAAGCCTCGGGACCTGAAGTCGGAGTGACGATATAAAGAGTTCCTGGCTCACCATCTTCACCTGGAAGATAGGTAGTGTGCGCTGAAGAGCCAGGGCCCCCACTGTGAACAGTAACGGTGTGCCTTCCAGTATGGCTGCCTGTCTCCGTGCCATGATGAGAAGTGTGAGAGCCGGATGTTGGTGTAACAATAATGAGTGTTCCGGGCTCACCGGACTCTGCTGGAGGGACGTAAGTGGAGTGAGCAGATGAGCCAGCGCCACCAGTGTAAATCGTAACGGTTTGGTCTCCAGTGTGGTGTCCGGTGTGAGTCCCAGTGTGGGTTATCGTCACCTCGTCGTCATCATCTTCATCTTCAACGCCGGCAGTGGCGCCGGAGGTAGGGGTAACGATGATGAGAGTGCCTGGCTCACCTGAAGCTTCTGGAGAGAGGTAAGTCGAGTGCGAAGTCGACCCAGGACCTCCACTGTAGATGGTAACAGTCTCACCAGCTCCATGATGCCCAGAAGTGTGACTGTGAGAGCCGGTAGTCGGTGTAACGATATAAAGAGTTCCAGGTTCTCCAGAGACCCCTGAAACGTACGTGCTATGAGCTGTCGAGCCAGGTCCACCACTGTAAACAGTGACGGTTGGGCTTCCGGAATCATCATCGTCATCCGTTGGCGAGGGACCAGATGTAGGTGTGACAATGAAAAGGGTTCCGGGTTCATCGTTTTCGCCAGGGACGTAGGTGGTGTGTCCAACTGTACCCGGCCCACCACTGTAGACTGTGACAGTGGGACTTCCTGAACCATCATCGTCGTCCGTCTCGGATGCTCCAGATGTCGGAGTGACGATAAAGAGAGTCCCGGGCTGGCCTGAGATGCCGGGGACATAAGTAGTGCGTCCAGATGAGCCTGGGCCTCCGTTAACCACGGTGACGGTTTCGGACTCATCGTCATCCGTAGCAGAAGGACCAGATGTAGGCGTAACGATGAAGAGGGTTCCGGGTTGTCCTGAAACGCCAGACACATAGGTGGTATGTCCGACTGACCCGGGCCCGCCGCTGAAGACAGTAACGGTAGGACTTCCCGAGTCGTTATCGTCGGTCTCGGAGGCACCAGACGTGGGGGTGACGATGTATAGAGTTCCTGGCTCACCATCTTCGCCTGCGACATAAGTTGTATGCGCGGTCGAGCCTGGTCCTCCACTATAGACGGTAACCGAGGGAGCTCTGTCATCATTGTCGTCGGTTGCGGATGCTCCGCCCATGGGGGTGACAATAACGAGGGTTCCAGGCTCGCCTGATGCTGCTGGAGGAAGATAGGTTGTGTGACCCCTTGTGCCTGAGCCTCCAGTGAAGATAGTGACAGTAGGGCTTCCCGAGTCCTCGCCGTCTGTGACTGAGGCTCTAGAAGTAGGTGTAACAATATAGAGGGTTCCTGGCTGGCCAGAAACACCGGAAATATAGGTGGAATGGGCGGTTGAACCTGGGCCTCCGTTATACACGGTAACGGTTGGAGCCCCTGAGTCGTCGTCATCAGTAGCTGCCGGGACCGAGGTAGGTGTGATGATGTAGAGAGTGCCTGGCTCATCGTCTTCACCTGCAACGTAGGTGCTGTGCGCTGTCGAGCCGGGTCCACCACTATAGATAGTGACAGTAGGAGCATCTGAGTCATCATCATCTGTGGCAGATGCACCCGTGGGCGTGACGATGTAGAGGGTTCCGGGCTGGTTGGAAATGCCTGGCATGTAGGTGCTGTGAGCAGTTGCACCAGGTCCACCGCTGAATACCGTGACAGTTGGAGTATCATCGCCGTCATCATTTGCAGAGGCTCCGGATGTGGGTGTGATGATGTAAAGTGTGCCTGGCTCGTCGTCTTCTCCAGGAACGTACGTAGTGTGTGCCGTTGACCCTGGTCCGCCGCTATACACGGTGACTGTGGGAGTTCCTGAGTCGCCGTCATCGGTGGCAGATGCACCTGTTGGTGTGATAATGATGAGAGTACCTGCTTGACCGGACTCGGCCGGTGCGAGGTAAGTGCTATGCCTAGTAGAACCAGGACCTCCGCTGAATATGGTGACAGTCGGGGTGTCATCATCATCATCGCCGGTTGGGGAAGCTCCAGAAGTGGGCGTGACGATGTATAGGGTTCCGGGCTCGCCTGACAGGCCTGACAGGCCTGGCACGTATGTAGTATGTCCTGTAGACCCTGGGCCTCCACTGAGGACGGTGACAGTAGGAGTTCCAGAATCATCATCGGTTTCGGTGGCACCGGAAGTAGGCGTGATGATATACAGAGTGCCAGGTTCACCATCTTCTCCTGCAACGTAGGTCGAGTGTGCTGTTGAACCAGAACCGCCGTTGTAAACGGTGACAGTTGGGCTCCCTGAATCATCATCTGTAGCAGACGCGCTAGAAGTGGGGGTGATAATGACCAGAGTTCCTGGTTCTCCTGAGGCAGTCGGAGGGATGTAGTTGGTCCATCTGGTTGAACCAGGTCCACCAGCGAAGATGGTGACATTGCCAACTCCTGTTGGGCTTACCTCGCCTGCATCGTCGGTCTCAGTGACACCAGAAGTAGGCGTGACGATATATAGCGTGCCAGGTTGCCCTGAAGCTCCAGGGACAAAGGTTGAGTGAGCTGTTGCACCAGGTCCACCACTGTAAACGGTAACAGTAGGGCCATCAGTCTCATTGGTGTCATCGATATCTGTTCCAGTGACTCCAGCGGTAGGTGTGACGATGTAAAGAGTACCAGGCTCACCCGAAACGCCCGATACGAAAGTAGAGTGTGCCATGGATCCAGGACCACCGCTGTAGATAGTTACGGTAGGCTTTCCAGTTTCAGTCTCGGAATCTTCATCATCATCTCCAGTCGCGTCAGCAGTAGGCGTGACGATATAGAGAGTGCCGGGTTGACCCGAAGCTCCTGGGACGAAGGTTGAGTGCGCAGTTGCGCCAGGCCCACCGCTGTAGATGGTAACGGTAGGGCCATCGGTTTCATTAGCGTCGTCAATATCTGTCCCAGTGGCGCCGGCGGTAGGCGTGACAATATAAAGAGTGCTAGGATCGCCCGAAACGCCCGATACGTAGGTAGAGTGCGCCGTAGAGCCAGACCCATCACTGTAGATAGTCACGGTAGGTCTGCCGGTCTGGGTTTCGGAATCCTCATCTTCATCGTCATCTGCAGTTGCGCCGGCAGTAGGCGTGACGATGTAAAGAGTACCTGGTTGGCCTGAGACTCCTGCGACATAAGTGGTGTGCCCAGTGGCCCCGGGGCCGTCGCTGAAGATGGTGACAGTGGGCTGGCCATCAGAGTCGGTCTCAGAATCGCCAGTTAGGGTGACGATGTAGAGCGTTCCCGGCTCATCATCAACCCCGGGAACATAGGTGGTATAGCCAATTGAGCCTGAGCCACCACTGTAAAGAGTAACTGTAGGAGTATCATCATCTCCATCATCAGTCTCAGCCTCGGGGCCAGAGGTGGGTGTAACGATGTAAAGAGTTCCCGGCTCGCCTGAAACGCCTGGCACATACGTTGTATGGCCAGTTGCTCCAGGGCCACCGCTGTGTACAGTGACGGTATGGGCTCCGGTATCGCTGCTGCCAGAGTGAGCATGGGTGCCAGCAGTCGGCGTGACAATGTAGAGTGTTCCGGGCTCGCCAGATTCAGCGGCGGGGACATAGGTAGTATAACCACTTGCACCTGCGCCGCCGCTGTAGATGGTGACTGTCGGGGAGTCATCGTCCGCAGTCTCGGCTTCAGGCTCAGAAGTTGGAGTAACGATGTAGAGGGTTCCTGGCTCTCCTGAGACACCAGACACATAAGTGGTATGTCCTATTGATCCGGGGCGGCCGCTACGTACGGTGACAGTTTCGCCTGAACCAGCAGTCGGCGTAACAATGTAAAGCGTTCCAGCTTCTCCAGACTCAGCTGCAGGGACGTAGGTGGTATAGCCGCTTGAGCCAGCACCTCCACTATACACAGTGACGGTAGGCCTATTGTCTCCATCATCAGTCTCAGTTTCAGGGCCGGTAGTCGGGGTGACGATATAAAGAGTGCCAGGTTCGCCCGAGACACCGGGGACAAAGGTAGTGTGACGACTGGATCCAGGGCCGCCACTGTAAACAGTAACAGTAGGGCCACCATCTTCATCGTCAGTCTCGGCTTCTGGACCAGATGTGGGAGTGATGATATAGAGAGTTCCATCTTCATCTGTGCCAGTGGGGGCGACATAGGTCGTGTGCGTAGTCGAACCAGAGCCGCCACTATATATAGTGACAGTAGGTCGACCGATGTGAGTACCAGAATGCCCAGAAGTGTGAGTGTGGGAGCCAGTCGGTGTGACAATGTAGAGGGTTCCAGCTTCACCCGAAGCACCGCGGACATAGGTGCTATGAGCCGTTGAGCCAGGGCCACCGCTGTAAATCGTCACTGTTGGCGTGTCGTCTCCATCACCAGTCTCAGCTTCGGGACCCGAAGTTGGTGTGATGATGTAGAGAGTACCGGCCTCGCCCGAGGCTGCGGGAGGTACGTAGGTACTATGGCGTGTTGCTCCCGGGCCACCACTGTAGATGGTCACAGTTTCGCCGGCTCCAGAAGAGCCATCAGTTCCAGTGGCCTCTGGATCGTTGTCACCATCAGGGTCTGCAGTCGGAGTGACAATGACGACTGTGCCCTGCTCATCTGAATTGGCTGGTGGATAGTAGGTCGTGTAAGCAACAGAGCCTGGGCCACCGCTGACGATCGTAACGTGGTGCCTTGTGCTAGCAGAACTGGTGATATCTCCATCAGTTTCAACGTCGGGGTCTGAAGTAGGTGTCAGGATAATGACAGTATCAGCCTCATCAGTGCCGGTGGCAGAAATGACAATCGTCTGCGCAACCGAACCAGGTCCACCATTATAGATGGTAACGGTGGGCTTCGCACCGTCAGAGGCAGAAGCACCGCCGCTGGCCAGAGGACCCACGGTTGGCGTCTCAATAATGACAGTACCTGGCTCGGTAGAAGTGGGCGCGATGTAGATTGTGTGGAAGGCGAGGCGAGCACCAGGCCTGTAAATGGTGACGTTGCCACCGTTTGTCGCTGGAATGGTCGTAGCGCCATGATGAACTCCAGTAGCTGCGGCTCCAGAGGTGAAGCTTGTTATGCCTGAGCTGGTATCATCATCTTCGTCATCAGAGCCAGCTCCAGAAGAAGTCGCCGTTGACCCAGAGTCTTCGGTTTCGCTTGCAGATCCGTCATCATCTCCAGTGCCGGTTCCACCAGCAGCGGCGTCGTCAGTAGCGGACTCGTCAGAACCTCCATCATCCTGAGTTGCGGAGGCATCATCCTCGTCATCGCTATCAGAGCTAGTCAAGAATCCACTGGGTACTGGAACTTGGGGGGTGATGAAAGCAGTCTCATCATCAGAGTCGTCTGTCTCAGTTTGCGCAGCCCCTGAATCATCATCGTCACCATCATCTGAAGGGACGCCAGTGGGAACTGGGACCTCGGGCGTGAGGAAAGCACTATCGTCGTCGGTTACAGTCGCAGAACTGTCATCGTCTCCAGAGTCGTCGCCATCTTCGTCGCCATCACCATCACCGCCAGCGCCTGCTGAGTGTGTTCCAGAGGCGTTGTTGACGTGGGCTGAAACGGTGTGAGATGCACTATGGGAAGAGCCATGAGCACCAGTTCCTGAAGTATGAGCTGAGCCAGGGCCACCTGAGCCGGGCTCATTGTTCTCTTCCTCCTCATCATCACCTCCAGGCTGTTGACCTTGGCCGCTGGAGGGGGACGCTGAGTTGCCACCAGTGTGTGTGCTATGGCTGGCCGATGCGCTGTGAGTTGATCCGCCAGCTCCTTGGGGGGCACCAGTAACATTGGCTCCATTTACAGAACTTGAGTGGTGGCTGGAACCACTGTGTGAAGATCCGGAAGAGTGGTGAGCCGAGTTGGAACTACCCGTAGCTGAAGCGCTACGTGCGGACCCCGAGCTCGCAGCACCTCCAGCTACTCCGACAGAGACTGAACTGTGCGATCCATGAGAGCTAGAATGAGAGCCAGAAGCCCGGCCACTAGCCGAGCCGGCGGTGTTTGAAACATTTGATCCACCTCCTGATTCAGAGTCGCCGTCGCCGTCAGAACCGTTGTTCTGGTTAGGCGTGCCTGTACCAGAAGATCCAGCACCAGATCTAGACGCCTGGGCTCCACCACTTCCCTGCCCTGAAGTAGTAATTGTCGAGCCACTTGCGAGTCTAGTGTTGGCTGGAAGTGAAGATGAGGAGCCAGATCCATTGGCACCTCCTCCATTGCCGGCCGAGGCGGGATTGGAACCACCAGTTCCACTGTTGCCGTTAGATGCCGCAGTGTTGGGTGAAGATCCAGAGCTCGAAGCAGCTCGAGAGCCAGAGTTGGATACAGCACCGTTGTTGGCGGAGTTTCCAGCTGGATTGGAAGCTTGGCTATTGGCAGCGGATGACCGACTGGCACTGGACGCAGCTCTCGAGTTGGCTGAACCAGATCCGCTTGAAACGGTTGTCGCGGGAGGAGGAATGATCTGCTCAACAGGTGTCAAGGTGGCTGAAGGAGCCTGTCCGTTGCCGGGAGTAGACTCTTCATCATTATCACCGTCATCATCAGAGCCGTCACCAGAGCCTGATCCGCTGTTAGAACCTTGTGAAGGTCTTGGCGTTCCGGCGACCGAGGCGATTGTGTTAGGTCTGGAGGAACGACTGGAAGCCGAGCCGTGGTGCGATGATGAGGTACCTCCACGAACCGACGCAGAAAGATGGCGGGATGTACCAGCTCCGTCATCCGAGTCGCTACTTGTCTCAATAATGACCGAAGTGCGCGTAACAACTTGATTGCCCGACGTGACAGTGTAGCGGGAAGTTGTGGTCTGGAGATGAGGCTGGTGGGATGTTTGTGGTCGTGTAGTGCCGCCATTGGGAGCGCGAGTTGAGCTCCTGGATGCTGAAGAGCCATTGCCGGAGCCGTTTCCAGAACTAGTGCCTCCAGAAGATCCGTCTCCGTCTCCATCGCCTCCAGAGTTCCCTCCAGAGTTGTCGCTACCTCCGGAATTGCCGTTGCCGCCAGAATTGTTGTTGTTGTTGCCACCTCCCGAGTTATTGTTACCTCCAGATCCGCTGTTTGAGCCATTTCCGCTGGAAGATCCATCGTCATCGCCTCCAGAGTTGCCATTACCGCCTGAGGATCCGTCTCCATCACCTCCGGAGCTATTGCCGCCACTCGAGTTACCGTTCCCACCGGAGTTGTTATTGCCCGAGTTGCCGTTGCCTCCCGAAGAGTTACCTCCGGATCCGTTGCTTCCGGAGTTATTACCACCGGAGTTGCTGCCTGACCCGTTGTTTGAAGGGATTTGAGTTGTAGGGGCAGCACCTCCAGAGCTAACCTCGTCATCGGGGTTGAACTTGCCACCTGGGCTTGGGGACGCAGATACCGAGCTTGATGCGTTACCAGACCCGGATCCAGACCCAGACCCAGAGCCACCGCTGTTGTTGGTGCCTCCGGACTGGCTGCCGTTGCCTCCAGATGAACCGCTTCCGTTGCCGTTAGACCCTGATCCTGAGTTGGAGCCATTTCCGTTTCCTCCATTGCCAGAAGACCCGTTGTTTCCAGATGCCGAGCCGTTACCGTTGCTTGACCCCGATCCACTACCACCAGAAGACCCATTACCGCTATTCGATCCAGATCCGTTTCCTCCAGAGTTGTCGCTGCCTCCAGAAGAGCCATCGTCGCCCCCGGAAGACCCGTTGCTGTTGTTGGACCCGGACCCACTTCCTCCGGAGTTGTTACCGGTCCCTCCAGATGAGCCGTTGTTTCCGGATCCTGACCCACTACCTCCCGACGAACCACCATTGCCGTTGCCATTGTTTGATCCGGCGCCGCTGCCGCCAGAAGACCCATCGCTTCCTGACCCTGATCCAGAACCTCCCGAAGAGGTGTTGCCGTTACCCCCGGAGGAGCCGTTGTTGCCGGACCCTGATCCACTTCCCCCAGAGTTGTTACTTCCAGAAGACCCACTGCCGGAGCCTGATCCAGATCCATTGCCGTTGTCATTGGATCCAGGGCCACTTCCACCAGAGGAGCTGTTGTCACCCCCAGAAGAACCGTTTCCGTTTCCGCCTGATCCAGACCCTGATGAGCCCGATCCAGATCCACCTTGCGAGCCACTGCCACTGTTGTTGGATCCAGAACCGCTACCACCGGAAGAACCGTTACCTCCAGACGAGCCATTGTTGCCCGACCCGGAGTTCTCTCCGCCCTGGGGAGTTCCCGATTGACCGCCCCCTGAGGAGTCGTTGCCGCCAGAGGAACCATTGTTGCTAGAGCCAGAGCCAGAGCCAGAGCCAGAGCCTCCAGATGAACTTGATCCAGACCCATTGCCATTATCATTAGATCCAGATCCGTTTCCACCTGAAGATCCACTTCCTCCCGAGCCGTTCCCAGATCCACTACCGCCGGAAGTGCCGCCATTGTTTCCGCTGGAGCCACTTCCGTTGTTGCTGGACCCCGAACTGTTGCCTCCAGAGTTGTTGTTACCTGATCCAGAGCCAGAGCCACTGTCATCTGAAGATCCGGATCCAGATCCTGAGCCATTGCCACCAGAAGAGTTGTTACCTCCTGACGACCCGGACCCGGACCCGGACCCGCTACTTCCAGGCCCACTACCTCCATTGTTGCTACCAAATCCTCCAGAGCCTGAACTAGAGTTGGTTTCTTCAGGTCCATCGGGGTTGTGCTTGCCACCTGGTCCGTCGTGACCATGGGTTGATGAGGGCCTGTTTCCACTTGATCCAGATCCGTTACCTCCAGAGTTGGAGTTTCCTCCTTGTCCAGAGCCAGAGTTGTTGCCTGAGCCCGAACCGGAGTCGTTGTCTCCGCCGCCAGAGTTTCCTGTGCCAGAGGTATTCCCATTCGCACCGTCTCCAGAGTCATTGCCGTTGGACCCGGAGCCGGAGCCACCACTTCCAGAGCCGTTGTCACCATTGCCTGAAGACTGACCGCCAGTGTTTCCTTGTCCAGAGCCACCGTTGTTGTTGTTGCCTGAACTGGACCCTCCAGACCCACTGCCATTGTTTGAGTTGGAGCCAGACCCTGAGCCGGAACCAGAGTCATCGTTGTCTCCAGAGTTATTGCTCTCAACTTCACCAATGGATGGCGAACCAGAGTCGCCGGAGTTGTTCGAGGAGTCTCCGTCGTTCCCAGAGCCGCCAGACTGGTTCCTGCTGCCTGACTGACCATTTCCAGAGTTGGAGCCATCAGACGAGTTTCCAGACCCAGAAGAACCGTTGTTCCCAGAGCCGCTGTTGGAGCCAGAGGTCCCGTTTCCAGACCCGTCGTCTTCGCCATTATCGCCTCCAGATCCCCGGTTACCTCCATCACTAGAGCTACCATCTCCAGATCCGCTTCCTCCGGAATTATTGTTTGAAGAGCCACCTCTCTGACCATCAGAGTCGTCATGATTACCATTGTGTTTACCGTGGCCATCGCGGAAGTTTGGATCGTCGGGATCATTGCTTCCAGAGCTGCTGCCTCCTTGGGCATCTCCTCCTGAGGCGCCATCACCTCCAGCTGAATCGTTGTCTCCTGAGTTGTTGCCTTGGCCTTGTTGACCCGAGCCACTACCAGAGTTCGACCCAGAGCCTGAACCGGAGCCTGAGCCAGAAGATCCGTCGCCATCGTCTGAGCTGTCGGCGCCTGCATTAGCCCCAGGAGAATTTGAATCGCCAGACTGATCATCCGAATCCTCCTCGCCGTTATATTCTATTCTTCCAGACTCTGGATCATCGTCATCAGAGCCTCCATTGGTGGAGTCAGACTGCCGGGCATCTCCTGACAAGCTTTCCACGCCCGGCTTGAGAATGAGTACGGTTCCTAGTTCGCCGTTTTCGGGAGGAATTGTGACCGTTTGTCGTGGTCCGTTATCGTCGTCGCCATCGCCATCGGCTGCAGCACCGCCGTTTCCGTCATCGCCAGAGTTGCCATCCGATCCATCATTTGAACCGTTACCAGACCCATCACTTGAACCACCATCACCAAGATCCAGGTCCGTGACAACTCGGGTGATGGTAGTATAAGAAACTGACCCATCAGAATCTGAGCCACCTGGTGGATCCGTGGCACCTGGCGGTAAAGTAGCCTTTGGTCCTCCCTGATCGGCGTTGTTGGCTCCAGGAGGTGTTTGAATCAAAACAGTGCCGAGCATGGTGCCGGTCGGAGGAATAGTAATTCGAATAGGAGCCGTGGGTGTGACGGAGCCCTCGGCTGGTTCGATAATAGTGACATAGCCAGTTGCATCTTCAGGCTGCAGAGTGATTGTCTGACCCTGGATTTGTTCCAAAGCCCTGAGTGAAGCCACAGCTGGTGTTTGAATAAGAACCGTACCGGGACTGTTGCCGCTCGGTTCGATAGTAACGCGGATGACTGTCGAAACTGTTTCATCCGCCTCGATGACGGTGACATAACCGCCAAGTTTAGCAGGCTCGAGTGTGAGAGGCTCGAGCTTGCCTCTAGTGAGTGTGTTGGAAGGCACGTGGATAATGACTGAACCACGTTGTCCTCCGCTGGGCGAGAGAGTAATCCATTGAATCGATGAGAGTTCTGCGTTAGCAAGTGGCTGGAGAACTGTGACGTATCCAGATGTGCCGTGAGGTTCGAGAGTAAGTGGTCGAAGGGTTTCGTAAGTGCCATCGCCTGGGGTTTCGATAATGACTTCGCCAGGGTTACCATCCGTTGGTGGAATGACCCTTGTGATGGCTGAAGTAATAGGAACTGGTCCCTTGTGTGGGCGTAGTGTAATCACATAAGAACCCCCATCTGATGCTGAAATGATTGTGTTCTCTGGTGATGAAGTACCGCCCGGCTCCTGAACGATGACAATACCTGGTTCATCGCCCTGCGGAGGAACGGTTTGCAGAGTCTTGACTGAGCCCTTGTATGATCGTGTGACGGTGATGTAGTCGGGAATATCGGCAAGGACTGGATAGACGGATACGTATGTATAACAAACACCTGAATATTCATTGTTAATACCAAGAACTAACCTATCATCTTGAACACCAAGGAAAGCGCGGGATGTCCCCGCGAGAGTTGCGAAGAGTAGATGCCGTAGCACCGTCGTCAAAGAGGACCGCATTGTTGCTGCGGTGCATGCACAATGTGCACACAAAAGGGAAAGATAGAATATTAGACGCGCAAAAATGTAGTGAAGGAGCGATATGAGGCTTCAGGAACAAAGGAGATACCACCAAAGAATTATAAAGCCTGTCGATCATTTCTCGACCCGCCTCATATCCGGACTCGGGCACCTCAGGGCCCGCAGCGTCGAGGCCTGGGGAGGAAAGCTGTTCCCGACGACGAACAGTATGCGGAAAATGCAACCCTAAGGTACAAAGCCATTGTGCACAAAAAGCACCTGGATTTGGGTTGCCAAGGTGGAAGCCATCATGCCAAAGCGGACGTACCCGCTGTGGATCGATGCCGTTTCCTCTCTGCAAGTGTTGTTTCCACGTTCCTGCATGAAATGAGACAAGTTAAACCCCAAAGCGTTTGGCACAAGGTTGGGGAGAGGCGGCCCGGCTGGCCTAGACTCTGGAATGTGGGTGCGCGGGAGAGCTGCCCGTTGACGCGACGACTTGTGCCTTGTTGTTGTGGGTATACACACAGCAAATGGGATGCTGGGGAGTAACGGGATCCGGAATAGAGAGCACGAGGTAATGTCGAGGTATGAGTGTGTCACAGGGCAACTCGACGGTATGCACCCTTCGGATAGCGAGCTACAAGGTCCCGTGGGAGCTTCTGCATAGACGTTTGGGGCGATGTAGTTATGCAGATGATGTGCATAATGTGGCAAAAATCTGACGGACATGGCAGTTATACATAGCCACTGCAAGCCAAGTGTCTGGGGAGCAGCAGATCCTCCAATGGCGGAAACACAGCCCTGGATGTGGAAACAAGGAGATGCCACTCCAGGCACAACTCCCCATTTCTTTCCCTGGATACCGAGAATATTAACAGCCATGGACGCTCAGTCGAGTCCGCCAGCATGGTCTGTCACTCCGGGCTAGCGGACAGGTCTCACTTATTGTCCTGACCTAGCCATGAGTCCCTGGAGCAGATAAAAGCACCAGATAGTCTGACGTTGCACTAGCGGGGATAACCCACTCCGGACACCAACTCCTTCGCCTACGGGCACGATTGTCAAGCAGAAGCTTATCCCGGCTGGCAGGCGTTGGGCTAATAGGTTATTGAAGATGACATATCCCCTCGGACTTTTGATTGGCGCGGACTAGCTCCGTTCGGAGAATTCTTGATACTTTGGCAAGACATTCCGGTGTGTGATATCACACGGTCATGTCCACTTACAGCTTCATTAGATCAGGACCCTGCTGGATGTGATCTGGGGTTACACATGGCAAGCCCCAGGCTCCACTATGGTCCCCGAGGAAGATCTGTATGGCCGGGGATTCAGAAGACTTTGTGGTTGACTGCATTTGTCTGCCAGTTACGGTTTTGGCTGGTGGAGAGTTAGAGATCGAGGCCCTGACGTCGGTGGAGCTGGAGATCCGGGTATCGTATGGAAATACTAGATGATCGATACAAGAATGGCATGACGGTTTGTATACGTTTTAATGACATCTTGATGAGACTATCGACGGAGCGAGGTAGTCATACTTTATCTCGTGGAAGTAACGCGTGATCTGATCCCCTGAACAAGACAACATGATATCTGTTGCTACCCAAAGCGGTCAAGATCACCCATGAAGCCCATGAACACCGGGTAGTTGTCTCTCAGCCTCGTTTTCGGGGGCTGATATGACAGCTCGAAAGTGACCATCTCAAAAACAAAACATGGACTCGAGCCGTCCTGCCGAGAACTCTAGAAGAAAGACCCTGAGACTTGAAAAGCAAAAATATCCATTTCCCTGCCGTTTATGAAAACTGGATCTCTTCTCGTCGCCTCCGGCAGGCAACCGAAACACTGTAGAGTAATTCCATCACTGACGACATTTTGAAAAATCCAAGACATTTCATCACCAACACAAGCCATTCGCCACCACGAGTCATAGTGATAAACAAGCCGTATCCTCCAGCTAAGGTGTTTCAAGAATGCTTTCGGCGCATCACCAGCAACCAAGAGCGTCAAGAAGCCACAATCTCATTCATCTCTGTGCAACGAGGCTTTTCGGGTTGCCTCTTACCCGGCTGCGTTGCCTTGTTTCATGAATCACTGGCTGTAGCCAGGTCTTCGCTTAATACCATGGTCGAGACCGCATCTGACACCCAGAGCCAAGACAACTCCGCCTCGACCTCTTTTGAATTCCGAGACTGCCGGATCGGCGTAATTCTTGCCGTATTCACAGCCTACTTTCTCAAAAAGAGACAGATACGAGGTCGCCTTGTCTCACCACGCAGCTGCTCAAGGTTCCGCAGCAATGGCCGTTGGTAGGGCCTTTGTCAAATGGTTGAAGCTATCCTTGAGTGGTATAGCGTATTCAGAGCTGTATATACGTGATTTCAAGGCTTGTCAAGGAATGCTTGCGTACGATTATTGGTTACACAAAGTAGTCATGCTGAACATACAAGCAGGCAGGAATTGTCAAGAACTATGACGGAGACCGCCATGATGATTTCCCGCATGTTTTTATCTCCAAATTGGCCATCATTCATACCTGAACAGCAGGTCTGACTAAGATTCAGTGATCATGAGGCGATTCAGGTACTTAACCTCGTATTTGAACATCAATCAAGCCACTTGTCCCTTGTACCTGCATATGTCAGGGCACTCCCGCATCGGTGCTTTGAAGCCAGGCCAGATCGAGGCTGTCTCAGCCGCAGCGGAAAGACAGCTCGTTTGCACGGCGAAAACAGAGTTGACTAGACCTCGGCAATAAGCCCGTCTTCATGACCGATCCACGAGGCGGCTCTCTCGGTTCAAGGAGCCAATGGATAAGCAAACGTGAAAAGAAAAGTTGGCCAAGGCGCGGTGGAATCTCACGCCATCCGCGCCACGACGCGAAATCGATCAAGGCGGCCGACAGGGCCTGAGATAGAGTTCTGCCACACGCTTGGCTTTATGTGCGGGTGAAGAGGAATCGGGAACGGGAAAGAAGGTTTAGGCTAGGGCCTTGTCCCTGAGACAAGCTATTGATACGCATGTGCCTGAGTGGTCAAGCAAGTGAAGGGCTCAACTCAATCTTGAGGACGTCAGCCCTCATGCTCTCTGGTTGGCACCGATGTGTTTTAATTCCCCCAGTCCAGGTTTGAGGGCAAGTACTGGCGCCCGATGTCAGCATCGTGTCGGTGGTGGCCTTCCAATAGCCGGTGGTAGTCCCATGATAGAATTACAAATGATGTCAGCGTTTCCAGTGACCGAGCTCCCGAAGAAACAGTCACAGAAGGAATGCTTGTATGCCATTTTGGAAATTGTAGCCCTTGGCAATCGAATGGGAGAATCTGTATTGGAAGGGGTCAAGAACGGCATTTGATCCGTGATGGTGTAGGGTAGTTGGATATTCCGAACTGATCAACGAAGGTAGGGAAAACAGCTGTTTGTCACTGGAAATTCAGTTAAATAGGGAGTTAGGTCCAGGAGTTTTACATGATATCTCATATGCAGTGAGGGGTATCTCGGAATGACTACTTAGAAACGGGAATCCAACCTTGAATGAGGGTGGTATTGTTAATGACAACGGAAGCTTTCAGGACACTTCAAACTGAGAGGTCCTTAAAACTGCGAATCTTGTGGGCATGATAACTTTGACTCAGCCGTTTATAGTAATGATGAGATAAGATTATTAATGACCCATACTTCAAGTCACAATATCACATTTGATATCGTCGTGAGGTCGAGGCATCACCACAGCTCAGGCGCTTGATGTCCAACTGCGACACTTTCTCTCAACCAATCAGAGCCACGCCCGGTTAGCTCAATCGGTAGAGCGTGAGACTCTTAGATACCCTCTGGGTGATGAGTACGCGATCTCAAGGTTGCGGGTTCGACCCCCGCATCGGGCTTTTCCTATACAATGATTGAGAACTTTGCTCTGGTTTCTTTTTGCTTGTCCATTTTTTTAAAACTTTTTTTCTAACCGCGAAGGGAGGTTCTTGTTTATTTTTCGTTGGTCCGTACTATCACCTGCTCTTCACTTTAAGAGCACCTCTTAGCAAGCAGCGAAGCACCTCTTCGGCCTTCTCTCTGCTCGAAGTTCTCGGATCTCGTTATTACTCTGCCCTGGAAACATTCATTAGACTTAATAAAGGACCGACTACGCCAAGAAGCGGCTGCCCTAACTCCTCGTTGCGCCCCCATAACCCCCATAAAGCAGAACCATGCCTTGTATCTGATTCACGCCCCCAGCCTAACAGCATCCTCCGAGACCTTGGGAACCAGCAAGGTCGGACCGAAATCCTGCTCCAAACCTGTATCGATGTTCACGCCAAGCCGTTTCTTGTCCACTTCCTCCCCCAAAGCCAACTGATACGAACGATGTTCTTGTAAAACTGCTGTTAGCGAGAATTCCTTAACCGTTCGATGGACTCATACCGCAAACACTGAATCTTGGACCCTGCACCAAGAAAGCGACGAGGCCACGATGAGTAACGAGGAAAATGTTCTTGTATTTGCCAGATGAAGCAAGGGCACTCAGACGCCGCCGAATTCTTTCAGCTCGAGCTGTCGCCCTTTCAGGACTGTGCGCTGAGTAGTCCCATTGCCTGCGACATGCCGAAAAGTCGAGATGAGGAAACTTGGCGGCGAGCTCTTCTCGTGATATTCCTTTGTTGCAGATTGCGTCGTGCGCTTCACGCAGCTCAGGCCAAACTTGAACCTCGACCTTCTTACCCCCAGAAGAGTCGTTGAAGAGGTGACCAAACACGATATTCATAGTCTGAATGGTTCTAGTCATGGGAGAGACCAGGATGAGGTCGGGCTTCACGGTCAAGGCTCGTCGCACCGCTTTAGCCTGTTCGCATCCAACCTCTGTCAAAGGAGGATCTCGGTACGGGTAGCCTCTCTGGACACTGTATCAATCAGCTCTCACGCTTGGTTATAGCTGAAAACTGCAACATACTTGTGACGGCCCTGCCCATGGCGCAGGATGTGAATCGTCGCCATCGCCTTGGTCGTGATGGTCTAGGCAGAAATGAACGCGGCGGCGGCCGAAGGTGTGCAACCTTTGTCTGACGCTCTCCAAGAACTGACACGTGACGGCGCCGCTTCTGTACTACATATAAACCTTCCAGGTTAGTCAGAAATGGCGCCTTCTTGAGATGGAATTCGCGATTAAAATGCAGCGCATAATTCAACATCAATTTCGAGGGTCATCTGAATCAGTAACATTGGCAGAAACCCTTCACCAAAATGACCTTGGCCCCTGCATTGCAGATCCTGGCAACGCAGAATACTTCCCAAGACTATCTTGAACCCAATCTTAGACCGAAAACGTCAATACTATTTGAACCAATGTTGCGATGCTCCTCCTGGTCTAAAGACTCAAGAATAGGCAAAGCTAATAAGAATGAGATAGAGAAAAGTAGACTGTGCGTTGGAGTTGGCTAGCAAGGCGCTATCTCCTTGAGGTGCATGGACCGCTCGACAATAATCTCAAAAGCTTGTGCTTAGCTCGAGTTCGAGTTGTCCGCACAAGACCAAGCAGCAGATCCTCCTTTGACATGATACGAGTCAATGATGCCCTGAATCGCGCCGTACGTGCCTGCGATCATGAGAAAGGTGCCTGAGACAATAACAAACACACTCCAGCCCACCATGAGACACCATCGAATAGTAGGGTTCTGCTTGCCCTTACTCCAATTATCATAGAGCCACATGCAACCCATCGGCTGGAACGAAAGTAGGGTACCGAAGAGGGCACCAGCCAGAGACACCATGCCACCAAAAACGGGGATGGCGCTGGCAAGAATATAGGCGATGAGACTAATGCCTACAGTACAGCCGAGCCATGAAGCCCAGTGAATGGCTGAGTTGGATGCAAGGTGCTTGGTGCCTCGAAGCGTGCGAACAAAGATGTACTTCGACGAGACCTGGTACGATCTGATAGTTAGCCAACAGCTCGACAGGAGAGTTTCACTTCACTCGATGCATGACTTACGTGTGTAAGAAGACCACCGCTAACAAGCAGACCGGGTAAAGCGATACCGTAAGCGACCTTCTTGATAACCGGCCCTGCGGAACCAAGGGCTGGAGAGGCGATGTACGATCCGCAATAGTAGTACACAACAACAGCCACCACCACATAAACAATGGTGACACCACATAAACAATGGTGACGAGAGTCTGGCAGACCATCAAGGCACGTGTGTACTTCCGTGGATCCTTCATCTCGGCGATGATGGGGAAAAAAGCACCGGTGCCGGCGTAGGCGAAGACTATAGCTGCAATAGCCGACACGGCTTCCAAAAAGGTGGGATCGCCGATGAGCTTATAATCTGACTCCCACACAACGTCGGTTGGGGCATCAGGGGGCTGACCCTGAACACTGACGCTGATGGTGACGATCAAAACTACGGGAAATATGAGAAAAGGATGATAATCGGGGATTCAGGATTCAAGACCTACCGCCAGTGATGATACTAAAAACACCAGTGATGGCGACCCATGTAATATTGCCAAGCGTACGGAGGCTGGCGCAAGCGAGGACGAGGACAAAGGCGACGGCGACAAAGACGGCCGTGCAGGCACCATGATTCGACAAGGCATTGAATCCGATGGAAAGACTGAGCATGGCCGAACCGGCAGTCATGACATATTCTGCATCATTGTCATCAACGAAACGTTCATGAAGGCACTCAAGAAGGGGGACATACGGCCCATGAAAGCGGCTGCGAAAAGCTCCTTGCCGATACGACCGAACATGAGTTGTCCAACATCATCGACACCGTATACGTCAGGATGATTCCGCTTAAACACGCCAACCATGTAGTCGGACCAGGTGGTAATGCCGGCAATGACACAGAGGATGATCACTCCGGGAATCAAACCCAACGTGTCGAGCACCGAAGGGAGAGACAAGACACCCAGACCGATCTGCGTCTTCATCATCAAACCAACTGTGCCTATCCAACCGACCTGTTCTTTGTCAGACAACCAATAACACAGTCATAGAATGTGCGCACATTTCGGTAATTTGGGCCCTCATCAGTGATTTCGCCAAACACCGCATCGTGTTGGACGTTGTTGCTTACGTTGCCAAATTCATGGTCAACGGGCATCGAGGGTTTCTCCTTGGTTGCATTTATCTCGTCTGGAACAAACGTCATGATGGCTGGTTTCTAAGTGTGGTGATGTGGAATGAAAGGGACTGAGGGGAGAAGAAGGCAAGACATCTTATACTTTTATACTACTCTGCTTAGATCATACGCACCCTCGTAGCTTTATCTAGAATGGAGAAGCCTTCCCCGTTAGTTGATGGCGAGACATACCCTCTGGCCGCCGCTTATCGCTTATACACGATCGTCATGACCACTTCTCCGCAAGACAAGAGTTAACCCACTGGCCCCATCAAACAAACGATAAGAGGTCCAGTATCACCCGATGTTAAGCGTAATCGATTACTGATAGGGGTCTGAGAAAGGGATATAACCAAAAGGAGGTGGCTGATTTGTCATTGAGGTGGTTCGTTCCGGGACTTTATCACGGATTGAGTCGGCATTAATCAAAACAACAGGGATTTCTTCCCCGGATTTCCCGTAATTCTTACTCTTACACCATGCTGGGGCCAACAGATGGACCACGCCATGTTCGGGGCACGATAAGGAGTGACGGAATTGCCTGCTTATTTAGGCTCACGTGGATGGTTGGGGATAGTTGGTCCGCTAGGGGCGGAACTACCTTGCGGATTCGAATGCCAGGGTTAAGCAATACGGAATTTACAACCCAAATATCTCTCTATTAACCACAAGAAGGCTTGTTTCACACTTTGAGTATGTGACTACCACTTACGGCCTTCCATTGAACCGGGACACGGCTCCGATGCGTCTGATCAGCCCCTAATGAGCTTGCACAGAATCTTCTCTCCTTGGAAAGTGAGTAATAACCATCTCAACATCAACTCGGGTAGAGCATCCGGGCGTACATGCACTACTGTCGTATGGTATCGCAAGAGGCCCCTTGGTGATCTACCTATTTCAATACCATCACTGCTGTGTTCTTCTTCTCAGCCTCCCATCACAACACACAGACTTGCCACTCGTGCTTCCTTCGTTTCCCATACCATCCAACGGTCATGCGATCAGAAACCGTCCCTCTCCGCCGTCTACAAGCTTTTTTGGACGAAAGCACCGTTCGGCCACACGTCGGCCGCTTCCTGGTGCCTGGAACAGCTGATGCAGATGTCGTCTTCTCCGATACGCCCATCAGCTTTATGATGGGTGTCAACGCCGAGACGGGTGTTGTAATGGACGAGCATCATCACCTCCGTGGAGTGTCTCTACAGGGAAAGGCATTTGCGTTGCGCAAGGGGCGCGGATCTTGTGCCTCGAGCGCAGTGATTCTAGAGCTGCTTTACATAGGAAAGGCCCCGAGTGCGCTGATATTTCGCGAGATGGATCCTATACTTCTTTTAGGTATCTTGCTAGCGGGAGCTCTCTACTCCAAATCCATCCCCGTCGTTCAGATCGATGACGATGTTGCATGGGAAAAACTATCCAAGGCTAAGTCTTGCAAAATCACATCCAAGGGTCTGATGATCGGCGATGAGCTGATGTCACTCGATCGGCCATACTCTCAGAGTGTCAAGACGAGTCCCGAGGATGATTGCATGCTACGGGGCGAGGGCTACGACCTAGCCACACAGATGGCTATGGAGTTGATAGTTGAGTTTGCGTCAATCCAGGGCGCAAAGGATCTAACCAACGTCTCCCAAGTCCATATCGATGCCTGTTGTCACGTGGGCCAGACCAGCCTCCTAGTTCCGCAGCGCCTTCTCGAGCTCGGAGGCCATGTCCGCGTGCCAGCCACCTGCAACTCCCTCGACGTCGACCGACAAAGATGGAGGGCCCTAGGCACCGACCCCGACATCTCCCAGTTTGCTTCCAAGATTGGCGATGCGTACCTGGCCATGGGCGCCACCATGAGCTTCACCTGCGCCCCGTATCTACTCGACAGCAAGCCGCAGCAGGGCGACCAGATCGCTTGGGGAGAATCCAACGCCGTCGCATTCGCCAATAGCGTGCTCGGTGCTCGCACGCAGAAATATCCCGACTACCTCGACGTTTTGATCGCCCTCACAGGACGGGCTCCAGTCATGGGTTGCCACCTAGACGAGGGCCGCCGACCCACCATGTCCTTTCACATTAACACGGATGAGCTCTCTGGCTTCGACGATTCGCTATTTCCTCTTCTCGGCTACCACATAGGATCTTTGGTGGGCGGAGACATCCCCATCATCTCTGGCCTCGAGAGCAGCAATCCTGGTGTCCCAGACTTGAAGGCATTCAGTGCCGGGTTCGCTACAACGTCGTCAGCGGCCATGTTTCATATCCGAGGCGTGACACCAGAGGCAGAGACAGTGGTTGTACCAAAGGGAATTCCTAAGATGACTATAAGAAGGAGAGAGCTGGCCAAGACTTGGCTACAGCTCCAATCAGCCAAAAACGACACCATCGACATCATCGCATTAG
Source organism: Fusarium vanettenii 77-13-4 (assembly GCF_000151355.1). NCBI lineage: Eukaryota > Fungi > Ascomycota > Sordariomycetes > Hypocreales > Nectriaceae > Fusarium > Fusarium vanettenii. Next base: position 1,014,501 of record NW_003315873.1, on the reverse strand, counting down.
GAAACCCCCATTTCGCACTCGAAGAGTTCCCTCGCTTGATCCATCTCATCAAGAACAAGACCAAATCTCCCAACGTGGCCGTGGTCATCACCACAAGCCGCTTCGTCTACGAAAAGGCCGAGGAGGCCGGTTACCTAGACGTGGTGGTCAAGTTCGGGGCGCAATTCATCACCGACACGTGTTGGTGTATGCTGAAAGAGCCCATCATCCCTCCCAACGCGCAGAACATCATGACCATCTCGGCTAAGTACGCTCATTATGGGCCGGGAGTGTCGGGAAGGGGTGTCGCTTTTGGCAGCTTGGCTGATGCGGTAGAGGCTGCTTGCTCTGGGACGCGTCCAGTCGCTCCTGCGTGGCTATTTGGGCTGTGAGAGGCAGATGCTTAGATAGAAACGAACAAAGATAGTATTATTGCAGGACTGGCCACTGGCCTCTGTCTCGACCCACGCATGGCCATGCCGGTGAGCCGCTTCCCGATGCAACACGTCTCTTCCAGACCTCCATCATTCATTGGCACAGAATAGTCTCGAGTGCAACCTTAGCTCCTGCATCGTAGATCCGATCAACCCACAGAACACTTTCTAAGACACTCTTCGCCTGAGTCCAGTCTACAACGCCAAGTATCGACGCTGTCTTTGCAAGGGCTGTACGATGCCATTCTTGGTCGAACGACTCAAAGATGGACAACCCTGAGATGAACAAGGCCCAAAATACAAACTGCGCATGCTCCGGAGGTGGAGGATACTGCTGGGCCTGTAGCGAGAGACTAAACCTCTCCGACAGGTATCGCATATTTCTGCCGATACCAGGTATTTGAAAGAGAAGACCCTTGATGTACGCTAGCATTGACAGCCTCATGAGTTCTGCTAGTGACGTGCTGTCATACTCGAGGTGCAGTAAACGATTCGGAACAGAAGTGCTTAACGTTAGGAAGAGGTCTGGCTTTATCTCGAGCCCAGATTGGACGCGATTCGCTATTTTGGAGTAGCACTTCAAATCAGCCCAGATAGTGAGCAGTTTTGGATCAAGTGGTGGATGAATCTCCTCGAGTTCCTTGTACCATGCCGTACACCCTGAAGGGGCGATTTGCGGGTCCCAGGAGATTTCTTTGGGGAACAACCGCGGCTCACGGTTGGTTCCCATGGCGAGGGCGAGGTCTAGTCTGCCATAAGTTAGTTTGGAAGAACAAAGAGTTGATCAGGCATGGCTTGCCGTTGGGCCTTGTGTTGTACAAGGCTTCCGCGTTGAAGAGACTCCACTCCTCCTCGCAGCTCGAATATCCGGTACAGCCCATTCATGTGCTTCTCGACAGTCTGTAAATCTCCAAACACAGCAGCGGCTGACGCTAGCATTGCCACGATCGCGATGGTGGGCATGGCTACTGCGCCATGTCTGTCATTGAGGCTTTGCTGCAGATGACAAAGAGTCTTCCCAAGGTGAAACTGCGCAATTTTGCCACAGTGTTTCCCCAGAGAAAGGTCCTGAAATGCTTGGGCAGTGAACAGTATTGAATGAATTGTGGCTCGATGGGTGTGGATGTCAGACAGGTCAAAGACCTGAGTTTCAGTCTCGTTGACGAGCTTCATGTCGACAGCATAGATACAGGGTTTTGCAGTGGTAAAAGCTGTCTAGTGTTAGAGCTTTTTCATGTAGGTAATGTGAGGAAAGGGGAGTTTTTGCCTTGATGCATGAGATCTAGCATGTAAGGCTTCATCTCAAACCCATATCGGTCCAAGGCAAGCTCTGATGCAATCTTTCGGGGGATATGGATCCGATCTTGGTCTGGAACCGCCCGTCGGCAGCGCCCGCTATCAGAAGCCTCAGCGGGTTCTAGCTGAGACTGGGATTCTGCCCTCGCACGTCTATCGGCGCGCGTATTTCTTCCACGCATCACATGGCTCCTAATGTGTCTGCGCGTACGTGGATCCGGCTTGTCGAGAGAAGTGCTGATGATCCACGGACCGGGGTTTGGGACTGGAACAAGGGTCAGCTTCGCTGCTTCTGAGGGTTTGATACCGACCTGCTTGTGCTTCAAGCTTGGTATTACCAAGCATTTTGCATGGAACGAGTCTCCGGGGATGTTAGATTTGCCGTCTTACTGTTTTCCAAAAAGAGTTTACTCCAACGTCCTGGCGTCACTGGTTTTATAGCGACAGCACCAGCGTCAGCTCTGATCCGCGCCAAGACCGTACTGATTACTATGATAGGAAATGATCGTCGCTTGCCACATGCAACCCGGAAATTTTGGACACAAATAAGCAGCTGGGCTTCTGCAATAATTGGTGCGCTACTTGATGATCAATCTTGTCAACCGCTCTCCGGCTTTATACCCTGTTGTCTGTCTGTCCGCGCTGCCGCTGATCCAGCACAAAAATGGCAAATTGTAAGAAGCTGAAATCGAGGCCATGGTGAACTTGGACTGCAAGACCAGATTACAAACATGAAGGTTTTAAAACGAAAGAGAGCCCAGGTGAGGCGACTACTCTAGCATTATAAGAACGAGTTGCTCCTCGACTGCAATGTTTGTTCGCTGCCTCCCTAGTGTATCTATCAAGTCAACTCTCGTTTCTCTAGCCCTGTCACAATGATTTTCACTAGTAGCTCCATATCATTCAGCCCGGAAAAGGACATCCCATCACTCAACGGAAAAGTCATCCTAATTACAGGAGGCAACACTGGCCTTGGGAAGCAAGCCGTTGTCGAATTTGCTCGTCACAAACCTCTCCAGATCTGGCTCGCTGCCCGCAACCTCCAGAAAGCTGAAGCTGCGGTCGCCGAGATCAAGCAGCAAGTTCCAGATGCCCCAATCAAGCTCCTAGAGCTAGATCTTGCCAGTTTCGACTCTATCCGCCAGGCGGCACGTTCCTTTCTCGAGGAATCAGAGCGCCTTGATATACTCATGCTCAATGCTGGCATCATGGCAGTTCCGCCTGCACTCACCAAGGACGGCTATGAGATTCAGTTCGGCACCAACCACATGGGGCACGCATACCTTACGAAGCTCCTACTGCCAGTCTTGGAGAAGACGTCTCAAGCAGAGACAGAGGCGAAGCCCCGAGTTGTCTGTCTCGCGTCTCATGGTCATGTCTACCTATGCAAGGGTGGCTTCGACTTTAGCACGCTTCGCACGACGGGCGAGTCCACGGGACCACTTCAATGCTACTACCAGAGCAAACTGGCAAATATGCTCTGGGTTCGACAACTTGCCAAGCGATACCCTCAACTCACCGTGTCTGCCATCGACCCTGGCCTTGTGCAGACCGAACTGGCGGTAAAGGCAACAGGCATCAACTGGGTCCTCAGGACGATCATCAAGACGATGCTATTGACGCCTGTTGAGAAGGGAGTCAAGAACCAACTCTGGGCGTCAGTTTCAAAGGGTGTGAAGAGTGGGGAGTACTATGAGCCCATTGGAAGAGAAGGTCTAGCAACTGATGATGGAAAGGATGATGAACTGGCTGCAAAGCTTTGGGCCTGGACTGAGAATGAGCTGGATAATCTGGGGATTTAAACTAGATATCTCTGTACTTGGCTTGATATTGCGAATACTGCTGGTCTTCTAGCTCAGTTATGATGAAAGGTTATGTCACCCCTCAAAGGGTATTGAACCGCCCGAACTGTTTGTACGAGAACCATTCCTTTACATCTTCAAAGGACTGCAGTTTCAACACAATTCCAAGAGTAATAATAAATCAGTCACGCTCGTAGGACGCTGTCGCTGCCGCTGAGTATAGGAACCGGCACCCTCTCCCTCATACCCCCGCGAATACTGCTGTCTCCCGAGTGTCCAACTGTCAGATCCCACAAGGGGGAAATCAAGAAACTACACACTCATTTCCGATTACCCACAGTTGATAGCAGTTGACCGCAACGCATCCATACACCTAGGCGCCGTCTCCCGCGACGCACGGGGACACCCAACCACCGTTGTTCATCAAAGGCGGCGCATGCATAAGATTATTGGGTTGTTGATGATGGCTTAACACTCATTTAATAAATTATTTTAAAATTTCTATTATTCATATCTCATTATGCATTACTCTAATCCTATCGTGATCTACCTTATTACACGGCAGATTCTCAAGAAGAAAACGCAGATAATCCAACGCAGATAACAGCAAATGCAATCGTATATCGCAACAGTAGCATACTCGTACAAACCCATAACAGAAAAACATGAAAAGTCTAACCTTTGTGCTTTGCAGCTATTCCAACCTCTAGTGTTTGTGCCCTATACCATTCCCTCGTCTAGTTCGTGGCAGGTGTAACCGCAGCTTCAGGATCATCATTCTTCTTGCCCTTCCTCGAAAAGACACCCTTGAATTTGGTCCATTGCACAAGCAAGAACCTGTAGACAAACGCGAAAGGTGTACCAACAAAGCCAGCAACGGCAGCAAACCATTCATCAGGGAAAAGTCGAATGAGAATAGCCCAGGGAAGACAAAACAAAGCAGTGATGACAGAAACACCCCATTGCGTAGCATCAAGTCCATCCGGGACAATCTGGAAAGCCCTGGAACCCTTGAAGATGATGATGACCTGTAAACCAATCATGAGGAGCGTGATGAGGACAAAGAATTGGTTGCGCTGGACGCCCTGGAAGATGTTGAACTTGTTGTCGAGACGGCGGTTGTTGAACATGTTGAAGATTTGCATCCAGACAAAGGTGTTAAAGATGACGGTGTCGAGTTCAGTCTTTTGCCTCTCGATGGAGGTGTCGTAGCCTAGGATTTTGTCGCCGGCAAAGTAGAGGACAAAGGTGACTGCGAGTTGATAGATGGCCTGGCCGATGATCATCTTCCACATCTGCACATTGCATGTTAGCATACTGGTAGGAGATATTTAGAGGCGTGGACTTACGGTGACGGTGATCAATGGCTTATCCTTGCCCTGAGGAGGACGGTCAAGAATCTCCTCAGTGGGAGGGTCAGTAGCCAGGGCCAAGGCTGCAAAGGTATCCATAATGAGGTTGACCCAGAGGAGCTGGACCGCCTTGAGGACAGACTCCATGTCGGGGTCATAGACGGCGGTGATAAAGGCCAAGAGAACAGCGGTGATGTTGACGGTGATTTGGAACTGCTGCTGTTAGTACATGTTACTTGGTCAGCATGTGGATGGCTTACCTGGAGGAACTTTTGGACGGCATCGTTAACAGCTCGTCCCCACTTAAGGGCAGTGATAATGGAAGTAAAGTTGTCATCCATGAGAATAATTGACGAAGCCTCCTTTGCAACTTCGGTACCAGAAATGCCCATGGAGAAACCAATATCAGCAGCCTTGAGTGCAGGGGCGTCATTGGTACCATCTCCAGTGACTGCAACGGTCTCACCAAGGTGCTTAAGTCTCATGACAAGAATCCTCTTGTCCTCAGGTGAGGATCGAGCAAGGACTTGAAGATTCGGCAAGATTCTATCCATCTCTTCCTCAGAGAGTCTTCGGAAGTCAGGGCCTTCAATTACCAATCCGTCGGTGTAGATACCACACTCCCTGGCAATGGCCTTGGCAGTCTCGGCGTTGTCACCGGTGACCATGCGGACGGTGACATTAGCACGTTGAGCCTTGCGCACTGCTTCAGGTACACCGGGACGGACTGGATCTTGAATGCCAACGACACCGAGGAAGACAAGCTCGCTGAGGACAGACGCAAAGTCGACGTGGTTGTTGTCAGTGACTTCGGCGGATGACGGGGGCCAGCTGGGATAATCCTTGTACACGAGACCGATTGTCCGAAGAGATCTCCTCGCGTAGACACCGATGGTATCGTTCAAGGTCTGACGATCTTCATCGGTGAGAGGCTCTTCTTCGAAGGTGTCAATGTCGGCCTTGGACGTGCAGTATGCAAGAAGCATCTCGGAAGCACCCTTGACGAGAAGACGGTAACCGCCAGACCGAAGCTTGATAACAGCGCCCATGCACTTCTTGCTCGAGTCAAAGGGTATCATCTGAACAATCTCCTCATTGGCACGAACTTGGGCCAGAGAATCAAGACCGAGATGTTCCTTTGCTAGGTCGAGAAGAGCAGTCTCTGTCTTGGATCCGAGGAAAACAGCTTGACCATTCTCTTGACCTTCAAAGGCAGTGGAGTTGATGGCGACGCTTTGGATGATGATGTCCTTGGCATCAGGCGTGAGCTTCTTTGCCCAGGCGGCAATTGGGGTGTCCTGCTTCTCTGTGTTGGAGAAGTTGGTGTCACCAAATGTACCCGCGACAACAGTCATTCTGTTGGTCGTCTATAATAATGGTTAGCATCAATCCGCATATCTATGAATCCTTGAGTACGACTTACCAGAGTACCCGTCTTGTCCGAACAGATAGCAGTCGCATTACCCATAGTCTCGCACGCCCTAAGAACCCTCACGAGGTTATTCTCCTTCAACATCTTTGTTGTAGCAAACGCAAGAGCAAGCGTAACAGCAAGAGGCAAGCCCTCGGGCACGGCAACGACAATGATGGTGACGGCAACAATGAGGATATCCATAAATGACGAAGCCTTGTCCGTCGCGGGACGGTCATCGCCGGGGAGATTGGCAACGAAGCGGAACAAGAGGACAAAGAAGAGAAGACCGGCTGCAGCACCGCCGAGGTATGCGATGGAGCTGGCGAGTTTGGAGAGCTTCTTCTGGAGAGGGGTTTCTTCGGTTTCGGTGCGGACAGACATCATGATCTTGCCGTAGCTACTGTTGACGCCGACCGAGGTGCAAAGGAATGTGCCCATACCTGCGTTCGCTGTTAGTAATATGTCAAATCAATCGTCGGTGCCAAAACATACCTTCGAGAACCTTGGAGCCAGAGATGATGAAAGGATCAAGACCCTTTGAATCGCGATCAGCTTCCAATACCTGCATAACAGCCGCACCTCCAGTCTTCTTGATAGCATCCGATTCTCCAGTTGCCGAAGACTCATCACACTTAAGGTCATGTCCATCAATAAAAACACCATCAACCGGCACAAGATCACCAGGTTCAAGATGTAGAATATCACCAACGAGCACATCGTGAACGTTGATCATAACCACCTTGCCCGACCTAGTAACCTTGACCTCTCTATCCTCCTTTTTAGCATTCAACTTGACAAAGGCTCTCTCCTTTTGCCAATCATTGCCAGCGCTAACAAAGGAAACCACAATGATGGCAATGCAGATGGCCACACCCTCGACCCAATCAACAGGAGTAGGATCACCCGGGTCATGCTCAACACCAAATGTTTCGTAAAGTCCCAATGCAAGAGAGATAACAGCCGCTGCGGTGAGGAGGATGAGAACCTTGTCGTTGTATGCGTTCCATAATAACCTCCAAAACGGCGTTGCTTTCTTTGCGGGGAGTACGTTGCGATTGTAAACTCGTATACGATCGCCAAAGGGCTCTTTCGTGGGCTCTTTTGCGGTTGTCGACGGGGATTGCTTCGTAGGCGTGGTTTCTGTGGTTGTTTGCCACCTGGTGGCCTCTCCAAAGGTAACGTTCTTCCCCACTGCCGTTTCCTCCGCACTTAATCCAGAGGTAAGATCCGTCTGCAGGCCAGTAACTATGCCCCTCAAGCCTCCTAGCGCGCGGAAGGCATTAAGAGACTTTGGGTTCAGCAGCTTGTTGAGTTGACCAGGCGAAAAGGCAAAGGGGCTGGGGTCGACCATAAAGTCATTTTCGGTTCCTGGATCCGGCCGTAGTGATACTTCAAATTGTTCTAGGTGCGATGTAGAACCACCAGAAGACGACGCTGTAGCAAATGGGTCGGACAGGCTCGACTGATCCCCTGAGCTTAACCGTGAACGTTGTGCGGTAAGAGCAGGGGTGGAAGGTGAGAGATAGTCTGTTTTTTGAGTCATGATGATTAAAATTTGTCGATATGTTGGTCGAGCAGAAAGACAAGAATAAGCTTAAAGGGGACGGGGCCAAGAAGGGGAACTGTGCTCGATTTTAAGCTTGGCGAAGCGAGTGGTGTAGTGAGGCTTAGCCGAGGAGGCCGCGTGAGTACAAAACGATTGGAATATACGAAACTCCCGACAGTGAGGCTATGCTGAGGAAGTGTATCAAGTCAAGCCCCCCGGTAGAGGCAGGCTCTTAGGCAGAGGTTGGGTGTATTTCAAGGCTAACTCACACGGACGAGGCAGTAATAGGCTCGGCGAGGTGCATGGTACAGGTGTGGGTGGCAACCAATCCGCATGCGCCTCTGACAGTCGCCTAGACTAGGCGTTTTGCTTGTCGCCCTGACAGGTGTCGATCCTTGCGGCATATATTACTCAGGGTGAATCTCGACTAGCTATGCCAAGTTTCTCACCACTTTAGTCTTGATTTTCTTGACCTCATTCTGGTCAACTGCCGCGTCTTCTACTGCTCGAGATCGGATGCCTTGCCGGTACACTATGAAGCACAGACACAGATTAAACGCAGGCGCCGTACAGCCAAAACGTCTTAAACGACCTTGTTTCTCAGTTAAGCTTCAAAGGTAAGCTTCAACTGATGAATCATGTGAACATGCAACACTCGTTCCCCTGAAAGAGCCTACGCGAGCTCGTGAAAAGAAATTTGATGAGGTATTTGATCAGGCCCAAGATCAAAAATCAACTCAAATGCGACGCGTGCGTCGCGCCAAAGGGGGCAGTGCAACGCCCCTCCAACCCCTTCAAGCAAGTCCATCACCACAAAGAACAAGTACTCTACTAACCTCAAACACGTGAAAAGTCTCAGAAACACAGCCATCGTGCTAAACACATCTTTTCTACAACAGGACATCATCTCCGTATCCTCGGGGCCATCTAGATGTTGAAATCGCCGAGACGCGCAACTTGGGATGCCTCCCTGGTGGAAAATTGCCTCTGAAGGCGTCACCTTCCTAGATGACGAAAGCCTCAAGGGGGCTGTGTTTTTTTTTTTCAGTAGTCGTGTCATCGACTCCATGGCCAAGCGGATGGCTTCGGCTTGGTGGAACTCAGGCAGGGGATGGGCCTTTCTAAGCTTCGGGGGGAGGCCGCTCGCGTGAGGCAGTGCAAAGCAAAATCAAATGCCGGAGGGTTTTTGAGCCCAAAGACTGGCTCGGTTCTTGTACTCTAATGTCCCATGGCGGTGAAGCATCGAGATGATGCGCCGAAGAGTAAAAGCGTTGAGAAGGTAATGTCAAGGAACGGACTTGACCTTTCATCCATGGACAAAACATTAAAAGATCCGTCGGAGTTCTCCTTGAAATCCGCTCGATGGAGTTTTCATCTCGGCATGACACTCGGGTGATCAGATTGGTTGATCCAGGGCCAAGAACCAGGGAAGCTCATGTCAATCAGTCTTGGCGACCCACCATCTAATTAAGCTTGTTGGGAATAAGCTTCGCCTTAGTTTTGGTGAGGTCATCGACGGTCAACATTCCATGTTTTTGTACTCGAGACAATTATCTACAAGTTTCTGTTCAATTGTGGCAGTGTTGATTTTAGTCGATGCTTCATTTCACCAATATGGAAGGTAATGGTGCTTAGTGGAGTTGGGATTTCCTGCAACACAGGTGCTGTGCCGCCTCCAGCCACCCCGGATGTCACTGTCGCCGAATTCCATGGTGATTATGTATTGCAAGTACCAATACGGGGCATATTTTGCCGGATGTTTCCCAGACTGTAGGCCATGACTAATACATCTGCGCAGATGCATATGGTCACACCCTTGGATCAAGGGAAGTACATCTCGGTCATGCTCGGAACTCGTTGGCAGCCTCGGGTGGGACAAGTAGCGGGATTCAATCTGCCATACTTGGCATTCTCTGCCTTTCTCGCAACCAGGCCCTCCGGAGATCTCTTGACAGACCCGCAGCTTAATATGTTCTTCAACTCGCCTTCTGGACAGTGACCGACCCTCGACTGGTCGGATACACCCTTGCGTTCAGTGAATCAAGCCGTCCCGCCGCCAGCTGGTTATCGAATGCATGTTCCAAAGTACCCTAGAGGATTAAGCCTTGATTTAAAAATGGATCTTCAAAATACATCAGGTAACTTGAAAAGTACCAAAATAAATTCAACTCCTAATTAGTTGTTACCAAAACTAACCTGTGAACACTTGCGGTTGGCGGTTTGGAATTGCCACTCGAAATGGCAAACTTCTGGTAATCAAGAGGACTGATAGCAGGTAGGTACAAATCGCCAAAAGCCCATGATATTCACATATACTAGTTTTACATATCATTAAGCCTTGATGTATTTCGAATGCTGATACATGTGCATCTTTTCAACTTACTCTTCCTGTCGCTTTTAGAACACAACTCACCATCCTTGAACTATATGTCATAGATATTTTCCCATCATGTTCACCTTTGAGTCGCTAAACTGTGTCCATGTTCATCCTACGCAGATTGGGCAGTCACATCTCGAATTTATCGCAGTTTTTCACCCCTGAGTTAGAGAGCATACTAGTGAACCTTTCATGGTAGTCTTTAAGTCCTGTAATTATAGATAACTTCATCACAGCCCAAACTTGATTCATTGATGCTGAGAGTCATTGCTCAAGGGGAGGCATCAACTATAATACCAAATCATAGATTATAAACACATCGTAAAACATTATACACTGGAAACCCCCTGATTGTTCAGTTGTCTGTTGTTGAGCAAGTGCAGTCACTTTGGAGGTGAGGCCTCGCGAGATATATATGGTGGCTTGCTGACTGCAGCGGTTGCGCACGGCACAGGTCTTGGCTCTCCAGTGGCATTGGCCATTGTGAGGTCAAGCGACATGCAGTTGGCTGCCTTGAAATGCAGTGGAATTTGTCGCCAGCCTGATTGCAAAGCTGAGCCGACCGCTCAGCTGTCGCCACGCCACAACTGAAACAGTCAAGGCGAAATAGACAGAGACTTCGTAGAAAATTAAGCCTGATGATACAAATGTCGTATCAACCTCGATGGCACCGCCTGGGTAGCCAAGATGCCTCTCTTAATAGGCAGATATAGAAATCGTTCGCCCAGTCATCTTTTCCTCACTTTCGCCGCTTAATCAAAGCCAAGCCTGGTCCAGGTAGCCGCTGCGAGTTGGAAACTACGTGTTGTGTTGGCCCAGCCCCTGTCGATGCAAGCCCTGCTATTGGTCCCTGCAGCCAAGGCGAGTTCGCCTTCAAATGTCTGCCTCGAATCTCACCCGTTCTTTGCAATTTTCTCATCTCATCATTATTTCTCCAGCTTGGCCGACCTTATTAATCCGCTTCGCCTCTCATTGAGCTTACACTCTTTGCTTTCGCTGTGGCAAAGTCCCAGCAAGCCACGCGATGCGTCGAATACTATGCTGCGGCATTTCTCGCTTAGGCGACGGTAGCGACGACCAGCCTGGGCGACCAGTTGGACTCAACCCAAGTGCTTCTCAACAACACTCCAGCGGTAAGTCTTCTTCACCACGAGTCTAGTTTTATTTTCGCTCACGCGTAGGGCAGTGTCGAAGCCAGTTGGCCCCGTGGTATCAAATGGCATTGCAGCGCCTCCCTCTCTTGGCACTAGTCCCACGACTGAGCCCTCGGTCGAGAAGCAAGTCAAGCCTAATTTGTGGGACGAGGCGAGGGGGAGGCTCTCAGAAGAAGACAAGGCGTGGATCAACGGCAACTCCCAACAGTTTCTGGATTCGTCCGGCCCCGGGGTCCGTGGCATCATTGATCTAGTTGATCAAAAGCGTCGACAATGCGAAGCCAGGAGATGGACAAACGTCGACGTATTTGATACCACTATTAATCTCTCCGATCTGGCCAGCAACGCCATCACGTGGCTCAACAAATTCAAAGAGGTTGGCGACACGATTGTCCAGTACGACCCTGGACATGCAGCCTTGCCATGGGCGGCGACGAGGTTTATCCTTCAATCCGCGATTTCATACCAAGAGCATATGGCGTTCTCGTTAATCAGCGTTGAGAAAACAACAAGGATCGTCCATAGGTGCCAGATCTACGAGATGCTCTACAACTGCGATACAGCCAATGCCCAGGCTGCCAGTGGCCTAGAGCAGGCTTTGGTAGAACTGTATGCGTCGCTTCTGCATGTTCTCGCACGGGTGGGAAAGTTCCTGTCCAAAGACACTGCATGGCGCTCCATTCATGCTGTCTTCAGGCCAACCGAGGGGACAGACCTTCTATCAGAGCTTGAAAAGTTCGAGAACGAGGTCATCAAAGAAGCCACCGTCTGCGAGAGCAAGCGGAGCGCCAAGGCGGATTCCAAGACTGAAGAGCAGCTTCAAAAACTGCAATCTCTACTGAAGCTCGAAGGGCGCATGCTCAGAGTCGATGAAAATGTCCAGAAGGCCCTCGAGAGCATAGAACTCAAGGAATTGATAAAAGTGCTGACGTGGATCTCTCCCATCGAGTACAATCTACACCATGACCTGGTAAGACAGGCAAGGACCAAGGCCACCTGTGACTGGCTTGTCCAACAATCAAAATTCTACGAGTGGCAGAGCGAAACCTCTTCCATCACATTCTGGCTTCAGGGTTTTGGTAAGTCCTAGCATCATCGTGCAAGTGCGCTTTTCTAAATCTTTTGCAGCGGGCTCGGGCAAGACTTTCCTAACATCGAGAGTCATTGACCTAATTGCAGAGAATCTTGGAAGTAAGCGGAATCATGAGGGATTCGCCTTCTTCTACTGTAACCAAACCGAGCCAACACGCCGACAGGCACTCTCGGTTCTCTGCAGCTTTATCAGACAGCTTTCATCACCCAAGTGCATGTCTGATCACCTACATCCCAAGTTGAGGCAGCTTTACTTCGACTCTCAGCTGAAGGGTGCGGGGTGGACACTCGATCTATGCAAGGAGTACCTGATTGATCTTTTCAACTTTTATCCTCATACAACCGTCATCCTGGATGCGTTGGATGAATGCGAGGTTGAAGAGCGAATATTGCTGCTCAATATCTTCGATTGGGCAACAAAATCTTCTTCTCGGCCGGTCAAGATCTTCGTCTCTAGCCGCCCGGAAGCCGACATTCGACAACGGCTCATCAGCCTCCCCAATCTCGAGATCTCAGCCAAGAACAACAACGACGATATTTCCAGGTTTATTAAAGAGAGTGCTGATAGCCCGGGCCCATGGAGTCCAGTCTTGGAGAAAAACAAGGCCTTGAAGAACGAGATTGTCCAGACGTTGATCAAAAAGAGTGACGGCATGTTCCAGTGGGCGAGGCTACAGGTCGATCAACTCAGGGTCTTGGAACATGAAAACGATCTTCGAGACAGGCTTGGAAGACTTCCCAAAGATCTCAAGTCATCATATGACGAGATTTATCAGAGGATCCAAGATCGTCCCGAATACTCGAGAGTTCGGACTCTCAGGGCTCTCAAGTGGGTGACAGCATCAGCCCGCCCGCTCAAGACCAAAGAGCTCCTAGCTGCGATACGTTTGGACCCAGACAAAGAAGAGGTCGATAAGGCTGGCGAAGTTACAGAAGAGCAACTTCTTGGCTGGTGCGCAAACTTGCTGATTCGAGACAAGAACGAGTATTATTCCATTATCTGGCGGCCTTGCCACCTGTCAGTAGTCGAATATCTCGAGGACCGCTCCACGATGCCCACTGCGCATTTATTCGTTACACTGGCCAGTTTGTTTTTTCTGGTTGTCCAACCGGATAAAAAAGACCCTTTGTGCAGTCTACAACCTTACGCTCGCAAGCACTGGATGGAACATGTCCAATCATACGATAAGGCCAGCATTGACTTTGCGTGCGCCCCACATAATAGAGTCGCTGCCATGTTGAAGAGGTTTCTCGGTTCACCAACGCAAAGGTCTGATGCGTATGTCCAATGGACCCAGTTCGATGATTTTTCTTCCAACATTGATCCTCCATTTTCTGTTTGCTTTTACCCAGTTTTCTACCCCCTACGGGACTGGTGGGAGTCGGACGACGTGAAAGTTGATCACTTGGCATTGGATCATGACGGGGAGGGTCTTTTGACAGTCGCGGCCAGGTCAGGTTGCATACCAATATGCGACAATCTAATCAAACGAGGCATACCGGTGAACCCTGAAAAATACGGCACGGGCTATGAGAGCCCTCTTGCAGCAGCAGCAGCAAACGGACAAGCCCCTATGGTTAAGTTTCTCCTCGAACGAGGTGCCCATGTGGACTTGCTTCTGAAGGACGGCCACTATGGGAGCGCTCTTGCTGCAGCACGCGATGCCAACGTATCCCAAATTTTGATCGACAACGGGGCAGACATTAATCTCATGCTAGAAGCTGGATACTACGGCAGTGCTCTTGCTGCGACCAGAGACAAGGACATTGCCCAACTGCTAGTCGACAAAGGAGCAGACGTGAACATGATCCTCAAGGCTGGAGGATTCGGCAGCGCCCTGGTTAGCGCGATAGCCGCCTATGCTGACGACGTGGTTGAATTGCTCGTTGAGAAGGGTGCAGATGCCAATTTGCCACTGCTACGTGGGAGATATGGGAGTGCTTTGATTGCTGCCGCATACACGGGGAATGTGCACATTGCCAAGCTTCTCGTCAAGCACGGAGCGGATGTTAAGTACCTCCCGCCCGTTTGTTCTTACGGAAGTGCTCTCATTGCCGCTTCGTCAATTTTCCAAAGCAACGAGACTTTGCTGCTTCAGTTTCTGATTGAGAAAGGAGCAGAAGTGGATTCCATCGCCAAATCGGGCCATTTCGGAAGCGCCCTTGCTGCTGCTGCTCATTCTGACCGCCCGGTTGAGCAGTGCATCTCCGTGATGGATCTTTTGATAGAAAACGGGGCGAATGTGAACCTCGCCATCTCCACTGGAATATACGGCAGTGCTCTTAGAGCAGCAGTCAGTTCCAGGCGTCCCTCAGCCGCCGTCTGCAGGTATCTGCTGAAGAAGGGGGCAGATGTCCACCTTCATGTCCCGCATGGGTGCTACGGAAGCCCTCTCATTGCGGCCATGCAATCGGGGTCGGAAGAAGTGGTTAAATCCCTGCTCGAAGAGGGAGTGGAAGTTGATCAGATACCCGATGGGGAGAAGGTCGTCTTTGGAACTGCCCTAATAGCAGGAGCATATTGGGGATTCGCACGGGGCGTTCAGATGTTGCTGGAGGCTGGAGCTCTAGTGAATCTGCAGTCTAAAGTTGGGAGATTTAGGACTGCTCTCGAAGCTGTCAGGGCAGATTTGACAAATGAAGGAGGCGTGTTTAAGGATCCCCTGTGGAAGTGGAGGCGGGCGTTGGGTGAGGGGATTGAGGAAGCACGAGATAGAATGAAGCTCCAGGTAGAGGAGCTGCTGATAACACACGGGGCAACCGAATGAGATGGGCTAGGAATAGTCTAATGAAGATGGAACAATTGGTTTGACACATCTATTCCTCGGCGCTTATTGAATGCTGGTGGCCATGCCTTTGTGTGCCCAATTTACCATTGAGCCTCCCCAACCTCAGAAATCAGCTTTCGGAATCCAATCACTCCCCACGTCAACTTTGGTTCAAACTAGCATCGTAGGACATACGTCCTCGGGAACACGGAGTAATTTATAAAAAGTCTCCGGGGTCGGCTGAATTCACGCCGACCCGAGCAATGGTCCCAACTTTAAAAGCACCATGGCGCGTACGTCTCATATTCTCAACTCACATCCAACTTGGCAAGAAATCATGGCTACAAGATCTCTAGTAGTTGGTGGAACAGGCGGTATTGGCTATGCCATAGCCTGCCAGCTAGCTGCAGCTTCGACATCCTCCACCGTCATCATCAGCGGCCGTACAGAACCGAAGAGTCTTCCTCACACCAATATCGAGTTTCGGCCGTTAGATGCATCATCAATGCGCTCGATCAAGCGCTATACCGATAATTACAAGTCAGCAAAGGAACAGCACCTCGACTTGCTTGTTCTGACTCCAGGCATTATCTCAATGGCGGGGCGGACTGAGACGCCTGAAGGAATCGATCGCAAAATGGCCCTTCACTACTACGGGAGGCAGCTACTCATCCGAGAACTGAGTCCTGTTTTGAAAGACGATGCAAAAGTCCTCATTGTGCTGGATAGTACGCGAGGGAATCCGAACCAGCTGAAGTGGGATGACTTGGACCTCAAATCCAGCTTTACCCTGGCAGCTGTAACACAACATTGTGTGACAATGACCGATGCCATGATCCAGGCACATGCCGCTGAGCAAAAGCACCAAGGTCAAAAACGACGCACGTTCATTCACGCCCATCCCGGAATCGTCCAGACCAACATCTACAAGACACTACCATGGTACATACGCGGCGTCCCAAAGGCTCTCAGCCAAGTTTTCGGCGTCTCGCCTGAAACTTGCGCCAAGAACTTACTCAAAGGGACGTATGAGTGTGCAGCCGCCGACAAGGAGGACAAATTCTGGAGCTGTATCAATGAAAAGGGCGATGTTGTTCTGGATAAACCTGTTTGGAGTGAGGAGCAGATTCAGAGGGTTAGGGATCACACGTGGAAGATCATCGATGATGCACTGAATGCGAGTGACTGAGAGGACGGTGGATACTGTAGAATCATGACTATCATTATTCTTAGACTATTGATCGTAAATATTGGTCCGAAGTGTCTTACTCAAGGGTGGTTCAAGAATTTCGATCAATTGGAAAGCAATGACTCTAAGTAATGAATGTTGTGTCTAGAAAAGCGCCAGCCTATGCCCATTTCTCAGCTAACCGTACAATCGGCCAGCCACTTGCATCTGCCCATACAGAAGATTTTAAATACCCAAAATTGAAATCGCGGTAGATATTTAGGCAAAGACTGGCACATGTGAAGACCCGCGGGAAATCCCATGACAGAAGGTTGATGTCCCATCACGCCTATATAGGTATCATCACCACATAGCCGGCGCACATGTTTCTCCACACAGTCAAGGCGACGAAAGATGTCGTTTTCCCAAGAAATAGAATCTCTTTCGTTTTGTGTCCCGAGCATGGCGAGCGGAAAGTAATCTTTCATCTCTTCCGTCGTCCAGTTTCGCCTGGGCCCTTCGCGGCCTGGGTCCGCCAGCGCGAGTAAGAAAAATACCCACCCCTCTCCCAACTCACAGGGACCGAGAAGAATGTTTTTCATAATCTTTCAGAATACCACGAGGGCCTCACCCCTGTTTTCTTCGATGCCAGAGAGACGGAGGAATCGCTCCTCAAGAACTGTACTCTCCTCGAACAGGGGCTCGTGACCATAGAAAAAGGCATTGCAGTAGCCATGGAAACGTAAATATGCCTCCAATCCTTCTCTTTCCCACATTTCGCGGTATTCCTGGGATTCTTTAAGCATTAATAACACGAAGTACGACGTATGAAATTGCGTATGAAGTGGCGTAGGAAGCGGCATCGATGGGGTCCGTGGGCCGGTCTGTGATACGATTTTTTTGCCGTTTTGGAAGAGAGTGGTAAGCTGGCAAAGAACGGACAAGTTTTTCTCATATCCTTTTATATGAATCTTTTGTTTGAGAATCTGCTGTATCTTTCTTCTCAGGACTTCTCTCGAGGATCCTTGGTACTTCTCACGAACGTGCCGAAGGCGGCCAGCTAGTAAAGCCAGCGGAAGCACTGAGTCGAATTGGATCTGGTACTTGAGCCTCTCTGCCACGCCTTGTAGACAACGTGATCTAATTTCTTCAAGGCAAGCCAGCATAGCAGGCGATGCTAAGATGAGGGCTTTGATGTCGATGGCGGAGTGGCATCTGTGTATGGTTGCAATGCGGAGTTCTGTGGGGAGGTTCTGGAAGTAGTCGTCTTTCGGGAGAGTAGGACTTTGTGCCAATGGCGGTGGTCCCCCGGGGGAAAAGGGCAAGCTTATCGGTGCAGACATGGCGGCGATGGTAAAGCTCTTGGTGGTGGTGTGAAGATGATTGATGGTAGACGACGGTTGTTGTTTCAAAGATGGTGTCTATGTTAAGAATTGTGATTTGTATGGGGATATGAAGTGAAGATCGTGCTGAGTGTCATTTCTAAGCCTTGCGACTCTCGAGAGCATACCTGGAGAGGAACTCCGATGAGGCGAAAAAGAGAAGTAACAGAGACATGTGTTGATAAACTGATCAAAGTAATCCCTCGAGGGACATGTACTTAATATCTTGAAAGTCAAAATTCAGGTGACGTGTCTCGATGTTTAAGTAAGAAGAATCCGTCATTATAACCTTCTATGATACATCAAATACAGCTTGATATAATCCGTGGCGTAATTATTGGGTTGGATGTGCTGGGAACTTGACGCCAAGTGGAAACGGTCGTGCTACACACAATTGGTGTTTAGATGCAAGCATGGAAGCCCTCGTTGATAGACTAGATTGATGCCTAATTTAATGACCTAAGTATAACACTCTCCACACATAATTCTTTTGAAAATCTATTACCTATACAATACCAACAGTTCGTCACAATGATACAACCCTACATTGAGAATTGCGATTCTGCATCTCCGTTGTGGCGCCTCCTAACCTAGAGCTCAGTGTCTGCTACGGGTGGGTACAGGGCACACTCAGTGGGACAAACAAGACAGTACGGAGTCTTATAACATGCTCACCAGTGGGTAACTGTTCATGTATGACCGACAGGATGAAATGTCAACATCGAATAGGATCAAAACACGAGTAATGACCACCTGGAGTTCATGTAGAATGCACATGTGGTTGAAGGCTTGCAGTAGCGTGGCCAAGTCCCCTAACCCACAATCCCTGTCTGCCCCTCGCCTCCACTCTGGATCTTCTATTTTTCCCTCCTTTACCCCTTGCCGAATGCAATCACCGCTTTGATATCCACTTTTCCGTCCAAACAAGGGGCCAGCTTGAAGAAACATCAACAACTACGCTACCGAACAATCACTCACAGCGTCATTCATCACGATCGTCCCTCGAACCCGCCACCGATACAACCTCCCAGCCCAGGGGCTCACCTGGGAAAGTCGCCAAACAGGCGCAATCCTCAGCGCCACTTCACCTAATCCTCCATACCACTACCACCCCCTCCACCCACCCCCTTGCTTGGCTGCAACGCTACCACCATCTGCGGCTCTGACTCTTGCTCGAAAGCAGCTGCGCTGTCTCATCCTTTGTCTGCCGATCCTACCGACAGAGTGTGCCATCCCTTACGCGCGGCTGCCGCACAGCCTCTCAAACGACTCGCACACTACCGACTACCTACCACACGCTCCATAGTCTCTAATTAATAACCAACAAGCCCACCGCCAAAATGCCGCCCAAGACACCCAATTCCACCGGCACGCCCATCTTCTCGACCTCCATCTTCTCCTCCTCCTCCAACACCGCCGCCTCCCGCCCAACGACTCGCGACGGCCACGGTGTCGACCCCCTCAACACCAACCACCCGAACCTCCTGATCAAGGACCGCAAGCCATCCTTCTCGCGCAAGTCCTCGTTGTCTGGATCGCGCCGCCGTGGGAGTTCCTTTGGAAACGGTCCAAATGCCTACGTGACGGACGCAACAGCGCCCCCCGCCCTCCCCGAATACGCGCTGGCTGCCGCTGCCAAAATATCACCGCGACCCGATCTCGCCGAAGGTCATCATCTACCGCAGGCTCCCGACTTGGGTATTCAGATGTTGAATCGAACTGCGACTGGATCAACAATTCATTTGGGCGGCGGTATGACGTCTCATGGGACTTCAAACGGTGCGCCTGGCACGACTGGTGTGTGGCAGCAGAGCGAGGTCAGCATTATGCACCAACATGTCACTGAGCTCGCCAACAAGCGCATTTCGACACTTGACTATCTGCGCAAAGCGTGCGTTTCCAACACCATATTCCTATGATCGCATACTAACAGTATGTAGCCATGAAGGCCGTGTCCACTGGTTCAAGACCTACCTATTCGAAAGACCAGACCTCAACCGCATGCCCTCGTTCGACGCACGGAAGCTCGGTCGCAAAGCAACAAACCATCTCCTCCTGGGCCTCTCCCTCCCCACCGTCGTGGATCTCTACTCCTCCACTCCGATCGAGTTTCTACGAAGTCTCAACACCCTCCTCTCCGAATACGACTCGTTTCAGCAACTTCACGGCGACTCTTCAACAGCCGCTTCCTTGACCCGCGCCCGTCTCCCTAGCATGTTCCGCCGACCGGGCGGCAAGTCGCGACGATCAACATCTGCTGCTGATATGCATCCCATGGTGGACGAGATGGCCCCAGTGCCAGCAGCCGGTGGACCCGCACCAGCGGTTATGAACTTTGCGGCATCAGAAACGGACCTTCTTCCTGGCGAAGAGTATACGCATCTTTTAACGCCATCACTACCCTTCGATCCCGATTATTTTGAAACTTTTGCGACGTTGTGCGACGTGTTGATCGATTGTTATACCCGATTCTTGGCCCTTGTTCCTTCACCCCGCGAATGCTCCGCTCCCGTTGCCGAACTCTTTACCAAAGCCGACTCGCGAGTGCGCAAGATTATCGTGCAAGGCATTGTGCGAGAATTCGAAGATCAGAGCCGTCACCATATCAAGACGGAAGTAGCCAGCATCGGCAAGGTGGTCCTAGGAGGTCTCATGTGAGAGACACCCCGGGATTTGGGTTATTGCGTTTGACGGAGTTCTTAACGTTGCATGGAGTTGATGGCTGGGAGTGCAAGACATGGATATCCTGGTTGTGATCTTGCCAGGAGTTTGGTGTCTTGAAAATGGGTATAATCTGGTGTCTAATTCAGTTGAATGCCGAGATGAAGACTATGAAAGGGTATCATGAGGATATGTCGTCTTGTATTCATGCCGTCAGCAGAGACCGTCTCATCCATCTTACAGCAGGTCCTGTATAATACATTCAATACTATTCTACACTTTTATACATTTGCCTCTATTTCTTGTTCTTGTTCTCCTTCTCTTTGGCTTCTTCCTCTGTGACGAGGAGCTCAATGTCCCTGCCCACGAGCCAGTCCTTTGCACCATCCATGATCCTATCCAGCTTTTCACCTCCTTCCAGCACATTGGGTAAATCATGCACATCTATGCCCGCTCGATGATCAGTACATCGATCCTGGTTATAGTTGTAGGTCCTGATCTTGTCGCCTCGGGTGATCTGCGTCTTGGACAGCACACTGTTCCTCAACCTTGCAGCCTCCTCTTCCCTAGCTTCCCGTCTCTGATCCGCAATTCTCGCACGCATCATCTTCCACGCCTCGTCTCGATTCCTCTGCTGCGATCTATGATCCTGCATCGACACCGTCGTCCCCGTAGGCAAATGTGTCATCCTAATCGCAGACTCTGTCTTGTTGACATGCTGCCCACCAGCACCACGAGCCCGCATAGCTTCAATCTTGACGTCCTGCGGGTTGACGTAAAAGTCGCTTTCCGGATCTTCAAAGTCGACGCTGCCGGCACCACTCTCGGGAAACGAAGGGAGAACCCATACTGCGACGGCGCTCGTGTGAACACGGCCTTTGCTTTCGGTGCTGGGGATGCGTTGAACTCGATGCATGCCTGCTTCACTGCGAAAGAGGTCAAAGGCGCCTTGGTCTTGGATTTCTAGGACGGCTTCTTGGAGTGGGTTTTCGCCGGCTGAGGAGGATGAGTCGCCTGCTGTATCGGCGAATTCGTACTTCATTACACTGTGACGGTAGCCTTTTCGCATGCAGAGCGCCTTGTACATCTTGAACAAGGTATCGGTAAAGTATCGGCCTTCGAGGCCACCAGGGCCGGGTCGGAACTCGATCATGCAGGGAAAATCGGCAAAAGGATGGCGCGGGGTGAGACTGGCAGAGAGGTTCCTCGCAAGGGACTCAAGTTTTCCTGTCTCGCTCTCTAGCTCGTCTCGTGCGATGGAAACAAGATCAGCGTCTTGCTCTGGGTCATTGAGCATGGCTGTCAGCTCAGCAACAGAAGCCTGCGACTTTTCCCATGCTTTCAGAGCCTCGGCAACCCGAGAGAGCTCGCCGACGCGCTTAGCCTTTGTAGAGTCGAAAGAAGCGTTGAGAGTCTTTTGAAGTTCGTCGTATTCGGAGGTCATGGACTGTGCGCGATGAAGAAGAGCGGGAGCAAGAAGCGACGAGGCATCTAGAGAGCAATCATTAGCTAGAGCCTTTCGTCCAAGGTATGGCGTTGTACGAACCATTGGAGGCGAAGCGAACGAATTGGCGCACGTGAGAGCGAGCCAGCGCTCGAGTGCAGCTCCTGCATATCCATGGTGCCGGGGACATGGCTTGTGAGAGGAGATTGGGGGGTGGGAAGTGGAATTGTCGATGTTGGAGGGGGAGTTGAGGTTGAATTTTTAGAAGCCTCGTGTACCGCGAAAATCCGGGGATACAGTTGGCGCGGGGTCCGAGATGGTCAGTCGAGTCTCACAGCAGCCAATTGCAACGCGAAACATGCTGTGAAATGTGGTATACATGCAGTTATTCTATACAGCCTATGTCTATTCAGTGGTATATCCAATTCATGACTTTTGCCTCTCCTCTGCTTTTTTCGCTGCAAACAACAACGCCGCCCCAAGCATCATACTCGACCCTCCCCACATTTGTGCAGCCAGATAATCACCACCCGTCATCTGCATAAACTTGCCAGCAAGGGGTGATCCCGTAAGAGCCGCGAAACTAATGATTGTAAAAATCATGCCGATTCTTGTTCCTGCTTTACTCAGGTCCTTTGTTAAACTCGCGCACGTAGAAGGAAACATGCTTTGGATCCCGGCGCCAAAGTAGCCAAACACGGACACCCAGACGAAACCGCCGGGGAGGGTGTGGACTTGGGACCACATGTAGATGCAGATGCCGGCCGAGAGAATTGTCGGGATGAAGACATTGACGGCGCCGAAATATCGGTCTGCAAGCCAAGCTGCCACCATCCGTCCCGGTATACCCACAGCATTAATGACGATAAGGATGGTGAAAGAGTCCGAAGCAGTTCCGTCCAGTTTGTCAGTCGCGTATTGACGAGCCTATTAAACGTAAGTAACCATCCAAACAAACAGTCTCATTAAGCGAACTTACATAGTTGTACGAGATCCACGTCGGCCAAAGAGTAAAGAACATGGCCACGGCAAACAACACGTAGCTCAACTCCTTGAACGCTGCGAGTTCCACAAGCGGTCCAGCCTTTCTCGGAGGTAATCTCGTCCTCGCTAGGAGCATAATGAGGATTGACGCCACGAGGACGACTAGACCCATCACTCGGACCGTCCAGCGGAATCCGATCTTGGGCATGAGTTGCTGGGCGATCAGGGGGAACACCATGCCTCCGGTTCCTGCACCGCAGGCCGCAGCGGAAATGGCGATGGTCTTTTTCTTTGTAAAATATGTAGAAATGTTGGCTATTGTTGGAGCAAAGACGATGCCGTTACCAAGTCCTTGCGCTATGCCTTGGGCTAGCAAGACCTGCCAGTACTCAGACGCGATGCTGGTCATGAAGACACCAAGTGTCTGGAGGAATAGCCCGATGAGGAGGGCAGCACGGTAGTATCCCGCATCAAAAGCGCGCCCAGAAAAGGTACCAACAAGGAAAATGAGGCAAACCTCTAAACTCCCAATCCACGAGATGGTCGACGGCGGGAGCTTGAACTTGTCCTCGTAATAGGGCTGAAAGATGCCAAAGCTGATGAGGTAGCCCCAAGAGTTGAAGGCAACAAGATGACCGGTTACGACTTGAAGCCAAGCTCGTAGACCGCCGTCGGGAGGTTCTCCAGGGTCAATTGGACATGTTTGGTCTGATTCGTCGCCATTGAGGGTAGAAGAGATGTCGTCATCAGAGCCACGATGCTTCTTCTCAAGTGAAGACTCTGGATCGGTGTCAACGGGTGTAGGGCAGACACTGTCCCTCATGTCGTCCGCCGTCAATTTGAACAAAAGACCAACAAAAAGATACTGTGACAAAAAAAGATCATTGCTAGAGAGAGAGGTACCCGGGGTTTATGTAAAAGTAATACTCGTCCGCATGTCCGGCGCGCCCTTGACGGAGCCCACTTACCTTTTCGCGGGGTTCCGCCTCCGACCCCGGCATCTGTCATCCGGCCGAGAATCACGAAATATGCATTGACAAAAAGTCCAGCAATTGTGCATGATCGGCAAGTTCAATTGGCCCGAGTCGTGAGCATTGTGACGCAAGGACGAATGGGTTTGAAGATGGCAACCTTGACGTTGGCCATTAGCACATTTTGAGGCGGTAAAGACGGGGAAAACGGGAATAACGGGAGTGAAGCTAGTTTCTGGGAGGCTGAGATGCCATCGTCAATGGGCGATTGAGTTCCTCGCGTCGCAGCCATAAAACGTGGGCGGGCTTGGCTCTTTACCGTAAACTCGGCATGTGAAATCCCAACGGTGAACAAACACAGTTGTACTCTTGAAGCTACAATGCATAATTGTCAGGATTTAGAAGCACAATTCTGGTGTTGTAATTTAGTGTTGAGCCTGTATAAAATGACCATCTCCAAAGCCAAGATTTCCCCAGATTGCATCCAGTACCCGCCATAACCCATGCTGCGGCGACGGTGCGGTAAATGGCGGCAAAACGGGTCGGCATTTGCGGCCCGCTGCAAAAAGCCGACGGGACAACGTAAATTGTTTGAACGCGAAACTCGACTTCTTCATCATGGATACCTTTGTTTTTAGATGAATCTTGACATAATGACTATGAATAACTACACTATACCTTTCGTAAGTCTTATTCTAAAGATCTGATGATGCATTGGGGCTTTGTTTTCCATTCTGGGACGACGTGCCCCTGATTACAATTTGTTCAGGCGGCGTTTAAGGCTTGAGCTCCGGAATCCTCCATCTTTACTTCATCGCCCAGAAGACCAAGGGGCTGGAAAGGTTCTCCGGGTTTTTTTTTGTGTTTTACGCTGGATCGTTCTCTGGATGCTAATTTAGGCATCTGACATCTGGTTCCTTGCTTCGTGGGATAAAGTACGCGAGTTGCCTAACTCTTTTTAAAGAATACTATCCTGTGAGGTATGAACTTGGATAAATTATGACGATGATAGGTAGAAATACTCTTAAAATATTAACATTTATATAGAACACTTATTGTATATAATGCCATCCTCAGGAGAGGGTCTTTTTGCGCTCATGGTATTAACGTTATTGGAATTTAACACTGTCTACACTGAGAACAGCGGCGACCATTCGAGGCGGGTAGGCAACCTTGCAAGACGCCTATGTAAGTCCACCTATTCTTCCATGCCCTCTACATTCTAATTATTTCCTAGTCTCTCAAGAACTACTAGAAAAAGTCTGGGAAGAACAAGATCAAAGATGATCCTGATGACGATGATTCGGACGATACTAATCCAGACGACGAGGACTAAGGATACTATAGTATGGGCAAGCAGAGGATTTTCGCAATAATGGGAAGCTAGTTTTATGAGCAATATGGGAAGGAGAATCTATTAATCTTAAATTGGAATTATCTCTTCTGGTATTATAATTGACTGGTACAGAAAGGTAATCTACCTAGCCTATTTGCGCTCCTTTCACAAGTAAATAACAAACACTTCAAGACTCAACTTGTTCCCAAAATGCACCAGTCTCCCACTCAGCCTCGTCTTCGTTCTCTTGAATCCAGATCAATGCACCTGTTGCCGCATGAACTGATCTCTGATATCCCAGTGGATGTGCCCTAGTTTTCCTGCCTTCGTGCTTCCAAACGGGTAGGCCGTTGAAAAATTCACGAGAGTATGGCGCCAATCCCCCAATTGTGAAAGGTTCTGCTAGTTCTCCTTGGCATCGCCTCCAACCTTGCGAAAGGAGCCGATAGAAGGCCAAACGTAGGGGGCAAGCACTCTGCTGCATAGGAAGCACCCAGCAGTCTATGGGGCAACTCTCCTTCTCAAGATCATCGGCCTTCTCGGCGCGGAATTGTAGAAGCAGCAGGATGGCACCATCGAAGCAGAACACCTGAGGGCACTGATATTTGTGCGCGTACCTACACGCAAGTAAACCATCATTAGCCACGAGGGTTGTAAGGGACGGCATCAGTCACACTAGGTTTAATACGTACCCTCGTAGCTCTTGAGAAAGCTTTTTCTGGCTTGCCGAAGACGAAGGAGTTCCCCTCTGCCAGAGGTTAGGCTTGATCAGATTCCTCTTGATCTCACCGATAGCCAGGACACGCTTAGCACCTTCGAACTTGA
The DNA here is from genome assembly GCF_000151355.1 of Fusarium vanettenii 77-13-4. Classification (NCBI taxonomy): domain Eukaryota; kingdom Fungi; phylum Ascomycota; class Sordariomycetes; order Hypocreales; family Nectriaceae; genus Fusarium; species Fusarium vanettenii. The sequence goes on along the minus strand of NW_003315873.1, from coordinate 988,516 downwards.
ACGTGAATATCGAGTCGATATTCTCAGGTATGTTTTCCTCCGAAACCGGTTTGTTATGGGAAGACTGCAAAATCGACGGGTATCGATTCCACGCAGACAGCACCACATTCACAATCTCGGTGTTGAACCAATTCTCACAGTCGGCCTCGGTCTCGAATCTCCATTTACGGCTGTTTGGTGACTCGGCAGGTTGGCTAAGCCTTAGGTTATCATCTTCATACAGTGGAAGAAAGGCATCATCGAAGTTGGCGTAGGTGATACCGTCGTTGGCCACCATAGTCCGGCAAGTGAGGTTCACAATGGGCTTATAGTTACGGGCCCATCTTTTGTCTGAGTCGGTCAAGTAGAGGGGGTTGTGGATCGGGTTGGAGGGGTGTTCAAGGATGAGGTCTTGCGCGGTGTAACTTGTCATTGTCTGATGTAGTAGTCCACCACGTATAGTGGCGAAGGGCAGATGAGGGAGGGCGAGAGTGATGAGCAAGTAAAACCATGCTGAAGAGCTGCCATGGCAAGTTTTAAGTAGGTGGGCATGTTGAAACTGGTCTGCTCGACCCCCAGACATGGCGACGGACCACGAGGGCGGATGGGCTCGTACACTTTGACAGTGCTGCCTGGAAGCCAAGACACCCGAGCCAATAAAGAAAGGTTTTTGGCGCCTCAGTTGAGGAACTCCGCAGGTACAAGTGAGGCTGCGAAACCGGGCCTTTTGATTTGTAGCGAGAGGTGCTTGTTGGTTCTAACATGTTGGTCAGTCTCTACATAAAGTTGGGGGCCACGCGATCATTCGAAACAAGGGAAAGTTTTTCATCCTAGGAACTTGACAGAGATAATTTAAAAATTATGAAGTAGCTTTATCACTATTTCCTAGAGATATCCAATGATTTACTCATTATTAGACTGTAAAGTTAATCCGTCTACACGTGCCGTTATCGTCTAAACTGATCACAGATGTGTAACTAACTGTTACAACCGCGTGGGGGCCAAATTAATGCAAGGGTGGTTGTTCTTACTAAGCCTAATTAAGCCACCCGTCACTGTCACCGTGAATTTCTCTCCTTTTCAACAGGCAGCACACAGCATCAACATGCACCAAATTGTTTCCCCTAAACGATTAAATACCTCATGAACCAATATGGACGACGATATTCGATCCATGTCCTCCTGTGATATCCCGGAGGACATGTACATACGCAAGGTCGTGCCCTACCAGAGGACTATCGTATGAAAGCCCTGCAACACGCTCGTTTAGGAAAAGGCTCTCACCAAGATGCATAGTACTTTCGATATGGAACTCGAATCATTGAAGCCACAGGAAGTGCTTCCGACAACTGCCATCCAAATGTTTTGCGCCTTCGGATCCGCAAGACATGTATCGAGCGAATCATCCAGGCCATTATTTCATTCCTTCCCCTTGCATGGACGTGTTGGATCCGGTCCAGATATCCTGAGTGGTGTCTGCCAGCGAAGATCGTCCTCAAGATCGAGAAAGATGGCTGGGACGAAGAGTTTGAAATGGAAAAGGCAGCATACGAACAGCTTGAGCCCGTGCAAGGCATTGTCATCCCCCGATTCTATGGGCAAATAGAATACGACGGAAAACGAGCCTTGATACTTTCCGACATTGGGGGATACTGCGTAGCAACACCAGAAGGTGCAGTGCTGGACGAAGAAGATTTTCGTCCCTTGTTGGAGAACGCTCTGACCTCCATCAGCAAGCTAGGTGTCTCCCATGACGACAACAAGCTTGACAACTTCCATCTCGTCACGGAGGACGGCAAGGACAGGATCATGATAGTAGACTTGGAAATGGTGGATACGGGCCTGTCAGAGGGCGACTTTGCCTTTCTAGCCAAGGCGAGTGGAAATTTTGTGATGCGGCAGTATCGACAGCATTTGGAATGCATGGAGTATGACAAGGTCCTTCTCCCCAAGCGGCCGCTGAAGGCATAGTTATCCTCTCGAGAGCTGCGAGCAACCAACTCGACGGGAATATCGATTTATATTGACCAACAAGGCAAAGTTCAAGGTGGCTCTGAGCTATTAATGTGATTGGTGTGTTTAAGTCGTCATGTGAGGCTGGTCCGAGCATCTTACGTTTCACCCATCGTCATCTTGAAACAATTAACCCTCTCTTGTCACCATTTGCTTAGAAGACGCCTAGATTTAAACCTGAATATAACTCACTACGCCCTATATCCACCTTGAGCAGTAATGTCGCTGTTCCCTCCCTCTCCGCCTGGTATCTACGAGTTCACCGAGGTTCTCACATTTCACTTTTCAGACCCCTCTGTACCCCCAGCGCTTTCTGACGAGAGCACCGCTGTGGGAAAAGTTTGGGCATCTACACTAAAGACATATCTCGAGCTAGAGCAAACTGGCATAGTCTACTGGACCCTCGTGCATGGCTCTTCTCAGAGAGCCAAGTTATTCGTCGGTGCTTGAACTCCACCCTTCCCTCAGACGTTGGATATTCTAACTTGTCAAAGACTGGAAGACGGACCTTGGGAGAGAACAGTTTGAGTCAAGCACTAAGTTTGGAAACCTTCGCCTGGCCTGGGACACTGTTATTTCAGCACCTGTTCACTCAATCATTTACCGTCTTCCGTGGGGCGGCCATAGAGGGCACCCGGGGTTGCACAGCTCATATGACACCGTGTCCACCTTCATCACCTTCAACTTCTCCGTTACCCTCACAGAAGAGGACAAAGGAAAACTGGGAAATCTTCTTTTACAGTTTGCCAGATCTGTGCTGCAGAGTCCCGGTGGTGTGGTGTCCTCATACTGCACCACTGGATGGGAGTTGAACAACACTTCATGTTGCGGAATATTCCGCTACATCGGCATTCAAGAAATGCAGTCTTTTCTTCAACAGAGTCAGATGTTTGAGGAACTGCGATCACTTGCTACCAACGGAACCGAGGTAGAGTTTATGGAGGTGCGATGTTATAATCATGGGTGGCAGGGCTCAGCCGATAAAACTTATCCCGAGAACCCAGGAGCAGATGCTTTCTTTGCGAGCATTAGAGAGCTGTCTCAGCAAATTGGACCACGTGAGCCAGGGCGCCCAATGTTTGGCTAGGTTGGTCTCCCACTGGTCGACAGCCACTGGAGGCCGTTGTCAACATAGTGAGGTGTCACAGAAGGATAAGCTGTTTTTGCGTATGCAAAGAAAGAGATCTCTTTATTCAGTTCATGCTGTCGTCATGGCCTTACTGTCTACAAATCCTGTACAAGGCTTTCATGACATTCAATGCCGTCATTCAAGATGTCATCCTCTATAGTCGGAACTCCGGCCCAGTGGCTGCCAATCTTGATGTATTAAGGAAATCTAGGTAAATGAGCGGAAATTGTCGAATCAAAATATCTTGTCCTAGTCTCATTGACAGTTGATCTATAAGGTACCCAGTCTATAAAAAAGTCATGTTTTCCCTAAATGCTTCACCAAAAAGAAAAAGAAAAAATCCCGTGAGGAATTAACCCGGCCACAGTGTCTACGACTGCTTCTGCTTCTTCCCCTTGGGCATACGGACGAGCCAGTACAGGCCCAGCGACGCCAAAATGTTGACGACAATGTACACCATTCCGATACCCCAGTCTCTCCATCGGTTGTCGTAGCTGGAGCTCAAGGCCTCGAGGAAGACATTGGTGTCCTTCATGGGGCAGTACTGGCAGTCGGAGGTGGCGCTCTCGTTGAGGACGTAGCCGCCAGCTGCAGCGACGTAGTCGGCGAGGTAAGTAGCGCAGTCCTGGCCACTGGGAGCGTCAAAGACGACGTATTCGTTGGCTGCGCATGTGACCTCGGTGTTGGCCAGACCAGTCGCCATGATGGCTGAGACCAAGTACGTGAAGGGGGAGACACGATACATGAAGATCCAGAAACCGGGCATCTGGTCGGGAGAGGCCAAAACACCACAGAAGAACAGGCAAAGCATGAAGAGGACGTTGGCAAGGTTACCACCAGCCTCGGCAGTGTCGGTGATGGCGATACAAGCGTGAGCAAAGGTACAGGTGAAGATGAGGAACTGCCAGAACAGAAGCCACATGAGGGCACCGCGCTCAGCAGTCTGACCGGCCGCCTCAGCGTTCTTGTGGAAGCCAACAGGATAGTAGACGCAGACAAACATCAGGACCGACATGAGAGTGTTCCAGGGTATCTCGACAATGACCTGGGACAACATAAAGACCTTCCAGCTGTAAGCCTTGGATGGGCGCTCGCGAACCTCGTATAGGGACCGTTGGGTGACAAAGTGGGGCATCTGCTGCTGGACGAGCTGGCCAAAGATGGTCAAGATGTTAAAGACGGCGAACATCTGGTTCTGCAAGCCCTGCATGGTCAGGGGGGCGTTGAGGAAGACCAGACCGATGAAGAGAGCAACCAAGATACAGAGAGCAGCCTTGGAGTAAATGTACGAGGGAGTTCGCCAGTACTGCTCAAAGGCTCGCTTGGTGGCAATAACAAGCTGCTCCCAGAAGGGGGCGGCAAACTCGGTGTAGGCACCGTGGTCGTGGTCTTGGTGGGCGGTAGAGTTGGCAGGGCCTTCAGCCTTGAGACGGTGAAGCTCGGTCTGGACGGCCTGGTACTCGGGGCTGTCCTTCCAGGTCTGGTGCCAGTCGATTTCGCTGTGAGAACCAGGGGCGGCGCCAATGACCTCGAGCATCCACTCGGCAGGGTTCTCACCCTTGGGGCAGGCATCGGATCCGTTCTTCTCGAAATAAGAGGTCAGAGTCTCAGAGTTCTCACCGATATCGCCGAAGTAGATGGTGCGTCCACCCTTGGCAAGGAATAGAAGACGATCGAAGCGTTGGAAGAGCATAGCAGAGGGCTGATGGATGGTGCACAGGATAGACTGTCCGGCCTTGGAGAGCTTCTCGAGAAGGTCAAGGATAGCCCAAGAGGTCTGCGAGTCAAGACCAGAAGTAGGTTCATCAACGAACAGCAGCAGAGGAGGCTTAGCAGCGAGCTCAACACCAATGGTAAGACGCTTGCGCTGCTCAACGTTGAGACCCTCACCAAGGATACCGACGACGGCATCAGCATACTCTTCCATGTCCAACAGCTTGATGACTTCATCAACATAGGCAATCTTTTCGGCGCGGGGAGTGGTGGCAGGCTGTCGAAGAAGGGCGCTGAAAGTCAGGGCCTCGCGAACGGTGCTGGTTTCCAAGTGAAGATCCTGTTGCTGGACATAACCGGTTTTACGCTGGAACGAAGAATCGCGGATCTTGCCATCGACAAGCATTTCACCAGTGATGACACCCATGGAGATACGATCAGCGAGACAGTCGAGAAGAGTGGTTTTACCGGCACCAGAAACACCCATCAGAGCAGTCAGAGTACCGGGCTTGACCCAACCGTCAACATGGTCCAGAATGCGTCGAGGTTCTCCCTTGATCTTGATGTCGTAGCAAACGTTGTTCCAGTGGAAGACGCTGGTGGAACCCTGAATGTTGGCGTTGTCGCTCTCGTTCCCGCTCTTCTCGGCAGCCTTGATGGGACCAGAATAAGCAGCCTCGGCATCACCCTTGCCCTGAGAGACAGCAGGCATGTTTCCACGTCGGAAGACGAGAACCTCGCCCTTGGACTTCTTGGCGGCGATGAGTTCAGTGGCAGCGATGTAGGTGAAATGGAAGAAGAGGACGAAAGCGATGATGATTCCGACGTTGCGCCACTTGTGGCTGTGGTAGTACTTGTACTTGGAGTTCATGAAGGCGTCACCGTTGACATAATCCTGACCGGGCAGAGCGCCCACAGCGGAGCAGGCGCGCATGGTGCCTGTGATGTTGGCGTACGTGGGGATAGCCGTGCTGGGGACGAACTGGTTGCAGGTAAAGTTGCGGTTGTGGAATTCGTTAATCATGAGAGCCTCATAAGCGTAAGCGACAGGGTCGAGATAGTTGATCCAGCGGCACCAGCCAAGCATGTAGTCGACGGGAATGACGAAGCCGGCAAAGATGACGAGAGCGAGAATCAGGATCGAAGCCGGAACCATGGCCTGCGAGAGCGTTCGAGAGACGGAGGCACTGAAAGGGTTAGAGATTGATCGGTTTAGAGTAAAGGGGGACTTACATAGTTCGGAAGATACCGGACATGGCCAGGACCATGAGGAAAGAGACCAAGAGGAAAAAGAAGAAACCGCCAGGAGTGCGGTTAAGGTTGGTCATGAAGTACAGCGTGAGATTGTAACAGATACTGTTAAGAATCTTGTACGGCATGTCGACCAAGATAGACGAGAAGGCTTCCGCAGAGGCATGGTAAAAAGCGTAACGAGTGTGTTTCTCAACGATGGGACGTTGAGCGTATTGAGTCAAGATTTCCAGAGCACTAGCAAACGCGTTGGCGAGAACACCGATGAACAGGACGATTCCTCTGTTCTGGAAGGATCCGGTTGTCTCGGGGAGGTTGTACAGCAGTGAAGAGGCGATGAGAGCGGTAGACGTGTTGGCGATGAGAGAAAAGATTGTGACCTCGGGTGAACCCTTGAGACGCTTGAATCCTCGCCACAGGCAGAGCTGGACCTGCTGCACGTAGGAGAGGGTGAAGGGAGACTTGAGGCGCTGACCCTTGGCCTGGGTCTGCTGCTTGTTCTCTCGGAAGGCGTCGGCGCTGGAACCGTTGAGGGGGTACAGGCTCTTGTAGGTGTCGATCTCGTTCTGCAGGAGCTGATACTCTCGGCTCTCCTTCCATCGGGCGGCGAATTCGTCGGGCGTACGGGGGGCTCGGTTCTCCCAGCCGGGACGGACGATGCGCTCAGAGGGCGCAGTCATCGAGGTCAGGAAATCGGGTGTCGTCTGTCGGTCAGGGCACTCGAAGCCGAGGTTGATGAAGTAGGCCTTGGCGTCCTCGGCGCGACCAAAGAAGATCTGTCGGCCTTCGTAGAGGACCAGGGCCTTGTCGAACAGGTCGTAAGCGCTCTGGGGAGCCTGATAGATGGAGACGGCGCAGGTCTGGCCGAACAGCTCGGATTGGAGTCTCAACGTCTTGCAGAATTCGATGGCGTTGGCAGAGTCGAGACCACGGGTAGAGTTATCCCAGCATTGGAAGGGGGCATTAGAAAGAGTGGCCTCGGCGATGGTCACACGCTTCCTCTCTCCGCCAGAAACACCACGGATGTAGTTGTCGCCGACTCGGGTGTTGATGGTGTGGCTGATACCGTACATAGCCATAACGACATCCCTGAAATGGTCGCTGTACTGGTTGTGGGCGACACCTGGGGGCAGGTTCTGAGGGCATCTCGCGCGGGAGGCAAAGGTGAGAGTGTCACCGACTGAGAGCATGGGGAAGTGAACGTCGACCTCGGCGGTGTAAATGGCTTCACCCGAGTGATGGTTGTGCATCTCATCGGCCGGAACACCCTGGTAGTTGAAGTAGGTCTTGTCGTCAACATAGATACCATTGGTCTCTCCAGAAATCGTCTTCAAGAAGGTCGAGCAACCGGAACCAGGAGGACCGAGAACGACAACCATCTCACCAGCCTTGACGACACCGTCAAAGCCTCGAAGAATGTCGATCCTTCGCTTGCCGCGGTTGGGAGAGGCGAGGTTGGTGATGGCACTGGGAATGCCGAGCCAGACGTTACCAACATCCTTCTGATAATCCGTCTCCGCGCCGTAGCCAAACACGTTCATGTCCTGGAAGCAGAGACCGCTCTGTCGGAAACCACTGCCGTGCTCTGCCATGGTCTTGGCGACGGCCTTTGCCCAGGCTCTGGCATTGAACTTTTCACTCTGAGGGTTCAGAGGGGAGTCCTTGTCGTCGGCAGCAAAGAGAGCAGCACCATCACCCTGAAAGTTCTGCATAGAAGTCTGGGTGTACTGCCGGGCGAGGTCGCGAACGATGGAGTGGCGACGCTCCATCTCGTTCAAGTTCTCCTCATCCTCATCGTCGTCGCTGGAGCTGGAGCTGGACTTTTCGTTGGGGGACGCATTCTTGGGCTTCTCGGTGAAGTGAGCGGTAGAGGCGATGCCCTCCATGTCGACGACGGTGTCGTGGCTGCCGTGGACAGAGCCGGGAGCGCCCATGGGTGCCTCGCCCGGGGCAGGGCTTGGGTTGGGGGAGGCAGGCATGTTTTTGATCAAGACAGATGCTGTCCAGTCAAGCGCTTTGGGTCGTGCCGTACCGGTGTCTGTGAGCGTTGTATCTGGAAATTGAGTCAGAGGTGATAAAAAGGGGTAATGAAGGAGAGAAATCTGACTTACAAGTTCTAAGGAATTAAGAAAGCAAACAAATATTAAGTATGTATGTAGTAAAATAAAACAAAAGGATAGATCTGAATTGTCCAAATTGACACTGACCACAACGAGGCTCCTCCCCAGGTCTAATAATGGCCCTCCCGCAAACTTGATCGAGCCCGTATCTTCCGAGATGCTGGATGCCTGTGGGTACCCGATGCGGGCTCCGCAGACGAGACGCACACGGGGACGGTCGACTCCCCGTCCCCGACAAGACCTTCGGGGCCCGTCTAGTGTCCGTTTCCCGACAAACGTCAACAGTGTGGGTGGCAATTATTAATGTGCAAATACGGATACACAGCCCTTGCAAAAAAGGTGTACGAAGAGTACCCAATGCCCCTTGCAACAAGTCCTGCATCTCGTTATCTGCGCGCAGCAAGAAATATCCTAGTTCGCCCGCCGGCTTGACTCTCTTACCGAACTCCAAAGAACGAAAAAAAGAAGTTTCTGCTGCTTGCTTACGTTTTACCTGTTCCTTCCCATATTGCCACATTTGGACATTGTACGACATCATGGCAGCCCTGCCTACAGAACAACCGTCAAGGCCAACAGAGTCCAAGAGAATCTTGGCTTGTGTGCTTTGCCAGCAACGCAAGAAGAAATGTGATCGCAAGAGTCCATGCTCCTTTTGCATCAAGGTATGTTTTTACACATCTTCAACATACCCAAACAAGATATTGACCTTAGTTTGATAGGCCAAAGTCACTTGCATACCGAGTACACCAGCTCCCAAGCGTAAGCGACGGAAGCCCACAAAGGAGCTTCTTGAACGCTTGGAGAGATGCGAGCAGCTCCTCAAGAGATGCACATGCGTGCAAAAGTCTCAGATGTATGACATGCCAGGACATTATAGCGAGTCCAGCAGCAGTCCCACGGATAGCCATTCGAGTCCACCTCCAGAGTACGAAAAGGTGACACCTTCGAGCTATGAGCAGCACCAAACCTTTTCACCACAATAATCATTGCTTTTGTTGAAAGTATACAACTCTTCTCAGTCACTTGACTTCTTTTTGTTTTGGCGTTGATTTGGAGACAACTGCTCATAAAAGATGGGAAAGAAGGGGCGTATACTCTATCTTGATGCCGCAAAAGCATCTGAATGCGTTTTGTTTTGTATACCTGGGGGTGTCTGGCGTCAGGTACAGTACAGAATCTTTGATGGTTAGCGAGCATTGGAGAGATAGAGGGCGGTATATTGGGCAACAACAATATTTGGCCAACACGGTTATGGGGGCGTTGATACGGATACCATAATAAACGAAATTGTAAAGAATCCTGTAGTATATATCATTCATCGTTTCAAGTCACGCCATGCAAGTAACATGATGCTCAAAAGTTGATGGTCTCGTGGTGTGCCTCTGGTGGGTGAGTGAGAGTCGAGAGGAACGGGGAACCATCGAATGTCGTTGAAAAAAACCTGGGGGGTAAGAGGTCTCGGTAAATTCTGAACCCCTGCCCCAAATGCCCTGTGGATCCTCCCCTGCCAGGATCATCCACTAGTCTCCGCCGTGCCAAGACGTGTCGGACCCGACGAGGACCCCGGGAACGCGCTTGTTAGACTTTTGAGCGTTTATTCAGCTCAAGTGTCAGACCTCATGCCTCGGAATCTGACAGCTTGGCTTCAACCTAATGATTGGATCGAAAGCCCCTGTTTGAGAAATCAAGATCTGAAATGACAAGGGCACCAGTGACAGGGTATGACTACAACATTCGTCACTCCTGAATCAACGCATTGAGAACCATAATGACGTCCATTTCTTAACGTGGGGCTTCACGAATAAGATTCTGACTCCCTCCAAGTTACACTTTTCTTACCCCGGGCTCCGTTACGGGGCCGTCTCCGGACACCGTCCGGACGAAAGCTGATAATCTCCATGGAGTTGGGGGCAAAAACGTGGCAATGCGGTCTTTTTTCCCTCTCGAAACTCTATTTTCCCCTCAGGAGGTTATCTTCCCCTCATGAACGTTATCTAATCATCCCGAGAGCGAAAATGTCCGCAATCCCTGCGTGGCGATGCGTAGTCGTGAATGTCGTCATGGTTGAAAATTGTCAATATTTTCATTCATGCCTGTCACACATGAGCCCCCGGTAATGAAACGGGGAGAATCACGCCACGTTTTTCAAGTCTGTGACACCTTTCCTTTCGTGTTCTTTTTCTTTTCTCTAGATGGCGCTTGGACGTACTTGACGTGGCCATGCCCCCCTCCCTCCATGTTGCCGGGTTGCAATTGGAATTTGCATCATTCTTGGCCAACATTACCGGAAACGTAGTCATTCCTAAAGCCGAGGCTTCTATTGGTGAAATACCAGAAGCTTCTCTTACTCGAGATAACATGTTCCCGAACCAACATGTGTGTGTCTCTTGATAATCCCCGGTGGACTGGACGGGAGTTGCTAAATGTCCGTCGTACTCGTATTCTTGTTACACACCAGTATCACAGCACACAATGATAACAGTCTCCTAATCGGTGTAGAACATGGCCGGTGGTCAGCGCAGTGTCTAGAACAGCAAAAGCGAGACCGAAACAAAGAAAAGAAGAAAAGTTGAATAGGGGACTTCGGGGACTTCATGTCCGCGGGACGCGCGGGGTGTACTACGGCATTACGGCCCCGTCACCATCAAGAAGTTAGACGGGTATTGAGTGAGATTATCGATTCAAAGTCCCCGCTTTCGGTGAGGATAACTTGGGGTTGCATCAGGAGCAGTCTAGCCAATCTTCAGCCGAGTTCAGGCGCTCCACCAAAGTGTGTGATACACCTTCATGAAGCGAGTGTGACGATCATTTGTTTTCTAAGGGATGGACTCTTAACAAGTGCCAGACGTCCTACAAACAAGAAGGTAGAAGTCAAATCCAGTAATATGCTCAAGGGTACTGAGTATCACTCCAATATATCAATAGCAAAGAGAACTTCTGCGTAGAAAAGCGCAACTGAGCGTGTTCTGTGTAATACTAAGATGTTTCTATTTCGATCCAGGGTAGCACCGAGGTAGGAGTATCAGTCCTCTCGGCCCTACCCCGATCTGCAGGGGCTCTACCCGTCCGGCCTCTATCTCGGTACCTTCATCGAGGCCGAGTGGCCCCTCACGATCAATATCGCCCCCAGTGGCCCGGGGCTTCCCATTCGTTGAGCTTTGCAGAAGGTAAGCCATTCTTAGCCTAGGCACGGGGGAAAGGGGATGAGGACAGATGGAGCAAGCATAGAACAGCCAAGATCGCCCGGTGAGCCGCCCCAAGGACAGGACTGGTACCCTTGAGTCTGTGTGCTCAGAGGTGCCATTGGCCGAGCGGGAGGGTGCGGACCCCGAACAGGAAGAGCTGGCTGGTATTGGTAATGATATTGATCGTGGTTGACAGCGTAGGTTTGTGGGTCTGCTGTAGCTGCATGATCTTCTCATATATTAATTTAATACACGAAATTTGGTAGTAATCCAGATTGCAGATTGGTGCTACCGAGTAGAAGGGCTTGGATGGAAACTGGATGGGGATGAATACTGGGTGGCTTTGAACGGGTATGGATGGATGTTGCATATAGGGGACTCACGGTATCATAACGATGCCCGATGAAGAGAAAAGGAGAGAAGTCAAGAGAGACAAAACGATCTTCGGGCTCAGTTAACCCATCAAGGGCCGGGCTACCATTGAGATAAAGCACAAATTGTCAACACATCACAGCATCATGACCCGATGCTAAACAGTGGCCCTTTTTAAACCTTCTGCTGCCGGCAGAAGCTTTCTTTACAGCATGTACCCCAGGATGTAGACGGTTAAAGAGTGCTTCGTGATTGGAGGTAGAGAAGATTTAGAGATTTCTCTATGTACAGGGTAGGCACGTGGAGGACGCGTTTGAGATGAAGGGCGGCACGTACTCAGGGGGTCAGGTGATCCGTGACCCCTCTGTTCATCACAGAATAGAGGGGCACTTCGATAGAATACGCCCCCTGGGTATACCAGAGGGGATAACAACACTACCACCGTAATGAACAAGAACATTTTCAACAGCTGCATGGAAGCTTATAGTCAGCTAAGTTTAGAACCTTCCTTTCTTGATTGCTTGTAAGAGCTCCTTATCTCGGGAGGAATTGAGAATTGGCTGCGTTGTTCCATTGCCGCCCCTGGACGGCGTTCTTCTCGCCATCGTCAATGTTAGATACTGTCCGGTGCTTAAGTTGGTATTATGACATGAAAAAGAATATACGACAAATGAAAGGGAAAGCTGGGAGGGGGGGTGTGCCAAGTTGATCAAATGCTTGTGTTTGCAGCTTCAAGGACCTTGGCGGAGATGACAAGGATATGCTGCAAGAGTGTCTAATCGTTTTCTTAAGGTTGAAAGAAAAGCATACTAAATTACGCTTAAAGAGTCTCAGGGTTGGTTTAATAATATTCATAGAAGCAAGCTCCGGTTCTGTCTTGTAGGATGTGGTGTCGAGGAAGACCCCTGATGTCAGCTGCTATAGCAGTGCCTGCATGATCAGAATGGAAGGTTCTCAATAGTTTAAAAAATAAATGGAATCATTGAGGGAAAATCAATGAATTACTGCTATGTCCTGGGGCATGATGTGTTGTGGATAAGTCGCACATGCAACTCATTATTATCTGCATTGATGACAAGAAGCTAAGAGCCCACAACAGCCAAAGACACATGTAACTCATACCTGGAATTTGCTTTCATCGATTATTTAATACTATGGCACTTTATGCAAACGCTTCATCATCATCGCGGTGCCTCTTATTTGATCCTTTGGTTTCATCTTGTTCTATATCTCTCGACATAGGCAGTCCATCAAGAGAGACTATCAACACAATGGCCTCTTACTTTCTTTTCTTTTTCAACCCCAACATTACCCTGGTAATATAAATCAATAGCATCCGTCTGCTTTCGTCCATTCCCATTCATCAACATTGAGATTGACACATGGGAAAAGTGCCTGGCCGCAGTCAACAGGTTGCCAACAATAACAAGAACAACAACAACGGCATTTCCCCATCACGTTAATCCTCAGTAAAAGCCTCTTTTTAAAATCTGCACTTCTCCGTTCGACCAAAGACGCCTCGAGGCTACATGGTGGCTAAGTCTCTTCTTCGCCACACCTCCATCGACCCATTGGGCTGTCCAGGGATTCTGCACTTTCGCCCCTTGTTCATTCCTACACCCGAACTAACAATGTGGTTTCACCTTCAGAGCTCAACGGTGGTGGTCTGACCGCTACGGTTAGGATTGAAGACCTGCCTTGTTCAATTGGTCAACCGCTAGGAAGAAGAACAAGGAGGAGGAGGAGGGAGAGGGGAAAAGAGGCAATAGCAAATAAAAAAGGCGATTGATGTTTCCCCTATTCCTGCTACTAATATTTTATCTACCAAGATCGCCATAGTGCTCGCAACCCTGTACAGCTGTGACTGATGGGAGGACAGCATATTTGAGGCATTGCCAGGAAAAATAACACCTGAGGCCATCTCGGCCCGCTTGTCGGTTAGGAATGTCTTTATTGCCGAGCCTGATTTCAAAAGCTGCCGTGGGCAGTGAACCGCCAGCCTGATATGCATGCTGGTCACAAACAACTCCAATCAGATGCCAGATAGAGTAACACAACAGTTGGCGAATGGCGCGCCAAGATGGCACCTGGACATGAGGCTCAAATTACCCCTCTTTGCTCCCATTGTTCCGCTCATCTCTTGTCCCCACGCTTTCTGGAATCACAGGTCTCGTCTTTTCAGCCCCGTGAAATGCCCAGGTCGCTTGACTGGTGTGCAAGCAGCCAACATCGGAACCAACTACAGGGCTCAGTATCAAAAGAGCACTGTGAATCGTTTCTTCTCTTGTGGGGAGGGCCTCCCTTTTTTATGCTTCGCCCACTAGGCTATCTGGACCCTGACACATCCTCGTGCCGTCGGGCGACACTCAGCCTCCATATCTGAGCTGGGAACTGCGCGACTGCGCCTCAATCACCAGCTATGGACGCTACGGACGACATGGTCATCGACACGTTTAAACGGTACCGGCTGTGGAGAAAAAGCCTCCTCGACTACCTGAAACAACAATTTCCTTCGTACAGCGATAAAATCTTAGTTGAGGTGAGTCTGAATGACAAAACATTTGCCGGGCGCACTGACAACGCCGTAGGAGCACGGAGATGTTTATCGCCTCAAGATCCCTGAAAAGTTGACATCGGTACGGATGTCACCCCAAACTCCTTTCTCATCCTTGTTAACACTAGTGTTTCGTAGGCGCAACGTCATCATATCTTGAAGTACGTGTGCTATCGGCCAGAGAGTGACGACGACTAGTCCGTACTCCCTCGGACCTGTTCTGCTTATGTTTAGCTGGGCTATGGGTACGCGCTTGGATTTCCTATGTAGTCCAATTATGAAATTGTTTACGTCTTCTGTAACGTTACGCCTGTAAACTTTGAACACAACAAATACATTTTGTTTCAGGCATACTTACTCCGTGTTGTTTCTCTTGCCGCCACTGCTGGCCGGATCATGAGCCACCCGATAGACACAGCCACAGGGCGTACCCTGAATGAGTGACTGAGTGGTCGGCCGACCTGGACACATGTGGTGGCAGGACAAGCAAGCCCATCCACCGCCCTAAGCTTGCAGTGAAAATGCAGAGTCTGCCCTGTGCTCATTCGCGTCCAATCCCGAGACACCCCTGGAGAGGGGAAATAGCCTCGGGGTGTTCAAAAGGATCATGAGCCTCTGCCCATGTTGTTCACCCATACTCCACCCTCTCATCCTGAGGCATCCGTCATCATTTAGCGTACCTGACTAAAATGGCCGACATCCATCATGCCCAGTTTGAGGAGTCGCGATCCAAGTTTCGGGACTATCCGCTCAATCTGAGCCGAACGACTGACTTCTCGTATACCCTCGCGGCATACAACTCGAAGTTAGGGAAGACAGTGCAAGGCGAGGAAGTATACTTTGACGACAGCCAACCCCGTATCAGAATCTGGGATCTTGAAAAGCCTCAAGATGGTCCGTATTTGGCAATGGTTATTTTTGGAAGCGATGTGCTAATTAGCCCTGCAGGAAAGCACGTCGCTAGGTCTGCTCAGTGTTGCGAATAATATGGCAATAAAGTAGTATATTATAATACATACCATATAATATGCGTTTTCTAATATTGTGACAATATGATATAAAGACTGCGATATTATGACTATATAATATAAGGATATCCATATTAGCAATATATTATCTATATTAGGTTATCAATTCTTAAGTAAATTGCCTTATAAAAGCTACCGAACGCCGCCTTACCCTATACTAGTGACAGGGATAGCTCGCAATTTATTAGCTCTTATTCACTTTCATACACTTCTTTATTGACAATTAGACCTATTATGCGATCACGCGTGAAAGAAACGCGTGAGGGGGGACAAACCATATTAGGTTAGGCCATCTTCGCTTTTGCTCCCCCCCCCCCTTTTTTTTTTATCACTTCTCGATCTTAACTTTATAGATCTACCCGCTATGCCTCAACAACGCCTCCCTTTTATGCAATCATCGCAACGAAGAGAGTCATTAATTTCCAGCGACTTTCTAGAGTTTTCCGGCAAGTAATTAGATAATCTAGACATAAGCTAAACATCTAAATGCCTATCATCTCGACCTCGCACTGCCTCCACAATATCCTCCACTAAGCCTAGAATATTATAGGTCTTCTCTTATATGCCAGACGAGGAGGTAAAGACGAGATACTATAATCAGCGGACTAGAAAAGAAGAGTAGCGCTACAAATATTATGATAAAACCTATGCCTCTTCAGGGGGTACTACAGCTCCTACAAAATATCTCATAGACCCTCCTCCTAACGGCCACGGTCTACCAAAAGGAGCCCCGCGGATAGCGAAAGTTATAACTATACGAACTATTATCAAACAAGCTCGTACTGCAGTAGAAGAAAATCCCCGAAAACGCCGTCGACTTAACAATTAATCCAGAGACTCTATCGACCCAGACTAGCTCGAAGTGTTATACGTGAGGTTTATTACGGCCTATTCTCTCCCATTTCAGCTCATGGAATGCCCAGAGTTCTAAGCTCTCTTAGCCTATATTAATAACGATATCGAGACTTAGCTTCCGGATACATATAATACCATTAAGATATAGATTATGCGCTAATATAAAGACCAGAAAGAGAGGGTTAAGCAGCGCATATAATCGGCAAAGTTAAGAATTCATATTAGCTATAACCTTTGGACTTCTCCCAACTCTTTAGCTATCTTAGGCATAGTCGCATACTATGTCACGGAAGACGGCCAGCTAGAACACTATATTTTAGCGTTAAAAGATATCGATAATAAGCACGATGGCTCTTATCTCGCTATAGCTATTTTAAAGGCGGTTAACGAATAGGGCTTTATATCTAAGCTTAGATATTTCGTAATAGATAACGCCGGTAATAACGATATAATAATAAGATCCCTTTCTCTTAGTAAGTATAACTTCACTCTTTCTCGCATGCCCTAATATTCACACCATAGGCCTCCTACGCCGATATAACATCTAATACGATCCCAAAGTATACCGACTCCGCTGCTAAGGCCATATTATCAACCTCGCCGCCAAAGCCTTCCTCTTCGTTACTAATAATAAGAAGCTCGAACTCGACGATCCTAGTATATATAATATGACACTAAAACATATTAAAGCGTGGCGGAAGAAGGGGCCTCTTAGCAAGATTTATAACTTCATCGTTTTTATCTAACGAAGTATCCAGCGTAGCTAAAAGTTTCTTACTATTAGCCATAACCATAAGCTCGCACGGGATAACGATATAAGATAGAGTTCGTGGTATAACATACTACGAGTAGCCCTAAACCTCAGAGATATAATTAACGGCTATTTTAATAAATAGATAGAATTAGATTACACTAGAGACGAGCTCTCTTTAGAGGACTAGATTATCTTAGAGAAAATCAAGTCCTTCTTAGAGAAGCTAAAGATAACGACTAAGGCTCTCGAGTCATCGTTTATAACACTCGATAACGTCCTCTTAGCTATAGATTTCGTTTTGGCATAATTCAAAGCAGAGAAGGAGGCATATATTAACGATCCGATAATAGCGCTAATATATAACTCAGGCTGGGCTAAGTTAGATAAATACTACTAGCTCACTAATAAATCGCCTACCTATATTGCCGCTATCGTGCTCCACCCTTCGCATAAATAGCACTATATATAGGAGAACTAGAAAAAGGAGTAAGTTAAGTCATTAAAGAAGTTAATAGAGACGCTATGGAACAACTATAAACCCGTGGAATTACCTCTTCCTCTCTGCGAGGTCCCATCGACGACTATAAATAAGTTCTTAAACTAAAGGAATAAGCACCTATAGCTATCACTCGTCACGGATGAATATAAATATTATTGCAAGTCTGAACGGGTTTATAGGTTCATAAGCGCCCTTGCATAGTAGCTAGAGGAGACACAATAGAAAAACTACCTAAACCTAAGTAAAATAGCGGTAGATATACTATTAATTCCCGCAATATCTGCTGAGCCCGAATGACTCTTCTCTGGGGCTAAGATAACTATTATAGATCGTCGAAATCGGCTTAGGAGTGATATAGTCGAAGCACTAGAGTGCCTAAAGTCATGGTTTAGGATACGAGAGTTTCAAGGTGATATACTTTAGCTGCCGCGGTAGAATAACCTAGATCACGTATAATATATGGGATATATTATCACACTAGCAATATATTAGGTTCTTAGCAATATAATACAATATAGGCCAATATCATATGGCCTAATATAATATGCACCACTTGGCAATATAATAATATTGCGAGGCTTCCATATTGCCAATATACGTATTGTTTATATTATTCGCAACACTGGGTCTGCTGTCGACTTGGTTCAACTCCAAAACGCCCTGAACGAAACCCCAACCGATCCCTGTCGGAGGTTCATGTACGTGCAAAGAGCATAAGCTTGATCTAAAACTGACATGATCTCGCAGCTTCATCAAAGCTGGAAGCAACAAGTCTCCTCTCAACTGCACACGAGAAATGATGGCGTACCTATTCACCTATCATCAGGTCATGGCTCGTTTCCTCGACTTCTGGTGCTCCTTCAAATTCCGGGAGACGTCTCACAGCTTCACCCACTTCCAGAATGAAGATTACCTCGGCTCGCAGCATCACCAGCCTGGATTGATTCCCATGGGTCGATCTGGCATCAGAATTCAGCATTGTTTCAACATTCTTGGCATCGAGAGAAGCAGAGACAACAAAGGGTGGGAGCTTCGACAAACAGCAGCGTATCACTCCTATGATCTCATTGAGGGCCGCGCCTTGTGGGTCGTCCTCAAGGGCGATAACACCATGAGAAGGCGTCTCGAAACTACAACAGAAGAGTCTATCAAGAAAGGGGATGCGCCTCTACAAAGCGTGCATGCATCATTCGCCCAAACACTAACAGACCATCTTCTAATCATGCAGTGGTGCGTCGAAAACTGGGAGTCTTATGCCGAGGGCCTTGAACGCAAGTACGCGAGCCTCTCGGGGGTAGCAGACCATGCTCCCGTGGATGACT
Organism: Fusarium vanettenii 77-13-4; assembly: GCF_000151355.1. Lineage (NCBI taxonomy): Eukaryota > Fungi > Ascomycota > Sordariomycetes > Hypocreales > Nectriaceae > Fusarium > Fusarium vanettenii. The sequence continues at coordinate 969,742 of NW_003315873.1, read as the reverse complement.
TGGCCGATGATATCGCTATCATCAAGCAACACGAAAAGGTCGACATTACACCAGGTTCACCTCTCAAGCAGCAAACAAGTGGTCTTGAAAAGTCTCCTGAGTCACCAGGGTTTGCCCGAAGGCTTTCTATGAAAGTCACTGGTCTCAGCACAGTGACTCAAGTAGAGCCTCCCCCTCGAAAAGTAGAGCACGTCAGAATGGAAGGTCTAGTGCAGTTTGACGAGCTCCAATCGCTGAGCAGTCTTGCCAAGAGCCTCGGAGAAGCAGTATCAGCAATCACTCAAAACCGAAGAGTCTTGGCTCAGATCAGGGAGTATTACCGGGAACTCGTCAACTCGGAGGGATTCAAACGTCACGTCCCCAAATCTACAATGAAGCTTTGCAAGCAGGCCGCCTCGGAGTTTGCAATGAAAATAGGGAGACTGGAGGATGACCTCGCCAACTACGAGGGCAACCTCAAGACTATCCTTCACGGTGTTGAGAGGACAGAGACAATGGTGAGTTCCTTTTCATCTGGGAGCACGAACCACGGCTGACTGGAAATTAGTACAACGGCATCCTCCAATACCAGAGTATGCGAACGGCAAAGTACTTTGCCGAGTCATCGGAAAAGTCAACCGAGATCATGAAGGGCTGGACGCAGGAGATGCATGAAAAGACCATGTCGATGCATGTCATTACAGTCTTCACACTCATATTTCTCCCGGGAACATTTGTAGCTGTAAGCCTGCCCTTTCTATGAGCTACAGCCAATCCTGACAACTTGCTAGACCATCTTCAGCAGTGGCATCATCTCGTTTGGGCAGGATGGTGGTCCCGGCTTCGGCTCTGCAATGGGCGCCTGGAAAGTCCGGCTGGCCGCCTTGAAGCTGTTTGCTTCCGTATGCTTTCCATTGCTAACGTTGACATTGGTGGCATGGTGTTGCGCTTATTGTTCTGCAAGGCGTAAAAGAAACGCGCAGAACCAATCCCTTCACATGGTGTGACACGATAGATTTCCTACTTTTTTTTCTTTCATCTTGTACCTAGGTATTGTACATTTCTCAAGGGCCTGTGACTTATTAGGGTTAGACATAGAGATCCATAGATGGCGTTCGGAACCAAATTATCAAGAAGCTGGCTTCACCTTTCTTTCTGCAAGGGCCTGATGTTTCTTAAAAGTGCGACTTGAGTGGGGGGAGTGTATGGGACCTGCCTCTTTGCAAGGCAGACATGACGTCCATAGAGGACAGTTCCTCATCACAAGTGTTTGCCGACCCAAACGTCAGAGTATTGGTCTGCCCTGCAGATGAGTGATATTGCGAATCGCCAATGATTGGCTGAACTTCAGGAACTTCCATCTGATGGCCTGGGGCCAGCCGCTAACGTTGATGGATGATCGCCTGGCGTTCTAGCAGGCTGACCCCTGCAACCGCAGCGGATTACAGTTCGCCTAGGTAGGTGGCACCAGGCCCTGACTCGCAGCTCCAGGGCTGACGGGACATTGGGGCTGGAGCTTAGCAAGGGCTGCAAGGTTTACTAGGCTGATGCGTGCGCTAACAGCGCGATTGGCCGCCCGAGCCTAAATCAGCGTGGATATGTTTCGGTAGGTTGTTATCTGAGAGGAAAGCGACAAAAGACATCAACATCATGATCTGGCTTTGCTGCGTTGCATCTCCAAGTCGCATTAGACAGCCAGAGCTGAAAACCAAGACAGGGGTTACTCCAATGACCTCAGTGATTACCAACACCTGTCGGCTAAGCGCTGAACGTTGTGTGGCTGAACAGCAGAGGAACGATTGGGTGACCCAAAATGGATGGGATACAGCTGTCTCAGCCGAGTTCAAAATGTGCGACCTATGCAACCCACCTTCACCCCCAAAGAAGGCGTTCAGGCGCGTTCTCAGCCTCGATAAGGCATTCGATTGCCTTGCCGAGGATGCCTTGTAGCCTGAAAGCTTCCGTTCGCAGAGCGCGCCCACGATGTGGTGCTGTGCGTTCCGTCGCAAGTGTGCTGTTGACCCCTCCTTCCATCCTCCTTCCATCCATCCCGCCCTGATGCTCTTCCATCTCACAAACGTTTGAACCTACAACAACGCCTCGTTTGCTGCAGAATTACCAGGCGCATCTGCTATCGCATGCATTTCTACGTCCAAATTCCTGTCGCGATTCCTACCCCGCCATCTTGTTTTATGCCTCGCGCGCACTCTATCTCTGTCTCTCGTTGAACATTCCCGTCCAGGCTTCAGCCCACCCCGCGAGTTTGCTCAACATCATCCTCTCACGAGCCGTTACATACAGCATCGACCCTCTCCGTAACTCGCGACCGACGTTACAAACTCTTGTCCAACGATTGCCAACCCGGCACAGCCACTCGCCGCCCCGGATCTCCGTCGCAGCGCATCGCGCCCTTCGATCCATGTCGAGCAACGATGTCCCAATACTTGGGGAGCAGCTTGGTCGTATGAAGTTGCAATTCCATGGCCAAGATGGGACTGGAAGTGAGAGACCGCATTATATACCTCGGTACCGTCTAGAGGCATTTTGGGAGGCCCGCAACATCGACGCGATATTGAGGGCTTATTCCGTCAACAAACCTAAAGGTGTCATATTCCAGAGCTTCTTGTGCACTTTTTCCCTTCTCGTGTACATCAACAAGGTCGACTTCCTTAGGTGGCTCGTCGAGCGCAATATAAAGGACGCTACGTTTCCCCTAGAAACCCATCCCCCATCCTGGCCCGATACGCCACCGTATCTCGAGCTTTTCGAAGCCATCACCAAATCGCAGTGGATATTCTTTCCCGTCACCTTTGAACAACACGAGCTTTACAATCAAGTCTTCAGCCCTCAACACATCTTTCCCATTTGCACAGAGGAGCTCATCAAGGCTGGTGACATCATCCAAGTCCACAAGATTGAAACGAATCCGTCTTGCGCAGGATCCTTCCCGGTACGAAGCAACCCTGTAGCATACCTATCTTAAGTTCACTGCTTACCCATGCCAATGACAGGCTACTTACGTCCGCAAGACTTACAATGAATTCGGCAAAGCGCAGTACAAAAGAGAAGTAAAAACTTTCACCAGTCTGCAAAGCCGTTCCTCCCCCAACATCATCAGCTTTCATGGTTGCTACCAACAAGAACGCCCAAACAACGCCATTACATACAATCTGATATTGGGTTTCGTCGAGGGCGAAAACTTGGAAGAGTTTTATACTACCATGAGCCCACCGCCCTCACCGTCCGAAGCCAACATGATCTGGAATGCCTTTTCTGGTGTTTTGGAGGGATTGCATCATCTTCATTTGGCTGCCATCGACACTGGCTTCCAGACGTAAGACAGACTTGATGTCTCAGAATATCAGAGCTAACGGTGCACTACAGCATTCATCAGGACATCAAACCTGAGAACCTTCTCGTGTCCAAACCCGCATCAAGCCAGTCCTACGATATTGGGCTCGTCATCATAGACTTCGGATATAGCCACACCAAAGTCCTGACTACTGGCCAAGACGCGTGGGGTATCGACTTGCACGGAGGCCAGGTCTACGGTAAGCACCCTTCCCAAACATAAGTTGTCCCATCGCTAAATCGACAAGGTGCCCCGGAGGCTAGCCACCATGCCGACTACACGCGTCTCGGGCGAACTCCCATCACTCCCAAAGTCGACATTTGGTCCCTCGGATGCGTCATGAGCGAGGCTGCAATATGGATCAAGTGTGGCTGGCAAGGCCTGGAAAAGTATCGAAAAAACCGCGTCGCCGAAACGAGAACACTACCAAGGTTTAATGAAGCTGGTCACGGTGGATGTTTCCATGACGGCGCTGAGACTCTCAGCACCGTGCGAATCGCCCATGACTGGATTCGCAGAACTTTCCCAGACGACTTTGTTACACTCCAGGTGCTTGATATGATCGAGAAGTTCATGCTAGTCCCGCAAAGAGATCGACAAGACGCCCAAATGCTCTGCGAACGACTCGTCAAGATCATACAAGCCCCTTCCTCCACTGATGCCTACAGCCCACCACCACCTAGCTCACCACCAGCCAGATCGTCATCAGTCAGGTCACCATCAGTCAGGTCGTCATCGGTCAGGTCGCCATCAGTCAGATCACCACCAGCCAGCTCACCACCTCGCATTGAGACTCGTCCAACTTCTTTTGGTTATCCCTGGACACCACCGACGGGGCATCAATCCCAGAATACAACCACAAATACAACCCCCGCCACACCCCAATCCCCTATCCCTACTTCGGCAACAGGATACTTGACGCCCTTTTCGCCTATGGTTGAATTGCCTGGAAGTCAACCCAACGGAGTGCATCATCCTGAGTCCTTCCAAACCCCTACTCCTGCTCCACGCCCTGACTCACCACGACTCTTACCGTCGTCCCCTATCCTGACCTTTGATCAACTCAGGGATTGGTACAACCATGCCAAGAACAGACGCAGTCACGTCGACCCGAGGGTTGAAGATGTCGTGCGCAAACTCGGGAACAACGTTAAGGGTCGTGACCACATTTTTTTCGTGGATGTTTCCCAATCAATGTACCAATATTTGCCCGAGATCACGGAAACGTTCAAGCTTATGGCCTATCTGGCTAAAAGGTTCGATCCCGACGGTGTCGAAGTTTGCTTCTCTTCTGAAGTGCCATCGATACACAAGGAAACCACTTCAAAACTTCTACCCAGGTTCAACGAACAAAATTGGGACCAGATCTCCTTCGAGGACAGAATCAGCACATTCATAGATCAAATAGTGATCCCACGACTATCGTCCTGGCACCAGAAGCTTGGGCTGACGAAACCGAAAAACCTGACTATCTTCGTCCTGACCGATGGCCGATGGGGCCAAGGCAGGGAGCGTGCCGCGGGCATCGAGAATCCTATTCTGAAACTTATCAAAGTGATTCTCAAAAAGGGATTGAGTCGTACACAGGTGGCGATTCAGTTCTTGCGGTTTGGAGATGATCCAGATGGCAAACGCTACTTGTCATTTCTTGACCACTGTGGCACGAAAGACAACTGGTAAGACACAAGCCACTATCGATCTAGCGAAGGGTGCAGGACTGACTAGTGAACTCAGTGACTGTGTCGATACAAAGCCTATTGATGGAAACATTTTTGACATGTTTATCGGGCCCATCAACCCTGATATTGATAACGATGGTGAAGGTGTACCCTAGATATGTCTTTTGAGATCTTTGGTAGTAAGGTTTTCCTACCATTTATATAATTAAACTACTTAATTTTATTGTAGATTCTTTAGGGAGTTATTCATAAAAGCTAGTGTTTTATATAGATATCTCTCTCATCACATGGACAGCGCTACTCAGGGTCATGAGCGAGAGAGGAAACAGTGCTGGTTAAGATTTGTTATATTATTATACGGGCTATAGTGGCCTGGGGTTAAAATTAGTCTAGACGGTCTTCTCCCCTTGCTTATCCTTTCACTTTAGAGTTTTAGATCGGTGAATTGCCATCAAGAAGGCCAGGAAGCCAAGAGCGACCCTGTGTCCCGTAGGCAACCACAGGTTAACTCACCTTCTGACGCGTGGCTTCGTGAGACAGACTTCCCCTCTTATCTTCATGTTGACAGCGAGACTTTTATTGTCATGGTCTTTAGTGCTGATATTATCGTCAGTTAATCATGGCTGTCTGTAGATACAGTTGTGCGTTAGACCGGCAAGCTGACAGCCATCCCTTTCATCCTACCCCTCAAGGCATCACACCTGGACCTTGGACTCGTTATGTATCGTCTAATGAGCCTGAGTATATAACGTTCGTGATATCTTTTCTTCCCAGGTTCCCCTTGGTGGCCGCGACTGAAATCGTCGACTCATCTGAAGAATGGACTCTTCACACGTTTTCTAGACTTTCTTCCAGCTCCCTCATCAGTATCTACCCATGTAGTGTCCGAGACAACTTTAGCACATCGTATGAAGATGACAAGCCCTTCAATCCGCGATACATCCTGTCAACATCCAGTCAGCATGTCAGCGGGGTCTTCCGATATCGAGTATCCCGAGGATCCTTGAGCTTTTTTGGTACCCTTGCACCCGAGTTGTGAGATGGAAATTGCGGCAATGTAGTTGCCAACATACGAAGCAGGGGGTTTGGTCAAGTCCAGATAGCGAGAAGCTCCCTAATGTTCACATGGGTGTACGAAGATCATGGCCACAGGCACTAGCTGCCATCAACAAGTTAAGGAGTGTAAAGGCACATTTAAAGCCGCAATTTAATCACATGATCCATTTTCTATGACCTTGGAGGGAACCTTCGAACCGCTTGCTTGGCGATGGATCAGCTGGGCCCAAATCCCCCAAAGCACTCGCATACATGCTGCAAGGCATGCCTCACAGCCGGTCAGCTCACTTGAGCATGCAGTATACAGAATTCTAGGCTCAACGAGCGGCGCCAAAGAATGGTCCTGAATAGACACAGCCACGCGAAATTGGGTTCAGCCTTTCCAGGATTCACTTCGGAACTTTACGACTTCTTAAAATAGAAGAGGCTGCATGAGCTGAAGAGTCAAGCTTGAAAATGGGAAGCGCTGTTTACCCACCACATGAGCTGAAGGTTTTTGGCCATGCTTGCGGTAGGGAACGCATCGACGGAAGTTGGTGTCTTTTCGTCAAGATTGGCAACGTCAACAACAAATTTGCGGACTAGCTCATCAGTACCCCAGATCAAAAATGGAATGATGAGGGCTGGTCAAGGATCCCTTCGATTGCTTCAAGACTACCCTAGACCTACATTGCATTTCCTGTTAATCTCGCCCAATGATTGGCAGTACTCGACGCCGGCAAAACACTCACCCACATTCCGGTGACTTGCATAAGCGTTGAAGCACATTTCTACGGCTTAGCTGGGATTGCGTTCAAGCCCTGAAGTCCGCTTATGAATCTGAAGTCAGTTGTCCACCTATACAGGGCTTGGCAGCGACAAGATAGAGTCGAGATCCTCAGCCTCGAATTGCCTCGGAGCCAACAAGGTCCGGGGTAACAACGTAAGACACATCAACCAATAAACAGACACGAACCAAAGTCCCTTTCTTTGGGGGTGGCCTCCAGCAGCGGCCGCGATGAGTCTAACTCCCACCTCGGGACAGCCCGTCTCCAATAATCTGGGTGATTCCTCATACTGTGGAGGATGGACCCGTTGTCAAAGTCAGCTCGACGTTGCATCGCGCCCTCGTCCAATTGATGGACGACATGGGGTCAGTCAGCCACATCTGAACGCCACGACGTTTAGCTCTGAGTAAATGAAGGCGCCTCTGGGCTTTTTACAAGATGTTTATCGAGCTTATGGCGTTGAAGGAGGACAGCTGAATGTTGGCGGGGATGAGAGTCAAGTCGCTCCTTCTCCGTCCTTTCTCGCGCTTACTACGCATCCACCAACCTCCACCACCAACTCTGCTTCTTCATCTCCAACCCAAATTGCACACGTCAAATTGATCTTCAGCTTCGTCAGCGGCGGCCTATGGCAGTGTCCCGGCAGTGCAACTCTACGCTTACCGGCACCGGTAGACGCAGCCTCTAGTCAGCGCCAAGTCAGCACTAACAGGCTAAGAATCCTACCTAGCGCTGACCAATTCAAAGGTTTATCAAAGCTATAAACAACACTGTCGATCCCCTTTCTGCTTGTTTGTCTCTCGTTCACCTCTTTTTTTCTCCATCGCAAAATGTTTCCTCGTCCTGCGCTGTACGTGGCTCTCGGCCTCTTGATGGTCGTATCCATCATTGAGTTGTCGTTTATTTCGGCCATGGTTGGATGGCTACACGGTACTGCGAGCGGAACTTTCACTTTCAGATACAACGGCGCGGATCATGAGCTCAAGGGCGAGCCAAAGAATCTTATCGTCGACCAGGGCCATACCAGCAATGGCGCAGCAGGCACGGCGTTCGTCCTCATCGGCTGCGGAGGATCCCTGATTCTTTGGCTGCGCTCACGACCGAACCCCAACAAATTCAGCATCGCTCTGTACTACGGATGGCTTGTCACCAACGTCCTCAGTCTTCTTCTCGTCCTGAGCGCTCTCATCTACGTCTTCGTTGTGACAAACGACCACAACGGCCAGAGAATCAACCCCCGTGTCGCTGCCGGACTCGACGCCGGAGAGAAATACCCCCTCCAATCCTGGACACCTCAAAATTGGTATTCGGCAATGCTCAAGCTTGACCTACCCGATTCAAGCCAAAGAGACGACATCGAGAGCCACTTGCGCATCATGCGAGGATGGCAATACAACCTCATTCCCTTCTTCGTCGTCCACCTGATCGAGACCTGCCTTGCACTCTGGGACGGTGCGAAGCGACGGAAAGAGCACGCCTACAGCCCTCCCACTCACAAGAGCTCTGTTTAAACCAGCGCAAGATTCAAAATTTCGTGGAGATCATCATGAGGAGTTTGGCACATATATTAGTGGTTCCGGCAAAAATGGCAATCATTAGATGAAATTCTGCACATATACATCATGTAATAACTACGTAGGACATTTAATTCAATAACCTTTTGTCCTACTCCAAGATTGTGGCACCCCAAACCTTTTTTGATTACCAACGCAACAGACCGCCTGTCGAATAAAGGGCGTGTCGTGACTCACCAGCTCAGCGGGGTCATCCATCGACGCTATAAAAACCATCCTCAACCTTCAACTCTGCCAAGACATTATCTCCTTACAAATCAACGACAAATCAACATGACTTACACACTCTTCATCGGAAACAAACGCTACTCGTCCTGGTCCATGCGACCATGGGTCCTCCTCAAGGTCCTCGACATTCCCTTTGAGGAGAAGCTCCATCTCTTCAAGCCTGGTCCTCGCCAACCTCACTTCATCGCCTTTTCTCCAACGGGCAAAGTGCCCTGTCTGCAGGACGAAGACACGTCAATTCTTGTCTGGGATTCTCTCGCCATCTGCGAATACATCGCTGAAAAGTACCCCGCCGCATGGCCTGCTGATGCCGCGGCTCGTGCGTTTGCGAGATCTGCTGCCGCGGAGATGCATTCTGGATTCAACGCCATACGAGACGAGTGTAGTATGAATGTTGGCCTGAGGATTGAGTTGGGAACGCCGAGCGAGGCTCTACAGAGGGATATCAGCCGATTCAACGCCCTGTTCAAGGAAGGAACTGAAAAGTTTGGAGGCCCGTGGTTGGCCGGGGACCAGTTTACCATCGTGGACGCCATGTATGCGCCCATTGCATCGCGCTGCAAGACATATGGCGTCGAACTCGAGGGCGAGGCTCAGGAATACGTGGATCGGTTATTTAATCACCCTGTTGTGCAAGAGTGGGTTCAGGATGGTATCTATGAGACGGAAAGGGAACCAGACCACGAGGATGATTGTGTAAGAGGACGAAAGATTCTGCAGGATCTATCCCAGTAAGGACAGGCGAACTTGGAGAATAATATACGATTGATATCTCGATAATAGAGGGCTCTCATTGTGTACTTTGTGACGCTTCCAAAGGGCTATCAGCCACAATGACAATGAAAATAACATGGCTATTGACATACGCCGAAAAACACAATCATCTCGAAGTAGACGGCGGTCGTGTTCTCAAATAACGAATTATAATCAGCGCAAAGATTGGTGTTGTGACAAGCTACTGGTTGAAAATATGCTGTTCTAGTCTCGGGACTGGGTATTGTAAAAAGAAATATTCCATGCCATCGAACCAGTTATGTTTTGACCAATGAAAACCCCATCCGTCGTCCATATGTCGAAACTGCCGCTTATTGTCATGTTGAATGTTTGAGGATATAGTGATATACCAAATCCCTTCCTCATCCCGCCTTGTCCCCCCTCTGAAGTGCTGCATCCCGGTCTTTCTTTTCAGTCATTAACTTCTTTGTATACTCGACCTGCAGGTCCTTCCTCTCGTTGAACCTCCTCCTAAGCACATCCCAACGCCGCTCCTCTTCCGGCGTCGTGAAAGCAGGTGACGAGCCCGGATTTACCCAGTCCAGAGGCACAGCCTGACTCTCTATCGGTTGATAGAGCGGCTCAAACTTCATCTGCCTATCCTCCGGCGCCTTTTCCATCTCTTCTGGTGTCCAGGGCAGCGCCTCCCACACGGCGTGTGAGCCGATTTCAGCGTATGTCACCGTCCTAGCCTGGACCGGCTCGGGGGGGTTCTTCTTGAGGTACGACACTTTTCTGTCCCTGTTGGTCCGCCATAGTCTGTAATGGAGCTCTGCCTCGGTGGCCTGCTCGAGCGTCAGGGTGAGTTGGTAGTTTCTTTGCATCAGAGGCGGGCTGTGAGCGGTGGCGTAGCCGCGTGACAAGGGCGTAGGATTGGCGTTGAGAAGTTTCCAGTGGTTATTCAGAGATACGACACGACGTTGCAGGTCAGGCAACTCATGTGTAGCCGGCTTTCGTAATCGAGAAATACTAAAGATGGTGTCGAGGATGGAGGTCTCTCTTAGTACCAGGGACGTCAAGTCGCGCCGTGTCTCCAGACTCCGCAGCATTTTCTTACACAGGTCCAAGTCGTCGTCGGGAAGTGATGTGGGGAGTAGGTAGTATCTGAGAGTGTGATGTATGTAGTGGACCTCGCATAGCGTGTTTTCGAGGTCCGGACCGTTGGGGAGATCGGTGAAATTGTTACATGTCTCACGAAAGGCCTTTGTCGTTGGAAACCACGGTAGGGGGGTTCCCAGAGCGCTAGCGAGGCCTCGAGGGGCGCTCTTTGTTGTAAAGACATCTGCGATGCCTTTAAGGACGTTCATGATTTCAACATGAGAGTGAAAGAAGCCAGAAGGGGGCTGAGTAATTTGAAGAATCTGAGTGAGTGATGCTGTCTTCAATAACCAATCGTTGATTGCGACCCCTGGTATTCGTCGTACAAAGTGGGGCCCCTTGTCCGGATAAATGGGTGCTTCCTCGTCCCAGCCTTGGCATGTGCCAGCGAGATCCTGATCATGAGTTCTGTGTATTTGAATTTCATCAGAAAAACATTGCCCGGAGAAATATTGCCTGATGAATAGGCCGTGATCAGACAAATGGGACAGAAGAAGATGTGTGGCTGGAACATAAACAAAGTACCCCAATTGCTCCAGCCTTTGTCGGCAAGCGACATCATGTACAAAGAACTCTTAACAAAATCAACCCAAACGCGAAACCAACACCCTCCCTGGTATTACAAGATTTGTATCCAGTCTGTAGAGGCAGGCGCCTCCAGATCTTGTGCAACTCCAAAAAAAAACTGAATAACAAAACCCCGTCAACCCCAAAACTCACCAGCGAGCCCGGTTCTCGCGGTCATACTCATCCTCAGAGTACCCATCAAACTCATTCTTCATGCTGCGCGCATCAATACTACTCCTCGTTGGCTGATCCGGGAATCGACGGCCTTGGAAAGAAAGGGACTGCATGTCTAGGAACCCCTCGATCCGGCCATCACCCAGGAACTTGATCCAGCCGTTGTTTCTGTCACCATATATGATGGGTCCCTGGTCTTCACGTCCGCGCCACTTGAACCAGACCTTTTCGTGAGATGATCTCATCGGGCGATCTTCAATGAAGAAAACACCTTCGTACACTCCCAGGTTGAAGCGGCCCCACAAAGAGGAACCGGAAAGCGTGAGGGTCAGGCCAAGGTCGTCAGGCGGGTAGTCCCACTGGCTAGTGACATATTCTGAATCAATCTCATAGTCACCGTTGAGAAGGCCAAGAGGCGCAAGGCTGACCTCATCATCGTAACCGTCGTCATAGCCGTCGTTATCATAGTTATCGCTGTGAGATTGATACCCGCCATGAGAAGGGTAGTCATCCGAACGGTAGCCGCCATCATCTGGGTACTCTGAGTAGGGAGGAGGAGCGGCAAAGTCGTAGCCAGTAGGTCGGGGCGAGGGTGCTTCGATGCGTCCCCTTGCCATGAAGGCATTGCTGCGTCGGGCCGTCTGCTTTTTCCGAGGAGGGCTCTCTGGCGAATCTTGTCTTGATGCGCGGGTTGGTCCTTGGGAGATGCCACCTCGGCGGGCTGTCTGCTTCTTTGCAGGCGTGGCAGAAGGAGCCTTGGCAGCAGATGCCTTGGAGGTTGAGGCCTTGGAAGCGGACGCCTTGGAAGCAGAAGCTTTGGTAGTAGTCGCCTTGGTTGTAGTTGTGACCTTGGTGGTAGTCGTCTTTGCCTTCTTCGAGGGACCCGCATCGTCATCAGCCTTTCTCTTGGCGCCCGCAACCTTTGCCGGTGTTGAAGTCGAAGCCTTGGAAACCTTCTTGGCCTCCCGATCATTCTTTGTCCACTCCTTCTTTAGCTTGCCCTCAATCTTTGTCACATCCGCCGGCACCTTGAGATTGCCCGCATTCACAGCATCAAACAATCGCATGCGAGCTACCGACTTTGTCTTTGACGGTTGAAGGCCATAGTGAATGAGCTGTGCTTCAAACCAATGCGCAGGATGATCCTTGTCGTTGCCGGATGTGAAATGCGTCTTGAGCTCCTGTGGCGTCGCGCGACGATGCCTGTTCTGGCCTGAGGCTTCGGCAAAGAAGTCGCCGTGGGCAAAGGCAAAGGCGCCTTCGGAGACGGGAGGCGCGCCGACCCATGCGTTGGCGGGAGATGTCTTGGGCATTGTTTCGTCGATATTGAAGATTGCAGTGTCGGAAAGATCAAGATTGACGAGGGGGATTGAGGGGAAATTGGATGCAGCGTATTTTGCTTTTTTTTGATGCATCATCAAACAAGCCACCTCCCGGTGTGGTTGAGTTGTGGCAGTGCCATGTTGTCTAGGCAGCCTTGACAATGCACCAAATTATGAACGTGGATAGCTTGTGTTTATGCACAGATAATGCAATGCAGGCTGGACTTGTTTTGAAGTCCTGTTTCTCCTGTAGATAGGCAATCGACACAAAATTGCATACAAACTGTCAAGGAACTGTATGTTGAATGCTGATTCGCTATCCTCTACACTTGTTCTGAGAGGGCCCTCAAAAAGAAAGCGGATCTAGGAGAGGCGATGACCATCGATAAACTGCCTCGTGTATGAATGAGGGGATCTTTCACACCCACCACCAGTTTCTAAGCTCTGGGTCTTTTCTTTAATACCTGCTTCCTCAAGTGATGACGGGTTCAGACTTCAGCTGGTGCCAACCCGGACACGGTTCGTTCCACCGCAACTGGACTCAACTACGAGACAGACTGTGCCTCTTACCCTAGACCAATTCCGTCGTCAACGGGTGGATTGCAAAACCAACACTCAATCACGCGATTGGTAGTTAACCGCGCCATTTAGCCATGACCCCTTACATGGGGTTCCCCGCCCCGAGCTCAAACACCTCTCACGATCCATCCTTCATCCTTTGCTCCATCGCCATCATCTTAGCCTCACTCTAGACTGTCTCACTCACCATGTGCGGGTCCAATTCGCCGGCCGGGGTTCCGACTTCCGCTTCTCCACCGAGATCGACTCCGTCTCCGATCGATTTAGTTCCGGCTGATCAAGGCGAAGTAAGGCTTGAAAATGCCTCTGTTTGGTTTAAAATTGTAGCTGATGTTTGATCCCTAGGACGCTGATTCATCTATCGGCTCTGACGCGTGAGTGGATGGCTTGGCCATGTGGTGCGACACACGATGCTAAACGCGTTCCAGAGAAAGTTCCACGGCTTCTGTCTCGGCCAGCATTCTCGAATATCGTCGTGTACAGGGTCGCACGTACCATGCCGACAAGTTTGTCAATGAATATGCGTTTCCCAATGACGACCAGCAGTTAGAGTCCATCGACATCTCGTACGACCGTGTTTCTAGAGATTGACTGCACTACGCTAATTTGACCCCTAGCCACCACTCTCTCACTCTTCTCTTGGATGGCCAGCTGTTTCTTGCACCTATCAAAGATAATGTTCAGGTGCGAAATTGGTCCAAGAATTGAACGGCAAGATTCCTTAGGCTGATAGTCATGATTTTATTAGAAAGTACTGGATGTTGGCACAGGAAGCGGTACGTCTTGAAACCCTTCACGCACAGACGTCGCTAACCATTTCCAAGGCATCTGGGCAATGTACTGCCGTGCTGTTCAGATATGAGTGACCAGCTTATGCTTACACATTCTAGTGACTTTGCCGATCAGTACACAGGTGCCGAAGTCACTGGCACCGACCTCTCACCCTGCCAGCCAGAGTGGGTTCCTCCGAACGTACAATTCGAGGTGGACGATGCTACCGAGAGATGGACCTGGGGAGACAATCATTTCGATTTCATTCATATCCGTTACCTCTTCGGCGCGATTACTAACTGGCATGCTCTTTTCAAGGAGGCCTACCGTTGTTGTGCCCCTGGCGGCTGGGTAGAGTCGTGCGAGGCTGACGTGCGTCTACTCAGCGATGATGGGACTGACGAACTGGAGCCTGTTCTGAAAGTCTGCGACAAGATGTACGAAGAAGGCGGCAAGGCACTGGGCCGTCCGTTTTTTGTCGGCGAGCTACAGGTGGAAGGCCTTAAGGAGGCTGGCTTTGTCGACATTAAGACGGTGGATTACAAGGTGAGATTTACACGACACGCAAACCCCTACCAACATATATCTGAGATGTCGATTATAGATGCCTATCGGCAGCTGGCCAAAAGACCCTAAAATGGCACAGGTGGGCCGCTTCGTCCAGCTAACATTGGAGAATGATCTCGAGGGTGAGCAAGCTCACTACCTAATCCAACACTGATACCGCTGACATGTTGCTACAGGATACTCCCTCCTTCTGTGGAACCAGGTCCTGAAGTGGCCAGAAGATGAGTTCCAGGTGTTTCTCATGCAGACGCGCAAGGCAATCCGCAACCGCAAGGTTCACAGTTACTTCAAGGTGCGGTACGTCTACGGTCGTAAGCCTGAGTAGGTTGGAAAGGCACGGGATTAGCACTAGTCTTAGGTATCTGAACCTAGATAAGATTCTCCTTTACACTCTCCAAGGCCTGCTTAAAGTTCCTAACCTTGCCCCGGACGCCCAGTCCCTCAAGAGTAATGACCCGTTCGGGCTCCAACTTGTGCCAATCAGGAAACTCTTCACTCCACCGCAGCTGAGAGGCGATCTCAAGGCCTCCGACACCCCAAATCTTCTCAGTCGTCTTATCCGAGACCTCGATGTACACGCCTCGCTTTCCCGTGACACTCTCCCAGACCTTCACGACTTCCGACAACTTGAGATAGTCGGTGATGATAATGGCGATCCTGCCAAACGACCTTGGCCCGTCTTCCAGGATACCTTCTACGACCACGCCGACGTTGTGTTGGACGTCTCCTGCGATGGGGAGGACTGCGTCTTCTCTACTGGGTTGAATCCAAGCATATGCATCGGGGCCGGGCTATGTCGAAGCAAAACAATTAGCAACGCCCTACCTACCACTCAGACCATAGGGCAGTTCCCAACTTGGCCGGACGTCTGCGATAAACTTACCAGATGGACAAACTTCATCATGGCGTTGAATGCCATGTTTGATGGATACCAACCAAGCCAGACCCGGGTCGTCTTGGCCGCCAGTTCAGGCGCATGCTCCTCGATCCACTGAAAGGCCGCGTGCTTGTAGTCAAAGTGCGGAACCGGCAGCTTGCCATTCGATGAGAGACTGGCGGCGGGCAGAGAGCTCATGATATAATGCTTGAGGCCTGGAGTTTGAGCTGCCGCCTTGGCAATGTTGATCTGTTGCTGCTTTTCCTCCTCGCCGGCTGCCTCGCGACCCTTCTTCATTACCACTCCCCTAAAATGGACTGTCAGCAACTGGACATGTATGAAGCCAGACTGAGTATGCACCTACCAATCATAGTTTGTAAGAGCAAAAACAGCCGTGGTGCCCTACGTAAATATGATTAGTCTAGGCTCAGTAGTTGAGTCTTTGTTCATCTTGTACCCTGAATGCCTCATGGAGAGAGGCTTCGTCATTGGCATCAGCGGCAACGACCTCGATGCCCTAGATGAATATACCGTCAGCAAAAATCTTGGAATGTTTCCCGTATTTGGACCGAGTCACCTTCTCGAGGAGCTTCTTGGAAGCGTTGCTAGCGGGGTTTCTGGTGACGGCGCGAACTTTCCAGTGCGGATTGCCCTGGAGAGCAGTGCACACGGAGCCACCTTGAGATCCGGTGGCACCGAGAACCGTGATGACTGGCATGTTGGATATAGAGCTGGGCTGAAGAGCGAGCGTCAATTGAGATGTTGGCTTGGTTGGAATGCGACAAGGATGCCATCTCCGTGGGAATGGCTCAATGTTTTATAGATCATGGATGGTATATGCACTATGAAAGAACAATGATGAGTAATGTCGTCATGATGTTTTATCCAGCAACCATTACCCTCATACAACGGCCGCAAAGCCCATGATCGCTCCTCGGGATTTCGTCTTTCACTCAGGCGCGCCGATGTTGTCCGAGATAGACGCAAAGAACTGGCTTCATCGGTACTAACTACTAAGGTAGCGCGGACACGCGATAGAATGGCTTGGATTGGAAATGTTAACCGCTTTACTGGGTATTTCATGCAGAAATAAATTGATGAGCGACCAAGCACGAGCCGAGCCAAGACTTCTCGGTATTCGCGTCTCATTCTCAATCGCCATTATCATCACCATGCCAGGCTTTTTCAAAGGGCCACCAAGGGGGACTGCAGCTACATTGATCTCGAGCGGGTAGCTCAAGCATAGATATCTGATGGTGGCATGATGTCAAACCAGGGAGCGTCTCTTCACTTCGTCACTTCCCAATTCCCACCATCGCCCTTGCGATCGGGCGCCAATTGCAGAAGCTTACAATTGACCTGTGCCAACCAAGCAGTCGATAGGAAAAGCCACGGGTAAAGTGACCGGGGTGAACAGACTCTTGAAGTAATGGGTTCTATCTATTGGGTAAGTGAAGCTTAATGATGGCCCCGAGAAGAAATGCGAATGGTAGAGAAACTTTAGGCTGTTGGCAGCAGCATTGCGTTACACAGGACTCGGTACGGGCCGAAGGCGCCTTGGAACGTGTAACAGCTAAAAAAGACATTGCACGTCAAGTTAAGCGCCAGCGAGTACAAAACATTAAATCTCCATATGAAGTATAAGTAAGCCTTCGAAAACCAATAGCTTGGTCGTGATGTTCGACAAAGTACCTTCACACCCATCCTATGACCTAATTATGGTTCCGCTTCATCAAAAGTGTACTACCTGCGCTCAGTACGCCCTTTCATCTCCTCCAAAAGCTACATACATGAGAGCAAAGCCAAATACAGGCTTGTGGAGTCTTGCTGTGTATTAGAAGTCTTCATCCTACCTTTGCAGCCGTGGTTGGCCTGGATGTGTTTCGGCGTTTGGTCCCCTGCTGGATTGTTACCATTCGTCCAGATGTCTCACAGAATTTTGCTCTGTTACTAACACAATGGCAACCAATCTTGTAATACGCTTTCGAATCCCATCTAATCTCACGAGGTGATCCTTTTCTGTTGCGTGAGCAACAGAAACTCGCTCAGGCAGGGTTGGCTCATCATGAAGAAAAGCCAATAGCACCGATGGGGGAGCAGTGGCTGGTTGGTGTGACTTTTATGTGATGTTTGTATTGGGATAGGAAAGGGTATACCTGAGATTTGGCTATTCTGAAACATCTTCTCGTCTTTGCTGAATGTGTTTAAAAATCTTGTTCTTGTATTATGGCGGATAAACCTGGCGTGGGGCTGTTAAAAACTGTGGCGCTTGAACTGTGATCTTGAGTTCCCTTCCATAGTGAACCATTTGTCTGGCTTTATTTATACATGTACATGGTCACATTTGTGTTAGTGAGGTTGCTGCCGTCACATTCGTGACCTGAGCGAACATTGCTTTTTCCATAGGTAGGAAGGTGCTGTACCTTCAGGTTTGACCGCCCCTTGCTAGGAATTTAGCACAATGGTGATCATCAAACGTGCTGAATCGCTTTGAGCCATTGTTACTGGCTGATAGACGCTGGAGAAATTTGCCTCAGTACAGGCCACGATTGGTCAATAATGCGCGGCGGGTTTGATTGGCTGCGAAGTTTGTCACATCGGTGATGGCGGCTATTTGACCAACAATATCTACGGGCCATCAGAATTTCTTGGTGATTGAAAGCTTTTCCAGTTCATAACAACTTGAAACGTGAGAAAACTCAAACTTGACGATTCGAAACAATCCCGACGCCCATCGCTTGTGCCAATTCCTCGGTCCACTCGCTCCGACTCGCAAGCGCTCATTTGAGCTCCACTTGCGGTGATGCACTAAATTGAGGCCGGAGGGAGCCGAGAATGTGCCAGACGTACATTGAGCAGGGCTACAATGAAACTCGACGGATACGATGGCTATGCGTGAGTGGTAATTGCAAGGCGAAACAGAATTATCGATGGCTGACGACAGAGAACCCAAGTGCAACTGCGGTTTTGGACCGTGGAACTTTAGGCTTGATGCCGGCTGCCACAACTGCGGCCACTGGCGATGTAGCAAAAGTGGGTGTGTGCTTGATCCGCCATCGGGGCACGCAACTTCATTGGCCAAGAGAATATCGCCTCAATCTTTACCAGACGGCCCCCCACAGCATTCTCGGGACTCGGAAACCAAGCAAGGAGACATCCTTGACCAGAGCACTGTGCCTTTTCCTTCGTCGAATCGGGGTGAAATACAGTTTGTCCACTACACTGACTCGGGAAGCAACACTGTGTATCTTGACAGCCCACGCTCTTCTGTTAACAAAGCATCCAACACAGAGGAGAAGCTCGATCTAGGGTTTGATTCTCGAGGGATTGCCCCAGGCCAAGGTGTCGAGTCGTTGCCGGAAGACGAGCCCCATCAAGCCCACCCAGCACTGTCGCCTCTCAGCGCAACCTTTCAAACAAACGCCGGCGACACCCGCGAGGTTCTGGAATGGAGAGAGGAGAATGACGCTTCTGAGCATGAATCCACAGATTCTGATGTCTATACTCCAACAGACTCGGAGGCCTCATCGTCGACATTAAGCTACCGGGAGAGGGATGCCGAGACCCCCGGAATGGCTGGAGGCTTGGAGAGATTGGATTTCGAAGACACTAGAGGGATAAACTCAAGTGAAGATCTCTCGTCGTTCGTCGAAACTCCCGGGGAGGATCTGCTCGAGCTGCCTTGGTTCCATCGGAATGTTCGACGCATCTTGCGGGACCTGCTGCAGCAATGGCGCGATATCCGAAACGCAACTCATCATCGTCAGCCCAAGACACACTCCGCGAGATCTATCCAGCAAGGCATAGTACCACAGCAGCAACAAGGCCCCGGCGGCGGAAAAAGAAGAAGAGAGCGAGCCGACTCAACTGATGAAGCCGAGCGCGGGGACACATCAGCAGGTCCATCGAAACGTGCCAGGCGACCCAAAGGATCAGAAACCTCCCGGCCATTCTCGTGTCCATTCTGCAAAAAGGATCTCCGGCGGTATCAAGCGTGTGTTAGATTCGAGCTGACTAGGGTTCGACATGTCAAGCAGCACCTTCACCGGAAACACGAGGACGAAATTGACGACTCGGTGAGGAATCGACTCAGGCAGAGATCTGCACCCGGCACTGAAGAGGAACAATGGTATAGAATATTTGATCTTTTGTTTCCTGGACACACTCCCCGACCTACCTCACCGTACAACAACTTCACGATTTCCGAACAACCGCCCCAGGCATCACCCGGGGGTGTTCCGATCGACGAAGCACTGTATGTTCCTGGAGAACTTTTGACAAGAGTGTCCATCGAAGCTCTTCAACAGTCTCTGATCGAAGACCCGGTGTTCGCTGATGTCAGGCCGGAGGATATCCGGAGCGCTTTGGACCGTGGCTTGGACCGAGTGTCTAGGGGCCAAATATCTCGACAAAGCATGCTCACCGAGACTATGCACGCCAGAACCGAACAGAGCTACCTAGCGGATAACCGGGGTTCTGCACAGATTTCGTACAATCCCGACCATGCAGTGGCGCAAGATCTCCCAGATGCCTATCCCAGCGACGATCAGGAGGCCCTAAACGAACGTCGAAGGTCGATTACTATTCCGTTAGATTCCATTCAAAGTCTAGACACACCACATGATGAAGTCGGTGAGGCTGTCGTATGGGAGGAGCTCCTGCAAGATTCGAACCTGAATATTGAGGGAGTGGCCCAAGACCAGCAACTAAGCCTTGGCAGCCAATTAGAACTATCTTCCACAGAAGACGAGATGCAGCTGGGTCCGGAGTGGGACCATCTGTGTGATGCGGACTGGTGTCTGGATGCCCCAATTGAAGATGGAAGGTCCCCCGGCCACGACTAGTCGCTTGGGGAGAGCCCAGGATCATAGTAACAGACATGTCGAACCATGCCTAAGCCTTCGTTAGGGGGCAGCATAGAGGTCAAAAGAGGTTGTATTATCCAGCTCTGTACGATACCTGTTAGACGCAAACCCAGATCACAGACACAACTAGGCAAACAAGGGTACTAGTATTATTTGACGCGGGTCCTCTGGCAACACAACTACGGTTCACTAAAGGCTTTAGTGCTACACGGTATGAATTTTGATGCCTTCATGTGTAGATAATTGTCACTTTAGCTCTTGTGAGCCATAGCCTCTTTTGGAGGCTTCATTGACGTCAACAACGTGCGGTTGGTTATAAGATTTCCTTTTGCCTTAAATGACTTCTCTGTGAGAGTGACAGAGAAGGAGGCCAACAGCCACAATAAGTAGGGAAACGATTGTCAATAGTCCACTGTATTAAAACCCGATATCAAGACTAGGTATTATGATACTTCGATAACTGCCGTCATAGGAACGTCTAAAT
The DNA here is from genome assembly GCF_000151355.1 of Fusarium vanettenii 77-13-4. Taxonomy (NCBI): domain Eukaryota; kingdom Fungi; phylum Ascomycota; class Sordariomycetes; order Hypocreales; family Nectriaceae; genus Fusarium; species Fusarium vanettenii. The sequence continues at coordinate 949,029 of NW_003315873.1, read as the reverse complement.
ATACAACGGAGTCAGACAGTATTGATCTTTTATTGAGACGTAGATGAGTTTGTGTATAATATGCTGGAATTCCCTCTTCTAAATGGTATTAGAGGCTCTGAGTCGTTACTGTAGCTTTCGATTAACATCATCACCTTCATCCTCAAGATCAAAGATGAGGAAATTAGTCTAGTGTCGGCAGTAGAGATCTGGGTTGACGGAGACAAACAAGGCGACATAGTCAGAAGCTTTTAGGCCAAAACTGGTTATTGCCTACGCGGATTCAGAACACAGCGATGGGCCTTTTTACTTTCTACTCTGATGGTTCGTGTACGTTGTTACTCGATACTCCTGTGTAAAAGAGAAGATAACTTTGTTCCTCAGATCTCTATCATACTTAACTATTTTAACTTCCCATTGAATCACAAAGGTGACTGCTTTCTAATTTCATTCCTCTCCGGAACTTATGGGAGAGAACGCAATACAATGGGAACCAGCGAAGTTATTGCCTCAAGAGTTTCACAGCCAGCAATAGAAGTTGCACTGCATTGAGTTCAATATCTATTAGTTGGTAAGTGAGGAACAGCCCACTTTGGTCAGTCTCTCGGCCTCATCAATGTCTCTCTGCGCTGGCTTGCGGAATGTCAAGTCTATCATGGTTCAAAACCTGACCACTTAAACATAGCGGGTTTATCTCCTATATCTGGCTGTCCATCAATTACAGTGTTGCAAAGATTCCGTGAATCAACTGCTGGCCTTTACAAATCCTCTTATCATCTAGTTGCTTATGTAGTGAAGCAGAGCTCTATTTCTAGTTGGCTTGACTAGAACCAGAAAGAGGAGTACCATGTAGGTTCGGAACACTAGGCATGGAGGAGATTTGAGAGATAGATGAAAGAGACGGAGCGGCCGCAAGGGGGGGAGACCTCCCGGAAACCTCAAAATCATCCAGATCAAAGAGCAAACGCAAACCCGTGTTGTCTTGCGGATTGAGGACAACTCTATTTTTGTCTGGTGATCGTGATTGCTCATTGACAACAACTTCCTTCTCGTCCGAATAGGGGTATAGCTCCTTTTGATTGTCGACGAAGAACTTTTCGTGAACCTCGACGATCGGCATGGACTTCTTATGCCTTTCAGTATCTGGAGGCGCCGGAGAAGAAAGATCATGTACATCGCTTGCGTCGGAAGAGGGCGTAGTGTTAATGGAGGGCGAGGGGAGCTGAGGAGACGAGGCAGGGTCATAGGTAGTCGCTATGTACAAATTCACCATCAGCAAATCGTTCTTGGTTCCAGAGAAAAGAATCGGAGGGCCACATTACACGGAATGCTGTCAAACACATCTCCCAGGAGAGCAATATTGGAAAAGGTTGAGGATATCACAGCCGGTTCTGGACTCGTCTCTTGCACCTTTTGGTCCTCGATCGCCGGGGTCGCAAGGACTACTTGACGCACAAAATTCAACTCAGCCAGCACTGCAGCGTGGTGGCAGTGGAGAAGCGGCTGCTGGCTCTCAAAGTCGAGAGAATCGGCCAAAATCCACCTCATCTTGCTGCGAAGTGGTGTCTTTCCCCCATGCGCCTCCGGTCGGCACTTCTCCACGAGTCTGTCAACGCGTTCATGGCACTGCTGCGCAGCCTCGATGATCCCATCGATGCGCTCAACTGCTGCGGGTAGCAGCAAGGTGGCGTGCTGGTTTCGAAGTTGAACGAGGTGCTGGAGATCGTAGTGGCACGTACGGACGAGCTCAATGCATGAGCTGACCTGGGTTGACAGTGGATCTTGATCGGTCGCTAGAGTGACTATCTGGCGAAAACGAGTATTCAGACCAGGCATCTTGGAGACACTGATGGTGAAAGGCAGGTGGAAGGAGAGCCAATTTTACGAGGCCGAGGTGCATTGGCATCCCACAAATGGGAACGAGGATCGATTGGAAATGCCATCAACCTTTTAATGAGCGGGTGGAGCGGGGAACCAACTTGCAGCTGCGCCAGGCCTTTCTTGGATGTCTCATGTCTCATGTCTTGGTGTTGTTGGTTGTTGGTCGCTCACACAGCAGGGACCAGCCCCCAAGCAACTCCTTCGGCCGGTCCGGCCCGGAAATACCTCCGCGATCGAATTAAGAAGGAGACTAGAAAGTTAAATGAACTTGTTGGCTCTTGGGTGGTCCTTTGTCAAGCCACTTGTAACAACTTGTTGGTTGATCCCCTGCACTCTCGTCGGATACAACCAACAGACACAATCGACTACGATAATAGGTCCATGACAGGGCATTCTACTCCACTACAAAACCTAGTTATGCACCAATGGCTCCGACCTCGGGTTCCACTACCCGTCTTCCCCCCTTGTCCAGCCCAGGGCACACCACCACCGAGTTGCCCTTTTCAAACACGAAACGCCAATCCTGGGGCTGTGATAAGATTGCATAGCCGAGCTTGGTGCACTCGACGATGACTGCCTGCAGGTGATCTGTCTGCGCGTTGTGGCTGGTCCCGACGAAGTGGTGGAGGAAGCCGTTGAGGCGGGTCGTCAGGGCCTGGGCTTGGGAGCTGAGAGTAGCTTCTGAAATGGGCAGAGACGTTCGCTCATAAGGGTTTGGATGAAGGAGGAAAGCAGAGAGACGACGCCATTCGGACAAGGCAGCTGATTGAGCTGGAAAATGGGTGTCAGCCGTGAAAAGGAAAAACACACAACGATTCGGACTTACCTGTCGCATTGCGAGAGGGGATGGAGTCTACAAAAGTGCTAACAGGCGTCGGGAGCAAGGAAAAGGCGCTTTGGGAGTAGATGTCAAGGCTCCTGAAAATGACTTGCGAGATGACGTGCCGAAGACCAGTCTGGCGAGACATTGGCTTTGCGCATACTCCTGCAATCGCTTCTGTGCCATGAGGGAAGTCCCCGAGCGGAGAGAGATGCTCTGACAAGATCGATACGTCGGAGATCGGGTCGAGATGATAGTATTTCTCGACATGTTGATCGATGAGATGCCCCAAAGCCTGTAGTTCGGCCTCAATCTCTCTATCGGGAGTCGCGTCGAGGAGTAGATGGTTCAACGGGGTCGCATCGTCGCTCACGGTGGGGGACGGTTTCTCAACAGCGGCGAATGCCCGAGGATCGTCGCGAGGAACAGTATTTCTGTCGTCTTGTCCTCTACGTCGTCGGCGGAAGAGGAGCCAAGCGGCCACCAGACCGATCAGGATGCCACCAATGGCACATCCTACGGCTGCCCCGGCGAGTGCTCCTGTCGAGTGGCCCGACGAGCCATTGTCGCTAGAAGGAGATAAGACAGCCGTTGATGAATGATTGGGACTGCTGGAGCTGGAGCTGGAGCTGGTGCCAGTGGCGGCACTGGTGTCGGTGTTGGTGTCGGTGCTGGTGCTCGAGATGGTCGTGGTCGAGGGATTTGTACTGGCCGAGGGGCTCGCAGGATCGCTAGTAGAGGAGACGGGAGAATTGAGAGATGACTGGATAGCTGTTGGAATCTCTTCGGGGCCTAGAGGCTGGGTGTCCGTAAAGCCTGAGCCGTACAATATACGAAATCCCGATGTCCACGTTGTAGGGGTTGGTTGGTTATCTACCCCAAATGTGCTACTTGTCCCTATAGTGACGGAGATCGTAGTGGACGTAGCCATCGGGGAGCTTATCTCACGGGTCTGCTCCTGAAATACCAAAGAGATGAGTGTTTTCTGTGAATGCAGCTTTCGCAAATGGGGGATGGGCCGTCATTTATCATCGGACTGCATCATCCCGTCAACACAGAGGGCCGAGGGCCAACGGCCTTTGCAGGGAGGAAAGCTCCATCAACTGTCTGCAGGCCTGGCTGGACAATCCCTGGCCAAGGTTAGCCCATGAACAAGGGCCCATCACCCTGGACATGGGTAGCTGCAGGTCATGCAGATTGGAAACGCCATCCCTGTCCGCCGATCGGAGAGAAGAGACGAGATGAGTGCATCCAAACTCAAGTGTCCATGTGCCACCCTCTTTGCGAGACTCTGGCCTCTTCTCTCACCCATCCACAACACAAAAATGAATAAACAATCCGACTTGTTAGTGTCTGTCGACTTGGGCACCACTTATACAGGTACATTCACACCCTCTGCAGCGGAAACAAAGTGCTGACAGATCCCGCAGGGGTCGCATGGATGACCCCAAGGACGCCGATCCAGGTGGTCAACGATTGGCCCGGCAGCGGTGACCGAGGAGAGCGCAAGGTGCCCACAAAGCTCGTGTACAATGACGACGGCACACTCAGTTCTTGGGGCTTTATATGCGAAGATGACGATGACGGACCTGGATCTGGCAAGATCAGGCGTGAGTTTTTTAAGATCTTCATTGATCAAGATACACTAGAGGCAGCGCGGCAACAAGGTCTTTCGAGTGCACCGCAGGACACGGCGGAGGCGCGCAAGTACTTGACCGATTATCTGCGCCAGATCTACGCTCATGTGGAGGAGACGGTTGAAACGCAGCTGGGGAGACGCCACACGGGTGGTTGGACAGATATGGCTGTGACGTTCCTCTTCAGCGTGCCAACAACCTGGACCAACATCGCCATGGTCAACACGTTCAAAGGCGTCGTACGGGATACTGGCTTTGGCACTGGGGGACCGTCGCATGTAGCCCTCGTGGACCTCACCGAGGCCGAGGCCGCCTCTGTCGCGACGCTTAAGACAAGTGCTGTCAGTTTCCAAAAGGGCCATGTCTTCTTAACCGTCGACGCTGGTGGCGGCACGACGGACCTGGCTCTCATGCGCATCACCTCGACCGATGCCGTCTCTCCCCAAATGGCGCAGGTCTCAGGTGTACGAGGCATCGGGATCGGGTCTACGCTCATCGACCGCGCCTTTATCCGCCTCGTTGCGCAGAGACTGGCGTTGAACCCTGACGCTCTCGAGAGGCTACCTGATGATTTGGCGATGTCCATGCCGAGGAGTCACCACTTCAGAACTGTCAAGCATAAGTTCGGAGAGAAGGTGTATATGCAGCAGATATTTAAGATACCGATGGAGGGGGTGGCTTTCGACTTTAATCACCCGGGCTTGCGAGTCGAGAGGGGTCGAATGCTGTTTACAAAGTGCGTGACACAGTACCCCATTACGACTGAAAGTTTGCTGACATCTAACAGAGAAGAGATCCAAGCACTGTTTGATGTTCAGATTGAAGGCGTCATGAGCCGGATAAAGGAGCAGCTTGAGTGGATGAGGGAAAAGGGCATGAAAGACCAAGTGGTAAGATGTCTTTCGTCTAGCTTCCGCACATATATTGTCTAACACAAACGGCCAAAAAACAGGAGTATATGGTTCTAGCTGGAGGCCTGGGAAGTTCAGCATACGTGCGTGATGCAATACAGCAGCAACTTGTTGGGTACCCGCACCCAAACGCGCGGCATGTCATTGTCGTCCCATGTCAAGAGCCTCAACTCTGTGTCGTCCGCGGCCTCCTCCTCGACCAGCAGCAGAGGTTCCAGACGGGAAGCCTACCGGTCTTGGCGACACGGGTCGCGCGCTCGAGCTACGGTATGGTCGTTATGGAGCCGTATGATCCGGCCGTTCACTTTGACGAGGATGTCAAGACGGATAAGTACGATCCGAAGATCAAATGGGCCAGAAGCCAGATAGAGTGGCTAATACGCAAGGTACGAGTTGCAAATCTTGTTAGGGTTTTCTTCTGACAATTTAGGGCGATGTCATTGATCCAAACTCATCTCTCATCAAATCATTCAAGATCAAGTTGGATCCCGGAAGCACCACGAGGTCTTGGGACGCCATCATTGTCATTTCCAACAACGAGCCGCACCTTCTCCCCAGAAGCATGAAGCACGGTACGTGCTATGACCCAATGTTAATACCATATAGTCACTAACAATTACAGCAGCGGGCGCAAAGAAGCTATGCGTAGTTAAAAGCAACCTCACAGGGGTCCAGCAAGATCAGATGGTACTTAACAAGAATAGACGGTCATGGTATCGCAAAGGGGTGCCCTTCTATCACCTGCAGTTTGACGTGCACGTCATTGTTGCACCCGCGGACCTTCGCTTCGAACTGTGGTTTAACGGGTATAGGTTCTCGGGCAACCACGAGCCGATTACTGTGACCTGGGACTAAGTTGCTAGGTCAAGGTTGGGCGTTTTGATTTGGTATTCGAGCTGCATGACGTTTGTCAGGATGGGCTCCTCTAGATAGCTTTTCTATCAGAGACTCTAATTCCACATAAATATAATCATGTAGCTGGAGCATTTACTTCGCGTGAGTCCTTTGATACGAAAGACTTGGTTGAAAACTTTTATTGTCGAGGGCGACTCAATCGCGATAGCCGACTACTGCTTGATCTCCTCTACCTTAGCCTGGACAGCAGCCTCGGCGTCGACCCTCATCTGCATCTCGACATTCCAAAGCCTAGCACTACTAAATTCGATACTCTTGAGCGTGACGAATATTGTCTTGTGCGTAATCTTCCAACCCACAGCCAAGATGATGAACACGAGGAGGATGACATAGTTCATCAAGAAGCCCTCAACGTCCCACGGCGCAAAAGAAGTCCAACCCTGGAAGAAGCGAAGAAGAGGCCTAACGTAGGATCGGAGTTTCCTAGTATGTCAAAACCAGACCCAAGTTGTCTATCGTTCGTCAGCATACGTCGAAGTGCGTCATGCATAGTGCGTACTGTATTCGGCAATGATGATACCAGCCCAGAGAAGCCAATAGTTCCATCCAAGAGCGAATCCAAGGGCGGGATCGAGAAACGTGGACGTGTAATGGGTGAAAGAACCTGTTTAAGCCATTGTTAGAAACGTCTAGCAAAGAGATTTCAAACATGAAACTTACCAGACATTGGGATAAACGCTCCTAACTCTCCCAAAGACTGCATCACCGCCCACAACAGAACCCCCACGATGGCAAAGCACAACAGCAAGCCCGCAGGTCCGGCAGTTGAAAGACCAGTGCCCATGCCGACAAAGTAGCCAGGGCCAATAACGCCTCCGGTTGCTAACATCATCTAGAAGGAGAGCTGTGTCAGCTGAAGAGATAAGGGAGATGCTTGGCCGAGTTAACCTATAAGATGGCGGCCAGCCAATCCGCGCTGAAGGCCTGCATCCTCAGCGTTTGAGGTTTCGACCTCGCTAATTTCGTTCGAGGCCGTGCGCTGCAAGCCCTCGTCCTTCAGAGAGTCCGCCTTCATGATGATGTTGTCACTATTGTTGCTGAGTTAATGTTTCTGATGTGAAGCCGTCTTTCGTCTTCTTAGACAGGATCAACACTATCTACGCAAGGACCACCAACCCAACCGAGTCATGGTTGTGTGTTGATATCTCATGACCCCATCCAAATGGGCCCAGCTCGTAGAGTTTTGGGCCGGGTCAGATTACACTCACTGGGGGTTTCCTTGGTCACCCTTCGGATCAACTTGCGGGGGAGGGTCGTCCTTGGAATAAAACAGCTAGGGGGGAAATAGTCCATTGCCAGGACCTCCTTGTCATTTGCCATGGTCTTCATTCGTCTTGATTAGCATCAACGTGACGACCCGGTCCTTGATCAGGTTGCCACATCATTATCGCATCTTCGGCTGGGCCGTGTAACATGCCGCGCGCTCCGCGGGAGACATATCGATTTGAACACGGCTCAGTCTGGCGAGTCAGGACTGTGAGGACAGATTCTTGAAAGGTAAACATGGTATCTCGTGAATTTGAAACTCCTATCCTGAATTTGGTTGTCTGGTAGTATTATTTTGCGTTTGCGACTGCATTGCCTCGGCCTCTGATTGCCGCTCGAGCTGCCGCCACGAGTCTTCGCCCGAATGATGATGATAATGATGGAAGTGATGATGTATGTGGTGATGATGGTGATGGTGAACTGTTTGTTGTGTCGTAGTTGGTAATTGAAATGATTCGGCGTAAGATTGAAGCATTGCATCGTCCCCTGGGATCCCCCAATTTTTGGGCGCAGACGAAGCACCCGTCGATCCGAGCCACAAGCTTTGGTCAGCCGGCGGTGATGTGCCCGTGGCAACCATTGAGCTCATGGAGGACCAACTTGATGGCGAAGGCATGAATGCTCCTGTGGTGCTATCCTGACGGTGTCTTGTGTGTAATGGCCTGGGCTGGGTCCACGCCTTTGCGGTCTGTGTCTGATCCGAGAAGCTTGATGGGAGATCCCCAAGAAGAACAGAATCGGACGACACGCCAGTCCCGTTGGCTTTTTCGGCATTCTCGCCGTCAGCATCATTGAGCGATGGCGGCGAGGGACCAGAAAAGGTTTCGTAAAAGGCCGAGTCGAGGAAACTGGGCCCTGTCTGATCACCAGCCTCGGCCTCCAAGGCGGAGAATGGCATAATCTGCTCGCCTGCGTTCCCGCTTCCAGATTCCATGTCGATAGTGAGATTCTGGGGTGCAGGTGATACTCCGCTATCCATGGGGGACATTTGCGACGTCGATGACGATGGTGTGTTGCCTTGGGATTTGGCGATGCGGGAATGGGATTGACGAGAGAGAGTGCGCCAGCGGTTGCGGCAGGTGAGAGGTGGACGGCCAGGTATCCGCGATGATATAGCTGCCCAGCGATGACCTAATGTAGCGACACCTTGGCGGAGTAGGTTGTCCTCCTGAGCTGTCCAATCGCTCAGGCGGTTTTGGGCAGATGGATTGAGAATGTCGTTGTACCTCTTTGAACATTGGTCGTCTTTCCTGCCAGGAATGAGAAGGGCTAGGAGGTTGATGTTAGATTACAAGGCTATGTGTGCTAGAGAGATAGGATATGTACCAATATCATGCCAGGCCGGCCCAAGACGTGCATACGCTGAAAGGAGAAGCTCGTCCTCTTGGGCTGTCCATCTACCCTTGCGCAGCGACGGGTCAAGGGAGTGAAACCAGCGTTTGCGACAGTCCTGCAGGGTCTTGTCAGCCTCGGTGCTTGCGTGCTGCACGTCTCGGGATGTCGACCCGGGCCGTATATCAATCAAGACGGCGGCGTGGGGTCTGCGGTGTGCGTGCAGAGAGGCCGACGTACCTTGGCTGTCCGACCTTGGAGACCGGCAGCAATGTCCTTCCACCTGCCTTCGGGTCCTCTGCTGTCTCCAAAGTGAGCTACCAGCGTCCTCAAGGCCGAGTCCTCGGTGGATGTCCAAGGCCTTCGATGCTTGCCGGTGTTGGCGGGGGGAGACTGCGGGGAAGTCTCCTGGCCGGACATGGGTAAGCAGGCAGTCGAACGAGGGCAGGGACGCAGTAATATGGTGATGGATGAATTGCCGAGGTCAAAGATGCGTCATTAATTGATGCGACGACAGAGCAGAGCTGGCTGGCTGGCTGTGAGACAGGGCGAGGCAGGTCAATTGTCGAGATGATCCGCAGGCCGAGATAGTCATTTTTCCGTGGTTGACCTCCGGAACTCGGAAGGCTGCAGCCGTTTCCCCTATCACAGAGAAATGACCCCACTATCCTTATCTGAACTGACCAAGTCTCGCGACGCCACTCTTCCCCGCATTCTCATCCTTGCTCTTTTGCACATTAGCTTGACTCGGCCCTGTAGAGATTACCCTGCACCTCAGCCAGTTTCTCGTACGAAATCTCTGTCTTATCCGACGACGATGCATTCTATCTCGCAATGTGATCATTGTGGGGTAAAGCAAGGGCCCTGCCAGCCTTTGCGGGGAAGGACGGTGTTGATTTGACTCAGCCTCTGCCAATCTCGGTCCTGACATCAACAATCTGCGGCTTCAGCTGGACGCGGGTTTCACTCGGCTGCAGGCCTGGACGAGCCCCCCAAGAGGGAGTTGGTCCGATACCTCGATGCGGAGCACAAGGGCCTTCCCCTTCCCGTGCTTCCCCGATGCATCTTTGCCATTTGGTACATCAAGCGCACTCCTCGTCTGTTCGAGGCTGTGATTGATGTCACCAATGGCAAGATTGTCCAGCATCAGGAACTCCTTCGAGACTTCCATGGTCCCGTCGACCGCACTGAGCTCAGCGAGGCGGCTAACGTGGTTATGGCCCACCCCGACGTCGACAAGGAGTTGGCCCGTCTCGGCCTTGACAAGTCTCGGATTGTCCTTGACCCTTGGGACTATGGTGTGGATGGTACTGATACCCAGGCTCGCATGACCCAGGTAAGCACTTTAGCACTTTAGCACTTTAGCACTCCGACTCTTGTGAGCATGTTCTAACACACGTCAAGGTCTTCCTTTACAAGAAGAATCCCAAGAACAATGATGTCGACTCCTCTCACTACTCTTTCCCCCTGGACTTCATGGTCACCGTCGACCTTTGTGCCATGAAGGCCAGGAAGATCATTCGCCTTCCTCTCGGTTCAGATGAGAGTGTCACTCAAGGAAACGTTGGCCAGCCGGACTCTGATCCCGCTGAGCCCGAGTATGACATCCTCTTCAGAAGAACCCTCCTCGTACCACTATGAAGCCTTACAATGTCGTCCAGCCCGAGGGTGCCTCATTCACCATGAAGTGAAGGGCCATCTGCTTGAGTGGGAGAAGTGGCGATTCCGAGTTGGCTTCAACTGGCGAGAGGGTATCACCATCCATGATGTCCACTTCATGGATCGCAGCGCCTTCTACCGCCTATCTCTCTCCGAGATGTTTGTTGCTTATGGCGACCCTCGAAGCCCCATTTACCGAAAGGGTGCCTTTGACCTGGGTAACGTCGGTGCTGGTGTCACCGCCAACAACCTTCAGCGTAAGTTTTCCGACCACTCTACAGAATACCACTTGTATCTAACAGTTTTCTAGTTGGCTGCGACTGCCTTGGTGTCATCAAGTATGTCGACGGCTGCGTTGTCGCTGCTGACGGAACCCCTGCTCCCCGTCCCAACGCCATCTGCATTCATGAGGTCGACCAAGGCATCCAGTGGAAGCACACCAACCACCGAACCGGCAAGGCCGTCGTCGTCCGTAAGCGACAGCTCGTCATCCAGCAGATCATCACTGTTGCCAACTACGAGTACATCTTTGCCTGGATCTTCGACCAGAACGGAGAGATCTCTTTCGAGACCCGCGCCACTGGTATCCTCTCCACCAAGCCCATTGACAAGGAGTCCAAGGTTCCTTGGGGAACCCGCGTCGCCGATGGTGTCATGGCTCCTTACCACCAGCACCTGTTCAACGTCCGTATCGACCCCGCTGTCGATGGCCACCAGAACTCTTTCGTCTACTCCGACTCTGTTCAGATGCCTTGGGACGAGAAGTTGAACCCTCTGGGTACAGGCTACGTCAGCAAGGAGGCCACTGTCACCCGCGCTGGTGCTGTTGAGGACAGCCTTGCCGACGGTCGTGTCTTCAAGATTGTCAACCCTAACGTGGAGAACAGGGTCTCCTTGACCCCCACTGGCTACAAGCTTGTGCCCATCCGCTCTCAGATGCTTCTCGCCCAGCCTGGTTCCTGGCACTGGCGACGATCTGAGTTCTGCGAGTCCCCCATCTGGGTCAACAAGTACAAGGATCGCCAGCTGTTCCCTGCCGGTGACTAGACCAACCAGTCCATCGGTCGACAGGGCATCAAGACCTGGGTCAAGGACCGAGACTACGTTGTCAACGACGACATTGTCATCTGGCACACATTCAGATTCACCCACAACCCCCGAGTTGAGGACTTCCCTGTCATGCCCGCTGAGATTGCCGCTTTCCACCTAAAGCCATACAACTTCTGCGAGTACAACCCCACCAACGATGTGCCACCCTCGAACCAGGAGTTCAATAAGAGCACCAGCTACGAGGATGCGAACAAGGGCTCTTGCTGCACCACCAAGGGCCGATTGTAAAAGCAGGAGAACATAGAAGGTAGAAGCATTAGAAAGATAACATAGCATTCGAGTTTCTGTTTGAAAAATTGCCATTGTCATTTTCGTTCATTACAGTTGATCGCATAGAAGCTGGGACATGATTCTCTTACATACTCGTTCTGCGATAATATAAGATAACCCACAACAAGAGTTGTTCTTACCACCTATTCCTGACCATTTTACAATTTTGATGTTGACTCATTGCAACCCTCTCTGCCCTTGCTATGCATCTGGGCTAGTCATGGCAAACTGTTCCACTAAGCTGCTCAGACTATTGGCCTCGATCTCATCCGACTTACTCGTTATGTCCACAGGCCATACACTGTGAACAGCCTGCATGGGCGCTCTCGCTCCCGTGTCATGCACATCTTCAATGCTGGCTATACCCCTCATCAAATTTAACTCTTCTGGTCGCATCCGACCCTTGACGACCTGGAAGAGACTCTCGGCCACGTAGTGACTGCGTGCTTGATCCCGCAACCCTTTGGCAGCGAGGAAAAGGGTGGAACGGGTAGCCTCGAGGTCAAAATCAGGTGTCTGCCTGTCAATGGCGTCGAGACACATGAATGCCGCTAGGGCGAGGGGCTGGCAGATGAAGACGACCGTTTCGTTGAACCCGTGCCGGAGATAGTAGATGCGGATCAGTGTCAGGAGATGCTTTGTAGCCAGGGACACCATCTCTTGGGGACTAGGGCTTTGGGATACTGGCTGGAGGACAAATCGCTCGTAGATCGTCATGATGAGGTTTTGGTGGTAGAAGCTAGGATAGGTTAGGCCACGGGAGATATCGGGGCGGCTCACACACTCACTGAAGGTTAAAATGTCCTGGATGCACAATGAATCTGGGCTTGAGGCAGTCCGGGAGACCGTATGACCAGTTCCTAAACTGAGTGTAGAAGGTGTTGGCTTGTTCCAAAGTGACAGGTTCGCCGTCTTCCGCAAAGTATACCTCACAGACTGCGTTCATGATCTGAAGAAACTGACACCTTGCCTTGAAGAACTGGCCGAAGTGGGCTGGGAAGAGCGTCGTTTCGAGAGGGTACTTGAGCCACACCTCACCATACCATCGTGCATTTTTCAGCGGGTCTGGAAGAGCCACTTTGGGGGGTTGTTTGAGAGCTGGGGGGTGCATGAAATGGTACGCAGTGAACCTGTCGTTGAAGACTTAGCAGCGGCCAAGACCACCTCTACAGTCAGTCAAACTTACGTCTCATAGGTGTAGAGCACCCACGCTGTGAAACATCTCCCGTCCCTCGTACGCTGGTCCTGAATCTCTTCATTATCGTCAAACAACTTCAGCTTGTGAGCAAGGTTCAAAGCTTGTATGCAATAGGGCCTCCCAAACTTGTCAAGACCGCAGATATTGTGGACTGTGTTGAGTATGACACCTGCCTGGACCGTCGTGAGACGAGGAATGTCCGCCTCAAGCTCCCACAGACGCTTCGCCTCAGCCAAAAACCGATACAAGAGCGTCTGTGGGTTCCAGTACTCAGCCCGGTCGCGGAACCTGGAGTAGCAGATCTGTGGCCAATCAGTTCTGCAACGCCCCAGCAAAGAGACCAAGGAGCTCACATACGCATGTGTAGGCTAGCAGGGCATTGACTAGGAGCGATGAGCAAAACGTGCCCCTCCCGGAGGCCATATCCTCTAGAAAATAGTCCTTTTGAAAGACCACGTGGGGAAGGTATTCGCAGCGCAGGTAGACGTTGAGAAGCTCCCTCATCAGAGTGTCGTTGGCGCAAACGGCGGTCCATGTTGAAGGTTTGGCTGCCAAAAGAAGGGGATCGATTACTTCTGCAGAGTGAAGTGGTTTGAGATACGGGCTTTTATAGGTGTAAAGGGTGAGACTTTGAGGCCTTGGGGCGTTGCTTTGGTTGCCAGGACCCGGGTAGAGAGATGCGGCTTCGTAGACGAGCGAATCGAGATACGGATTGTTAGAGAGGAGCCCTTCGGGCATGTCAGAGATATAAGGAAACTCGTATCGAAACCTCGCCTCGGGCGTAAGCGCCATCTGAAGCAGCAGGCCACCAGCCCTGATGTGGCTGAGAATACTATCAACGCCAGCTCCAGACCTGATCCTCCGCAAAACGTCCTCCGCTTCGTCTTCTGACAGCGTCGCGAGAAGTTCGTATAGCTCTGCATACTGCGATTCATTCTGCTGCACCTGAGTAAACTTTCTCTTGAGGGCTTGCGAGTGCGTCTCTGTTGACGCTGTCTTGTACACGCACTCGATGCTCTTCTCTTCACATCGACTGCAAACTGGCCGAAGGCCAGAACACTGCAAATTTATCTTAGAGACGTTTCATAAAAAGCTTGGTTTGGTATTTAGAAACCCTTGACTTCCGCTTACGGCAGGCTTCACAGGCCGCGTTGATTTTTGACCTCGCGGGGGCACTCAACGAGGGCTGGCTTGGCGGTGGGGGTTCGGGCCCGAACTGCCGCGGCTGGAGAGGTCGCAAGGTGGACATGACTAGAAGCTAAAGCGACACGCGGCCAACAGAGGCGACGATGCCTTGGAAGCGACCCGAACGCGTGGGGAGATGGAGACGGTTGTTGGGAGCGAGCCTGATCGGAGAGCTCGCGGTTCTTTTCTGATCGGTGCGGAGCTTGTTCCGATACCAGCCAGGCCAATCAGTAGCTGCATGTGTCTCTCCCTTGCATTTTCGTCCTACCTGAGCTCAGTTGCTATTCCCTCAGCCTCGATCAGCAGGCGTAGTGCCAATTTGGCCGTAGCTTACACTCTTAGCGTAGAAATCTAGTCCATATTTCCTCAGTATGAATAATTACAAGATACCGGCTACCAAGCCATCCATACAAGACAGCATTAGTATGAATGAAAGAGGTTATACCATCAAGGTATTCAATCATCTTGGAGCATTAAGAAGGCAAGCATACTATTTCTATCCTTGTACTGTGCGATTCTTTCGAGGAGTGCTGATAACCTTTCCCTGTGTTTCAACTTTTCATCTTCAGATATGTCATTAAAGTAGTATGTAATCATGCTTCCATCGTATAACTTTCAGGAGACCTCGCTTGATAAACAGATGAAATTTCGTTTCTTGGCACAGTTTCATCGATCTAACCTCCTCCACTGGAATTACGCTCCAAGCAGAGAAACAGCTCAGTGTTTCTTGGCAAGCGAGGGTCTGAAACTGACGTTGAAACAAACTTTGGAAACCCAATATTGCACCAATGAACGACTCAGCAGCAGGCCTAGAATCCCGGATTTGGCATTTCTCGAGTTAAATACGATAATTGTTTCAAGCTGCATGGCCTCATAGCCAGTCCCTGAAACTCGGATAGGTTCCCCATGAGAAACCACCTCGCCAAGTCAACATGATCAGATGAAGCCCATTTATATCTCGCCCATGGCCACACTGAAACTTTGCCACACTCGTCCAGCATCATTCGTTTCATTCTTTACCTTCTTTTTCTTTCCATTCGTTTATCATGCCTTCTTTTAACCAACTCTTTGCCGCTCTTTTGCTTTGTGCTGTCCGGAACAGCACCGCGGCTCCTGCTTGCAAGCCGCGTCCCAAGGATGTCACATCAGAGTCTGCTGGTTTCGGACCTGGCGAGTTCTTTGAATGGCCTGTTGCCACCGCCGACCCCAACACGTTTATTCGAGAGCCAGTGCCTACTGCCACTTCTGATCAAGAGCCTGTGACTACTGCTGATGTCAGCACCTTTGCTCCCGTTCCCGTGGTCTCCATCGATCCAAGCACCTTGGCCCCGGAGCCTGTAGCCTCTGAGGCGCCAACCACGCCGGCTTCAAAGCCTGAGGCCACCGCAAATCCGAGTGTTTCTAGCACCAAGCCAGCTGCTACTGGAGGTTTGGGGGATAACAACAACAGTTCGGAGCCAGCCACCTTCGAGGCAAACCCTAACGTTGGCAACGGAGGAAGTAACTTCAAGGACTCTGCTCGCTTCCGTGTCTATGGGGCAAGCTCCGCTGAAGCCGATGAGGCTCTGGAAATGCTCGAGGGTGCTTACGACTGCTTCATTGGAAAACTCGGCTGGAGATCATCTGGTCTGACCTTTTACGACAACGACGACACTTACTACAAGACCAATTTCTACACTGTCAGCTCCCTTGATGGAGGTGCCGCGGGACTTCAGCACTCCGACATGGAATCTGGATTTGGATACGTCGAGGTTCTCCAAGAATATCTCACGAACCCCCAAATTACAGTCCATGAATATGGTCACGTCGTTCACTTCCATCAACGAACCTGGGTGAACCAGGCTAACACGGGAGCTTGGTGGGAGACCGTCGCAAACTGGTTCTCGGATACGTACAAAACATCTGATATCTGCGCTGAGGCCCGAGAGAAGCACGGTCAATCCACGTCGCCTACGGAAATAGATCTTCAAAAGGTCATTGGGGATTCGTTCCAGGTTATTGTTGATGGGTCTACTGATAGTGGGAACTATTACCAGGCCTGGCCGTTTCTGACGTACTTGACTTCTAACCCTGACAACTTTGCTGGTCTTGGACAAGATGTCATTCGTCAACTCATGGTTCAATATCCCGAGGACAGCAACGAAACTCCGCTTCACACTCTTTCTCGCGTATCCGAAAATGCAACTGTTACCGAGATTGTTGGTCGCTACTGGGCACACATGGCTTACCTCGATATCGGCCATCCATCCGCGAAGGAAGCCTTTCTCAGCCAGCGCGATACCCTCAACTTTGATAACCTCGAATCGCAAGGCAGTGACTCTTACAAGGTCAAGACAGACCGTCAGCCGCGCTATATGGGATCCAATATCATCCCCCTCACGTCATCCGGGGATGGAAAGGTGGAAGTCAAGGTCGAGTGCGACGCTGCCTTTACCGCAACCCTGGCCATTCATGAGACTTCCTCTGGCAAGATCCGCTACGTTTCGCTTGTAGATGGCGCGGCCTCGGCGTCGGTTGCTTCAGGTGAAGAGGCCAGTCTCGTGGTCGCCAATACTCCCGCTGAGCTCATTAACTACGATGCATTCAACCTCTCTGAGGACGTGCAAAAGGGATTGGATTACACCGTGACAATTACCGGTGCTACTACTGGCGGAGTCTAAGCAAAAGAGAGGACAGATCCTTCAGACTCTGCACAGCTTTGCCATTTTACAATAGGAAGATGTTGACAACATGGAAGATGATGAATAACATAAGGTTCAAATATGTACTATAGAAGAATATAGAGTTATTGTATCTCAACTAAATGAGGATTCCTCCCACTAAACATTATGGTCTAAAAAGTCAACATGAAAGCAAGTGAGAAGGCTCCAAGAGCGATCTTCCATCCATCAATGCCTAGACGAAGGCCTCTTCCCTCCACAACTACCATGGTCGGAGCGGATGTGGGAGGCTCAGTCGCTGCCTCAGAAAGCGCCGTAGCCTCCGAAAGCGTCGTAGTGCTGCTTGTCGCTGCTGGCGCTTGGTTACCTGCTTGGCCACTGCCCTGGGCATCACCGGAACCACCATGCTCTCCGTTTCCAGCAGCGTGGTCGCCCTCTGAATCTGGTGTAGTGGTTGGAACTTCGCGAACCTGGGTGGAAAACTGGGCGGAAACCACGGGGGCGTCGACGTTCGAGGGAGCTGTAGATCCAGAGTGTCCCTTTCCATCGGCTCCAGCAGCTGGCTGGGACTGTCTGGGGCCAGGGATGGTGACGGAGGATCCCTGATACTGGATCTGAGAGGCAGAGTGCAGCGCAGCGCTCTTGGTAAAAGGACCATCCGAAGTTGGGTGAACATCCAAGGTCGAGTGAGCGTACAAGGTCGAGTGTGTGACTTGGACCGGTTGTGTATACGTGATCGTAACCGGATGTTCCGCGCACTTCTTGCACACTGATGTGACAGTCGTGACGCTTTCGACGCCGCTGGTCACGCATGGCACAGTGTATGTCACCGTTACCGGCGCTGTCCAACTAGGATCGGAGCAGACAGATGTAATCACCGTCACAGCGTGTGTCTCAGTCACGACACCGGGCCTGGATGATGTTGCATGGGAGGGAAGAGAGGTGTACCCTGGGGCTTCACCGTGTGTGCTGGAAGTCGAAGAGGAGTCTGGTGTGCCTTCTGAACTCTGGCTCGGCGAGGAGGGCACAGGATAGGTGTGCTCTGACTCGGTGGAAATGCCAGCCTGAGAGCTCTCGAGACTTGACGCAGAGCTACTAACATCGGAAACAGATGGAGTAGTGGTGGTGTAGGCGTTTGTTGATTCGGAGGTGGGAACCTCAGATTGGGAGGTCTCAAGAGTTGACACAGAGTCGGTAGTGGTACTGGCCGGGTCTGACTCGGTAGTCGTGGGATAAGTGTATGTTGACTCAGAGACAGAGGTGGAAATGTCGGTTTCAGAGCTCTCGAGACTCGACACAGAACTAGTGTAATCTATAGTTGACGTGGTAGTTGTCTCGTTGGAAGGAGGAACAGTAGAAGAGCCAGTAGAAGAGCCAGTAGTCAAGGCAAAGGTGGTGTCTGAGGATGTAACAGAGGATTCCTCAGTGGTAGTCGGCAGAACGAAACTAGAAGTCTCCGAAGTTGTCTCGGACGACGTCGAAAAGGTAGTGTTTGCAGGTCGAGTAGGTGTCTCAGTGGTTTCAAAGCTGGTAGTCGTGGCATCCGTCGTTGCCTCTGTCGACACATATGTGGTCGTGCTTAGGGTCGGGGTCAGAGTCGTGAGTGAAGCGCTCTCCGTGGTGCTCACACCAGGCACCGGCCGGTCAACCTCTGCGGAGAAGAAGTTGTCTGGCCTGCTTCTTGCAAAAATGGCATGCTGCAGCGTACGAACGTCGAAACCGACCGTGGTCCCGTTGGTGAGTTCTATAGCCAGGCTATAGGACATGTCGATCGTCCAAGAGCCCTTGATGCCGAGCATGTTGGCGATCCTAAAGGCCAGGACTTCATCCTTGGCGACTTCGCCGGTGTACTTGGACCGGAACGTCTTGACTTGACAGCGCTGAACTGCCTCTGCTGTAATGTCCCGAGACTTGGTAATCTTGTTCTCGTGGTCAAACTCAGTGCCAATGACAACAGAAGTGCCATCGCAGAGGAATCCATCATCTGTTGAAGCCTGGCTGGCAACAAAAGTGACAGAGTTCCAGGGTCCAAGCTGACCAGGGACCTCGATGTCGAACTGATAGATAGGCCGGTCATCGATAGTCTTTTCCGACTGGAACTCATAAACCTTTGTCCTATCGATGGCGCTGTAGTAAATAGGAGGGTAGAACTTCTCGCCCACAGTCGCAATCTCAATAAAGTACGTTCCCGCCTGGAGGTCCGCCTGGAGCTCTTCACTGAACCGACAGTAGAGATAAAAGTCGCCGACCATGTTTTTGTGCCACTCCGTCCAGTCATTCAAGGTGACCGAGAAAACGGAAGTCTCTTCGTCAAAGCTAGAGGTTCCCACTAGGTTCGACCCCTGATCCATCACGTAGGCCTTCTCAGCGACGTCCACAATCTCAGCTGGGAGGGCAAAGCTGACGACGGTATCGGCAGGGACACGGTTGGGTATCAGGATCTGGACGTGCAGCTCCATCCAGTCACCGGGGGCGTTCATGGTGCGGGACTGGGTGCCTTGACGGGCAAGAGAGACGTCGACAAAGGCATTCGACAATCCGGTCGGGGTGGACTTTGCCGTCAGAGTTGTAGTGATTCCGGGGATTGAGGAAGTAGTCTCTACCGCAACATCAGATGTCGTGGTGACTTCAGATGTTGTGGTGCTGGGGGTAATTGTTTCCGACAAGCTGGCGACGGTTGAAGTGGGAAGACTCTCTGTCGTCGCGCTGGTGCTGGTCTGCCCGGGAATTGGATCATCGCCAAGCTGAATACTGAAGGCGTCCGAGAGGAAGAGCTGCCAGTCCTCGGCCTTGTTGGGGTTTCCAAACATGCGAAGAGCCCTGCTGAGAATCTTGTACTTTCCTGATGGAATAGCCGTACCGTTGGAGAAGCTCTGGAATCTCGTGAAGCCAACGTTGCTGAACCGCACGGGGAACGTGATAGGAAAGTTCACATAGTTTCCAAACACATCTGGCTGGCCCCTCAGTGATCCCGACCATGCCTTTGACGATGCGCCAGCGATAAAAGGATACTCAAAGTCATCGACGGTCCAGTCTTCGCCAACGAGGTCAAGGGAGAACTCATATGTGCCGTAGCGCAGGGCGTAGTAAATCTCGGGCGATTCGAGTTCATCAGGCCTGTACGGCAGGTTCTTCCAGTTGATGGGGTAGAGGTAGCCGTCATTTGAGTCATAGCGGAAGGGCAAGGGGGCACCTTCGAGGGGTGTCCAGTTGTATGTTGACACTTCAACACCCATATACGGCACGGTGACAAACTCGTCGTTGGATCCCTGGAAGACGATCTTGCCGCTCCACAAAGCACCGCTATCGGACTCAACATCTGGGGGGTTGATGGTAACTTGAACGTCACGCGTTGCGCCCGCTGCGATGGTGATGCTGTCGGGTGCCTCAATGGATCCTTGGCCTTGAAGAACAGGAGGGTAATACACCAGCGGGTACCAGTACTCATCCCTCGACTGCACCGTAGCAGCCGCCACGTGAGAAACTTGGTACGTGACTGCCTCCGAACCAGTATTCCGCAGGGTGATGGTATGTGTCTTGACGCGATTGTCCGTGTCGTTCAGTGCGATGAGTGGCTCGGACACAAGAACAGTCTCATAGTCCATCAGCTTGACCGCATCGACCAGGCCAGCGCCCTGCTGCGCCAGAGACGCAATCTCACTGACAACTTCTCCCATGGCCGCATCATAGGATGGAAGAAGAGCAGCAGTGGAGGCAATTCTACGGAAGAACTCCTCTCCATCCTTCTTCTTGCTGCTAAAGAACAGCGCCGCCAGACCAGACATGTAAGGCGTCGAGAAAGATGTTCCCGAAGCAATAGCGTAGTCATTGTTGGGAAACGCGCCATAGACAGCTCCTCCAGGCGCCGCAATGCTGGGGGAAAAGTCGTTCTCAAAGGTCAAACCCCAGGAAGAGAAAGCAGAGACTTGTCCTGCACTAGGATAGTCCTGCTCTGAAACTTCAGCGTCTGCGTCTGCCTCGACTTCAAGAGTAATATTCCGACCCGAAGCAACCTGCTTCTTCACCCATTCACCAACAGAAGCATCTATCGTGGCCCAGAGGTGCACCTCGGGGCTGACCGTGATCTCTGAGTCGTAGAACACGCCTTGGTTGTACGAGTCAAAGATAAGGAAGTAGCCGAAGCCCGTGCTGGACAGGTAGTTGTACGCCTTTCCTGAGAAACAAATGCCTCTCTTAATCAAAACGGCTTCATCTTCGCTGCCGTAGAGAGTGGGGTCGCAGGAATCGCTCTCGTCGAACTGAAGCGGCACGCTCGTCGACTCGTTGAGCTTCTGCCCATCTGGAGTCACGTACCGCAGCTCGAGGGTCTCGCCAGATGAGGAGGCCAGTGTGGCAGGCCATCCGAGCACCTTCTTGGAGTTGACAGATGCAACAGAGACGACACCTCGGCCGGAAGCAGGGGAGCTGGCGTAAAAGACACCTTGTTCTCCAGAGTTGCCAGCCGCAATGATC
This sequence comes from Fusarium vanettenii 77-13-4, assembly GCF_000151355.1. NCBI lineage: Eukaryota > Fungi > Ascomycota > Sordariomycetes > Hypocreales > Nectriaceae > Fusarium > Fusarium vanettenii. Next base: position 927,733 of record NW_003315873.1, on the reverse strand, counting down.
ACTAGCCTCCTCTCAGCAATCTCGCTGGCGACGCGAGACATGACCGAGCCAGAGTATCCGTTGTCCAAGCCGAGGGACAGCGAAACGATATCGCAGTCATCAGCATCGGCTGCGAGCATGCCCTTGAGGACAATGTCGTTGGGCGTGCTCCCATCGCAGCCAAAGACCTTGTACATGTACACCTCTGCCTCAGGTGCGACACCGACAAAGTCCTTACTCTGGCCGACAATGACGGACGAGACAAAGGTACCATGGCCGTTGCAGTCTTGGATGTCGGTGCTATCGTCAAGCATGTTCTTGCCGCCGGCAATTCTGCCAGAGAGGACAGGGTGAGAAGCATCTGCACCGCTGTCGACAACACAAACACGCTGACCCTTGCCCTTGATACCTCTCCTGTGAAGCTCATCAACTCGGGTGACTTCATGGGGGTTCCATTGCGGGCTGGCATTGTTGGTGTCAAACTCGACGTCAAGAGTGATGGCGTAGACGGGCCAAGCATCGACAACACCCGGGACATCCTTCAGCTCGCCGAGGGTCATGTTTCCATCGTTGTTGATCTTGACAGAAACAGCCTGGAAACCACCAGACGCCGAGGTCAAGTCCTCAGCCACGCTTGCATCGTAACCAAGAGACTCGATCTCGCCGATGAGAGCAGAACCCCTGCGGCCAATGTCTCGGCTTTGAAGGGAAGTGCCAGGTTCAAGCTCGACAATGAATTTTCCTGGGATGATCGCCGGGCCGGATGCTTCAATGGGCTTTCGTGAAGCTCTAATGCTATCGGCATCCCAGGCAAGGGTCCCAGTGATAAGAGTCACCAAGGCGGCTCCCCTCAACCAGAGTGAAACCATCCTGTCGGCTCAAGAGTGATCGACTTGGCCCACTTGTTCAAAAGAGTGAAAAAGGGTAGGAGAGCAAACGAACGGCTAGGATGCTATATCACCCAAACTAAGACTGTCAAATTGTCTCGGCATTGAGCCGCCTTTATGAATCCCGGAACCTCTGGGATCCTGCAGGTCAAGAAAAACGCTCAACCTCGTATTATCAATGCCGACTTCGGAATCACATCACGTCTTGTCTCCGCTTCGTTTATGATAGCGGCTGAATTGGTCATTGCCAAGAAACCTTTTCTTCGAGCCACCTGCCCTTCGTGATTGCTTGGTCAAGGGCTCGAAGAAGGGGGGGTGGGGGTAGACCTCTGAGCAACCCAACGGAAATCCCTTCGTGATTGCAGTCACGGACATTACTAGCCGTACCTGGCTGCAGCCGTTCCTTGTTTGATGGGGCATCCACGTGTTGGTCCCAAGGCTATCCTGGATTGGTGGAACTATTGACTTTTCGAGCTATCGAAGGCCGGCTCGACAGGGGCTCAGGAACGATTGCGAGAGCCAAGTTGTACTAGAGATGGGCCAGGCTGTGGACCACCCTTGTTTGATAGGCCTGGATATCAGACTAGTCACATCTAATCTTATCTGATCATCTGATAAAAAGCCCCTGGTCCGTGCCGGCACCGGCGCCGAAACAGCCGGCACCGAACGAGTGTCAATATGCACTCTGCATGTTGTTCCTCACTGCTGGGAGAGGAATGAGACGAGCGAAGTAGAACAGGTTTGAGCTCACGCCGGTGATTCGTTGATGGTACAATGGTATGTATATTATATCTCCCTTGCATCCATCACTCTTTTTGCCGTTGGGTAAGTGAAGCATGTTTAGTCATTTGAGATACGCTTTAATACCTTTCGTAAACCCTGCCATGCCTTGCTGCATCTATAAATTTCTTCGCATTTTCCAAGCGCACAGAAATCGCTGTCGTATCTCCCAGGCACCTTGGCAGCCCAACCCCCCTTGATAGATAATCGCTGAGCCTGGCGAGGACCGCGGAGTACTGAGGTTGGAGCCCGACTCCATGTTGAAGAAGCTTAGTCACGACTGAAATCAGGTCGCAACAGAATCCAAGTCCAGAATGAGAACCGAAGGCCATGGGCCGACGATCCTGCCCCCATAGGTTTCCTAGCTCCTCCTCCAGTCTCCAAGAGCATAGATGAAAGGCCGTCCCCCCAGATCCGTATGCACCATCCACCTTAGGTTGCCAGTCGAGGAGCTTGACTTCCTCTGCCGTTAAGTGTGCATCGAGACAAAGATGAGGATCAGCACCCGCGTTGAGAAGAGCATCCACAGCTTCTACTCGGCCTCGATGTGCCGCCACCATTAGAGGTGTAACGTGGCCTCTGTTTGTTGCTACACTGGGATAAGCCCCTCGTTGCAACATATATTTTATGGTATCTGCGTCTTCAGCATAGTGTAACGGCCGAGCCCCACTGCTGTCCCCGATGTTTGGGTCTGCCCCGTGTTGAAATAGCACATTTACTAGCTCCCAACGTCTCGCTTTGAGAGCTAATATCAAGGGGGTTTCGTCAGCCCCATTCCTCAAGTTTATATCGGCGCCGCGCTGGATAAGGGCTAGCATGGCTGCTACTGCAAATTCGAAATGAAGCGGCTTTTTGCAGATGTAATGAGAAACCGTCTCGAAGCTGGAGCCGTATCTCTGATTACTTGAGAACGTCACCCGGAGCACCAAAGCATGGAATAATTCCCAATTTGAAGTGTTGATGGCATAGTGTAGGATCGTTGCTGGACCATCCGCAAACATGTTGGAGTCTTCCAAGTAGTTGGTGAGAAAAAGAATATACAGGTCCATTTCTGGAGTCTCGGAACGTGATTTGAGTGCAGCCACAATGTGAGATTCAGCTATTCTCCAGAGCGAAATTCCTGATAAGTTCGGACTGGGGGGCTTTGCGCGGCTTGTAGTGAATGGTTCGCAACCCAGCTCGATGAACGCTTGAAGAATGTGTGCCATGAAGGATGGATGCACAATGTAGAGAGGTGCTAACCATCCTAAGCCTTCCCCCCTGATTTGAATCTTGGGTGGGTTGGTAGAAGCGGCGCCCACTGCTGCCGAAATGGCGTCACGCAGGTTGTCTTTGTCGTCTGAGTGAAGGTAGTTCTGGAAGAGAGTCGCATGGCCGTTGTGGAGGGCCCAAGTCATCGCTTCGAAACCAGATGTCCACGGCAGCGATGCCGAAACAGTTGGGTTCGTCATCAAGTTCCCCCAGAGCTGGAGTAGCCCATGTTGATCATCTTTCCAAATATTCCGACTTGACAAAAGCCATTGGTTCTTGGCGTAGTCAAGGAAGAGGTGGACGTCATCATGCACCCTCCACCTTGCGTTCTGCAATTCGTAGGACAGTCTTTCCAGGTCAACCTTGGTATCACGCTGACGCTTGCATTTCGCCAGTAGGGTGAACGCTTTGCGCGAAACTTCCGACTGCATGACCGAACTAGCTGTTGTTTGAGGCACCTGTCCAAAAGAGACTTTCTGCGCTGTTGAGATCCGGTTCTCAAAAACACTGTAGTTCAGATATGTTACACACACGGCACCCAGCATCATTTCTGCCTCCGAGAGGTCGAAGTGGAAGATACCAGTCTTGGGATCTGAAGAAGGGGCAGTAAGGTGCAGGGGCACACTGTAGTGAATAAATCGAACGCGGAGATCCTCCTCATCGATATCCAGCAGGCTTCCCCCGTAAGCCGAAATAAGTGCTTTCCCTGACCTGGAAAGTGTTGAATTGACCCATTTGATGTTTCCTGGTTCAACATTGCAGGCCACGCGTAGTTCATCCATGTTTAGAGGTGGCTCTGCGGACGCAACCAACTTGAAGAGCTTGCTGCCATATCTGTCGTCACGCATCCGCGACAACGCCTTGTCAAACGCTTCTGGTAGGTCCTTGGGGAGGTTTCCCAGTATATCTAAGATTTCCGCGTCCGACCGAAGCTCTTGCGTGTATCTGGGGCAGATGTCCTCGATCTGAAGCGAGAGCCAGAGAAACATGCCCTGGCATCCTGCAAGGAGCTGTTCCCCCACCAGTTTTTCCAGTGCTGTTGGCAAGGTTCTGATTCTATTCCATCTAGATATTTCCGCAGCGATGTAGGCGCGAATCTCGTCAGATCTGTCGGCAGTCTCCATGGACAGGGTCCACTTCAGAAGCATGTATGACTTGGCAATGGAGTAGCATGGTGATGTGGGCCGCGATGAGCACAGAAGATGAATCCATCGGTGGTCTGCAAGACGTTCAAATTGACCAAAAACGTCATCGATCTCGGCTTTAGGAATCTCATCGAGCCCATCAAGGACAAAGATGCCCCGCCAATTGGAGGGTGTAGCCTTGAGAAGAATCGCAATATAATCTTCAAGCTTTGTGCAAGCTTGCTGTTTGGTTTCTGTTTTTTCGAGGAATGACATGAGAGAACGCTCTAGGGCTGGATTTTGCAATGCCTGTCGTGTAATGCTACCCAGCAAAGCAGTGGCGGACAGGGTCTTGGAGTTGCTGCTCTGGCAAAAGAAATATGACACGGTAACGGCACCTGAAATTCATGTCAGCACTTGGGAGATGATGGGAAGAGCCTGGGCCAACCTTGAGGCTCCATGGTCGCCGCAGCCGAAATGAGGTGCGCCGCGGCGGAAGCCATTGCAACCGTCTTCCCTGATCCTAGATTTCCTTTGAGCCAAAGAGTAGAACTGGTGAGACAAGATAACCAGCTCTTGTAGATATCTTGTTCATACATCCAGCTTGACGTCCCTCTCCTCCTCTCCCGTCGCCAGATAAGGTTGAAATCGCCCTGGTCCGGACACAGGGAGGTAAGCAACACATGCTTGCGTTCCTTCTTTTCGCGGCTTGCAGACTCTCGGGACATAGTGACCTGTAGACGGTTAAATCGATCCAGGACTGACTCCTGGCTTTGAAGGTCAGATTTGGCAAGGAGGAATGTGACGCGTTTCTCCATCAACTGTGCCCACGTTGCGAGGTCTGACTCCAGGGGCTTAAAAGTCACGTCAAATGTGGACGTGAGCGAAGCTGCAAGTTGGGATAAGGCGGACTTGGTACAATTGTGCACAATTTTGGCACAAATCTGGACCATGACGATAGTGTACTCGCACATGTAAGATTGAAGGGTCGAGCACGTGGGAAACAGCATGGCGAAATCTTTGTGAAGGGACAGGGAACGCCCCAGTCTTAGCATCATGCTTGTGACGTTTTCAAAGTATGACAGAAAGGAAAGAGATGCCTGACTTCATTAGCAGATGGAACATCTTGGTGATTCAGTCATACCAACCTCCAGAGACAAGCGAACTACAGCCCAGACACCACACGCAATCAGGTTTTGGGACCCTCCCACCATGACATCTCCAATGGGGGCAAATTGACGCATGCGCTCCAGGATGGCCACAAGTCGAGTGCCGTACGGCCTCCATGACCGGTGGGCCCTGGCACCATCCCGGTTGATCTCCTCAGTGAGCCTGATGATGTCGTCTGAACTTGGAGGGCTCTGTGACTGCAAGTTCTTGAATCTGGCGCGCTGGTTCTTGTTGCTGAGAGAAGCATTGAATTCCGAAATGGCCTGGGCGAGCCTGAGCTCTGGCTTCAGCTTTGCCGCGAAGCCGACGGCCGAGGATAAATCCACCATTGATCTGATAGGACAAAGCTCGTTCTGTTGTTCGTCATGCTAGCCTCATATCCGATGCCTGGTGCACCACTTCTTGTGGAGTTGGATGTCCCCAAGGAGAAAGGAGCTAGCGAAGGGAGAGTTGAGAGAAGGAAGACGGGATGGGGTGGTCGAGTTGAAATGTCAGCTCGGCTGTGCGGGGTCTGGCCTTGACTGTGACCAGCCCAACGGCTGAATATTGTAGAGACTTCATTGGTTTTGATTGCGGGGGGGTAAAAATGAGGCAGACGGCATTTTCTTGGCTGGGGAGGAAGCGAAGGGAGGGGGGGGTCTGAGGCTGTGTGTGGGCGATGCAGGGCTGATACCATGCAACTTTGAGTTTAAGGTTGAACAGTTGAAACGGTGGATGGCGTTCCTGCCTGGGCATGAATATCAATGGTCAGGGTTGAAATTGATTTCAACTTACTCCTTGCAACCACCCAACATGAGAATCGCGGACAGGTTGCGCGTTCCCTCGCCAGGCTCAGTCTCCCGGAATCCAACATGAAGACCATGTAGTCCGTACTATCTTAACAACCCAACTAAAGGCAGAGCAGCGCTGGATCTACTCTTTTCGGGAACTGGTGCCCTATGTCTAGAGTTCCGTACTTGTTCCGAGACTTGCCTGTCATCTAGCGCTGGAAACTCAAGCTCCAAACCAAATACTTAATCTAATCCAACTCCTGTGCTAGCTCTTATACAGGAGAAAATTACCATCTTTGAAAGAGCCCCGTACCTTCTGATAACTGGCGACATTTCTAGCATGCAAATGATACCCCGCATCCCTGCTCAACTTCACTCGGCCCATCCAGCCGAGAACGCTTGTCGCCTCCCTATTGGTCCATAAATGAATCAGGCTCGGCACAAGGCGTTTCTTTCTCCGACGCAATCATGTCATCTGCCTTGACCCTCAGGACAAGAATGCCCCGCGGACCTGCAAGGCCGCCCACCATGGCAAACATGTCCTCTCTCCAATCTGCCATACAGGCTTCAGGCCTCCTTCAGGCTGTTGCTGAAGATTTGTGCATTGACACGTCTTGCGTCCAATTCTGCGCCACCCTCCAGGTTGTGCTGACAGATATCGTCAAGTGGCTGCGGACATTGCCGGACGATCGAGACTCGGAGCGGGAGGCGACCGCACTCCTCGATCAATTGGATGGCCTCTGCCAGGTGATCAAAGACCGCCAGCCTGTTTCAAATCTGGGACACGACTGACTTTGGAAAGCATGTAGCGGCAAGATGCAGGAAAGGCCGCAATCTTACCCGAGGGTGCTTACTCAGGCCTCGACCTGCTCATGGTTGACGCTGATGCTGTGATACCGACGATTCGCAACTTGGCCAGCTCCAAGGCATGTCAACGGCAGCGGCGGACTGTTTTAGCTTGTCTCGAATCGTTTCTGCCTCAAATTTCCGAAGAAAAATTCGCCGCCTCGCCCTCTGATGCCGACCTCCGCGCAGCAAGCGATGATCCACCAGAGTATGGCAGAGAGATAGCGTCTCTTCACCGGGCTCTCTTCACGCACTGTTGCTGTGCAAAGTCTGAAAAAGTTGTTGCTCATATAAGACTGCATAATAGCGTTCAAGACGATGCCAAGGTAACATTTGGGGTCATATTTAAGGCGCACCCCCATCATGATGGGTGTGCTTCTGATTGCCCACCCTGGTGGCAAGACACGCAGATATCTGTGCAGCGAACAGTGTGAGTTCTAAAAGGCCTTACCACTCACTAGATGGGCATGTTCTGACCTAGCGATAGAACTTTTGAAGACCACTCCGCATGTGAATTTGAACAAGTTGGACTTGATTCAGATCCTTCTTTCTGTACATACATCTCAACACAAGAGGAGCAAGGTCTGGTGCTGTTATACTTTTCAGTCTTAGGTCAGAGCCTCTACTTTGAGACTCACGATGACCCCCCAAGATTATGGGAACTCGACAGACCTAGTATATCCCTCGGACGGCTTCTGGGGGAGATTTGTGAGTCGGGCAGCGATCTGACTGAAAAGATGAAAGAGGTCCTCTCGTGGCTCTTGGTCAAGGCTGTTTGGCAGTACTACAGCTCCCCGTGGATGCGTGAGCCATGGAACAAGGAGAGCGTTCATTTCCTTTTCGAAAAACGAAGAACAGAGGAAGGTGAAGAGCTCACGGGCATCTTTGTCAACGAGCCTCTTCTTTCCGTCTCCATCGTTTCCAGCCCACGCGATACTGAGACCAACAACCCAGGATATCAGATTGCTCCAGGCGCTAAGAAACCAGGTCGCCCGCTACTCTTTGGGAGACCGCTTCACCTAGTACCCAAGATCCTTGCTCTTGGCGTCATGCTGATCGAGATCCAACTTGAGCGGCCGATAGAAAGCCTTTACGGTGAGGCCGAATGGTCTCAGTATTGTCCCAAAGGAAGAGCAAACCCAAACACCAACTTCAAGATCTGCAGGGATCTCATCGCAAAGCCGCATTTCTTTGCAGACATTTCAGATCCTCTGGAAAATCTCATCAAGAACTGCATTCTGCCAAATAATCTTTTTGTGCCACCGCATGTTAGGGATGAAGATGGTATCCGAGAAGCATTGTACGGGTTGGTCAATCGGCTGGAGGTTTATCTTTCCAAGAGGAAGCCGAATAACGTGAAACCGTTGAGCCTGCCACGGATTTCCACATCAGGCAAAGTGTCAATGTCCAAATTGACTTCTCCGCCAATGTCTGCACCGGCCAGATCGTCAGTGTCTCGAGTGCTTACTGGCAGCCAATATCGAGTAGGCCCTCCAAAGACAGAGCCGCATCCATTCATTCAGGCCTGATTAGCCCAGGACTTGTCATGTAAATAGACTTTGCACCAAATGTTATCATTTCCATTCTCTGCCTGCGGTCGTTCACGACATCTCGATGTTATTTTCGCTCCTCCTCTGTTAGGTCATGCACCCACGCCCGGGCAGGGAAGGCGCATAGGATCCTGTCATTGGCAGCCCGGCGATTTTCGGGATGAGGTTTACTCCGATGCAGGCGCATGCACCTACAACCCCGCTCACCAACAGCACGATAGCCTCGTTCCAAACATCCATTCTCAATGGCTTCTTTCACGTCCGAGTTTACGTCTTTTTTGTCATGTTAGCCGCTCAGCGTCCGGCTGCTATAGGCCACTCCGTCGCTACAGAGTCCCAACATGATCACTCTGTAGATTCTCAAGCCCACAAGGAAAAGGCCGAGGCGCAGATCGACGCTTACGTATCTGGCTCAGACAGTCGAGCGACGGATACTGCGGGCATCCAGCGTCGGACCCTGGAGTGCCAGGCCCTTTTCGAGTCATGTCAGAGAAACCCCCATCTTTCTGGAGATGACTGGATCGACAAAATGTCAGCAGAGTTCAACTGGTGGTCTCTGGGTATTGGGGCAGCAAAGGGAGGTCATTCTTCATTGGATTATCGCGTCCAAACGCGAGATGACGTGCGCAACGTACTGGTCAATCTTCTTGATAGTCTGGCCACATCCATAGCGAAGTATATTGATGCAGGTATGCCCATTTTCCCGCTTCTCTCATTCTTCTCTCAACTGACGCCACTAGCATCCGAATCCTGCTCCCCCTCTACCTCGACTGCCACTCCAGCACAAGACAAAGATCTGCAGGGATCAGCAGCACATGGCTCAGAGTCACAAGCCTCCGAGGACGGCTCAATGATATATGAGCAGAGATACTATATCGAAACGACAATTCGATTCCTGTCGCAGATTTCTATGGCCATCCGCAAGTCAGGGACCAAATTTAGACACCAGCGGGTGGATAAACTCTTGGCCGCCAGGGAACCAGAACTGAAGGAATTCGGGGATTATATGCGGCACTTCATTTTGATGAGCCCTACAAAGGTTCACACCTTGCACGGAATCTTGCATCAGCACTCCCTGACAGGCGACCCAACCTGGAAGATCCTGTGGATCACTCTCAAGGCCTACTTCACGGATATTCGACGACTGACTCCAGTGCAAAGTCGGCTCATGCAGGCGAACTTGGTTAGACGCAATCGATTTGATTTATACCTTGCGCGATACTATCGAAAGATGCGAGTCCAGAAAGGCCAACAGTTGCCCCGGGTCCAAGCCGCGACAATAACTACAATGCCGCCCAAAGAACCACAAGCTCTAGCTCCGAGCCAGAGCCGCGTCTTACAGCCTTCATCAAAGCGAGGCGATACCATCCCCATTCAGCCTTTAAGGACCGAGGGCTCTCAGCGATCTTCACAGTCGGCGACCAAGATCGGCAGTTTTGTCATGCCTCAGCGCCCTCAACAGCAGAAAGCCAGATCTGTCAGCACCAAGTTGTCTCAAGGAGTCCTCAAGCAGGACTACCCAAAGTGTCCAGGAACTGAGGGTGAAAGCTTCTGGTGTCCATACTGCGCCCAACTACTGGATCCTTCATACTCTGATTCGAAAAAGAACAAGCGTTGGCGGTAGGTGCATCACACCCTCGTCAGAACTATCTAACTCCTTTAGTGGTCATGTAGTCGAGGATTTGAGCCCCTATGTGTGCGTGTATGAGGACTGTGATAGCCCTGACGCCATGTATGTCACAACGCTCGAATGGAAGAAGCACATCCGGGAAAGCCATTCCAGAGCTCAATGGATTTGCGATCCATGCTGGCTAGATTCAGAATGCCCTGAAGAATTTGAGTTCGACAGTGAAGAGAAATGGCTCAGGCATACTCAAACAGCACACGAAGATGAGGTGGAAGAGGACGATTTGCCAGACCTGGCTGAACTCAGTCAGCGCACAGGGGTCCCCCCTATCGCGTGTCCATTATGCTACGAAGACGTGTCTCTTCGAAATCCTGAAACTGACAAACATTTGACTCAGCATCTCCACTCTTTCGCGCTCCAAGCTCTACCATGGGAGGCGACAGGATGTGATGACGAAACACAAGTCTCCATGGGATCAAAGATCGGCAAGTCTAATCATTCGGGCGACAGCGAGCAGTCGACGGCCGAGAAACATCAAGAAGATAACGACGAGCTAAAAGCTTGCCAAGCTCTCATAGCCACCATCAGGGATAGTTCCTTAAACGGCCTTAGTCGGCCTAGGAGCAGTCTTGTGGACTTGATGACAGAGATGAGCATCTACCTTGAGAGCCTATCCGCACGTTTGAACGAGTCCAACCCCTCCATCGAATCCGAGATCTCGTCTTGTCTAGCACGCCTCAGAAGTACTATACAAAGAGGGGAAGACGAATCTTTTGATTTACTAGAGCCAACCTCCATTGACATCATGGAGCAAGACCTCACCGAGGGGCTCAGGTCCCTGCAACACTTGGCGAGGCTTTCACTGGTCAACTCGCTGCTGCCATTTAGCTTTCACGAGTCGAAAGCACTTGACCACGTTGGAATTTCCCAGCCACTTGACGGCCTCAGGTCTGAGAAATCCCGAGATCCCGAGAATTGGGACATAGAAACCAGCGACGGGGGTAATGCTGATGCTCCGACTGTTAAGCGCATTCTCCCATACGAGCGCAACAGTGAATTCATCGCTCGGCCAGGACTCTCCGACAAGATCTTTGACATGATTCCTACCTCTTCACAGGGATCCCGGAGCGGAGCACTATGGGGAGTGGGTGGGAGCGGGTTAGTCTCCATATTTGTTGTCTTGAACGCCAACTAACTTGACTACAGCAAAACTCAACTTGCCTTGGAATACGCATACACTCGTTGCGACGACCCCAACTGCTCTGTCTTTTGGGTGCGTGCTGACAGCGCGGCAACGTTTACGGAAGATTACCACCTAATCGCAAAAGAGGTCAAGATAGAACAACACCCCAAAGGTGATGACCTGCTCGCCGCGGTCTGCACCAGTATCGAGGCCCACCAACCATGGGTACTCATTCTCGACGGTGCAGATGATCTGTCGCTGTTCAGCAGGAAAGAGGATTCCGAGTACTTTAACAGCCTGCTTGATTTCGTCCCGAAGGGACCGAGGGGAACTGTGCTCTGGACGACCCGCGATGAGAGCCTTGGGCGGTCGGTCTCCAAGCCCCGCTTCTGTTTCAATGTCGGTGGTATGAAATATGTCGAAGCCTGGCAGCTCTTCAAGTCAACAAGAGGCCAGATGGCCGAGCACCAAGATACCGCGGACATGAGATACGAAAGGGATCATTTATTGGACGAGTTGCAGTATCTTCCACTCGCTCTTATGCAAGCCGGATCATACATGCGCCACACCGATACATCTATCCACGACTATATGACTCTATTTGTTGAGAACAAACAGCATTCGAGATTTGTCGTCTCTAAATGGAGCTATGGCGTCGTTCTTTTTACCTCAGCCATCTCGCTTGATTGGATGCGCCAGCGGAACAGGGCTGCATATGAGATGCTTCATGTCCTTGCCTACCTACACAACCGCAACATTACGTTCGCCTTGTTGTCCGACCTCGTCAGAGATACGGAGGACGCTACGAATATGGAAGACTCCCAGAGGCTTTCAAGGGCCACAGAGGAATTGACAACATTACATCTCATTTCACCTGCAGAAAGCGGACGTCAAAGTTTCGAAATGCATCAGCTTGTGCAGGATGCTGTGCGAGACTGTCAGGATGATACAGGACCGGCTTCCTGGTCCGTCTTCCTCGCAAAGGCCCTGAGCCTGGTAATAAGCAATTTCTCCGTGAGCCACGCCGTGAGTGTGTGTAAGCGGGCAGAAACAGGCGCAAGAGAAGGTGAAGCTACTGCTCTCCTTCGTGAAGTGTCGAGGCTTCTTGATGACGAAGAGCGGTGGCTCGAGAAAGAGTCCGTGGATAAACGAGTGCTGGCGCTCCAAGAGAGGGTACTTGGTGAATCGCACCCCGAAACCACCAGCAGCACCATGTCACTTGCGGCAACATTCTTTCAACAGGGCCGTTCCGACAAGGCCATGGAGCTAGCCATCAGAGCCCTGGAGATGCGACAAAAGATTTGGGGGGAAAAGAACTCATACACCATGAAGAGCAAGGTGGCGGTCGGGATGATCTTCCACCAACAGGGTCTGTACCATGAAGCCGAGGCCATCTACAGTGAGGTGTTGAATCTTCAGATCCAAGGATCCTGGCTGGAAATGGAGACCCGGCCTTATGTTATCGACTGCCTCGCCTGGACCTACTACGTTCAGGGCCGTTACGAAGAAGCCGAGGCCCACTTGGATAGTGCATGGTCCTTGCATCAGGAATTCGACGGCGGCCAACATCCAGATACGCTACAGGCCCTTCACCAGCTTGCTGTCATTGTCCATATGAATGGCCGTCCTGAGAAGGGCATCGAGTTAATGCAGACCTGCGTGGAATCAAGACGCGAGGTCTTGGGGTATGCTCACCCATTGACAAATGTATCTACGTTGCTTCTTGAAGGGTGGAAGGCAGGGGAGAAAGGTTCGTAAGTTGTTGGATAGCTTTTACAGTACGGATGTGGTCAGGTTTATGCGAAACGGGGGAGGGTTCTTGGAAATCTGAAGATTTTCAGTTACTGTACTATATACACCTATCAACTACCAACCCATTACCACGCAATCTTGGCGACAATCGACCCAGGGAACTTTCTCACAATGAGCTTCCTAATCTCATCCACAAACAGAATACCAAGACCAAGGGGAATAGGAATCAGCCAAAACTCAATCGGCACCGAAGCAGTGTCAAACAGATTTTGAATGCCTGGCACTTCAGTGACAAAGATGGCAATGACCAAACTGATGAGCATGCTGAGGATCAGCCAGGGATTTCGGTGGGGCTTGGTGATGGGATCCGCCTGGAAGATGCTGAGACGACGGTTTCGCACGGCGAGAATGTTACCCCATTGGAGGAAGACAAGGGTCACGAAGTAGACGCACTGGCCTGTGTTGTTGAAGTTGATGAGCTCTTCCTGGGTGTAGCCGCGGTATCCAGCAGAGTAACCCTCAAAGAGGAAGAAGAGCTCCGAAACAGGCATCTTGGCGTGACGGTACATGTAGAGGAAGAACATGGAGTGTGCAGTGATGGTCTCCATGAAACCAGTGAAGAGGTAAGCTTGGGTGTAGATCTTGGCATTGATAAGGTGATCGTGCTTATGGTTGCGAGGCGGCAGGGACAAGAGGTCAAACTCTTCCTTTTCCATGATAAGGGAGAGACTCAGGAAAAGATCGGTAAAGACGCAAATGATGATCATAAGGAATGCGCTCAGAGGGAGGGGAACACCGAAGAAGACGTTGAGGATGACGGGCCAAATCTCGGACCAACTTCCAGCAGGCAGCAGGTAAGAGATGACTTTTTGGAGGTTCTGGAAGACAAGACGACCGAGACGCATAGCGTCGATGATGGAGTCGAAGCGATCGAGAAGAACGAGGTCGGCTGCCTCAATAGCGACGTCGCTGCCACTAACGATAGCAACACCGACATCAGCGGCCCGAAGTGCAGGAGCATCGTTGACACCATCACCAGTAACAGCGACAACGTTATCGCGTGCACGAAGCTCGGTGACGATACGAAGCTTCTGCTCAGGAGTAGTTCGTGCAAAGACGACTTCCTCGTAAGCGCAGACAACATCCCAATCCTCTTCATTCAACCGGCTGAGATTGGAACCCTCGAGAAGCAAGCTTCGGTTAAGAGTAGGCACACGTTCCTTTTTCTTAGACTTGCTCTTCTCCGAGATAGGTTCTCCAGTAGAGTGGAGCGAGTCAATAGTATCAGGATCGCTGGTGCCAGTGAAGATGCCAGTGTTGCGAGCAATTGCCGCAGCAGTCAAGGCGTAGTCGCCAGTAACCATGAAGAAACGAGTTCCAGCGCGACGGCATTGCTCCACGGTTGCGGGGATTTCAGGACGGTGAGGGTCGATGATGCCAAGCATGCCAACAACAGTGAGGTCGTGGATCGCAGAGTGGGTAATCTCATCGCTGAAGGCGTTTGTTCCGGAAACAGCGCGAGGAGTAATGAGCTTCTCACACAAGACAATGACTCGCTCAGCCCGACGCGAAGCTTCATCTTGGATCTCCTGGAACTTTTGACGAGCCTCGCGGTTGAGAGTCTCAACAGAGTTGGTTTCCGAAGACCAGTACTTGGTGCAGCCAGTAAGAAGAATATCAGGAGCACCCTTGATGATAGCGCGGTATTTTCCACGCTTGTCATCAGATTGGAAGAGGGCAAGCATCCACTTATTCTTCGAGTTGAAGGGAACCTCAAAGACTCGTTGAGCTGTCTTCTTCAAGCTGTCACCAGCGGAACCGGATGCAGCAAACCGAAAGACGGCAGTATCAGTGGCATTGCCTTGTATTTTTCGCTCGTGGACCGGGAGATGGATCGTAGTTGGGTCGAAGGATGCGTCGTTGCAGAGAAGGGCAGCGCGATGCAAGGCCACAGCAGCTTGGCTTGGCTCAGTGGATTCGTGCAAGAGGTGAAAGTCGTCGGCAGAGTCAAGCTTCTGGTCAACAAAGGCCACAGAGTTGACATACATTTGGTTTTGTGTCAAAGTACCAGTCTTGTCTGAGCAAATGACATTGACACAACCAAGAGTCTCAACAGTCGACAGACCCTTTGGCAAGACATTAACAGCCTTCATACGACGAGCGACCATCATCAGTGTCAAAGCGACAGCGACAGGCATACCCTCGGGGATAAAGGCGACGACACATGCCATGACGTTGACCAACATGGCTGGGACGCTGAGGAAGTCGGGATGGTCGACACGGAGCCAGCCAGCCCAGGTGAAAAGGATGAGGAGAGCCAGGAAGATGGTCATACAGACGATGATCTTGACAAAGCGAGTAATCTCTCGTTGGATCAGGGCAGCAGAATCCTTGACGCCAGCGGTTGAACTCGCGATGCGACCCATGACTGATCGCGGACCAGTGAGGACGACAACACCGACACCGTTGCCGTTCATGACTGTCGTACCCATGAAGGCAATGTTGCGACTCTCGAGGAAGTTTCGGTCGGTTTGATCAACAGCACCTTCAATCTCATCAGACTCTCCAGTAAGGACAGATCGATCAAAGCGAATGTCACCAGAGTGGCTGATGAGACGAAGATCAGCCGGGACCTTGTCGCCAACCTGAAGGTGAACAACATCACCAGCCACAAGACCAACAGTAGGCAAGCTCTTGAGATCACCATCTCTCTTGACCAGTGCAAAAGAAGGCAACAGGTCCAAGATGGCATTCATGGTCTTGGCAGTAGACCAATCCTGAAAGGCGGAGAAGCCAGCCTGGAGGAAGATGACGATGATGATGAGAACGGCAAGGGATAGGTTCTGGACGGAAGGAGGGTTGCTCAGGGGTTGCCAGCAGAGAAAGAAGATGATGGCACCGATCCAAAGAACCGAACAGAAGCCTCCAAAGATGTACTTCAAGGTTCTCTTGATGTAGTTGGTCTTTGGATGAGGCAAGGAATTGTTTCCATCTCGCTCCAGACGGACTCCAGCAGCATGCTCAGAGAGTCCAACACCAGGGCTAACATTGAGTTGCTGACACAGCTGCTCAACCTGCAACTCGTGGTACTGAAGATTCGCAAAGTAATCTTCATCCTCTTTGTTCTTGAGTGCCTTGGGATCCTTGGCATCCTCAAGGTCAGGCTCTTGTTGTTTCGCTTCGGTGACTTGGATAGACAAGGTACGGTATTCAATCTGGACGCCCGAGTACGGCGAGGCGGCAGGTCGGGTGCTGGATCGCGAGCGGGAACGACGACGAGAAAGGGTACGTGTCAGACTGAGCGGTGTATCCTGCTCATCAGGTGCACCATCTCGGCCACGACCGTGACGATTACCATCCTGGAAGGTGATTCTCGGGTTCTGTGCGGCCTCGAGATCGACCTCCTTTGTGGTCTGGATGTCTGGATCTGGCATCTTGACGGGCGCAGTATCTGCAGGGGAGAGAAAAGAGGAGGGTAACAGAGACAACAAGGGGGAGATGCACAGTCGGTAATGGTAGAGTGAGAAGGATTGCAGTATGGATTGACAGCGAGATATAGGTACACTCTTTCAAAAATTCCTCCCTTTGACGAGGAGGCCTCCCTGCCTCAAATACACAATACGATGCAGCGCATAGCGAAAATCCCTCATACATATTGTATAATGGGTGAGTGGAAACCCGTTATGAAATGGTGAGTAGAGGTCGGTGATGCTATACACGAGCGGTACTCGCACCAACAGCAAGATGATCGTGTGGGTGATGTCCCGAGCAGTCTCACAGGACTAGCCACTACAAGGGACCTAATAATGTAACAAAAACACTCGTCTCCTCTTCTAGACCCTGCTGACGGGCGCTGGGTGTGGGAAATGACGACTCGGTCACGTCTAACCAAATGTGGGCGTCCGCGTTTCTGATATCTCTTTGACTTGTGTGAGCGCTCGGTTTGCCGAATCTGGACCTTGTACTGTATACTCCACGTGCTCTTGCTCGGCTAACGTGTAATTATCTCATAATATCACCCTGAGAAAAAAAATTTCTTATGGGGGGAGAGGGTTTGACGCCTCTTACGAGGTTTGGGTCAAGCTCATCCGTTGGTGCGACCTGAGCGGGGGGGACTTTTGCATGACATGTGAAGACGACCAACAGTAGGCTCTTGATCACATAGAATAAGATCATTGGGAATAAAAGACCGTTTAGAAAAGAAACATAATCTTTGAGCTCTGTCCTTGTCTTCAAGACCCTGCCCCTGATCAAGGTGACATCTTCTCAGAATAAGGTATTCAAACGTGGGTGCAGCCGTCTTGGCATCATCATAGCGTGTGTAACCGAAGCTGCCAAATTCGGCAGTGGCAGTGCTCGGCGTAATTGGGCTCCGTCATTGGCTGCTCCGCGTGTCTAGCTCGAAACGACAACACCCTCCGGGGGGAGAGCCTCTAGATCTGAAATGCCTCATAGTGAGAGGAAGAGGCGGTCGAGAAATCAGGTTTTCGGGAAGAGGGGGTGGCTATGGTTGACTTGTCTGCTGGACAGCTGTGAGCTTGAGCACGCACCCAAGCACAGCTGCATGAGAAAACAAACTCGTCACATCGTAAGCGGGGTGAGACAAGAGTCACTGCGGCGGGTTTCCCAATCTTGCGTCTCCGCAGATGTCCATCTCTTGGCGCTGCCAAGGATCACCACGATCCTTGTCCTCACCTCCTTCATCTCCAAGCCGCGACAGCCCTCAAGAGTCAACCCCCCAGGTAGGTGAAGGAAAACAGCACCAACCCTCTCGCATGCCCCCTTTCCTCACCGCCACCGTGTCTTCGCGACTTTCGGGTAGCTGACCACTCCCTCTGCTCCCTCACCATCCATGCCCAAACTCAACCGGTTGTGCTCGTGATTCTTGGCCCGTCAAGAGCCGCTTACCCGGATGACGACACACAAGAAAGTTGCCGATTGCCACAAACTTTTTCGAGGCTGTATCATGTAAGACGGCCAATCAAAGGTTAGAACCGCCAGTCAGAACTACGAGCGCCATGCGTTCACGGCAGCTCCAGAACGAAGGCGACGCGACGCGCGTACAGGGTGAGAATTGACATGACATATAAATAGGGGGTAATCGCGAAAAAGATGACTTTCCCGTATCCGCTCCGAAATGGAGATTTATTTTTGATGCAGTAAGACTCCAAGGCTATGCAACTGGTGACGATTGACTTCTTGGCCATCCCCGTGTCAGGTCTCCTTGTTGCCCCCTCTACAGATCAACGCGTCTCGCGTTTGGGTCTGGCATCCTCTTAAAATTAATGCTTTCCAGACAGTGCAACCAATCACTTTTTCTTTTCTCTTTTCTTCGCCAATTTATGTATTTTCAACATCTGCTTGTGCTAGGGACACTGTGCGCAATGCTGCCGAAATGAGCACCGGCTCCATTAATGTCAGCCGCAGAAAACGACGCATCACCACGATAAAACATGGCAGAAAAAACCGGCAGAAAAATCATAATAGTAAAAGAGACAGAGAAAGAGACAACATTCCAGCCCCATATCCCCGGTAACTTAGTGATTCCATTCCCATTTTTCCAAGTCGCCCACAGGCAAGTCTTTTGCCTTGTCTTGGCCGACTCACGTCCATTTTCCATGTGATCATCTACAACGGTGCTTTATGTCACCACTGTGTTGAAAATTGAGTTCTTCACTACGATGACCGTTGCTTTCTTTGAGTGTGAGAAGTGAACTGTCGTACTCATCAAATCCCATTGTTTGGGAGTCATGAGGTGAGAGGTCGGTTCTCAAAGATGCCTACCGCTGTGAGACACAGGCAGCAACTTGCCCAGTTCGACACCTCGCCATGCCATGGCGTTGAGAGTGCGGCTAATGGCCTATTCTTTGGTGCAATGATACTCATAAAGCAAGTAAGTTAACTCAATCTGCACAGCAAACTGATCGACTCTTTTGCTTGATAATGTCCCGTCTTTACAGCATCGCCACCACCAGGCAGTCACCACTCGACGACGTCACCCAACATGACTTTTATGGTGTTTCCACGCCTTTGAGACAGACAAGGCTGAAAGTCGAAGGTAAAAGACTTCGAGAGACTATTGGCTTGGCCTACATCATCTTAATGCAGGGTCTATTCAGCTGTGTTAAAATCGACCAGTCATGTCTTGAATAGCCCGCCACAATTGGGATAGCACCTCCTGCCAAGACATCGAGGCATTCGTTTTCCTTTGTTTTCAACCTGGACTTTTGAACCCTTCAACTACTTAAAACCTCGATAATCCCCTCCTGAGCGAGTCGAGCGTCTCCGTACTGATCCGTCTTTCCCTCTTGTTCACCACTACACGATATACCACGATGCGCAGCCTCTCTTTCTTCGCCGCCCAGCTGCTGGCGCTCACTGCCACCGCCCGCGCGAATCCAGGCCCAACCGCGACTCTGCCACCCGCGAATCTGGTTGAACGGGACGAGACTTCGACACGAGTCAGCACATCATACTACGCTCTCGCTACAACTCAGGTTCCAAGAGATGAATACTACGTCGGGATGGGCAAGAATGGAACCAGGGGAAACTACTGTTAGTCGCAATGCTTCCTCCTGCATTTGCAGTTACTAAGATTTCTTAGATTGGGTGTCTTGCATCAATGAACCTTTTACGACGATCAGCAGCTATGGCGGATGTGGACAAGACGACGTGTATACTCGATGCTCAGGCAGAACAGCGTTGGGAATCGACGGTGGTGAGGTCCTATGGTAAGGCATCTTGGAACTATGACCACTCTGCTTGAGTACTGATGATGTTGCAGCGATGTGGAATGCGTTACGCATAGGATCTACCAGGACCTCGATGTGACAACGTGGACCCCATTCCTCGGCTGCGGGAGAGGGACTAGCACAATGAACCTCCTAAGGACATCAACTAGTTCGGACGATCAAGGTTGGTTATCAGCGATATTACGAACGAAGCCATACTCACACATGTTTATAGATGCAACCACCACAACAGGATCCCTCACAACGACTACGACAACTGATGAGCCCAATCTTGGTGCTGAACTACAACCTTACTTTGGGATGGCCCGTCTGATAGCCCTCGTTTGTGTGGTTGCACTAGCTCAGCTGTCATGGATCACGATGGCGTAAATTCTTCTTCTTGGTGAGGTGGAGCGGCCTTCCTAAGAGAGGTGGTTGCAATGGGAGAAAGCTAGCGCTCGCGGTTTGGTTATGAACTCATGCAGACATTCTTATCAAGTTGTGTATAGATCTAGATTGATCATTGGGATAAGGAATATTTCCAATAGAAAACCTAGGAAACCTCCCATGTCCACTATATCCTTGAAGGATGAAATTCTACTGTTGACAGTTTCGCCTTTCAGCATCGCCGGAATCTGGCCTGAACCACCTCGCTCATCCTTCCCAGCATAGGTTTTACTGAACAAACTCAAAGGCGTAAGCCGTCGTGACTTCCTCGGGGAGAACCCAAAATGTCACCTGAAGCAAGTATTAGTACCTTGGCTTCCACTGTTCTAGGTCTTGTACATACCTGATCATCAGTTACCTCGTGCTGAACAACGCCGAGGTCTACGGGGTCCCCAATCTCTGTGGAAATATCCGGCCCGTCGAATCTCAGTGTCCTAACATTGACGCGGGTGCCGCGGAAACCTAAATGGGCCAAGCCCGTGACGGTCAGGTCATAGGTCCTCCTCCCGGCAACGGGACGCACGGCGGCAAGGATCTTGACCGATCCGACCGTGCCCCCGTGAGTCGCATATACTTCAAACAGCTCATCCTCCGAGGGGCTTGTCGCGACTCGGTCACCCGTCATCTTCTCCTTGTAGTAGTTGTAGACGTGCCACTCGCCGACGGGGTAATACTCGCCATCCCGTTTCCCGAGGAGGTTGGCCAGCAGATCATGCAGCTTGGACGCACTTCCCCAGTTGGCGCGTAGACCGTGCGTGTTGTGCCGCTCAAGCTGGGAGATGTAAAATACGCCACCGGCAGGGCTCTGCTCGTGGTTGTCCCAAGCTGCATACTCGTTAATGACAACCGGTCGCTCCGGGAGACTGTTGCGGCGTCGCAGCTTGTCAAACTGGGATGAGGATTCACGGAGATTTCTGTTAGGGATTAGAAGGTGCCAGGTATAGATATCAGGCACGGCGTCGTTCTCCGCAATAAATCTCATGTAGTTCTGCCACCATGAGCTGCTCTCCGTTGCAGGCTGGCTGGCAGAGGGCCCGCTGATGAGGACCTCGGGCAATTCATCTCTGTGGAAAATTTGTTAGCAATTCTGGGACCGAAACGAAACTGCTAGTTTGTACTTTATCTTGCGAAACGTCCGAAGCCAAGTTGCTAGATACTGCTCCTGGGAGGCGCCCCAGAAGATACCAATGTCGGGCTCGTTCCAGATATCAATGTCAAGACCAGGACTGGCATCGTGCAACTTGATATCAGAGAATACCTGGTCGAGGAAGGCATCGTAGCTCGTCCAGTTTCCATTGTCCCCTGGCCAGTGGAACTCGTTGCCCTGAATACCATCTGCGCCCCATAGGTCATGCATGAGGAGGGTGAACCGGCCTCCGTACTTTCTCGTGGTGTGATAGTTGGACAATGCCGATATCCACCGACCCTGTGCATCATTTTAGCTTTGCTCCTCATCACCAATCGGGTTACTTACCTCGTACTGTCCAGCCACCCAGCCGAGGGCTGGGTCAGGCAGTTGGGCACCGCCAGCTCGACAGTAGTTCAGGCCCATGCCAGTGATAAGGTTTTCGGGTATATTAGTGTTTGCGGACCCATCCTCACTGTCAGGAAGCCCGTAGATGATGCCGGATGCCAGATGAGAAGGTGTTCCAGACGGTTCGGCAAGACTGACAGTGGCCGTGCCAGATCTTGCCTCCTGGCGTTTTTGAGGAGACAAGGCAGCTCCGGACACGAAGGTTGCTAGCAAACCTGAGACGAGAATGTTGGAAAGAGTCATGATATATGATGACGATAAAGATTTCGTGGTAGCTGTTATCGACTCTGGCTGTTGTCTGTCTAGGCAAAGACATGAAAATACAATAGACGTGCGATGCCAACTTTATAAGGCACGTTGGCATTACGAAAGCCCACTACCTTCATGTCCCTGCTAACACAAGACTCTCTCTCGATGCTAAGAACATTCATTGCATGATACCCCAGGAAAGTCACCTTCCCCAGGTTTCATCAAGTCTGCCCCTCTCTAGCGCATCGGCTTCTTTTCATGCCTCCGGTGGAGAGCGGGGAAGCGGTGGCACAAGATATTAGCCGGCAGACAACTAACCAGCCGGACGAGGAATTCCCGAGAGCAGGTGGAATTTCGCTTCTGAATGATTTTGAACCTTGCTACGCTGTAATTCTTCAAGATTACATCTGCTAGATGCTCAAGGTGTTGGTTATTGGATAGGGTCTTGTGCAAATAGTGGGAGACACACGAGGATATTGAAATACTATAGAAGACTTTGTCCAGCATGTAAATATTAGTGGAGAGATAGTCGCGACATCATGAGCTTGCCAGGTCTTGTAGCCATCCTCCTTTCCACCAAGATCGAGACGACAAAGGCTCAAGTCATACTACGCACGATGTTGGATTAATCCCGAGCCACCCTTGCTGCTATAATACGGCCCCGACTAGAGCTCTCCAATGGATGACAAGGTTCAAGGAGAGTCAGATGAGCCCACCCCCCTGTTAGATCCGGGCCTCTGGCTACGGGGTTGAGACGCAAAACTCCGGTGGGGGTGGGTATCACATCCTCCTCCGGTGGACGGTCAAGACATGAATGACGACAACTCCCCCGGTGGCGGAGATAAGGAAATAATGAAACTTCTTGAGCATATGTTTTGTGGCTAAAAGCAGGCATTGTCACGGGCAGTTTGAGAGAAGCTGTTGCATAGAAGCGCCCTTGAGTCGTTCCTCAGAGTAACCGTCAAAAGAAAAGAAGAATCATGCTCTTTCGTCAAGAAAACATCCTCGTCTTCAAATATGACGCGGAAGAGCTCTGGGTTCAGCCTTGGGGCCCCAACGCCTTCCGCGTGCGGTCCACAAAGTCGAGCATGATGCCAACCGAGGACTGGGCCCTTCTCCCAGCCCAACCGATCGAACCCGAGATACACATCTCGAACGACAGCGCCGTCATCACCAACGGAAAGGCCAAGGTGCAAATCTCAAGCCTAGGCAAACTCATCCTCGGCAACACCAGCGGCACAGTGTCTATCGAGGAGTATGTCCGCAACAGGCGCGATCTGCTGGATCCCAAAAGCAGCGCCATTGAGGTTGAGGCGCGCGAGTTCAAGGGCATCCCCGGCACCGACAACTTCCGTCTCGCCATGCGATGGGAGAGCCCCGACCCGGACGAAAAGATCTTTGGCATGGGTCAGTATCAGCAGCCCTGGCTCGACCTCAAAGGCCAGGACATCGAGCTGGCCCATCGCAACTCGCAGGCCAGCGTCCCGTTCGCTCTCTCGTCGCTCGGATACGGCATCCTTTGGAATAATCCTTCCATCGGGCGTGCCGTGTTTGGAAAGAACATTACCACCTTTGAGGCTTTCTCAACAAAGGTCTTAGACTACTGGATTGTGTTTGGGGACTCGCCGGCCGAGATAGTCGAGAGTTATGCCGGTGTGACGGGCAAGGTTCCAATGATGCCTGAGTACGGGTTGGGATTCTGGCAATGCAAACTTCGTTATCAATCCCAGGAAGAACTGCTCGAAGTTGCACGGCAGTATAAGTCGCGCAATATACCCCTCGATCTCATCGTGGTCGACTTCTTTCACTGGCCCAAGCAAGGAGAGTGGAAATTTGACCCTACGTACTGGCCTGATCCCGGTAAGTTGTATTCTTTGCCCGTGAGGGACCTTTTCGGAGTGTTACGGTCGAGGAGAGGAAACAATCTGATCTTGAATAGACGCCATGGTTAGAGAGCTCAAGGACATGGGCGTTGAGTTAATGGTGTCAATATGGCCAACGGTCGACAAAAAGTCAGAGAACTACCACCACATGCTTGAACACGGGTATCTCATCCGTACTGACCGCGGTGTGCGCACCGGCCTCGATTTCGAGGGCGAGACGATTCATATCGACATGACAAATCCCAAGGCACGGGAGTGGCTTTGGTCGGTCATCAAGAGGAACTACTTCTCAAAGGGCATCAAGACCTTTTGGCTAGACGAGGCCGAGCCTGAGTACACGGTCTACGACTTTGATAACTACCGGTACTTCCTTGGATCCAACTCGACTATCGGCAATGTCTATCCCGTAGAGTATGCTAAAGGCTTTTACGAGGGACAACAGAGCGAAGGGCAAACCAACATCGTCAACCTGGTCCGCTGCGCTTGGGCCGGCAGTCAGAGATACGGCGCCCTAGTGTGGAGCGGTGACATAGCCTCGTCATGGTCCAGCTTCCGAAACCAGCTGGCAGCCGGTCTCAGCATGGCCATCGCCGGCATACCCTGGTGGACGACCGACATTGGGGGCTTTCACGGGGGTGACCCCAACGACCCCAAGTTCCGCGAGCTCTTTGTGCGATGGTTCCAATGGGGTGCTTTCTGTCCCGTCATGAGGCTCCACGGCGACCGGGAGCCGAGACAACTCCAGCAAGGTACTACAGGCGGTGCTACCTGCTGTAGCGGCGCAGCCAACGAGGTGTGGTCGTATGGACCTGAGGTCTATGATATTTGCCGCAAGTATATCCAGGTTCGCGAGAGCCTGCGGGACTATACACGACGGCTGATGATGGAGGCCCATGAGAAAGGAAGCCCAATCATGAGGCCACTGTTTTACGAGTTTCCGGGGGATAAGAGGTCGTGGGAGACCTCAACCCAGTACATGTACGGGGACAGGTACCTCGTCTGCCCAGTGTTGGACCCTGGCGCCCGCACTCTCGACGTTTACCTCCCGCCCTTGGAAGATGGATCAGAGTGGACTCACTTGAACGGCGGTGAGACCTACTCTGGAAGCCAAGTTGTCAAAGTTGCTTGCCCACTAGATGAGATGCCAGTATTTATGAGGTAGTGGCCATTGATTGGACAATAACAGGACAACACGAGATAGTACACCGTTACGCTATCAAAGTAGCTTCAAGGTTTCTTGGACTTTGGATAAACAGGCGAGTTTTCTCATCCATATATAGACTCATCCAAATCATGTCCTACATCCCTCCTTCTCTCTCCCGATGAGGCGCATTCTACTGGTGTGGCCTGAATTAGAGATTCCAGAATCGCGCCGAACGAGTTGCTTATACCCCATCGGTTTGCTGGACTTTGTGCTAGCCTTGACATTCGTCTGCCTTTGCCAGACAATAACCGCGATCCCTCCTGTAGAATCTTTCGAGGGGCTCCAATATTGCAGATGTTTCCTACTCGAAGCAAGTTTGCTGACATCTTGTGCCCTAGTCTTACATACGTCTGCACCATTTCGTCGTCACAAGGCCGATCGAGGTAAATAAAGTATAGTTCCGGCTCCTCATCCGACTCGACACCGGCTGTTGACATGCTGTCCTCTCTTTCGCCTGAGTCCGGGACTCCACTTGATGACCGAGCCCTGGGCTCTTGCTGGTCTTGTTGGTGCACTGCGGACACCGTGGACACGCTGTACACCCAGAGACACAGGGTGGCCACATAAACTGCGAAAGGTTCTAGAATGTCGTTGACGCTATATCGACGGACATACCATAGAACGGCCCCGGCGTGGACGAGTGAGAGCCTCGCCTTGAACTGATCGGCAACAGCCCATTTGCGTAAATGACCACATGCCTCCTTATACTTGATCTTATCAAAGCTTCCACCTGAGCTTCTTACATCAGACAACGCAGCCACGTATTGCATGTGCTTGATTGGGGTCAGAAGCAGCAGCCGCGAGAGATGGAGGTGCAAAATAGTTGGATGTTCCAGTCCACCCGCCCTTGCCACAGTTCCATTTGCGTACCAATGCAGTATATCGAGGCAGTCGCAGGCGCTGTTTCTCCATTTCGACATGATGGGCAGCGCTGGTGGCCATGTTTCGGCAACAGACTGAAGAGTTGAGCGGGATTCGATTCTGGCATTGGGTACCCAGTTCGACAGTCGAGTCTGGTACTGAGTCATGGCCTCCCTCGTCCTTGCGAGTATCGCGTAGATGAGTAACAGGTAGCCGAACTCGCCGAGGTGTGGCGGTAATCGCTTCTCCATGTATAGGATTTCGATTGCTTCGGGCATTGGACCTTGGGTGAATGGTATCAGCATACTTGGTCGTATAGTGACTTGAATGATCCTAACCAGGTTTGTTCTTACTGTTGATCTCCTCCAAAGTCGGGGGTTCCCAGAGTTGTTCAGTGCATGGCAAAGGTGAGGAGACATCCGCAAGGTGTATGAGGGGCTGGCAGTTGAATTCGAAGACAAAAATGCAGTCCAGGAGCTACGCATCCGTCAGCAGAGTTGATAATCACCACCGTCTGTCACTCCAATTACTAACCCATGTCATCATTCCTGTGCGGATCTTAGCTTGGAAGTCTGACCATCGCTCTGCCTGAAGTTCCGGTGGAGAAGTGTCTTTGAAGCCGGACTCTCGCATGGATAAAAGGTTTAAAGCCTTGCACTGCTCCACGATGTGATGTCGATCAGCCATAGCCCGGTGTACCAGATTTTCCCTACCACTTTGGACCATCCAAATGAGATTGAGGATGCTAGCTTGAAGAGTTGGTAGACCAAAGCGAACACAGGTAAAGGTCTGTCCTGATGGCCGCCAGAAAAGCTCGTGGTCATCTTGAGGGGGTGAGGAAATGCAGAACACCATGTGTGCGTTAACCATTTCGAACATTACGTCCCGCCACCCAAGACTCTGAGCCTCCGGGCAGTACCAGGCACCGACGGCTGAGACGGCGAGAAGCAGAACCCAGTCATCTGACTGCAGTATCGGGCGTCTGGTACTTGTAGAAAACCTGCTCTTCTGAACAAATGGGTAGGAGGGATGGAATTTCTCAAAGTAAAGCTTGACGAAACGCTGAATGTGCGGCAACGGAGGCATTGTACTCAGCGCAAGGCCGAGCGCTTTAATGTGAGGGATTGACTGCACTTGTAGTATCAAGTCATCGTAGACAGATTCAATAATGAAATCTTCCCCAGCTGATAGCATAGTTCCAGTCGTGAAGCCCGTAGAAAGAGGACTGGCTGGATGGTTGGGGGCGCCTGTACTTCTATCAGAAGGAGACACGCCCGCTGCTGACTGTGTCTCGGTCAAGCAGCCACTGAATGGGGCCCTCGCGGCCGCGCCATCGACATAAAGTCTTCCCTCGGTCACCCTCGAAGCTCTTGAAGAGGTCGAGCTTTTAGTAGACACTGAGCGGGATTGTTCCATGTCCACGGGTTCCCCGTCCTGTTGCTCAGGCAAGATCCAAGAGCCGTGTTCGACGAGAGGTCTCTGTATTTGACTTGAGTAGTCCTGCGGTGGAGTGTCTGGAGAAAGAGCGGTTTGAGAGAAACCCAGGGCAAACTCGAAGTTGCCCAATGCCATGCCGTTGCCGGATGTTGCGATAAGCTGACTATCCCACTCTGGCACTTCTTGATACTGAGGTGATAGCCAATTCAGCGCGGACATACTTAGCACGGGTTCGTGAAAACCTGAGCCAAGCGCAACGTTGTTACTGTCGACTGAACGAAAGGCCGCACCAGTTGGCCCCAGTGGAAAGCCCGTGTTGCTCGCCAGGTTGATGGTTGGTGCCCAGATAGCTTGGTCAGATGTCGAAGGCACACTCAGATCCATGGTTGAGTTCTCAGCGTCTTGTTCATTACTGGGCCTGGGCGCTCTCGACTGCGGTGCTGGGTGCCCAAGGTCAATGGGGTCGGGGTTTTGGGCATCACGGCGGTCTGCGGAAGCTTTGCGCTTCCTTTGCACGGGATAGGCGCATTCGAGATTTTTCGCGTGGCATCGCCTGCAGGGTGACCCTTTAGAGCACCGGACCCGGCTGGCAGCACACTCACGACAGGCTCTGGTGGAAACGCCAGCCAGGTCGGAGGCGCTCTGCTCATGGGATGAGATGTGTCGTTGGAGGACGTCCAGACGTGAGAAGGACTTGCTGCATTGAAGGCACTGGTATGGCTTCTCACGGGTGTGACTGCGACTATGACGCGTCAAGTGTTCCTGGCGCGCAAAGGTGCAATTGCAGATGTCGCACTTGATCTGAGTCTCGACCATGGCGTTGCGCGACCGAGATGCACGTCATACCTG
Organism: Fusarium vanettenii 77-13-4; assembly: GCF_000151355.1. Classification (NCBI taxonomy): domain Eukaryota; kingdom Fungi; phylum Ascomycota; class Sordariomycetes; order Hypocreales; family Nectriaceae; genus Fusarium; species Fusarium vanettenii. The sequence continues at coordinate 899,619 of NW_003315873.1, read as the reverse complement.
GGCATTTGAGTTAACTCATGAGTTTCGACCCTTTTAACTTACTCATATGAGTTACGGCCTAGCCATAACTCACTCATGAGTTTAACTCAGACTTATGAGTTAACTCACGAATAATAATCATGTGACGTCGCTAGCTTCCCAAATAGGAGTTAGTGATAAAAATCTATGGTATTGAAGTATAGAAAATCGTCGCGCTATTTAATATCACTAATTTCTATATTAATATCCTTATTAGCAATATCTAGGTCGCATATTAGCCCTAGTCTACCGTGCTAAGTCCCGATAATATGCCTATTTCGCATCTAGTTACCGAGATACTTAACTTCCTGCAGCCGCTCGCACGTCATCGAGAGCCGGTCCTATGATGCGGTCCTACGAGCGCCTAAGAAGGTCCTTTCTGGCTCTGCCGACTAAGGGCTTATCGAGAGTATATCGATGGCCATATGGCTAAGGCGTGGAAGCTGCCGTCGTTGTTTAATGCGATACTATTACTCTAGAGGTTTGTAATCGATCTTAATAGCCGGAGAATTAATAAATGCATCTAGGTTATTGCCATCGGTTAAAAGAGCCATCTCGACCTCTATCTCCTATAGTAATAGCTGTAGCTACGAAGGCGGCTTTCCTAGCGCAGCTAGGATATCCTCCGGAGTAGTTTCTATATCTCTATCGATATTGATATTATATTCCTCCTCCTATATTTACCGGACTCTCATAATCGCTAGATTAATCCATATACTCTTCTAGTTTTTATCTAAGTATGCTTTTCGATAGCGTAAATCGAGGAGCAGAGCGGCGACATAAACGGGAGCCTTATTAGATAGTATATAGTATTTATTAAGTATAAACTATCCTATCTCGATAGAGTGGAGCATATAGCTATTATGGAACTCTGGGGTCGAGTAGTATATCTAATAAATTAGCCAAAGGCTATCTCTTTAATGGAGCTAGACCTTACCTTTACTTTCTCAAAGTGGGCGAGAAGACTATCTATCAGCCGCAGCGTACTACAGAGGCTCGCTTTATTGCCTTTTGTTATTAAAGTTGCCTCGGTAAAGGGCTAGAGGAAAGTATGCGTTTTCGATAGTATATCCTAGTCGGCGCCTATTAAAAGATAAGCATAGCCGATGTCCTTATTATAGTCTACCATAAACTAGACGATCTGTGCCTTCTTATCGAGGGCGATACTAATAACTTTATACTATAAAGACCACTGTGTTGCGTTATTAATCCCGAGACTGCGACCCATAGCTTCGCGCTAGTTATCACTATGGATTAAAGCGCTTCGGAGCCAGACTGCGAGATAGTGGAGCTTCTAGAGAGTATTAATACCTTCCCATCCGCTAAATTCTACTCGCTAAGTAGTTCTCTCTCTCGTCGGAGGTCTCTGCTGTCTTCCCTGGTTCTCCTCATGTGTCTGATCTACTATAGTATCGGATCCCGAAGGCGTATTCTCATTTAGAGCAGTAAAGAAGGTTTCGATAGACTACGCATTAGCGATGTTACCGGCGGTATTAAGGGCAGCGCATAGGGCTTCTTTCGAGCACGCGAGAAGGAACGCTTAAAGGGAAAGGTTAATAATATGGCCGAAATAGCGGACACGGCGGCGGATAGGATCGAAGATAATCTACATGAAACTTAGCTAGTATAGCCATAGAAAATTTATCTTTACTTACTCCTTGCTCGTAAAGTAGCTTCTTTAATAAAGCTTCTAGGCAGGTCTTGTTCGAGGATGCGTTATCCCCAGTATAATAACCAACGCGTCGAATTTCGAATCGCCCCAAGATATCAGCAATCAGGCCGGCCTAGGACTCGCCAGAGTAGTCTTTTCGACACTCTAGCAGCCCTAGAAGCGCCTTTCGAAGTTTATAGCCCTTATCGACCTACTATCCGCATACTGCAAGCATACCGTGTCGGTGTGGTGATATCTAGAGATTAGATGAGATGTGAATCATCGAAATGGCAGATTAAAGGGACTCGGCCAACTGAGTAGCATAGAACTCATAGCTAGCTGAGATATAGCGCATCACTATACGTCGGGAGGTAATCAGACTATCCTCGATGGCAGGATTATATGCTAGAGCTAGATCCTTTAGCTTATCCCACTCAACTATCGAAAAGGCCACCCTGCGATGTATGAGAAGGCTGATGAGAGCTTCGATGTAAGCCTGTCGATTAAAGGCATTCCGCAATGCCGCTTCGGATAGCGTAATCGATGATGTGATATATAAGTCGAGCGATTACTGAGATTGATTCTGCCGGCTAGAGAGCCCGATTAGATATGGATAATTAGTCCTTATGTGGCGCCTCGCATTGCCCTTATAGCTATCCTTCCATGGCTTCGTCGTATAGTATAAGCAGATATATAAAGTGCGAGGCTTCGCCTTCTCTCTAGTGAAAAATCTCTTAATATTGATGAAGTCGGGGGCGGAAGAGGGTATACTCGGTACGGACGATGCTTCGGATGCTATGGCGATGGTTTGATAGTATAGATAATGGATCGAGGCGATGAAAGTATCTACCGATAAATCGTACTAGTAACTGCAGTAGTTACTCGGAAGACTTTTTTAAAGATTCTGAATATAGAGGTGTCATGATTTCTGATGGATCTGGATCATAGGGATAGAAGCTCTTGATTTCTCTATCTAATGAGTAAAAAGTAGATCGGTTTCTTATACCCAAGATGAATTAGGCATCCGGGGCCGTTGTATTGAAGAACTTGCTTTTTGGGAGACATAGGTGATACCAAACTCTGACGGGAAGTCCGGACTTCCGGGCTGCCGGTCTGAATAGCCTGTCTGAACAGATGGAAGACCTTCCTTCCGGTTGATCAAATGTATGACCCTTTGGTCTGTTGGATGTGATAAGAGGGGTTGCGATAGATTAGGTTAGATTATATAAAGCGGGCCAATTAGACGCTAGGAACGCCGTTATGAGTTTATGAGTTAACTCATGAGTTTTCAGCGATAACTTAGACTCAACTCATATGAGTTTTATGAGTTAGAGTTATGAGTTAACTCATGAGTTAGGTTTGAGTTAACTAAAATGCCCAGGTATGATGCACGTCGACCCGCGAGGTTGCATAGCAATCAGAAGGCATGAGACATGGAATCGTGATAATCGAAGGCGAAGAGGTACGAGGGCAGCCTCGCCATGAGAGAGACGTATGTGTGTGCTAGTCAGTGTGATGAGACTACGTTGGTGGTTGTCGAGATGAAGTTGGCTAGAATCGCGTGAGCGGCGGACCTGCACCATGACCGCGGGGAAGCCAACCCGGCAGTCATTGGCGGGGTCGCAGTTTCCCCAGATGGAACTGAACTGGTTGCTAGGCCATTGGGAACATCCAGCCAATCCGGGGAAACTCAAGACATCAGCCACCATGAGGGAATAGCTCTTTAACAAGTTAATAGTTTTAATAAACTTTCGTATTACGTAGGCATAAAGAAATCAGACTTGGTATCAACCTAATGCTCTTTTCTTTCTTCACGGTGGGTAATCATCACTGTCCAGCAAGGGTACCTGCCATGCCGTGTGGGGCCCCCGCCGGAGATCGCCCATCAACCTCCGGTGGAGAGAGGCCGCTCCGGCGGGGGACCATACGACCGGCCTCGACATGGAGCTCAGCTGAGCCGGGTAAACAGGCCAAATGAGAGCATGGCATGGTATGAACCGTTGACCCATCCATTTGACTCTCATCCCCGCAATGCCTAATGCGCGGAGAACCGGGGTTGTGGGGTGGTCCGACTGGATGGTTAGTGTGCCTTTCCCAGAGGAGGGTAAACGCTGAGAACCAATTGCACGAGATACTTCACCCCTGACATTCATGCCCACCGCTTAAATAGAATCCTTTCTTCCCTCATGTGGATTGCTTCTATCACCACAATCACAGCATTCTGCGGACACATTGACACTGCTATCCACTTCACCATGGCTCTCACCGACGACAAGGTGACCAGGGTCAGCCAAGATGATCACCCTCACGACTATCACGACACCAAGGACCTGGCCATCGCCAAGCAGGCAGCCGAGGAAGAGCATCGACTCACCTTTGTCGAAGCTATCCGGCGATACCCTATGGCCGTCATGTGGTCCGTCCTACTGTCGACCTCCATCATCATGGAAGGATACGACATCGTCCTGATCTCCTCCTTCTTCGCCCAGCCCTCCTTCAGAGAGCACTACGGAGAGTACATTTCCGAGTCCAACACGTATCAGATCACCGCCTCCTGGCAAAACGGCCTCAGCAATGCCGTCAGCGTGGGGACCATCATTGGCGCCTTTGCCAACGGTTTCTTCACCCACAAGTTTGGTTACCGCAAGGTCCTCCTCGCCTCGCTCGTCGCTATCTGCGGTTGCGTCTTCATCTCCTTCTTTTCTCCCAACCTCCCCGTTCTATTGGTCGGACAATTCCTCTGCGGCATTCCCTGGGGAGTTTTTGCCACCATGGCCCCGGCCTACGCATCCGAGGTCTGCCCCATGGTCCTACGTGGCTATCTCACTGTCTATGTGAACCTCTGCTGGGCCCTTGGTCAGCTCGTATCCGCCGGGGTGCAGGCTGGGTTCTCTGATAGGCAAGGCCAATGGTCTTACCGTGTTCCGTTCGCTATCCAGTGGGCTTGGCCAGTTCCCCTTTTCATCGTGCTCTGGTTCGCCCCTGAATCTCCTTGGTACTTTGTCCGCACTGGAAACTATGACGAAGCCGAAAAGTCTGTCACTCGCCTTGGCTCTACGTCCAAAGGCGTCAACGCCAAGCAAACCGTCGCCATGATGATTCACACCAACGAGATTGAGAAGTCTATCGACCAAGGCACTTCGTATATCGATTGCTTCCGCGGGGTCGACCTCCACCGAACTGAGATCGCCTGCATGGCATTTGCCGCTCAGCCCTTTTGCGGTTCGGCCATGGGCGGCACTCCTACATACTTCTTCGTTCAAGCCGGCCTTCCCGAGTCAATCTCTTTCCGCATGTCCGTGGGTGGACTCGGAATTGCTTCTGTTGGCACCGTTATCTCCTGGTGGTTGATTCACCCCTTTGGCTGCCGGACCCTGTACCTCTGGGGTCTCGGTCTCCTAACTGCCATTCTTCTAGCCGTCGGCTTCATTAGCGTCGGGGCTAGTAACTCGGAAGGTGGTAACTACGCGCAGGCCAGCATGATGCTTCTGTGGCTTGGCGTTTACTACTTAACTGTCGGTCCTGTCTGCTACGCCATCATCTCTGAAGTTTCCTCGACCCGCCTCCGGAACAAGAGCATTTGCCTCAGCCGTATTGTCTATTATGTGGCTCAGATCATTTGCAACGTCATCAACCCGTACATGCTGAACCCCACCGCCGGTAACTGGCGTGGCAAAACTGGTTTCTTCTGGGCGGGGTGTGCCTTTGTCTTCTTTGTATGGACCTTTTTCCGTCTTCCAGAGACTAAGGATAAGACCTTCGAAGAACTTGATATTTTGTTTGCTCACGGCGTCAAGGCTCGTGAATTCGCCCAGTACCGCGTCGACGCCTACGCTGAAAGCGGCGATGTTTTGACCAAGGAGGGCTGAACACCCGGCTGTTGTACCCGACGATTAGTCAAAGTGAAGGGCAACCATTTGCCTGCGGCGAACAAATGTGATGTGCGGGCCATTGACTATCGATCATTCGTCATTATCCCTTCTGTACTCCAACTCTATAGCTTCGCGTTTTTGAACTTGTTCTTCATCTCTATTCTATTGCTTAAAGACCTCTCCTGTCTGAGACGGATCATCGTGACTGTGAATCCGTATGCCCTTGACATGATTTGATAGCCCTGCATGCACCTTGGTTTTGCCCGTGGCTCTCGGATGGAACTAAAAGGAGATCAAAGATAAAAGTGGGAAATGGTAGATATCTCTATCCGTATTCGTGGGCTTAACACAACTTTCTACATTAATTGATGATGGAAATCATCCCAATCCTAGACGCACTCCAGATCTGATTTGTAATTTCAGGAGCAACGAAGAGGAATCCATATAAACGCCCGACAACCTCAAGACAAACCCCAAGGAAACCCCCACGTCAACAATGTTTAAGACCGACCTGCCGTAGCATTTTATCCGGGGAAAATATAAAAGAAGCCAATAAACAACCCCTGCATCTGATCCCGAGCAACGCGAGAAGACCGAAAAGACCGAGCAAGCTTTGACACTCCCACAAAAACCTCGACAAATCAGATTGGGAACCGAGGCTAAACGATCAGCCCACACCACCCTTGATCCTCTTGGCGTTTCGTCTCGCCTTGACGATCCGAGATTTGAGGTGACGCGGATTGCGATGCTTGTTTTTCTTTTGGACACGTTTGAATCCTTTCAAAGACTGCTTTGTCTTGTTTGAAGTTGTTCAAAAAGATAAGAGCAAGCTTCCTCAATACTAGCAAGTCTCCCTCTCTCGTCTAGAGCATACCAAACACAACACACCCTTTGCTCGTCTAGAAGCCAAGACATCGTCCGTGGATCTGATTTGCGCTCGTATATCAATAATCCTTGGCTCATCATCATTAATCCCTACCTCGCCTTACTGCGCCTCATCTCGCTACCCACAACCTTACTTGACCCATACCATCCTTTCCTCCTCGTCACCCCACAAGTCGCTCTTGGCGAGGTTTTAAGCCCGCTATCTCCTGGGACACGTCTTTTTTAAAGCTGAGCCTCCCCCAGAGGGTTTGACATTGAGCTTACGTCGTCATCGTTCCAACTGTTGTCTTTTACAGACCGGCCATGTCGACAAACACCACGTTACCGCCCGGCTATGAGCCCCCGAGCTACGCGACATGCGACAAAGTGACCGATCGCTGCCCTGTTGAGGCCTCCCTCTATGGCGACTACTTTAGCCTCGGAGGCTGCGTCTTCTTCGTTGTCGCATATGGAATCGCTCTCGTCGCTCAGGTCTGGCTTGGGTTCAAGGGCCGTACCTGGTCGTACTCCATCTGGCTCGCTATCGGCACACTCTTTGAGCTCATAGGCTACGCCGGCCGCGCCGTCATGAGCCAAAACCCCTGGGTGTATAATGCCTTCGTCATCCAGCTGGTCTTGCTTATCCTCGGTCCTACGCTCGTCGCAGCCGCCATCTCGGTTACCTTCAAGCACCTCGTTCTCTGGTACGGACGGCAATACAGTTTCATCAAGCCGGTCTTGTATCCCTGGGTTTTCGTCGGCAGCGATCTCTTCTCGATCGTCATCCAGGCTGCCGGTGGTGGTGTCTCGTCTGTTGCTACTGGAGGAGAAGAGACAAACCAGAGCTTGCTTGATGCAGGCTCGTCCATGCTCATCGCCGGTGTTGTCTTTCAGATGGCCAACATGATCTTTTGTGGTGGCCTCATGCTCTTGTACATCTGGAGAAGACATCGCGCCATCAAGAATGGTTCTGCAAGGCTACAATCATCCGCCGGTGAACTTGGATCTACCGACGATTCGACTGGTGCCATCCATACGAGGGCAAGCGACAAGAAGACAAAGACCTTCGTTTATGTCATCACTGTGGCGTACGTTGCCATTATCATTCGTTGCATCTACCGGTAGGCCCTCCTCTGCCTCTCGTATTGACATTTAACTGACATGGCTATAGTATCCCTGAAATGGAGATGGGATGGGGAAGCGACCTCATGCAAAACGAAACCACCTTTATGATCCTCGACGGTGCCATGATTCTCACCTCTGTGTGGCTTCTCACAATATTCCACCCACACTTCTACTTCCCATTCTTGAGCAAAAAGTCCAAAAAAGAAATGCCTGTGGACAAGCCTCAGGAGGGGGTGGGAACACCAGAATCGCATGAAATGGGGGCGGTACTGAACAGAGAGGACGACACAAAGAAGTGAGCAGCCCATACTGCGGGGGACTTAGGGGTTAAGAGTCAATGTTGAGTTGTGGAAAACTGGTCAAATTCGTGAAGAGAATCTTGTTTCGGATCGGATCGGGTCGCTTAATAGGCAGACAGCACATACGTAGAACCTTTCATGTTAGAGCTTTCCAGATGAACCTTGTAGAATAAAACTCAGCGTAACTTGTTCGATTTCAATTCAATTTACATTTCCTCAAGTTTCATAGCTCCCAACTCCCATAAAGATTAGTTCCACGCTGGTGGCCAATTTGTTCTGAAATCATACTCATTCGGCTGGGACACAGCCTTGGTGTCCACGCCATGCATTTCAGGGGGAAACCGACAGTCTGGGCGAACACAAACCGGATAACGGCAGGAGTGCCCGGCAATGCAATGCGGGTCGTCGCACTTCAACCCATTACGGCACGGTAACCCTCGGCAGATGGAGCGAAGGGCATCCTTCTGGTCGCTGGTCAGCACCTTTTCGTGATCGTGAATGCATGTTCCTGGGGCGGCGCATTTCCCAAGTAGATAAAAGTTGTTGCAGAGCTTCCAGCCTCTGACTTGTTGATAGGCTTCGTTTGAAAAGACTGGTAGGGGTGGATCGACTCGATCACCGTTTTTGTTCCGAAGGATGGGTGAGGCCTCGATGGGAGATGTCGAACGGCGTCGTTTCTGAGGCCTGAAGCCATTATCAGGGATAGGCTGGATAGTTGGTAGCGAGATGCGGGGGAAGGACGGCTTGTGAAGTGTTTGACTTGCAAACACGTTGACAAAAGAGCAGGTCTCAAATTGGTCGGCAATTTCCTTAAGTTCTCGGGCAAAGCTGGGCCCTTCGATGAGGGCAATCCTTTCTTGAGAGTCCTTGTCTCCAGCGTACTTACCGAGGAGACGAGCGTATCCGTTGTCGGCTGAAGCTCCTAAAATGATTCTCCTGCAGTGAACATTGTCAAAGTGATGTTGGAAGACAGCTAGGGAAAGTTAGCACTTCGTCGTCGCCGCCATGGGTACGGAACATACTTTTAATTTTATAATCTGCGCATTCCTTGCCGCTGCCAGCATCGAGGTAGTCGAACATTGGGTCGACAATGTTGAACCCAGAGACAAACGCGTACCAGTCTAGAAGACTCGATACAACGCCGTTGCCCTCGTAAGTGGCTCCTAGACCGCGCATGTTGGCATAGATATGGGTGATGATTGCTCGGCGAGAGTAGGCAGGCCACTGGGCCTTGATGGCTTCCTTGAGCGCCTGTGCAGCTCTTTTGCCGCCGGCCGTGCCTTGTCGGACGAACTCATCTAGAAACTGCGTCTTGTTAATTGGGCGTCCTTGAAATGGAACGCTCAACTTGCCGGCATGCAATCTCCATCAATAAGGACAAGGATATAACTGTTCACATCCTGCAACTGTCAGCCTCATGACAGACTCGCCTATCAAGACTTGACGTACTTGTTTATGAATGAGCTCCCACTTCTCCTTCTGAGCCTGGTCAAGAAGTGAGTTGCTGATCTCAAGCCGACGAGACTGATTTTCAATGGTTTTAAATAATTCCTGGAAAAGGTCAGCAAGACGACGCCAATCTGAAGAAAGGAGCACGCGGCCTTACTTCAATAAGTGCTGCCTTCTGATCATCCTGAGCCTTGCAAGACTCCCACACGTCCTTGAGTCGGCCAAGACTCTCAGGGGTCGCCATCGCTTCAGTTTTTGCATGTACCGACAAGCTTGTCAAGACACGCCCACTGCGCGACAAGCCGGATGCTGGTCTGTTCAAGGGCGGCTGGCGGGTGCTAAGCTGTGACGCTTCGCGAAAAGTGCTCTTTGTTGTCTTTCTAAGCGGTTGCGTTGATGAACAGAAGGAGAGAGAAGGTGGTGGGTCATTATGTGGTGCACGGGCGGCCTATCATTAGTCAGCCCCCTGGGTATTTTTTTCGGGGTGATAGAATCATAGAACCCGCTGGCTAAGGTGATGAAAGCTGAGGCTTACACCAAGTGCACAAAGAAAAACACTAGTGCCAGAGAAATTTATTAAGTAAAAAAGCAATTTCTAAGCTAGGAACCCTTTTATTTAAAATGAGAGAGGCTGATTTTAAAATGAGGTAATTTTAAAGTCACGCAACGTAATTTAACAGCTGTAAACCGAGTCACATGCCTTTGACACTAAGCTACTCTCAGAAACTTATAATAATATCCCCTCCGTGTCCTGGACAGCAAGCATTTCCCAAACTCTTCACAATCAGGTTCTGAATTACCTCTTGGTCATACAACTTGAATGCATCAACTCACAGTCAGTAGAGAATAAGCATCTCAAGACTGATTACTGTTGCTGAATCACCACGACAGGAAGCAGGCTGAACAAGCTGCATATCACTGGACAACTTGTGTCAGTGATTGTCTGCCTTGAAAGCATCATTCTAACATCATTCTGCCTAAGGGACGTCAAAGAGCAGCCACAAACAGATCCTGTAATTTGCCAAAGTGCACAAAGCGCACATGTCTCTCTTTGGCTTGAGACTAGGCAGCTAAGCATAGCTGGTGACTACATGGTCCAGCCTGGCGTGCCTTTCCAGAGATACTACCAACACATAAGCACTAGCGAATTCGACTGCGACCGCCATGGCCGCCTCTACATAAGGAAAGCAAATAAACTGACTTCAGACGCCAGGCAAGGCTCACCCCAGCTCGGCTCACACCGAGGCCGATTGACCGACGGGGAGAGCCGTAAATTGTACGGGAAGTACGTGCGGGAAAAACAAAGAAGTTATCCTTTGCCGTGACGCTAAGTTGTTGTAACTAGCCGCTCAATTCTTGACAGCCTCATGAACAACGTATGTTCGACACTCAACACTCTCTCGGTCGAAATAATCCACAGTTGAAGAGTTCACGGTCTTCTGGCTCAGTTAGCCCATCAAGGGCCGGGCTACAACTATAATAAAGAACAGATGGTTGAAGAGTTCACAAAAGCCGAGCGAGGGATCCGGGAGGCAACTACTTCCTTTGAGTCAAAGCTATAAACAAAGTATTCATATCCGACGTCTAGGCAAATATGCAATAAAACTTATGCCCCGGGTCAGCTGTCACGTCAAAGTCGACTCCTCTTAGTTTAAGAAGCCGACCTTTGTATGAACAAGGCCCTCTTACGGGATGGCGGGGACATCAGCTACCACGAAAAGGTCTTTGTAGATCGACTTTAGAGGTCGCCAGGCGTGAATGACTCGGAAGCGCCCCTTCATCAGCTCGTTGGCTTGGGGGCCAAGGTCAAAGCGTACGCCCTCGACAGCCTTTCCCAGGGCTAGGTCGACGTGGACCAGTAGGAGAGGACCCTGGGCGGTCTTTCCTGGCATGAGGAAAGGTTTTCGCGCAATGGGGTCGAAGACGCGAACATAACTAGCGCCGGTTCTTTTGAGCCAAAGTGTCAACGTGGGCTTGCGCGTATCCCGCTATCAATACTTTGTCTCTTTCAGAGAGTTACTCTTGCTTGATGGCCTCTGGGTTAGAAACTCTGTCTCCTTGGTCTAATAATAGAAAAAGGAGAATACATGCTCATCGAGGTTGTACTCATGTTTATCACCCACAAGGTCATGAACCGTGACGGACAACGCCTCTGCCCACCTCATACTGCTCGGGTCTATCACTGCGATTCAAGGATATAGTAGTCTATGCCCGCATGTCCCGTTTTCTCAAGACTCGCCTTTTCGCCGCGTGCATGATTCTTTGAGACAGGTTATGCTTGGTGCCCCAAACTTACTTTGGGAACGAAAGCCATCGTAACCTGTTTTATCACCCGAAAACGCAGGCGTAACGCATCCTCCATTCACATTCCATTTGTATTTGATCTATATACTTAGCATGACAAGCTGTGAGTCACTATAGAGACGGTTCTATCGCTCCATCACACCCCTTTGAACTAATCACATTAGGCCACAGCGCTCAATGATGAACGGTCGAAGACGCCATGCGTCAGACACGGCGATGGTTTGCAATGGTCTGATTCAAACGCATAACAGACCTCCTGCAATGACTTGGACAGGCCAAGTGAGCAGTTATTCCCGAGCTAAAGTTGTTCAGGCAGGATCCTTCAGCCGCAAACACTTATAAGAATACCCTCCTTCCAGGTTCTTCTTTCTCTCCTGAATAATCACCACTTACCAAGGCCAGTATACCTAGACATCTCACCTTGAGAACACTGCAAGAATGTGCCGTACTCTTTCCTACGTCTTGGAATGCACTGAATGTGGCCACCGTCAAACTATCGGTACATCCTTCCGTCAGGTGTGCAGAGATGCCGCTGAGGGAAAGGCCTGCATTCACCAGGTCTTGGAGCGCCCAGACAGACACATTTGCGGTCCATGTTTACTAGAGAAGGAAGAAGAGAAGGCAAAATTGGAAGCAACAAAGACAGAAGAAGAGAAGAATCGGGGCAATCAGAAGGAAGAGCCGAGATAGGCTCTTAGGGGTACCATCAATTTTATAGCAGCCAAGAGCATTAGTTGCTGATAATTTTACATCGATCTTTTGGTTCTTTTAACACAGCCTTCACCGCATTCGCCGGCGTTTCGTCAGCTGTTACTCCAAGTGGTTCGAACTAAAATGCTTCTGGGTTTGTCACTTTCATGTTCATGAGCTGTCAGTTATTGTTATATGGCATAACAAGCCAGGAGAACGCTTAATCTTCCCTACTTGATTGAGCAGGTTTCAGGTTTCCAAATTCTAAGATGATATGTTCTTGTACATGACTCCGGTGACGCTCTGTCTCCTGCGTTGGTTGTCAAAGCACCAAACATATTAGGGTTGTTGTATGATCTCAACAGTGTGTGATTGCAATACTTAACATGCTAGGTCGCAGCGCTTGATCGGTGATAGCCTTAGACATTGCTATCAGATACACTGGCATTTACTCAAGAGTTACTTGTGCATTCTTTGTGATTCAGGGGACACTTTATTTGTGAACCAGCGTTGCTCAAACTCATCTCTCGCCGTATTACAACCCGTAGCTCCATAGCATAATCAGGTGCACAAGCTCGCCAGCTTAGATTGTATCTAAATTGCGCGACTTGTTTTCGCAGTAATGATCAACACTCTTCTGAAGATTTTCCCACACCAAGTCTGAGTTTAACAGGTCAGTTCAGTATTCAGCAGCAAATTTGACACTTGCTCAGTCACAACGCAAACATGTATAATAGCAAACCTTTGATGGGTGCCAGGTACCATCTTAAATACTCAACACCAGCACGCATATTTTCCAGAATCCAAGTACGTTTATCCTCTCAGAAGAAGACTGCCAAGATGTGCTACACTGTTCACAACATCGTGGACTGTACCGAGTGCGGATACCGTCAGTGTCTCAGCAGGCCTATCCGTGTACCCTGCCCCCTTGCCATGCAGAATACGTACTGCGGTTTGCACGCACACTATCAAAGCCGAGATGAACACGTCTGTGGGTCGTGTCTGCAAGAGAAAAAGGAGAGGGAGGAGAAGGAAAAGAAGGAGGCGGAGAGGAAGAGAATAGAGGAGGAAGCGGCGGCAGCGAAGGAGGGGGAGGATGAAATCCAAGTACAGAATATCATGACACAGCTCGCTCGTTTCCGGCAGTGAAGGTATAACGCACAAGACAAGGTTGGTACGAGAGGACTTTGGATAATGCCATATATGATACTAGGTAAATAATTCGATCTCCCCAGAGATAGCTTTTTCCTTATCAAAAAGAGTGTATTTCTTGTAATGCTATTTGAGAGTTTACAGCCTGGTCCTCGCTCCAACACAGCACCTTCACTGATCGCAAAGCCACTGAGTTGGGGCAAATACCATCACTGGGATCTGTTTAAGCCAATCTGAGGCAGTTATACTGAACTAATCGGCCTGAACTTCCCAATGGCAAATTACGCCGCAATCGTCCCATGATTTTTCGCCAGGGAGCTCGAAAGATGTTGGCCGAGCGATATTGGGCTTCTTTCAAGCAATGTTCGGGTTCCGCAAAGAGGCACCCCTACAGGCGGCGAAACCCGTCCGACTGGACGAGCACCAGGAACAGGGCGAACAGGCTTGGCTTTTGATCTGTACATATAGCAATCAATGTTTTACTGCTCCTTGCGCAAGGAATATGTCTGACTTCAGTCATAGCCAACATTGCGGTTCATACTCTTGAGGAGTTGCCATAATGTCTATGAAAGCTCCTACAGCCAGGACACTAATTGAGATACACGCATCCCATCAACCGCATTCAACAACGATCAGAAAAGCGTACAGGCATTGTCCGTATCGGGGGCATCGGTTAATTGAGTTTCGGCGGATAGGAAGACCTCCGTCTTGGCTGCACAGTTTCCCTGAATCCGTGAAAGCTAGTTTCAGAGCGTTCCGCATTCTCCACTTCCTTTACAGCGAAAGAACGGCTAAATATTTGGCTTTGCTGCCGCTGAGAACGGCGTGAACGGTAAGCCCTCCCCGAAATTAGCTAACGGCCCGATTCCGCGCCCATAGCAACCTGGAAGCGGATCACGAACGATTGAATTCCTTCCCGTGCGGGTCCAGCTGAAGTAAAACCTTGGTTTCCTTATTCGGTTATCTTCAGAGCATTTGGACCCTCCTTGGTAGGATTCAAGACCGTCTCCCCGCGACTAAGAGCTCGGCCATTTAGACTCGAAGCCATCACCTCTTCTGAGTATCCTCTCCGCTCCTAATAACACCTCGATTCCAAGAATTCGTCCAGTGCCTTCAATAACGTTCTATGAATTGACTCGCTGTGTCACTTTCGAAACCACAAATATCCAAGCTCGACTTGCCTTGTTATACTACCAGAACAGCCAAGCCCGCGTTACAGCCATGACTTCGGTACGCACTTGACCCTCTTAGATTCACACTCCCGACGCAGCGCTGACAAGACTTGCAGTCGAAGCGATCTCGTGACGATTACCGAGAACGAGCATATGTAGCAGCTTCCCGCCGTACCGACCGAAACGTTAAGGCCCGCATGGAGTCCGCTCTAATGGCAAGCGAGATTCATAGGAAGCGCACCGGGAAACCCTTGCATATCACCGAGGATATCGTCATGGGCGATGCGCCATATGAGGAGGAGCAAGAGACTTGGCCGCGACCACAAACATATCCAGTTGTTCCCAAATCGAACACGAACATGGGTGTAGGAGTGGTATCAAAGGAGTCACTCGCTTCTGCCGTCTTTGCCAAGACAGAAGAGGAGTGGCGGGAAAGCGAGATTAACAGGTTATTCGCAGAGGCATTTCCGAATTTTGGCAAGCAATCTAAACTGCTCGTTCCTACAATCGTTCCTACAATACCGAAAGAAGACAAGCCACCCCGGGAACCTACGTCTCAGAACGCAGAGGGAGTAGACAAGCAGCACCAACATGAGCACCTGCAGAATGTCATCCCACCATATCAACCCGATGAGCAAACTGGCGACACACCATCAAGGCCCAGAGAAGACTCGCTCCTCGGGGAAACTCCGTCGCTACTCGGTAGTGATTCAGCAACCCTGACATCTTGCTCGCCATCATTCATACCGGATCTCTCAAATTTAGCTGCGATGCCTTCCGAGTTCTTCGATCCAAACATGACCGAAGGTTTATTCGCCAATGACTACAGCGCTATCGGAGAGGGATTCAACTTCAAGACAGATGATTTTGCCCATGACGGCGATGTCAACGAATGGTTGCAACACGTTTGCGACAGCGGCGACATGCTGGAGATGGCAGGTTGGGATTCTCAGCCTTTTGACGGGACGATGGATGACTGGTGGCCGATGCTCATAGATGACAGCGCTCAGCTAGTGACATCTACCCTTTAGAGGGTTAGGCGAAGTCATGGACAGCGCCGACATGATCGGTAATGGCGTTTCTGGGGCGGACATTGAAAAGCGATAGGGTTCAGGCTTAGTATACTTAATCATAATCACATTCTTTCCCATTTGCAAGTCTCTGAGAGGCTACATGCTTGGAGACCAATGGGGATGATCAAACATTTCGAGGAAGTGGTAGACTAGTTCGACTATCATGAGTATGAGTGGTCAAGGAGAGTTGAAATTGAGACCACCTCGGACTATGGGCCAATTGCGACTCACAAACCTGCCACACTAAAACTAGCAAATCAACGATGCTCAACCTCGATGCAACATCAATCTGTAAGTGCAGGGGGCATCGTGGGTCCCCAGCGATCAATTGCCGGTTTCACAATGTCCGTTCCCCGTGTCCGTGTCCGTGTCCGTCTCTCTCTACACCCATCTCACCCGAAAACACGACATTTTCGTTTCTTCCACATACCTCA
This sequence comes from Fusarium vanettenii 77-13-4, assembly GCF_000151355.1. Taxonomy (NCBI): domain Eukaryota; kingdom Fungi; phylum Ascomycota; class Sordariomycetes; order Hypocreales; family Nectriaceae; genus Fusarium; species Fusarium vanettenii. The sequence continues at coordinate 883,516 of NW_003315873.1, read as the reverse complement.
CATGTGCCTCTTCTGCCTCGCTTAGAGATAACAAATCATGGGGACTCCTGCAGTTTACTCGTCTCTCGAAAAAGAGGACCGGCCCGAGAATGCTGCTCGCCAAGACGCCAACCACCGTCCTCCTGCACCTACGGTCGAGAACGACGCCACAAAGGGCTTGTACAAGCTTGACAACTACTTGAAGGCCTACATCATCATCTTGGGCGTGTACCTCTCTGCCGCTCTGTTTTCTGTGGCGTGGTCCTACACGGGTGCCCTCCTGGACAATGACGCTTCCAAGAGACGCGTGTTCCGCACGAGCGAGAGACTCCCCGTCGACCAACTATACTCCGGTTTGGCTCTATCGGCACTCTTGGCCCCTGCTGGTGTTGTTGTTCAATGGGTTGTGCACGACTTTCGTCGTCTTCATCTTTTTGCGTTGACGACGCAGATGCCTGTTAGGATCAGAGACTTGGATGAGATTGGCGACAACTTTAGTGTCTGGACGTTGAGAACCGTGGCGAGGTACTCTTGGTGGTATGGCTTGATGCAGACCGTCTTGATCTTGACGCGAACCCTCCTTGTACCTGTTGGTACCCTCAGCCTTACAGTTGGACCATACACCCACTACGAAGAGGGGACTGGTGTCATTGGACTTCCCCTTGCACCAGCTGACGCGGCCATGAACAACATCACATCCCTTTCAACCGCCATGGGTGCAAGCAACGGAACCGAGTTTCGACCTTCGCTTGCCAAGAATGACACCTTCCTTACTCAGGCAGTGTACACATTTGTCGGTAACCTCGTTAGCCAAAGTGCCCTCGTCAATGTCGATTCGGGAATACTCGGCCCTGTACCCACACACAACCTGACCTTCCAAGCCAACACTACATATGACGGACTTGTGTACTTTCACTGGGACGCTCACTGTGAGGCCGCTGATGAGGTGACGTATAAAACCTACCAGAGCGGCAGCAACACCACCTACAACTTTACTCTTCCCGATGGAAGTGTCGAGAGCATCGAACTTCGGGGCAAGTCGCATGGTTCTCAGAGGCTGAGGCTATGGAATAACGCCTCAACCGAGAGCACCAACAAGATCCCAACTGGCGGCTCGACTTACTTCCTCTCGGCCACTCGAACGATCCCAACTATCAATGCCACCGCGCTGCGGGCCAAGGGCTCCGACAACAGTCTTGTTCAGACCGACGATGGAGACTGGATATCTCGAACCAAGTGCACGCCTTCCCTCGAATGGTCAATTGGATCCTGCAATTTCAACGGCACCATGATGACAGACTGCATGCCATCGCCGAGATCCAACACCTCTGCACTCGACACCGAGGCGCTGGATGCGCTGGTTGTGTACATGACAGCTATCCCGTGGTTTATCTTTGAGAACCAACTCGCCATCGTCGACGACACCTTAGACGCCCTCTACTCGATCCCAACATCAGAAGATCTAGGCCACTTCTTTGGAAACATGGCACACGCAATCGTCTCCATCAGCACCGCCGGCTACTTTGGCACTTCAGAAGTCCCCACCCTCTCTCGCGTCATCGAACAAGTCTACATCGTCCGCTGCAGCGTCCTCATAGCGGTGACAATCATGATCGGCCTCTGTGTCACAGTTTCCGTCCTCGACATCATCCGCAACCAGACGCGAGGCCTACCCTACCTACCCGCCGACTTCTTAGCGATTGCACATGCTGTACGTGGACAGTGGTGGGACTACGAGCTGGGAGGTTACAAGCCATGGGGCATCACAAAGTCACGGGATCCCAATTCCACTGTTATGTTTGGCATTGATAACTCAGATCCGAGGTACATAAGACTGGCACCATCCGTCGTGCCTATTCATCGATAAAATCCCTGATCCATTAGATCCACCATTTGTATTTCATCCTTTCCTTGCAAATTGTACCTCGATCAATGCCAAACCATCTTTGTCCGCGGGTCGGACATGTTCAGAACCAAATCGATTTAGTCCTTGTTGGGGATCCACTGCTCGGTGCAGACGACCTTGTCGTTCTCGTCCTTCATGTAAGGGAGATCCTTGCCGGCGTGCTTGATGACGCGGTACGTGTTGGGCTGCCAGATGGCGCGGCAGACGGGCGAGATCTTGACGATGACGGAGAGGTAACCCCACTCGTCGCGGACCATGTCAGAAGCAAAGTTCTGGTCGATCATGGTGTCGAAACCGCGGCCGCTGACTGCCTGGCGTCCGATGTACTCGACGTTCTCGACCTCCTGGTGGGTGTAGTGCCAACCAACCATACCGGCGAGGTTGAGGCGGATCATCCACTGGGTACTGACCACATTGTGAGCTTGTGTTTTCAGCAAAGGGAGACGGAGGAAAACTTACACGGCATCACGGCAACCAAGGAGGCGGCCCTTGTGAAGGCGGAAGGTGAACTGAGTCAGAGTCTTGCGGTGAATGGCAGGCAATTCGCCAATGAGGCCCTGAAGAACGTTGATGACATCGATGGTGGTGACGTGCTCAGAAACAGGCTTGGTAGCGTTGACGAGAGGAAACTGGAAACGAGCAAGGGGCTCGACAAAGTGACGACCCTCAACGACGTAGCGAACATGAAGCTCGCCGTCAAACTCGTCGCCAACGTTCTTCATCCACATGGCAAGACCCTTGATGTCAGCGACGTTACCCTCAGAGTCACGGAAGCGAATCTTCTCATCAAGCTCGACCAGGACGTGGGATCGGCTGCGACGCTCACCGGGGAGCAGGAAAAACTCGAGGCTGAAGCGGTTGATGGTGCCTCGAACAGCAATGTTCATGATGGGGTTACGAGCGCGACGGATCTGCTCCATGCTGAAAGTCTCGGCCTTGGCGAGCTCCGAATCGACGGGGGGAGCAGGGGCGGGAGGAGACTCCGCGTTGGCGATGGGGGTGGTCTCGTCCTTGGTAGGGGTCTCCATCTTGTCGGGGGTCGAGAAGAGTCGTCGCAGGGAGGGTTTCTTCGGGGTGGAGGGTCGAGGCTTCTTGGGAGAAGAGGATCGGGGAGACTTGCGAAACATCTTGAAGACTTCAGAGATCTTGTAGTCGCTGCCGTTGGCGTTGTCGTTTGCTTCTTCGCTGGTCGGTTTGTTTCGAAGTTGTCGAGGAGACAAACTGTTCGTTGAGGGGATTTCATCTTCGCGTTTGGGTTCTTATGTATAAGTAGGACGTACAGAAAAGGAAAATAGACTTGAATGGGGATTCTGTATTGTTGACAATTCTCTTTTTGCAGAGGAGGAATGAATCTGAGGCACAGTTGTAAACATCCCGTTCTGGCACTGCCCGCAACAGTCAACTCGGATCGGTCAATTTGGGTGAATTTGCGCACATACGATTGACCGAATGTTCCTAATTGAGCTCTCTTCACCTTTTACATGGGCGGCAGATGGGCGAAAATCCTTATTTCTTCAAGAGAGAAAATGAAAGTGGTAATTGAGATGAACATGCTGAATACAGCACACGGTAATAACGCTCGCAACGGCATCCATGGGGAACCTCTATCCATATGACTCAATAAGAGAGATGACCTCATTATTACCTATTCTGCGCTTCTGACGCTGGATATAGTTAAACACCTAGTAGAGCTGGTTATACGTCGAACTCAAGACTCATAAACACAGGGCTGGTGACGAGAACATGAGTCTTTGCATTTGAGGCAAAGGGGTGGAAATCCGGCGCAGCGAACAAGCAGAAACGTATAAAAGAGAAGAATACCCAAGCCTATAGCAACTTTCTGAGTAGTTCATCAACTCTCATCTTTTCAACGGCGTCAACTACCCGCTTGACGTCTGAATCCCGCGACTTTTTATCCTGAGTGACCATAAGCCACGTACTGCACACCAGCGCCGCTATATCGCACCATCTACGCCCCCCCAATTCCTCTCGAGCTCCTAGAAATTCTGGGTCATCGAGCTCCCTATAGAGATCACCCATCGCCGAACGGAGCTCGGCTCACATTGTAATCCAGGTCTCATGCAGTGCAACTTTGTCTTGCGCCCAATCCCTTGGTGACTTGCCGCCGTGATCTTTCTTGTCGATATCCGCGCCGCGCAACATTAGCAAATAGCATGCAGACAGTTCTCCTGTTTCAGCCGCGTATGAAAGAGCTGTCCTGCCTTCGAAATCATGGTCATCGCGTGGGACAAAGCCATGAGAATCCTCTGTAGCCAAAATCTGCAGCGTCGATATGCAGCCATTCATGGCGGCCCGCATCATTGGCGTCCGTCCATACCTATCCCTACTATTGTAGTGAACGCCGCGGCTGATCAGAGCCTTCAAGCCGGCTTTGTTGTTGTCTCGTGCCATGATTGCCAGCAAAGCGCGGTTGATTTGAACCAGCCTTTTCCCTCGCAAAACTTCCTCAACCATGCATCGATTTCCAGTGTTCAGAGCCAGTGTCATATCCGAATTTTGTTGAAGATAGGGCAGTGAAATAGGAGTAGTTCCAAGAACCCCCCCTCCGGCAACATCGACTTGCCTCTGAGCCAATAATAATTCCACTACAGAAAAGTGTCCGTGGATTATTGCGATCGCCAGCGGGGTCAGATTGTCGTTATCTCTGTGGTTTAGCTGGGTATTGGGGCGCCCGAGGAGGAAGCGAACTACCTCCACGTCTCCCATTCTTGCAGCAATGTTTAGTATACGCTCTCCTGATCTGTTTGTTGAGGCTTCGTCAACAAGATTATTGGAAAAGAGGTGCATGATCAACGTGAGATGACCCCCGTGTTCTATCAAGTTGCCCACGGTCAAGAATGGTGCTGTATATCCACCGACTTCCAACAGGTAGATCGACGTCAAGTCATGTCTCTCATGAACTGCCCACTTAAAAGTCCAATGAGACAAACGGGGTATGTCATCTAGGTAATCGACCAACTCGGAGATGGATGGATTCGGAAGCGTAATAACCGATGATGGGAGAACCCTGCCGAAAAGTAGGAAGCAGAGGGTATCGCGGCACACTCCTTGTAGGGTCTTCTGGCAATCGGGACGAAACACTTCGGGGCTGGAGGCATCTGATGAGATGCCCAAAAGAGCAAGAACCTTGTCTCGAGCCTCAGTAGCTTGGCAAGCGGCAAACTTCTTCAGCAGGAAATGAAGGTCGCGCCTGTCAGACCACCAAGACTGACTTCGCTGTTTCCCAGGCATAATGTCCAAAATAGCTTGCGTGTGATCATCAATCTCAAGCCCAAGGATTGAGGGCATTAGCGCAAAAATGTACCCTGGAACAGATTTTGATCCACACACAATTGTTGCGGCACGGGCGCTGGCGATTTCCTGGAGGATCCAGATGCGTTGAAACCAGGGTCTTTTGAACAGCTCTTGAAGCGCCTCGAGCTGTTTGCAATACTCATTTGTTGGTGTCAGCTCTAGTCGCTGTCGAAAGATTGGCCCGCAGATGGTAAGCAGCTTTTTTGGGTCCTTCCAGTTGTCATGTCTGGCAGATGCTTCCTCGTGCAGGTCATGGATTGAGCCCAAGATCTTGTCAGTCATCTCATCTCCTTGGCCAAGCCAGACAAGGACTTGCTCGGCGTTTTCGTAGATATATCTCATCTGCCCAATCTGATCCCCCTTTTCGACGGCGTCGAGCTGGTTGATGCAGATCGCATCAGCCCAAAGAATCCTATCTTGATTCTCTCCCCTCAAGTACCGCAGAGCGGAATGTAGATTCGGTTTAATCTTCATTGTGGATGGCCCACTTCGATTCTGGATGGTAATCTCTTCAAGCGTGATATCTTCCGCAGGTTCTGAATCTTTCGAAGAGGTATCCTTTGACATGGATTGTCGAGATGTATCATCTTCAGGTGTTGTAGTAGCGGGTGGTGTTCCCCAAGTGTAGGACAGTGCTTCATATGTAATGTCGCCCGGTTTCCAGGCCGCAACCTCGAAGAGTTCGCAATGAACTCTTTCACATGTGAAACCTTTCAAGAGTCGAAGAAGTCGGATTACCCCCTTGCCATGAGGGATGGGGCTATACTGATACTCAGTCATTTGAACTCTCAGCAAAGACCAAGTGGGCGGGGTAGCTTGCAGAAGAACCAGGGCAGACCAAAAGGCACAAGGTGTCAATTGAGGGGGCGGAATTTGAGTGGTGAGGAGTTTGATTTTTTCTGTCTAGACGAGCGAGAAAAGGATTTCTTATACCACTATCGAGGGGGCCATGGAGGTCGTGAATGAGGCCATCTTCAAGGCTTTCACGAAGGCTTTTGATAAGGCTTTGTAGAGGGCTGTGCGAGAGGCTGAGCCAGGGGCTGTGTACTCCATTCCGTTCAGGCTTTGAATCAGGCTGCCTGCAAGGTGCAGGCCAACAGTTACAATATGGATGTCATAGATGTGTAGGTAGTTGGTGTGATGGACGGCCACGGACAACAGGCCGCCACAAGTGGGGGCCATAAGTATACTCTAACAGGAGGGCTGACGCACCACTCCACTAAAAATCCTGAGTGTCACTATAAGTTAGTGACTGGGACCTATACACCAGTGTACGATTCCGCTATATCTTAGCGCTTTTTAAATGCTCCTGTTAGGTCTTTTCGGTGCGGATACCTGTCATTTTCAGGGTCGTGGTGAGCAATGGACAGCCCGCCCGCCCTCAGGAGTAGGTAGGTAGCGACGTTCAATCTCGCCAACGTTGGCTGAGATGAATGTGATTACACCTTTTCTTGGCAAACCTCACGCATGGCATGAGTCCCCGAAGCAATAGAGAGAAACCAACTCAGGCTCATCGGTTATCGAAGCGTATAACCCCTCAAGTAATGAAGTTAAGTCCAGATTAAATTTAATGATCTTGTACAAAGCAAATAAAGTCCCGAGGCCCTCTCGTCTGCCTGTTCGGGTGGGTGTTCATTGGAACGGGCCGTTGCCGCTGTTCGTGAGCCCACCCAACCTAGTGGCGCCACGTTGACTTGACATGAAGCTAATTTAGACGCCGCGGGGAGCATCCGGATCGCAACAAGACCCGGATTCATGAGCGTTTACGACCTAGCGGATCTTCATCCCGCAGCAGAAGCGAAAATTATTGCAACCAAGTAATCTTGCAGGTTATTAGACATTGCTTCACGCACAAATGAAAAGAAGAAACAGGCCTCAAACTCTAATGTGCTACTTAATAAATGTATACAAATTTCTTGCATGACTTGCCGCGCAAGGGGTTTCCCTGTGGCCGCGTGGTGTTGAAGAAATAGCCAATGACCAACGTTACCAACAACAGCACGTCACATATCAGAAAACACTAGACTTTTTTGCTCGATCAATTAAAAAGGAGAGGAAACGAGGGATTTTTGTACTAACTCGCTTGTGCGAGACACCTGACTTATAGGCCCTGTCCCCTACCCTGTCACTATTCTGAGCTTTGAAGAGGGCTGTCGCGTCGTGTACCCCTCTTTCAATCTTCTGATTTCTCCTTCACCAGCCACCCACCGTATCACCATCGTAACAGCAACAACTAATCCAACATGGCAGGCAGCAGTCCCCCAAAGAGCAGCAGCCCAAAGAGCCGATCTCCCGCATCGCCGAGGTCGCCTCAATCCCCAGAGGCTGCTGCCCAATCACTCGAGCAGGCCCAAGCGGGCGTGATCGAGGTTGATGAGGAGGCTGGCGAGGAGGATCCAACCCTTGGATCCGACGCCGAGAGCTCTACCGCTTCCCTCTCGTCGAGTATTCTTGATTACCGCACCATCAACGGCAGGACATACCACAGCGACAGGGGAAACGCTCAATACTGGTAATTTCTCATCGCGTCTTGAAGTTGAGACGGTTATCTGATCTTCCCGCCAGGGGCGCCAACGATGAACGACAAAGCGAAGCTATGGATATTGGGTAAGGACTCTTGTTTTTTTAGTTTGAATATCAAAGTGTGCCGAGTCCTGACGATTTCCTAGCCACCACATGTGGACCTTGTCCCAGGATGGAGCACTTCACTTGGCTCCTTTGAAAGATGATATCCAAGTACGTCGACGTATCTTCAGTTACCCCTAGGTCCGTTTCTGACCTTGTTGTCATCTATTAGAAAGCACTTGATATTGGAACAGGAACTGGTAAGTCCAGACATCTCATGACGTGCCAGGTCGCTATTCTAACCCAACCACTTTGTAGGTATATGGGCCATGTGAGTTTGGTTGCTGCTCAACGACTAATTCCGCCCTAACGACTTGCGAATTAGCGACTTTGCCGACGAGTACCCCCAGTGCGAAGTCATCGGCACCGACGTCTCCCCTATCCAGCCTGGCTGGGTCCCGCCAAACTGCAAGTTGTAAGATACAAACCCCCTCCCCTTAAAATGCTTCATGTCTCATCTTGTTCATTAGCGAGATCGAAGATTGCAACCAAGAGTGGACATTCGACTCGGATTCTTTCGACTACGTTCACTTCCGCTACCTGATCGGATGCATCCCCGACTGGCCAGCGCTGTTCAAGCAGGCATATCGGGTCCTCAAGCCAGGTGGTTGGATCGAGAGTTTCGAAGTCTCGCCAACCGTCACGAGTGACGACAACACGGTTGGGCCGGATTCTGCCCTGGCCCAATGGGATAAGCTGTTTATCGATGCTTCAAAGAAGATTGGAAACAGCTTCACCGTGGTTGCTGATAATATCCAAAAGCCTGCTATCGAAGAGGCTGGATTTGTCAACATCAAGGAGTGGAACGGCAAAGTAAGCTAGTCATCCTATGACCCTATGATATTTAGCTGACAGTATCCCAAGTGTCCCCTGAGTCCTTGGCCCAAGGACCCCAAGCTAAAGGAGATAGGCCGTTTCGGTCAAGTCTTTGGCACTCAAGACCCTGAAGGCTTCGTAAACTTTGTCACCACCCTCCTGGGCTGGTCGTCGGACGAGGTCCACGTCTACCTCGCCCGTTTCAGAAGCGAGCTGCGAAACCTAAAGCATCACCCGTACGTCCTTCTCAAGACGGTTTGGGCACAGAAGCCGCTGGACGCTGAGCCGCCCACGACCGAGCAGGCCTAGATGGGGTGAGAAATTCACTGGGGAGTGGGGGTGTTTTCTGAGCATGTGCCGAAATTTGGCATCCTGGAGAGGCAAAGTTGACTTTCATGTTTCGTTATTCTCCTAGAGATCGATCTTGTAGCGAGGCTTTTGAGAATTTCCTGCGTTTTTACCACCATATACTTGTCTACCTGTTTTATGTCCCGCATAGGTTGCTCTACATTGTCTTGTTTCCTCTGTTCCAGATAATTTACACTTTTTCATCGGTTAGTGAAGATATTGTCACCTATACTGTTACAAATCCGAGCTACAGCTCCCATGTTTCAGTCTAGACTCGTCCTTGTCTCCTTGGTCCATCATCTCGGCTCCGGGTCATGGAGCGAGGCAGAGCTCTTATGTAGTGACGGCATCAAATGCATAGTTTCTCATAAATAGGTTCATGCAAGTCAGATTCTCCCGTGTAAGAAAGTCCAATCGGGGCCAAAGACAGGGATCAAATCTCAGAAAATAGCGTCGGCGGCATGCTCGGGTACCTCAGCCCGACTCCACGTAATCGTCGGGTTCCCCAACCCGATGCTGGTACTAACTCAGTTTGGAGCAGGAGGAGCTCAGCTCTTGGAACGTCAATATGTCTTGATGTACTTGATCTTCGTCTCTACGCTTACTGGTCATCAAACCATGCTCTGGCCGTTCCATCCCGTACAGAGGCAAACTCTTTCAATCCCCAGGCGGCAAATCGTCGCTCAAAGTGGCGAGTAGTACTCCGTAATAACTAAAAAATCTCACTAGATGCGTCACAATATCGACACCTCATTTCTCACTACAGATAACCACCCCTGGCTCCTGTCCTCGGTTGCACCAAGTCTTCCTCCCAGAACCTCGGACATCCACCGGCCTGTTCAATCAAGGCCCATTTGTTCATTACCCCAGATTCTTATCCATAAACGAGCAATGCATTACACCGCGAAGCGATCCGATTCGACACGTTCCGCCGTTATCGGCCCACCATGTCCCTCCTAACCTCGACGTCACAACCCAGTACCGTGACGAACACCCTGGACCCAAGCCGGTGCATTCAACGTGTGTGCAATCTATTGTATATTTCGGGCTTAGTGTCGAGGCAGCGCTACCCCGCATCCGATATCCGGGAATGTGCGCTATCCGGGGATGTGCGCCGCCCAAGAGCAGCTGGGATGCCCCTAGACAAGGATGGGGTGATGGTTATCTCGACGCTGATACGACTAGACCTAGATTGACAAGAGTAGCCGCGGGTAAGTTGATAAACAAAGAGGGTGTGGTTGGTGTTGCATTTAAACCCTCGGTCTTCCAACGACGATGTCCATGGCCATGGGCATCTCTTGACAAGTCTTTCTTCTTGGACAACTGCTCAGTTCAACTTGCATCATGGTCAATACATTGCATGGCGACGTGCTGCCTCCGGGCACGCAGCGCATCAATGATGCACAGGCGACGCACATTCTGCTTGCGCCTCAGCCGAGTTCCGATCCGAATCAACCCCTGGTTCGTATACTCCAAGACGTTCGGATCACCATCTAACAATTATAGAACTGGAGTCCGAGACGCAAAATCATTCACATGACGCTTCTGTCTCTCTACGCCATGATGGTGTTCGCCATGTAAGGCCCCCATTTCATCTCCAAACTACACACAATTAACCCCGTATCCAGTCTTTGCATCAGCGTCCCAATGTGGCAAGACTTTAACGAACAGCTCGGCATGAGTTACGACGCCCTCAACAATGGATATGCAACCAACATGGCAGGCCTGTCCGTCGGCTGCATCATCTTCATCCCCCTCGCTCTTCGCATTGGTCGTCGACCTGTTTACATCGTTACGGCTCTTGTCATGTTTGCTGCTGCCGTTTGGCAGGCTGAGATGCAGACTGTGGGGGATATGATTGGAGCTAACCTCGTTGCTGGAGTTGCTGGAGCCGTCAATGAGGCACTATTCCAGGTTACAGTAGGTCATGATCCGGAAAAGCAGTGATAGCTGATTACTAACCAAGCTCATAGGTGTCAGATCTCTTCTTTGTTCATCAGCGAGGTACCATGAACGGTATCTATCTCATCATGGTCATGATTGGAGTCAGTACCCCGAGTCAATACCACACATACCCAGCTAACACAACTCCAGAACTACCTCGGACCTGTCGTTGGTGGCCACATCGCCGTCTCCATGGGATGGCGCTGGGGCTTCTGGCTCTGCGCCATCTTCATGGGAGTCCTCTCCATCATCATGTTCTTCTTCCTCGAAGAGTCCAAGTACACTCCTCCTCCGTTGACCGGCCACGACATCACACCAAACACACCCGACGACCAACTCAACAAAGTCAGCAGCATTGCTAAACCCCCGGTTCCTGCCTCTCTCGACAAAGACCAGGAGGCCATCTTGAGTCAACGAAAGAGACTTGTCGAGATCGATACCAATATCCCGATGAAGACATACTGGGAGCGACACGCACTCTGGTCCGTGGACAAGGAAGCCGCTGCGGGTAAATCATTCTGGCAGCAGTTTTACGAGCCTTTCCACATCCTCGCCGTCTTCCCTGCAGTCATGTTTGCCGCCCTTCAATACGGATGGAGCATCGCCATGCTCGCTATTCTCGCAGTCACGCAGAGCGCTCTGTACGCGGCTCCTCCATTCAGCCTCTCGCCTGCTGGTATTGGAAACATGAATCTGCCTCCCTTCATCGGCGCCATCCTGGGATCACTGTTCGGCGGACCACTGGTAGATTACATGATTGTGCAGATTGCAAAGCGCCGTGGAGGTATCTACGAACCAGAGACTCGTCTTTGGCTGTTCCTGGTGCCGGGCATGTCAATGGTCATTGGTTGTCTGATGTACGGCTTGACGATTGCAAAGGTTCGTGCTTTCCTCCCTTACACTTGATAAAGTCTAACAAGGTATATAGGGAATGCCCTGGATCATCAACGCAGTCGGTGCCGCATTCATCGGCTTCTCCATCGGAGGCTGTGGTGACATCGCCCTCACCTACGTCCAAGACTCGTACCAACTTGTAAGAGCCCTTGCTCCAAGACACATAACTCTTCCTCTGTACTGATACCTTTTCTTTTTCAGATTCTCGGTCCCGCTCTGACGGCTGTTGTCTTCGTCCGCAACATCATCGCAACAGGCCTCGTCTTTGCCGTCTCACCTTGGATGGCTGGCATGGGTGTATATGACATGTTTGTGCTCCTGGGCTGTATCGCGGCTGCAATCGCTCTGACATGCGTCCCCTTGATGATCTGGGGCCGCAAGTTCAGAGCTCAGTTGGCGCCCAAGTATGACTACTTTATCGACCAACAGTTCTAAATCCAGTACGCTTAGGATAGGGAGGGGCTAGAAAGTTCAGTAGAAACAGCAGCGATTTTACCTCGCATTATCATCGACTTTGCCAAATACTCCTGTACATGTGCCACTCCTAGCAACCATGATTAAGAGCCCCATGGGAGATCTCTTCACTGGTGGGCTCTTGCAAGGAGCAGTAAGGCGTCGGCGTCATATTTTCATGGCTGAAAATCATTTCCAGTAGAAACTTTTTACTTGATGCAATCAAATAGTGCCATTTAAAAGGAAATTTAGAGATTAATTCTATATCCCACGATCCGGGTCCGCGGTAGTACATCCATCCCTGGCCCTTCCTCTAGTAATTCTCCCTCTGCTCCAGGCATTACCCTCACTTAGCATACTTCTCTAGAAACTTGGTATATCTCTCGTAGAAAGTAGCAACTTGGGGAATCTGTGCAAAAATAACAGGGAAACAGTGAGGCACACCAGCGTATGCATGCAGCTCAACTTCAACTCCATCGGTCTCCAGGGCTTCGGCGTAGGCAAAGGCATCATCGCGGAGAATGTCTCCACCAGCACACTGAATCACTGGAGCTGGTCAGTCAATATTCTAAAATTGTGCATCCAAGTCGAGACTCACGGGCTGGGGGAAGGCCTGCATGTGACTTGGCGAGAAGAGGCGAATGCGTCCAGTCATGCTCAGCATTAGGAGTGTGCGCGTCGAGGGTCAACTCGTAAATGACGGAGCTAAGAACAGGGTTTTCAGAATTCTGGATATAACTTCCAAACTCATACTTTTCCCTGGGGAAGAACTTGGGATGGCAGGTCAGAGGAAAATGCAAGACTTGAGCAACAATTCCAGTCAGTCCATCGTCCCTAGCCTGAACGGCAACAGTTGCGGCCTGGAAGAGGATATTAATACTCATTCCAGGAAACACTTGATGTGTACTCACGAGACTGCCTCCTGCGCTGCTTCCGCTCAGGATAATCTTTTCAGGGTTTACACCAAGGGTCTTTGCATTCTCCTTGCACTGAAGAGCAATTAGTAACGTGTGCCATCTTGGTTGTTGTATAGGAGCCACTCACCCACAGAAGGCCGTCGTAGCTATCTTGGAATGGGATTGGAAATGGGTGTTCCGGAGCCCTGTCAATGTCAACAAACAACTCATGGGTTCTGATGCGGATGAACTCACAATCGGTAATCTACGCTGACAACAACAATGTCGGGGTTGGTAGCAGCATAGACATTCTCGACGCCATCAACTTCATGGCTTCCAACAACCATGCCTGCAGAGATTAGCAAATTACCTGTGACACTCAGAGTTCGAACATACCACCGCCGTGCATGCGATACGTCAAAGTAGCATTCTCGATAACATTTGGTGATTTGTAAACCTTGAGCTCAACCAAAGTCCCATCACGAACCGGAAACTGAACCAACTCGGTCACCACATCACGGTAGCGATCCGGTCCTCCAGGCGGCATGGGAGCATCGGCATTGCCTGCAACTGCGCGCATGGAAGGAAAGTCGGGGGCGCCCCAAAAAGGCTCATAACCAGCCCTGATCTGATCTTCGGCGGCTGCATACTCTGGGATCTTCTCTGAGAGGTGGCCGTGTTTTGGGAGGGGTTTGAAGTCGGCCGTGACTTCGGCGTACTCGGGTGTGGATTTCGTCTTCATAGTTACTGGGCACTGGTTGGTATTGTTGAATTGGAAACTAAACAATATCCTTCTCTTCGAGTTGCAGACATTCTCTTATATGTTCTTTCCTCACAACCATCAGCATCAAATGATGCGCATCCGAAACTGTGTGTTCATCATGAATCATTCTCGACTAGACCCTATGCAGTAATCTGTAATAAACCTTGTAACTTGTCGGACTATCGTGATTGGGGAGAGGCGAGTGAGAAGGTGGGCCTTGTTCTACTTTGGGTCAATGAATCATACCTTGTCACGCTTGACTATTTACTATCCACCACCTGCATACTGTCTGCGCTTGGCGCATAACACGGTACAGAATATGTTGACGTTGTTTGTTTGCACTGGCTACCTCGACGACTCTTGAAAGTGGTATAGGACCTCGCTCTCACACATCACCATATAATCTAGCAAAGATAATGAATTACGGCACCGCCAATGAAGACGGCAAGATTCGATTACCTACTACCTCGCTGGGACTCTGTCAGAGGCCCGACTTTTGATCCAATTAACAACAGAATTGCCATGGACTTGGAGAAGCCACTTCCTATCAACCAGTGTATCTATCATCCGTAGACGGTCGACACATGTCGCGACAGGGTATGACAGGATGTTGTCAGGTCGGTGAGCCTAGAGCCTCTTTGAAGTATGTATTCCCACCTTGGTATGAGTCTTTAACTGTAGGCAGCTAAAAGACTAAACAAAAGGCCACTGTTTAAGCATTGGGATATGATGCTATGATGTGTCGATATTGTGTTCTTTATTCTAGTTGAAGCCTGGCCCTTGATGGGATAACTGAGCCAGAAGACCGAAGGCTTTGTTCCTATGCTCCAATGACAGGTTTCACAGTTAAATGGGTAATTGAAAGACCCAAGCGGCCAGACGTTCCATCGAAACCCACATTTTATATACTATCTGTCTAAATATGTACACACAAGAACTATCACTCCTATGCTCTTTTTCCCTCTCTAGCTCCCGATCCAGCTAGATCCCATAGAAGTGACAACTTTAAGATAACACACACAATCATCAATCAGTGACTGGTCTCTCCCTCGTGAAGAAGCCTCCCCTGAAGGCGAGATTCATCACCGCCTGGCAAAGCTAGGCGAAGCCATCTAGCAGTTGGTGCGGAGGCTCTTGACGAGGCAAGACTTGCCGTTGTCGCCAGCGGGGCCGAACTTGGGGGGCTCCTTCTTCTGGTCGTTACCAGTGTAGGCCTGGCAGCTCTTGCCCTTGTTCTGGCAAGAGTCGGTGATGGTGCAGACATCGCCGTAGTTGTGGTTGACGCCGCAGAGCTCGCCACCGTTCTTGGCGACAACGCCCTTGATGTTGATGTTCCGGGGGCCGCCGTTGCCCTCGCAGTTGCCGCAGTTGCGGACCAGCTTGCCGTAATCCTGGACGTAGAAGTCGTTGACGTTCAGAGTGCCGCGGCCGTTGAACTGGAGGACCTTGTCCTGGGCGCTGAAGGCACCACCACCGTTGATGGTGGAGGTACCAGACTTCTGTTTGAAGGTGGCGGCGTCCTCGCAGACATCGGCCCACCAGACGTTGTTCAGGGTGCTGATGGATGTGTTAGTTGTGGTGTAGAGGCTAGTGAGATAGTGACTTACCAAGTGCCCTTGCAGTGAACACCCTCACCGGAAGAGCGGTCGATGATGACGTTGGAGAGAGTGGCACCGTCCTCGAGAATGAAGGAGGCGTCCTTCTCACCAGTCTCATACTGGTCCTTGCAAGTGGTGGCTAAAGGCGGAAATGGATGTTAGCAGCCGAGGTTGTTATGACAGTCAGACTGTTGTTTCCGGGTTGACTTACGGTTGCGCACGAATCGCTTCATGCCACCATTGTACTTGTCTCCCTTGCGAACGGGGATGGCAGTGGGTTCGCTCTGGACACCGGCGGAAGCGGGAAGAACGGTAGTGACGGCAGCAGAGGCGCCAGTGACGGCGGCGATGATGAGAGCGGAGGCCTTCATGGTGATTGAGTTGAGCTTGAGAGTTGAGCTGAGTGGTGTTTGATTGAGTGCGTGATGGTGATGGAATGAAGGAGTTGTTTAGGGGAGGACTTGGCTACCCTTTTATACCTGGTGTTCCTCGAGGTTGGGATGATAGATTGGACCGCTTCTCGGTGTTTCACTACTCGACAAACGCCGAGGAGCCGGATGCTTCCAGGCCCTTGGCGGTGTAGTGCCGGAGTGACATGCAATCCCCGGAGAATCACTACGTCGCCGAACTGTCAAGGTGTGTGTACCTATTCGGGGCGATTCTGACACCTTGCCACCCAAAATACTGTTACATGGTCCTATTCCAGAAGGCCACCTCCCCAATGGAGGAATTATTCCGCCGTTGCAAGGATGAGCTGGAGCGAAACAGAGTCGGTCAAGCCGTGAGGCATGTAGAACAACTGTCACTGCTGCAGCAGGGCTATTCATGTCCACAGAGCTCCATTGGCCGGCACTGCCTGGCAAGGACAGGCGAGATGGAGCCGGGCGATGGGTTCAGCCTTATGAATGTTTGCCGAGTTTTTAGAACCAACAGCAGTATAGATCACGGAGACGGGGAGTAAAATCCGTCTGGTACCTTGATCGACGTATTACTCGATCTACCGGATTTGCTTGGCATACTCCCGTTCAACAAGCGCAGCCTTCAACATCTACTACTGACTGCCTGCCCCTTTTCATTCTTACATCTTATTCTAGGATAGTCCTAGAAACATACTGGGGCTTTACAACCTCGTATTAACCTTAAGTCAGATGCTTCAAAATACGGTTAACAAGCAGACACGCCCCATGGGAATGGCTCGGGACCCTTACTTTCGGTAGTTCGCCCAGTCCAGCGTAGCAACATCACGGAACCGACCCCTGGATTTCTTCCGAGTGCTGCACCTTGCCGTTCATGGATCATGTCCCGAGATCCACGCCTTACAGTCCCTTTGTTATGGGGTCGGCCCGTCCGAGATGGTCCCATGTCCGGTGGCGACAACCCACCCCGGGTCGCCGGATCATGGTTACCGTTATGGTTATTCCTAGACGAGGTGCTAGAGAGTAAGCTAAAAATCACGGTTGTTTGAGGTAGCTGATCATATAATAACATGGCCGTCTCAAGTGATAAAGGAGAGAGGCTAGTGTTACAGGTAGAGTCCATGCAAATGATGAGTACGGCAGGATCTCGTAAGGGAGAATACGTGAGCAAGCTGTTATCTAATGTCTTTACGGATAATGAGTCTAGACGGGGTTCAAAGTCTTCAGGGATCGAACCACGTGCCGGGGGATGTGCGAGCACGGATACGGTTGAGCGTGGGCGATTGGAGGAAAAATGATCAACGTGTTTGAGATATTTTGGAGACAGAAAGCTTATTTATCCACGTCTACCGATGACAGTCTGTGGATTGGTATGATAGGTTACCCAGGCTTCCTGTCTGTTCTGATTTGCGGACCCCGTAGCCTCCGACTTTTGTTGAGATGTTAGTAGAGAAGCACGAAATGCCAAGGCACCATAGGAAATTATAGAAATGAAACTAGGCAGCTAAACCATTCTCCTAGGTATACGCAATCACTCAATGCTCCCGCCCTGAGTCTTTTCTCTTCTACTGCAAAGGTAGTGTCTCTAATCTCAGTTATCCGTCAGTTCTGTAAACTCCGGTATGCATACACACACGTAATCGTCAACTGAAAACCCACTCTTACCCTGTAACCTCACCCACCGTATACGCCCACCGTTTACGTTTGGCGAGTCTGCAAGACAACGTTACGAGGATCTGCCGCTAACACGGGAGGATCGCGTTCCCGAGCTCGGCTGCAAGTGGGTTCCTCGAACCGCCGTGCTCACCGCTATCACGAGCTATTTCCGTGTTAGCCCAAAGTCAAAAACCGCCATTTGTCAACTACCCGGGTTACCCTGGGTTTATGAAAGTTTGAACTGTGCCTCTTTTTTCAAGAGAGGACTTTTGCTCGGTGAGGCCGAGACAAACCGAGACAAAGAAGGGAAGGAGGATAAATGAAATCGTATCATGCAAAAGGTCAACCCGACGTTCCGAAATATTGTTGCTGACGACTACCGCTTTGTAATAGAGGGCGTGGTCTTAACATGGCTTGAGTCTAGAAGTAGCTGAGTATATTCCTAGAACTCTCTGTAGAACAAGTAGCAAGTTTCTGGCGTCATGTTTCTCGCCACCGTCAACAAAGTTCAGGTGGAATCAGTTGACACTCGGATACGACCGACGTACATTTTGCTCATGAATTTTGAAAACCACTTTCCGAGACATCATTATTGACAGAGTTCTGAAAAGGCGGACCGCCGTCCCAAGACAACTAGAAAGAGGCCTCATGTCGGTGTAAAGGCTCCGCTTCATGTTGTGATTGTGCTGGAGGAGGTGTTATTGGCTTGCTAGTGGGACTCGGCGCTTAGAAACAACCCGTCAAGGTTACTTGTCAAGTAATGAAATCCTGCAGGTTGCCAAAATAGGCCGCTTTGACGAAAGGGCCTAGGTATAAAACTGAATCTTTCTCTCGGGCCTGATGCTTCGATGTGCCCACCCAAGGTCATGCTTTCTTGTCTTTGTCTTGCTACCTACTCGATGCAAAATTCAACTCAACTTCCCAAAAAGATCATCCGCAGAAAACACTCGGGAGACGACTCTCCGTGATTCATCCTCACTCAAACAACGCTTGCGTACAATCAAGTTGAGAAGCTCTCCTTCTGTGTCACGGTCTAGAAGCATTGTGCTCTTGCGGTCTGTGTGCTCAGAAAACAACTTAATAAGACGCAGGATATTTCGTGAGAACCTCGTTGAATTTTCCGCAGGATCCGAGACTCCCACCACACACCCTCGAGTTTGGCGGATCGATTCCGTCCTTTTCTCGGCATTAGGTATCTTCGTCCCCGTTACCCTGTTGGTCTAGGTGAAAACCTGTGCGAAATTTCCTTTGGCACTCTCCCCATCCAGGTCGTGGCGTCTTGAAAACCCCATGCTGTGCTCCAGGCCCTCCATCACCTCGGAAAATTCACCCAGGTCTGCTTCAGATGGCTAAGTCTATGGTATGACCTTAGTCGCAACCTAGTCTTCAGCCGGCTCATCGGATTCTTAACCTCTGGCTAATCCACACTCCATCTTAAGACTCTATCGTAGCAGAACCTTTCTGGCAGTGACTTGATAGCCAGCCGCGAGCGGCCTCACAGACTGTTTAAACACCCTGCTCGAGGCCACAGTGGACGCTCGACGGCCGACAGAGCCACGAAGGTGTACTGCCCGTGATCAGCCAACAGCGGCAAGAACGAGAACAGGGGTACCTCTTGGGACCTATCGACTCCAGTTGAAATAACTGAAGCCGTCAAGGCTGAAACCCTGACTTGTAATCTCCATTGTCGTAGCATTGGAAGGCAACTTGTCCAGCCACCGGATGAAATCGTCTCCTTTGAGCTTAGTGTTTCAGGGCCCAACTCTTCGCAGCATATTCAAGGAAAGGATACTGCTCGAGCCGCTAGCTTATGTCCTTTTCTGCTCAGCAGATACCACCAGAAAGGTTTAGAAAAGTCGGATACTTCAACACAATCCTCACAATGCCCATCCTGCTTTGCATGTGCTTTTGGCCATGAGACCCCCGGCGCCGTCTAGGCGCACAGGTCCTGTGTGCTCGGGGCACAGCCCCCCCTGTCGGCAGGCTAGGGGCACAGTCCCTTGACTAAGCATCCGTCTTGACGCAATTCCAAGGGAGCAATTTTCAGGGGTTAAGCATCTTTATCCTGACCTCTGCATCATGTCATCAATCAACCTCAATGGATCAATTTCCGGAAGACTGCTTACCTCCTGAGCATACATATGCATCCAGAGATGATCTATTCCAAGCGATCAATGACTGGGCATCGCCACGAGGCTATGCCTTTGTTACTGGAAGGTCCAACAAAAGCAAGTCTGGGAGGCTTACAGT
Organism: Fusarium vanettenii 77-13-4; assembly: GCF_000151355.1. Lineage (NCBI taxonomy): Eukaryota > Fungi > Ascomycota > Sordariomycetes > Hypocreales > Nectriaceae > Fusarium > Fusarium vanettenii. Next base: position 863,657 of record NW_003315873.1, on the reverse strand, counting down.
ATACTTCACTTGCGATCGTGCCCGTCGGCCTCCAAGCGCCTCAAGAAGCCGTGTTCGGGCAACCTGCACTCGAAGTACTCTCTGCCCATTCTCTGTCATCGCAAAGGAACTACCGGACGCATCTGGCTGGGTTGTACGACATCGATCGGATAGTCAATATGCTGTACATAACCATACGCCAAGCACCCACCCGACTGCCCATCCTGTTCTACGAAGGCTCTCAAAAGACGACAAATCAACAATTAGCAATCTTACAAAGGCTGGAATCAGCTCAAAGGAGATCAGGACCTATATGCGGCAACATTCAAATTCCATTGCAACCCAGAAGGATATCTCGAACAGTATCGCAGAAGCTCGACGATCATCTCGCTTTGGCGAAAATACAATGCATGCTCTCATTAACCAACTAGACCAAGAGGGTTTTTGGAATCGTATGCAGGTGGATAGTGAAGGCAGGGTTACGGCGGTTTTATTTGCTCATCCTGACTCACTTGCGTATCTGCAAGCGTACTCCGACCTTCTTCTTTTAGACTGCACATATAAGACGAACCGATATGGCATGCCGCTTCTGGACATCATCGGCGTTGATGCCTGTCAACGATCATTCTGCGTTGCCTTTGCATTCCTCAGCGGCGAAGAGGAACAAGACTACCTATGGGCTCTCGAACGACTGAAGTCGTTATATGAGATCTGCAATACAAGCTTTCCATCTGTCATTATTACAGACTGCGCTTTAGCTTGTATAAATGCAGTTGCTATCTGCTTTCCTTCTGCAGTCCTTCTGCTGTGCCTTTGGCATGCCAATAAGGCAGTCCTTGCTTATTGTCGACCAGCCTTTATTCAATACCGGACGGACCCAAAGATAATGGAGGCAGGGCTTCTTAGGTGGCAGGAGTTCTATAACCAGTGGCATTCGATCATTCAATCAGCTGATCAGATAACCTTCGATCAGCGGGTTCAGCAGCTTGAGCAGCGGTATCTACCCGCCTACGCCAATGAGATTGCATATTTGCATGCAACGTGGCTAAACCCCCACAAGGAGAAGCTTGTAAAAGCTTGGGTTGATCAACATCTCCACTTTGGTACTGTTGTTACCTCCCGTGTGGAAGGTATTCATAGCCTGCTTAAAAGCTATTTGAATACGTCTACACTAGATTTATTTGAGGCTTGGGGTGCCATTACACGAGCTGTTACCAACCAAGTCCATCAGCTACAGTCAAACCAAGCCCAGCAGCAACTTCGACAACCAATTGAGCTTCGTATAGCTCTATATAGCGCTGTTCAAGGCTGGGTATCTTTTGAGGCGTTGAGGAAGGTTGAAGAGCAACGAAAGCGGCTTTTGGATAAAAACTTCCCCCTGCCCCGCTGCACTGGCGTTTTTATGCGAACACTGGGATTGCCTTGCGCTCACTTACTTCAGACCCTGCAAGAACAAGGCAAAGTTCTTCTTCTTGAGCACTTCCACAAGCATTGGCACCTCAAGCGCTCAGGGCAGCAACAATTGCTTCTTGAGCCTCGCGCTCGAATAGATGCAAGGCCCGCCGTATCGAACTTGCCAAAATCAAGCACAAGAAGACTACCGAGCTCCTTTGAGGCCGCTGAGGCTATAGGAAAGGCAAGAGCGAAGGCCCCGTCAAAATGTAGTAGATGCCATGAAGTTGGTCACCAAATGAATTCGAAGGCATGTCCCTTGCGGCATCAAGAGCTTTTGGAAAGGGTAGCAGCAGAGGCAAAGGCACTGGCAGTAACAGAAGCATCGGCAATGACAACGGCACCGACAGCCCTCGCTGATCAGCCAGGGACTATGACCGGGATCCTGCAAGACTCGACCGGCGGCGCCTCTCGGCGGCCAGGATCCCCTGTTCATGAACCATCTCCTTTGCCTGGCCCGCCATCGCCATCGCCACCGAGGTACGATTCGCCACAGGCCATATATGGACGATATGTCGCCGCAAGGAGCGCGTGGTACGCAGCGCAGCCGGCTGGCAGCATCAAGACGAACCAACAATATCGCAGGGCAATGGGACTCCCACTAAGGTATGACAAGCCGAGCTACGAGTGGTGCTTGGACTACAAGCAGATGTCCAAGCGCTGTGTCACGTCAACAGGATCAAGAGATTGGACGAAAGAAGAGATGATGGCGTATTTGGACTGGAGTAAAGCGGAGGATGAGCGAGTTGAAGCACAGGTTGCCGAGGAGATGGGAGACGATCCTTTAGCGAATAGAAGAAGGGGAGTCAAAGATATTTGGGGGAGAATCGAAGCGGACAGTAGGGAACAAGATGCTTTGCACTTAGCTCGTGGGCGCACAGAAGACTGTATCATTGTTGGAAGTAATGGGTATTAGACGATCACTTGGTACAAAAGCTGTCGAGTATCCTCTAGTTGCCGTAGCTGTGTAAATTTGGATTGGATAACTCTCCCCACCCCCATTTCAGCAATCATATTTGAAAGGTAGTAATCGACTCTGTTAAATGCGTTGGTGTATTCAGTCAGTTCCTGATTCAACGGAAGGAAATGCTTAGTCAGGGGACTGTGCCCCTAGCCTGCCGACAGGGGGGGCTGTGCCCCGAGCACACAGGACCTGTGCGCCTAGACGGCGCCTGAGACCCCCCAACGTATTACTAAGCCTTATAATAAACCATTCAAACAGTCTAAAAACTCCATTGATGATGTTTAAATTCTCAAAAGACAACAGTTGGGATGCCGCCGCTCGGAAGATCGTCATCTTCAAGGACCACACCCTGAGTGGTGTGCATTTGCTGCAACTCCAAAGCCGTAGGGGGCGCTTCGCACACATCACTCAGAATAGCACAGCCTCAGCTAAATCTACAGTGTCAAGAGTTTTTTTAGGCTGTATATTAGTTCGGGCGCATTCGAATAGGTGGCATCCAAGGTACTGGGGATAATCAAGCAGATTAACCAAGTTGGGTAACAGACGATGAAATCCACCAAGATCAAGGGCCCATTGACGCAAGATTTGTTTTGACAGCCCTGGCTAAACCATCATGGTTAAAACAACTCCAGACACAGATACCTGTACAATACAGGGTGTCGATGTCCCCTTTAACCCATCTTCAGAACGTCTTGTGCTGCAAGTAGCTGAGTGCCAGCCCCGGACTGGACACTCTCCAGGACGTCGGCATGCTTAGCACGAAAAGATATCGGGCTTATCAAGGGAATGGTCTTTCGCGCTTCCCAGTCTCAATCTTTGGGCTCGAATCTACCAGAGTTGTCAAACAGATCGTCAACGTTAGCTTAGCCAGCTCGCTACGGAGCGTTTCGTAAGCCAACAAGACTCATTTTGATCCTGAACCCTCGATGACCCATACAAGAGATCATTTTGCATGATCAATTTAAACTATGCCTTGTGTCGTTCCAAGGAAGCAAAGATTTCAGAAACGTTCTTCTCACCAAATAGCCAGGCGAAAGGTTTGACCAGCTGACGCAAGCTGTATGGAAGCGCAAGCTTGGCAACGATATCCTGGAGGATCTTATTTAGAGGCTGATAGTGCTGCCGGGACTGGCTAGCACTCTTATAGACGCTGGCTTCAGAGTCTCGGAAGCCTCAATCGCGTCTTCTGAGTCCTCGATACGGCCCTTGAGCATCTCGAGTAGACAGGCCTTGCTCCTCAGTTCTTCGCGCAATTATAGCCGGTCGATAGAGCCTTGCTTGGTGTCTTTGAGACACTGGATGGCCGTGGCAGCAGGTTAAAGTACTGCCACTATGCTTGCAGTAATACTTAATGAGCTGCTCATAGCAGTTATCTCAAGAACCTCACCCGAAAGCGTATAGTCAAGTTGAATGTTTGTGTTTTCCCGGCGCCTAAATAAAGGCGGGGTTGAGAAACAGCCATGTGAGTTCCTTGGTCAAAGACGGCTGTTTGTGATGCCTTGCCCCAAAATACTATGCCGCTATTACCTAGCTTTCCCTTATGAGAAGCTTAGAGTTTAACTCTATAGACAAATAGAACGTAGATCTACTTTCTCCTACCAAAACAAAGTTCAGCACATTCCTCTGCATGCAGATTGCAATGAACCATGGCGTAACTTTTTGTCCACGGCTGACCCTAGAGCCTATCTCGGAATGACGCAGGGGGGATGCAAGCCACTGCGGCACGTGGACCCACCCCCATGACCACCCGCCGAAGCTCATGGGAGCTGCTGAACGAACCTCCAACCCTCAACACCACACCGCGATAGCTACTCTATAGCTTCCTTAGCAATTCACGGCAATCGACGGCAAAATGGCAGGCGGCCCCATCAGGCTCCGCGATATCAGCGGCTATCTGATCCTGCTCATCGTAATCACGACGCTGGGATCATTACAGTTCGGCTTCCATCTGGTACCTCCCCCTCATGCACAGCATGACCTCTGACAATGACCTCTTGCTGACAATCACCCACAGGCCGAGCTCAACGCGCCCCAAGATGTCATCACCTGCCGTAAAAAATCCATCTCGACATTCGAACGTATTAAGGGATTCGTCACCTCTGCGAAACCGAACGAGCCATCGGGCGGCCTCTTCTCCAACTGTATCCCCATGAACGAAGCCGCTTTCGCAACCATATCGTCGATATTCACGCTGGGAGGCCTGCTGGGAGCTCTAGTGTCTGGTCCCTTCTCGTCTCGACGCGGTCGTCTTCCTGCGATGCGCTTCACCGCCCTGCTCTACCTGTTGGGGGCCGCCATTGAGACAATCGCCGGAAGTGTCTTTGTTATGGCGCTCGGCCGCCTCATTTCCGGAATTGGCGCTGGTGCCTCTACTGTTGTGGTACCTCTGTACATCAGTGAGATTGCGCCACCCAAGGAGCGCGGTCTCTTTGGTTTCATGACCCAGATCTCCATCAACGTGGGCATTCTAGGCGTTCAAACCCTCGGATACTTCCTGAGCTATGGGAACGCTTGGAGGTGGGTCCTTGGCTCCGGGTTCTTTATTGCTGCAGCACAGACTCTAGGTCTGGTGGTTGTGCCAGAGAGCCCATCATGGCTGGCTGCACAGGGTGACTCGACAGACGCCAAGAGGACGTTGCAGAGGATCCGTGGCATGGGCTACGACATCCATGAGGAAACCGAGACATGGAGCTCCGATGAACGGGAAGCGACTGAAGAGGAGGGGCTTCTTCAGGCTGATGGAGCAGCTGAAACAGCCCCTGCTGTCAAGGGCCCTGTTGAGCACCTCGGCTTCCTTCAGGTGCTCAAGGACCCCCTCTACAGGCCCGCCATTGTTGCCGTTGTTGGCATCATGTTTGTGCAACAATTATGCGGCATCAACTCGATCATCATGTACTCTGTCTCGCTCCTCGCGGATCTCCTCCCCATTTCCTCGGCCCTGCTTACCATCCTCATCTCTGTGGTCAACCTGATCACGACGGTTGCCTGCGCTCCTCTACCTGACCGACTCGGCCGCAAGACCTGTTTGCTTGCGTCGATCATCGGACAAGGATCAAGTGCCTTTGTTCTTGCTCTTTCGATTGTCTTTGGCGTCAAGATTCTGTCGGCCTTTGCTGTCGTCATCTTCGTGGGTTTCTACGCTGTTGGACTCGGTCCCGTGCCTTTTATCCTGGCCTCTGAGCTGGTCGGACAGGAAGCTGTCGGAGCTACACAGAGCTGGTGCCTTGCGGCCAACTATGTGGCTACATTCATCGTGGCCCAATTCTTCCCCATCGTCAACACAGCCCTGAACAACCTTCTTGGCGGCCATGGATGGGTCTACTTCATCTTCGCTGCCCTGGCCAGTGGATCAGCCATCTTTGTCGCCTGGAACGTGCCAGAGACAAAGGGTAAGAAGGATGCCGACGAGGTCTGGGGCAGAACGCGACGGGTTGATTAGGGGCAACACGGCGTAAAGGCCAACGCACCACGCATACTTGGTTCAGCTCTGGATCAGTGACAATTGCACATTCACAAAGCGAGTTGCAACTGTAGTCATTTTATGAGTGCTTCATGATTTTGACAGATCCTCAAGGGTCTGAGCGAGTGTTACTAGCCAGTTCCTCTTCACAATGCTTGATGGATATGAGCGGTTTAGGCGTTTGCAGGTATGACTTGACAGAAATAATGAGATATCACTGACATGACTTTTCACCGAAAGGCCCTTTTGCTGCGAACCATCTGCTCCAACTGCATGACACCAGCCTTGACACCGTCGATGATGTAGACAAGATTGCCGTCAGCCTTGCCGTACATCTCAATGGCTGTTGAGCGAATTATTTCTTCCAGACCCGCCATTCCTGCACAGCCCATCAAGACGCATGACACCTGCCCCGAAGAGAGAAGCTCTCGAGTTGCTCCCTTGAGCTTCTCCTTGACCTGCTCTGGTGATACCGTGTGAAAGTCCCCTGCAGTGAGGCCAGACGAGAAAACACCGGCGAACTTGTTGTTGACGCCATCCCTTTCCTGGCCAAGGAATTTCTTGACGCCGTTCGACAGGTGGTCTTCCCACCATTTCCCAGTCGTTACAATTCCCCATTTGCTGGCATCGTCTGGCGCAGGAATGAGAGAAAGAGCCGTGAGGATGCTGGCTTCAAAGATGCCCGTGACAGCGAGGTGACGGTATCTCGTCAACTTGGAGACGAGACAGTGCACACTGAAGCAAGCCACAAGAACGGCGTCGTACTTGTCGGAGTCAAGCTCCTCCTGAATGTTGGGGTCATCAAGGACAGCCTTTGCACTGGCGTCAATGCCCTCCTGGTTGTCGATGCTACCAGGAGAAGTGCCCGGAGGGGCCGTGTAGGTGTAAATCTCCACCGACTTTGACAAGATCAGCGTGTGTAGAAATTCAATCTCTGTTCGTCTTGAGATATCATACTTCTGGAAGAGACATTTGCCGAATGGCATTGGCCACCCCTGCCGTCATGGTGGTGGATGAGTTGGGATTGAGGACGAGTATGCGGAGACTCCGCCGAAGGAAGCGAATTTCAGACATGACGTAAAGAAATCTATGAAGAATTGATCCTGGAATATGTGATTGAAACGCGGCGTGAGCCAGAGCTATGTTGTTGTGAACCAGAAATCATCTATGAGTCTTCTCTGAGCGGGGCCCCAGAATTATATGACGGCACCGACATTGTTGAAGCCATCAAGTTTATCGCGGGGCGCCACGTGATCCGCCTCAGCCACCTCTGACGACAACCCCACCACTGACGAACACCTCAACCTCCCCCAAGCTCCTGGCGACAGCAACACCGCACCTTCAACCTCAGCCTCACCACGTTCAAATAATTATATCCCGACCCGGGCTGTCGCAAAGATGGCCAACCCCCCACCCATTGGTAAGCTTGAATCACATTTCCAGAGCTCCCGAGCTCCACCTATATACCCCCTGAGCTGGGGAAAGCTGACCTCACTCCTACCGCCTAGTCCTCGACGGCGGTACCGGTTTCCTCAAGGTCGGATATGCCGCGCAGAACTTCCCCGAGCACCAGTACCCGTCCATCGTCGGCCGGCCGATCCTCCGGTCCGAGGAGCAGACGGACAGCGACCTGGTGATCAAGGACATCATGTGCGGTGACGAGGCCGCCGCGGCCCGAACGATGCTTCAGATCAGCTATCCCATGGAGAACGGTATCGTCAAGAAGTGGGATGACATGGAGCATCTCTGGGATTATACCTTTTTTGAGAAGCTCAAGGTGGATCCTCAGGGCCAGAAGATCCTCTTGACAGAGCCGCCGATGAACCCGCTCAAGAATCGGGAGAAGATGTGCGAGGTCATGTTTGATCGATATGGATTCGGAGGTGTTTATGTTGCCATCCAGGCTGTCCTAGCCCTGTACGCGCAAGGTGAGTTGCGCCCGAAGCTTGATGGAAGCTGTGGACGCGACTGAAGCTAATGGCTTGATGCGGTGTAGGTCTGAGCTCTGGTGTTGTCGTCGACTCGGGTGATGGTGTCACACACATTGTCCCCGTTTACGAATCCGTGGTCCTCAACCACCTCACAAAGCGATTAGATGTTGCCGGCCGAGACGTGACGCGCAACCTGATCAAGCTGCTCCTGCGCCGCGGCTACGCCCTCAACCGAACCGCCGATTTCGAGACTGTCCGCCAGATCAAGGAGAAGCTATGCTACGTGTCATACGACCTGGAGCTGGACAAGCGCCTGAGCGAGGACACCACGGTGCTTGTGGAGGATTACACCCTGCCGGACGGACGTGTGATCCGCGTGGGTAGCGAGCGATTCGAGGCGCCCGAATGTCTGTTCCAGCCTCACCTTGTTGATAGCGAGTCGCCCGGCCTGGGAGAGTTCCTGTTCAACACGATCCAGTCTGCCGACGTGGATATCCGCTCGTCCCTGTTCAAGGCCATTGTCTTGTCTGGCGGTAGCAGCATGTACCCTGGACTCCCGTCGCGACTGGAGAAGGAGCTGAAGCAGCTGTGGCTCACGCGGGCACTTCAGGGCAACCCGGAGCGGCTGAGCAAGTTCAAGGTGCGGATAGAGGATCCCCCGCGACGGCGACACATGGTGTTCCTGGGTGGTGCGGTGCTGGCCAACATCATGGCGGACAAGGAGAGCATGTGGGTTACCAAGGCGGAGTGGGAGGAGCAGGGACCGCGGGTGCTGGAGAAGCTAGGACCGCGATAGATGTGCTGGCGAGCGTATGTTGATTAGAGGAGAGAATGGATTGGTATTTGAAGTGAAGTTAGCTAGACAGCAAGAAAATATGTTATAAGGATGATGTCAGGGGTGACTGGTGAATTGAAGCTGATCGAATGTCGTTTGGGTGTGAATAAACTGTAACGCGTTCTCTTGTCCCAGACAGGAGCGAGGACATGCTCTTAGTTAACAGTGAAGCTCTGAACCTTGAAGGCATCACCAACTGGAATTCTAAGCAACGAATGCTGGCTTAGTCATCACCCGTCCTTCACGAGTCGTCGCAGACTTGACACAACCTCGATGGCCATGTCAACCGACCGGGTCAGGAATGATTCTACATCACGCATTCTTTGACCATTTTCATCGTTTTCTCACTCCCATCGATCCCAGCAGACTAGCATCATCTCACTACAAGCTCGGATAGGATTTATCCCCCAGCAAGTAAAAAACTCCACATCGCCCCCTTGGACTCCGCACGCCCCATATCGCTCATTGCACCTCACCTTGTCTTGTCTCGTCTCGGCAGAGGAGTAGAGAGATCCGCGCCGCGCTGGTAGCTGATTACAGCTTCTGCTCGCCAGCTACAGAAGGGGTTACTGCTTCAAAAGGCCAAGCAAAGAATTTACGGCGTTTACTGCGGACTTCCTATTTCCTGTTACGGTACAGTACGCGGCGCGTGAGGGACAAACCACGTTTCGGTTCGCCGGGCCCGTTGATCCTGAAGCTGTCTATGGTTCGCTATCCCGTCCTGCATTAGATCGTTCGGTTTTTTTACACTCTTTCCGTGCGGGGAAAAAGAAGAACAGGAGAGTGTGAGCAAGAGAAACCCAAAGGAGAAGAGACGCACGCGCCGCACACCACATCATCACGATCCGCATCCCACACCGCGTTTCGCCGTCGCCGGTCACCGGGAGGGGGCGGGAAAGAGAAACGACTGTGGAGAGAGAGAGCCACACACAGAGACAAACTCCCTGCCACGTACAAGTTCACGAACTACTGTACGGGCTGCTGACAAGACAGAGACACGGAGGGGCCGGGTTTTTCGCTAAATGAGCAGAACGAATCCGCCCTCGGGGGCGTCGGGCCCGGGATCCGTGGGCTTGGGCGGCGCCAGGGGGACGTTGAAGCGGAGTGTCCAGGCGACATTTGAAGGTGCGTGTTGACGGCGAATTGTTTCTTTTCTCTTCGTCATTCTACTCCTTGCTCCATTACACACTTGAAATACCCTGCAACCTATCAAGTGGCTGGCTGTGTTTCTTATCCTGCATTCGCATCTGCGTCTGTTTGTCTCGCGTATCTTGCTTTCTCCTCCCCTATTCCGGTCAAGGATCAGGCTATATCTGCTTCCCCAGACCGCGTTTTTTTTTTCTCACTCTACCTTTTGATCCTTTTCCCATTCGGCCTGCTCTCCGTGTATTTACTCTTTCATTTATCCGCTGAGGGGTTCTTGGCCGTGCTGCTTATTCGCCTCCTCACTCTCGGGGTCGCCTCGCGTACTTGCCCTTCTCGGAAAAAGAGCAACCTGAGGTGTCAAGATTGTCGGCTAGTGTGGCGTGGCATTGGCCTCTGGCGTGGTCTCTAACGACTTGCCTGACTCGGCCTTCATCGACAACCTTTGAGATTCAAACATTCATCCTCTTTTTTTTTTTTTGTTGGGCATCTTGTCATCATCATTTGCTCATCGTTTTTGCTACTTCTTTTTCTTCTTGTCCTTTTCCCATGAACCTTGGCATTGCATAACTCTTGTGTTTTCTCTCGCCCTTTTGCCTCGCATCTGTCCTCTACTGTCCATACGCTCTTACCTCTTGAACCCCTCAGCTGTGCCAATGCCAAGTGGTTAAAAGCACCTCATCCATCTCAAGCAAGATACCGAGGCAAAGAGAGGGCACTTGACACCTCGGCCATGCCTCTCCGCCCTCATCACCTTGGCGTCGGTTTCCCAGCACACGCTTACCAAAAACGCCGTGTAGAACCTCACGACCGCTCCACTGGATATCAGCCCAAGGTCCGCATCACAGATCGCTACCGTATCGTCGGCTTCATCAGCTCTGGTACCTATGGACGCGTCTACAAGGCTGTCGGCCGCAACGGCAAGCCCGTCGGCGAGTTTGCCATCAAAAAGTTCAAGCCCGATAAAGAGGGGGAGCAGATCAGCTACACGGGCATCTCGCAGAGTGCTATTCGTGAGATGAGTCTTTGCAGTGAGCTCAACCATGGAAATGTTATCCGCCTGTGTGAGATTATGCTTGAAGACAAGTGCATTTTTATGGTCTTTGAGTATGCCGAACATGATCTGCTACAGATTATCCATCACCACACTCAGCAGCCTCGACACCCGATACCTCCGGCTACAGTCAAGAGCATCATGTTCCAGCTCCTCAACGGCTGTCAGTACCTCCACACCAACTGGGTACTCCACCGTGATCTCAAGCCCGCCAACATCATGGTGACCTCGTCCGGCGAGGTAAAGATTGGCGATCTTGGACTCGCCCGTCGCTTCGACAAGCCTCTGCACTCCCTCTTCAGCGGTGATAAGGTGGTCGTGACAATATGGTATCGCGCCCCCGAGCTCATCCTCGGCTCCTATCATTACACACCGGCCATCGACATGTGGGCTGTTGGCTGCATCTTTGCCGAGCTGCTATCTCTACGGCCTATCTTCAAGGGTGAGGAAGCCAAGATGGATAGCAAGAAGACGGTTCCCTTCCAGCGGAACCAGATGCAGAAGATTATCGAGATCATGGGCGTGCCGACAAAGGATAAATGGCCACTTCTCCCGACTATGCCTGAGTATAATCAACTCAACACGCTCGCCAACTCGATGACGTCTCACCATGGCCATCACGGTCATCATCATCACCCTCATCACCATGGTCACTACGGCTCTCGTAATCCACCTCCACCTCCCCCTGGCGGTTCAAACCTCGAGAAGTGGTACTACAGCACCATCTCCCATGCAGGCCCTCCCGGGTCCAACGCCAACCCCCCGCTCGCCTCTCTGGGTGCGGAGGGCTACAAGTTGCTCGCCGGTCTTCTCGAGTACGATCCAGCCAAGCGTCTCACAGCCGCGCAGGCCTTGCAGTCGCCATTCTTTAGCACAGGCGATCGCGTTAGTGCAAACTGCTTCGAGGGGTTAAAGAACGAATATCCGCATCGACGTGTCAGCCAGGACGACAACGACATCCGAACTAGTAGTCTACCGGGAACGAAGCGAAGCGGACTGCCAGATGACTCGCTCGTCCGGCCAGCCAAGCGATTAAAGGAGTGATGGCATTAATCGGGTAGATGGGTATTGGTATAGGGGTGAGCACGGCGTTTGGGAATTGCTTTGAGGATATATATTACGAGGATTGTTAAACACCGCGGTTCAATGCTTTTTAGGTGGATTGATGGATTAGATGTGAGTTCAAGGATCAGATACCCGACATCTAGGCAGAAGCACAGATGTCAAAAAAACAAGGTTTCATCCCATCACCTGCCCGCCAGTGCCATTCCCCTTGGACCCTTATATACCAGTAAATCCCTCCCCTCATCGTCGAAAGACATACGGAACACACGGTCAAACGGTCAAGATGAATCAATTTAAGAAACGTCAACAACCGCATGCGAAAGCTCAAGGCCGGCAACCGATGACGACCGGTTCGATTTCCGCCACGGCGAGGCCCGACCGGCTTAAGTATCTAAATCCTCTAACAGGGGGGTTCTCGTAAAGAGTTCCTAATATTATACGTGCTTGTAGAAATGCTTGCGCGTTATAGATACAATTGTATCACCCCAGACATTTAATGTCAAACCACTTTTTTGTGCACCTCTTTTTTTTTTTGTAATTATCGCGAGCTACACTTCCCACCTGTGCACCCCGCATCATGGTTGTTTATCACCAAACTCCACCAGGACCCCCCTTTCGCCGTCGCATTGCAACACCAGTTCCACAAGGATGCAAGTCTAAGAAAATGAGAGAGAGATTCATCAAGAGAAATAAAAAAGAGCGCATCATTAATTAAGACAAGTAATACATAGAAAAAGGGGAGAGAGGACATCATAAAATGACAAAAATTATCTTTACCAATAACAACAACAGCGATTGCATGCAAATACGCAAAAACAGACTGACAACAAAGATTGACAACAAAAAATAAATAAGAAAAGAGGACGCCGTGCCTCTCATTAGCTGCCTGCTTTCTGTCTTGTTCCCTTTGTCCAGTCCTTTCGATTCATCTAACCCCCTTTCATCCTGCCATCATCCTTCCTCTCATCCTCAATTCCAACCTCCACGGATCTCTAGCGGGTAAAAAACAGGCAGTTAGAAAAAGAAAAAAGACAAAAAAAGCAAGATAAAAACGTCGGGTATTTCGGCAAATTTCGGCGGCGGCGGGCGGCGAGTTTGAGTTGTTGAGAAAAGGTTTGGGTTGAGGCGCGTTGGGGAAGGATTTGTATTTCTCTCTCGAGGCGGGAGGTGCGGGTGTCCACCGAGCGTATGGGATGAAGACCAACATCTTCCTTTCCAAAACGCGCATAGATCTATTACAGCTCGTGTCGGAATGAACGAATCGGTCCCCCATACGCTCGAAGGGAAGAAGGTAGAGAGAGAATCGCATGTCGGAGATATAGAAGCCTCGGAGGTATCGCGCCGGAAAAGGGGGGAAAAGTCGTCGAGATATAGAGTTACCGCCAAAGGAAAATAAAAGAGAGATCGAGTATCAATCGTCCTCTACTTCTTGGCAGGGGCAGGAGGAGCCTTGACATTGTTGGAAAGCCAAGCAAGACCCTCGAGGAGACCCTCTCCCGTGGTGGCGCAACTGGGCACCACGTACCAGACCTTGTCCTTGAGCTTGGTGAGCTGGAGAGCGTCGGTGACTTCTTGAGGTTTCATGGCTGAAGTAGTTAGCATGATGCTCCAGACGGGGGGGGGGGGGCTGGGGGACCTACCTTCTGCCAGATCTTGCTTGTTGGCAAAGACGAGTAGTAGACTGTCCTTCATCTCGCGATCATTGATGATGCGATGCAGTTCTTGTCTCGCCTCGTCCATACGGTTCCGATCAGAAGAGTCGATAACAAAGATCAAACCCTGAGTGCCTATCACGTCCATCAGCATCCCATACACCTCCATATGTATGTCCCAACTCACCGCTAAAGTAGTGCCTCCACAGAGGTCGAATCTTGTCCTGACCACCGACATCCCAGACGTTAAACTTGACATTCTTGTACGTAACCGTCTCGACGTTGAAGCCAACAGTAGGAATGGTAGTGACATCCTGTCCGAGCTTGAGCTTGTACAGGATGGTAGTCTTTCCTGCGGCGTCGAGACCCAGCATCAGGAGTCGCATCTCCTTGGATCCAAAGATCTTGCCCATCATCTTGGAGAGTTGGCCGCCCATGGTTGCGGCTGTAGAATCGCGTTCGAAGTATGTATTCGGTCGGGTAGGTGTCAAAGGGAGGAACAATGTCGGTGCGCCTTTTCTTTTCGGTACTCGTCGCGGTTTAGTTGTGGTGTGATGATCCGATACTCGGGGTGTGGGAAGAAGGGGGTGGACTCTTTGGTGTTTCGTTTCAAGTGGAACGGAGCTGCGGCGCAAGCAAGATCAGTCAGTAAACAAACAATCATACAATACAACAATGCGTCCAAGGTATAAAAAAAAAAACGGCAAAACTCACATGTTTGAATAGTCGTTGTCAAGAGTCAAGGGTCTGGGAAACGTGGCTGTTGACTTTTTGGTGTTTTTCTTTTCCCCCCTCCTTGTTTGAACTTTGGGAGAAATTCCCACTTCTGTTGCTGCCTTGTCACTCTCTCCACTCGGATTCGCTGATAAGAGAAAGAAGTAATCCTTCTGATCGAAAAGGTCGCTGTAATTTGTTTCGTTCAAAAAGGGCGATTCAACTTTTGTTCGTTCGTTCGTCGTCCCCCGTCAGGGGAAAAAAGAAAAAAAAAGGGAAAATCAGATCCATCCTATGCCCCCATGAGCCAAGCGAAGCACTTCCCTCTCTCTCCTCTTCCTCTCCCCCTGGTCTGAGCCTCTCTTGGACTAGCGCTGCACGGGGCAACGGCCGCCTGCAGGGCCACCACTGACGGGGCATCTCCAGTGAGTGTCCACGACCTTTAGGGGATTGGCACATTGGGTCCCCCCGCCCCTGAGGCCCCTAAGGCCCCCCCCAGTCGTGGTCCCTGAAATGAGCTGCCCCGTGTGCCTGTAAGGTACCCGCGCATCCGTTGCCCTTCTACCCCCGGCTGAAATTCAAGTTCAGTCCCATCATGAGCGGCGGCTGTCCCACTGGTACCTAACGCTCCACCGTCTCTAAGCGCGACGAGCAGGTCACTCCACGACGGACACTCTTCATAACCGACGCCGGGGACACTTCTCCTGGTCCTCCGTCGTCATAGTATAAGAGACCGACATTTGATAACGGACATTGCATTGCACGCCAATGGGCATACCATTCATGCGCCTAACTTATTATATCAGATCTGCTATGGATGCCATATCGCTTGCGCTGGCTATCCTTATTATCGCGTACTGCCTCAATCGTCATGGGGCTCTAAGCGAATCCATCCAATTCTTTTCCCATGACTCTCCATCACAGATAACTGCCTCTCATTTCCCTCGCCGGCTATGCAAAACCAACCTCAAGCTCTATACTCAATCACAAATCTTCGCTCAACCTGCTGCAGCGTCGTCGAATCATTCTCCCCCTCGAACTTGAGGTTCACCTTGTTGCCGTTGTCCATGCTGTGCACCTCGGCCTTGTAAAACGTAGTAGTGTTGGGGTACAGCGCAAGAACCACCTTGCCTGACTCCCAGTCCTTCAGCGATGCCGCCTGGCTCTCGGGCGTGATCGGGATCATGCTGCTGGCGCTCGATCGGTACTCCTTCTGCTTACTCTGGTCGTCCGGTTCGATATCGAGCACCTTGTACCGCCGGCTCTTACCTTCACCCATCACTTGAGCCACCTCGCCTAGGATCCAGTCCGTCGTCTGGTCGCCGTTGACCGCCTTGGGTTTGAAGGCTACCGCATCGCCTTTGGAAAAGACAACCTTGAATTTGCTGTTGGATCCCGATCCGACCCCGCTCCCAACTGACCCCTGAGGCTCGACACTATCGGCCTTGGGCGGCATGCTGTCGCGGTCCCGATCCCGGTCTCGGTCTCTTGCCCGGTCACCGTACTTGCGCGAGGACCCTCCGATGGGGCTCGGCACCGGTGAGTCGCCGGCGCCGTCAAAATCGTAGAGCGAGGCCGTGTTGTCCCTGGCTTGTCTCTTGCCGGGTCCTGCGGTTGCGGCCTCGGACTGCTCCTTGGCTTGCACTACAGCGCGAAGGACTTTCAGCTGCTCAATCGTGTTCTTGATGTTGGCCATGTTCGCCTCGGAGTGCTTCACCCCTGTCCGGCAGTGCTGCTCCATCTGTTGCAGCAGGTCACCCGGGACCTTGTCAGTTTCCATGGTGCCCGCCTGCTTATCCAGGTTGACAAGCTCTCCGAGACTATCGTTCTCCGCATTTATCCCGGACACAATATCTCCAATCTGACTCTTGCAGAGCTCCCATATCTGCACCTCTTCACCATGGTTATTGCCATTGTTCCTGTTGGTCGCCCGCCCACTACGGTTTCGTTGCGACATCTCGCGACTGTGACGCTCCGGCTTGGCGGAGTCGGCCCTCGGTATGGTATGCGCGGGGGGTTCGCTCCTGGGCGACCGCTTGGGGGTGGATGCGTCCGAGGTAATGTCCCGACTATGGTTCTTGGTCCTCGACTTGCTCGGTCGGCTCGGGGTCGAATCTCTGCTAGACGGGTCCTGCCGCTTCGTGCCAGATCGTCTCGGCTCCGGGGTGCCCGAGGACTGTCGCAGCGACTCCTGGAAGCTGTTCTCCCTCGAGTGGGTGCCACTGCGTCGCGGTTTGAGCGGGATCTGGTAGTAGGGGCCCAGGTCCTCCTGGAGGTTCTTCAATTCGTCCCGCGCAGGCTTCTTCCCGTTAGCCATCCTGCCCCGATACCAACCCGCCTAAACAAAATGTCGCAATAAGAATCAGGCCAAGAAAGGAGGGGCACAGACGGTATGATATAGATGCCGGATAAAGAGTATCCATGTTGACATAGAAGACCGCAGAGGAGAGGAAGGAAAATGCTTCAAGTCGACTAACCTTGAGAGAGTAGGCCCAGTTATTGAGCGGCCGAGGCGGGATGGTATGGGGAAGGAAAGGCGGCTAAGACAGAAAGCGCGTCGCAGACAAGAAAGAAGTGATCGGCAGAGAAGGAAGGAAGGAAGGGAAGGGAAGGAAAAGAAGCTTTCATAAACAGCGTGACCAGGCCAGGTGGGTATCAACTCATTGTATGCGCCAAAGCAAACCTCTAAATATTTCCCAGAGTTTGCTTACAGAGAGGGTATCATGTCGTCGTTGTCTGTCTTGACTGTCGTAATATGCTCTCCGCCCGAAAGTGAGGCCGATGATGCGGTGGGAAAGGTAAAAGCCGGCAGAAATCAAGGCGGTGAGGGGTCGAAGCTTGCCTGATTTAGTAAGTGCGGCAAGTTATCGGAGCGCCGATAAGCCACGTGCGAATTGAGATCGCGGCGGTGTCCGCACTGTCTAAGCATCGTCGTATTCCGTATACCGACGGGCCTGTGCTCTCCACAGTTGAGGCAGCAATAGACAGGTCAAGTCTTTGCCTTGACAAGCTTACTCGGGAACAGGGAGTCATATATAAATGTTGTTCTCTTATAAATTGCCTCATTATGAAATGTTCGCTGCATGATACTTACAATGACCTCAAGTCGGCATCAACCGTGTTAACTTGTGATACCTTCACTTACACGCTAGCACCGGTCATTTCTTGATAATTCAGTTCAAAACACCCTCTCATTACCAATTGACTCTTCTTTCAATGTCCTCCCCAAGAACAATCGCCATCATCGGTTCCGCAATTGCCGGCCCAACCCTCGCCCTCCAAATCCTCTCCCACCCCATCCTCCGCCGCACCTTTACCCCAATCCTCTTCGACTCATCCCCTTCTCCGTCAGACTCTGGTTCTCGCGCCGGCGCAACAGTCGGTTTATTTGCCAACGGTCTCTACCCACTACATCGTCTTGGTCTCGAGTCTTCAATCAAGACACAAGGCTTTGAGTGTGGTGCACTTTCGACATGGAGCTGTGATTACGATGGTGAGGTTGAGAGGTTGAATTCGCTGGGTGATGCTATGTGGAGTAGTGATCTTCAAACGGGTGTTGTCTACTTTGAGAGGTGGGCTTTGCAAAAACTGCTGGTCGAAAAGGTGAAAGAACTTGGTGGTGAAGTGAATTGGGAGAAAAAGGCCGTTAAGTTCACATCCCTCGACGATGGAACCATGAAGGTCGCGTTTGAGGACGGGACAAATATCACGACAGATCTCCTCATCGGTGCTGACGGAGGGTACTCTGGTGTCAGAAGATTCATCCTCAATCAGAGAAATAAGGCCACCGCCGAGGAGAGATGGCTGCCCGACTCTATGGGTCTAACCGGCATCTACGGCGTATCTACCAGCGAGCAAGCATCATCTTCAACAGCCAAGTTCAGCGAATCCCATCTCATGTTACTCAACAACGGCTTTCTCGCCACGGGTCCTTGTCCCCAAGGCAGAACACGTTGGGATCTCATCCTCCCCGAGGTTTCACCCCCTTCATCCTCTTCGCCAATCGAACCCAACCTCAAACCTGACGCAGAGCCATGGCAATCTTCAATACTCCCAAGTCAATACCCCCTCGCCTCAACAGTCGACATTCTCCGACAGCACCGCAACGTCTTCCACCCCTACGCAGGCAGCCTCGAAGCCCTTTTCTCATCCGCAGATCGCATAATCCGCACACCCCTCCGTCAACGCATATGGAAACAGGACGAAATCCAATGGGGAAACGTAGCTCTTATAGGAGACGCAGCACGTCTAATGCTACCGACAAGTGGTCAGGGAACAGGCTTCGCCATCGAAGATGCCACAGTGTTAGCCAGATCACTACTCAAGCACGCAACTACAGATACAAAGACCGGTATTAGAGTCGCGTTGGAGGAGTATGCAAGAGTTAGGGAGCCGAGATCCAAGAAGATGGGTAGTCTTGCGGAGGTGGCGGCGACGTGGAGTACCAGCAAGTCGTGGTTCTGGAGGGGATTAAGATATTACGGGTCAAGGTGGCAGCGCGACAGACCAGAGTCAAGGTAAGAAAAGTCGGTTATCTGAAAGGTGTGATGCTAACTGTTCATCAGCAGGGGAACGGGCAAAGATACCTGGCCGTTCAACGAGAGAATTGATGTCGACGATTCACCCAAGTGATATCTATCGCCATGAAGCGAAGTCAACCCCTGAGGAACCTGACAACGTATACTCTCGAATCCACCACGTATTTCATATCGTATAGATATACAGGGCATGCTGTGTAAAGGATCAAGTACAACCCTAGTTAGCACAAGGCCTGTCAGTCAAGGTTGGCTTATCAGAGGGAAGACAGGGTATGAGACGAATCTCCCATCATGAATAATAAACACCCTACTCCAAGTACTTGAGAAAAAGACACCAAAATGGCATGTAGATGAACGTGATATTAAATAGTATATGCAGCCACATCATTTAATGGCTTAAAGCTAAAAGCATTGTTTTTCACGCTCTTATTCACACGCCAAACCCCCTGACTCAAACTCATAGCTTCTCCTTGGAGTCATCAATCTCGCAAAACGCCTTATAAGTCGTAAACTCATCATCCTCTCCCCCCTCGGACTCGAGCACGCACTCGGCCGTAGCGCCGACAAAGTAAACCCATCCCTCGCGAATCTCGGCGCTCGTGGGGCCGACAGAGATCTTGCCTTTGCCGCTGGTGCAGATGACGATGCTGGGCCCGTCGAGGGGCTCAAAGGTGGCCTTTGCGCCGTCACCGCGGAGCAGGGTGCGCACAACGCTGAACTCGTCGATAGGAGGGTCGTAGAGGACAACGGCTGAGCCTGAACTGTAGCCGCTGCGGTTGAGTGTGGCGTAGGGGTACTCTGTAGGTGACATCTTTTGCTCCTCGATGGGTGCGTAGTTGTAGGTTAACATGTCGACAAGGGTAGAAACATCCTTGAACTTGGGAGTGAAGCCAGCGCGGACAACATTGTCCGAGGCAGCCATGCACTCCATGATATCTCCAGAGATGTAGGCGTGAATATCATCAGCAACGAGGAACAAGGCCTCACCAGGCTCAAGAGTGACAAAGTTGAGGAAGAAGAGCACAAACAGGCCAATGTCATCACCAAACTCGCCGTGACATCGCTGGACGAGCTCAGAAAGCTTCTCGCCAGATGTAGCAGCCACGCCGCCAGCAGCGAAACTAGCACCCTCGCTGCTCGCTTGCTCAACCAGCTTAGCAGTCTGCTCAGCAATCGCCTCAGCAGGCGAGTTCATGAGTGCGCCAAAAACCTTCTTCAGCAGCAACTTCTTGTCCTCACTAACACCCTCCTCCTCATCCTTGGCAACCTTTGCAAACTCTGCAGCCGCCTCGTCTCCCACCAGAGCTCTCAGCGCAGGCACAGACTCGAGAAAGTGCGCAATCTCAGCCAGAGGGCGGAATCCGCAGAGACCCTCGAAGGGGGTGATGGCGATGGCCATCTCGGGCTTGTGGTTGTCATCGGGGTAGTTCTTGGGGTCGCGGGCGTGGAGCTGCTCGGCGAGCTTCTTGTTGGGGTGGGCCTGGATCGAGAGGGCCTTGTTTATCGAGAGCACCTTGAAGAGGAAGGGGAGCTTCTCTCCGTAGCGAGAGATGATGGTGGACGAGAGGAGGGCTTTGTTGTCCTGGACGAGCTCGAGGAGGGATCGGCCGGTGTTGACGTCTCGCGAGGGGTTTGAGGGGTGTGTACCCATCCAGAGCTATAAAAATGTCAGTCATTGACAAAGATCATGAAGTATTCGAGGTATACCTCAGCGTAAGGAGTGTCAGACTCGATCTTGAGGTCGTCAGATGGCGTAGCAGCAGCAAAGCGAGCAGCGGCAGACTCGTTGCCCTTCTTGCCCCAGGCGTACGAGTTGACGCCGCATTGCAGTCTTAGTAGAGGAACCTGCATCTTGGAAGCTTGTCGGTGGTAGTGCGACTCTGAATGCGATTGCGACGCTGGGTATAGCTTCAGATGGCGGGGAAGTAGATGCCAGGTGTGCGTGTTGGAGGTGGTCGTTTAAAGAACAGCGCGCAAAAAGAGCAAAGGAGCAACTTGGCAAGAGCTGCAGAAGAAAAGAGAAAAACAGGTGACGCCTCAAGACTTTATCCGCTCCAGAAGAAAATATCTGGTCAAACGTGGGATGACGAGGTGGAAGTGGAGGCAGGAGGGGGAGCTCGAAATAGATCAGCAAGGTGCAGATTGGTGAAGATGCCAGCCCTGGCCGCCTGCAAACCACTGTAAACTATAGCGCCTGCATCTTCTACGGACACCAGCCCGGTCATTGTCCCGCAGCGGAGCTTCCCCCTGAAGCCATACCGGAGTAGCGCCGCCGACCTAACCCCGCTGTGGACCTGGGGTTTACCTGTTTGGGACCATGTCTCGATGCCATGTGATGACGGGCTTTCATTAGATTCATCTCGTTCAATGTGATTGTCCAGGGGGTGATGAATCTCGAGAGATTGAAACGTGGCTAAGCTGGGGTGGGCCATTGGATAAACTATTAAACAATGGCTCATTACACAATGGTTCCAATAGATATTAAAACAGCTTCATATTAATCACCACCGTACCAACAAACAAACCACCAACACTCCAACCAGACCCAAACTATTAACTCGAGATGGATCATTAGCTATCTACTTGCTTTCAAGTAGTTAATTTCATGTACAACTGTCTCCCATCAGGAGTGCAGAATCTCATCTCGTCAAAATCCCATCAAAACAGACTACCAGCCAACCAAACCAGAACCTATTAACGCGCCCATATCCATCTTCCATCCCAATGTCATTTTCCCAATTCACTCCAATTTTCGCCCGATCAAAAAGTACAAACCCAATCCATTTTCGCCTTCTCATATCCCGTATGCGTTTGGCTGTGTCTAATAACGCCCAAAATGCAACGAGTCAATAAACTCAACCCAGTCTCAACAAAGACATTGGGGAGTAAACAATTCAAGATGCAATGCACCATGATGATGACCAACAATGTGATTAAAACAAGAGTAAGAACAAACAGAGACTGAAAGAAAAAGGACCAAGCAAAACGACCCGACTCGGTGTCGTTCAAAGACGAGAAGAAGAGTTCAACGCCAAGGGTGGCACAACACCAACGCTCGCTCTCGTCTTGCCTCCCCGTCAGACGCTGTGCCTCACAACCTCAACCCATCAAAACCCCTCACTCATGTGAGAAAAAAGGGTCCCCCCAGCAAGTCTATGAGCAGTTCATCCGTCCTGCTCCGCGCGGGGGAAGGGTCAGAGAGGTTTCTCACCCCTGCATGCGCGAGTCGCTCGACGACGATGGTCATCCATCGCAAACAGAGAACCATGGCAGTTGGCTCATTCACATCTCGATGCTCAGGTCCAAAAACATAAAAAACACTGCAACTCCTCTGCTGAGAGCAGGCCAGAAAAAAAAAACACACTTTCAAACACCGAGAGCCAGCAGGGAGGGAGGGAGTCCATGATCTCAATAAGAGAAACAGCATCATCAACCGACGGCTCAGACGTCTCCCCTCATCCTCGAAGTGTCCCCGCAGTCTTATGGTAGCTATCCGCCGCGGCTTCTGTACTCGTGCCTCCGACGTCTCCAGGAGGGAGCATGTACGACGCGGGCTGCGCCATGTACGTCGTGGCGCCGTGTGCCATCGAGAACGACGACCCAACGCTACCGCTGCCGCTACTCATCATGGGCAGCTCACGGCGCGCCGACGTCGTAGCAGCCGCCGTAGTCGCTGCCGTTGTAGTGTCCGTGTAGCGGTACGTGAGGTCGGGTGCTGGACCTCCTCCTCCGACGCGCATCGAGTCGGCTGGAGTATAGAGAGAAGCTTCGGAAGAGCTGGCATGTGTGTAGAGATCATTACTCGTGCGGGTGAGCTGCGAGGCTAGTGTCATTGGAGGATACGAGGACAGTCCCGCGGCCGAAGCCATGCTCGAGGGCTCGTAACTCGTGTAACTTGAAGGCGTTTCGGAATCTGGGCTCGCAGGCGATGTGCCCGCCGTGGTCGACGTCTGCGCCGAGGAGCCCCTGCTGCCGCTACCGAACCCTGAGCTACAGCCCGAATCGTTCCGGTACGACGACGACGATGACCCTATTGAACTAGGCACTGATGACCGTCCCACGGGCATGGGCAGCACCCTGTCGCCCATGTTGACGCCCGCCGCCATGTTCTGGAACGTCATGCTCGTTGAGTCGGCCGCCACCGGAGCCGGTCGGTGTACCAGGCTCGTGGTCGGTGCCCCGCTGCTATAGGCGTAGTTGGGCTCCGTATCGACGCAGATGCTCTCAGACTTGCCCACCGTGCCGGAGCCGATGCGGTAGTTGATGCCATAGTCCGAGTCATGCATCGAAGGGTACGCTGGCGGATACATGCTGTAGTTGATGCCTTGATCTTCAGTGTATCCATGATTCCAGGTAGAGACTGGGTAGTAGGACTTTGCGGTATACGCAAAGGTCGTGGGAGCTCGATAGATGAAGGGGTCGCTAGCATGCATCGGGAGGCCGTCGGGGTAGTGAGAGGTAGTCGACGGGAGAGGGGGTACGACGGAACTTCCTCGCGCCTGATATTGCCGAGAAGCTTCAAGACTATAGTTAAACGACTCCTGCTTCATGGGCGTCTCTTGGGAAGCAACCTAGACGGCAATGTAAGTCCTGGAACATCACAAAGCACCTCCCCCCTGAAAGACATACCCTTAGGAACTGGCAGGGCTCGTAGCCTGCGTTCTTACAGTTTGTGCATGGTCCCCCGTTTCCAGAATCGCCGCTACACCGGATTTTCCTCTTTCGACACCGCCCACACTGGATCTGTTAGCCCGCTACACAACTATGTAAGTCTCGCGCACACCACACACACCAGGGGGGAGAAGACGTAAAGTGTAAGGAAGACAGGGGTATATACTTACAGCTACTGCGATACGCTTCCTCTGAGGCGTCACATCATCAATCATGTCTCTCTCAGTCATGATGGTGGTTCGCGTATCTGGGTGGATGGGGTAGGCCAAGCTCCGACGCTCCGGGTAGGATGAATAGGCATTCATCCTGCTATACCGTCGGACGTCGGCGGGCGAGTAACAAGTTGGAGTTACCATGGTATAACTCCCAAATGTGTCGAGGTTCAAAGAGTGAAAGGTGAGTGGGGAGATGTTCAACGGGTGACTGGCAGAGGTTGCAACTCGGGCTTCCTCATCAGTGCCAACAACCGTCTTGTCGAGTCAACCTGGATCGATTGAAAGACAAACTCTGATGAGTCTTGGTCCTAGTGACAAGGTGTGTGATGTACGAGCTGTTGCCGGTTTGCCAGCACTCGTCCGTCGGGGCTCGGGAAGTGTAAGTGGTTTGTCCAGTCAAGGATGGGGAGTGTCTATCGCCAGCTGTGTCAAGCAGCTGAGTCGAGATTGGAAGTAAAAGACAAATATCATCACCTCCCAACTTGATAGCTCAGAAAGGTTGCGTTTCAACAAAGTCGAGAGATTGAAAGAAGGAGAGAATCAGAGGCAGCAAGATCTGCAGCCGTGCCATGCTGTTATACTCTCCCCGTACCACTCTCCCACTAGTCCTGGTACAGGACGTTATATCTTTGTTTGCCTCACCCAGCCTGCTCACTACTATCTCGCCGTCCAATAAACGGCCCCCTCGCCCCGGAAAGACCACCGTGCCCACTCAGAGAGGCGGCCAAGAGGAAATGGTCGAGGCATCCTCCGGTAGCTTTGCAAACACACACACCTACCACAGCAGACGTCAACGTCTCTCTCTCACCTTGCAAGGATGTGGAGCAAGCCGCGGACGCTGTGTGGCTGCCGGCTGCTCAGTTACGCGAGGGCCGCCGGTCTTCGGGTGCCCACAGGTAGCTTGCAGAATGATGGGGATGCCATGCGGCACCAGCTTCCATGGCTATCTGAGTGAGGCGACTGCAAACATGCCAGGGATGGACCCCAGCAGGAGAAGACGGGGCACCTAGATCTGGATCCCCGATCAGATTGAGGTCTTCCCCGGATCGTACAGCGGGCCCTGCTGGTCTGAGACTTTTGACAGAATCAAGATGAGCCCTCAGGACGCCGCTGGGACCAAGACACGCCTGAGACATGTTCATCTCTGTCTCCAACTCAGCCGCATGTCTAGAGTCTGTTGATTTGGCGTAATTCATGACTCTGGCACAGCATCTGAGGCGAGACTGATGCTCTTCTTCCCCACGTTGCGCCGCCTATTCAACCCTTTATCGGATCTCCGTGCAGCAGCAATCTCGAAGCAGTCCACCGTCATGTCCAGGGACTTGTTTGCCAAACGGTCTCCATTTCTTTCTCGGCCCCGTGTCTATATGGAGAAAGGGGGTCATAAAGAAACGGGCGGCGACGAGATGACTGCGGGGGCAAACAGACATGTCTTTTGCCAAAACCTCGCCCATGTCTTGGCTCCGGCTGAGTGAGCAAACTCGCAGCCAGTAAGACAATGTCACAAGACATGATGGTTCCAAGATGATGAGAAGGCCGTCCCCATGGCAAGTCCAGGAGAGAAGAGCTTTGGGGGGTGGGCAGAGTCCCCTCTCGGCTGTGACGCAGCGCATGGTCACTCGTCAACAGATGCTGTAAACACTTTCTTGTCGTCGTGTAACACCAGTGCACTGCGACCAGAGAAGCCAACACAACACAGTGAGGGCCAGAACCTGGGGGTCCAAGTTTGCCTTGGCTCTCCTGATTCAACGAAGCCCCCGAGACCCATGTCGACAGCTCCATGCGGCTCAGATCAAGCGGCGGCACTCTTCGGGGAGAGTTCCTCAAACCCGGTAGCTGGTATGAGACCCTGGGCCCCTAGTTGACCCTTGCTAGGATAAACGGCACATATCGAAGCGAAAGCGATGATCTTGATGCACAAGGCCCGTGATTCGATAGCAGAACAAACGCAGCGTCTAACTCGATTGAGCAAACACCCATACTGTGGTCATCTGCAACATGGCCAGGACGCCTGGACACCCCAAGCCTCCGTCAAGCAAGACAAGGAGACGAGACGGGCGACAAGAGCAAGCCATGGCCGAGAAGCTGAGCCGTTGTCCCCTTCGGGCCTTTTTCATCCTCTTCCTCGTCTCTCTCGAGTTTCTATTCTCAGTCCCCAAACCTGAGGTGCCAATGTGCAATGTTTCCCCGCGACGTCCCACTTCAATATGCAGGCTGTGGGCCCCTCCGTTGGTTGTTTGCTTAGACGAACAAGATCCGTTGTAGATTGATCCGAGCATTTCTCTAGTACGGCAAAAACCAATAGGGACAGACGTCGACTGAAGAGGGATACCGCCGTGTCGGCCGTTGCACAAAGGTACAGTGTTGGGTTGAGAGCTTCATCCTCCTTGATCCCGTTGCTGGGTCCAAGCTGTACCCTCATCCTTGGGCGCCAATGCTCAAAGGCGAGACGCAGGACACGAGTTTCTCCGCCATGGATACAGACAGCCAAACGGTCGCGTTGGTGTGGGTGTAAATATAGAATCAAGGTCAGAGCCCGTATTGAAAACGGCCGCGCAGAGGCAGAACAAGAAACATGTCGCCCGGGGGACAAACTGATAGGAGCAAGACTCCGATGGAAGCTGCAGATTGATGGAGAGGAATTAGACCCCTGGTTTGTTCGAGTAAAACGAGCGAGGAAGCGCCACATGCCATGTTCAAGGGGCTCATGCAAGAGATCGCTGACGAGGCTGTCTGATTTGCTTGATTCCCCGTGTGGCGCCTCCATCAAATTCAGGGGGCTGTCTCTCTTAGGGCTGGTATCTCCAAGTCAACTTCAGCGCCACTTCCGTTGCGCAGTGTGTCCCTCGAGCAAAAACGGCTGCTCACGACATCTCGAGAGTAAGGACAGATGCTGCAAACAACATGGCAGAGACCAAAAGAGAGGTTGGGGTATTCCTAAGCCCCCAATTCGTCAAAGAGTAGGGGCATGGGGTATCAGTTGTCAGACCCTACAACCAAGGACGGACACCATCTCAAGTTCAACTTGTCTGTCTCAACATCTCTGAGAGACTGAGCACGGTGAACAAACGAACAGCATCATAGGAGTGCCGTCTCTTTGAGCCCGGCTTGTTTCAATTGGTTCCAGAGTGGAACCTCGCATCGATGAACAACCAGATTCCTCGTATCGAGCCTCCGTCTTTCCCCTGGCATGGAGCCGACATACACATCGCCAACGGACTTTCCTAGTCAAGAATAGGCTCGCTTCTGTCCTTCTTCTTTTCTCTTTCCATGCCCTGTTGTTGTCGCCGCCCCGCAGGTCCTCTGCCCGAAACCTCAACCTCCGCCGCCGTGTCAAGGACAGCAAAACGTCCGCAACTGCACATGACACGGGCGAGCGCTGGGCCCAGGGCGGAAAATTTTGGCCCAGCAGCGTCCCGAGGGGAGATGTGGCCTACCGCGCTGTCATTAAAGGGTGTGGCACATGAAGATGTATCTACCCGTCTTGCGTATCCTGTGGCACTGGTGATTGGCCCATCGTGTCCAGGGGTTGACTCTGAACCTCACTGTGACGCCCATCAAGCAAGGTGAGGGGGAGGACTGAACGGTGGCTGACGGCGAGATCATCCACGCCATGATTGCTATGCCCTTGATGGTCAGAAGCATCTGTAGCGATCCGAAAAGCACGCGGGGATGATCTCCATCTCTCGAATCCAGAGCCAAGGGCACTTGCAGAGAAGAATCTGAAACTCACCCTTCTCAAGAGATAATATCACAAGGCCTCGTGGAATTCTCTTGGCGCATGTTGCTTCCCGTCAAAGACTCAAATCGCAGTCCAGGCCGCGCCCCAGCCCTCGAGCACCCTGCGACAGGCTCTTTGACCTCCCCAAGGTTGCACATCTCGACAAAGTCTCGCCTGAAAGGTCTCATGCCCGAGATACCTATGTGTCGGTGTTACAGTATGCACCAAGGTGCCCACGCTGACCGAGCAGGATCCCAAGGTCTTGCTTAGTCGTAGACACGGACGATATGGGACCCCAGAGCCAGGTATCACCGCCAGGTATGATGATGCAATTCTTCAGAAACAGCGCTATTCCCAGGCTCGGACGTCGGTCCTCGAAGCCCGGAGCTCGTGTTGAGAGGGTCGGGATGTGGCACCGCCAATCGTCACCATCCATCAACGTCAATGCCGACCGAACCCAATGATCGATCTGAAACGATGTCTTTGATCTCTCTTCTGCACATACAGCCAGCCACTGTTGCCTCAGCCCAAGATTCAGCTCTGGAAAACACGATCCCTGCCAGGCGAGATGGCTTGGGCGGCTCGGTGGCTGATACTTCCAGAGTGACCTCAAGGCTGGACGCCATGCACTTGACCGTACAGTAGCCTCTCAACGTGGTGAGGAGATGGCCGTCTCACCCCCGGGTGTCTTGCAGGTTTCGATCGAGCGCCGTGCCCAGTCTTGTCGACGGCGAAGCAGGCACAGCAAGCATAGCCGAGAGGCTGCTTATTGATCCATCCAGAGGGTTCACCTACAGGTCATGGTTCATTCAGTTTCTTGTCTACATGTCCGCTCGCACAGAATACAGTACCCGTACGTGAAGCCAAACATGCAGTGGCGTGCTCCTCTGCCATGCCTGGTCGCCCGTTGGCGAGACTGGGTTAATAATGCTGGCGCTGTGATCTGCTGAACGTCCACAAAGAGACTTGTCATGTGTCACAGGCCTCCAGATGCTGAGAAATGCGTGGGGGATGCTGCTGGCAAGCGACGCTTTGGCAGAAAGAAGATGGAGTGGCCCGGGGATCTTGTCCAGAATGACAGCTGGGGTCGCTCAGCAGCGGGAGGGAGATCCCCGGTTCACCCACGTCCGCCAGTATGTGCTCACGTTGACTACCAACGTTGCTCGTGCGTAGACGGTATGAATTCGATACATTTTGCGTACTCAGACTGTTGCGCGATGCTCGTGGGAGCTCCGAAGGACCGCATGTATGCCGGGGAGCTGACTTGTACATGATGAACGGAGGCAGCAGAATCGGGCAAGCACCCGTTCACAACAAGATAACCACGCTGCCAAACTCGTAGGCCAGGACGAGTTGGTGCCCCATGCTCGTGTAGCCACATATATGCACATGTCGGTTGGTGTTAGTTGAGGATCCACATCAAGGAGTCGAAACGCTTGCTTTCGATTGAATTAGAGACCATCAACGGTTGCAGGGTTTTGCGCCGTTTGTATTCCGTGTCGCCCATTCGCCACTTTTTACCTCCTCGACCTGCGGTCATAATCGTCCCGTCCGTATCGATCCCTATCTCTATCTCGGTCTCTGCGATCGCGGTCTCGGCCTCGGTTTCTATCTCGATCTCTCCGGTCCCAATCTCGTCTGTCCCCTCGGCGGTCATCCCTGGGTTTGCGATACCGGTCTCGACTTCTGTCTCGCGGTCGAGGGCTCCGGCTTCGACTCCGTCGTCCTGGACCTTCAGCATCGCGAGGCTTCGGTGGAGGGCCGTCATCCTTCTGTCGACCAGGCCCATTTCGCTCCAGCTTTCCCTTCATCTCCTCCTCTCCATAGACCATTCCGTAGTCGCCTTCAGTGCTTCTCTCCCTCTCTTCACGGTACTGTCGGCGCTTCTCCAGCTCCCTAACACCTCCCCAGCCGCCGCGACCAGCATTGGCTCGACGCTTCTTGTTGGTGTCGTTTCTCCAACTATCGCTGAGCTTGCTGACGCTCTGGGAAAAGTCAACGTGAATTCGTCGGTCGTCAATCAAAACATCCTGCATCTTGAAATATGCTGCCTCGCAGGATGCCTTGTCCTCGTATTCAATAAATGCATACTGCAGACTGTCGCCCGTCTTTTGATCCCTGATGACTTCGCAGCTCAAGATCTTGCCAAACCGGCCAAAAATGAGTTCCAAGTCTTCATCTCCAGTGACGGGGTTCAGCTTGCAGACGAACAAGACGTTCTCGGGAGGTTTCACTTCGGCAAACGGCAGATCACCCATCATCTCCAAAGTCAAGGCCTGCGCCTGAGCCTCCCGGTTACGTCGTCGTTTCTCCAGCTCCTCCTCGTCAACATTGTCATCCGCATGAAGTGCCGCCTCATCGGCAATCCGAACGGTTTTGAGTTGCTGGTCGGTGGGAGGAGGACTCGAGCTCGGTTCCCGTAGTCCAGGCGGGTCAGGGTAGGGATCATCCAGAATGACTGTGTGCTTTATCCGGATATCGATGAGGGGATAGCCCTTGTCGTCGACAATCGCTTCGTTGATCTTTTCCAAAGCATCAAATCCTTCCACAACTTTGCCAAAGATGGCAGCTTTCCCGTCCAAGAAATCTGTATCCTCGCCCAGTGTGATGATGAATTGGGAGGCTGCCACGCGTGTGTCTGGGTCGGATTGCAGTGGTGCTGTAGCCATGCTGACCGTCCCTCGCTCAAGGTGTTTCAGCTTTGGGTGAAAGAAGGCGGGAAACGTTCGCTTGGAAGAGTCGCCGGATAAATGACCCCATATTGACGAGCCGCCATCGGAGTCTTTGGAGAGAGGGCCGAGAGGGTCGCCGGTCTGGAAGGAGAAGTTCTTTTGGACGGAGTGAACGGGTGAGAAGTTGTAGTACTTGAGTTTGCAAAGCTTGAGGAAACTAGATGACTATTAGCTCGATCCATCATGTAGAGAAGCCAAATGTCAAGCACTTACTTTTCGCAGAGCTTCGGCGCATGGTCAACCAAGAGGTCGATGACGATATCGCCCACGCTGGTCTCGAGGAGGACAGACATGGCGTGTCGTCGATAAAGTGTACACAGAGCAGTCCTCTTATTAATGCGACAACAAGGAATAGAAAAGGGGGCAACAGGGGATTGTTGATGGCCAAAGTCGCGTCGTCCCAAGTCTTGGAAGGTTCAGGTTGTTTGAGTTCACAGCACCAGCCACTGTCGCGAAGCTCAACCTGGAAAGAATCTCCATGCAGGTGGCGCTAGCGTGCCGCGCCACGATCTGTGTGGCTGGTACAGCAAGCTCGCAGTGTCACATGACACCCCTCTCCTCCCTCCAACGTTCTTGACGCGCATATTCTAGAAGCAAGAGGATCTCGACAACAGGGGTCTTCCGAGTCTTGGCTTTTATTTTCGCTCATTATCCCATCGCAGCTAATGGCTTGGGGGGATGTGAAACTACTGGAAAATATCTGGACTTCCCCATCTTGCCGGAAGACGCTCTCGGAACTAGACAAGCTTCTGCACTGCATTCAAACATAAACCTCCAAGACCAACCTCGGGAGATACCTTGAAAGATCATATCCCTATTAACATCGCGAATTCCTCGGGTGTGAGATGAGATCAAAGATAGGGAGTTCAGGCCCCGATCTTATATCAACGAACACCTCTTTTTCTACATAGTCACTTTATTCACTTGCTAACGGGCTACAGTAAGGCATCCAGAGGTTCAAAACTTCAAACCCAAGTCTATACTGTGTCCATCCAAGTGGATGCGATAGACCAGGGTCCATCTTGGCAACTCAGACAAGGAAGTCCTTGTCTCCCTGCAGTCCTCCTCCCTCAGATCCATCCAAAAGCCGTTGAAGTCATGGCAGTTATGACGTTACCAACCCCTCTACAACAAAGAAAGTTCCCAAAACCAGCAATCAAGCTGCCATCATATCATGGCTTCACAACAAGGAGGAAAGCATCCGGACTTGTGTCCACCTTGCCACTCACCAACATGTGCGAAACAAGTCAAGTGCACAAAGACCGAATCCGAACAAGCTCATTACTCAAAGGGGAAAACCCACTGAAGCCATCGACGAAACAAGACGAGAGATCTCGATCAAAGAAAACTACGTCATATCAGATCAAAGACACCCAGATGTCATCATGATGTTTTACACTTGGCCAGGATCCAGATTACCGGGGCTTTTCTCCAGACGAGATCGACGACCGTTGAAGTCATACCGGAGAAAAAAAAGATGGCACCCCAAGGTTGGTTGCGCATGACCCGTTGTGAGGGTGTGTATCTCTGAGCTGTTCATCTTGGTGAGACGGTCATGAGCTCATCCCGCGGGAACGCTAGGGTAGTAGACTTCCCGTTGCCGGGGAATCTTTTGAGGCTCAAACTAGGTAGCATTCTACTCCCAGTAGTCAAGGCTGGATATCGAAAAAACAGGGCCCTGATGTAAGAGGGCATGATATTGTCAGGTGAAGAAGTGGTTGTCAATGATGTAACTGTTACTCAACGATGTATCCAAATTTCCACACATTTACCCCAAACATGACAACAGCAAAGTTGTGCAATCCCCAGGAAACCAGATTTCTCACCTCTCTCAACGTCACAACTTCCAATGTTCAAAGTGTCAGCCTCGTCGCAAGGTGAATCACACCATTGCTCGGTGTGCAGAAATCCAACCATTCTAGACTATGTGATGTGCAGCGCCGATCCCCGGGCCGGGAGCACCGTTTTGGAAGTTCAGCGGTGTGGAAAAGGTGGTGGTGCTTGGACCTCTCAGGTGGCAATCAAACGATCACGATCGATAGAAGCCAATATTTTGACTAGCACGTATCAAAGCTCATGCCTAGCTATCAAACAACTTCCAACCGTCCAAAATACTCCCTGTTCTATCCCCCCGACGGTTGTTGGTGGAGCTCCGGCGCCAGGGGACGAAGACCATGCTGCGAAATTGATCTTCATTTCCCCCCAACCGCCGAGCAAGGGGGGGTTCGGGGGCCGATCAAACTGCAAGATTGTGGGTTCGACGCGTGTTGTCTCGCTATCTTTCTGGTTATGGACGTGGGGCACGGCGGCTTTCCAACCTCGGGTCTGATAGTCATTTTGCTATGTTTCACATCACATCATTCCATTCTTCAGCGGTTTAGGTAGGTAGTCCGGGTGATGAATCCCGACATTTTTCTCACGATGGCTTCATGAACAAGTGAAGTAGTTTGTGCGCCGCAATAGCAGGTGCATTGATAGTGAATTCATTCATCCATCACTAAAAAAAAAAAAGGATGTTGAAAAAAAGCCTCCTCTCGGGAGATCTTCATGATAAACGTAGACTCTGTCCATCTCCCGTGTGATTTTCCATCGACCAGCGCAGCTCAAGAATGTAAACGAAAAGGTAAAAAAGCAGCCACGCGATGCCACCACAGAGTCCAGAACTTCTTTTTGGCAAGAAACAGAAAATAGTTGCCTCCCAATGCCCCCCAGTTTGCCGCGCGCTATGCAGGCTTTGTGTTCCCATCCTTTCCACTCCGGCTGAACCCAAAAAAAGAATAAACAAGATGGAGATGATCAAGGTTTGTAGCGTTATGGGGTATTTCTCTTCCCAGAACCAACGCTTTTCCCCGTTTGATCAGGAAAAAAAAAAAGACCCCGGCTTTCGTCCCTAGAAAGCCCAATTTCCAGAATGTAGTGGTTTGTTTCCCTTTCCCTTTCCAGAGGCCATATGCCGTTCGAGGCCTTGTCGATCCAACCGTAAACGCCAGCCAATGCAAGACAAATAAAAATGCAGCGACAAAGAGGAATTAGAGATTATGCCAAGTGGTTGGTTTTTTTTTTGGTGTCGTCGTAAACCATTGTATGTGGAGGCAAAATATGTCGGTTGTTTTGCCACCACCGGCAACGGTAAATGTCGTTGTGTGGTGATATGATGATGGCGGAGGCGGAGGCGGCGTCGGGGAGTTGCCGGCTTACGCCTACTCGTTGCCCGAGCTTCGTCGCCTTCGTCCAATCCGGAGTTCCTTCTCCGTCTCCATGAGCCTTGTCTGAACCCAGGTCCTGAATGCCCGGTCGGCACGCACGCTGCTGCAGTTGAGAAGCTCTGTCAAGGTGCGCTTGATGCTCTCGTTGACCTCGGATAGGCGATGCTCCTCGGCTGAGATCTCAAAGAGAGTCTCCTCGTCAAGGATGGTGGTGAGTTCGTTGCGATCCTCCCAGCCACTGCATCGTGCGTGGGTACGCGAGTGATGTCGTCCGCTGCTTCGGGAATGGCGTTTCGGTGACGAGGGGACCGAGAGTGATGATGAGGAAGATCGTGTAGGTGATGTAGATGGCGACGAGTTGAGGGAACGGGTTGTAATGGTGAGCTCGGGACGGATCTGGTCGAGACGATCGCAGAGCTCTTGGTGCTGCTCCTGGAGAAGCATGTACTTTTGCAGAGCAAAGCTGTAGTTGTGTGCTCCGGAAGCCATCTTTGGTAGTGAGAATGTGGTGGAATTGATGGGTGTGGAAATTGCGTTGAGAGAGCTACTCGTGCTTGATACTGATGTCGATGATACTGGTCGGCTCTGCCCGGCGAAGAAATGGGGTCTCACGTCTAATGACGAGACCATCGAGGCGACTGATGTGGTATTTGGAAAAGGTAAAAAGATGAATCCTCATTCAAGAGGATATCGAGAGCGTGTATCGTTGAAGAAGTCGGGTTTGTCCGCAATGCTATTGTAACGTGGGAATTGACGGTGTAGCCCAATGGTGTGTGTGTGCGTGTGTGTCGCAATATGTGAGATGCAGGCACTGGAGCGCCGATCGCCGGATAATATGTGCGTGGGTTGATTGATGTTACGGTTGTTCAGGTCGAGGTATCGCAGGAAAGAGAACCGGTTATGTACGGCAGTTGTTTTGTTAAGCTCGAGGGGAGGGCCAATCTGCGACCGTGTACGGAGAACGTGTGTGGGTAGGAAGCTGTAAGATGCGGTCCGCGATAGGAGGTGGGCGGTAAAGTGAACAATTAAGTGACGGTGAGAATGATTATGGAGAAGAAGAACTCGACGAGAGTTGACCGTGTAGATATTCCAAGACACACAAAATAGGTGAGGTCGAGACGGGAGTGAGGTAGTATGATGCTTCGGATTCTGGGGGGGATGGGAGAGAGCAGGGTGGTTCATTAATAAAGATATCCATCTCAGGATTGAGTCAGTCCAGACGGGAGGGAGTGAAAAGATGAGGGGAGGGGTCAGCAATTGATTAAAACCACCTCGTAAGGTTATGTACCAAGTACGAGATCCAGGTACGAAAAGGATGGGAGCCAGGAATTGGGAAATGAAGGGGAAAGTTGAGGTCTCAAGCAGCGAGTCAGAACCAAGGAGAGCACCATGTCTTGCCGTAACCAGAAGTACACGGGTACATTTTCCCTCACTCAATGCCATCACATCGTAGACCCCCCCTTATCCTGGCACGCCCGTCAAGAAGAAGAGCTGGGCTTGGAGCTAGCTTCCAAAAGCCCAACCCATGGGGAGGGGATCCCACCTCTTCGATTGGGGCGTCGCAGGACCACCATGACCACTTCCGACGGCATGGGATGGCCAAGGACAAGGGGGGGGAGAGGAAGAAGCCTGGGCTCTGTCGCCATGGCACAAGCTTTTGGTGGATCATTCGTTGTGGGTGTGGATGTGCGATGAGTGTGTGTGTGTGTGTGTGTGTGTGTCCGCCGCCCTTTTTTTAGGCCGGAGAACATCAGCTAAGCTCGATACGGGCTTCATTGCACAGTGTTGCAATCGAGGTTCGCAAAGGTTCTCACAGGGTCGTTGGGTTGGGTTACTTTGCTTGCTGCGCTGCTTGGTTTGCTGGCGATGGTAACAAAATGGCGCCGTGTGGCTCGTTCCGCACGCCATCCTCCACAGCGATGAGCATGATTTTGCTTCTTCTTTTCCAAGACAAGGTGTGTCTCTGAACAAAAGTGTCTGACCAAGAACGATTCTCTGCTTATACCAGGATACGAGGTGTCTCGTTCCTTGTGATATTCCAACGTTCCAGAACATTTTGTTGTCAAACACGAAGTAAGAGTCTGACAAAGAAACCTGTCGCTGCAACACAGAAATAACTTGACTCTGCATCTCTCGTCAAGGTCCCCCGATCTGGGAATGGACTCGATCCCAAGGCCTTCCTTCTTCCTTGGTGGCGGGCGGTCCCATACATAGTGGATAAAGCGGGCATTCTGGAGAACCGAACCCATCCGTGCCTTGGCTATTGTGTTGCGTATTTTTTCACGATGCCTTCCCGGAGTGGCCCGGTCGGTGTTGAGCGATAAAGAAAGCCTGTCAAGCTCCATTTTCTTCCTTGGCATCAGAGACTCCAGTGTGGATAACAAGAATCTAATCTGTCAGTTTTTTCTCTTACCAACAAACAACCATTCAGTAGTTCGAGTCCGTGGCGCCGCCCGCTCCAGGGGGGGCTCGTGCTGTGGCGATTGGTGTTGAACTGGCATTTGGATGGGTCCCCTTTTCTCTGCCGTGCTGCTACTGCAAATGGTTTACGCGAGCGAAATGCAAGAGATCTCACGCATACATAAACTGGATCAAGAGGGGAAACCCAAGTGTAATGCTGGGGGACGCCTGACCACGTGCAGATATGCAGCTGGTTCAAAAAAGAATTGCCTGATCTAATGGCAGTTGGAAGAACGTTGCAGTAGTAGCAAGCAGATATGCAAGAGGTCACATTGTTATCCTTCCAGACAGAAACCAATATCCGTACGCGCTTCAGACCTCAAATTGGCACCCAGACCATGCACTGTGCCTCCCAGGTCTGGGGGGGTGATAAGGTAATGGTAGCCCGCAATCACGAACCAAAATCTTTTTTAGCTCTAGGCGGTTGGTGACCACCCTTGACCGGCTACAGGCGGGAGCCTTTTAATTAGTTATTCTGACCGGGCGGTTATGTTGGACACACCTACTGATAAGAAACAAAATAGACACTCACACACACGAGATTCGTGGGGTGATGGATGGTCGTCAGAACTGGCCTGTGAGATGACGATAACAGGTTTTTTTTTTTTTTTATGAAAAGAAGCAAATCAAGCAGCAAATCCCCCTGAAAAATGATGATAGCCCATTCTCGAACAACCCCGGGCCAAATTGGAGATACCGGGATCCCCCCTGTTCATTCTCACAACGTTCCCGAAATAAAGAATGGAGCTCTATTCCCAGAAGCCCAGGGCAGAACAGACAGAGAGAGACACAATATGGCAAACTCGCCGAGATGTCCCATTCCCATCGAAATCCAGTTTTGGAAGCTGTAGAAGAAGAATGCTTGTCCCTTCCCTTGTCTTTGTTGCCAGGGGTTTCCAATCGTGAGGCCATCCATCCTTCACCTCAAACTTGCATAGCCGATTGCCGAACCACATGACGTTGTCTGAGGCATCATCACCTCATACCGCCTAACAGAAAGCTGAAGGGGAAAAAAAAAGCCTCCTCCGCTGAGGAGAGAGACACAGGTTTCACACAAGCTTCTTTCTAGCACCAGACCATCTCTTTTCCCCTCTTTCTCTACAATTTTACCCCAAATTCTCACCATCACCCCCTAAAAGTTCTTTAGCACTGACCGGTCCTCCGGGTAGCAAGGGTCAAGCTCCGGTCAAGGATGACGGAAGGGCTTTTTTCGATGCTAATCTCCCCAGGCTTTGATAGACGTCGGATGCTTTGATCTGCCTTGCATGCATTGGGCAAAAGGTTGTTCGATTGCCTTCTCTTCACTGATTCGTCCAGAATGATGTAGGTGTATAACCCAGGAGAAGATACTCCAGAATGTCTAGGGTAGACGTCACTGCGAGGTCATCTGGGGAGAGCTCTCCTCGTGGCAGGTCATTACGCAAGGGGCTCGACACTTTCAAGCAGCTCAAGCAGACCATGACGTTTCATACTGTCAAGGCCTCGAGGCAAGAGTTTCGACCTTGTGTAATGGCATACGTCAAATGGGTCGTTTACTTGCCTGTCAATTGTTCGAGACAACTTACAAGCCCTCCAGCTACACCACTTTACTTGTTATCACCCTGAGATATAGATACAGGCACAGTGCGAAGCTTCACGACGTCCCAAACTTCTTGTTCACCTGTGGCTAGACCTTTCACGCACATGCCTCCTCCTTGGCACCATCATGGCGTCGATTCGGAGTTGTTCTCGCCGTACCTGACAGGCCCAAGCTCGCATTCCATCCCCCAACATGACACAGAAACCTCCCCGGTCTGCCATGGCCCGGATCGCCGACTCCTCTTTCTCGTCCACGGCCGCTGACCCCGTGGCTCACCTTGCTTCTACAAGCCCATCCTCCGTCGGCAGACCATGGGTGCCACGTTCCTGGCTTTTCGACGGATGGATGACTTCATGCCTCGTAGCACCCCCCCTCAACCCCACCTGACCGAACTGATGGATCCAGATGGGAATGTTTCAATGTGCCAAAACGCTGCGCACCTTGACACCACCCGCCGCCATCAAAGGTGGGGTAGAACCAATCGCGGTGCTTAGATCAACCCAAGCTCTCGAGCCTTTGGATCGAAAGCCTCGAACTGCCAAACCCGCCTTCGCTTCTCCCCGACGCAAACCCAATCGCCCTCAGGGGTCTTGGAGGCTTGATTCTGGACATCGTGTTGAGCCCTGATGACGAGTCTGGTCCAAGCTCTTTGTTACGCTTTGGATCTGGCACGCAAGTCTAGATGTCGATGCTCGGGAGTCTTGGTATTTTGGTACACGAACAATGGGGTCCAGCTGAATTGCGTAGTCAATTGACCCCTCAAACCCCATCAAATGCACCCCGTATGAAGAAAGTCAGCCAATGATGGGCCCATGTCAGGAGCCAAATCCCGAGACATGATCGTGTGAACCCGGCAGAGTGGTGTGACGATGTCCGTATATCCATATGCACATCTACATATCGTGACGACCACGCAATTGCCCTATCAGCTGCACCCGAAACGTCGGGGTTCCTTGATCATATGGGGAACAGAGGAAAATCTCCTAGCGGGGATGTAAGAGTGTTGGTGAACTGCGGGTCCCCGACGCCCGTCGTGGTCTGATTGATGATCCAGTGGCATGACCCTTTGACGGCCAAGTCCCGGGTAGCCGAGTTTGTTGCGAATAGCTCTGCTGGAGCTCTCATTGTCTCCAACAAGCTCTCTTCCGGGTATCCCGACGATAATCGGCGCCGCATTCTAGCAAGTCGGCGGTTGGCGCCACGGCCGAGACCCTCCGTTGTGTCGACGGTCAACGCCTCGGTTGAACGACTGGAATGTATGGGGAGTATCGTAGTGCCGCGATTGGTTCTCGTCCGATTCTCTGGATGGAACGGGTATGGCGTCGAGTTTCAATGCCCCAAGTTTCCGGTTACTCTTTTGAAACTTTGCAGATCCGGATAGCGACCTTGTCATTGTAGAAAGGACCCTCCTGTCTCTCGCGCGTTGGAATCTCAAACTCTAGATCCTCCACGGCGAGCCCGTTAGCCTGGCACTTGTCCAGAAACACCTGAAAGGTCTTTTCGTTGCGCTGGGTCGCAGAGATGAAGACCTCCACACGTGGGTAAAGGTCGAAAACCTCCTGAATAGTCCCAACCAAGGCCGGTATCACGCTCTTGTCGTAGGTAATGTCTGCTCCGAGCACTACATCGACGGCACGTCCACCATTCCACTTCTCCTCCTCTGTGCCCATGAGTGCGTGTCCCCACTTGACCTCCATTGGCACCACGCGGGTCGAATCCTGAAGGTTGTTGAGGAAGAAGTTCTCGGGGAGGTTATTGATCACATCATCCGAGCCATCGGATGCGAGCACATGCGTCGAGGCGAGAAAGTTTGCACAAAGAATGGACAGGTAGCCTGTACCTGAGCCGAGTTCCAAGATACGCTTGTCCTGAACAAGGTCTTTGTTCTGGCAGAGGTATGTTCCCAAGTGAAGAGCAGCCTCCCATGTGCGAAGGCCAGTGGTCCCCGATGCCGAGATGAGAGAACGATTCTCGAGAATCGTGATGTGAGGTGATTGAGAGGCTGACTCAAGTGAAGCCTCTGGACATAGGTCGGAAAGATGGTATGTGACATAGCACTTTTTCTGAACAGATGAAACCTCAGCAGGGAGTGGTGTTGCAAGTAGCACCGAGAGAGCAGACATCAAGTCATCAGATACGCCCTACAGCCTGTTAGAAAGACATGGACTACATATAATGACACATCAGAAGCGATTTCGAATACGACTTACATACTCATCCCAGTCATCGATGCTGGCCTCAACTCGAGACATGAGCTCCTTGAGAACCCGAAGCTGGTAGCGTTGTGGAGGGCCATATCGAACGGCATCATCTGCGAACAGTCTCGTATAGAGAGCATCCTGGACTTGAGAAGTCTTGAGGAGAGCCGGCTCGGGAAAGTCCAACTCGGGTTCAAGCTGGAGATATTGATGGCAAAACCGGTTAACTTGGCGTGCCGTTGAAGCCATGTTAGCAAACGTGTTGAGTTCTGATGTCTGTGACAGTTCCCCTCAGCATCAGTTTGAAGTATCTTGACAACAGACCATCATGAAGCCATTCGAGAAGTCTCGAAAAGCGACTCCATTGGATATTGCTTGAGGAGTATCTCCACTCAAACTGGAGTTGCACCTCGATCACCAACGCAGAGTCTCACTAACAATTTCGGCGATAATTCATCCGAAGCTCTTCCGAGGACCCTTCACATTCACGTGACAAACATGAAAAAAAGCCCTCGTGGATGGTCACCGCCTTAGATCCAAGGCACAAACTAACGCACAAGCATTTTTCCCTGCACCTGTTTAGGGTTGGACCCAATTAAGCGACACGGGAAATCGGAATTTTCGCTCTCCCTCTGCCTAGACTGTGTGTCCCGCCCGCGACAACTTCAATTCCACGACAACACCGCTGCGCCCCCAGTCTCTCCCCCCGTCAACTCTCACCCCCAGAGACCATCACGACAATCGGCAAAAATGGCGGACAACGATTCCCCCGTCACCCTCCGAACTCGCAAGTTCATCCGCAACCCTCTGCTGGGCCGCAAGCAGATGGTCGTGTGAGTGACCCTTCAGAATTTGATACCCCTCGCGCGGTTCCTTCGTCCATCAAGATCATCATCGCTCTGCCCGTCTTGCATTTCTCGGACGGTCTGGTTTGTGCCCGCGGTGCACCAGATATCACGATACACGAAATATATCTGTCCAGAGAATGGGAAAAGGCGGGCAGGCGTTTATGAGCAGGATGGACAGAGGA
This sequence comes from Fusarium vanettenii 77-13-4, assembly GCF_000151355.1. Classification (NCBI taxonomy): domain Eukaryota; kingdom Fungi; phylum Ascomycota; class Sordariomycetes; order Hypocreales; family Nectriaceae; genus Fusarium; species Fusarium vanettenii. The sequence continues at coordinate 823,058 of NW_003315873.1, read as the reverse complement.
CCAGGCATGGCAGGAAAACTTGGGCTGACTCGACGCGATTTCAGTGACATCCTCCACCCCAACCGCGCCAACATCTCCAAGGATGAGCTCCGCGAGAAGCTCGGCGGCCTCTACAAGGCCCAGAAGGACCAGATCTCCGTCTTTGGCCTCCGAACCCAGTACGGTGGCGGCAAGACCACCGGCTTCGCCCTCGTCTACGACTCCCCCGAGGCCATGAAGAAGTTTGAGCCCCAGTACCGATTGGTGCGGGTTGGCCTCGCCACCAAGGCCGAGCGTGCCTCGCGACAGCAGCGTGCGTCTCCATACTCATCACGACGGAGGCATCAGATGCTAACACACACCAGGCAAGCAGCGCAAGAACCGACAAAAGACCCTCCGCGGAACGGCAAAGGTCAAGGGTGCCAAGGCGAAGAAGGACAAATAAGCGACCGGCAATTATGTCTATGTATATCCTCGGGCTGGTTGTTGGGGAGCTGTGGTATTGTGCATTCGGCGGCCTCGCGTCCGTCATCCCCGATCCGTCGGCGTGAGGTACAGGGACCTGTCGCCGGCGGACGACGTTGGGGAGCTCTGGACTCGGCTAGGGGGGGTGAGGGCCTGGCTTTCACGGTCTCTCCTCAATACACTAGCATGAAATCAATGGTGTTTCGGGTTTCGGACCAAAAAAATATTACATCTCTGGTTATCTTACGGGTCTTTTTTTTCTGTGATGTTGATGGATGACTCACTTGATAAATAGGCGACGGATATCACGGAACGAAGATATGAATGTTGAATCAATTCAATTCAAGGCCTCCCAGCAGTTGGGTATCAAAATCAGAATCTATAAACTCCTCAACTCCCGCAACGCAATGCAACTCGACAAGTCAAACACACCCTTTACATGACAACACCAAGCGCAACGGCAACACCAACAACCAACAACCCCAAATTACTCCCCCGTTCCGCAGCACCAGCCTTGTAAACGGGAATATGCCATCCACAGCGCTCCTGTCCATCCCTCGTCCGACACTCATAGTAGGTAGACTGCTTCCACCCCAGACTAGCCAGCGCATCCTCCTGAGTGGGCGCTGCAGTCACGGGCGGGTTGAAAGGCGGCGGGTTTTGTTCGTTGTAATTTGTGTTCTGCCTCGCCGTTACGGCGCAAGCCCGAGCCGCCACCGTCTGTGTAGGAGAAGAAATCGTCTGCGCGGGCTGTTCAGCCGTTGGGATGGCAAAAGTTGTGGTTGTGAGGCACAGAACGGCCAAGAGGGTAAAGATGATGCGTGTATATCGTGACGCCATAGTTGCGACTCTTTTAACAAAAAGGCTTATGCTTCGTAGGTAAATTGTCTGCAATAGTCCAACGTATTGCGTAAAGGCTTGATAGTGATTTTCTCTTCAATTCGTAAAGTCGGCGTGTCGTTATATAGTCGTCAAGTTTCGTCGGAACACCAGCCAGCGAACTTGTGTAATTCAACCAGAACACGGAACAAAGCGCAACAAGGCGTATGAAGAAGAGAATAAAAAGGTAACAAGAAAAATTCCAACAAGGAAAGAAACGAGAGAACAAGAGAAGATTGTTCTGGAGGTTCCCGACAAGACTACACACAATATAACCTTTGAACCCTCTTACCCCCCCTTTGACTCCCCCCATGACGCAAATGAACAACGAATAGCCAACAGCTTGAATCCCCCATGAGCTCATGAGACAAGACAAGAGATCCTTAAAGAAAAAGATGCGGAGCGTGTGGTAACGTGAACTTGAAAAGTTGGGGTTGTCTCGCTGCATCATCCGCCAAGTCTGACAACTCGATTGGCTGACATGGTCTGGCTCGTGATGCAGCTCTTGGTTCCAAAACCCCTCTGAACCCGCACTGAGACAGCCCTAGAGCTAAAAATCGGTTCGTGATGTACCTCACATGAGACGCCTAGTCTTGGACGGATGAATTGAATGGGTTTTCTTGGTCTGGCTGCCTTATGCCTTCTTGTTCATAATGCCCGTTAACCCTGTCCTGACCAAGGACTTGTTCGACACGTCAGGCTTTGCTGACGCCAGGTCCCGTTCTGTCTCGTCATCGTACACATTTCTTGATATACAGGTTATCTACACTTCCTTGTCCCTTCCATTATCCCTAGCCTTTATCTTCCTTGCATAACCGAACCCAAGGCTGTTCCCAAAACCCTTGACCGATTCCCCAGAACCTCCATACTCCCTTCCTTGTTAGAATTTGCGGGTCGTCCTTCTCCGTCCTTTGATCTGGCTATAGGCGCTCGCCGTCACATCCCGAGCCGGTGGCAACGATGTCCGTCCCCGAGCAGGCCGAGTTTGCGAGCCTGTGCTGTTGCTTGCCGATGCAGCTGCTGCAGGGACACTCTTCCCTCGACTTCGCGTCATAAAATTCTTTTGAACCCAGCCGGAACCTTGGGGCATTGAGTTATCTTGATAAGTACCATCCACGCTGTCATCGGCGTAGTGTTCGACAAACTGCACAGAGGGCGGACTGGAGCTCAGTTCGATAACCTGGCTGCCTTCCGGGATCACAAATGGTGACTCTCGCTTGACTTTCTGTGATGTTGGTGGTGTTGCAGGACGTTCAGTCTTGACCGGCGCCTCAACCTTGACCGGCTGAAGCGACGACGAATTCTTTGAGGGTTCCGGTTGTGTTGCGTTCGGGAACAAGCTGCGAAGGGACTTGTTACGATCTGGTGACCGATCAGAGTCGTCCTCGCCCTCATCGAGCTTCCGCATCGCCTCTTCATACTCCAAGTCCCCCTTGCCAGGCTTCAACGATTGTAGCACTGACTGTTGTGTCCATCTCGCCGGGCTTTGTGTCTGTCTTGACGTGGCAGCTGTATGGAAGATCTCTTCTAATGAAGGAAACGGGCTGCTGCTTCTCAAAGATGGGCGTGGGCTGGGCGACTTTTTGTGAGGTCGCTGTATCGTTTCGGCAACTGCTGAGTCTTCAACACACTCCTCTAGGAGATCTTCATGCCCGTTAATCGAAGGCGGCTGTCGTCCACTGCGGATGCTACCAACGGACGAAGGTACCGCCAAAGTTCGGTGATCAATGGGTCCCATGTTCTTTAAAGGAAGTGGTGGAAGTTCTGGAGATGCTATGCTATCCGGAATGATAGCATCCAACTCGGTCCCTTCAACACCAGCACTCGACTCCATGTCGACATCTGCAACATCTTCTGTATCCCCTATCTCATCAACCTCCTTCTCCATCTCCCCTGCTGTAGCACCCTCTGCATCGTGGGACAGAGTGTGCTCCTCGCGTGCTATGGCCGCGTGTAACGTTTCCTGCAACTGTCGTGAAGGGCTGTTAACCATGTCGCTCGACGTGTCGGCATTTCGGACCAGGCTGCTGATTGGTGTGTCGTCTCCGGACGTCGTTAGCTCGAGCCGCGGAGGCGCCTGGCCAGAAGGGATCGAGGTTGAATTGTTGCTCTCAGTAGCTTTGGCTGCTGCTGCCCGTTCCCTTAGATCGGCCTCCACCTCGGTTCTCACTTCCTGTGTACCTAACTCCTCAGTTTTAGTTCCATCGTGATCTTGTCTCTCGCTAACCTTGTTGTCCTCCGCCGAATCCCCGTTTTGTGCATGTTGCTGCTTTTCGGTTGTGAGTTCTGGGCCGTTGGTCGATGTCTCCAACATGCTGGGCGATGGCGCCTGCTGGACCATTCTTGGGTCACTCATTTCTGCCCAGGAAATCTCCCTCCGTCCATCATCCTCCTCGTCTTCGTCTTCATCCAGGTCTGGTGCTTCAAACTTGGCATACACCCGCTTGCCTGTGTGCTGGTCATATTCTTTGTCATTCCGTTCACGGTCCCTTTTTGCTAGTAGGACGTGAAGGGTGTTGTCCGCATCAACGGAAAGAACCATTCCTGTCACGGGCAAGATTTCGGGCTGCCAGTTGGTTGCCTTCGATAGAAGCAACTGCTTCCATGTCATGACCATACCAGGCTTGACCTCGGAAAAGTCGAGGCTGGGAAGAGAAGAGATGTCCGATGGCAACGAGGGGAGATCATCCATGTCCGTAAACTGGCTGCTTTCCAGGTTGCTTTTGGCTGGTACGTCATCATAGTTCAGCACCACGTCCGCATCGGCACTCTCCTGTCTGGCGTCGAAGTGGCTGTCGAGATATTCATCCTCGTCGTAGCTACTTTCCTTCGACTTTCCCTTCTTGGACTTCTTCTTCTTCTTCTTTTTCTTCTGCTGGCTGTCATCATTCCACTCTGCTTCATCGCCATACGCCTGTTCATTCTCGTCGTAGTAGCTCTCATCGTAGAAGTTCTGTGAGGCTCTCTTCCGCTTCCTCATGGATCCGTACTGCTGTTGAGGATCCCATCGCTGCACGAACGGGAATGGTGGTTCGCTCAACACCATGCCCTCATGGCAGCATTCAACAGCGCGATACGAGATCTTCTCTCGCCACGCGTCGGGATCTTCATCTGGCTGTTCCAGTTCAGCAACAGCGTCGTTCTTTGCTGCCTCGTTGCTCTGAACCCGAGGGTTCTCCAAAGGCTTCACATCCTTCATGAGATTCTTTCGAAGCTTGTCTTCCTCAGCCTTCGACTTGGGGTTCTTCAGTCCAAGGGCACCAAGCAAGAGTCTTCGTCCGGCGCCCATGTCGACCTTAAGGCGGCGTGAGGCCTTGGGCTCTGCGCTTGAAACTGCCTCTTCAGCGGCCGCCACTTCTGGTGCCTCATCCATGGGTGCTGCAGGTTCCGTAGCCTTGGCCTCGTTGGTGGGCTTTTCTGTAGACGGCGCTGGGGCCTGATCTTCATGATCATCACTGACAACGCTGAGAAGCGCTCGCTTTCGTGCCATAAGCTCGGCTTCTTCATTGACGTCCCCGTTGACAGAAGATTGAGACGGTGTATCTGCCAGGGCCTGAAGTGCCTTGAGACGCTTGGTCTCGCGCCTTCTCGCATTCCTCTTCTTTGTCCTTGACAGGCCGGCGCCGGGGGCAGCAGGCTCCTCAGTGGATTGGGAGAGAGCGTCTGCAGCCTTGACCTCGACAATTAGTTGAGGTGCAGAAGGCTTGAGTGACTTGGGTGGTGATCTCTGGGCCTTTGCTTTTGAAGATACCTCTTCAGGTTCTGAATCCGAATCCGAGTCTTCGCTCGAACTAGAATCGCTGCTGCTAGAGCTATCACTGCTGGCGTCGGAGCTATCTGAGTACTTTTCCACAGCAACAGCGATCTTGTCATCGTCACTATCAGAGTCGGAGTCGGAATCGCTGTCACTCGAGTCGCTGTCGTCAGAACTCGATATGTCCATTGCATCGTCATAACGCGAGGAGACTACGATTCTGCGCGGAACCTTTGGAGAGTCATCGGAATCATCAGAGTCGCTGTCGGAGTCTCTGTCAGAATCGCTGTCAGAGCTCAAGTCTGCCTTTGAGCTCTTGCGGGAGCCATCAGAGTCAGAGTCGTCTTTGGAACCATCATCTGAGTCTGATTCCGAATCTGAGTCCGAGTCAGAGCTGCTGGTGTCGCTCGAAGCCTCCTCTTCCACCACGGTGATCAGCGCTGGTCGCGGCTCACTCTCTACCTGACTGACCAGGTTTGGAACAGGGTCCTCTGCAAACTCAACCTCCTCAATCAATGGGCGTGTTGTGTTCACAGGCTCCGGACGTCCAGGAAATTGGAGTTCTGCGGTGCCAAAGTCTCCCAGTCTTGGGCTTTCCTGTCTCAGAATCCCTGGCTGATCATCACTGTCATTGATACCGAGCAGAGCGCGGTCCATAACTTCATCGAAACTGAGTGTTGGCTCATTTGATTTGGAGAGGGCCTGGAATGTTGTCCGCAGATCCTTCTCGTGTCGAAGCAGTTCAGATTGTATCGTAGATATCGAGGTCAAGGGGAACGCTGCTCGCAGTGCTGTGATCTTGTCGAGAAGCGAGAGATCAAAGGTGTAAGCTGGAAGAAGGGCTTGCGGATCTTGACTGTTGTTGTTGCTGGACAGTAGAGTGTGCTGTTCTACCGGTGGTGTTTGCTCAACCAGAGCATTATCCTCTTGCAAAAGTCTCAGCTCCTCAGTCAAGTCCACATCCAGCTCCTCTTCGTCGCTCATCTCGTCAACTTCATCGTCCATGGCAGGCTCCGCCTCGATATCCCGAGCCGGAAAGAAGTCTCCATCGCCATTATCGATCTCGTCCTCTTCAAAGTCGACAGTCGGGTCGATGTCGATGAACCTTGCGCGGACGGTTACACTGCCTGGTTCATCCACAGCATGCGACTCAGAATCCTCAAGTAGAAGCTGTTCTGACTGGTGTTCCTCGTCCGAGTATGAATCATCTTGTTCGTCGAGTTCTTCTTCGTGTGTGATTCGAGCTCGTTTTCGTGGCGGTAAGTCGAGGGATGGTCGATCTCGTGGTTGCCTCAGCCACGGCCTGCCAAAAGCAAGGCCGTCAATAAGGTGCTTGCCATCCTCAGAAATCTGGTGTCGTCCGCTAAGTCTCCGCCGTCGCAAGTCGTCTGTGAGGAGCGATCGAATCCTATTAAACGTAAGCCTTGAATATTGCGCGAGGGTTAGAGGAAAGGCCCTTACAAAACTTGGTCGTCTGCCTTCAAGACCTTGCCAACCTGTTGGAAATGCAGCAGCTCGAAGCTATCTCCCTTGTCGTCGGCAAGCTCTACAGCATAGTCCTCCAGTCCCCAATCTCCGCTCTCGAGCGGAATCACCTCGTTGACCTGCGCGAGGAGCTTGGAAACTGTGAGGTCATCAGATGCGACGCAGGGCCACACGAGCTTGACCTCAGGGACGGCGTGTCGACGAACGACGAGGCGCAAGCGAATCGCCTGGGAGGGCATTGTAGCAGCTTTTGATGGCTAGTGCTACAGTCGCATTATTATTGAGAGAATGAAAAGAAGCGCTATTAAAAACGGTGGGAAGTTGGAAAGGCAGAAATTGAGGTTGCGATTTTGCGAGCTTCAAGTTGACGCGCCTGCCTCAAAGTCCCTGTTGAAATCTAGAAGGTACGTACCTTCGTACCTTCCGCGCCCCACTGCCCTCGAGTCCCGCAGGCGAAGAAGGTAATTGTGAGTTGTGAGAGCATCTTTGGCCATTAAAATGAGAAGCGTGTGTTAATTGACAAACAAATCCCTTGATGTCGGTATTTGAAGCAACAAAGAGGCAAAGCTCAACCTATGCAGACATGCAAGCAAATATTGGAAAAAGGGCCATGCGCGACGCCCATCAAAGCATGGCAATTCAAGTATCACGGAGTACTTGGCCTATCAATATCCGCGTGTGCCAATTTGCAACTTGAGCCTAACTTCGTGATGAAGTTCTTGAGCTTCAAGTCGAATTCTTTTGACAGAGGTTGCCAAGGCCCTGGGCCCAATCGAAGAAGAGCTATGACACTCTCAAGCCAAAGACTTGGGAGATGGCCATGTCACTTACACGCCAAGCACAGGGAATAGACTCTGCCGTTCCATGAGAAGACACAAGATGAGGAATAATGCAGGTCGCCGAGACGGCGTATTGTCTACAGTTACATCACCAAAAGTTACCACCCAGAAACGCCAGCAAGAGTAACCCCATCCAGCGACAGCAAACTCCATTATCATAATCAGCAAGCCTCCCATACGTTCTCTTGTTCTTTCGAGTCTTGACTTGTCTGGTGTTCAAACAAACAACAGCCCGCATATTTTTTACTGGAGTCCTCCCATATCTAGCATGTGACCCATCTTCTCGATCTGTGGTATTGTTAGCTGATGCATCTTGAAAGAAAGAGTCGTGGTCGACTCACCTTCGTCTTGAGATAACCCTCCACCTCCTGGCTCCGGAAACCTCCCCTTCCCCTCCAAGACAGAGGCACCATAGCCACACGCTCCCTGACCACAACCTCCCTGTTAGGGCCCTCGACCGCACGAATCTTGTCGGGGTTGTTGGTAAGCAGTCGGATATCCTTCTGGCCAAGATCCAGTAGCATGGCCGTGGCCAAACCATAGCTTCGAGCATCGGCGGGGTGTCGCAGAAGCAAGTTCGCCTCAACAGTGTCCGAGCCAAGGTCCTGGAGGTTGTACGCCTTGAGCTTTTCGCCAAGACCGATTCCGCGTCCTTCTTGTCGCAGGTAGATGATAATACCGCCGGCCTTGTTCTGGCTCATAAGGCGCGCAGCTTCGTCAAGTTGCTCGCCACAGTCGCATCTCGCTGACCATGCTGTCTCGCCTGTGTAACACTCGGAATGGATTCTGACAAGAGGAACCTGTCGCGATGACGCTTCTCCCGTTGGTGTATTTGATCCACTCATACCACTGGTTTCCCGACCGGGAAACAGTTTACCTGTGTATGCGCCACGCACCATGCGATCCATTTCGGTCTCACCCTCTTGGACAGCATCCAGACTCTTACTTCTGATGTCATTTCCAAACACAATGGCAAGGTGCTCCTTGTTATCGACATTGTTGGTGTAGAGGTGCAAAAACATCTCGGTACCATTGACTGTGGGAATGCGGGCGCGGACGACACACTCGACATGTGGAAGTGTCTCAAGCAGCTTGGGCCGCTTGGAGCCGCATCCTCCCGAGGTAATTGAACTATCAACTGGAACACCACGAGGTCCAGGAGTCGCAGGTGTCGATGTTCCGGGTGTGCTTGGCGGCGTAAAGGCGGGCGACAGCAGAGACGGCGGGGGTGGTTGGCCGATGGGGGTCTCGGGGCCCTCGGCGTGAGCGGAGACGGAGGCGGAGGCGGAAGTGGAGGGAGCGGGGGAGAGGGACAAGTCTTCTATAGACTGCTCAAGGGTTTGACCAACGACTTCATTGTACGACGGGGGCTTTTCGTCGGCATTCTGTGTCTTGGGGGAGTAGAAGGAGGGGAGAGCAGTGCTAGAGCCCGCCGGTGAGCCTGACATGGCATCAGACGGCATGTTTTGGCTTGAGGCGGGCAGGTGGGCGCCGCGATCGGATTTTGGAGGGGTTCGAAGGGTCGTCGAGTCGCAAGTTTCGTCGGGTCAAAGGCGGCGGTCGCTAGATGGGCATTGGTCGGCGTGAGGTGTCGCAAGGCTGCCGAGGGTCAGGACTCAATGGGCAGAGGTACAGAGAAATTGTGCGTCGTAGGTTGTAGGGAAACAATAGTCAATTGAGCGGCCCAAGTTCAGCGATGGCGATAGTTTGCGGAACCATGACTTGATGGCCGGGTGAGTGGGGTTCAAGGGTGCAAGTGCGGTGGTATCATATTAGTCATCCGCGATACCCATCCCGCGCGGTTACTTCCAGGTTTAACAATGCTCGCGTGCCGGACTCCGTAGAGAACCTTGAATTGAGCCGTTGAATCCGACATTTTGGTACATTATCCGTCTGCCTCCTACGTAATTATTCGATACAGTCAGATTTTCTCTCGGCTGACGGCAGTCACCGCTATAACAGCCACTTCGCAACAGTCACGATATACAGTGTTTCCGGCGTGGGGAACGAACCCCGAGCTAGAGAGAACCTCGGCGAATGCGGCCGATGGGGACCGAAGCCGGCACGTGGGGCGCCGTTGACTGAGCGTCTCTGTAAGCATTTCCAATCGTCCAATCGTCTGACTCGATGAGAGGCGGATTTTCTTCGGTGATGGATATTAATTATCAATGATGAGGATGTGTAGGGTAATTTTGAGAGTTGAAGCATTTTTGGAGTTTTATTGCACATTGCAACATGATGAGACTTCTTCTTTGTCATGATCGTAAAGCGAGGACAGACTAACATTGAGAGACCATTTGAGCTTAACATACGACTAGAGTTGTCCCTGTCAAGTTGGGTGGTCCGTGTTGCGTGGGAGGTTTTGAAGACACACGATATATTCGACTTGCCTCTTTGGGCCATTTTGACGATACAATTGAAGGCTTACACCGCACACGAAAGGGACAACGCTACAGCTCATATCTGACTAAAAGGCATGTGATAGCCTGATGAGGAGAGGAAAGCAAGGGATTGCGACACAGTGATTGATCGTTAGACATGATGAAGCTGGACGGCGTCATGAATACCCAATAAAAACCATACAACTCGGACATGAGCCTCGACAGCATAAGAAGCTTAAAGTCATCACATCGTTCCTTGCCAAGACGAGAATTCCCTTCTCATAGGATCAAAAAGTATCGAGTATGACCCGTAAGGAACACAGCTCTCAACACAGCCTTGACATGAAACTCATCACTGCACAACATCGCACCACATCGCCCTCGTCCGTTCAAAAGCCCATCTCCGTTTCACGAACCATCAAGACGGTCATGACCACCGTTTAAACCTTCTCCCCATCACCTCACCTCGAAACCGACACCGAACCACCTGACCGCTACGTTACACCTCCCAACCCCAGCGGCGTCCCGTCCCAAGAGAAGGGATGAGCCACCCCCAGCCCTGTTTGACGCAGGTACAGCACATCTAGCCCCTGGACGACATTTAGACGCCGCGTCGAAGCGCCTGCGGCGTTTTTTGCTCACCCCGTCTCATCTTGATTGTCCCGTCATCCTTCCCAGCCCGGCCGCCAGATCGCACGGGAAAAATAGCATGGGTTCAGGTTCCTCCCGGGATTCTACCCCAACCTTGCCGAACCGAAGTCTGTTTCACATCTTTGTCGGACAAACTCTGAGCGAAAAACCCTAGATCTAGGAAAACTGCGTGGTCTGTTCTCGTTGGTTAACCGTGCCATCTTTTGTCCATCAGGCTCTCTTTGTGTGTTTGAAGTTGGGGCAAGTCTAGCCAGCACATCTCATCACAAGATCAGATTTCCACAAGGGCAAGCGCTGATCATGCATGGACAACAAAGCAACTGGCAAAAAAAGGTTTGGCCAAGGCAGAAAACAAAGCATCTTTTAATTAAACGTTTCGTTTCAAATTCCCTCGTGGCCGATTCTCAACTGCACATGAATCCTTGGTCCTGCAGGTTTCTATTGGCCAGCCACCCCCTTAAGCGCAAACGTTGGGCTAAAAAAGAGTTTGGCAAGGACCAAGCTCTTGGGAGAACGACAGGTGAAACTCCCAGGCTGACCGCTCTCGTGTGATTCGTGAAAAAAGTCGAAAGGGCCTCAAGAGGGGGAAGCGTCAAAAAGCAAAGGGCTGAGGAGAATGGCAGGGATGTAAGGGGGGAGGGCTGAGAACAGGGCACCAGGGGCAGACTTGAGAGCCTGCTTACATCAAGCCGCTAAGAAAAACGACAGACGACATATCACGCATGAGTGACGTTTTAAGCATAGAGTGAAAGTGCATGTGAAGTAATGTGAATGGTATTGACCTTGTTTCCATCAAAGTATGTACATGAAGCGAATGAAATGGCAAAAACAAAGTCTTCTTTTTTCCTGTATCCTGTATCCTTCCCAAGTTTTCATATCGGTCGTAGCGAGTGGCATACATCCTGGTTTTCACCAGGGTGGCGGGTTTCTTCTATTGTGATCATCATTCAATGAGACCAAAATGTTCAATCCTGTCTTGTCTCTTTACAGAGCGGTGACCTTCTTGCCAGTGCCGTAGAGGATGTTCTCGACCTTGAGGTTGGTCTCCTTGACGGAGCCGAGACCGCTGGGGCACTGGGGCTGGTTGCTGACGGCCAGGTTGAGGTGGCACTTCTCATCGACACCGTGCTTGCAAACGGGGTCGTTGATGTTGTAGAGGGCGTAGTTCTGGGCGACCCAGCTCTTGGGCTCGCTGAGGCAGGAGGCGACGTAGTTCATGCTGTTGGCGGCGGCGAGGGGCAGCTTTCCGTCGTCCATGAGGTCCTTGCACTTGGAAGCATCGACATACTCGTAGTTCATGGCAATGCCACCGCCCATCTGAGGGTCCGCGGTGGCAGACTTGCCGAAGCCGAGGTAGTTCCAGGCATCGTAGGAGATGTCGTGGGCACCACCGGAGGAGTCGATCTTGAGGAGGTAGACGGAGCGTCCCTCGTTGGAGACCTTGACGCAGATGTTGTTGCAGTCGACGCTACCGGGCCAGTAGGCAACACGGTTGGTGTTGATCTTGCATCCCAGGACACCAATGCTGCTGGAGTACTGGTCGTGGGGAGTGACGCTGGCAGAGCCAGAAGAGCCACGGGGAGCAATGGGGCTGGCAGAGACCAGAGTAGCCGAGGCGGCGGCGAGGACGGCGGTGAACTTGGCAAACATTTTGGTTGTTTGTTTTTGGTGTTTTGTAAAAAGTCTTGTGAAAAAGCTTTTGTACTAGTTGAATGGTATAGTTGGAGACTGGCTCGACTTGCTTTTCTCAACGCACGGCGGAGAGAATAAAGGAATGGACAAGTGAGTTGTTGTGCAAAAGGACTGATCTCAGATCAAGGTCTGTTTTTGGCGACGGCCAGCCGAGGGAGTGACGAAGAAGATTGGAAAGGAAGGAATATCACGAGAGAATGTGTTGTGGTGATGGTCTAGAAGAAAGGGAGTGTATCTGGGGTGGAGGTGTTGGACCTTATATACATGAGATGGACTCTGGGGGTGTGGGTGAGCAGCCCACGGTCCATGGAGGAGGTTTGCGAGGGCGGAGACAAAGAACCTACGCACAGCTCACACGCATCGAGGCGAAACAGATTCCCAATGCCGACCTGGACGACGCCGAGAGAGTGACCGCTCCACGGGTGGAACTGCCAGGTTGAGCAGGGCAGATTCTCGAACCCCAGAGTCAGGCTCCAGAGTCAGGGAGGGCGGCTCCATGATTCGAGATGCCGACCCCCGGTAGCATGTCACTAGTCAAAGGGGGCAGTGACGGTTTGTTCGATTGGCCGTGGAAGCCATGGAAACGTGAGGGCAGACTCGTGGGAAGAGGAGGCGACGTGGACCCGCTCGGCACGTTGCCGATAGGGATGGGACGGTACAGCAGCTTCGGATGAAAATCCTCATAGCCTGATGGAGTCATGAAAGGCTTCTGATGGTGTGCAAGGCCCAAGGGCAGCCAGTGACAGTCAACTCTGCCTGTCTCTGGCATCCTCCGTCTTGCTGGCTGCCGGGAGGGCTTCCCACCCACGCGCCGACCGTCCCCTAGCAGAGGAAAATGGCTCACTCGCTAGGCCTGGATCTGACTAGGTCAGTCCGGGCTGCCATCCCTCTTTGCCAGGCACGGTGCGTTAGTCAGGGCCCGGCACGGCGGCAGACGCACGCACTCAAAAGGCCTGGAGCGCCACTGGACAGGGTTGGGGTGATGGGGAGGTGCAGTGAGAAGGCCTCTGACTGGGCGGTTGGGCCATCTTGTGCCTGGCGATGCCACGCTGTACCTGATTCCCGTCAACCTCCCTGTCCTGTGCCTGGCAATCCCGGCCCTTCTGTGTGGCCTCCATGTTTCTGAAGCACCTGGGGAGCCGCCAGGGGAAACAGCAAACAGATTTTACCCCTGCAGGAGCTGCTTCTTAATCGCTGGTGGTTGAATCGATCGGTCGATTCAAGTTGCAGAGTGTGGTGGGTTGACGTTGTATTCGTGGACTCCGTTTTCCCAAGGGCAAACGCCAGTAGTCAGAGACGGACGAGGAAACGGACGAGGGAAAAAAAACTCTTCTCTCTGCGGACCCGCGACAAGTCGGCGCGACCAACAAGCGCGTCCTGGGATCGTGGAGTCGTCTTTTCTTACTGCCTGGCATCGGCATGGATGGTTGCCTGACAGCCTGCTGGAGGAATCTGACACTGTATGCGAGCTGAAGCGTCAGCACCCTCTGGAATCGGAGGTCGCACTGATGGCTAGTGATGATGCCTCAGGCATGGGAAGAGAATGCAGTGGAACGGTGGATCAGTGGAAACGGCCTAACTAGACGGAGATGGGCGAAAAACAGCGAGGAATTGGAGACGGTCGGCTGCGCAACGGCACTTGGCTGACAAGAAACAGGGCACGGAACGAAGAAACAGCGTTGGCGTTGCCAAGCAAGCCGGACACCGAACGAGGCGGATTTTGTTGAGCTGGCTGAACCTCACGATCCATGCCATGGGCGGGCGTGGACGCGGGAAGCCGGATAAGCTTGTTTCGATTTGCGGAGGCTGGATCTGTCTCATCTCACAATCAAGCCATGGTAAAGGACTGGGCATCTATTGACGGGAACCTACTGAAAGTGCACCTCAGTCAATAGATGGTGGGATTCACACAAACACGCCTCGCAACCCGCCACGTAGCCAGCAGCAGGCTGTCTCATCTTCCCGCCCAGCTGACGCTTTTACCTGTATGTAAGTCTCGGCACCTCATCACCTCGCAAAAAGAAGTGAAAGGCGGCTTTGTCAAACCGCCGTCTCTGACCATGTTAGTTGCTGCAACCCTGCCTTGCCCAATTGGTCCACACGGTCAGCCAAGGCGTTATCCCGTCTTCCGCGCTGCTGCTGAGTCGGTGAGATATTTCCTTCTTTCCTCTTTTCCCTCTCTCCGTCTCATACTGTGCGCATTTTTTGCTTCTTGGCCTTCTGAGGCAGTGCCCTGTGGGTTTTGGTTGAAGGGCAACGGCCTCAGGATCAAGGTTTGCAAAACGATTTAGTGGATTTTGGAGGTCCTCGGGGCCTTGCTCGCTTCTACTACCCTACAATGCCCACTCAAAGGTCTTGTTCTCCTCTCAACCAACCCACTCACACTCTGTCTTGACGTGCCCACACACATGGAGATCGGAGTAGAGTTCCCAGCCTCCAGGTCCATCCACTGTGTGTCCGTGCCTTGTCAGAACAGCGGAAAGAAGGGAAGAAAACTCTTCCCGCTGATCCTTATTGGATCTCGGAGTCGGGGGTCGGGGCTTTTTAGCGGTGGCTGAACCTTGGCGAGCGGATCCCCTGAGGTTCTTTCAAGCCTTTCAAGGCGGAAGAGGCACCGCCATTGACAGCCAACAATCACCACATGGCGGCGGCGGTTTTTTCTTTGAAGCTTCTTTCGTGGATCAAGAAGAAAGCCTCTGATTCAAAGCCTGTGGAAGTCGGCTTTATTGACCAGAATAGACGTGAAACCGCCCCAAACTGGCGCATTCACCACATGGCTGGCAACCCTCCATCAGGCGTTGAACAATGACATGGCCTTCAGAAAACAAACGGTTTTGCCTCCCTTCCCGGTGTATTCCAGAAGAACTCTGAGTTCTCTATCTAAATAGAGTTTCAAACGCTCTCCGTTCTCCCACTTTCCGGGACTTTTTGCCGGTGAAGCGCGCCTGTTCACATTCATTCCGTTGCGCTGCACCTCGACCGACCGTCACAGACGCCGTCACACGCGCCGTCTAATACGCCATCGAGAACAACGCCATGCTTTGGTTCTTCGTTACGGTCCTGCAGGAAACTTGACTACTATGCAGGCTCCACATGACCTTGCCTTCGTTCGGTCTTGATGGCTTCGAGTCAGTTGCCTTTTCGCCTACGATATTCGCTCGGAACTGACTACTACACTCGGTTGATAATGCTCTTGCGATGTGGATTGTGTGTCCACAGCCCCGATGGGCGGAGTTGAGATTCGTTCACCTTCCATGTTGGGCTTCTGGCAGTAGTTGATGGTCTTGGGAACTCTGTCTTGGATCCACGGACATTCCTCCTTCATGCAAGTCGGACGACTCATGTCAGTATGGCTTCTCCGAAGGCTCAGACGGTTCATTTTCCGTTCCGCACAAGCGACGGAATTCTCTCGCAGTTCTCCGAGTTTTCGTTCATGTCCGCTGCCCGTCGTCGTTCACCCGATGTTGAGTTCCCCAACACAATGTCATCTGTCAAACTCGGCCACCAGTATGCCCTACAGATCATCACCAAGATCTACACTCGCCCTAAGTCTTCATTTCTGGGGTAATAAGGCATCCGGTTCACGATCGTCTCAATTGATCAGTGATCCGGTGTTTGAAGGGACGGTCCGAAGCTCCAAGGGAACTCATGGATATCGACTCCACTGGTAACAATCCGGGGAAACAGGATCGCCTGTGCTTGATAGACGAAATGACCGTCTTTGTTTCGATATGGGCCTCGTGTTTTGGATCGTAGACTGGGACAAGACTCTGGTCAACATCGTCAGTCTCTGTAGTCCGGTGCTAGAACAAGGAGACTCCGTGATCGGCTCTAGAATGTTGACCGTAGTTCTAAGCCCATTCTCGTAGACACTTTCGATGTCTTTAGACGACTGTCATTCGTACAGTTTCCTACCCCAACTTCATCGTTGAGTCAGGTCATTGGAGAGAGGACCCCCGACACTGAGCTGTTGCTCCGTGATCATGCTATTGTGTGATGGGTTATGATGGGTGGTTATCCCCTTGTAGGCAGGTATGAAGTTTTGTGGTGTCCTGTCAAGTTTGTTCTTCATGTCAGGTGTAAATAGGCTCGGGAATTCCGTATATAGTGTATTGGTGTGAAGACTTGCGAGAGAGTTTGGCGGAAGACAAGTGAGGAAGTTGGCAGCAGGTTGCTATAATGACGCGGAATGAACTCATGGAGGGAAGCAAGAGGGATCAATGGGCCGATTGAAGACTGTGAGAGGTATTCATTTGTCAAAGAGCTTTAAGAATATTGTCTATTGGTGTTATTTGCTCTGCATACTCTCATGCACTGAATTTATATCTCATGGGTATAGGGTAGGTCGCTTCAACTTCACCTCGGTGAGGCCCCACTACCCGGCTCGGTGATCTCGGTGAACCTTTGCCCGGCGATAATCGATAAGGAAACGGGACTAAAAAATTTCCCACTGGAACTGTCTGCAACACCTTACGACTCCCAGCACCACGACAACCACCGACGCAATGGCGCCAATCGACCACGCAGCCGCCAAGGCTGAGAAGAAGTCCAAGAAGGAAAAGAAGCGCGCGCGAGAGGAAGACGCACCCGTCGACACTGAACGAAAGCACAAAAAGTCCAAGAGCGTCGCCCCAGCAGATCTTCCTGCGCCGGAGGTTGTCAATGGTGACCTGAAGGCCGAGAAGAAGAAGAAGAAGAGCAAGAAGGATAAGCACGCTGAGGAGGCTGTTGTGCCAGCTGAAAGCGAGTCTGCTGCCGTGGAAGAGCCCAAGTCGGAAAAGAAGCACAAGAAGAAGAAGCATCATGACGATGAGGTCGCGGCTCCTGTCGAGGAGGCAGACACTTCTGTCGTAGCTGACGGAGAGAAGAAGAAGAAGCATAAGAAGAAGCACAAGAAGGGCCAGCCCGAACCCGAACCCGAGGCTGAACCTGAGGCTGAACCAGAAAAGGATGCCTCTCCCGATCCTGATGCTATGGACGTCGACTTTGCGATCCCCGCCAGACCCAAATCCAAGCCCAACATCCACCAGCCTCCCGACATCCCCGCGAACCCTCAATTCCCCTTCTTCACCCAGACCGTGTCTCTATACGAGCCTCTCTACCCAATTGGCTGGGCGCAGCCCGTGACGAACTGCCAGTACCAGCACCTACGGCACCTCCAGAACAAGTACGTGCCCTCGCTGCGCGGTGTGCTCCTGGACTACAAGAATGTCGCCTTTGGTGAGAAGCCTGGCAGGAATGGCGCGGCCATGGATGACGAGACTCCGACAACCGTCATGTCCAAGGACGAGGCTGCTGTTGGTTTCGGTTGGATCACTGCCGATGTCGACCTCTTTGTGCCTAGCCGCGGTGCCTGGATGGAGGGTAGTGTTAACCTGCAGACCGAGGGACATATTGGTGTCGTTTGCTTCGGCAAGTTCAACGCGTCGATCGAGGCCCGTCGTCTCCCGCCCGACTGGAAGTGGGTGCCTAACGAGTCCCCTGAGGCTCAGGGCTTTGAGGAGACGGCTTCGGTTATCACCGCCGACGACCATGGCGTTGTTCGTCAGATCCACAGCACCGGTTTCTGGGCTGACGGCAGCGGCGAGAAGATCAAGGGCAAGATCCGCTTCCGGATACGCAACTTTGACGTCGGCACCAGCGGCGAGACTAGCTATCTCAGTCTTGAGGGCACCATGCTGGATAAGCAGGGTGAAAAGGCCGTCGTGGCCGAGGAGGCCGAGACTGCCAAGATGCGCAAGGGCAAGAAGGGCGGTCAGAGGCGACAGAGGAGACGCGCGCCCGAGTTCAGCATGACGCGCTTCGCCGTGGACGAGGAAGAGCAGACGCAGGACAACGAGGAGGAGAAGAGAGAGGTGCTGGCGGTGAGCGAGGATTAAAAGCATGGGATGGGACTAAGAAGGAGCCAGGAGTTGTGATACCTTGCTTTAATGATGATCTCTGTTACCATAGCCTTGAAGGCGTTTCCTATCGCTGAAATATGACCCATAAACAAAGAAAACTATTCGTATAGACAAGATGATATTCCCGAAACGCCAAAAATGTCCCTCAAAAAAGGGTATATCAAGCCGCCGCCTTCACCATGGGCTCCCACGGCCGTGCCAGATTCCAAAGGTATACCTCCCCAACGGGCTCCTCGCCCAACGCCTTGACAAAGATGTGTTGAAACAGCGGTACGTTCGAGAACAGCGGCGCAACCGGTGAGATGGATCCCCTGTCCCATCCTGCTGAGAGTCCCTCGGTCCATGCTGGCTGCTGTAGGAACTCGTCCACCTTTTCGTGGTACGCGTCCCAGTCGTCTGAGTGGTCGTTTACGACGATCTGGAACCTCACGCCTTGAATGTCCACTGTGATGCGCTGCACTGTGCTCGGGAATCCGTGTTGAGAGCCTGAGCTCAGGATCCATGTGTAGTCTGTTTGATCGCCGTTGCTCTCCCAGTCATACCAGACCTGCGTTCCTCTCTCGGAAAAGTCATTGAGCACAAGTCTTCCCTCGGCGTCAAAGCTCAGCTCGCAGTGTCGCGCATCAATACCCTCCATCGGTGGGAGAACAACATCGCAGGATGCTGGATCTGTACCGAGGACGAAAGAACCAGGACGCTTGGGGGCCGCGTCGAATGTGAGTTGGATGGCGCGTGGAGGACGGCTGGCGAGGAGGTTTGGGAGACGCGAGGTGAGGGTTTGAGATGAAGTTGTGAGGACGATGCGGGAGATGTTGGAGGGAAGGTGAGTTGCCTTGTCGGCGGTGGAATTACGCGCCGTCGGGACCAGCCAGGCGATGATGTTGGACATGATGGATGTGTTGAGTTGAGTAAAGAGTGTTGTATTGGTGTTGTGTGCTGTGTTGAGAGATTGTAGTATGAGTGAGAGGCACAAGTTGACGATTTGTTCAAACGAAAGAACCAAAGTGAATGCAAGCTGATGATGATGTGAATGAATAGTTGAAAAAACACACGCTGAAGAAGATGTTCTGATTTCTAGTCCAGTGTCGTTGTGTGTCTTTATATCTCAGATCAACAACTTCAACAACCTGCGTTGCGCCGACAACCACTGGCCCTCAGCCACCCGCGTCGAGCGTGTCGCGAAAGCACATGACGACCAACGAGAAAACCCCCCTAGAACAAAGAAGCACCCGTTTCACCGCGTCAATCCCAATTATGGCTGTGGTTATAGTCTTGGGCGCGGTGGTGTTTGATGTTGGGAGCACGAGAGCCAATCATTTTTGGTAGTCTTTGAAACGAACAGGGGAAGCCACCAACGAGAGCAAAGGAGTATACAAAAAGGGAATTGAAGTGATTCATGTTGCAGTTTTTGTTCATTTTGTGTGGGAGGATTTGATGTGGCTTGTCGGGAGAGGCGGTCTTGGGGGTTCATGTTGTGTGGCGAACGTAGACAAGATGTTTTGGACCCTGGATTTGAACTGACTGAGTCATAACCTTGTTTGAGAGGTGAGATATGCTTAACCTGTAGAGTTGCAGTGATGCTTATTCTGATAGTCTGTATTGGTGTCTGTATTGGTGTCTGTAGGTGATTGACATAGAGGCGATGTTTCAACGCTGGTTCACCTGTTGTTCATCGACAACTACCCATAGACAGCAGCAGCGATATTGTTTCAAGAACTAGCATTCACCGTTTCAAATAAGGCATTCTTATTCTTATGGCCACGAGAAGTGTTGAGTACAGATGGGCCTATAGGCATCCGGACACTCTTGAGACTGTGACCAGCGGCTATCACCTCTATCTGCGACGAGATCGGATCTGAGCAGAACCGCATTAAACCCCTGATTCAGTTTTATATCCCCTGCTCGAGAACCAATAGAATCCTGACGTGCTTGACGGACACGTTGGTTCCTGCGTTAGGCTCCGAGACTTGTCATCCGATTGAGCTACCTGGGTAGGATAGTCATTGCTATGGAGGATGCACCCGCCATACTCACCGGAGAGAAGTCACCAGTCTTTGGGGATCGATTTTAGCCCGGACGAGATGAATCTCGAATGTGCCATCTTCCTCTTTTGTCGATGCTGGGCGCGGCTAAGAGTGAGTTGGAATTGGAGGCCATTCGCCACTGTCATAGTGCGCAGAGCAAGCAGTGTTATAGTTCTGGATTGCGATGCCCCCAACTTCAAGGCCGAGGCCAAATTAGTTGTCTCTGTACCAGAGGCTCAACTTTATATGTCTGGACACTTTCTTTCATTATTGACTTGACATTATCCAGACGACCGTGATCAAGTCAAGCACATCATCATGGCACGCAAGCACCTACTACATAGTACCCGCTTGCCGAAGCAATTCACATCAGTTAAACACAGAGTAGCACAAAACATGTGTCATGTTAGCACAACCTTTGTATCTAGTGACACAATCCTCTCGATAATATCATCTAAAAACGAAGCCATGCATTTCTCGCCTTCGGGATTGTGGGGGTGTTTGCAAGACCCATGCAACACCGCTGTTAGTGATAGAGTGGCACATCCGCAGATAACGCTAACATTGACGCAATCGGGAGCCCTGGATTGCGCGACATCAAAAGCCTCATGGGAATTTGCGATGAGCCGAGACGTTTCTTTAAAGATCAGCTTCTGAAGATTTGCTTAGAGTGAAGATTTGTTTTATTGAAAGCGTTCTTTGGTGCTTGAACGAGGTAAAGAACGTTCGAGGTGATTGAGTTGCTGCAGCTGGCGACTCAGCCGCAGGTATCCGGTTCAACAACAAAAGCAACAATACCAATAGCAACACCGACAAACAACCGCAACACCGCCCAATATGCGGTACTCAACCTGGCTAAAGCCAACCTATCTAGCCAGCACACTCCTCTTCTCAGAAACAGCATTCGCTCAGCAAGACCAAATAGTCCTCGACAACGCACCCAAAAAGAACATTGTCTTCATCCTCACCGATGACCAAGATGCGGTCCTCGACTCGGTGGCTTACATGCCGCGTTTGAATAAGCACGTCATAGACAAGGGAACCTCGTTTGTCAACCACTTTACGACTACAGCTATTTGTTGTCCCTCGCGTGTTTCGCTGTGGACGGGGAAGCAGCCGCATAACACCAATGTCACAGACGTGAGCCCACCCTATGGTAAGTCGCCACTAAACTCGTGCCAATTGAAAGTATAGGGTTATTGACTTTGTAGGCGGGTTCCCCAAGTTTGTTTCTCAAGGCCTCAATGAAAACTACCTCCCCATCTGGCTACAAGAAGCAGGATACAACACATATTACACTGGAAAGCTATTCAACGCACACACAATCAACAACTACAACTCGCCCTTTCCCGCTGGATGGACGGGAACAAACTTTCTGCTCGATCCAGGAACGTACTCGTACCTGAATCCCATCTACCAGCGTAACGATGAGCCTCCAGTACAACACCATGGAACTCACACTTTGGATCTGATTTCCAAGTATGCACACGACTTGCTTGACGAGGCGATTAGTTCAGACAAGCCCTTCTTTGTTGCCATTGCCCCTGTTGCGCCGCATTCGAATATTGATGTCAACCGGGGTAGTGGCCCTCCTACCATGACCATCCCGATCCCGGCCGAGAGACACTCCCACCTTTTTGAAGGAGTCAAGATCCCTCGAACGGCAAACTTTAACCCCGACTCAGTATGTAACCTCTCATCTTCAGGGTAAGAAAACCTGCTCATATTTCCTAGCCTAGCGGTGTGAGCTGGATCCGCCAGCTGTCCCAGCTCAACGAGACGGCCGTGTCGTACTTAGACGACTACTACCGCGCTCGCCTCCAGGTTCTACAGGGAGTCGACGAGATCGTGGAGCAGGTAATCCACCAGCTGGACTCAGCCGGGCTCCTCGACGACACGTACGTGGTCTACAGCTCCGACAACGGGTTCCACCTTGGCCAGCACAGGCTGCCTCCCGGCAAGGAGTGCGGTTTCGACGAGGACATTCGCGTGCCCCTTTTCATCCGGGGCCCAGGCGTTTCCGCTGGCGCCGTGGAGACGGCCGTGACGACTCACATCGACCTCGCCCCGACGCTGCTCAAGCTCGCTGGTGCGCGTCTCCGCAGTGACTTTGACGGGACGCCCATCCCGGTGCTGCCCGGCCCGGGAACCAGGCGCCACGAGCATGTTGCTGTAGAGTATTGGGGGATAGCTCTCGCTGAGGGAGAGATCGGCGGTTTTGGTATGCTTGGCTTCTCCCCCCTTTTCTCCGTCGTTTCCGGTCGCTGACGAGATCATCACAGATGGGAAGGGACAGATTCTCATGCCTAATAATACGTACAAGGGGGTTAGGATAGCACATGAGGACTATGATCTATACTACTCGGCTTGGTGCAGCAATGAGCACGAGCTCTACGATCTCAAGGTATGTCTGGCGGGGAAGTCTCGTTTGGGTTTAAAGTTGAGGCTGATAATTCCACAGACGGATCCAGGACAACTGTACAACCTCTTCCCTGAGGATGATGACGTGACGGCCGATGTGTCACTCCTAGGAAAGAGTACACGTCAGGTCATAGACCGACTTGACGCCTTGATGCTGGTTCTCAAGTCGTGCAAAGGAGAGTCGTGTATCGAGCCCTGGAAGATCCTCCATCCAGATGGCGACGTAGCAAGCTTGAAGGACGCCCTGGATGACAAGTTTGACGAGTTTTACGAGCAGCAGGTCAAAGTCAGCTTCGACCGCTGCGAGGACGGGTATCTGATCGATGCCGAGGGACCACAAGTCGGTTACCAGTACCGAGACGGCCTCGAGTGGCATCACTGGACCTGATACCGTCTCGTGTTTTAGAGAAGGGCGTTACTTTTCTATAAATCATCAGTTTATACAATAGTTGGCGATGTGATCGTGATGTATGCTGCTGAATGAATCAGGCAAAACGGGGTCATGAATAATCTTGCCCCTTGAATCTCCAAATCCCACGAGTGACGAGCAAGTGTCCTCACAGATCGTGACTCGGCCTTTGTCAGCCCAAGTATACACGAGCTGGGTCCATAAGAGAGTTTGTCGCCCAACAGTGGAGTCCTCTCCCTAGGAACATGGGTTTGCTGACAAGAGGTAACATGTTGAGAAAAAAACCACGCCAGGTCCGCCCACGACTTTTCGTAACATCATGTTGGGTCATGTGAAATTTCCCACGTGGGTGTAGAGTCCCGTCTATTCGACGATATGAGGTCTCTCATTCCAAACCTGCAAGGAAGCCGGGAGCACGTCATGAAGGCCAGCGGTGACACGGGTGAGAGAAGAGAGTGCCGACAAGGTACTTCATGAAAAAGCTTCTGGAATGGGTCGAGGGCTTGACTGCTTTGAGATTCTTAAGCATATACGATGGGTCTTGAACCTCGTCCAAGCGTCTCAAGATCGGTTCCTGCGATTCGAGTCTGCCTGCCGGTGCCGGTGACCTCTTTTTTCTTCAAAGCACATGAGCAGGTAGTTTTGTTGCCAAGAAGGTCCAAGAAACCCCAAGAGGTTCACAGACAGGAGACACTGACAGTAGTTTTCAAGGCCTTGATACCCCCCCCTGAGTGATCTTCTTGCCTCTCATCTCCTTCAACCCATGCCAGGTCCCGGTTGTCTCTTATTCTCTTAGTGTAAACCAAAGTCTTGGCCGGAGTCGGCGCCCGGTCCGGATCCACCGCCGTGTGCCGGTATCGACTTGAGATCCAAGTTGAGATCTCAAGGACACGCAACAGAGGAGGAGAGGAATTGAGTTGATCGGAATTACAGGAAGTAATACGGAAGAGGTTTGGGATAGTTATTATCATGAATAGAAGTGATGGAGAGTGTGGTGGTGTTGTAGAGTCGGAGTGGTAATTCGTGGGCTCCCATTGGATAGAAACGCGTTGCTGCCGGAATTACGAGGCATAAACTCGGCAGCTGCCGACCTTGAACCGAGAGAGCATCTCACGACCTCAGCCAATTCAAGACAACCTCACCCATCTCGAAGCGCCCAATTGAACCCGCAACGATGGCCTCCGACGCGATTACTGAGCCGCGGCGTACGTACCGATCCCCAATTGATCCCCTGGGTCAATTTTCGACGACGACCGCTGACCCGATGAGCAGAGGCGACCCGCGAGGAGATGCGCGATGCTAAACTCCCCATTGCCTACCGAGACAGCTGCGCACACCTCTTGATCCCTCTCAACAAGTGCCGAAGGGATACTTGGTATGCCCCCTGGAAGTGCACGGTAAGCTTTTTTTTCCTCTTCCATGACATCCCGCCGAGCCCAAGTCCGTCCGCGGCCACACCGAAACGAGCCCAACGCAACGGTCGATTTTATTTGCCAGGATATATCAGAGAAAGAACATGATGCTCACGCCGAGATTCTTTCCCTTTACCAGGATGAGCGACACAGCTACGAAAAGTGCCAGTACGTCGAGTTCAAGAAGCGAGTCGCCAAGATGGACGAGTTGAGGGAAGCCAAGGGCGGTGCTCGAAGCAACTAGACACGCAATTGTGTGACTTGGGATGTGCAGGATGTGATGTGTGATAAGAACCGGCATGACGGAGGTGACACACCGGCACACACAACACGCACGAGGTCAGTCACCGGGACGTGGGTGGTGGTGGTGGTGCCGGCCGGGATTGTACATATACAAATGAGCCATTGCTTGGAGGAGAACCGGAATAGAAAGACGGCTTTCCACACACACAAAGAGACGGGCAAATGAGAAAGGATGCGGATCCTCCATGGCGTGAACGACCGGGTGTGGAATGGTATCGATGTGCTAATGAGAACTGTGCTGTGGTCTGGGCCGCAGAGCCTCATGAGGCTCATCCGGCGATGCTCGATCTAAGCCGCACGGCAGGTGAGAAGTCAATGGGCCGACTGAGTGAAATGGGCCGGATAATAGTGGACTCGGCAAGGGAGTAAGTGGGACGGGAAAAGGTAAAAGGTGTGAGTATGGCAAGAAATGTTATTGTACAATGTCGCAAGACCGGAGGACCACGCTGCAAATGGGTTTTGACTTGTCATGGTGGCCGACAGCAACCCTTGTCCCGTCGAGACGCCAAACACGCCGGGGCGGAGACAACATGATATTGCGGCGCCAGAGGAGACGAGTAAGAAAAAACTATATAACGTGGCTCATCTGCTGTCGTTTGGGGAGAGAAGAGGAAATGGTGGGCAGTCTCAAGTTGAGCGACACTTGGGAATCCGACATCAACAGTTCCAACTCTTTTGAAAAGGGGTGTTGATCTTCGGTAGTTGATGCCGCAGAGCCTCAACGCCAGACCAGATTGCCTCACCTCGCAGCTTCGGCACTTTTCAGACCCGACCCGACCGAACGATAAGGAAGCCTTGCACACCGATATCGATACCGATAATCAGACACGCGAGCCTCATCTGAGGCTGAAGCGCGGCTGGAAACAAGCGGCACAGCGCCTCGAAAAGTTCTACCAGGGTTGAAGGATGCCCTGTGCTTCCACACCGGTCGTCGTCATTCCCACCCCTTGTTCCGCTCGGGTTCTCCTCCTTGTTTTCATTTCTCACGCCAAGATCTTTACAAAAATGAGAGCCGCGGTTCAATTTTCTTGAAACGCCGTGATCGACACTCCGGAATGTGTCGGCTCAGTTCACAACAAACGCTGTCTACCTTTCCCCCTTACTCTTCTTTCATCACTCACGCATTTGATCAACAGTCCGAATCATGAGCACGGCCAAGACATTGCGTTTACTCACAATGACATGACTCCGGCCTACCCGAGTTTTTCTTTGCCTGCCTGGAAAGACACGCCTTGGGAGGATGACTCTCGTCGGCTACTGGTCCGCATCCCGCCCCAGCCTTACGTACCATTTACACGTCTGCGGCTCCCGGCCCCTTGCTCGCAAGGACAAAGAGCCGCATTCAGGTCGTTCCAGCAAACTTCTATGCATGTCCCGCAGCCGAGCGGGTGGCTTGGCGCCGTCGTGGGCCCTTGTTGGAAAAAAACCATGACTAGCGAGTCGGGCCACACAACGTGATAATTATCAGATGAGATCCACCCCGCCAGGTCACCCAAGTCTCCCCGATCCATCAAGATTGCATGATGCCAACAGCCGGCATTAGCAAACTTTTATTCAACGACGGTTCCACATCTGCCGGTTCAAGAGCCTCGTTCGGCATGCCTTGACCACCAGACCAAGGGGGCATGACGCCCGGCCCGACCAACACAACCTTTGGCCGGTTTGTGGATATGTCTGCCTTGGTCCGTGGCCAACCTCTTGAGACGAGTGCCAAGAAGTTGCCAAGATTCTGCCAAGAGCTCCTCTCGTGCTTTACGGGATCCCCGGTGACCAGTAGTCCTGCTCATGAGGATCTCGAGGAACCACCATGTGGATTCTATAACACAAGCATCACTTCACGGTTGGGTAACAGCAGAGTATGTGGAACCACTATTTGAATTCTCTTATATAATACTTTCTAACCGGCATCCCGGTAGAAATGAGACATGTACATGATGATCAAGGTAGGTAGAACGGCTCGCAGTCACTTTTTTTGTGGTGCTGAGGGGCGCGTAGTATCTTTCACAAGACGGTGAGGCTTTAAACAGAATAATGCTCTAATATTGGCGAGAAAAGGGAAAATATTGTAAGGGGGCATAACAGGGGGGGGGGGGGGGGGAGAAGCCTGCTGCTCAGAAGAGGGCATTGTTGCCACAGTCAAACACGCCAGAGATGGAACTCGAGTCGCTGGCCATGATGTCTGTGAGCTCAGTGATGGACGACCAGAGACCGGCAGCGTTCATGAAGAACGAGATGCCAATCAGGAAGGCGTTCACGCAAAAGAGGCAGATCTGCTTGGGGCTGCTGAACATGCAGTCCCAGTTCATGTGGAACCAGAAGACGGCGCTAAAGCCAAAGGTGAACCACGAGATGGTGGTGGCTGAGGCAATCGACAGGATCGAGTCGAACACGGGGATGGCGTTGGACAGGATGAAGCAGAGAACCCAGAAGATGGTCACGAGGGACATCCAGATAGACCACGAGCGCACATTGTTGGTCGTCATCTCGTGGGTGAGCTTGAAGTGCTTCATGACCTCGACGTAGCAGTACTTGATACCAGTGTGACCGAAAGCCAGACCAGTAGAGAAGACGGCGGGGAGCACGATACCGTAAGCGACCTTGGCGGTGGTGGCAGCGGCCGAGCCCAGAGCAGGTGACACGGTGTATTCACCGGCAAGGCAGTAGATGGCAATGGCAACGATGGTGTAGAAGCCAATCGAGGTGACCTCGAGCCAGCACAGAGCAAAGCCAAAGTCGTTGACGGGGTCAATCATCTCAGCCATGTAGCCAACAAAGTTGATGTTGCCAGAGTAAGCGTAGCAGATCTTGAGGCAAGCGTTGAGACCCTCTCGGAAGGTAGGGTTACCAACCACCTTGAGCTCCTTGTGCCAGGGGATAGGGGCATCCTCGGGGTTCTTGACGCCCAGGGAGATCATGACGATGAGGGCAGCAGCGATAATAGCAACACAGCAAGGATAACCAGACCAGGCGACGAACTTGGCGGTTCGGGGCGCACAGAGGACCCAGCAGCAGAGGCAGCCAATGCCAATGTAGCCGACAGTGCAGATGGAGTGTTCGGAGATGGTGTTGAAAGCAATGGAGAGAGTGACACTGGCAGAAGCGGCAGTCATGATGACCTGGATAAGCAGACCGATACCCGCAGTGATCTCGAGGGGCTTGCCGCCGACAACCCGGGTCATATCAACAACGTTGACGACATGTTGGTGACGAGCATAGAATTGCTTGAGGACATAGGCGGTATACCAGGACAGAAGACCAATTCCAATGATGGCAATGATACCAGGAACAATGCCCATCACCTTGAGGACACCGGGAAGAGACAGGACACCGAGACCGACCTGGTTGGTCAGGAGGGCAAAGGTCGTGTCCCATTTGGTCATGTTGCGGAAGTTCTTGCCGCCTTCGCCACCGCCGAAGCCATTGTCGACGGGGACGTTTCTTTCTGACTTGATGTCGAGCTCATGGCCGCTCTCATGGCCAACCTTTTCCTTGCTGTTGGTCTTGCTCGAGTCGTTGCCCTGATCAGAAGGGTAGATGGCGTTGGTGGCGTCTTGCGTGTAAGCAGTCATGATGGGCTAGTGGTGGTGCCGTGAGGCGTCGTGTATAAAGATGCTCTCTATGTATGACAGATGTGCGAGGTCTATATGTATTCGATTGGTGTGATGTAGTATGTACGGCGCTTGAGAGAGTGTATAGAGCTGATGGAGGAGAGGGAGTGATTCCAGTTGAGGGATGAGAAGGAAGAAGCTGAGAGGAGTGAAGCAGAAAGATGAGGGTAGAGACGGGAGAGAATATATACAATTCGAGCAAGAGTGAGGGCAACAGGGAAGAAGGGACTAAGACTCGGGCAAGATGCTGAGGAGCTCGGCGTTCCGTCGTCAAGCTACCATGATCCTTGGTCCACCGTCCTCTTGCAGCGGCGGCAAACCCGTTGGAGCTACGGGCCCTTCCTCTCCATTGCCCTAATCGGCTGACTAGGTCATTGCTAATGGGGCGGAGGCTTTGCGAAGGCCAATCTCCCCATGGTGGAGCGAGCACAACGGGGAGCGGAGACTGCGGTACTCGAGAGGATATCGGGGCTCCGGGCGGAGGTGTATCGAGGCGAAGGGACGCGTGCTGGGGAGGGTTAGAACGCGGAAAACCCTGGGGCTCCATAAGTTGGAGATGGGGAGGCAAGCTTCCGAGGGACAAGGATGGGAGGGGAGGGGAGGAGAGGAGATGGAGAAGAATCACGTCAGGATCCAATGGGGGAGCCCATTGGGCCAGCGGCGGAAAGGTGAAGGGATCATGACGCCCTTCTCCATGGGGGACCAAGCAGGACAAGCATCAATGGCCCGTGGGGGATGGAACACGCTATTCGCTTCCAGAAGCCGTCATGTTACGTATTGTGAAGCCGTCTTGGACAACTGCTTGGTCCGGTCCGGCCGTCATCCTGGGGCTGCTCGCCCGGGCCGGTTTGGATGAGCGGATCCGAGGATTTTTGTGAGTGATTTGCGTTGTCTGAGTTGTCCATGATGAGGGGATCACCAACATAGTCGAGGGCTTCAAGATATAGCCTGAATTATCAAGACAAGAATCTCCAATTGCTTTCCATGTACAATGACGATGAGGATGGTGATTAGAGTAGAAGGACCAACAGTGAGCGAGGCAAAAGCAAAAGGGAACCACAAAATGCGACATGAACTTCAATGCTTGGCTGTTGACTGGAGCAGGGTTCCATTCCAAGCGCCGCGGCGGCTCTGTCGTTGGAACAAACGCTAGCTCGCTCTGATTCGAGGCTGACGGCGAACCCAGACAGGGAATAGACCGAGGACGGAGAACCGAGGCGTCGGGTGGAGATCTCTTGTTCAAACACGCCCTAGAGTGGAGGCGGGCATGGAGGTTGGTTTGCTCTTGTTCGTCTTCTGTGTTCAACAGCAGACCACTGCGCTACTCCCATGCCGCGGCGCCGGGTAGAAGCGAACATGTGCGTCGACTCGGTCTGCATGGATGAAGGATTGATGAAGGAGAAGAGGCGTGATTCATCAATAAGACGCATGATGGATGAATGGTGGTAATCCTAGATCTGTGCGAGTCGTTGCCGCTGTGAGATCCATCCGTGGTGGGTGTGGGTGGGTGGCAGGGGCGCCTTCCGGTTTGGAGAAGACAGCCTGCCGCGTTCAGGTCAGGATCAAGGTTCATGTCACGTGTATTTTAGAGAGCCACAGCCATGATCTGATAGAAGTCCGAATATTTCCCTTCGTCTTTGTTTTACCCGTGACAGCTTCAAGAAATCTCCATTCCCTTTTGCATGGACAATGGCATGTTGCCACGCTTAATTGCACGCCAACGCACTTTGTTTTAGTTTGATGCGTCTTTAGAGTCACTGACAGAGCCACATCCGTCATGAAGCGCCCCCTGCAGTATCCCTGCTCCCTGCGCGTTTCCACATTCTCCTGTTTTCCAGCTCGCAGTGCCCCAGTCACACGCCTTCTAGTCGTCTTCTAGAAGAAAGAGTCTGCCTCCTGAGGCAATTAACGGGCCCGAAAAAAAGGTGAGACGGACCCGGGCCCTGTCCGACTCGCTCCCTCTTAAAAGAGAGCCCCAGAATGCCAAGATAACTTGACTCTGCTCCTCACCTTTTATTCATCGTTTTGGTTTTGCCGCGGTGGGTTCTACGGGCTTTTTGATGGGGATCACCAAGGTTACCCAAGCTTCAGTTGCTTGGCAGAGCATCATCCTCGAGCATCAGCACCTCACCGGGGTCTCGCGCTCTCCCTCCTCGCGACCACACACGGCGATGCCATTTTACGAGAACCGACAGACATCCTCTTGGAGACCTCTTGTTACGTACAACGACCCGTAGTCCCCATGGGACACGCTTGCTCTCCCCCGGCGATCGCTCTCGACAATCAGGGGACTCCAGACTTCCCCGTGAGACTCATTCTCTTGGCTTTTACGCCCAACCAAGAATCCCCAGATATACGTTTCTAGACATTCCTCTGGAAGCCCGAGAGGAAGAGACGTGGCCGATGTGTACCGGCCCGGAAATGTCCCGTGCGGCCACGGTGATGCCGCTCATCATCATACTACCGTTGACCTGGAGCATCGGCCAGATGGCCGTGGTGCCACCCGACGGCAGTCTCCCGCGCCCTGCTGGACCCGCGCCCTTCCGCCCTGTCGACCAGTTGTTACCTATTCTAGCCGCCTTTGACCATGAGCCTTGACCTGGCGGTAGAGCCGCACGAGGGCCACCTAATATCTGGAGCCAAGCGCTGCACCTCCCGTTCAGGCAAGCTTCTCCTACCGCCTCACCTGGATCAGCAGCGTCACCCGTCAATCTCTCTGCTAGTACCGCTTGACTGTCACGACAGGGACATTGCCGGCATCCCATTCGGGCCTGTCCGAGAAATCCCGTCTGCTCCCCCTCCCCCTGGATCTTGATGCCTGGTTTCGAAAGAAGAAGTTGCCGGATCCCAATCTTCACGGCATGTAAGTGATTGGCGATGTTGGTAATGTGAAAGAACAGCCTCCTGCAGAGACGGAGCCCGAGCATCACGGCACCCGGACCTGAAGGGAACCCCTTGCGGGCGATGGGCACAGGCATGACCTTGTTCAAACAATACCAAGCTGCGGTATTTTGTGCATGAACTTGTCTACGCTTGGCTTGCGACTCCGCTCTCGAGGATTCGTGTCATGGATCGTTGGTCACGATCTCCTCATTTCTCACATCTCAACGCCAATAAGGTTTGCACAATAACCATCGCGTCAACAACATCGTTCGGCTGTCCGTCCCTTTCGATCAGCCAGGGGGCCGTGTAAATATTCTGGAGTCACTTTCATGGGTTCATCACCTTTGTTTCTGCATGGCACGGGCGACTTCCGGTTGCAATTCTCATCAGCCGCCGTTATCCTCGATGCCCTCATCATTCCCCTCAAACTCCGCCTCCAAGAGTCTCCGCTACAACGACTTTCATTACGTACAATTCATCCCTTTCCCCGAATCGAAGTCGCCTTATGCCCGTGGAAGTCTTGTCCATCTGCATAGCTTTGTAACATTGTGAGGGGCTTAAGGGTCTAAAGCGGCCCCGGGTATACACCATGATGGACCATGGAGAGGCTCGTTCCGGCTGATTACCCACCTGCCCTTGGCTCGTCTCGATGGGGATCTTGGCTATTTCTGGCTCCATATAGATAACATTTCAGCGTGGGAATTCGTTGACTGTTTGCTGCTTGTCAAACCGTCACATCCAGATGTATTCTCTTACACTCTCCTGGCCCTTCGGCGTACCATCCGGGAACCACTTCTGACTGCCGCCGGGATGGTGGATGCCGGTAAGGCCTGGATTCATCTAGGAACGACCTTCCATACGAGGAATAGGCTCTTGAGGCTCTGTCTTGGGCATCGAGATGCGCTACTATCGGAAATCCGAACCTTGAAGTTTCAGGCTCCAAGCCGGCAGCGACCGGCTATGCAACTCGTCGAACTATGGTAACGTTCTTTGATCAGTTCATGGCATGTTGGGGCAGCATCGTGGGATCTATCCGGCTGAAAGAACGTGAGTAAGGCTTTGCCCTGGGGAGAGGAGTCTTGCCGTGAGGGTTGTCAACCCACGAAGTACGAGGCCTCCACAAGTCAATTTTCTCGTGGCCCGCCCAGGCATCTGTGGGCATACCTCTTGTATGGGACAGGACTTCTCTGCTCCTACTCATCGTTCACCCTGTTCAGCCCCTTCTCCTTCTCCCAACGTTGTTGCTTACATCTTTGACCAGGCATAAGATCACAGCAGTTTCAAGACACGGTGAAGTTTGATATCTCATTTTGAGGATCAACACTACGCAAACTTCATCATGGAGGAAATTGCTGTTGATGCCAATTACAGGAGCAACTCGTGTTATACGCAACCGAAGAGCATATCGATCGACGACCCGCAGCCGCCGAATAATTCCCTTTCTACATTGCTCTTCTGTGCACAATATTGCCATGGCATGAAGCTCTGTTCTTCGGCTGATATGGTGTTAATGCGAGTCTTAGTGGTTCACCACTGGCAGTCGGGAGCGGCCAGTATGTCTTCCACACTACCAAAGTGTATGGAGAGGACTCCTGAGCTCCCCGGGCCGGAGGCTCGTCCTCGTGGCTAAAAACCATCACCTGGCTGTTTCTTGTCGGAGTTTCAGTGCCTCTGACGGTTTTGGCTATTCCAAGACCAAGCCTTAGTGTGCTTCGTGGATATCAGTCGGGTGGCCAGACCATCGAAAAGTTACGAGAATGGTGGTCCAAAGTCATTAACAAATGGCATCCCCTATCTCACTAGCAATGTTAGCATTCCCGGATGCTGGAGATGCATGACTGATAGAGTGAGGCTCTTCTGGATGTCCCACGCACAAGTGTGCTAAAGCCTAAGCGGCTGTGTTTGCTCTGGCCCAGCAAACCCAGGTCAAAATCGGCAGTCTCGACAGTCAAAGCTGCAGCCTCCTCTTCCACCATCTTTGTTTATGCTTCGCTTCGTCAAAGATGGCTGGCTGTACATTCTCGCCCAGATGTTCCTTACATTGTCCATCATATCCCTTAAAAAGCCCAGTAAACTAACTTCCAAAATTGACATGCAACGTGTCGATGATGGTGTGCGAAGTGAAGAGGTGAGTGACTTCTTAGACATGCTCTTCGAGCCGGATCGAATATCACTTTGGGCTGTGATCTGATAGACTAGTTAATAGGTGTGCCCCAGAACACCGGTCTCTTCCGTTCCATCCAAGAGTGCCGAATACATCGATGACCAAGACGCTGGAGACCTCTCTCTTTAACATCGCCGTAAACCACGCGTTACATGTATCCGTGTAGTTAGCAAGCGTTTATGCAACCCTTGTTGAGGTAGCTCCTCTTCTGAACTCTGTCACGTCTGCCCAGACTCTCTGTCGAGATGTTTTCATGGGTCGGAGTCATCTGGGCCATCCAGATTTACCTATGCTAGGCACCAATAACCGCCAGCGGAGGCCATCTCTGGTGCCATGTCTGACTATGGGGACGCTCAAAGTGGTGTTTGCGTCGCTCAACCATAGGGTGCGCAGAATTTGCTTCCGGCCACTACAATCCATCGACGGTTCAAGGGCCGAGAATATGGTGATTTCAAGGAGGTATTTTCTTGAGAGACATTGTTTGTTGGTTCCTTTTGTAGCAGTAGGGATAGAGTGTTAGCCCTGATGTGATCCTATCGGCCGAGTGTCAGGGTGCCAGAGAAATCTGACAGGATCATCGCAGGCCTCCCCTTGAACTCGCGGCGATGGTGGATTGTGCGCCGGGATACATCCATCCTCATACCTACACTGTATGTCTCGTTGTTCAGAAATGGCGGGGAGCCTTTTTGTACATACCGAGCATCCATCCAAACCCTAACTATTACAGCCTCGATATCCTCATCAGAGGTTGTCCACCCAACGACCAACAAGTCATACCGGAGTAGACTCCCAACACCACATGAATTGTGAGAGAAATCAAGAAGGCCTCCAAATAATGCACCTCAATGTTAGACTCCTTAACCAAGCCTGCATGCTAGGCATTTCTGAGTGAACCGCTCACCAGGTCTGTCCTTGACCGATAGGGGGAGCCGTTGTTGGGT
This sequence comes from Fusarium vanettenii 77-13-4, assembly GCF_000151355.1. NCBI lineage: Eukaryota > Fungi > Ascomycota > Sordariomycetes > Hypocreales > Nectriaceae > Fusarium > Fusarium vanettenii. The sequence goes on along the minus strand of NW_003315873.1, from coordinate 788,865 downwards.
ATTCTACCTAGCTTTCTGGAACGTCACCTCCACAGGCTCTACCTTGTGCGATTATGCCACAAATATTCAGAGGCTGACGTGGTACCAATGTCTTCTCTCTAGGCACAGCGCCATCAGCTCGTCCTTTGTGATCACTACCAAGGGACTGTCTCACGGGAAGGCACTTAGGTATCGTTGGTCTATTATGTTACAGAACAAGGAGGTACATATATCATGGTTAGGAAACAGTCGTGACCATCAGTTTACTCAAATGAAGCTTTTAACATTGTCCCCAGGTCTACCATGCGGTCAATCGTGCAGAAGCTTCCGGCTGGAGGGATGGGTACCAACCATGACACTTTCCTATGAGTTCTTGGGGATTTCATGGAACTCGAGGAACTTGAGTAGGCAAGCTAGGTGTTTGATCGCCAGGTCACTTTTCTTCATCCTTGCATGGTCTGCCGTCGGTAGTCTCAAAGACTTTGTGGCTATTCCCCGAACCGCATGTCGCGAGCGGATGTTGAACAAACCAGCTTGCTATTGGTTATACCAGAAAATATGACCAGCTATCTCACAAGTTGAATCTCTTTTTATTTCGATTTCATAGCCATCTTTGAGATAGGTAGGAGAAGGACCTGGAAGCATTACAAGCGTGAAGGTTTAGGGTAGCCAGCAAGCGTCATCTGCAGGTCTTACGTTCCTGCATCCGAGCGATCCCGACACGCACAATGATCATCAATCCACGTTGTCAATATTCATCGAAAGACGCCAATCAACACCAAAAGACCTCCCGGTATTAGAAGCGACAAGGGAAGGGCATTGAAGTACGGGAGTGAGCGAATTGGCCAACCAAGGACACACCAACAAACCATCTCAAACAACGTAACAGAGTCTGTCCTCACCATGGGCTCATCAGACATCCCCCCTCCCTCAGCACCAGCCTGGATCGTCCCAGCATCAACGATATGCCTATCAACCGGCGTAACCTTCTGGCTCCTCGCCTACATCCTCATGGTCCGCCGCTCCCTCGCCACAGGCCACACCCCAGCACCCCTCGTCGCCCTCGGCCTCAACCTAGCCTGGGAAGTCGTCTACGCGTTTGGCGTCTGCGAAGCCCCCATCGAATTCTTTGGCTTCACCCTCTGGCTCCTATTCGACATCCCCGTCGTCTACGCAACTCTTAAAACAGCGCCTAGATCCTTTGCTGGCAGTCCGCTAGTTGCACGTAATGTGCCGCTGATCTTGGTTGCTGTGTTTGCCGCCGGGTTGGTCGGTAATGGATTGTTTGTATGGTGGTGGCTCAAGGAGCCTCACCGAGGGTATGGTATCAAATGGGGAAAGAACTGGAAGGGCCTTGAGGCGCGCGATACGACTGAGTTGGCGTTTTGGTCTGCTGGAGTGGCGCAGATGATGTTCAGCGTTGGTGCTCTCTCCATGCTCCTCCAGCGAGGTCACTCTGGTGGACAGAGCTATGCAATCTGGTGAGTTCAAACATGCACATATCCATCTTTACGCAGAGAGGTGTGTCTTGATCTGGTGTCTCGTCTCTTTTCTCAACACTTTTGCTTGCTTGTGTTTGTTACTTGTCTCGCCCTTTCTGGTCATGACAGTACGGTACTCTACTGCAAATTACGTGTCAGGTGAGAGTTGAGCCAAGAGACAAGCAAGGACTGCTCGCCTCGTCATGAGGAAAGCAAGAAGAAGAAAAAAAACGCCTCAGTCATTTTGGTCCTGCAATAGCGCTAATCAAGAGTCACATCCAGGTTTTGTCGATTCATCGGCACAGTCGTTGGCCTCCCCATCAGCTGCATCCTACTCTGGTGGCACTGGCCAGAGGCGCATGGCTTCGTCTTTCATCCCCTGGGTCTATTCTTTGTCGGAACTGCGGTAGTCTGTGATCTACTGTATCCGTTCCTGCTGGCCTATGTTCGATCGACCGAAAGGATCTTACCTGATGGAACTGTGATGGCCGGAGAGACGTTTGCCGAGGTAGAGAAGAAGCAGCAGTAAGGCAACGGCACGACAGATGCGCTAGTTGGCCATTGTGACTCTCTACCTGCGGCGTGTTGGTTGCATTTCGCTCAAACAGGGGAAACAACGCGGGGATGGGTAGATAAAAAGCAAGAAATGATACCTGATTGCATTCATACATGAGCCTGATATCACAGGACCAGATAACGCCCTACTTACTGGAATCAGACCTGTTTGTCCAGCCTCTCCAGGTCCAGTGACAATTTTTTTCAACCTTTGCCTCGCGCGGCCAAGACCAGAGCACATGGTGATGTGCCGTGCATGCGTGAATCACCGTGACTGAAGCAGACGATGCAACGTCAGATCCGAAATCTCGGAATCATGGTTGGTGATTGACAAGGTAAGAGGTAGGGGGGATGACCCTGTTGAGCGTCCAATTAGAGGCTGACGGTGGTTGCCCGTAAAGATCGAGATTGCGTCAAACTCAGCCAGCCCTCTTCTTCTCTCAATCGAAGCTTGTGGCGGCATCATGCGTCTCTTGTGCAGCGATCACTCCTCTAGCGCCGCCGCGGAGAATGTCAGTCCATATCCGCAGTGAGAGCCGGATCGTGGCTTTTCGAGATGTGATAGCCCCGGCAGATAAAGTCGCAACCAACACCCTCGGCAAGATGGGTGGTGTAGGGGAGTGTGAGAGGAAGTAGATGTGACGATCCCGATACGTAGTTCCTCCAAGGAGGTCCCAACATCTCTCATTTCATCTGATATCACCGTTGCAACATCAAAGTACTCCCGTAATTTGTAGGCCATATTTACCCGGCCCGAGGGAAGGAAACTTGAATGGGCATGGGCAAATGCAAGCTTGAGTGGGATTGGACGACAGAACCAACAACGGTCAAGCCAACAAACCAATAGTGTCCCGTCATGCAAGCAAACCGTACATAGAAACTTGGGCTTGCCATGATGACCAACAGGGAAAAAAAAAGGAAAAAAAGTCCGCGGAGATTCACCAATGAGAACTTAATCCAGCCAGTCGGTAACAAAAGAGAAGCAAACAACACACATTGCGGCAAGGGCACGGGATCTCGATCCTTGGAGTGAAAATGTGTGCCGCACACGCATGCACTTGCACCTTCCGTGTTGGCCAAGATGTTGGTTCGAGGCCTTTGCATCCTCGTTCCATTTTTCACTCATGTTGGCTCGAGAGGCTTGTCCTGAACTGGGAGTTCCGTATATCTTTTGACCGTGAGGTTCATCATCCGAGACATTTGCACAAACTGTTGGTCCCCCGTCACGCGTTAGCCTTGTTTGCAGAGAGAGACCCTCTGATCCAGAAAATGAGAGGAGCCAATAAACGTAAAACGCAGGTCGCGCGCCTGTTAGAGAGACGCCATCCAGAGGAAAAAGTCACATGCTCGCGGGCTTGTGCGGGTGCAAGGCATGGCAACGTCCAGGGGGGGGAGGAGAGACTTCTGGAACCTGTCAGGGGTGGGAACAAATCGTGGAGAAGGGTGAACTGCTAGAGCATGCATTGCAGTCCTGGCATAAGGAACCGTCGGATTGCGTCAGGCTCGTCATGTTTCATCCCGGGCTGGTCCTTGTCATGGAACTTGGTCCCCTCAAGTTGAGCGAGATTTGTCCGGAGGTCATGACGGATGTGTGAGAGGAATCAGGCGCGGGCGGATAAACATTAGGGTCTTTTTGACAAGACACTCTCCAGGGGCGTGAAGATAATACACAGGAACTCTCCCATGATCATGACACCTTGCTTGGCGAGAGTGTGGTATCAGGCATCAGGCATCTTGTGTTTGACAAGCAGAAAAAAAAAAATACTCCGTGGGTCGAAAGGGAACAGGTCAAAGCAACGTAACGTCCTCGTTTAGGAAAACGGGCATCGGGCCTTTCTTCTTTTTGAAATCGAAACTGACCCGATGTGGGCAGATGAGCACACAAAAAAAAAGTTCGGCTCTGGGGGTAGCAGTGTGTGTCCATGGATGAAGGGTGTGAGGAAGTTCTGCAAGAGGACGGTTTAGGAAATAGGATGGCCTAGGCGGAGAGTTCAAAAACCTGACCGTTTGAGTGTATCCGGCTAACGAGGTCTATGCATCTGCGGCTAATGCAACTAAGCAGGATCGACTTTTCCCCCTCCCCCTGAACCTGGCGAGGGGGGGGGCAAGCTCTGGCGTCTGCGTGGAGAGCTGTCAAACCTGTCAAATGCCCAACACCCACCAGAGGCAAAACATCCGGGTTAATACATGATGAGAGAAAGAGCCCGGGTCTTGTTCGTGATGCGACTCTATGATTCATCAAACAGCGAGGGGGAAGGGGTCTACCTTGCTTGCATTGCCAGCTTTGGCATTGGTTCTGACTCTCGCAATGCCCTGACGAGACGCTCATGATTCGGAATCCTAGGACGCTTGGGTCTTGGGTCGGCACGAACTCGTTCGCTACTCGCCATGAAGTGCACTTGATCATGCACCCCTCCCCATCACCCCGAAGAACCCTTCTGAGACTATCGGTCCTCGTTTCTTGACCCAGTATACGCCATAAATACTGGGGGTCATGTTTTCCCCTCAAGGGCCAGGAATACCCGTGCTTACACGCTTGGAAGCGAGAGAGAAGTGTGTGTGTGTGTGAGAACCCAATGGCAAAAGCACATCCCCAACCACACGACTCGTTCCTCCAACTGCGCCACGGCCCGTCGGGCGCCTCTACCCTTCGTCACAGGGCATGCGACATGATCTCTGAATCGAGCAGGTGTGTTGGGAGCGACCCTGTTTTTTTATCCTTTGCCGCGGATGCTGGGTTGCGCCTCGGTGAACAGCGATGCAATTGGACTCCCCAGTATGCAGGGTTTCCATACCGGTGAGCGCTCTCCTGTGGGGTAGGACCCGGCCAGCACGCGGCGTCACGTACAGCACGTACGGGTTGCTTCTGGATTTGGGAATGTGGTATCGGCCGTGACATTTCATCTCCGTAAGCTTGTCGGGGTGGAATCCTGGGATGAAGCGGTGCGCAATTGTACTTGGTTGGCTGACGACCAACCGTCTTGCTTGAATCGACGCTTCGCTTACTAGCTTGTACCTAACGTATGACATTGTTTGTGAGCGTCGCAGTCAAACTGCAAGCCATCTTGGATAGCGTTTGACTCTCCTCCATCCATCTCATGTGTCTCCAGGCACCCGAGATTCCGCCAATTCGGAACGTAATGGGAGGACTCGCTATCACCAGCATCCCACGCCCGGGGGACAAGGTTGCCCATCACCAGACCCGCGTGGGGTCCCAGGCTCCGGCAACGCATAACACGTGGGAGGCTACTGGGCGATAATTGCTGGTCCCGCCCACGTCTATCAGGTCGTCTGATGAACCGTATTGGCATGATGATAGGGGACTGGGAGATGACGAAATAGAGTTCCTGGTGTTGGTTTCGGAAAGAAGCGTCCATTGAAGTCCGTTTCTTCATGTTGTCGTCTGGTGTTGCCCCCTCTAAACTCCCGTTCCTGAACAGCCATGATCCTTGCATGGATGAGGGTTCGATGTGATACCACCCACCAGAAGGGAAAGTCATTGTCGCATTGCGGCATCTGGGTTTAATCCCATCACAGTCTACAGCGGCTGGCAAGATACAACCGCCAAGCTTGAGGCCACCCTGGACGAATCTCTGCAAGGGAAACTCCTCCGATGTGATGAGGGGGGAGGGGATTGCGCGAACTTGTGATGAAACTGACCGGACCTGGCCCGAGCACACCGGCCGAGAAGGAAGAGGGGACTCTTCAGGTGCGTCTGGATCCTTGGAGATTTGTCAATCGAGCCAGGTTGGAGAGCGTGGGAGATGATAGTCAAAGGGTCCTTTGGGAAACAAGAGTGAAAATGGGGAAGAGTCCTGATAAGGGAAGTGGTAGGGCTGGCGTGTGCACGAGGACCGCAAGAGTGGGCTTCTACTTTCAGGGAAGAATCAGACGATCATCCATGAGAAGGGGAAAAAAAGCTTTGTGTGATGATTTACAGTGCCGGGTTCGTTATTACATGGGTGCCGTCCCAGCTCGTCGGTATGGGTACACTTTTTGATAAGCAACACAACCACCGGAGATGCAATGACGGGAGCGAACGATGCATCTCCGTCTTCTTCACCCCCTTCATTCTAATCAAAATCCGCCCCCATCTTCAGCTTCAGCCTCATCAGGGTTCCCTTTCTGAATGAAGCCATCTCATGGGCCTATCAACCCAGTACCGAGACGCCCACAATCCCGAGACCACCCTCATGTCTCTACCACGTCAAGAGACGTTTGCATGCACCCCACGTCGCCATCTCTGCGAGATCGTAACCCATTATTAAACCTTTTTTTGAGCCCCTCGTGACCTTGGAAACTCGTACGTGATAAGTAGTTTTTTTTACTCTGTACGGTCTAAATTGCGATACCCGCCTACTCGACGTGGCAAGCAACCCGACGCCGTTGAGGACAGCGCCGAGAAAGACGGCGGGGACAATACATGCCCCATCCTCATCCCGTCTGGGCTTTTTTTTTTTTACGAACCAGGGCAATGACTTTGGCGCCGCCGGCAGCGCACGTGCGGTCGTGTGAGGCTGTCTCAAGCGCCAGCAGATAGGTACAGAAGGATGGGGATGCAAGGGCTGAGGGAAGCGTCGGTGAACAAGTCCTGCTCTCTTATCACCGGGTCGCCGACCTCCGATGGATGTTGGTACCTTACCCCCAGTCAGTGTCTGTGTCTGTTGGGTGATTAGAGATGCGTTTACGAGCGGTGAAAAATGTTTGGATTTGGTAGCCGCGCTTTGCGAAGGGGGGGTAAAAAAGGACATGAGCAAACAACAAGAAGGGTGGTTTCACAGACGCAGGGCCTTGATGGAGGATTGCTGCCAGCCAAGCGTTGTTGTCTCACTTGTCACTTTTTGTCACTTGCTTCATCATTGTCCAAGGAAAATGCCTTGCAGAGAATGTTCACCTAGCAATCATGAGTGTCTTGACGGCATGCGCCGACGATCTCTTTTTGCTCATCATTATCAGATTGATAAACCCGAAGAATGCCGGTCAAGAAAGTACGCCAAAGACTGTCCACCAGAGACACCGGAACAGCTAACATGACAAGTTCCGGGATCCGGCAGAAGGAAAGCTTGGTTGTGAAAAGAGACAACTACCGTAGAGCACATTGTGGCTTGCATGCATTGCACTCTGCACGAATCACCCAGCGCGCAGTAGTAAAAAAAAAAGCAATGTCAAAGCCACAAGAAAGGAAACGAGGAAAACCTTGGCTCTTTTTTCCTTGTTCCTTTCTGTCTCGAGACCTTGCAGGGGGACCTACCTTGCTGGCGGCGCGGTGCAGTAGCGTCGGCTCAAGAAGATGGTGGGAGGGTTTTCTTTCCAGAGTGAGAAGGATAAAAAAAAAACCGTGGGGAATGAATATTTGGGTGTATAAGTTCAGGAGGAGAGGGAAGAGGGAGGAGGATTTGAGGTGAGATTGGATGGTTGATCATGGCATGATGTGATGAGATACGCCTTCATGTCTTACTTGACTCAATATCTACCTACCTCTTTGGATGATACATGTTTGATCTAGCACAAATGATGAAAAATCCCACGCTTCCAGAAACGGGATAGAAGGATGAGACAAAAGGCTCCAAAAGGAAAGACCAAAGACCAAAGAACCCACAACGCTCGAGCACACTCTTGAGCCCATCATGTCTCTTTGTCCATCCCACGTCTTTCCGGGTCGTGGATACCGAAAGTTCTCTAAACACCACGCACCCCCAAAATCTCGGTGAGCGGATGGATAATTACTCCATCTATGAATTACTTTTTTGCCACGCAACGTGGGATTTCGGAAAGTTCAGAAAAATCGCTAGAACCAACAAACTCCCCGGCAGTCAGAGAAACGAGAGCGGGATGACCAACCTAGCCTTGGACGGGCCGGCGCGCGGGCTCTAAACCAACCTAGTAAGAGTCTGCCCCCCCTCTCTCTGTCATTCCCGCGTGAACACTTTCTTGTTCTTTCGCGCCTTCGGTATTTGGCTCGGGATGTGGGAAAATGGCGTGCACCCGGAGGGTTTCTCTCTCTTCTAGTTTCGTGGGGGAAGATTGCATGTGAGCGGCCAACTACGTTTCTTGCAGCTTTGGCGCGGAATTTTGAAAGTGTGATGTCTATGATGGTGTAGTGAATGCAGCATCATGGCTTCACTGACAGTTTGCCGCGCAACCAGGCGTCATGACCACTTCAACGCGCAGTAGCCAAAACAAGTCTCTCACAGAAGCTTCAAAAAAGATGGAGAATTTCAAGCAATGTATTCTAATAATTTCATCATGCGCCAAACAGTATGCAAGCTAGTCAGCTGTGGTCAGTAAGGTAATTGGCAAAATAATGATCCATCCATCCATCCAAAGTCCCCCCATCCTATCCACCGATGTCGGGTTTCCCTCCAATTTCCAGAAAAATGTTCCTATCCAGTCCCGCCCATTGAAGCGCGGCAAAAACGATGATAACGCCATGCCACGGAGTGCAGAGTAAGTATATGTGAGGTTGTCCAAGCCCAATGATATCTTTCCATCCCGTAAAAATGCTCATTTCCAGCCATGCAGTAAGACAAAAATAAAAATAAAAAAGCGTCGAAAAAAAGCTCCTCCTGTGCCGGTGTGATTTGATCCCCTCTCTTCTCTCTCTCGTCTCCTCAAGGAACAGGGTTGATGAAGCTTCGTGCTTCCTGTCGTGGTCATCCCACCTCGAGCAAGCATCTCGACAGGACTGCCAAAGCGCCTGGGGCTGGGGTGGCGTCCAATGCCGACGGATGCGGCGCTCATCATGACGGTGTCGGGGGGGCTTTGTGCCCATCAAGATGTGCCATCCATGGATGTCCTTCCATCCTGGTCTGTGGCAAAACGCGCTGTTCTGCATCCCCCATCAGCCGCCCCCAGCTCCAAGCTCCAGCTCCAGAAGCTCCCCCAGTCCCCAGCTTCTGCTGATCGACGTTCAACCTCCCCAAAAAAGGGTACCACAGCATAAACACCCTCCTCTGCAAGCGAGGAAAAGAGGAGTTAAACCACCGGCCGAGGTAGGTTTGCACCCAAAGAGCCAATTCTTGTCCACCTTGGGACGAACGATAAAAAAACGACAAATTTCCTCCAGCGCCCTGACAATTCCAGATTCTGCATCAAAGATTTTTCTCCTGTTTTTTGCGGTTTTCGGTACTGTAATCGTTATTCCACGTTGAAATACCGTTGTGTAGCCTCTCATCCGTCCCTCTCGCGCATCCGCATCCGCATGGGCCGAAGGTGGGGTTGGCCAGTCAAGAATTGGATGCGGTGCAGTGCACTTGGCGTAAACGCCTGCAGATGCACCGTCTGCTGTGCAGGTCGGCGCTGCCGAAAGAGGGAGATGAGGGTTGTCTTCATGTTTCAAGTCACCCGAGAAGCCGGATTATCGATATCGGATCGGGTGTGGGGGAGTAGAGTATAGAGTGGTGTCGCCTCGATGAGGAACGCGGGCCGGCTGGCGACATCGTGAGGGCGTCGTGATATGCCTCGATGGTTAATGTACCGGCCCGTGACGTGAAGCGCACTCATTGCGCTGGGACTTGTTGGGCAGAGTAGGACATGCGTGACTCGGGACGCTGGATGAGTTTTGCCCACGGGTGGTTGCTTGGCTGCTGGCGCTCGCGGCAGGCGGCTAGGTAACTAGTTAGTATGATGCATCGCCCTAACAATGGTCCCTTCGGTGGAGAGGATGGTTCCGCTCGGCCTTGGAAAAGATTGAGACATACCACAAATGTCGTCACCCCTTTTGGTACACCGTTAGTAACGACTCATGCAGACTAATGGATAGGTTCCGCGTTGACTCACCAGTACTGCTTGCTCACGATAGTGGGCGGGCATCGACGCTCCGTCTCGATGTACTTGGGGCACCATGACTCTACCAAGTGGTAGTGATGCTGGCAGCTCAGCTCCTTCTGAATAGAGGATGGTTGTTAGTCACGATCCCTTGCCTGACTCTTGCGTATGATCCTTGTCATGACCATGACCATGACCAAATTGCCAGTCGCACAACTTACGTAGATGTAGTTGCACATGGTAAAGACGGGACGTAAAGATCGATCAAGAATGAATGATTTCGAGTATCAAGACGTTGCTGAAACAGTCGGGCGGTGTTGCGATATATAGTATTGACCCAGGTCAGACGGTCGTGGGGTAGAGTAGTGGCGAGGTAAGAGTTGATGCCGGGCAGTGTCAATGGCGGTGATAAGGTTGAACTTGGAAGGACAATGACAACACGCTGCAACGTCGACGTCAACGGTGTCGAAGGGAGGTTGAAGAGTATTTAAAGACGAGATGGACCCAAAACAACGGAACCGAAGCTAGTCATTGAATCCCTAGAGACGGGGTGAGAAAGGCCGCTATTGTTGCTGGACGGGCTCAAGGTTGTTTATTATAAGTTGAGAGGCACCAAAAACGACTACCAGACCCTCCATGACCCCTGTTGACAGCCCACTGCCAGAATGGAGTCTGGACAAGGGCATGGCCTGAAAAGCGAAAGCGATGCTAGAATAGCCAGAGCGAGCACCGCACCGCACCGCACCAGAGGACAAGACGCACACCACAGCCAGCAGTGCGTTCGGTACGTCTGGGCGGCCTGCGAAAGCGTGTGTGCCAGAGGTCCCGTCCGCAACGAGACCCAAAAGAGGACCTTACCCCCCTGCCCATCTACGCCTCCGCTGGCAGGGGGGAGGGGTGTGTGCGGTGTGCCTTGAGGTACGTGGGTCAAGTCTTTTTTTCTTCTTTGCAGGCAAGAGAAAAATTAAGAAGAAACAGGGGTCTGGGGTTGAGGAGCTGAAGAGCGGAGGGAGTGAGATGTGGACTCTGGTGGAGGGTGAGGGCGTGTCCTGGCCTTGGTTACAGAGATATGCAGGTATTGATTTGCCTGGGTATGCAAACAGCCGGGGTGCAACCGCTCCTCTAGTTGCAATCTACTGGGAGCGAGACCCGTCGACCAAAAAAGTTCCAGTCCCCTTCTCATGGACTACGGACCCTCGAAGGGGGTGACACAGACCAACCTACGAGCCTCGCAGCTTCGGCGTCGGCGAAGTGAGGATGGATTTGGATTGATTTGATTTGGAATGGAAGCTTGTGGCCAGGAGCTGACCTGAACTGTTATCCATTATCTCATGGAGTGCCAGAAGGCTTGTGGGTCCCTCTCCTAGCACTGCAGGATGAGAAGTACTTATTATAGAGAGGGGATACCACACTTATAGAAGTATCTCTTATTAGCGCGGTTTGCGGTAAAACTTCCGATTAGGTAAGCCTGGACCCACAAGCCTTATGGCACTCCATGAGATTCTACCCAAGGACCCTGAAGGGCATTCGTTTTCATGACTCGCCGCCCAGGCTCTAAACGGCCGAGAACGAATACACAGCCTGTGCCTGTGCCTGGCTGATAGATGAACCAACAGCCCTGCCGTCGAGGATTTTTCTCTTGCCCTTGTATCCATGTGCAAACAATGGATTCATCCGGGCCAACTTGTCACCGCCGGCAGAGCAACAGAGTAAAAGAGAGTTGAAAGGATCGTGTGCTGCGTTACCCACTCCAGCGACGCCCTCTCACGGGCCCGTCATCCACCACGAGGCAGAAAAAATGGAAGCTTTAGAGTCCACCACTGATCAAGTAAAGTACCCATTCAAAGTCGATACCATTACCGCCGGCACTCAATCCACTCATCAGTGTGTAACCCGTGTGTCAGGTTACAGCACATCCTCACAGCAGAGCACAGAAAGGCGCCTTGTTACTCACCGCAATGCGTTGCGCAGCAATGTTCTGTCCCAGGGCGGAGCCGCCAATGGAGTCATTCACTAGGTGCTGCTCCACACAAATGAATGTGCTGTGCTGCGCTGTACTTACTGCCCGCCATTACCAGTCCACGCCCTTTGGCAAGCCCAGCCTCAAAGACTCCAAGAAAAAAACACCCCGGTGAGATTTGAGGTCCATCCTTGAGAGAACCCTTAAGGGCCATTCGATCCCTTGACGCCCTGTCCTTCTCGTCTTGTCAGGTCCCCACCACCCAAGGGAAGCACCCGACGACAGAACAACACCACCTCGGAGAGCCACACATCACCTCCCATCTATATCACCCTCCGTTGATTGGGAGTAAATGGCATCACCCGACAGACGGGCCGTCGGGCACGTGGGATCCTTCACCGAGCCCCTCCTCTCGCGATCGACATGGTCGACTTCCCAGAACGGGTTGACGGACCACCAATTTGAGTAGTCGAGACTTTGGGACATGCAACTCTACAGTTCGGATCGCCATGGCCAGTAGTATTCACTGTCTTGCCTTGTGCAAGTCAACCTCGGCCTGCTGTGCTTCGGGGACGCGTATTGTCTTGACACCTCCCATCGCCGATTGCTGGCTTGCCATGGCTCGATTGACTGGGCCCGAAGTCAATCAGGGTGCTCCGTACAGATACATTACATGTTTCTCTCATGCCGCGGCGTGCAAGGGTCCTATTTCTGTTACCATTCATACCGGCATTGCCGCCTGTCCCCAAAGTCAGAGCGGTGATGGACCCAAAGGACAACCCACGTCAATGCAGGAAACAATTTTTTTTTTTTTTCTCTCGCAAATGGCTCGCATCTGCAGCTCGATATTACACGCGCCAACAGAACACTTACCGTATTGTCCTTCACCAATCGCAGCATGTCGCCCTGACATCTGTGAGCAGATATCTCCAGGTTGGCCCTTGGAGAATGGGCGACATGTCTGACCCACCGTCTGCCAGGATCAGCCGAGAGCGTCTTCCACCGTTCCAGACGTCGCCGGCAAGTTGGGGATTCGTATCCATGGTCACAGACGCCTGCGCCGGTGACGCCATCCTCGTATGCCCTGGCCGTGGAGCCCCCCCAAGTACCGTACCGTACCGTTTCTTCAGCAAAAGAGACCACTGCCGTCTGTCTCACAAAGTCGGAGAATCACTCTGTTCGAAATCGGGCCTGTAAACCTGCAGAAGCGGTCGGTCAGATGAACCCTCAAAGATGAAGAAATCACCCCATCTCCGCCAGATAAACATGGACTGCTTTGGCGCCAGCTCCACCTCGCACGTGGGCCGAATGCCGGCAGCTTCTTCTCACGTCTTAGGCTCGTGAGTCTGCCGAGTGCCCTGTCTGCCCGCCACTCCTGTTCTGGTAGAGTCAGAGTTTTGACAGCGCGAGACCCCCAAACAGCCCCGTTCTGTTTGTCACGATGGATGTCGTCGGCAGCTGGGACAGAATCTGAGATTAGCCATGGTCCATCTACAAGGAGATGCATCCAAAAGACATGGCACAGGAGATGCGACACTCTAAACGCACGCAAGGGCGCTCGCACTGGCACGCGCATCTACTCCTCCTCCTTCTCACCACCAGCAGCACCTTTGACTGGCTCGGTGTTGGACATCGAGTTGCAGGAGGCCATTCAGCCGTTGCAGCCACGTTGCTTTCCCAATGCAGGAACCGGTGAACAAGTTTCGACATGGCTACGAGTTTGAGCCGGGTCTTTCTGCGGACCTTGCTGTTAGGCATTCCATTCCCACCAATCAAGCCAGACCGACTCCCCGACAGACGTCCATATGCATTTGGCATCTGCTTGTGCTTGGGCCCGGTTGTGCCCACATCCCGAGCTTCCCTCGATGTTGCGATATTCATCCAGCCGATTGACTGACTAAGAAATACCGTACCGTACTGACCAGGCCAGGGCTGTCCTCGGGAAGAGAAACATGGTGCTCACGGCGCCATGATCAAGGTCCGCTAACACGATGCATCCAACCAAAACGCCCTTCTGGAATAATTTCCACTTCACCCCATCTCCACATTGAGCCGACGCCGTCTGTAGACGGCTACTACACCGCTATCCAATCAGCCCTGCAAGTCCCGGTGCTGCTGTGACTTGGGGGCAAATGAGTGCCAGGGGACGACCTCTTGGTCCCGTCTACGAGCCTTCTAGCTCTTACCGACTGGTTGGCTTTAGAACGAGATTGGAAGCCATCCTTTCTACGCCCCGGCGCGCCGTCTCAGTCTTCCGGGCCCTAGCAGCATCCCCCGGTGTCGACATGTCGTCGATTGACTCTGCTATTCGACGTGCGGTTTCGGCGCCCTGTCCACAGAGGATATCAACGACCCTCACTCATCAAAGCACGGTCTTTACCATGTCGTTTTCATTTTTCGTCGGCTCCAGCTCCCTGGTCCTGACGCCTCCGTCCAGAACCCAGCTTCTTTAGCCCAAAGAACCTGGCTCGGGGTTGAGCAGGCCGCAGTCATCAAAGCCAGGCCAAGCCATTAAGCCCGTTCTTGGCGAGATTCTGACCAATCACAGGCGTCCCAGCTACGTGTCTCTGGTTCCCAGGACGCGGGCTCGGGCCTCGGGATGTTCTGCTTCAAGCATGATAGCCCCGGCCGGTTGTCTGGTTCCCTCCCGCTCGTCAAACGCCAACATGGTCATGAACGGTTGCAAGGGTATCAGGCATCAGTTATCAGATTTTGCAAGTTTATGCGTACGGCATCGTCACAAGAGGCTTGGTGTTTCGATGTCTCACACATCCATTTAGAGAGGTATCAGCAACACACACTCTGCCGACGCGGCAGCTGGGCATTGGACGTGCAGGACGCGATCTTGAAGATCGAGCTCACTGCGCCGTTGTGGGGAGTGCAGAGGCACGGCACGCCTCGAAGCCACCATGTCTGGGGTTACGCCTTGAACGTTGCAACGATTTCCGCCTTCTGCAGCCTTGTTGCATATCCAGCCGAGGCGGCGTTGCCTCGGACGAATCCTTTTGATCAGGCCGACAGTCGGCCTCGCCAGACACCTCCTGTCTGTTGATCCAGCTGCTCTGCGGAACCGAGCCGTGCCGAACCCTTCTCCTGGAGTCGACGCCCTGGTAGACAGCGGTAGACAGCTGGGTCAAACCCACCGACTCCACGTCGAGTCGACCAGGGTGAATGGCAGCTCATTTGACATGTTGCTTTTTCTCGATGTTGGCAACGACGGGGAAGGCATTCGAATCCTGCTTCAACTCCGCCAAGAAGGTCAAGGTTCGCGTTAGTCTCACTCTGAATCCGCCACAGCCGGGGAACAGGATGGAAACCGTGTGCGGGTCGGCCCTAGACCAGCCATGAGTTAGTTTCCGAGGCGTCGGGTTGAGTTTGAGAGAAGAAGAAGAGACAACAAGAGAGAAAACAAGGACGATCCGGTAAACCGAAGGTTGTTGGAGATGGATGCGTGCGGGAAATTGGCTCGGACTTTTCACTGCCGAGCGTCACATCGACAACAGATGACTGATACTGCAGCCACACTGACGCAGTATGCATCAAGGACGCAGACGCAGGATACTGAAGAATATTGCTTCAGAAAGGCGTCTCTGAAGAATCTTTGGACACGCCGTCTTGCGGATGGATTTGTTCAGTACACGACACTAGGCTAGTTGATGCAGACCGCTCTTTGACAGCAAGCCTACGACACGGTATCGACAAGACGTGCAGCTGGCAGATGGAGCAACGATGCAATTCTCGCAGGGCCTCGAACTGGGAGGCCTTCGGTTATTCCTTTGGTGTGGCCCAGGCTACAGGATTTTTCTGAGTCGATGTCTAGATAGGAAAACTCTGCCGCTGGAAGCGCGATGGGAGAGCCCATGATACACACAGACACACACTCTCTCTCTCACTCAACCCATGGGATTTGCACCTGTCGACCCCAGACTTGGCAAGGAATTAGCAAGACCGCCACGGCTTCAGGGCGCCCGTCAAACAGGTTGACAACCCCCCCGCCGGCCGGCATCTTTGGCTGCATATGCTATCGGGTCATGGGCGGACTAATGAGTCTGCCGGCGTCGACCACTACTGCGTGATGCCTGCGGGAGGAGCTTCACGTGAGGGTCGGATGGGACATGGTCATGATTGACGGGAGTCAAAAGGTTCTGGACCCCCCTCAGGATATAATAAGTTGAACGTCACAGTCAGGCGATTGTCTGTTCGCAGCGACACCGTGGTGGCTTTACAATCAATGGAATGTCTAGGCCAAGGAACACGCACCGCACCGCGAAGTTGCGCCTCAAATGGTAGGTACAGCCGCGAGAGATATCAACTAACGTTCAATACCCTGGAGCGCAGAAGGACGATTCACAAGGATCAAGACTTAGTGGCCCGGGGTTAAGGAAGCGGCTGATGGCTTGGGCGAATGAAGGAGGAACAAACGCAGATTATGACTCTATTTGGGAGACCTGGACTGCCCTTAGGCCGCCAGACGAAGGGCTGTGCGATACACGGGCACACCAGAGAGCGACAATGATCGAGAAGGGAAAGTTGATAACCCTCATCTGCGGGATATCGAGGTATAGGTTAGTAGGCAGTTCAGTTCAGTTGGATGGCAACAGTAGCAGTCAGTCAGTTTGCAGGCAATGGAAGCGACATTGGATTGCAACGTCGGCCGTTGACTCCGGCTCCGCGTGTCGGAGCGACACAGAAGAACGTTTCAACAAAGGAACCCCAAGCTCGTTGTTTCAGGCAGTCGAGAAAGATGCCCTGGTCAGCAAGAGAGAGTGTGTGTGTGACCCTGTCTGCACGCCCTCGGGCCATCGCCATGATACTCACTGACAGACGACCTTGCTCAGGGGCGCGATTTCGATTCTCGGCCGACGGACGGAGAAATGCTCCAGCTATTGTGCGCCCATCCATCATTTACCGTTGATCGGTGGGCATTGATTGCCCAACTGCGGACGGCGAACCCCTGGTCATTGCGAGGTCCTTGTCTCGCACCAAGAACGGCGGTACCGGTCAGTTGGGAATTTGGCGAGATGACGCAGCCTAGCTACCAGGCAAGGAATTTCGTAAACAGCCCAGCTTGTCATGGTCTTTGCTTTCTCCCTCTCTTTCTCCTTGCCTCGTCATGGAGGGTGAGCGTTGCATTCCTAGGTGCAAAAACGTGCCTCGGGGGGGGGGGGGGGGCTTGGACAGGGGTGTGCACGCCATCTTTACTTGTGCGTTCCTTTTTTTTTTCTCTCTGTCTTACTTGAGAAAAAGGGGATGGGAATTTCAGATGGCGGTTTGATGATCTGGACCAAAAAGCCATGTCAGATGGAGTTTTGGCCCTTGATCGTCTAAGATCCAAAACCTCCATGTCTCCCCCTTGACTCCTCCTTGGTGTTGGGTTAGGCATCAAGATCTTCCCAAGCAAAATGTCCCGAGACAACGGCTTCAGTGGGAACAAGAGGCTCCACCGACGTGAAGCTCTGGGCCAAACAACATCATGGCCACGCCGTCGGTGAAAGCTTAATCGTTGCCAATCCGCCGCGCGCGCGCGTGTTTCATGGCCTGGGACTGGGCAGGACTGGATTGGTACTTGCCTGCGCCCCCCGGCATTTCGGACCCTTGGATATTCCCGGATCAACGCCCCCCTTGGAGTTGGAGCCCGTGGGCCATTTCATCGACTTGGGACTTGGGTTCCAACAAGACCCTTTGTCAGCTAACCTGCTGCCCCATACATACCATGCCATGCCCTGCCCATTCCATTCCATCATTCATGGACATGGACAAGGTCAAGGTCCTTGGACCATGGCCCCGGCGTCTTCTTGAGCTGCCGCAGATTGCGGCATGCCCGTGATGAAGATCACTGGGGTTGGTTGGCCTAGCGAGGCGAGAATAAGGTTTCCCAGGTGCCATGCGAGTTATTCGCAATCACACCACCGGCCGTCACTTGTCAGATTTTCCTCAACTGCCTTCCCTTCCTTTAAGGGAGGGGGGTTTCGACTGCATGAATTGGGGATGGGAACTTGAGGTGGCAATGCCATTGGCGATGGAGTTGTCTCCGTATTCGCTTGGGTGGGAAATGCCGGGCCTTCCAAAGGGTCCTCCTTTGACGATCGATGTCCTTTTTGAGGCAAATTTGTCTCAAACGGCAGACAAGAGAGAATACTCGTTTGCAAATAACAAGATAATTCCTTTGGTTTGCTCGCGAGAGGGGAGTGGATAATCGTCAAAGCGTCTCGTCTTGGGATTGAGTTTCGGCCGTTGAAGCACGGCTCGGGGTGCGCATCTCGGGACATGCTTTTTTTTTTTTTTACCGACATGAGTATGGCCATGATGCCCTTCCGTTTCAAGGATGCTGTGAGTGAATTCACGCCTCGTCATCGGTCATCATCATACCGAGCTTGAATCCATCTACCGTGCTCATCCGGCACATCGACTCCCGAAGTTGATGGATGCGACTTTACTCAAGACGCTGTTGAAACTCAAAACCCCTCTCACAATCAAGTCTCATCGCGTGGGAAGAATAACAAAAACTGCACCCCCTCTCGGTGAGGCGAGGCGTGTGACCGACGACGGGACTTGTATGCCCGTTTTTTTTCTCGCTCAGGGTAGCACCCAACGGCTGTCTCCGAGGGAGAACCTAGGCTTCTAACGGGGTGCTGAGGTCCAGTTAAACACCACAGAGAACCCCTTTGGCCCTCCCCCCGGATGCCGGATGACCGTTCCCCTAGCGGGCGCCTTTCGGTCTTGTTGTTTGTTGTTGGTCGTGGCGCCCGGGGCTATCATCTAAGGAAACGGGAGCCGAGATGCATGTCCGCCAGAGTTGGCTTGGCGTGGAATATGCGAGAGCTCAAGGTTTGCAATGGTTGTTGTTACAGGTGTGGTTGTTGCAGCTATTCAGAGATGCATCGACCAGGCATCAAGGTTTAGACCACCAAGTTGTATGCTTGCAGCAAGGCAGGAAGCTATGGCCTTTGAGATCGAAAACTTGTCTGCAGCCCTACGAAGCACTGCGAAGGTTTAGATCTACGTCTGGGAACTGGAAGATCATGTTCCGCACTATCCGGGAATATACATTTTGACTCTTGCATGGTGGTTTGAGTGAAGATCATCCATCGGGTTGGGTTGGGCATGAATGCACACGCGTGTTGCGAATTTGCCACAACTCCTAAAAGGCCAAGGAGTTTGCTACTAATAATATTACTTTGAAATCTGTGCCAATGTTTCGTTGAGGACGCCACCTCAGCCGAGGAGTTCTCTGGATTACACCGCCGAGTTCCCACTTTGATGAGTTGTTGACCGCTTCACATGAGCATTTGACCTTGATAACACGCCCCGATGACGAGATGGTGAAACTAACCATAGGAATGTATTAGATTACACTATTCCGTTCCTTCCAGGAGGCCTCAACGGCAAAACTGGGATGAAAGTCTATGCCAACAGTGTCCATACGCGAGAAAGCTCCCCTGAGTAACCACCGAACCGAACCCATCGATTTCAATACTGTTCCCCCTACGAGTCCAACAGTGGCTCAATCTCGCTGCGGAGTTCAACGAGATGCTTGGCCAAAGCCTCCTCTCGATCTCTAAACGCCTGGAAAGATACATCCACAACACCGGCAAACATTGACGCCGCGTTCCCAGCCCCAGACCAGCGCGCCGTTGATCCTCTCAGCCGGCAGAGGAACTCTTCTGCCAGCTGGATCGTCAGGGACATTTGGAGAAAGGGCGATGACTCGACTGCAAAGGAACCCACGGTCACGGCGGGGAGTTTCCAGAAGCTAAAGGTCGCGCCCGAGTCTGCTCGGGACAACTCTGCGTGGACGAGGCTAAAGACTCTCTGATACATGTCTAGAAGACGAACATATGTTGAGAGGATGAACATGGCGTTGCCTGGGTCTGTCCCGTCGATGGTTGAGTGATGACCCCTGACGCCGTCCCTATCTGGCGTGTCGGTAGGGGGCTTCTCGAGTATGTCGGCGACTCTCCGGGTCAGCTTGAACATGTCCTCGATGGGGAACCCTTGACTCCTGAACCTCTCGTCTACAGGACGACCCAGAGACGGACCGTTCTGAGCCACCTCCTGCGGAGAGGGCAGGGCGGACGCGAGGTCCAGGAGGCGGGCGTTGATGTCGGACAGCTGCGCCATCCAGTGAATCGGGGGCGCTTCGGGGTGCAGCGGAGACAGATGGTCAGCGTCGTGCCTCAGGGTGATCTGCCTAGGCCGTTGCTTGGTCCGGGGCCGCGAGCGCTTGTCAGAGCTGCCGTGCTCAGGTACACAGCTTCTGCTCCTCAGGGGTTGTTGTTGTAGCTGTAGAGGCACAGCAGAGGGGACAGAGTCGACGACACGATTGGCGTCACCTTGAAGCAGAGGAGGAGGCTCTTGAGGAGGTTGATAAGCCTCGACGGCGAGCCTCGGATTCCAAGAGTCGGCAAAGACGTTTGCCGGAGGATGATGAACCAGATGAGGATCGTTGACTACTACTCCTCCCGGGAGCTCAGGATGAGATAAGTGCTGAGGAAAAAAGGCCAGCTGGTCAAAGGTGAAGCCAAAGTCGCCGGCGTCGAGGACGGGATCGGGTGTGACGGGGACATGACTCTTGGACGCCGCCGCCAGGACGCCCGTATGAGGTACTATTGGCACTGCTTTTCGGCAAAGGGGAAGTGAGTCGGTTGATTCAGATGGGCAGACTGGTGAACTCATAGGAAGAAGGGGATGGCACGTACCCGCGTCGGGTGGGACAAGACTCGCATCTCCTTGGCTATCGGTCCTCCGGCGTTTCGGAGAGCGGCGTCCGGTCGGAGCTGGAGTTGAGGAGGTAGAAAGTTGTTGTCCCTGAAGATGATTCGAGTTGTTGTCGACAAGTTGCTGCTGCTGTTGTTGTTTCCTATACCTCAGGGAAGGACTCGACTTGCACTCGGTCTTGAGTCGGACACAGCGCTCGCACGGCTCATCGTTGTATCGCTTGCAGCTGAGCTTCTGCGCGTGACATCGATCGCAGGCCTTGCGGATCACCGTCTCGGCCATGGTCATAGCCCCCGTTCGAGGTGGGGGGAGAGACGAGTGGGGAAGACATGGGAGAAGGTGTTTAAGAAGAGTAGAACGCCGAATGGACCCCATGGCTTGAAGACGATGCTATCCCATGTTTCTTTGAGACAGGGCATATCATTCCTTCTGCCGGTGGGACAGCATCTCTTTCCCTTCTCTTCTCTCAGGGGGGAAAATGGGAAAGCCTCATGCATGGACTCGCCTAACCATGCTGCGCGCTTGCCAGTGAGGCGGTTCCGATGCTGTCGCTATCCTTTCTGTGAGACATGAAGGATCCGGTTTAATGGATCGGCGTCTAAGGACAAGTGCCGAGTTGTATTTGCTGAAAGCTGAGTCAAGTGACTTTACTTTACAACATGAACCCCTAATTGCTCAGAAGAAACCCTGCTCTAAAGGAATCTTTTCTTTACTTCATCTCCTTGAGTCAATCTCATATCCATATCTTTACAGAGGTAGCGCCTCATCATCTCGCTGTCGTGACACAGCCCGCACGCCTTGTACAACACTCCAAGGACTCGAGAAAGCCGTTGTGTAACCCCATCTCCAGGCACGATCCAGTCCCCTGGCACTTGTTCTCTTTCACCGCCGGGGACGCGGAGAGAGCAAGATATATTAACCAAGGCCAAGTGCATCATAGTATTTCATTGGGGGATTGTTGGCGACTTGCATGTTTTATATAACATGTGCATTCGGAGGGGCGGGATCTGGTGCATTATCAAAAAAGGAATCAGATCGACGATAGTAACACAAAGACACGATATTTAAAAAAGCAATATTTTGCACGTGCTCCCATTTACACAAAAAGCAATCTCTTGAAAGACAAATAACATGACTTTTTTTCTTTTCTCCACACAAAAGCGACTGTTTATCAATCGGTTACATCCGATCTCGTCCACCACCACACCCCCTGGTTCTTCGCAAGGAACCACCTTGCATTCCCCCACACTGGATCAGCATTGCTTTTCTTCCCCGTACATTGGGTCCCCTTTTCTAAGTGGTTGCATACCTAGCATGTAAAGTGAGGTGCTGGATCTTGTTCACGTCCTTTGTTACGGCTGGGGAGATTGTCTTGAGGTTCATACGTTCCCTTGAGTCAATGATACCTACACAGGAACAGATATTTAAATGTCAATATCATGAGCTCAGAACATCACCTCCTTTTCAACAGAGGTAACAAGCAGTGGGTGGTCGTTCTTGTCGCCCATCTACGGGAAGAAGTGGATGTGATGACGCTTGGTGGCGACATGACCGTAAACCTGAAAACTTCTCTCGCAAAAATTTCTTGATTTATACGAGAATAGGCAAAGGCTGCGAGACCAACATCTTATCCTCTCATCTGAAACCCGAGACGTCTGTCTCACGAGAAAAAGGGTCTACTCATCTCATATGAGACGGTTCACTTATGACTCTAGACACATATTTCTAAAAATAATAACATTCATTTTTCGTTCGAGATGGGTGGTATCTAGGATATACGCTTTCTACTCTTTGGAAAACAAAATTCGGTGTAGTCAAGAAAACCACCCGCTATAGAAAAGCTAGGATTCCAACGCCTTCGAAATGCCAGATGAACAAATAACAAAGTATTCGCAGTAAAAAGACAAGACAGAAAAGAAAACCCTGACATCGTCATCCTGAATCCTAGCGTGTATCCCATTCTCTTTTTAAACATCCCAGTTTCTCGTTGTATCGTTCTAGGAAATTAGACATCTCCAGTCTTGAACAGCTCGAGGTGCTGGCGCTCGCGGGGAACACCCTTCTCCTCGAGCCAGGTCCTCACGCCAACCATCCAGTCCTCAGGACCGCAGATGAAGTACTCTGCCTCTTGGTTGTTGAGGTGGAGGAGGTTCTCCTTCTCGAGGCGGGCGAGGTCGATCTGGCCCTCAAAGTCAAAGGCGTCGCCGTCCTTGGCGTCCTCGAGGAAGATCTTGGCCGTCACGTTGTCGTGCTGCTTGGCTGTCTCGAGAATGTGAGGCACGAAGCAAGTAGATCCTGAGTAGCGGGCGCCGTGGATCCAGGTGATGGGTCGTGAGGCAGTCTCGGAGGCGAGGACGGAGTCGTAGATGGAGACGAGAGGAGTAGCGCCGACACCAGCAGAGACGAGAACCAGGGGCTTCTTGGCGGCAGAGGTGTCGGCAGGGTTGACAAAGAATTCTCCGCAGGGAGGGCTTAGTTCAACCTCGTCCCCGACGTTGTAGCGCTTGTGCAGGCGGTTAGAAACAAGACCGGCGATCTTGCCAGCGGCCAAGTCCTGGATGGAGGGCTCCTCGGTGGGACCCTCAAGCTTGACGCTCACGCGGAGATGGTTGCTGCCAGGGGCTTCGCTGAGACTGAACTGTCGGCTCTGGAGGAGACCGTCGAGCTCAGGGATGGGAATCTGCAGGCTGACGTACTGGCCGGGGAGGAACTTGGGCAGGGGCTTGCCATCAAGGGCCTCAAGATAGAAGCTGGTAACGGCGTCGTTCTCAGCCTCCTTCTTGACAATCTTGAACTTGCGCCACGAGTTCCACTCTCCAGCAGCCTCGTACAGATCGCCTTCTCGCTTGATAAAGATGTCGGCCAGCTGACCGTAGGCGGCGATCCAAGCCTCCTTGATCTCGGTGGTCAGGGCAGAGCCGAGAACCTCACCAATAGCACCAATCAGATGCGTACCGACAATTTGATACTGCTCAGGCTTGATAAAGAGCGAAACGTGCTTCTGAGCAATACGCTCAACAGCATGGGACAGCTTGCCGAGGTCGTCGATGTGGGTTGCGTAGGCGAGGACAGAGTTGGCGAGGGCGGCCTGCTGAGCACCCGTCTGCTGGTTGCGCAATGAGAAGTAGTTCTTGAGCTCGGGGTGAGCGCCGAGCATGTTGCGGTAGAAGGTGGTGGTGATGGTCTTGCCGTGCTCCTTGAGGATGGGAGCCGTCGACTTGACGATGGCGACCTGAGCTTGTGTAAGAGCCATTGTGAGGGTGTATGTAGTTTATGAGAGGAATCTAAAGGAGGAGAGGGGGGAAACTGTATGTTATAAAAGACGAATTGCCTCTTGTTGATGTACTGAATATATCCCAGAAACAACGACGTCAAGGTGGCCAGCTCTCGGGGTCTTTATATCTGGGTCCGGAGAACCAGTCAAGGCGCGGAGAAAGGCCATTACAATTCTCGTTCTCCATCGTGAAACATCATGCCATGAGTTAAAAAAAAAAAAAAAGTATAGGAATTTCTCACGGGTCCGAACACCGCGCACCGGAGGTCCCCTTGGTTCCTGGATCACCGCCCGATCTTCATAGTGGTCTGATGCTTGTTGGACGGAGCATCTCCGCGGACGACACGGCCGTGGCTGCCGTGCACCTCCCGAGTTTTGAGCCGGAGGATTTTTTTCTACTGCGCTCTTTTGCGGTTTGCGCGGGACCTGTTCATGCCAATTAGGCCGAATTGATTTAATCTATGCTGTTTCAGTTAATGTCGCTTTACCCAAACTCCTGGGAATTGAAGGAACCAGGTTGCAATTCCATCCCGTCGCCCCGCCTACTTACAGCACGTATGCCTCTGGTGTAAGCGTTGACAAAACGCCCCATGTCATTAGTTTAGACGCGAGGCCACGCGGTGCTCCCATGTACATTTGCGTCAATCATGGCCAAGATGCTTAATTGACAGCTTCAGCTCCAGGCGTCTACTTGCCAAACAAGGAAATAGTCTACCAGCAGTTTCTTGCGGAGAAGCGGAAATGTCAACGGCTGGCTTTATTTTTGAACGCCACGAGCCTGGGAAGGAACAATTTCGTGACACACAGTGGGCTGACACTTCACCAACAAGCTTCGGATCAACCCGGGGGACTCGAAGATTCATCGGAACGGGTATAACGGGGGGCTCGAGAATCAAGATCTCGCTGAGCCTCCCAAGGTCCCCTGACTTGCCAGAGCCCCATGTGACGAATTACCCTTTGCTTCAATGGGTTTGGTCGCCGCTCGTTTAATCCACGCGCGAATGGTTTTTGTAGCATTCATAAGCCAGGCTTCCCCGGAGATGTCGATTCTGCATGCTTGAGAACGGGGTCCAGGTGGGTCGTCATGAATTGTGATTCCTCACTTTGACGCCTGTTTTTAGCATCATGGCCGAGTTGTTCAGCGTTGCGCAGCTTGGTCAGTCATGAAGTAATCCTTGGACAATTGGATGCGGATCCAAAATGGATGAGCCGAGTTGAGAAGCCCTGAATGTGGAATGGTTCCGCACTGAGAATTGCTCGTCTCCTGTTGGTCAATGCCTGCTTTACTGCTCGCCAAGGGTTAATCGAATTCCACAAATTCCCATGTCAATTTCTGCAATGAAACACATTGGATGAACTGAACTCCACACTGACAGCGCAGAGCTTATAGAGTTGTTTTTCGTCGCGACTTCCAACAACAAGAACCGGCCGCGTGGCCTAATGGCTAAGGCGCTAGATTTCGGTCTTTGAGCCCCGAATTCTCTAGAGATTCCAGGTTAGTCTCAGCAACAGCTCGCCGCACCAACATCAGTACTAACATCATCTCAAGGTTCGACTCCTGGCGTGGTCGATTGATCAGCTCCTCTTTTTTTTGCTTTTTGTCAGTCTGATTTATTCAAGGAATAGGTGTTAAACATTGATGCGATATGCGAATGGTGGTGGTGGTTGTTAAATCGTTGCAACATTGATCGGCCGTTGATGTCAGCTTCATCCACCACGACCACCCAGCCCTTGCCAACTGAACTACCGTGATCGTACGATCAAGCTCTTCTTCGTCACTCTTCTTAGTGCACGCATTGGCGCCTTGCATCACTACTCGTTCTGGCCCAGTTGCTGTTGCAATAATTCATGACATCACTACGTCGCCTGCTCTGACCTGTCGACTCCAAAGGTAAGATGAAACCGTTGATCTCTCGTATATTCAGGCACTATAAGAATTCGCTCGTCATTCGCTCTTCGTCGCTGCCCAGATCGCAAACCACAACAACCACGTATACCGTGTAAATCCTCTCCATCCTTGTTATCACGCCGATCTCAGTCAAGCCTCCTCGCTCGGCTTGGGCTTTGGCGGACGACCCCATCCTCTCCAATATGAGGAGGTGGGATGCTGGACTTGATCAATTGTTCGGCACCCAGGGTTCCAGTGGTCATCCTCCCCTCCAAACGGCCACATGGCGATGAAGAGGACCTCGTCTGGTGGACATGGCTGTAACTGTGTGAAGGTTGTCCACCCCAGAGTGTCGACCAGTTGCTGCAACATGGCTCGGCCAGTCTTGACTGCATACTCCAACTTGTCCTCGCTCTCGGCCTCCCTATTCATCTTGTAATCGTTCGAAGTCGAACCGGACGCCTCTTGCAACAGGCTCCGAACCGAAAAGAGACTGTGACAAACATGTCCCATAACGGTATCGATGGACGTGTGGATCAAGTCATCTTCGAGACTCCATCGCTCTGCAGTGACCAATGCTGGTCTGAGATAATGCTTCCTGCAACGCTCGATGGCATCCGCGGTCCGGTTCCTTTCGAGCTCTGCTACGCTCACATCGTCAGGCAACGGCAGTGCGTCGAACCAAGTCAGTGTAGCAGCCTCGATCTCGTTGACGAAGTGTTTCGAAGGTAGTGATTCGTATAACATCGTGGCTAGCCTTTTGCTGTATCGACTCACGATGAGGTCGGCCAACGCTTGCCAGTTGACCGTGAACCTTCGGGGCGAAGTGGCGACGTCTTTCAAGTATGCCTTGAGGTCTTTCAAATCGTCCAAGTCTGCCGCTCCGAGTCGCATGAGATCTGGTCGCTTGGCATCGGTGCTGGAAATGTTGATGGGAAAGAAGAGTCCTGATACCATTGACGAGAAGTCGATCCGCAGTCGATCACCTCCAAGGTCATTATATCGCTCCCCAGCAGCTCTTGCCCATTGGAAAGCCGACAGTTGACGCATCCCGATGGTGTTTTCCATCATCTCTGTTCGGGTCATGCTGACGAGGTTCAGGCCGGTGGTAAAGTTGCACTGAATAACCTCGAATCCTATTTCCACCCGCATCAAGCCATCATAACCCCATTCAGTGGCTATATCGCACAGATCGACTGCTCGTGCCCATTCGTCCCACACGCCGTCGTTGTGCTTGGTGTTATTCTCGCGAAGTACAAGATCCTGAGAGTCCATAGTTCCCATCGCGGTCTTGCCAGCGCTCATGCCGTCGATTAGAAGCAGCTTCAGATCGCGTTTCGCCTGATACGTATGGAGGTATCCGCGGTAGTTTTTGGGTTGATCGTCATCGTCTCCATCGCCAGGGCCATGTCTTTCGATGTCATCACCGTTCAGATCATGCTCCCTACGGCGTCGCAGCTCTTGGCGAGGCTCTTCAGGCTCCGGCTGAGGTTTCCACCCATGAGGTTGTTTACCTGGCGGAGGAGGCCGGGGACGCCCGTCGCCAGGCCTAGCTCTGAACGAGGGCGCAAAGTTCTCGGCGTGCTCAATCTCGAAGGCCAGCCACTCAGGCCCTGTCGGTGTGACATTCTGCCGAGCACCATGATAGAAAAGGGTGCCCTGGGGAACAATGGCTGGGAAAAAGCCGAAGCCGTTGTGATACAGAGATGAGCCCCATTGTCGACCTGCAGAATGTATGGCGTTGAAGACCATATGCGCCCGCTCTCTGGCCGACGCCTGGTCCGGTTGAGTACGCTCGATATCGTCGCTTTCGCCGCTCACGACCCTGAGAACCAGGGACAAAGCAGCCAGAAAACCAAGCGAAGGTTTCGGAACCATTTTGTTCAATCCTGTGAAAAGCCAGTTTTCGTTAGCAGGACTTCTCTCGTCCGCGGGAACTCGAGGTCAAGATGTCCCCGTCAGTAAGAGCGCATTTTACTGATGGTGGTGTTTAGAGCCGCGCGTCCGTCAGGTCAGACCGACCCCGGTGCGACGCCCACTTTCCGCGATCGGTCGTCGGAAACCGATCTTATCGGCGTGGTGGAGATGGCGGCGCTGATCAACAGATTGATAACAAGAGGTTGCGACAACATCTCAAGAAGCTCGTAACGATTGCTGAGAAAAGTCAACGGGATAGCTTCGCTGCGTCCAGAATGTCTGGCGCAATCAACCTGAAATTTGCGACATGTGAAAACGCATACTTGCGCCGTTCAAAAGCAATGCGCAAGTCGTCTTTCTGCGATTGAACGCTGCGCGACCCAACACAAAGCAGTGCGATGCAATGCGACTCGAGTCTGCAACCTTGGTGTTGCACAGTCGAGCAGAGTTTCTCATCTCATGAGGGCGTCGCGAGACAAGGAGGCCGCGCCAGGTTGAGGGTTGGCATGGGATAGAGCACGGCCACGTGTGCTCATGCCATTGACACCTAATTGAATCAGGGATTTCAACAGAGACACCATGACCACCCATGAGAGCCGTGAAGCATGAGGGATGGAGCTTTCTGCAAGCATCCACCGAGCAAGGATATTCAGCAAGGGCCCGCGCTGGTACCGGTACGTCGATCGTGAATTCATGGGTTCCACCGCTCTATGTAGCTCCCACGGTGCAAGCTCGAACTCGAGCTGGCGTTATCGACAGAGGCGCGCGCGGCACCCGGGATGCACTTCCGTGCGCGCCTTGATCCCATCGAATGGCCTCGTCCCACGGCTTCTGAGTCGCGGCAGATCCAATGGGCATGCCGCAGAGGCACATGCGCGATGCTGGTGGTGGGATGATTGGCGCAGCATCACCAACCCAACACGGTTCACCGCCGGTCAGCGGTCAAGGGTTCGCAAACACTCGGTAGTAAGAAGTGAAGGTCATCAAGGCTCATGCGGTGACTTATGGCAGTTCGGTGAGATGGGTTGCCCATGAGCCGCCCTTGATGCTTGGGATTGACCTTGAAAGCCATCATACGATGGAACGACCAGCTGACCGGAAAGCCGAGACGGTGAATAGCTTGACAAGCCACTCTTCGTACTCAGGTCGTACGAAATGCTGTACGTACTCGGGGAGGCTGCTTCTCCTGAAAGCCGTTGCCCGGTGAAGCGGGCGCTCGGGGTCTCGTTCTGCGTCGTGATCATGTCGAAACGGGGATCCGGAGGCTGAATCATGAGTTGAAGCCCCTTGAGGCGAAAACGGTGCCTCCTCAAACTAATTGAAAGGCCCTTACTCGATGCTCTGTTGTAAGGCAGTCCTGAAGGCAGATAGCGGTATCGCATTGAACCTTGTCGAGTCTTGTTAACCCCCACAGAGTCGGCAACTGACGTACATTACATGATCATTCAGGCTGAGGCCAGATAGCCATTGAACAAGGGAACAACAGGCCCCTTGCATATTCGCCCGGGGGCTCAAGACGGTAAAAGAGGCGAGTTGTAGGGTAGAATCCGCGGTCCATCATCTTCCCCAGAGACTTCCGACTCGTGCGAGAACAAACAGTGGGTGCCCGTGGGCGGCAAGGAAGACGGCGGGGGTTAGCGGCCATCTTCCGGGGACGGACGGCCCCTCTGCATCGCTCCTTCCTTTCTGTGGGCCCTGCCCGCCTGCCTGTGCTGTCTGCAACTCCACATCCCTCCTTCCTCGTGGAACAGTCCCCGGGCGGCTCGGCGCAGCGCGGGGTCGGCAGCACTACTGGCTTAGGTACATGAGGTACTTGAAGCTACCTGCTGTAGGTCTAGGGCCCGTTGGGCGGCACAGTAGCGCCCTGTAGCAGTGGGTGACAGCTCCTGGAATAGAAGGATTGAATGCAGCTCAACTGCAAATCCCAAACAAAGACCGACCCAGGCACGACCAGCCCTGCCGTTGCAATGGTGCATCTTGCAACGGTCAACATGCCCAGCCAGAACAGTTCCAGGGCCATGGAACGCAGAATGTTCCATAAGGGCTCAAGAAACAAAAACCAAGCCATAGGGTCAACCTTAATTATCCTCACCAAACTGTCTGTGGTCTAGGTTAGTGAAACATTGACAACTTGTCCGCAACCGGAGAGCTGTCATTGCACGACAGCAACAGGAAGGAGGGATCTGATGATGCAGTGGCTGCAACTGTTACTGGCCCGCAAGAGACAAGAGCAAAACCCAAACTGCCTATTGTTCATGCCTCCTTCCATCCTTAGGTCTGAGCGACACGAGGAATGTCACTTGTCGCTCCTCATCTTTCCGCTTCCCCTCTCTTCTCATCAACTCTTTTCGTTCTTTCATCTAAACTTTCTCGAGGAGACAGATGCAACACCAGCGGATGTGACCTCGTACCTGCATCAAGCACGTTGGCGGCGCTTA
Source organism: Fusarium vanettenii 77-13-4 (assembly GCF_000151355.1). Classification (NCBI taxonomy): domain Eukaryota; kingdom Fungi; phylum Ascomycota; class Sordariomycetes; order Hypocreales; family Nectriaceae; genus Fusarium; species Fusarium vanettenii. The sequence continues at coordinate 758,888 of NW_003315873.1, read as the reverse complement.
TTGATTTTGCTTCCCAAAAAAACCCTGGATTGCAGCGACTTTTCGCCATCCGGTTTCCCATCACCGCCGCCTAGAATCGCAGGCCCACGATCGGATTCATCAACCCCCGGTGATCTCATCACGCATATCAGACCACGTCCTCATTACCTCACCTCGCCTCGTCTTTCTTCCTGCCCAGTCCTTTCTGGCCCCCCTTTCATGTACCCCCGGACCTTTCGGCTTTGGTGATTTGTTTGATTCCGTGTCAGAGTCAGTAACAGAAGGCAGCGTCCTCAGTAGGCAAGTCAAGACATCGACAAATTCTTTCCATCATCTGACACACAGACGCACCATAGCAGCCTCAGCAAGTGCCACTTTCTACACCTGCTCCCGCTTTCAATCTATACTCCCCAGAGACCCAATCTCTTTTCTCTCTCCCCCTCGATTCATATCCCTGTGTTAATTTACCTGAGCATCCGGCTCAGGCAATCGTTGCCTCTCGATACGGCCTGTCGTCCAAACGCTGGCCAACGTGACCGTCTACCATAAGCAGTCCAAGCTTCGCCCTGTCTCCGGCACGCCACCCGTCTCCTCACCTTGGAGCATCATCGCCTGCTCACCTCGTCACCTCAGTCTCAACTGGTTGTTGACCCCACGCCTGCCCGCTCTCTTGCCCCCTGTCGAGTTGACTTGTCGATTCCCCTTGTCTCTCCCGATACCTCGAGTACCTCCTGTCGCCCTACAGGAGTACCGTACGAGTACTGTACTCAACTCCAAGTGCGTGCCTCGTACCTCTTCTTCCTTGCTGCATAGACCCGCGCTGACGGGGCCAGCCAGGGTTTCAATCTTGGGTCAACTACCAACCTGGCCTTCCCATCTCTGCAGGTTGTTGCCGAGGACCCTGCTCAACTGTTACCAACGCATAATCGTTCTCTCTCATCGGTGGTCCCCGTCTTCCGGCCTCTCATAACCCCCAATCTCTTGGTGTAGCCATCTTCAGCAGGGGTGCATGTGTGTTAGACGCTGCTCCAGCTCCACAACTCTTTCGATCCCGACCTCCTACTCACCACCGCCTTTTGCCTGTCTGACCTGACCAGGGAGGCGTTCCAAGAGTATATCTTGAGGCTCGGCCGCAGTCTTGTCCATTCTTCTGAAATCCTGAGCATCTCCATTGGCTTCTCGCTGAGTTCACTCGTCTCTCTTCCTGTCCCCAAGAGAGTCACCCCCCACGAGCCATCACCAGTTCACTACCCCTCCCTCATACCTGTTACCCCGCCATTCGCTGCAGTCCGCCGCCATCATGACTTCCAAGCCTACTCGCAAGTTTTCCACGGGCGCCACGTCGCACCGCAAGAGGCAGATGAGCCTTCTCGTCGAGAGGGAAGGCCCCGTCAGCGCTCCTCTTCAGGTGCGTTTTCTCTCTTATACTCCCTTTTTTCTCTATCTTGGCTTTGGATGCCGTTTTGGGTCCTCATGACATCTTGTGTCATCCCAATCGAGACATCTGGGGCTCTGCCATGAAACCCAATGCCGATCACTTTCTTGTGGCCAAAACTGACGAGCTCAATCACAGACCTTCTACCTCGGTATCTCTGCCGTCTTCGCCGATGACCACACTGCTGTCATTGCCCTCGCTATCCATGACACCGTCTACCTCAACGACTTCTCCATCAAGCACATCTCACTCGATGAGGACATGCGTGAGGGCCAGGACCTCATCGCCGACCACATCATCTCCGAGGTCGAGACTTATGAGCATGAGAACTTTGTCAAGTTCATCGGAGCTGGTCTCCCCGTCACGCTCAAGTACATGAGCCCTTCTCTGTGCTCGCGTCTCTGGCTCGAGCTCGATGTTGTCCCCGTCGTCCTTAGACCTGACCACGAGGCCAAGGAGAAGAACTTCTGGGATGTCAAGCGTGTCGATGAGCAGGCCGACTCTATGGCCCGCAAGTGTATCCTGTAAGTCTATTCATAATGGATCTGCAAAGCTAGTCACTGACCGAAACCACAGTAACTTCGGACCCTCGCTGGTTCCTCACCTCCAGGTTGGCTACCGAGGCATTGTCCAGACTGACGCTGGCTTCCGTGTCCACCTCACCTCTCTCCAGAACCACAAGGACACTTGCTCTGCTGCCACCTGGGGTGCCATGCAGTTCTACGCCAACCAGCTCCGTGAGAAGAAGACCAAGATTGCCTTCTTCAGCGCCACTCCCCAGGGTGGCGGTGTCGCTCTCATGCGTCATGCCCTCGTCCGTCTCAGTCGTCTCCTAGGCGTCGACGTGACTTGGTATGGTAAGTAGCAATGCCCCATCAGACAGACCTCAACAGCGCTCTAATAACCTAAAAGTTCCCAAGCCCCGACCTGGTGTTTTCCGAATCACCAAGAACCAGCACAACATCCTCCAGGGTGTCAGCCACCCTGACCAGCGAATTTCGGACCCTGAGAAGGCCGCCATCACCGACTGGATCGAGGACAACGCCAACCGATACTGGCTCTCTGAGGGTGGCCCCCTCCGCCCCCCTGAGGAGGGTGGTGCCGACATCATCTTTGTAAGAACGACTCTGTAGAGAGAGAAGATATGGTTACTGACAAAATGAAACAGGTCGATGACCCCCAGATGCCCGGTCTCATCCCCCTGATCAAGAAGATCACCCCCGACCGCCCCGTCCTCTACCGATCTCACATCCAGATGCGAAGTGACCTCATTGCCATTGAGGGCTCTCCCCAGAACGACATCTGGAACTACCTCTGGAGCAACATCCGGGAGTCGGACATGTTCATCAGCCACCCCATCCCCAAGTTTGTTCCCCACAACGTTCCCAAGGAGAAGGTCGTCTACCTCCCCGCTACCACCGACTGGATCGACGGTCTCAACAAGCCCATGAACAAGTGGGACACTGGCTACTACGCCCACATCTACAACCAGCAGTGCCTGACCCAGCGAATGTAAGAGTTGTCAATTCTTATGCACGTGACAAGAACTAACAAACTTCAGGACTCCTCTTGCCTGGCCCACTCGCAAGTACATCGCCCAGGTTGCTCGATTCGACCCTGCCAAGGGTATCCCCACCGTTATCGACTCTTACGCCGAATTCCGCCGCCGCTGCGACGATGCTGGCATCACCGACATTCCTCAGCTCGCTGTGTAAGTTATTCGACTCATCTCTCTAGCTCTTTACTGATCTTGGTAGCTGCGGCAACGGCTCCATTGATGACCCCGATGGTGCCATCATCTTTGACCAGACCATGACCCAGCTGGAGGACCACTACCCCCACCTGATCGAGGATGTCAGTGTCATTCGCCTGGATGCCAACGATCAGCTCCTCAACATGGTCATCGCCAACGCCCATGTCATTCTCCAGCTCTCCACCCGCGAGGGTTTCGAGATCAAGGTCTCCGAGGCTCTCCACGCCGGTGTCCCCGTCATTGTCTCCAACGAAGGTGGTATTCCTCTCCAGGTCAAGGACAAGGTCAACGGTTACCTCGTCACCCCCGGCGACTACAAGACTGTTGCCGGTCACCTTATCGACCTCTTCACCGACAAGGACCTTCACGCCAAGATGTCCCACGAGGCCAAGACTGGTGTCAGCGACGAGGTCGGCACTGTTGGCAACGCCCTCGGCTGGTTCTACCTCGCTGCCAAGTGGTCTGAGCTGGGCACCAAGCCCGGTCTGCGCGGCGATGAGAAATGGGTTAACGATATGGCCCGTGAGGAAGCCGGCTTCCCTTACGCCGAGGGCGAGAACCGTCTTCCTCGCCACTACACTCAGCGCAAGCCTGAGGATGAAGGCGAGAAGGAGGAGGCTGAAGAATAAGTCGACCCGAGTTGCTTCTCTCTCTCTGTTAGACGTCGTTTCACCTAAATTCATCTGGGGACGGAAGAAAACCAAGAGGATAGATGGATACGTGTTTGCGGTTACAATGGTTTATTGTTAGAATCGGTACGGGTTGTTTATGACTATGATGGGGACGACATGTCTGCCCGCATAGTCGGGAACGAATTCCACTCACCTGCTGTATCGGATTACACAGTTTATGCTTATGAAGAAAATACCATACAATTATTGTTTATTGATTTTGTCTCCTTTTCTGATATGTGAGGTGGTTGACATGAGTAGAGGAAATGAATGGTGCGCTCTGCCGCGCCGTGTGTCCAATACAATGACAAGCAGTGGGTTTAGGCATGCAACTTCCCGACGGGCACAAAGCCATACTCGTCCCTCCTTTAGTATGCCAGGGTTTTAATGCCCAATGAAATGGGGCGTAGGCTGGTAGGTACTCCTAATGGACAAAAGTTGGCACCATTGCAGTGGCAGGCAGGTGCAAGGTTCAAGTCTGCCGAGATCGCAGTCAACCACCTGCAGCTAAGCTCTGTCAGGGCAGGTACGTTCTACTTGGTGTGAGCTCAACAATCAAAAGGAAGGAACGAGGAAATACCAGCAGGGAGCATCTGGCAGCTGCACATCTCGCCAGCACCGGGACTTTCTCCCCAAGTTATCGCACCTGGAATGGGTGCCCGGTGTCTCCTACGATTCTTCGTTTCCCCTCGTTCTCTCAGTCTCGAGCTTCTGCCAACTCGCAGCGTCCCCCTCACTCATTTGCTTGTTTGTTTTCCTGTTTGTTCGTTTGGTTTTCCTGTGCGGGCTTTGCTTTCGCTGGTCCATGGAATTTGGTCGTCTAACCTGCCCACAGAGAGCTCCTCCGCCTTCCTTTCGCCTCACGATCCTCAAGACTGACCCGGAAACATTGGCCTAATGTCTCTACTTGTGGTGGAGGGCACGGCCTCTCCGCCTACGACGTGCGTGGAGGGGATGAACTCTGCGCGCGCTCAGATGCTCGCCGAGGTGGCTCGAGTAGAGGCAGCCATGCCCCCGAGAGTCGTCAAGATCGAGGACACTCCTCCTCCACCAGTCACGGGGGCTAACTGCGCTCCCGTTGGCGATGCATCTCTGCGCGCCTTACGGGGTTCAAGCCAGGGCAATAGACTTGGAGGACTCCAGCCTGCCGGCTCATCTACCAACATCGGGCCCCGTGCCATGACTGCTCCCGTCTCTGCTTCGCTGAAGCGACCACACAGAGATGACGGAGGAGCCAAGAACGACAAGGGAGTCAAGCGGCACAAATCCGGACTCTACACCAAAGTCATTTCCCTTGGCCAGGGTGAGTTCGGCCAAGTTTGGGTCTGTCATGTTTGGGTCTAATCAGCTTCCAGCTCCTTCCCCAAACCCGGACACCAAGTACCTCACGTCTCTCCTCCAGAATCGGACCCTGACTCTTTGTTTGCAACCCCCTCTGAAGAAGGGGGAGTTGATTGGGACGCCCCGGACGCACGAGTTTCGCATCTCGCAGGCTGGTTTGATCCAGCACGAAGCCCTGTCGGCCCTTGGCTACACCCGAGCGCTGCCCTTGTCTCTCCATGACCAAGACATCTGTGGGGGTGGTGGTCCCATCATACGCACCGTCCGAGGTCAGTTGCTCGAGGATGTGTGGTCTGGTCTGAGCAACCAGATGAAGTTTGGATTTGCTCGACAGCTTCACAACTTACTGGGCAAGATGCGAACTCAGGACAAGGGCAACACGGTGGGATCTGTTCATTCCGGGCAGTACACTCTTCTGCTGGACAAGCATGCCGAGCACACATATTATGCGATCCGCACGAAGCCGACTCAGAAACAGTTCATGGCGCTTCTCATGTCAACCTTGTACAACACCGTTCCAACCCAGGTTGCCCAGGCTCTGATTTCGCAGTTCCGGACCAGCTACGACACGGTGCTCACGCATGGTGCGCTGTGCCCCCGGAACATTGTTGTCTGCAACGATACAATCGCATGGATTGTGGGCTGGGACTGTGCCGGGCATTATCCCGCTTGGTGGGAGTATGCTCGATTCTTCGAGGCGAGAACTTCCGAGGAGAACAGCGACTGGTATAGCTATGCGCGGGACATTTTCGACGATGAATTTACGACCGAGCTTGCAGCTTACCAGGGATTGGGGAGATGCCAGCAGCCCTGAGAGGATGCTTCAACGCCTTATTTGACGGGCTGATGCAATGCTAGTTTGTAATACATTCGTCGAGTTTACAGCATTTGGACCAGGATTGCCGTTGAATGACGGACCACAGGGATTGGGACACTAATTGTATTGACTCCATGGCGATTCGATTCAGAAGCTCGATGTACTATACACTCGATATCTTGACAAACAAAACATGTCTACGCAAGGCTTGGCTCATGACACCTTGGCGCGTGCGTCTGAACTTTGGTTCTTTTGACTCTTTGACTTGGCTATAACCCTTAGTTGCCGAATCGCTTGGCAACAGTCTCCCAGTTGACAACGTCCCAGATGGCGCTAAAGTACTCGGCCTTGCGGTTCTGGTACTGGAGGTAGTAGGCGTGCTCCCAGGCATCAATACCGAGGAGGGGCTCGAGGTTGCCAGTGACGGGGTCCTGGTTGGGGCGGGTGACGACGGAGAGGGTGCCCGAGGTCTTGTCCTTGACGAGCCAGGCCCAGCCGGAGCCCTGGATGCCGGCGAGGGCGGCGTTTGTCTGCTTCTTGAGGGTGTCGAAGGAGCCGAAATCCTCGTTGATGGCGGTCAGGAGCTTCCCCTCGGGCTCACCACCACCGCCCTTGCCGTTGGGGGCGAGGTTCTCCCAGAAGAGAGTGTGGTTGAGGTGACCACCGCCGTGGAAGTTGAGGAGGGGAGCCTGGGCAGCGGCAGCCTTGGCGTCGCCCTTGGCCTGGGCCTCGGCGATGGCCTCTGTGGCAGCGTTGAAGCCGTTGACGTAGGTCTGGTGGTGCTTGGAGTGGTGGAGCTCCATGATCTGGCCCGAGATGTAGGGCTCGAGGGCGCCATAGTCGTCTACAGTTTGTGTCAGTTGAGGTTCGTTGTGAGTGATTGGAGAGGCGCACAGGAGAGGTCGGGGAGAGTGGCCTTGGTGCGGACAAAGGCCATGGAGGCGAGGGGAGCGGCACGGGCCCGGAGACCGGCGCGGAGGGCGGGAGTAGTGCGGAGGAGGGCGGACGACATGGTGAAGCTATTCGGCAATTGTCAGCTCGGTTAAGATCAAGGCAATGGAAGTTGATGTAATTCGAGATAAAGTTGTAAAAGAGATTCAATTGCTTGACTAGGCCAAGACATTTAATAAATGGAGATTCGGACGTACCAATATACCAGAGAGTGGATGAATTGATGATGTAGGAGGAAGAGGGAGGGGAGGGAAAAAGAGGTATGGGCGGAAATGTCGGATTGCCGAACTGCGGGATAGCTCCCAGCACCTGTTTGGCGGGGACTTGGATGAACTCAGCTTGTCGTCATTTCTAGGGAGCTTGGGCCGCTGATGCTTGTGGCTAGAGTGTGGGATGTGGCTGCTGTGGCTTTGTAAGAGCATCAATGTGATTCAAGTGAAATGATTGCAGTCACTACTTCTATGGTCTTGTCCCATTTCCTTACTATTTTTTTTTTCTTTTTTTCATTTCGACTTGAACGCCTGACGTCTTTCAAAAATTTGTCGATATTCAACTCATCTACAGTGAAATTGGACATTTGTGTTGGATGTTGACTTGCACCATCATCATGAGATTGACGACAACCAACCTTGGAAATCCCCAAATACCGATCCACAAAAACACGTTTTCTTGCTCTTCCCCATGTAAACAGGCTAATTCCGTAAACCCAGTCCAATCGCTTCAGCTCGGGGGGGGGGGGGGGGGACCTTGCTTCCGGACTTGAGCATCTCGGACTCAAACAAGCTCGGCCTTTTACTCCAAAAGCCGAATCGCGAAACGAAACGTGCCAAGACCTCGTGTGAAATCTCGATTCGATTGATTGGAAATAGAAATCTGCTTCTTTACTGATACTCATGTTGTTGCTTGACCCGTTGCTCCGAGATAACCGCTTGTGCCGATCTCGGAGACCCGAGGTTGTTTTGCGAGGTGACGTCTTGAGATACAACGTTGAAACGTGAAAGCTCAAACAATGTCCTTTGAGAGCACGATTCCTTTACTTTCCCAACTCCCTTATATTTTATTTTGTTGACTTATCGTTTTAACCATGTAGCGACAGCTAAAGAGAGATTCTGTAAAAGCAAAAGATCCACTGATGGCTTCAAGTTGCAGCTCAGTGCCGATTAGCCAATAAGCTTACCATGATTCACAATGCCCACGGACGGATATCAATATTGGACTCTAGGGTAGGCCAACGGATCTCCCCGTCCATTAAACGGCACGGGATTATGTCATTGTCCGGCGCGTCTTCCCCTCCACTCAACGCGTCTCCAAAACTCCCATCTCCAAAGAGACAACACAATCAAGGAGACGCTTGAGAAGTCATAGCAATCATGTCGTACTACGACATAGATGCCATCCTAACGGATGCAGAAGTATACCCCCCAATAACCAGCTTCACACACTCAAAGCTCACAAAAATGCCCAGAAAGTCCCATGCCAATTCGAAATCGATGTCCCCTACCTCGGCCACCTCGACAACTCCCCCCACGGCCTAAAAGCAAACACGGCCCTAAACCTCCCTCTCTGGCTCGCAGAGATGCTCGCCCTCGCCTCGACTCCAACATCCCGCGCCCCTCTAACTCTCAACCTTCCTCCATGTCTATCCGCCATGGTACTCGCGGCTCTGAGGGCCGATCCGCGAGCTGTGCCGTTGAGGGATCAGAGCGCGCACTTTTACGGTGTGGGCGTTAGGATGCTGGATTTATTCGATGAGAAGGAGATTGCAGAGGTTTTGAGAAAGACGTTTGTTGTTAGGGCGGGAGAGGTTGGACTTCATGCTAGAAAGGCGGATGAGGGCGTTGGGGGTGATGGAGGTGAGTTTCTGAGGGGACTCGAGGAGTGGGAGAGGGCTCTGTTCAGGAGAGGCCACGATGGAGTCAAGGGAGCCAAGGAGTGGACGGAAAAGGTCAAGAAGACGTGATGAGCATAAAACAAACACGGAGGCTCAGGACAAGCACACGCCCGAGGACAAAGATACCCATGAGATGCCAGGATAGGCAGTACGCGTCCATGAAATAACTTATTAAACTTGCAAATGGATTAATTATTCGACTCAAACATCACAAAAAATCTGAAAAACTTGAGGGATAAATCGCGTGCATCTTTCAGCACGTTCTATTGCCGACTCCGACTCCTACGCCTTGAAGCCAGCCGAGGTTCCCATCCGTATAGAGGCAAAAAGGTACTCATCCATCCGCTCAGTAATGTTTCAACCGAACGACAAGACCAGGCATTTCCTCAGCATGCCCCCAGATCTAAACCCCATGTTTATATCCCCAACATCATGTACACTTCAACTCTCGATATCCAACCGCTCTAACAAGAAGACCCCTCGTCTCGAGGTGTAAAACAAACGCTGTTTCCCCATCATTTGATCCTTCCCAAGGATCCCAAAAACAAAAACGCCATGCTCAAAAGTCGAGTTGGATTCCACATGTACAGCAAGAAATGCAACCGACTCCTGTTTTTCCTCTCCCGAGAAACCCCAATACCGACCGGCCCCAATGTATCATGGTTGCGCGATGAAGCACTTTCAATCGCGCTGTGAATAAACGTATAGGTCCCGCGCCATACAATAGGCGGGACCTGGTGGCTGTCCCTTCAGGGATCGAGCCGGGTTGAGCGTAACCACCAGTTGCCAAGGGATTCGCTGAATAGTAAACCAGAGAGTAATCATCGACGCCGTGACGGTAAGAAATAAGAAAGATTCGGAGGCGAAGAAGAGAAACAGCAATCATAAAACAGGCTCCTTGAAAGTCATTAAATGTGAAGGGAAAATCGGAAAGGCCCGACCAAAGGATGGTACCCTTGATCTGGGGAAAGGCTGCTGTCCAGAGGGAAGCAGGTTGCCGAGTTCAAGATGCCAGAGTGGGCATTGTCGTATCGACCCATCTTTGACTTGAACTCAGCCGAGGGCTTTTTTTTTGTGTTTTGTTCTTTTCGCCCATCCTTATCCCTTGGTACGTTTGGTGCTCGACAATAACTCGACGTTGAGATCTAGTTCAGCGAAGCACGCCAACTGGTGGAGGTTGGAAAATATCCGTAAGGAAATAAACAAGAACGATCACCGATACTCCAGGGAACCCCAACCCCTGTCACCATCATGCCTCACGCCCACTGGACAAGGTGGGACATGTCTTGGTAGTTCGATGGGGTGATGGTGTTTGTGGACGAGAGGTTCGACCCATAGGCAGAGGAGCCCTGATCCGAGAAGGCATAGTTGTCGCTCAGAGCGACCAGGGGAGACCCATCCGAGAAGGGTGAGTATCCGAAGCTGCCGGCAGACGAGATGGGGGCCTGGATGCTGAGCTCACCGTTGGCTCCAGCCAGCATGGAGGGATCAGCACTCTCAAGGGCGATGTCGTAGGTCTCGCCATAAGGGCTCATGCTGCTGCCAGTGCTATACATCTCCATCTGGTTGGGCAGGCTAGAGCCTTCCATCTCGGCATCAACCATGTCCGAGTCATCCTCCTGATCCATGATGGGGGATTCGTTCTGGCCGACCTCGACCGTCTTCTCGACGAACCAGGCCTTGAGCTCAGACATGGGAGGCCAGTCACCACCGCCCTTGCCTCCGCGCTTCTCATCACCGTTGGCACCCTTCTTGCCTCGGGGAGTCTTAGGCTTGAAGTGTGTGCGACGGAGATGAGCGGCGGCGTTGTAATAGGCGCCATACTCCTTTCCAGAGGTGCACGCCTTACACTTAGACAAGGGGTTCACAGCCTCGACGTTGGACTTGATGCCAGCCAGCGCTGGGTCACGGCAAACAAACTTCTTGACGATGCCCTCATGCTTGGCGTTGATGTGCCGGCGAAGCTCATGGTCACCACGGAAGCCATCTGGATGCTCATTGCACTGGGTGCAGTGAACCTTGGGGTGCTTGGGTCGCTGATAGCTACTCTTGTTCACAGCCACCTTGGCCTCCTTCTTGGCAGCAGTCGAGTTGGCTTCGGCCTTGGTCGTCTCCTCCTTGGGCTTGGGGGCAAGATGAAGGGTCTTGGCGGACTGCAAAACACGAACTCGGGCCTCTGCGGCTCTGCGCTCTAGGTTGGAAGCATTCGATCGCACACTTGAGATACTTGTGTTGGAGGCAGATCGCTCCATGTCGGCGGACTCTGGTGACGACAAGAGTGAGTTCTTGTTGGCGACTGCCCACTGCTGAGTAGCAGTGGAGGAAAGATTGGCGCCGAGGCCGATGAGATCATGCTCAGGTGTGTACTGCTTGCTGGTGGGGTAAAGGTTGCTTGAGCTGGGAGAAAGATCCGGAGCAACGAGCCCGTCGATGTGAGACTGCGATGATTCCATGGCGGCCATGGGAACCCCAAAATTGTCCAGGGCGCTGTTTTGGCGTGTCAAAGGACTCGGGGCCTCGGTGACAGAGGGACCGGAGATCATTGAAGGACACGCCGATGAGAGGGGGTAGCTGCACGGCACATTGGAGGAGGAAAGGCTTGACGAGAGGCTCGAGAAGGCACTTGTGGAGGCCATGTTGTATGGGAAGTTTGAGAAGTTCGAGTCAAACTGCTGCGAGCTTTGGGGGATCTCGGTGTACATCTCCAAGAAGTCGCCAGGGTCCATGCCAATGCTGAGAGTTTGGTTCTCCTGGACGCTGGGCAGTCGTTCAGTTGCGCCATGGAGGGACTGGTTGGCGGGCTCATCTTGAGAAGCGCAGAAGCGACCGATGGACGGGTTGAGAGGAGCGATGCGGTTCCCAGTTTGTGAAAAGGGCATGGGAGACTCGGACTGAGCAGACATGCTTCGGCTCATGGGGACTGTAGCGCTCGCTGACTGCTGCGAGTATGCTCTCCGCTCGCGCCTGTGAGCCTGGAGGTTGGCATTGCGTTCCTAAGGTGTGTCAGAGGGTGGGCATGGCGATACGTCAGGGTGTGTTCCATACCGTGATGGCACTCTTTATTTGTTGTGTGGGATAGCTAACGGAAGACTTGCTACGAGAGAGACCACTACTTCGTGCACTTGAGCTGCCGTAGCTGGGAAGCTGATAGCCCTGGGCCAGCGAGTACCCGTAGTTCTGGGCGAAGTGATTTAGGGTTGAAGGATCTCCTCTGAACTGATCCTGCACCAACTGCTCGAGGTTGCTATTCCGTTCGGTGAGGAGCTGCACCCGACGTTGTAGCTCCTCGACATTGGTGTTGTCTAAATTCATCTTTGTATTGATGTCAAGTTGCACGCGGGATGATGGACGATGCAAGCGAACAAGATGTGCGAGGCGAGAAGAGCGCAAGATAGGATAACCTTGACAGGCTCACGATGCGATAGTCGCTGGTGTAAGCCGGACGTTGGACGATGGGGTAGCTGCGTCAAAAGTGGGCAGCCTTGCTAACCTGTGGATGAATGGCGAACAAGTAAAAAGCTGAGGCGGACGAGAGTATCAGGAACTGAGGACAGATCTAAGGCTCACGTTGGTCGCGGTTGGAAAAGTGGGATATGTGAGTCGAGAAAGACGACGGAGAAGGGAAGGACAAGAACAAGAGCGTGAACGAAGATGCGGACGGGATGGAGGATTAATACGTGAGCCGGGATGGAGAGAACAGGCGGCCCAGTCGTTCTGACGAGGCTTCCAATACCCACCCTCGAGCAGGGGTGAGCAGGGATGGTGGAACTGGGCGGTAGCTGCGGTGTGTGGACTCGTACTGTAGAAAGGATCTTGGTGGGTGGGCTAATTAAGGTGTAGCATGCTGTACTGGACCTGTACAGCAGAGACCGACCGACCGCGGGTCCCGGGCGTGTGTGGGCGTGTGACGATGATGTAGCGTGCGTCTTGGGTGGTGTGTTTCGAGGGAATGAGAAGGGGATTCGTTCGCTCGAGGAGTCTTGTTGGTGATTGCTGGCGAGCTGAGTTATGGATGTCGTCCAGTGGCCTGACGGAGGGAGAGACGTTGATAATAAATGAACTGCACGCGACGAATGACAGGCTTGAAGGCAGATTCTTGACAAGTGCACGTTGAAGATGTTGATGCAGGGCCGCTAGCTAGGTAATGTACTGTATCCGTAGATGGCCTGGTTTGGTGTTTGAGATGCAGATTGAAATAAAGATGAAAATGACCTTGAAGACGTGGGATGAGACAGGAATGGGGCCCATCCCATGGGACCTGGGCGAGAGATGGGAAAGAGCCCCCAAACCCAAGACCAAGCCCGGCCAAGGTGGACGCGTGACGACACCTCAGCAAAGAGTCCGCCCGTTGACAACACCTCAGTGGACGCATGGCTTCACCTCCAGGGGGTCCACCCGCTAACAAACGTCCTCTCCAAAGCCAAAACGGTCGCTGGAGGTCGGCATGTTCGGTGCCCGTTGAGTGCTGTAAGCTCCGTGCCTCCAGCTGGCAGAAGAGGTCTCCTTACCGGTGAAAGGTCGACCCACTAATAAAACACCCCGGGTAAAGTTGTCTCAATCCAAAAAAAGAGCCCCCGACAGAAAAGAAAAGAAAAAGGGCCAACTCCAAGAGCAAAACATCCCTGTCGGCTGACGCCCGGCTACAGAGTGGAGTCCTGATGACGCTCATTGGATGTTTCAAGCCGTCCCTCGAAAGCGGGTTGGCTGGCTCCTTGCCCTGGTCTGGTCTGCTGCGACCACTACAACCTTTTTACTCGTCTCGCTCTCGGTTTGCGCGTACAGCCAGCCCAAGCCCAACTCTATTCGAAGACGACGAAACGGGTTGAAACGAGGAGGCTTCTTAGGGGCGTAAGAGGCTGAGTCGGGCTGTGTACTGTAGGTACTCGTTTGCCTGCTTGCTATGACTCTTGTGTTTGTGTGTGATACAAGGGCAAAACGCAACATGTTGTGCATCTCGATGGGAAAACAAGAGTCTAGGACTCGCTCTGGGTGAGACATAACGGCAAGCCGCAGATTTCTGACACCTCACGATCCATCCCCAACTCCCGACCGCCATCTCTCATTCCTGGTAGCTGGCTACGTAATTAGCGGCGGCATCAGTCGTCATTCTCGATACGGGCGGTGGCTTGTACAGTCAAAGAGAAAAGAACCCCAGCCAGCCTCAGCCCAAACGACAACACAAAGAAGCAATGTTGAGAACAGTTACAACCCACCCTCCCTTGGGAACTGAGTGGACTTGCATGACGTCCGTCCAATACAGCATGCAGCCCGCCAACAGCAGAAATCGGCAGCAAAAAGCAACGACAACTCAAGGAGCGGTGCGTGGCCTGGGGCATTTCTTGGTTCTTGGGGGAGATCCATGATCCATTGCGAGATGGATGTCATGGATCGCCCACTCACACAGTGGGCATGGCAGAGGCCAACGAGGAGCGGGCACTGGGCGGGCGCCAGGGGGGCACCGACACCAGAAAGCGCCTCCAAACGCCAAACCGAGTAATTCAACGTGTCCATCATGGGATGGGGGAGAGACTACTTCTTCTTGCGCCTGCATAACACGCAGCAGCGCAGCAACACACGGGAGTGAGTGAGTGAGACTGCTGCTGCGACAGATAGTTACGAGAGCGGTTACGAGACGGCGTCATATCATGCGCGAGCCCGCTAAAATCTTGACCGGCTGCACCCTCTCTGCCAGGTGCTGTTGTCAGTTCCCGTCTTGGTATTGTTCAGTAGGAATGAAAGCTAGGTCTTGAAGATACAAGGGATATTGCTTGGTGGTCCGTATAATCACCGATGGGGTTTCTTGGTTCGATTGCGCCGTATTTTGTGGTGTAGCTATTTTCAGCCCTGTAGGAAGCACTGAGCAGACAATCTCGTAGGCGAGACCAGCAGCCTACCAACACTAGGGAACCGGCGATGCTGATCACCATTTTCCCTGGCATCTATTTGCTGGGCATTCCAGATCCGGTGCCAAGTGCCGCCTCTCTCACTCTTCGCTTACTGAAAAATGACCCAAGCCCCCGGGTTCAACAGCCATTCGACTTCCACCGGGCGTTGCAAAAGTGCAGATAAACTCGACCCCTTGATTCGTCTTTACCGCAGCTGAACATCAGATGTGCAGTCCTCAACAGAGATGCCATCACCAAGAGTCTGAAAACGTGCTCTGCCTCCACCTCCAACTCCAACGGGTTATATCCCTGCCGGACCTAACACCCACGCTCCATCTCATTTGCACCCACCTCCCTAGCAAAAACGAGGCAATCAACGAGACGGGGCACCCAGCGATTGGCTCTCGAGCGCGGTCAGGTTGGCCCACCGCATCTCGATTGGCTCCCGCTGTCGCATAGAGTGAGGCGGACGGCGCCATGCTAGCAAGTGTGACTCCTCCCCCCTTCTCCAGACCGAGCCAACCTAATCAGATCCTCTGTCGTTTTTCTGCTTCACACCATCTTCTTTTTTTGACTGCTTCGTTTGTGTTGTGTTGGCCTCGAGAGAAATAACCTCATGCTCTCGGGGAACTCGGGTCCCCTTGCTCAAACGATGCCGATCTCATCGTGTCCTGGACTAGGTCCGACTTGTCTAGACTCTTCGATCTTCATGACGGGACAGGCATGATCCAAGCTTCTCAATCCCTCGACCGAGTCCAATGTCGCGAGGGTTTCGCCCAGGCCCTGTGTCATGCAGTCGAGTACACATGCAGCTACTGTACGAGTTTCTTCTGACTCGAACATGAAAAAAGCTTGGCTTGGCTGTAATTACCTCGTCCTGCGCGTGTTTTTGTCCCTAACCCAGGAACAGAAGTTGTCTGTCTGCTGCGTTGTCGACTTATGCTAGCTATTGCAACCATCACGACCGCTGTCTTGATGCCGGGCACCCGGGCGTCTGCAACCTTGAGAGTTGCTTGCAACCCTCCCCGCGGAAGC
The DNA here is from genome assembly GCF_000151355.1 of Fusarium vanettenii 77-13-4. Taxonomy (NCBI): domain Eukaryota; kingdom Fungi; phylum Ascomycota; class Sordariomycetes; order Hypocreales; family Nectriaceae; genus Fusarium; species Fusarium vanettenii. The sequence goes on along the minus strand of NW_003315873.1, from coordinate 743,130 downwards.
TCGTCCGGATCAACAGCCCCGATTCATCCCCTTCTCGGAATCCGTAGATATCCTCAATCCTCCGAAGACGTTGATGTTTAGCTGCGGCAGATAGCATCTCCCGAGCTACCTGAGCTTGTTGGTTGGACTCTCAGAGACAAAAGTTCCACTTTCCACTGCCCCGTTGCCTCGTTTCCTTGCGGTGATCATGCAGTCTCGACCTCTACCATGCCCGTTTCAACTCGAATATTTCGCAGATCATTTACGGAACCGGTCCACCAGCTCCTGGGTCTTTGATCCCGTGCCCGTGCGGTGTCGCTTCAGCCGCCCGCGCGCACGTGTGAAGGGAACGCAATGCAGACCTTGGCCACACACCGCGCTTGATTGTGTGTTTGCTTACGACGTCTTGATACCTTGCGTGTCGATCCGCGGCTTGGGCAGAACACGTGCGACACCTTTGACAGACGCATGTCTCGGTAGCGCTAAGCTGGGCGGCACCTCTTGATAGGCATCTATGCCTTTAACACCGAGTCTGGGAATGACAACTATTAGCGAGCAATGCGGGAAACACTAGTCTGCTTTCTCGTCACCTGACTGCAAGTTGTCAGTTGTCTAATTCACAGTTGTGATTATCTCGCAGCTCCAGTCAGCCACCCTACACATCCACATTTGTCTTGTGAATCCCACAGTTGATTGCCTTTTACAATGCCACAATCAGTTGCCTAACACACTTGCAAATATGCGGGACACTGTAGGGAAACCCTGGCTCGAAATGATTAAGCAAAGTCGAACGGCTTGTAACTGTTACATAGCTGCATGAAGGAGTTTTGTAATGCCTTTGGCAAGCCCTAACAAGCGTCAACTAGGGCTGATGTCTAAATGATGAACCATGGCTCGACAAACCACTGTCGGCAGTCTATGCTTCTCGGGTTCGGCAGCCAAACGGGACACATCCGTCAACGCCGGGATCCCCTTGGGATGCTTCTCCAACATCATGCCATGATAAGCGCCTAGCGTTCTGCTAGAGCCATATCTTGGGAGTCACGCAGACTCAGCAATGGCCAGCACCCACAGACGCCATTTCCAACTTGGTAGGCACCTCGCCGCAATCGTCGTCCGAGCTCGGGTCTAGCGGCCCGGCGATGAGATCGAAGCAACACATCGTGGATCTCCTCAATCACCGGGTCCAGGACCCTTTTGTCTGCCGACTCGGGGGTGCCCACCTGGACCCGGAGGTGGCAAACTGCCCACCGAGACACGTGTAGTGCTCCGAAGAGCTCTCCTGGCGACTGGCTCCCCTCCCGGAACGGGGATGTTCCTGGCAGCGGCATGTGCCGATAACAGGCCCTTTTGAGTACCATCGAGCCATGTTGGGCTCTGGTTACAGATTTAAAGCTGTTGACTTGAGACGAACCTTGCACACCGAGGAGCCAACATCTTGTCTCCTCAATACGGCATCCAGGAGAGGAGACAACCAGCATTTGGGTAAGGAGATGAGTTATGAGGTAATAGTCAGCTGCTTGGTTGTATCCTCCAATTTAGACAGTAATTATTATTAGGTACTCATCTCGCATCGGCGGCAATGCCGACTCGGCCCCTCTTAATCTCCTAGGCTCCGTAGTGTCAGTCCGTTAGAAGTGGAATTGTCCGGCGTCGTGCTCGGGGGCCCTGGAGAACATAGCGCCGTCCAAAGCCGGAGAAATCGCCGGACAGTCGCTTCCCTTACCTGACACCGGCGAAACTTCGGAAAACTGGTGCTTCGCAAGATGACGCCTTGCTTCAGCCAATCGAAACCCCACAGCTCGGCCCATCATGACACCTCTCTCACTAACTCTTGGCACGCCGACTAAGCGGCGTGGTTGACGTGACCTTCTCATCTCCTTGAGCTCTATGTGAGCTATTCACGGCACATTACGGCACAATGCGCCGGTTCAACTTGGCACTCCTGGCTGTGATCCAGCTTGCTCGAGCTCGTTCCCCGAGCTTTAGCATCCACGAGGATCTGTTGACGTATCCTCAGGTAAGCCATCCCGGGATGCCGAGGGGTTGACTGATGCTCATCGTTGGCAGTTTGAGGTCATCTTTGCCGACGACTACATCTCTGAGAAGGACGCCAATTCCATATTGGAACAGAGTGTCCAGCATTCCACCTACTCGGCCGACTTTGCGCAATCTACCCTCCAGCAGGTCCGAGAGGCCAACGAGCGCGACAATGGCGGGACCAACGAAGGCGAAACAGGCCCGTCGCATACATACGAGCTGATGAAGCTTCCTCCTCACCAATACCTATGCTCCATCCCCGTCATACAGCCCCCGGCGCCCGAGAACAAGACTGCCAACGAGCTCGCCAAGGCCGAGGAGGCACGCGAGCTCAGTCGTGCGACTGCGAGTGGATGGGAGCTTCTGGGACAATTAGAGAATTCATGCCTCTACTTTATGTCAGGATGGTGGAGCTACAGCTTCTGCAATAACCGAGAGATTGTTCAGTTCCACGCACTTCCTTCCATACCCAACGGACAGCCTCCTAAGCGCGACCCGAACACGGCTCAGTTTGTCCTGGGACGGACACCTACGATTCCCCACAATGCGGCGTATCAGGCTAAGAAGAATGGCCAGGATGAGCCGGCCCCGGCGGAACTGCAGGTCAAGGGCGACCAGCGATACCTGATTCAGCGACTGGAGGGAGGAACCATCTGCGATTTGACAGGACGGGAGCGTACCATCGAAGTCCAGTATCACTGTGTACCAGGCATGAAGAGCGATCGAATCGGCTGGATCAAGGAGGTGACAATTTGCGCTTACCTCATGGTGGTGAACACCCCGCGCCTTTGCAACGATGTCGCTTTCCTGCCCCCCGAGGAGACGAGGGCGAACCCCATTACTTGTAAACTCATCGTTGGAGAGAACGATACTCCTCCTTTGCTGGACCAGACCGCACCCGTTGAGGTACCCATCGCTCAGGAAGCGAAGCAGCAAGAAGGCTCAACCGCCCAAGACGAGCCTCCCGCGAAGGAGCAGGTCAACATCGGTGGCGTTATTGTCGGCGCCCGGAACGTCCTCTCTTTTGCCGACGAAGCTGGAAAGCCGCCTGCCAAGCTCGCTCCTCCTCAGAGCTACTTTGCCAACACGGATACGGATGCTGAGCGCTTTATCGAAGTGGTGGCCTCTGGAAAGTCTGCCGAGGAAGGTGGCGAGTCTAAGGTTCTCGGCAACCCGGAGCTTGAGAGGTTGGACCTGCAGCCTAGCGTGGTGAAGGACATGGCGGAGCGAATGAAGAAGATGGCAGGAAAGCATGGTTGGAAGCTGGAGCTCGTGGAGCTACCGGGCGGTGACAAGGAGCTGAGAGGCTATATCGACGCGGATGAGGATGAGCTGGCCAAGGACAAGGCTCAGAGGAAGCAGGAAGCGGCCGCAGGAAAACAGGAGGAAAAGAAGGTTGCCGAAGGGCAGGGCGAGGTGAAGAGTGAGAAGAGCGAAGAGAAGGATGGGAAGCAGCAGAAAAAGAGTGAGGAGAAGGCCGAGGAGAAGAAGGGGGCGGAGGGAAGCCAGGAGGAATTCTTCCAGAAGCAGGAGCTGTGATTGAGTAGACCTTGTTAGGCGTTATGGTATGGGTTATTGATAGCATGAATACACATTACACAGGTATATGTATATTGTACGCAGATTCGACTTTCATTTCTTCGATACCCATCTGTTGTTATCGTCAAAGAGCCATACACTCACTTGGTCTCTTATGTGATGACTCTCCTTCATAGACAGTCCACATTCATCCCCTGACCATTCGCGGAGCTTGTCAGATGAACTTGCTTGATCTGGACACTGGCCTTGGTCTCTGTTGCGATGAGATCCAAGCTTGGCGGTGATCTCTTTGATGGTTGAAGGTGAAGGGTTATGATGAGGGCGACTTGCTGGAGACCAGTTCGGGAGTCACGGAGAGAGGTGAAACTCATGCATATTTCACTTGATGGGTGAATGAAGCGATTTCCATGGAACCCAAGGCTCGCGTAAAGCTCTTGTTGGTTCACTCCTCTCATAGATAGAGTTATGGGCACGACACCTAAATAGAACGTGGTTTCTCATGGACTGTACTGACACGACGCTCAATCCCGCACGACGACGTACCCGAGCTGCCTGGGACATCGAGTATCCCTGACATTGTGAGGCTTGGGTTTAGGTTCTTGAGTTCTCGGTATCAGAAGACGCAGTCAGAGTGGTGAGCATAGCCATGAAGTTCTCGCTCCGTTTGTGCAAATCCCCTGCATGTCATAGAATATTGAGCCCCTTGTTGAACGTCAGATGGGCATTGTCATATATCGCAGCTCGCCCATTGTTGCACCTTGCTTGATCCAACTAGTGGATAATCCCAGCCAGTTCAGAGTAGAAGTATCAAGGCAAATTTGCTAGAGAAATGCGTTTGCCCCTGCCCATGATGGCATGGCTTTGGTGTGATCAGCATGAGGCAGACCGGTGTTGAACAGAAAGTCAAGTGCCAAGGATTGTGAACAGTGAACTGTTTGTGACAACCTGCTAGAGATATTCTCCATGTATACTGATTGTAGTATCTTGGAATGAGGAACGGAGACCACGGTCTTGAACGGAGAGAAAGGATGCATTATGTGGACGTAGGCAGTGAAGGCACCTGGGCAGCCTAGTAGCACCATGGCAACTCAGCCCTCCCTGATACATGATTGAGACTCAAATGATTGATCATGTTCAATTTGAGAAAAGCCTAAGAGGTGTGTGGCTTGCCACATCGTGCCCCCGCTCTAAACCACAACTTCACCTGGGCCTGACTGACCTTTTGCTCTTACGCCCTCCGATCTCTCAACCGGTTTGACTTCCCAATGGCTAGGCAATGATGCTTTAGCTTCCCCATACCTTCTTGTCATCCTAGCTGGAGTTTTAGACTACATTGGGAAGTATAGCTCTTGATACGTAGGTAATTGGACTCGTCATAGGGTAGGACATATCTGCACAGCGGCTCTAGGGGTGACGAGGGATCAATGACGTTTGCTCTGTCGGATACCCACCGCTGTTTTCTCAATGTTGATATCACCAGTCATTGCTCATCTCCTGAAGGCCCTTTCCTTGACGAGTTCACGCAACCTATCGTGGAGTGACAAGCTGCCACGGTATGGATGGTCGCCCATTATTTTGCAAAGTCTAAGTTGGGAGACAAATTCACCAAGAAGACAAGGTCATGGCATGAATGAGTGATAACGGTGATCAGATCTTGACACACCAGTTAGGTTTCTTGGTGCGACAGGATTGCGTAGAAAGTCACACCACAATCATGATATCAAGAATGAAGGTAAAATTCTCCCACGCTTATTGGTCGAATAGCATAGGCGATGTTGTGCAGACAGGCCTGGAAGCACGGCGATAGATCTGGAAACAGGTATTACAGCGATTTCAACTTGATGGCAACATTACTGACCAACGACTGGGCTCTTTGCACACCGATATGGGACAGCATTGAGCCCAAACGGCGGTGGCAAGACGTGGACATACAGCAAGCTTGAGGATGTCCCTTCTGGCGTGTTACCAGTTTGACTACCTTGGTCAAAGAAGCTTCTCATGTCGTTGAACAAAAGCGTTTGCCACTGGGAGCCAAGCAGGTTGCCGTCGTAATAAAGATGCTTGCAGAAGGACGGCTTCGGATATCCGCAGACAAGAAGCCGCATGATGGCGTGGCATAGCTTGTGGAATGTCAATTCAGCCTACGATCAATAGCGCCGTGTTCCTCCCATCTGCCCGTTGGACAAGGAGGCGTCTAGAATTGGGCCAAGAGGCTTGTTTATCATGGTCGGGCTTGATGCTTGACGAGAATGATGAACGCCAAGGCTTGATAGATCTGCCATGCTTAACGTTACCTTGTTCCAAGCCTTGCGAGAATCTCTTGCGTTTCTTGTTGAGATTTTTTGACAAGGGGAATTCTGCGATACCCATCCCTGTGATACTTTCCACAGCATTTCAGCTTTTTCACTTGACGGCGAAATGGTCCGAACACGGGCATCTTCGGAAGCCAGATTTTTCTTTTTCAGCTCTTTAGCCTGTGAGCAGGTGTATCCCTGACGATGCTTGGTGAACCGCGGATGCAATGCAATCGCCAGACCGCGCCGTCGGAATTGACCGCCTCCTCTAAGTGTTTGCTGCGATGCGATGCGGTGCAATTCAGGCTGCATGGAAGATATGCCGCCAAAGAGGCGGTATGCAAACCAAACCCCAGCCGCAGGCCAGATGCGTTTGGACCTGGGCCGTTCCCACTTGGTCGCATCTTGCAGAGCGCATAGTCGGGGAAAAGGTTGATCTGAATCGATTGGACCATCTGTTGGTGGTTATGTCTGCGTTCGTAGTAAGTTTGCGAGCTGGCAAAAGGTTCCTGACAGTGGCTGAAAGGTTGGGGAGCCTTTGAGGCGTAAAGGTTTCACGTGAGAGGGTGGCCAGCTGCCAGGGCGGCCAAGTCCCGACGGGAAAGGCTTTGAGACTTTGCGGGAAGGACAAGCAAGGCCGCAAGGGACCCGAGGGGCGTTTTTTGCCTTGACCCCTTCCGTCAAAGAGGCGAGGCAAGGGTGTAAAGGCTGGGCTGGGTCTATTGAAGCCTGAAGCTACTAAGGCGGACCGAAAGTGACAAGGGCGGGACTCGTTTCACCCGTCGCGTCGCAACAGAGTAAAGAAAGTCGTCAAGCGGCTGCCAGATCTTCAAGGACGTATACGAGCACATGGTCTGGCGATTCGACTCAATGGTTTGATGCGAGTGATCATGCGTGGCTTGCAAGGCCTTTGAGGGGTTTCAGTTGCGTTGCTGTTGACAACGAAGAGAAACAAGGTGATGAATGGAATGGATGACCGGGACGAGTTGAAACATCCCATGACCGACTGTCAGGTCGAGCCAACGACTTTCCAACGGCCAGCGAGGGAACCGCCGTGTCCGATAAACGGACGAGTGCTGATCTTACAAGGGCCCTCGACTCTTGCTTTTTCTTCTTCTCTCCCCAAGCCACGCTGAGAGACCGTCGTCAGAGAACAGAACGCCAAAAGCAACGGCAGAAGCAAAAAAGCGAGCTCGAGAGAGCAAAAAAGGTGACGACATGGGTATGTTTCCCCTGCCATGTCCCTGTCCGAAAAGGCGCCCCGCTCGCCGGGAGCCAGGGGGCCATGCTCCCCAGGATGACGGGAGAGTGCGTGATTGGTGGACGGGAGGGCTGTTTGCGCAGGAGGAGGTGATGGGAGGTGACGGGAGGGGGAAGTAGAGCTTGTTAGTGGAGGGGAGCCCGGGACAAGAGGAGAGTTCTAATTTTGATGTGACGGGCACGCGTTGGATGTGAGAGGACGCGATGCAATATCGACTGAGGGGTCATATTACATGGAGGAATGCATATCAGTCTCTCTATTCGATAACAATGAGCTGCAGATGCTAGGGGATATCTTGTTCTCCATAGAAACAGCCGTCAACAAACAACCAAGCACAGGCCAGATTTTGACCTGATGACCTACCGCAAGCACCTAAATCTCACTTCCCATGAAAGGAGAAGGACGACTCGCTCGTTGGACTATCGGTATCAAAATGACGACCCTCTCCTAGGTACCCAAGCAAGTCCAATTCAACTCCCGAGAGTACACAGCCCACTTCCTGAAACCCTCCCCCACTTCTCAGCCAGAGCGCGTCGCGTCAATCCATGTCGATCCTTTCAATCAATCCACGGAACGCGGCCGCGACCACGACCACGGGGCGGGCACTAACAGCAGCTACCGCGTCCCGCACAAAAATTTGCTAGTGGGTGCCTGACGGAGCTGCAGCGCTAATGCGGAGGCCCCTACCGTAGCACGATTCTCAGGTTCCAGTTCTTCCTCAAGCCCCCCTGGGTTTTATGCCAGGGATCGGTGGCATTGGAATGGATTGGCTCGCGCTCTTGGTTTGGGTTTGGCTTTGATTTTTGGCAGGACGGGAGGGAAGGGACGTACTGTCCATACAATATGTACGTATCACACATTGTCGCATCCATCCTTTCTTTTGCTTGCTCACTCTTCTCCCTCCCTACTCCCCTTTCTCTTTGTGATAATCCATCCTCCTTCTGCTTCTGCCCCAAGACAGTCACGTCCTAATTAATTTCCTGACTTTCAGATTGGCCCATTTCCTTTTCCTTCTTGGCTTGTCCTGTGCTGCGCTGCCTGTCTCGCTTGAGCGTCCTCCTCCACGTCACGTACCTTTTACTCTCCTCCTTGCGCCGCGACCTCTTTTCTCCCTCCCCACCAAACACGAGAAGACTACCCACCAGTCTCTCCCTCGCATCTTCATCCCCCGACCGGCTTTCCCGAGTCATTAGACCCTCCACCTTCTTCGACATCGCGTCTCCTTTTCTTCAAGAGATTCCTCGAGGTGCAACTTGAAACACCATCATTGCCTGACAACTTCGCTTCGCTTCGTGACCGAGACAAGAGACGTCACCTCTTCCGAGGAAACCACTGCCGACATTTGCGACACGTTTGGGTCTGTTTCGGCAATACTCGAGGAATACAATTCCTTTCTACTTCCCACATTGCCTTCATCAACCGGTCAACAGCCTTGAGACACGGACTAGCAGCATCAATTACACAATATCCTACCCATTACGCCTCCCGAGACGACACAGGCCATCCAGCACATTCCGCGATGAAGTGAACCAAGCTACTCCATCGCGATCTGGACCTTGGAGAAACGCGATCAACCTCGATATGCTACATAGACACGTATAATTGTGTGTCTGATCACCCATCCACCTCGAAACATCGATATCACATACAAAGACAACCCGTCTTGCTTGCCCGAGAAATCCAACGGCAGGCCTATTCTCGTACTCTTATACTCTTAATCACATAGTCAGCCCTTCGGCATTTCCTAATCATGGAACGACCTCCTTCGCGGTCTTCTTATGGGCGAACCGCCTCCCGATCTTCCACTAGTACCACCAACACGAGAGTCACTATGCATAGCACGAATAGCTCGACCTCTCACGCACCTCAGTCTCCTCAACTATCACACTCGCAACACTCACAGCACTCCCACCGATTCTACCATGCTGCTTGTCAACGACCTGCTAGCGCCACACCACGAACATCGGCTCGATTGACGCCGCGCCTAACGAGAGAATCTAGCAGCGAATCCACGCGCCAACCAGTTGTCTCATCTTTCCTCCAGGAGAGGCTTCAGAAGGAGCGTCAGGCCGAGATCGAAAAGTCATCGTCATGGTCACGAGCCAACACTGAAGCTAACTCTTCAGGCGAATTTGGCCAGGTCAGCCATGGCTCTCCTACTAAGCGTAGGGAGTCCGATGTGCACCGACCTCAGTCAGCCGCTGGAAGTGAGGCGTCTAAGAAGAAGGGGTTGGGGGTCAAGGACATGGAGACGGTAAGTTTTCCATTGCTTTCTGGATGAGCCTAGCTGACTAGTTTCGAGGTCATTTCTTCTCTTCACAAACAGAACTTTGATCTCAAGTTGGAGCTTTACCATCGTCGGGAACGACAGACGGCATTGGAAGATCAAGTCGAGATCCTGGAATCGGAAAAGAGAAGAGTCGACGAGATCAACGATAACCTTGTTCAAGAGATGGAGAAGCGTGACAAGGCCATTGAGGAAGCAGTTGCCATGATTGTGACGCTTGAGGCCAGGCTTGAGCAGTTTGCCCAAGAGCGAGCCATGGTTGAACAGATCGAGGCCGAAGGACAGTACATGGCGCCGGCGTACAACCCTTGCTACGAAGATCCCGTACCCAAGTCTAAGTCACCGGAACCCGTGAGACAAGGGGATGGTGCTAAGGCCATCACCCGGATGCCGAGCTTCTTGTCTGAGCGGAGCGAGAACACCGAGAACTTGCGAAACGTCTATCTTGGAGCTAGAGGCAGTGTTCTCAGCCTCCCACAAGTACCCGAAGGCGAGGGGAACTTTGAGAACGGTCCTGTGGGTAGCCCAAGTCTCAGCGTCTTGAGCGAGAGCTCCTTTGTGAGTGTGTACGGAAAGAAGGGACACGACATGAGCGTTCCCCAAGATGTGGAGGAGCCGCTGTCCCTTGATGGCGCTGATGGACTTTCGGCCAAGGTCGTTGCTAAGAGCATTCACCGGCCAAAGACATCTCTGGCCAAATCCCCTATGCCGCCAACTAACAGATCAGGTCGGTCGAACTCGCTCACCAACAACAAGCGTGGGCAGTTTGACTCTATCAACAACGTCATCATCGATCGGGGATCTCCCCTCCAGCAGATTGAGCGAGACTACTCTCAGAAGGGAGAAGGACGACCTCAGAGCCGGGACAAGGATGGCGCCAGTCTTTTCAATGGACGTGCTGCTATGTCGCCTAACCATCGACGTACCAAGGAGGAGAAGCGAGAGTCGCTTCGAAAGGTTTTGACTGATGCGCCTGGTGGTGTTCGGCTGCATGATCATGCTCTCCCACCAACGCCCGATACTATCTCGACCTCGACGCTGCGACGGTTCCAGAACTCCAATGAGACCTTGTCGAAGCATCCTACTATGAGACGAAGCCGTAGTGGTCTGTCCGATGCATCCGACGACGAAAAGGCGGATGTGCACTCCGGTGCTCGTCTTGAGCAACCTTCGCATGTTGTCAAGGCTTCAGCTAAGATCATTGAACTGAACAACAGTGCGTATCTGGAGAACCGCGGCAGATCGATCCAGCGTCCTCGTTCTGCTGATGAGACGACTGTATCTAACCGAAGAGGAAACGACTGGGACTCCGACTCTGATGACACGGACGTCGAGTCTCTCGAGTCGAGCCTTGATATTTGGATGCGCGAGAGCGCCAAACCGAATAGAAACAGAAACGGTGGACGCATCTCGCCCGATCTCTTTAGCTTCCCGTCAGGCGGAGCCAAGGGCGGCTGGGCGATGGATGCCATGTTTGGACCTGGCAACGGCTATTCTGGAGGCGTTAGCACCGGCGCTGACCCACAGAGAGTCATGGACTTGTTCGCTGTTCAGCAGGAATTGTTCTCATCGACGATTCCTCCACCGCCGCCTAACAGGCGGTCCAGCCTCAATGCCCAGACTGCAGCCAACTCCAAGGCTGCTTTTCTGTCGAAGCCATTGGTAAACGCCAAGGTCTCCAAGCCAAGTCGCCGAAGCCGTCACCAGAGGAGAAACAGCGATGATATCCAGATCAGAGCAGAGATGCAGACTCCGGTGCAGCCACTCCAGCCAGCGCCACCGGTCGGCGAACAGAAGAAGAACCATTACCCGCCAATCACGGGACAACAAGCTGTCCGCAACGGACTTACCAAGCTTTTCCGGCGATCGATTGGCGCAGGATCTTCCAACTCCACATCGGCACCGGCGCCGGCTGCGGCCCCAACTTCGGACGCGGCTCCTGTTGAGCAGACCAGCGTCGAACACCCCAACATTAATGGTGCGACGGTGGTTCCACCGTGGATGACTCGGACTGGAGTAGTGGATGATGACCGCGACAGCGCAACGCCTCCACCGATTATGCGGAACCCTCGCCACGGCCGACATGTCTCTGTTGAACTGAGCATGGCGGACGACTCTATCTTGAGTCAGGATTCGGCAGCACCGGGTACGCCGTTGACAGCGGCTCCGGGGCATGACAAGGGGACTCCCGAGTACATTGCGGACAGCCCCAGAGTGGCCTCGGCAGGGCCCAGGAGAAAGTGGTTGCCAGGATTTGGAAGGGCAGCGGGAAAGAACAAGAATTAGGAGATCTGGTGTCAGCACAGAGTCGCTTTTGCGTTGAGGATGATGTTTGCAGAGCGTCAAATTGTAAATTAACAAAATAACTTCGGATTGGTCAGGGGGGTTGCAGTCGGAATGCACCCAGGCGTTGGATTGTATCATACCCAAGGGGGGAAAACTCAATTTGCTTATGGGAGGGGACACAATGGGAGGCTAGGTCAGGGGAGACACTGGTTTAAGGTTGGGGACAGGTTTGAGGTTGGGACATATCGGACATCAATGAGGTCAATCTGACCTGGAAGCGAGCTAAGCATAAATTGGTAGCATCAATTCAACTGCTGCCAAGGCAGCGCGATTACTTGAATGGTCATGGCTTGCGGGAGAAACATGTCACAGCACAAGAGACAGGAGAAATGAGTCGAGGTGAAGTTTTATTGAGTTCCCTTTTGCGAGTTCCCATTCACATCGTTGACCAGACCAGTCCATCCATGCACCAGGCAACCCGTGCCATTGTCAACGAAAACCATGCGCGTCCCGTATGTTCGTGCCGATCGAAAACTGTGTCCGAGAAGAAGAGTCCCCATTCAAGAGGCCAAAAAGAGTGTCGAGGGGAGAGACCGTTTAGGCCCAGTCCCAGGTGGTGGTGGTGCGGCCGATGCTGAGAGCACCGATGCCCTGCTGGAAGGCAGTGGGCGAGAGATCGATGTCGTTGTAGGCGCAGCCCTCGCAGCGGTCAACGACCTTAACGGTGACCTCGCCGGCGGCGCCCTTGACCTTGATGCTCTTGCCGCAGGGCTTCTGGGCGTCGAAGAGGGCAGCAGACATGGCGACGACCAGGTCACCATCGCCGTGGGTCTTGCCACAGGCGCCAAGGCCGGGGTGGTAGTAGGTAGCTTGACCCTCAGCGCGAGGAACGACGGCCGGGGCGGCGCTGGCGAGAAGGGGGAGAGCGAGGAGAAGAGCGGAAGTGAACTTGGCGAACATGTTGACGGTTTGTTTGCGTTGATGGGGTATCTTGAAAGTTTGTCGTTTGAAGAAGAGAGTGAAAAGCTTTCCTGCTCGAGAGTTGTCGAGGTTGCTTTGTGAAGAAGAGAAGGCTTTGGTTGTGAAGGAAAGGAAGAAGCTTGAAGGCTAGCTTGCAAAGCTTGGTTGTTGGTTGAAGGAAAGTGAAGAGTTGCTGGTGTGTGATGATGAAGAAGAGAAGAAGAAGAGGAGGGCCTCGAGGAGGAGAAGCGGTCTTCTTATACCTGAGATGGACCGGAGTGACAGTGAATCATGGTCGTGGACCGGCGCCTGAGGCGAAACCGCCATGGCACTGACAGAGCGAGACCACACATCCACACACGAAGAGAGGGAAACAATAGCCTGCATGAATAAGTGGTGCTCTCTCTTGACTTGCCCCGTCTCCGCCTCGGTATACCGACCAACTGGCTAGCGTGCAGTCCTGCAGGGGGAACAACAGCGACTTGCAGAACTCGGGGGTGGGCCGGATCGGTACCGTCTGAGTCGAGATTGGTCCTGAGAATCGTGAGAGAGATGGGATGAGTCTACGGGATGGAGCGGTTTGATCCTACGGGTACGGGGAACAGGGGGTATGTTGAGGCTCACGGGAGGTCCTTGTTTCACATGGGGATTTTGTTTCAACCAGCTTTCATGGGACGACTATTGGAACTGTTTCGAACACTAGAAGAGAGAAAGAAGAAAAAAACGCAAGCGTTTGGGTGCGTGGCAAAGGTACGTCAGCAGTTTGACGGGATGTGGGTTTTTTTTTTCGTGTGACCTTTTGTTGTGGACTTGACAGCAAAGGGCGGGGGAGAGAAGAGAGAGCACAGCATGGAGGAGAGAGCGACTTCCGAGAGGTTCATCTCGGGATGGACCTTGTGTGCGTTGGATGGGCAGGGATGGGATGTGTTGTCGATCTAGGGCTGTGAAGGAGGGACGCAACGTTGCGAGTGTCTTTACATGAGGCATTGTTTCGAAAGAGGAAGTTGGATATTTCATTGAGATCCTTCAGTGTTCAATTTCATGCTCATGATTCGATCAGGCTTACGTTTGAGCAGATTCAGGTACCAGGCACGGGCGGGCAGTGGCTTTGAGAAAGGTGGTGAGCCATTTCTCTCATGATGACTGCAGGCGTCTTACTGGCGTCAGGGGAAGAAAAGGCAAAAGTGCAGGTTTTGACTGGATGAATACTACCTTGGCACGTGTACCTTTTACACCGCTGTCCAATGCGAGGACACATGGCGTGAGAAGTACATCTCGTCTGGGACTTTGGTTGAGTAAGAACATGCAGAGACCAAGAGTTTGAAGTATGAATCGTAAGCTCGAATCTAGACTTTTTCAACAGAAGCGGTCGCTCTTCTTCCTTCTCCGCTCGCAAAACCCGTAGCCCAGTCGGGTCATCGACCGATCCCCCCCCTCCCGTCTTTGTCACCCACCACCCAAACGTGTTCCAATAAGAGACAAGATTCCCCTCGCGCGGCTTTTTCGGAAAGAGCCTGCGTCGGTAGCGGCGTCGGTTCCTGGCATGACGGGACCAGGGGAGCAAATAGGCGCGCGCGAGAGTTGGTTGCGCGTACATCCAGGAAACATGAAACGCGGGCTGGTGGGCGGGCGGCTTACTGGCGGAGTGTGTCTTTCTTGTACGGCTGACCAAGAGAATTCACGTTTCGGATACTGTGTTGAGGGGAGCGTTGGTTGGTTCTTTGGGTTGGACGGGAGGGTGACTGTCGTGGTTTTTGTGTTACGTGGGCGTTCTTTGAGGGAGATGAGAGTCGGGATCTTGGAGAGGAGGGGAGAGCGGAGGGTGTTACTTCTTGACGTCTGTAACTTGAGTTGAGTTGATGCGCCATCGGAGAGATCAACTAGATAGATACCGTGTGAAGAAAAGATCATCTAGTTATCGCGACAAAGGAGTTGTTCTAGCTGACGATCTCCCGAACTGACTCTCCTACATATAGACAAGCTCATCCCCAAGCCATTCATCACTGGCGGAACACCGTCCTCGCACCGACTCACAAACCCCGTGCCGATTCCGAGATCAACATGGATCCATCACCCGTTGTGCGAGGCTTTCTCGGAATAGCAACAAGGGCCTCGAAATGACAACCCCCTTTTGTCTGCATTCTCGTGAACCCTTTTGAGTCTCGTAAAACGCCATGATCGCTCAATTTGGGACTCTTGCGCTGGGGTTTCGAGTCGTTGCTGGGAGGTTGGACGGGTATAAATTGCTGCTTTGGATCGTCTGCGTGTGAGAATGAGCGGGAAGTATTGTCAACCTCTCTTTGAGTGCGGGAGGTGATTCGCAACTGGTTGAAGGCTCAGATCTCAATCACCGACACCATGGCCTTTCTATCTCTCCTTCTAGTCCTTGCCTTTTACTCAGGTCTCGGCCTGGGGAGTCCCTTCTACGGTCCTCCAGACGCTCTCACGTCTTGCCTAGCTGCAGAATCGGTCCCCCACGCAGCAAAGAACTCGAGCCAGTGGATACAAGACACCAAACCATACAACCTTCGTCTAGCATACGTCCCCGAAGCGGTCGCGATCCCGACAACCATCAAGCACATCCAGGATGCAGTCAAGTGCGGTAGACAATATGGAGTAAGGGTCAGCGCCAAGAGCGGAGGGCACAGCTATGGATCATTCGGCTTTGGTGGTGAAGATGGCCATTTGGTCGTTGTCATGGACGCCATGGACAAGGTCACTCTAAACAAGGACATGAGTTGCACCATTCAGGCGGGTGCACGACTTGGCCACGTCGCCAACGAACTGTTCAACACACTTCGCAGAGCTCTATCCCACGGGACCTGCCCTGGGTAAGGGCGACACTTGTCCCTTTGTTACGCAACTGACAAAACGCAGTGTCGGCATCACCGGCCACGCCCTACACGGCGGTTACGGCATGTCGTCTCGAACCTACGGTCTCACACTCGACCGCCTCGTCGGAGCGACAGTGGTGATGGCCGACGGATCGATAAAATACAGCTCGGAGTGGGATACGCCCAGCTTTCACTGGGCACTCAAGGGAGCCGGGTCTTCGTTTGGCATTGTCGCTGAACTCGACTTTATGACATTTGCTGCACCTGAAGTGCTCACGTCTTTTAACATCGACCTTGACTGGAGTGAAGAGGAAGCGGTTGAGGGGATACTGGCTTTTCAGGAGTTTGGAGTCAACGCCCCGAGGGAGTTGAACATGCAGATCTTTATGGGGCCGAGAGGTCAGGCGATACAGGGCCTTTATCATGGCAGCTTGGAGGGCTTGAATGCGGCTTTGCGACCGCTTTTAGGAGAGGTTAACGCGCAGGTGTCAAAGACGAACACTATGAATTGGATTGAGAGCGTGGAACATTTCGCTGATGGTCAGCCACTTGTGCAGAGGCGTCCGTATGACAGGGTGAGACTTGAACCAACACTTTGCGATCGAGGCTGACAGTGTGATAGCACAGCACGTTCTACACGACCAGTCTTTTGACACATGCTCTCACAAGACACCAAGTCGAGTCTCTCGTTAACGCTCTTTTCACGAACGCCAAAGACCCCTCGGCGCGAAAATCGTGGTACCTCCTCCTCGACCTCTTTGGCGGCCCCAACTCGGCCATCTCGGAACAGTCCCCCTCCGACACAGCATTCCCTCACCGCGACAAGCTTCTCCTCTACCAATTCTCCGACGGCGGCTCCAACGGGTCATACCCGCCCGAAGGGTTCGATCTCCTCCGAAGGTTCAGGGAGAGCGTCACGTCAAGCATGGCGGACGGGAAGTGGGGCATGTACGCGAATTATCTGGATACGCAGTTGGATGGTGACACAGCGACGAGGTTGTATTATGGGGGCAATTTGGAGAGGTTGAGGGCGTTGAAGAGGGAGTTTGATCCTGATGATGTGTTTTGGAATCCGCAGGGTATCAGGCCGGCTTAGGGCTGAGCGTGGGGATGCGGTGGGATGGGGTCTCTTTCGGTGTCTATAGTTTGCGATTACTGTGATATGTTTATAATAGAAACTCATTATTTGACTGACTTGGATTGGTTCCTAGACACTTGCCACGCCTATCTATTATTGAGCAGCCAAGTTCTCCGTCCCGATGTAGCTGATGCCATACTCAGGTCTCCCGCCCTGGCAGCGCGCCTTCGGAACTTGACCCATTATTCAGCTCAATGGTTTAGCATGCGCCACAAACGAAACCAACAGGTCCCGTGATGTCTATGCCATTGCGAATACTGGCTGGACTTTTGCAATTGTCCGTTGCTGGAGATTACGGAGATTGGCGGCATCGCGGCTGCGCTTCCGTTTTAGGAAGTAGATCTCTGGTTGGTTGAGATACCCTGCCGCGTCAACCAAACAATGAGTCTGGTTTGGTGATGAGTGCTAACATCGATGAAAAAGCTTCAATTTATCGGGGTTAGGTAAAGTCCGTGGAAATGTTTAGCTGAGAGTCTAAGATATGTAGAAGTGAGAGAGGGGGTCTGAGGGTATATAACCGCAAGAGTCTGCGATCGAGTTGGGGGAATATGTTGAGTAAGAAGTGACCATTATCACATCTATTCCCGCCCAATACTTTTCCAGAACAACTCAAAGTATCCATATCAAAATGACCTTTTGGAACTTTGTCCGCGCGCAGTGGACGTACCTCCCCCTCGTCCCCACCGAGGCCACCGTCACCGGCGGAACCTACATCGTGACAGGCGCAAACACCGGCCTCGGCTTCGAGTGTGCCAAGACATTGGCCAAGCTTGGAGCAAAGACAATTGTCCTTGGTGTTCGATCGATCGAAAAAGGCGACGTAGCAGCTGCAGCTATTGCCAAAGAAACTGGTCGAGAAGGTGTTTGTCAGGTTTGGCATCTTGATCTCGCCTCTTTGGACTCTGTGGAGGAGTTTGCAAAGAAGCTTCAGACTTTGGATAGGATCGATGCATTGATTCAGAATGCATCTGTTGCGCTTGCTGATTTCACGCTCTCCCAAGGAGTCGAGACAACCATCACTGTCAATGTCCTTAGCACAATGTTGCTTGCCATCAGGGCCATGCCAAAACTTCAAGAATCTGCAAGGACGTTTTCGATTAACCCACACTTGGTTATCGTCTCGAGTGTGACTGGCTTTCAGTGTGAGGGGGTTTTGGAAAAGCACAGTGGTGATCTGTTTGAGGCCTTGAGTACCAAAGAAGCTGACATGGTTGGTCGGTAAGGGCTACAAAATCCAACTTGGGAGGTAACTTGGCTGATCATAAACAGCTACCCCCTGAGCAAATTGCTGCAAATATACGCCACACGCCATCTAGCATCACTCCTCCCACTATCTGAGACGGGGGTCATCATTAACATCCTGAACCCGGGCCTCTGCAAGACAGAACTCAACCGCAACGCACGTGGGTTTATGAAGTATCAGATTCTCATATTGAGGCTGTTCCTTGGGCGGACCCCTGAACAGGGTAGCCGAACTCTTTTGCACGCCGCAGTGGCGGGGACGGAGAGCCACGGGAAATATGTATCCGACTGTGAGATTAAAGAGTGAGTGATCCCTCGGTTAGATGAGAGTAGAATGCTAACTTTGTGATAGATATCTGGCCCCTGGATGGGTGTCTGGCGAAAGTGGGTTGCACATGCAGCGAAGGGTTTGGACGGATTTGCTCAAGAACTTGAATGTGAGGGGGCATCATGTAGAGTCTCTCTAGGGTGGGAAAGTGTGCTGTTGGTTTTTTCTCCGGCAAGGGTCCTCTTTACTACGTCGTAATCTATTCATTAGTTGAAAGTTTCAGTCAAGGCCAACTCCGACTACAACACCATCACACGGGCTTCAGGGGTTATGAAGATAATCTTTGAATTCTGTATCCCATACTGGACAGGCTAGAGACGTTGAGAACCCTTTACTTTTGTTACATCCTCGAGTCAACGCGGCCAGGCACTTGTGCGAGCGTCCCTTTCCCAATGGGCTGAAGCATGTCAAGGTTGAACATGGTAAACAGTGAGCCCCTATGCTTAATGTCCCCCTTGAAAACTAACAAACACATTTCCTCCTGGCTGGGTAACTCTAAGGGGCCTCTTGATTATTATTCATACCTCCTGGTCGAGCATGTTCGGACGAAGTGACGCACGAGATCAGCAACTATTTCCCCCAAGTTATGGAGAGTCATCTCCCGGGCCGCGGACCTACCGCCAGCCAGGAAACCGGGCTTCGATCTCCTAGATGTCGATCAACTCTAGTTCATGCCAAGCGCCCCCACGAGAGGACCACGTGGGGCTGCCGTTGTTGACTCAAAGACAAGCCACGATCCAGGAAGAAAAGCAATATAGATATGAGGCGTGATCTAATGGGAATGGAAGAAGAATGAAAGGCTGGGCTGGTAAACGTTGGGAGGATGGTTGAGTAGCATTGTGCCCAACGTTCTAGAGTACCATCGTGGTGTTGCATCTTGACCTGCAATCACAAAGGGGGATCAGCAGTGCTCTTCTATACCCGCTCGACCGACTTGTTTCGGCTTTGGAAAATAAAAGAACGGCTGTTTGTTAGTCGCGATGATCAAAGAATAGGGTGACTGCCGAGCAAACAAGCGGAAAAGATCGACAGGGCAGCTAGTGCGTTGAACAAGGGTATCTCGAGGCGGTCTCTTCCCCAGCCACTGTTGCATAACATGGGTTCATTTCACTGCCAAGGGGTAATGACGTCTTGGGGACTGGGGATGGTTGCACTCAATGGGGATTGACAGGAGGTTGTGTTGCAACGTTGAAGCTTTTCGAAGGAAGGGGGATATGATGATGTGCAGTCAGCGGAAAGTTCCGTTGCTGTCTGACAGAAACCGACGAGTCCGAGTTGGGAACCATTGAAGAAACATAGACGGCATCACAGATAATACCTCGGAAACTTGAATACTGGGAGAAACTCTTGCTCGAAATTCACAATCAGTAAACCATTTACCCAACCGGATTCCTCAAGACCCCATTTCTTGTCGATCGAAGCGAGTCGGGGGCAACACTAGTGAAGCCCGGAACTCTGCGCTAGAGTCGTTGGTGAGAGAGCGATCGGCAAAACCACCAAAGCGGAGCATCTCGAACTGACAATTTGAGGTCACTGCTACCCTTTCGCCATGGCCCAGTGATACTACTCTGAAAAGTGTATATAAACATCTCTTGATTCCGCCATTTACATCACTCTCTCATCATCCTCATCCAGCTTTCAACTCTTACAGCTTCGGCCCAATCACACTCTTTTACCACCCACACTCTTTTTTAAACAACCACACTCTTTTAACAACTCTTTTAATCTTTCAAAATGAAGGCTACTTTCTTCTCCGTCTTTGCTCTGGCCATCTCGGCCATTGCTAGCCCCGTTCCTCAGGTCAACGGCGCTGTTGGACAGGTCAACGGTGTTGTCAAGTCTACTACCGACGTTGTCACCAAGAAGGTTGGCGTCAAGCAGATTGTCGATGAGGCTACTTCTGCCAAGCGTGCCATTGCCGACCCTCAGATCTTGATCACTACTCTCAAGACTACTGTCCACAAGGTCAACGGCCAGACCACCGGCATCAGTATGTGACATGCACCCACCGCATGAATAGTATTAGACTAACACATAATAGACGAGATCGTTGAGAAGGTCAAGGCTGGTGCCCTCACCAAGGATGCCGCTGCCACCCAGGCCGTCCCTATTTTCGAGGCCGTCCACTTCGAGCTCACCGAGGTCGTCACCAAGCTCACCGGTGCCGCTGGCCTCAACGTCCCCGACGTCGATGTCGACACTGTCCTCAGCCTCGTCGTCGTCCTCGTCTCCGACGTTCTCACCACCGTCAAGACTCTCATCACTGAAATCGGTCTCCGACCCCAGCTCATCTCCATCCTTCACTCCGTCTTCACCATCCTCGCCAAGGTTCTTACTCTTGTCATCGGCATCGTTGGCGCCATCGTCCCTGGCCTCCTTGCTGCCCTTACTCCTCTCCTCGCTGGCCTCAGCAACGCTGTCCTTGCCCCCGTCCTCACCCCCATCACCGCTTTCCTTGCCGGCATTGCTGCCGCCTAAAAAGCTCATGTCATGAGAGCATCTTGCATGGGAGGGTGTCTGAGTTCCTGTACATTTTGGCCCATGGGCTGTTTCTGAGGAAATATTCTCTATTATTTGTCAATACAATGATATGAAACTTTGACCCAACACTTGCACCATTCCATGCCATGATTGACCGCTAGATATAGTCATCCTTCGACCAGTAAGCTTCAATGATTCGTGAGGTAGTCCCTCAGACTTTGTGCCTAATAGTCTAGCGAAGGTAATCCTTCTCAACTGAACGCATGTGGTCATCTCCCTGGAGTGCAAAGATCTCAGATACCGGAGTTATCTCCTCTTCCACTCGACCAATACCTCCGTCTTCAAGGATGTGTTTAAACGTGCGTCTCATTGACGCCACGGCTGCTCTAACAGCATGATTACCACAGATGATCAGTCCAACCTTGTCAAGTGCTGCCACCTCGGCGAATGATAGTTGCGGGTAGCTAGTTGGCACTATTACCAGGGGCACAGTCCCCGTCCAAGCTTTGCAAAACGACAGGATCTCATCTGGTGTTTTTTGCTTGCTGTGAACTAGGACCGTATCTGCCCCAGCTTCAGCGTAGGCCATAGCACGCTTTATGGCTTTTTCCTCTCCCAATCCAGCGATCAATGCCTCTGTCCGGGCAATGACAAGCACCGGGCTGACTTTTGCCGCAGCGATCTTACCCTGGAACTCTGGGATAGAAACCAGGGCGTGTCGGCCTCCAGCCCGTAGGCTGCTGTCTTTGGGAAATGCCTTGTCTTCGATGACGACGGCCGTTGCGCCCGCTGCAGCAAAGCGAGGAACGGCGTAGGCCACGTTGACCGCGTTGCCAAAGCCTGTATCAAGGTCGACAATGAGAGGGAGGTTCTGAACCTCGCCCATTGCGCGCGTCATCTCAAGGATGGTGCTCATGGGTAAGATGCTGGCGTCGGGCACAGCGTATGAAGCTGACAGTTCAAATCCACTGACCCAGACTGCCCCGAAGCCAGCTTCTTCTACCAATTTGGCGCCGAGCGGACTATGAGCGGCCATGGCAATTGCTGGCTTGGCTGTGTTTAGTCTCTCGCGGAGAATGTCGACTTTGGATTGGGTTGCTGACATGGCGATGTTGATCGAGGAAGATTGTGGCTGGTGTTGGTAGAGGTGCTGTGAGTGTACGGACATGAGTATTTATGAAAGGCGAAATGAAGGTGAATTATCGAATCAAAGAGTTGCTCAGATACCGGGCATGGATGAATCAGCTGACGTGCCTTGAATGCAGCTCGGATTATCAAGTCCGAGCAAAGCCAAGAAGGATCGCCGAGATCGGGGAGAGACGAGTGATTCACACCAAGACTTGAGATGTTTCATAATATATCTGATCATCATACGTTCTGTCTCTGTATTATCAATACTGTTCTGTCCTGCCCTCTGTACTATACCACAACTGCCGTGCATACTTGTCCAGACGTTGCGGGAGCCACAATGTGTTGTGCAAATTCTCGACGTAGTCTTCAACCGAGCGAATTTCTGGTCTATGGGTCTCTAGTGTGTCGAGGTGTATTCTGAAGAAATATTCCCTGTAGGCAGCCTGATGACTTGAAGAAAGCACAAGCAGAAACGCAAGCCATAGATCCAGTCCGGCTGCCCTCATGGTGGGCCAAACTTTCGGATCGGACACCAGATCTTGGATATCTGATAAAGGCATGGGAATGTTATCCAGGAGCTGGCCGTTGTTGCTGATGAAGAAGATGAGCACTGCTGTAAACAACGCCACTAGATGATCCGCATTTGATGCCCCATAGGATGCTTCGTACTGCCATCGTGGGAACATTTCAATGGCTAAACCGTATAAACCCTGGACACCTAGCAAGTCCCACTTGTAACTGTCAGGCTGACGAAGCCAGGCGGATGTATCCTTCAAGAGGCAGTCGACAGTTACCAAGAACTCGCGGAGCCCGTGATGAATACCGGCCTTGCACCAGCTGGAGGCTTTGACAGTCAATTCGGTAAAAAAGAATGAAGACTCTGGGTAGCTGTAGATCTGTTTCATCAACCCTCTGGGTAGTGCCATTTTCGTCTGTAGTCCGATGTTCCCTGACGTGGGACCACTGTACGGCCCAAGAATTAGCTATGCTATGAGGGTTTGACAAAAGAGAAATGAACTTGCTCTGCGAAATTTGGCTCGACCCTCTGACGCCGATCGTCGAAAGAGACCTGAGAATCACCCCGCAGAGAAACCATTTGCCTAAGGCCATCAATATGAGCCTTGAGTTGGGTATAATCCGGCTGCAGTGCTTTGTTCCCAGAGTGTGAGAGAGAAGAAAGGAACAGGGTTTCCTCAAAGCAAATGAGATTGTATACGGCCGTGAGATTCTCATTGCATGTTGCTTCATCAGAGTACTCCAGACTTCGCCGCATCGCCATTATGGCGAGAAGTCTTTGGCGTTCAGCAAATCTGACGTAGTAGGGTACATCTGGACGTGCCATGGATAGTCGAAGCGCCGTGAATGCCAAGATGGCATGCGTAGACGCGGCATGATTGAAAGAAGGCCTGATCCAGTCGTTCTTGAGTTGCTCATGCGCAATTTTGGACATGTTGGCTGCGGATACAGGGCAAAGAATCGAGTCAACTGCGATACAAGACTCAGCATTATGCTAGGCGCGGCTGCACCTGGGTGTTGGGGCTGGGGGGAGGGGGGTATGTCACGAACAGTATGTCAACAAGGTATGGATGTCTTTATCGCTGGCACTGGGGATAGAGACCCCTGGCTGCTTCGGGGATGTACTGTGTAGAGAGCTTGCAGCCCAGAAGTCCAGCAACACCTCCGATGCTTGTCTTTCCCCTGTCTTGAGGCTCCGAGGCTGGCCATCTTGGTCTGTCTGTGAGCGGAGCACTTGGCCTTTAAGCGGAACCACCGCTGTGCTTCTCGATGCCCTCTTGGCCTTTCTCTTGTCTCGGGGCTTTGCACTTTTGGTGGACCAGGAAGACCCAGCCCGTACATTGCCAGTTACAAAAGACCGGCCTTGCCGGGAGATGGCGGAGGTGGATGGATTGCTGACGCTGACAAAGTGAAAAGATCGAGGCTCGGAAGCCATCGTGGAGAGATAATTTCCCAGATGGGGAAATGCTAATGGTTCATGCAAAGGGATGTGTTTAGGCAGGCAAGTGAGATTGAGGAGAGATCAGATGAAGCCGACAGGAGGCATGGGAAACCCCGGTCGGACGGTTGATAACTCCCCGACCTTCAATAAGCTCTGGGGGTTTGGATCACTCGCTTGCCAAGGTCATGGCTTCTCTGTGGTTGGCTTGAAACCCTCCGAGCCACCACATCGGAGGCTTTCGAGTCCAGGGATCCATCAAGCCGTGGTACAATTTGTAAGCTGGAACTAAATACTAAGCCGTACTAGGAGAATGCTAATTGCGTCGAATTGTAGATGCACTATTCCCTACTGGGAAAATGCTAATGTGATTGCTTCTATGGGAGAGTATCAGACGGGGAGGGGATCGTGTGTCGCGGTGATGATGTGAAGGTGCACTGAAGAAAAATGGAGGCGTTAAGAATTCACTAATTCCATTACTTACTCCTCCAATATCTACTTAAGAGCCTCTTTTATCGTTGGTCTTTCTTCTGCAAGTTCCACCTAACCCATCTCTCACATTGCGTTTGCTGGGAGTTCCGGTTTACATGCAGAGCAGTGCGACATTAATGTTAGCCTACGTTCACTGGTAAGTGAACCATTGATGCAGAAAAGGAGCTACTGAATACTAATACCTCTTGAGATTGACAACATGGCATCTGTCATCGGCCGGCTTGTGGGAGCCTTCTACCCAACTGTGGTAGCTAAAAGTGACGATGCTATCAAACTTGGCATTCTTGGTGCTGCAAACGTTGCGTAAGGACACACCGACTTGGATCAAACCTGAGATCGAAAGCTAACAGAAACCAGCCACATGTCCCTCTTGACTCCCGCCAAGTCGCACCCCGAGATTGTTATCCAGGCTGTAGCTGCCCGTGACCGCAAGAGGGCTGAAGAGTACGCCAAAGCTAACGGTATCCCAGAGGTCAAAGATTCATATCAAGGTGTGTTTTGAAGCGATCCCTGCCCATGGCATAGTCTTATACTTTGACTAGAGATGCTTGACGACAAGAACATTGACGCCATCTACATTCCTCTCCCCACTTCGTTCCACTACGGGTGGGCTGTTCGCTGCATCAAGGCCGGCAAGCACGTACTGGTTGAGAAGCCATGCGTATCTAACGCCCACGAAGCCGAGAAACTCTTCAACCTACCCGAGCTCTCTCAGCCCAATGCTCCTGTCATCCTCGAAGCCTTTCACACCCTGTTCTACCCCTCATGGCAATACTTCCTATCATTTGTCAACTCCGAAGAGATTGAGCACATTCACTCTCAGTCGATGCTTCCGTGGTACTTTACAAACAAGGATGGCATCATCTTTGACTACAACCTCGCTGGTGGTGCGATGATCTGCATGGGCACTTACAACTTTGCTGCCATTCGTCAACTTTTTAGAGCCGAGCCAGTTGAGTGCCTGAGCTGTGACACGCAGACATTCCCAGGAGAAGGACGCGATAAGTGCGACATTGCGTTCAGAGCAAGGTTTCGCTTCCCTAAAGGGGCCATCGCCGAGACCGAGAGTACGGTTCGTGGAAGCAGCATTTGGACCCCTTCAAGTGTGACTGTCACGAACAAGGAAGTCATTGTCTCTGACAAGTCGCTCCCAAACGGACAGGAAAAGGTTCTTAAGCGAGAGTTGACACTCTATGGGTTCCTCTACGGCATCGTCTGGCACCGCATAGACATCGAAGACAGATACACCATCCGCTCCAACGGCAAGGTGATCAAGACATGGGAAGAGAAGAAGTCTCATAAGGCGTATACCTTCAAAGAGGCGGGCGGCAAGTTTGCCGACTTTCCGGGCGAGGACACTTGGATCTCGTACCGACACATGCTTGAGCAGTTTGTCAACAAAGTCAAGGGCCGTGAGACACAGACTTGGGTGTCTGGAGAGGATTCGATTGGGCACATGAGGATGATTGACATGGCTTACGAGAAGAGCGGACTTGGCATCCGGCCTACTCGGAAGTACGAGTAGACGATTTGTAACAATTTGGGTATATAACTTTCACTTCTGCTATTGTAATTGATTTCCTTTTCTGTCCTGTCTGTAGTTCACATGGGCATTGTTAATCCCTGGTGACTGGTATTGCGAGATGTCCATTTCACGAGTCTGTAAACACACCATTGGTAGTCTACCCCTATCTTCTCATAGCCGCCCTTGCTTGATGTTGATACTTGTTAGACTCTTAGATGATAAGTTTAAGGCGGTGTTAATATGTAGCAGGAGTAACGCTCAGGCGACCACCATCTGCGATAACACAGTTGCCGCTACAGTAGGCTCCCGCCCGCGAGGCCAAATATAACAACGGACCCATAATGTCTTCTGGTCTCCCGGCTCTCTCAGCCGGGATCTGATCCAAAGGAAAGGCTCCTTCGGCAGTGGGATCATCACCCTTGATCAAGCTCTCTGTAAGATCTGTCGGAAACACTGTAACTGTCAGACATGGCTCTTGAGATGTGAAAGAATACTCACAGCCTGGGCAGAGAATGTTGGCTCGAATTCGGTACGGCACTAGGTAAGTGACTAGAATCTTCATCATCAGAGTTGTGGCACCCTTGCTGGTGCCGTACGCAAAACCTGCTGTAATCTTTCTGTTGAAGCTTCCGATGCTGCTGGTTGCGATGACTTGACTCCTGCCACCCTGGTAATTGGACTTCTTGTTGCCTTCATCTAGGAGCCCGAGAAAAGCAATGGTTGTGTAAAACACGGCGGTGCAGTTGACATGGTAGGTATTTGTGAAATCCTCCATTGGGATGTCGAAGAGAGTCTCTTGGAGCTGAGCAATGCTGGCCCCTGGAGGCACGTTGCCAGAAGGACCAGAGATGCCAGAGTTGGCGACAAGCAGGTTGATATATCCAACGTCTTTCTCGATGAATGCCACAGCGGCTTTGAGGTTGTCTCGGTTCGTCACGTCGCACTGGACTGGAATGACATTGTCAAGGCCCTGAAACGTATTAGCAGGTTTGCACTTTTCGGCTAACATGGAGTAGACTTACAATGTCTTTCACTGAGCTTTCCAATACTTCCTTTCTCCTCCCGATGATGTAGACCTTCTTTGCACCGTTTTCAGCCAGGGCACGAGTCATGAAGAGTCCGAGTCCTGGGGAAGTTCAGTCTTGGCACATTCGAAAAAAATCGAGACTGTAATGACCACATTGTAGGAATGACTGAGTCAAGATATTGAGAGGGAATTTGACGCACCACTGCCTCCACCTGTCACCACGGCCACAATGCCGCTGACATCAAAGAGGTTGGTTGACGAAGTGGATTTACTCATTGCTCAAGGTAGAGCGGCTTGGGAAAAGAAAGAGGCCAGTGTTCGAGATCAACACAAGTGACGATAAAGGCAAGGACAGCTGGTATTCTTCATAATAGTATGTCTATATATCTGCATAGTGGGATCGCGGTAAACTACCTCATCAGATGGTTCCGTGGTGGAGGAGTGGGGCATGATTGTCCGGATGGTGGATTAGGAAGGCCAAGACTGGACATGCTAATCTCGGGATGAATCAAAATATCGGAGTAATTGTCCGGTTTAAATACGAGTTACCCGATGAGGGAGTGGTGACGGGTCATGGTATTGACTATGTTGTGACTGGAAGCGTCGCCTTTGGTGTAGCAGAGTATCTCGCATGTGTCGTCTTGTTTGTGGCTGAATTGCCCAGAACATGCCGAGAACAGTAAGACGTGTTGTCTTATTGCCCCCTCTGCCGGGGTAGGGGATATTTCAAGTTGTAGAGCTTGGCTGTGACCCAGAAACTTGATCAAACCTACTGCCTGTGCCCAATAGCCCTGTTCAGTTCGTACACATCCCAGTAGAATGGCTGGATGGAAGTAATGACCCCAGCCTCCAGATCAACCTTGATAACCTGGCACAGTGGGAAATACAGATCTTCACCCGTCTTCCTAACCCTCAAGTGCAGGTTTCCAAGCGAAACAATGCGTTCTGACCCCTCCCTTTCAAAGATCTCGGGATTCTGCACGTCGACGATGTCAAAGTGGTCGGCCATGCTCTTGGCCCAATCCAGGAAGCCCTGGGGTCCTTTGAAGGTTCCTGCGTAGGGAAGTCCGGATGATTGCTCGAGGTTGACGTCTGGTGATAGTGTGGCAGCCATGCCGGCAAAGTCTCGCTTTTCGGGCGGGGCAGACATGTAGATGCGTTCTGCTGCGTAGAAGGATTCGAGGATTGAGCGTGCCGTGTGTTGAGTAGACATTTTGGGTTATGCTTTGCTTATTCGTCGATTTGATGAGATGAGAAGGCTGACAACGATGGGAGTTTGGATTGTAATTGAGGACTTTAAGTAGGCAGCCTGACAAGTGTTTATAACGTTGAATACGGCTTGGCCCACATACAAAGAATTTGTCATCATCATTCCATCTCCATTTCAAATCTTCATCTGAATAGGTATCTCCAAGGGGTTATCGGGGCTACATTTCTGTGCTCCGGCGGAGTTTCCGTCACGAGTTCCTAATGCGGCAATTTCACACCGGAGTTCTCGGAGTTGACCTACAAGGCTGCAACGACATTTATCTTTTATTATTAGTCATGAGGGTAGGAATTAAGAAACGAAAAAAAAAAGAATAGACTATATCTGAGAAACCATTGCTTTTATAGTCTTTAGTATCGCTGTTTGAACAGCGACAAATGGGAAGAAACCCCCCGTTGAAGTATATCAACGGACCTACTTGTCTTATTAATACTTTAAGCCTCGAAAGTTAAGATGTCGCAGTGCGCCAGTAGATTCTTGAGAGCCCCCCTCAGATACAGCCAACATGAATGGTAGAGAAGGATGTAGGACTAAATACAAGGCAGACAGTGCAACCAGGCGAGGCGTTCTTCGACGCTGTTCATTGGCTCACTGTTGTGCAGTCATCCAACATAGCCTCTTCCAAGGCAGACAATCTGCAGGAGCTGAAAATCCCGTCAAAAGCGCTCAGCTCTGACTCCCCCCCTCTCATCTCCATTCGTGAAATATCTCATGCTCTAGACAGAACTGATCTGGAAGACATGGCTCAAGACACACGCGACAGACCTAAGAATCCTCATCTTTGCGAAAACTGCCAGATATGGGACAGTGTTGACTCTTACGCCCAATGGTGGCCTTATCCCGAAGGCTTTAAATTTCTCCAGAATGCACCGGAAAGCGTCCAGTGCATGATTTGCAAAGCGGCCACTGCAGCAATCGCCGCTCGCGTCTCGCAGATGAATATTCATCGATCCTCGCAGGTTCTCTTTCGCAACAATGGGCCGTACTTTTTGGATCACGATACAGGGGACCCATCGGGCGCCATCTCGCATCGCATCGACACATCGGATCCATCTGAGAGCATCGTTCGCCTTCTGATGGGCTTGGTAGTCAAGATAGAACCAACGGCCTCAACAGTGCCCACCACAGCTCAAGGTGAGCAGACAGAGTTCGAAATGACGCCTCAGTTTTGTCTGCGGTATGGACACAACGGTCCACATTCCTATCTGAAGAGCGTAAAGCCATGGGAAGTTCCCTTGTTTGATATTTCGCTGTTAAAACAGTGGCTTCAAGGCTGCGCAAAGATTCATGGGGTAGAGTGCAGAAGGAACACTCAAACCCAGCTTGGTGAGTAGCTTCTTCTTGGCGTGAAAACCGAAGTCTGTTGAGCCATTGGCTGACATTATGATAGATGAACTGCCTCGAGAGTTCAGAGTCATCAACTTGAACACAATGAATGTGGAAGTAGCGACATCTGCATTGACCTATGTAGCACTGAGCTATCAGTGGCCGCCGGAAAAGGACTCTGAACGTGTGCAGCTTGAGAAGGGCAATCTTGAAACTCTGGAAAAACTAGGTGGTCTCGCTAAGATTGCTTTGCCTCCCATTATCACGGACACGATGCTGCTCTGCAAGCAACTGGGCGAGGAATATCTCTGGATCGACCGGTTCTGCATCATCCAGGACGACCCAGATTCGAAGCACGGCCAGATACGCGGCATGGACAGGATCTATCGATGTGCAAACTTTACCATCATGGCAGCTCTTAGCGGACAGGAAGCATGGGGACTTCCGGGCCTCGTCGGTCGACCAAGAGTTTCATCGGTCTACAAGCCAGCTCGTGAACTCGAAGGGGAGTTGAGGGAGATTAAGCCAAGAGGGCTATCTGCTGCTGAAACTTCCACCTGGAACACCAGAGGATGGACTTTTCAAGAAAGAGTCTTGTCCACCCGCCGTCTCTATATCACTGAGCATCAAGCCCTATTCGAGTGTTGCTTGGGATGTGCAAGCGAGGACCTTGCACATTACCCACCCCACCGAAGAGCCAACATGGGCATGTCAGTAAGCAAGGACGAGGCCCCGGAGAATGAGTTCAGGGAACTTCCTGGGTTCTACAGGTGGCCTGAGTACGGCAGAGGCGTCAACTATCACATCACCGACAACACATCTGTGCAAGACTACTTTGATTGGGTGGCAAACTACACTTCGCGACAACTCTCTTTCGGCTCCGATGTCTTGAATGCCTTTTCCGGCATTGGGAACATTCTTGGTCAAGTGCTAGGATCTCGCCTCATCTTCTGTCTCCCGGAGAAGTTCTTCGTGCAGGCTCTGATGTGGACTGCCGCTGACAACATCGAGATTAGGACTGGCATGCCTGCGAATCTT
Organism: Fusarium vanettenii 77-13-4; assembly: GCF_000151355.1. NCBI lineage: Eukaryota > Fungi > Ascomycota > Sordariomycetes > Hypocreales > Nectriaceae > Fusarium > Fusarium vanettenii. The sequence continues at coordinate 712,701 of NW_003315873.1, read as the reverse complement.
CCAAGCTGGAGCTGGGCAGCCTCCCCGAGTAAGGTGGACTACGAGTGGATCACAGAAGATAAGGAAGATTGCCTTCGTGTCATCAGCCTTGTTTACTTTTACCTTCAAGATGCCAAGGAAGGTCTTCGGAGAGTCGGGGCACAGGAGTGGTGGGTGGAGGCAGAAGTGGCTATCGAGGACTTCAGAAACAGAGACGATGTACCGCCTGTCGAGAATATCAGCAAAAAGTACCTCCCAGGCCATCAGAGAACAAGCTCGACGTGGCGAGAGTGCCCTCACAATCCGTGGCAGACACTACTTCACACCACATTGGACCCAGAGGCTTGCAAAGTCGCTTCTGGGCTCCCTGGCTGTTTGGTGTTCAACACCACCGTGGTTAAAGTGATGCTGGGTCGACAGTCTTACACTAATTCCCGAGGGGAATTAATAGAACAGATGTTGATTTTGGATTCCAATGGGGGGCGGATAGGCATGATCAAGGGAGCGTTGCCTCAGAGTCAAAAGCTCACAGAGGAAAAGCAAGAGGTCATTGTCATCTGTGGCGCTTTGGCGGGCTCGTCCGCTCGCAAGATGTCGGCCCAGTACTTCCGCGATTTTGATCAGTGGCAGTTGCATGTCATGATGGTTAAGAGAAGTGGACCAAGTTCGTGTGTTGTTCGCCGGTTGGGAGTTGGCTATGTGGGTGCGCACAAGTGGAAGGGTTGTGCTCCGACGTGGGAGACGATTGTGCTTTGCTGAGGAGCTACGCTGCGTTTTTCGCGATGAATAAATGCGTGTGCGAATATGGTGGGCGGATCATGAGCTGTGGAATGATGAACTAGTCAGCTTTTTCCGGTGGGCATCTCAGAGCGATACTGTCTGGAACCTGTTGATTTAAAGCGATTGTAAGTAGTTGATCCGGTTACACTTATGAAGGCTTCTTGAGAAACCCGCTGCCAAAGCCATGGGTTACAGTTGGAATTCCATCTACATCAGTGCCATCGACCTGAAACTCCGAGCCCATCAACTGGTTCGCCACTTTTGCTCCCACGTAGGAAAGAAGGGACTCTCATCCAAAGTCTTCGGCTCCCAGTCACAAGGGATCAACCCATTCTCGATCTGAAGACGCTCATACATCTCCAGCGTGGGTTTAGCAACATGCTCCACATGCCGCGTCGCCTTATGTTCCATCAGATTCTCTTTGCCGTCGTTCAAGATCTTGAGCATCAGGGACGGTATAAACGGTTCATCTTCGAATTCTGTGATTGGCGTGAATAGAACTTTGAAATTAAAGACGACGGCGCCGGAAAGGGGAAGGCGACGTAGTGTTTGCCAGTCGGTTCGCAAAAATATGTCATCGGGCTTTAGTGACGGATTGGGTGCGCCGCGGTACTTGAGGCTGGCCTTGCTTGGATCGCCTGGTACATAGAGTGGTTGGCCTTGGGAGAGACCCCATGAACCTCTTTGTATGGGACTGGAGGTTGGCATCTTGCTGAAGAAACTGAGTGACTTTGTCAATACCAATCGTCAAGCCGAGACGTCAGGATACTCACCGATTCATACTGAAACCCATCTTTTCCTTGTATTCGGGAACTGGTCCGTGGATAACATCAAGGTCTTGATTCATCTTCCTCCCTAAGTTCCAGCCAATGGAGGAGCAAATGATGCCAGCTCTAAAGATATAACGACCCGTCTTTTCATCTCTCAGCATGATAGCAAAGTCCTCGGGCACATTGTCACGGATAATGTGGAGAGGTTCATGCTCCTTGAGGTCGTGCTTTGTCCCAAGAATATGGTTGACCAAAGTCGTGCCCACGAGTTGGAACTGATTCGGATAACGCGTGCATATGAATTGGATCACCATCTCCATCAGCTCTTTGCAGGCAAGCTCAGAGCCAGGTAAAGCCTGTATGACTTCCCTGCCATGTTTTGCGCAGACCTCTTGGCGCTGACGCATTCGCTCTCGGTATGTGCTTTCTAGTTCGATCCAGAAGTCGGGGTCCATCTTCTTAAAGGCTGTATAAAGAATTCGTCAGTTTAAGGCCACTTCGATCAGTACTAGCCATACCCATGGTTTGGTGGTACACCCATCTTAAAGGTCGGTAAGGCCGTGGGACGGCTTTATCGATATTGAAGTTTGGAAGAGGAGATGGCAGGGGAACGCCGGATAGCTTTGCATTGTCTGGGAAATCCCCCAAGGAAAAGACTTCCTTGACTGAGAAGCCGCTAAAGATGTAGCTTGAAGGGTTGGCAAGTCTGTAGTCCTTGCTCATCTCCAGGATACGCTTATTGTCGGATGTTAAATCTACCACCGCGGCATTGGGAAAGGCTGCAGCTCGCTGTGAAGGAGGGAAAACGTTCGTGTAGCCCAAACCCGAGGCACTCTTTTTCGTTGTTCCCGCCGTGAACCCATGGTGTCGTTGTTGAGAATAGTCAACATGACGCAGTTTGTCTCGTCGCAGCCGAACTTGAACGATGCCAAGAAGGACCAGGGCAACAGCTCCAAAAGCCAACAGGGCTAGGCCTGTATCAAGATGGAGGATGTCAACCTGAAAGCGCATGTTGAATATTGGCTAGATCAAAAAGAGGCTACACTTGGAGAAAACCTGGATATACAACACTCTGATTCAAGTAGGTAGATCCTTATGTGCATCGGATAATGAAGCATGATCCGATGATGAGTTGGGCTGCGGGGTGCATGTGTAGATAACACTTTGGAGTAAGCCGCTGTGTTTACGATAGGCTCGGGAGTTGAAGCCGATGCAGACCGTCGGAGCGATCTTAGCCATATCTGGTTAATTTTGGAGAGCAGAGGAATGCATTGCGATATCGCTAAGAAGATCCGAGATGTCTGAATAAAGTCGGGACGGCTCTTGAAAGAGAAAATTTGATAGGCTCGCATCACTTATCGGAACACCTTTTGTCCCTTTATTGTATGCAATGTCTCTCTTGCCGAATATTCTTTGTTGGAGTGATATCGATACATATACTGCCATACATTTCGAAGCCTTTGCCTCAGTATGAGACCCCCTTGTCGGGTTTAGCTGTAGCACTCGCAACGCTCAAGTGTCCCTTCACGACATCATCCAGAGAGGTGTGGTCAGTTGCGACACTGATCATGTCGAACCCTTGATCGGCAAAGACTTTGGCCTGCTGACCTCCTGAAGTATAGATGCCACACTTTTTGCCGTGTTTATGACTGGCTTTTAGAACCTTTGCAATTGCATCCCTCAATTGAGGTGCCATCTCGCTGCTAATAATGGGATGACCGATGTTGTTTCCTACGCATATTAGTTTCAATGAATGGCTCTGGGGGACTCGGGATGCTTACCGAGGTCAAAAGGGCCGATGAACAAGACATCAACACCGTCCACGGCCGCAATCTCGTCAACGGCCTCCAGAGCCTCCTTGGTCTCGATCTGAACAATGACTAACGTGGCATCGTTGGCCTGATGGAGATATTCGATAAAGGTTGGAGATGGGTTGAATCGCTGCTGAGCGTAGGGAGATCCGAAGCCTCGTCGACCCCGGGGTGGGAACTTGGCGGCTTTTACCACTTTCTTGACTTCTTCAACGGTTTCTATGAGAGGGATAAGGACCTGAAATCGTTAGGACGCGTGATAATGATGAGCTGTTCGTCTGCTTACGCCGTGGGCTCCACTGTCCAAGGCTCCTAGAGGCGGTCAGCTTTCTTGCTTATCATCTGAAGAGGAGCACTTACTCTTAATCATCCATCCTTCCATGCCTGGGGGTCTGACAATCGGAGATACGCCTGCGTCAGCGATGGCTGGAACTGCCTCGTGCATTGCCCCGTCTGCAGTCCTCGTTAGAAACCCCAGAAGCGGGAAGGACGAGGAAGTTCATACCATCAATATCTCCATGCTCACAATCGACTAGAACCCAGTCAACTCCAGTCCTTGCCAATACTCGAGAAACATTGGCTCCTCGTATCATCTGCCATGCTCCAAAAGACTGCCGTCCCTTGCTCAGGGCGGTCCAAAGTCGGTTTGCAGCCTGCATTGTTGACATTTTAAGATAAACACAATAGTTAAAAGAACTGAGATGGATGTAATCTTTTATATTTCGTGCAGGACGTGACTCATGGGGATTTAAGTAAGCACAAGCGGCCGGAGTTAGCATGACTCTCTCCGAGATGCGGAGCTTGGCACTTGAAGATCAAGCTACTTATGTTGTTTTTTTACGCCCTATGCAGGTGATAGCGTCACGGCCGGCCATCAGATCGGAAGCCTAGTCCGCTCCGTAGAGAACTCACTGCCGGCTATTCAGGAACTTGACCTATCGGATGAAATGCGCTTCAGTTGGAGAAGGGGTAGTCAAGTCCTCGAGCGCTTTCGCCATCACCATTCTCTTTAGGCTGATTACCTTGAGGTCAGCAAATCCGCATTGGCTGCGCATCATTTCTCGGAATCTGGCCTACTCCAAATTCCAGCTGACGCCGAACCCCAGCTTACTCCGAAATGCGCGTACAGTTGCGCGTCAACCAAAGCAGTGATAGGGCCATCATTGCATATTTGCTTAAAGAGTGAGCCCTATATCATCCCCAGCGATGCTTATTGCGCTGGTCACCAAGAGCTGGCAGTTATCAATGGACAGCTCATCTGCATGTCTAATCTCTCTACGAGGTCGCAACTCAACTCAGATAGATACTTCCACACTATTAATGGCTCCGGTAATGACATCGCTCATTATCGGCACAAATCCTTCAATCAGACAGAGCGGATCAAGGTCGCAGAGGAAGAGCAACCTCAAAAGATAACGAAATGTATACACGGCGGAGGAAATTTCTAAGATTTTATAAGGCGGCATTGCACAATGTAGCTAAGAAATGGGAGCCTGAGGCAGTCGAGATTCTGCCCAAGGACGGTTGGCAGGGCCCACTGAAGAGTCTCGGGGCGGGTTAAAATTGCAGTGAAACAAAGTCGCCGGTCAACCTGACAATAGCTTCAAACACCTAATGTAACCCATCAGAATGGGTCCTCGGATGGACTTTCCGCGTGGTGAGCAGCCAGAGCCATGATACTGTATCTTACGGATCCAAGCATTCTGATATTGACGAATTGGATTGAACGCGATCATCGAGACATAGGATTAATAAACCTCTGATTTGGTGGTGGCTGGTGGGATGTACATCAGAGAAAAGGGTAACTGGTGTTAGGCTAGCGATCCTCTTTTAACATCAACAACAAACAATGGATATTGGCGAGAGGATCAAGGTGTTTCATCGTGCATTTAAAGTAGAAGAATGGATGATATAAATTGGCTGGCGAGGCTTTGTCAGCGGGAGACTTGGAATTTGCTCCAGTTGAGGTTGTTTAGCCGTTATTACCAGGCAAAGTCTGACGGAAGAATTGCTTACGCCAAACTCTCTTTCTAATAATAGTTAGTCGGGCTCTGAACTCAGAGTTTGGATGGTGGCTTGGCGTCTTCATCATCACGTCTGCCTGCCTATGTTGTCATACCTGTGTTACTCTAGATACTCGCTCTTGAAGTTGCTATCTGGCTGTTTATGAGAAAAATCGACATTTTTGAGCATGTTCAGCGATCATGTCAAATCCGGATGGATCCGAACCTGCATACCCGGCCGAGAGATCCAGGGACTTGGTGCCCAACCCCAGGATCGCCTTGTGTTCTGGACCATGGATAAGACTATTCTAGAAACGTTTTAGACGCAAAGGCCCTCTTACGACGGTGTCGGACGGTGTAATTTTAAACCAAGTGCCGAGACAGGGGTGACGCAATTGGGCTCAATTTCACGGGCGACCGCGGAAAACGGTGATGACACTACTTTTCTGGTGACGACCTACCCAACAAGCACCTTTCAACACCACAAGGATATGCACCGGCAGTCACAATGTCGAGCTCCTCAGAGCTGCAGCGAGACCGAGAGGTTCAGGGCTATCTCCAGAGCTGGCAGGTAGCTCAGGGCTCGTCGCTCAAGGTCGCCCGCAACCTCGACAACATCGTGGCCTCGCCCCTCCCGCCGGGTGAGTTGCCAGGCCACAGTCCTCAGGCCTCGTCCGACAAGGCCCTCAGCGCCTTCGCTCAGCTGGCTGTTCTTCGAATGAATGCGCAGAACGCTCTTATATCGCTTATCGATGCCGATAACCAGATTGTCCTCGCAGAGGCGACGCGCAACCTGCGTCTGGGGGATTTGGACGGAGGAGCGAAGAATGACTTGTTTCGTACGTAGACTCTCCCCAGGATGGGCTGGCAGTTGTCTTTTGAGTTCTGCGAGTGATTCCGGCCCTTCCGCCTCATAGCAAGGCCCTGCAGTTACCAGCAGAGCAATATGCTGACCGGAATCCTATCAGTCGGAACCTCCATCTTGTCGCGCGGCCTGGGACCCTGTGAGCACTGTCTAACGGAGACCTGCACCGCCCGCGACCCCGACGGCGAGACGTACACGACTGCCGGCATGATTGTCCCCGATTGTCGACTCGATCCCCGCTTCCAATCGCGACCGTTTGTGCAGGCCGAAGGTGGTCTCAGATTCTACGCCGGAGTACCAATATTTTCAAGAAAAGGACACAAAATTGGCACCTACGCCGTGTGCAGTGACGAACCTCGCGATGGAGTATCGATCGATGATTTGCAATTTATACAGAATGTTGCTCAAGCTGTTATGGAGCACTTGGAATGGGCGCGCGACCGTGTCGATCGGTTCAAAGGAGAGCGGATTGTGCGTGGATTGGCCTGTTTTATCGAGGGCTGCTCTGGCGATGACCCGACCTGCGCCAAGGACGATCAAGCGACGGGATCTGTAGTTCGACCACCAGCGATATCCATCACGTCACCGAGACGGCCGCTTCTGAGGAGGATTTCTTCCACCAAGATTGATGCTGGATGTGCCTCGCCTGGAGGCCAGCAGAAACGAGACCGGCTTACAAGAATGTTTTTCAGGGCTGCGGACACGCTAAGGAGCTCGACGCTAGCTGATGGCGTTGTTCTCTTTGGTGCGACAGCTTCCAATGCCAGACAGAGGTGTAGTGGCAAGCCAAATGGCATTCTGTCAGACGAGGATGATCAATCTCCGCATATCACCTCTGGCTCTGACGGATTTGGCATCGATAGCTCTGATTCCGATACATCGCCAGCTGCCAGACCATGCAAGATCCTCTCGTACTCGCTTGCTGACGAGAAGGTACACGCTGAGATTGAGAAGGGTCCGGCTCTCTCTCTTGGCACTCTGGAAAAGTACTTTTCCCTGTTCCCCAAGGGAAAGACCTTTTCTTTTACCGACGAGGGCCTTGGAATCTCTTCGGACGATGATAGCGCAAGTGATCGAGAGCCGACGGCCGGCTCCGAAAACCCAGGCGAAAGAGGGAAACGACGAAGGGGGGCAAAAATGGACCACAAAGAGCTTCTCAAGAAGATACCTGGTGCGAAATCGGTCGTCTTCCTGCCTCTGTTCGACCACGTGGAAGACAAACTCGCTGGAGGCTGTTTTCTGTGGACTTCAGTCACTGGGCAGATGATGAATCTCGACCAGGATCTCTCATACCTTCGTGCTTTTGGCAACAGCGTTATGAGCGAGGTTGGAAGAATCAACACCCAGAAAAATGAGGCTGCAAAGACGACGTTTATTGCAAGCATGAGCCACGAGCTGCGAAGCCCACTCCACGGAATACTGGGCGCTGCCGAGTTTCTCAAAGATACCATCACGGATTCTTACCAAGCTGGTCTTGTCAACTCGGTCTTGACGTGCGGAAAGACCCTGCTGGACACATTGAACCATGTTTTGGATTACAGCAAGATCAACACTCTTGGCCGTTCACAGATGAGAAGAGGCAAGCACAGCAGACTCATCAGTCTTTCCTCCGGCTCGCTGGAGAGCTTGAACATGTCGGCTGCTGTGGACCTTTCTGTCTTGGTCGAGGAAGTGGTGAATGCCATTGCGACTGGCCACACTTTCAAGAAGATTCCGGGTATTTACTCACCGAGTGCAGAGGAACCCTCACTAGCTGATTCCCAAACTCTCAAGCATCTTCAACCTTCAGATGACAATAGCAGCCCGGTTTCCGTCTTGCTAGATATTTGTCCACGGACATCTTGGATGGTCAGCACTCAACCGGGTGCCCTCCGCAGAGTCATCATGAATCTGTTTGGCAATGCCCTAAAGTACACGTCTTCTGGATTCATTCTCGTCTCTCTTCGAGGCCAGGAGACGACAGACAAGTCCAAAATCGACGTTGTGATAAAAGTGATGGATACCGGTAAAGGCATGTCGGAAGAATTCCAGCAGAACCGTCTCTTCGTCCCATTCAGTCAGGAAGACTCATTCCAGCCCGGTACTGGACTGGGATTAAGCATCGTCAAGCAAATCGTCGACTCACTCAAGGGAACTCTCGAAGTGAAATCCCAGCAAAACAAGGGCACTGAAGTTGATGTTCGTCTTCGGCTCGTTCCGGCTCCTCCAAATTCATCACGAAACCAGGACGAGACGGTGCGTGGCATCGTTGACAAAACGAGAGGGCGAAGGTTGGTTCTCCTGGGCAGCGGTGAACACAATCTGTCTCCCTCCATGGCGCTACAAATCCGGATGCGAAACGAGACTCTCATCGAGACTTGCACCAGCTGGTTCGAAATGGAGGTTGTGAGAGAAGAGGATGCATATGTCGATGCCTCGAAAGCCGATATTTACCTGTTCTGCGAACCACCTTCCATCCAAACCTTGAAGGACCGCTTCCAGAGTCCAAACGGCATCCCCTATCAGAACAGAAAGACGCCAATCGTCATTGTCTGCGCAGGGGAAGAGGAAGCAGCTCAAATAGCGCGGACACAAACCAAGGCTTTGGCTGAACTATCCAAAATCATTGAAGTTGTCCCACAACCGTAAGTTGCCCTATGCAAATGATTAGAGTTGTAACTTACCTATCTTTAGATGTGGTCCACGCAAGTTAGCTCAAGTCTTCAAGCGTTGCTTGCAGAGAATTGAGGAGATTGCTGAGAGTGAAAGTTCACAACACGGTCTGCTCACACCACCTGAACAGTCACCAACAAGTGACAAAGTTGAGACAGTGGAAGCATTGCCAGCGGAATCACCCCCAGACGAAGAAGCAGCCCTTACTCCAGTACCCTCAGAAACCACCCTGCCATTGCCCTCTCCAACCCCTCTGGATCCAGAAACGCCTTTGTTGGCAGAAGATGGCGGTCAACTAGAGGAAACCGACCAGAAACAAGAGACAGAGTCAACCACGACACATGTCTTGCTCGTCGACGACAACAAAATCAACCTCCAACTCCTAGTAATGTTTATGAAGAAATGCAAATTCACCTACGAAGAAGCCGAAAACGGCCAAGAAGCACTCGACAAGTTTACCCAGCGAAACCTAAACTCGAAAAAACGCTTCGACTACATCCTCATGGACATTAGCATGCCCGTGATGAACGGTATAGAAGCCACAAAGAGGATACGGCAGGTGGAGCGAGAGAATCAGATACAGCCGACCACAGTCCTTGCTTTGACGGGGTTGGCTAGTGCTGATGCTAGGAGGGATGTTTTGTCTGCTGGTGTGGATGTTTTTCTGCCGAAGCCGGTGAGGTTTGCCGAGTTGAAGAAGTTGCTTACGGAAGGGTAGGAAAATTCAGGGGTTGGTGGCTTGGTTCTTTGGTGTATAGATATTGGAGTTGGATATTGGTATAGATTTCGGTTGGCGTGGTTGGGTTTGAATATCTCGGTCTTTTTGTCTTAAGCTTAGGCTTCTTGTCTGGAATAGATACTCTCCAACTCGCAGTAGTTCTCTCTAGGCCCAAAGAGTGGCTGGATTTCCCACTTTTCATACGCCATTGGTGGGCGAATTGACATGAGCGCGTTCACATGGGTTCGAAAGGGGCGGTCAGCATGGCTTTGTTTAATTGATGTTGGTGGAGGGAACTTGTTGACCGGAGTCCAGCCTCCTCTAGACCTAAGCTATAGACTTTTCTACGGTATAACCCACGTTCTATATTGTATGGTCTATCCACTCTAAAGAAACAGGCTGACGCAGTGAACATGTAGATGACAGCACCTGAGGCAATGGTGCTCAAGCAAGGATCTCAAGAAGGTTCAAAACATATCCCTGCCTTACAGTTTGGCATCCGCAGACGGGAGTGCCGGGTACAGAATTCCGTCCTGGTATGCTGTTGCCACATGCTTGCCTTCAGGGCTCCAGATGAGTGTAGACATAGCTGCCCTCCCTGCTTCGTACCGTGGCCAGGAATGCTCCAATATCCACCATCCATGTCCACGAAACATGGCATCTGCAGCGTTCACATGGACGTAAAACGAGTAGCTCAAGGTTGCTGCTCGCCCAAGGCCATATCCGTAGCCAAGTTGATTACCAAACATTATAAGTCCGTTTCGATCAGCTGCAAAAGCATGGCAGACAACATGAGCATCAATGTCATCTTCCGGTAAAGGAGAAAGAGGCCGATATAGGATTAGTTGTTTCTGCTCGCCACTTCCCCTGGTGGAGTTGTACTGCGTCATATCCACCTTGTGCATATCCAAGATTGGAAATGTCCCATGCCCAACGTCAGAGAATGCTCGACTGAAGACGTCTATGTCAATTTGTGGGCACGGCTCCCATTCTGTAGGAAGTTTTGAGGTGAGGATGGCATGGTAGCGTTCGCTTGGCGGGATACCCTGGGCTACTTCTGTTGTTGACGAGGGTCGACGAAAAGTGACAATGCTGGTTAAGCATGGGGCAGAAAGGGGCTTTTGACTGTCCTTGACGGAGAATGGGCCAGCCGGCTCAGCAGAGGGCTCAGCGGGCTGTCGGACATTAACAAGAAGAGTCGCGAATGACCGTCCGTGTTGGGTTTCAGACACCTCAAAGACGAAGGGGCGGTCGACAAGTCCGGGGCTTGTAAAGACAGCATGGATGGACTGTAGTAAGGCGAGTAAGCATGGAAACTCTCGGGAAGGTATCTAGGGCCCTTCCTCACATGTATCCCAAATGCACGATCTTTGTCTGAATTGGAATCGGCTCTTGATTCAATTGCACGAGCTGCTGCAAGAGGAGCTTGTGCATAAACCACTCCCCCAAAGGCAACTTTGGTGCCAGGTGGCCGAGGGATGCCACTGGCCTCCCATGGTATCGCATCACCTGTCGCCCAGGGTGGTTGACGATTCATGAAGCGAAGCATGACGCTCCCGGTACCAGACTCTCGGTTTGGGAGCCTCGTAAGTTCCATGGCTTGCTGAAAAGACAGCCGAGGGCATTTTTCTAGGGAGGCCATAGTGGGCGATGGAATGATGGTCAAGGGTGAGAGTGGACAGAGGTATTTGATCTGGTGCTTGTGAGAATAAATCACATTTCTATTTAGGCTTGTCTTGGGTGTGGATAGGCAACCTGACAAGCCTCGGCAACTCTTGTTAGTGCCGAACCCGCCGAGACCCCATCAGCCCTTGGTAATTCTAGGGACTGTCACACTCGTGTGGTAGAATGCCTGGATGAAAGCACTGGCTTGGCCCTTGACTTTATGAAGAAGAAGGCTCTTTCCTATCAAAAAGAATGAAAATCAAGCATATTAAATAGTCATATCCCACATATGTCACGTTCCAATCGACGCGCTCACTTGGGCAACACTCGGCTTCAACTCCATCTCGCGCAAAAGATTCTGCATAGAGCGCTTCTCAATACTATGTCCAAACTCTTCAAGCAGGTCCTTCATCTTGGTACTCGGATTCTCATTCGTGACAACGTCGTAGATGCGATCGCGCTGCTCCTCAGTGAGCTTCCTTGGCGCGCCCGCCCGTGGGAGGCTCGTGTTGTTCGGGCCGCGTTTAGCTGCGCGTAGACACGTCGTTTTTATCGTTGAGAGAGGTATTTGGGGTACAAGTGTGGATTTGTTTGTAGGTGCTGCCTGCTTGTTTTAAATCGCAAATGAGAGTCCGTTGGGCTGGTGATAGCTCTTTGCCGCGAGCCATGGTGACGCGCTGTGGTGGTCGAAAACTTGTTGCCCACCAAAAACTCTTCGGAATGATTCCGAATCCGCAGGTACAACACCTCACTCCAACCTTCAAGATAATATGGAAATAATGAACAAACTCTGTAATAATTCGCACCTAAAGTTTTGGTACACTGAGCTTGACGCATTTCACCTGCGTCCAATCATTCAACGCATCCTGTCCCATCTCCCTACCAAACCCGCTCTGCTTAACACCTCCAAATGGAGTATTCGCATGAATGCTTCCCCACGTGTTAATAGTGACGATGCCAACCTCGACCTGCTCTGATACACGGACAGCCCTCGCAATATCATTTGTAAAGATGGATGCCGCGAGTCCATAATCTGTTCCGTTTGCCAGGGCAATAACTTCCTCCTCCGTCTTGAACTTGGCGATGCTTGCAACTGGACCAAATACCTCTTGCTTGATGATGGTGGCATCGGGTGAGACATCCACAAAGGCCGTGTTGGGAATATAGTGTCCCTTGCCCGACAATTCCTTTTCGCCGCCGTGGAGAAGTTTCGTTCCCTCTTCCTTGGCCTTGGTGATGAATCCCAAGATGCGGTTCTTCTGCGCTTCGCTGATGACGGGTCCCTTGACCGTCTCTGCGAGGAGGGGATCTCCAGCCACTGCATCCTTAGTCCGCTTTGAGAACTCGGCGATGAACTTGTCGTAAATCTCCTCTTGTACGTAAATTCGGCTTCCAGCGACGCAGATTTGTCCATTGTGAACCGTGATTCCAGCTCCAGCCCACATGAGAGCGTTTTCAAAATCAGCGTCTTTGAAGATGATGGCAGGACCCTTTCCACCCAACTCGAGACTGACTCTCTTGAGGTTCGAACGCGCTGCACTGGCGAGAATTCCTCGTCCAACGCCTTCGCTGCCGGTAAATGAGATCTTTCTCACGTCGGCGTGATCAGCCAGTGCCTGACCGGCAACACTTCCAACACCGCAAAGGATGTTGATGACACCGGGAGGAAATCCAGCCTCGGTGACGAGCTGTGCCAGCTTCTGTCCGTAGAGAGGGGCAAGCTCTGGAGTCTTGATGACGAGGGTGTTTCCGGCCGCGATGGCTGGGCCAAGCTTCCAAAAGGTAATCATCCTGGTACGGTTAGCCTTCAATCACGAAATACCAACCGGGCTAACTCACAGAGGAGAGTTCCATGGCACAATAGCAGCGCAGACTCCAATAGGCTCACGACGCGTATAAGACAGTGACTGATCGTTCTCAATCGCCTGGCCGTCAAGCTTATCCGCCCAGCCGGCATAATACCGACAACACTCGACAGCCTGAGTAACACTCAGTCCCATGGACATGGTGTAGAGCATACCGGCATCAACAGCCTCAATTGACGCAAACTCCTCGGCATTCTGCTCAATGAGGTCACCTAGCTTGTTGAGAAGGGCTCTGCGCTTTGCTGGGCCTGTCAAACGCCATGTGTTCTTGAAGGCGGCCTTGGAAGAGGCCACGGCGCGGTCGACATCAGCAGCCTGGGCTGCTGAGAGGTTGGCGATGGTGTCGCCGGTGGAAGGATTTTCAATAGCGATTGTCTTGTTTTCAGCAGCGGGCGAGAACTTGTTGTCAATGAAGAGGCCAGTGGGGACTATTAAAGGTCAGCTTTCATGCACATGCCAAGTGCTGGTGTGAGCGTACGGGTGATCTTCCGGCCACCAGCGCCGGTGATGGTAGTTTCAGCCATATCGAAAGTAAATAAAAGTAAACTAGATAAGACGGATATTAGAATTGAGTATCCGATGGAGGGTCCGCTGTGAGTTTATATATTTCAACTCGGAAGTTGGCCGGAAAGATTCTAACGTGAGTCGGAACCCGGTTCGTACTACGTGGTACACCTCCTTAGTTCAATCCTTTGGTAGTATTATGACGTTAACCTTGTCTAATTTAATGCGCAAAATACAGATACGTTCCAAATGTCAGCTTACCGTCAAAGCTCACAGAGGTACTAGCTACCTCAATCCACAACGATAACCACGTCAAAGGAGGCTCAAGAGCGGCTCATACCACGATCACCCCCACGGACATGACCTTATCTCATGCGCATAAGAACAAAATCAATAATAGGGTGCTTATCTCCGAGGTTCAGGAGAAAGAGGGGTCGGTTTGGGTGGGGTTCTTGACTTCAAACGAGGTCAAAGTGTTGAAGTCGTTCCGGGTCGGAAATATCGGAATCGTCGCCTAGCGGCTCATCCCGTCTGAGTCACCAGCAGCCCCAGCTAGCTTCCTTAAAAGTAGAAAGAATTTGCGATGTCTCGCTCTACTAAGATCTTCAGCTTGATAATCTATTATTGCTAATACATTATCGAGCCTCAATGCTGGCCCCAGTTCCTAATTCTGCCTGAAAACCCTGTCGTTGCTTATGACTTTAGTACACCCACAATATACGTCAACCATCCTTCTAGCTAACTCAAAAAGCGCACATTGTAATTCATAGGATCACATAACATCCACTTTATGATTCTACTCGGCTGTAGTGTCATATAATGTAATCAACTTGGCCATGGTGTCAGCAGTGACCTGGACAGACAATATATGCAACACTAAAGATGCCCAGTACCTCGGAGTGGGCATCTCACGTCTTGCAACATAGATCGAGATCGAGTTCCTGCAGGCGCAGTTCCCAGGATTAGGGGGCCAATGGTTACAGCAAGCACAGGTCTGATCAACCACCTGATCTTACGTGACACTCTTACACGTTCACCTTTCACTGTAGGAACCCTGGCCTGCTTACCCCGAGACCAGAGGCGCTCAAGGCTGAAAAGGGCAGCCTGAGAGAGTGGAGACATTCGCCGGACTGGGAGAATAGAGAGCATTCCTGGAAGAATTTGCAAACGTAAAAAAGATCATGCTTCGTGATGCTGTGTTATGGAAGCTGTGTTGGTCACTTACCCATAAGGGATAGCGGCTTAAGGAAAAAGTTGCCTAGTTGGTGTGTTATGCCGCCGGCTGAGGTGTTTGTTGCCGAAAACAGAAGGGTTTGGCTATGTTATCTGCACGAGGTTTTCCCCTTGCAGATAAATTTTCCTTCTCTTCCCTCAATCTTGCGGCTCACTTAACCAATGAAGGACCGGGCTATAACTATAATAAAGAACAGATTGTCAACACATCATAGCATCATGTCCCGATGCTAAAACAGTGGCCTTTGTTTTTGTGAACCTTCTGCTGCTGGCAGAAGAGTCATAACTAGCCGCATAGTCATGAAAGGTTAAGCCTCTCATGGGTCATTTTAACTACTCCAACCTCCGTGCGAAGAAACAAAAGAATTATCCCTTTCTAACTTCTCAAGACCGCAGTCTTTGAGCAAAATGTCTGCCAACACAACACCTACGAGAACTACAATCCATCGGTCGTATGACCCTAGTTTTAATATGAAATCTGCCAATTGCTTTAAGTAAGGCATGGGGGCATAGAGAAGAGGGCGCCCATATGACTTGTATTCCAGGTAACTTGGTAGTAGCATGAACTAATGCGGGGGTTGCTGTGTAATTAAACTCGAGAAAATGGATGGAACGGTAAAGAATAAAAGGCTAGGGGAATGGCTTCTATTTCATGTTCAAGAGAGGCGACTAAATAAAGTATCCATGTGGTCGTCCTCGGGCTTTCAGGCCCGCTCGACCCCGAGCCTCTGGGATAGCATCCTAAGTTAACACATTCAGACTGGACGGTGGGTTTCTACACCCGTACCAAAGTTTGCTTGGTCAAATGCAGGCCATAGTCTCATTATGACATGGCACTTTTCAACCCTTCTACAGTACATTGAGTGCCCTTATCAATACTCCTATAATGCAACTGCCCGACTTCAGTGTACAACTGTCGCAGTGCTGTTTCCAAGGGGGTGAGCTCTGCTGAGTCCGATCAGCTCTTTCCTAGTCGCTTCCTTCCAGACTCATAGTGGCCTGTTTCTGATCTCAATCAAAGACCGGACTCATGATTCAATGTTCCAGAGACTTCAGACCTGCTTTGGTGGTGGCATAGGTCCTCTTGGAACCGCCAGCATGAGACAGGCAATCACTGATATCCGGCCACCACTGGTGCGCCTTGGAGACGTCAGCTACCTTGCCATTCCTCACGTCGGCGTCAGTCTTCGCTCCCCAAGGCCCCCGTGATCACCTCTGACATTTCACTCAACTCCAGCTCGAGCTTCAAAGCTGCGGACCCAAGGCCCTGCCTTGCACTGCACCTGACTTGCTTCCTGGCGAGCACAAGCCTGTGATCGTCGTCCCTGTTGATCAGGAATCTTCTCAGAAAACACTTCTCGACTGGATCGACTCGTTTCATCCTCCCAAGGACGACCTGTTCTCGCAGAGTTTCTTAACAGATACAGTTATAGTGCAGGGCAATGCTCAAAGATTTTCAACGCGTTCGAGACACATGGCTAACTCTCAGTCCAAATCCTGTCACTGGCTCTTGGGCACCAAGTCAAGTTCTACTGGTGTCGAACCCGGTGCGCAATATTCCCAGTGACCCCTATTTCCTAGGCCCGGGCCTTCAACTTTATCAAGCATGGCGGCTGTACCCAGACACACAAGGCAGCTTTGTCACGTCCCTTTTCCCTTCCTGGGAAGGGTCACATGAGTTCTACCCCCTTGATGTCCGCTTGGGTGGGATTTGGCCCGCAGTCGCCGTGCCAAGTCGACTGTACAGCAAGAGAACCCCATCAAAGCCCCTTGCTGGACTGCGGTTCAGCATTAAAGACAATTTCAGACTGTCGGATATAATGACAACGCAATCCAATCGTGCCTGGTGCGAGTTGTACGATGGAAACCTGAGAACGAAACTGCCGCCTACGTCAAGACGTTCATCGATCTTGGTGCCGTTTTTGTAGGTAAAACAATCATGTGCTCTTTTGCCTCTTCAGAGGAAGCAACGGACCAATGGATCGACTTCCACGCTCCGTTCAACCCTCGAGGTGATGGCTACCAGAGCCCGTCTGGAAGTACCACAGGGGGGGCAACAGGCCTTGCCGCATACGATTGGCTGGACTATTCCATTGGAACAGACAGTAGGCGACTTCTCCCTGAATTTACAACCCATAACTGACCTTGCCTTTAGCTATTGGAAGCATCCGATGGCCTGCAGCGTGGTGTGGACTTTTCGGTCTCCGTATGACGTGGAAACAAGGCTCGCTGGAGGGTGTGTACGCAGCTTGCAGGTCTGCATTTGTAGCCTTCCCCCGCCACTTCGAGCATATTACTTACTCCTTGCAAGGTTCATGGATACAATCGGATTGCTTTCCAGAAGCATTGATGGGATGCAGTCACTCGTGAAGGGGACGATATCCAGCGCTGGAGCAAAGGATGACGACAAACTCGTTCGTGCCCTACCTACGGCTATCGACGGGTGTGACAGCTGCAGCTAACAATGCATTAGTTGCCCACGGAAATACTTTACCCGCAAGACTTTTTCCCAATGGCTGATTCAGAGCAACAAGCGTTGGTTGATCGCTTTGTCGGTGACTTGGAAGCCTATTTAGGCATCAAGGCGACAAAGATGAGCATCGCCGATCGATGGCGCCAATGTCCTCCAGATGAAGCGAATGGAAAGTCTATAGAGGAGTTCCTAGAGAAGGTTCTAACTAGCCTGCTTCATGACACTCTCCGCTACAACAAAACAACTAGCATAACTTAGGTTGCTTACAACCCGTTTTACTACGACGGATACCACGAGTTCGACGACTTCCGGAAGGAGTACGAGGACAAGTTTGGTAAACCAGTCTACGTGGGCCCTTACATGCGGTGGAAATGGTTTGTTTATTCTTGAATGCCCTAGACAAGGACGCTTGCTTACTCTCTACAGGGACCGAGGCTCTGAAGTGACTGAAGAGATGAAGGGCAAATCTCTGAACGACGTTGGGGTTTATCGCCGCTGGTTTCAAGCAAACATCCTTCGCGCTACTCAGAGTGGTGGTACATCGGCCATCATACTCATTCCTTGCGGCAATAGTGTGCCCAAGTATCGTGACGATCCAAACAAGTAGGTCCCTCGCCCTCATTCTGTTTCCGGGTGAGGAGGCTAAGTTCTGCACAGTTCCCCAGGGCCGGTCGGTGCGTTCACCTGGAACTACATCGCTCCTGTCCAAGGCCTACCTACCACAGCTGGTTAGCCCGAGTGAGTCCCATCCGATATACACTCTTATTGTGTAGCCAGGCTAATTCGTGGGGTGTTTCACAAGTTGGACACATTCCTTATGAATCTAGAGTGAGCAGGCGTGTCGAGCAACTTCCGGTTGTGGGCACAATCATCGGCGCTCCAGGTCAGTCCTGAAAGTGTATCTGTTTGAGGGAGAAAACTGACGCGGTTCACCTAGGCAGCGACTTGTTGCTTGTCGACGTAGTGAAGAATGCTCTTGAGCGAGCTGGTCGACCAACAAGAGTTCTCACAGGGCGCAACATGTTTGCGGATCCTAAGCTCTAGCTGGGAAGTGGAGTGAACCCTCTCGGTTTAGGACTCCTTGTATGGCATGAAAAGACCCCGTTTTGCAAACGGGTTATCTTTTAGCAAGCGACGTTCGCAGACTCTACTCCTATTCATTCCTCAACCTCTGGTCGCATGAGACTCTTAGTTCTACAAGGCGGCGTAGCTTTAGCACCCAAGATTGTAGCTTCACGTGACTTCACAATGAAGGTTTTCTGTAATCTAAGTGGCTGGTGTTTGTCTGTTGTCCGGGTCCGGGTTTGGGTCGCGAGGCCATCTTGTCAAGTAGCCTGGTGCCTCCAACCCCTTGCTTTCCATAACTCTCTATAAGTAGCTTCTTAAACTCCAAAAACCGTACCAGCTTCAGGAGAAGCACGTCCACACCCGCAGATCAACCCAGTCAGAACGTAGCCTCCCGCAGCAGTTAAATGTTCTTTGTATCGATGTCGACTGAGCTCTTAGCACCCAGGTGGTCGTCATGTCTACTGTCTGGGTGGTAGAGCCTCCAGAATCTGTCCGGCGCAGTCTCCAAACCCAATGAGGCCATCCTCATTCGTACCTGACCACCCTCGAATGATAACAGTATCGCCATCCTCGAGGAACTTGCGTTCTTCACCATCTGTGCCAATTCGCAGAGGTGACTTGCCTCCACGGGTCTGCTCAAGGAAACTACCTTGTGTGCCATCCTCAGTGCCGGATATAGTGCCGGACGCGAGAAAGTCGCCAGGTCGTAGGTTGCACCCTGTGATGGTGTGGTGTGCAATCATCTGAGGCCACGACCAAAGGAGGTTTGTGGATGATGTTCGAGTAATGACTGCTTCAGTGCCTTTAGGAGCTGTTTGTGTGATCAGACTCGTGTTCTTCCATAGTTGGAGGTATGACTTACTCTTGAGAGTCACTTCGAGGTGAATATCAACAACATTATCCTCTCGCTTCTCGCGGAGATATTCCGCAACTTCAACATCATTGGACAGACCCTTTGACTTGAAAGGATCCAACGCGTCTGCAAGGACGACCCAAGGGCTGATGGTGGTTCCCAGGTTCTTCGAGTTGAAAGGTCCAAGAGGAACGTACTCCCAAGCTTGCACATCGCGGGCACTCCAGTCATTGACAAGAACATAGCCAAAGATGTAGTTCTCTGCCTCATTGACTGGGATAGGTTCACCAAGGGTATTTCCTTGGCAGATAAACATGCCGAGCTCCAGCTCAATGTCTAACCGAGAAGAAGGTCGGAACACGGGTGTCTTGTCTCCAGGAGCTGCGAGGACTTGACCCCAGGGTCGACGTAGTGGCGTTCCTGAGACTACTACAGAGCTAGCTCGGCCATGGTAGCCGACAGGGAGATGGTTGTAGTTCGGATTCAAGGCATTGGCAGCCCCTCGAAAGAGAACGCCAACGTTGAAGGCATGGTTTCGGCCAGCGTAAAAGTCGGTATAATCGCCAATTGCCATGGGGAGGTGCATCTGAGCTTCAGAAAGCACGACTATGGCGCTCTGTTTCAAAGACTCATTGTCCTTGAGGACGCCGGGGAACGGTGTATCAGCCTCAAAGACCTGTCTCAGATACTGCCTGACTGTTCGATGCACAGGCCTGCCGAGTGCTGCAAATGAGTTGAGAGTGGGCTCCCTAAAAACGGAGATTTTGTCTTTGGGAAAGTCCTGAAGCTTGTCAAAGCCTCCTTTTTCGGCGAAAAGTGTGAGGTCGAGGGCATTATCACCGATGGCGACAGCTGGACGAGGGGATGGGTTGGTCTTGGTGGAGATGATACCAAATGGGAGATTAGCGAGGGAGAAGTGTGAGCCTCGGGGGATTGTGAGCCACGACATTTTGAAGCCTTTTCTGAACATTGATTCCCTAGAAAATAAGCATTGCAGGAGCAAGTCTTGTATATAAATCTATCCTGATTGTTAATCACAAAATCGAGAGCCATCGCCGGCAGTTGGAGGTCGGAATCGGCTTTGATCGGGGCTGCAATGATTCCGCGATTTCCGCCCGAGAATATGCGCCTTCTACCGAACTTGAGAGTTCCGCGTCAACAATAGAACATGAATCCTCTTTTTGTATTTGTAATGCTTGCTATTATCCAAGAGACGTCTTTCACTTGGTTTACATGTATCAATGCCAAAGTAAAATGTCTCATTTCGCTTCATCGAACCCTCTCGACTTGATCCAGTGCTTTGCTCACAGTCTTGGCTCCCTGCAGCATCCATCCGCTGACTGTGAACCTAGGTCCTTATCCGAAGGCACGTCAATAGCAGGGTTCTTTGTGAAAAAGTCCGAAGGCGTAAGAGAAACCTGAAGAATCTCGACGGGCCTACGTAAATTTTTGTCAGTACTTATCAAATATCTCAATAACCTCAACTGGAAACTCACATTACTGGCCAATCCTCAACACGCGGGTTATGCGTGAGACCGAAGCAGCTCCAGAGGACAACATCCTCATTGAGGACATTATCGTTTCGCGCTGCGGCATCGGTGACGCCTCCTGTCTCATTCTTGCCCAAGTGGGTATACCGTCCGGCTGCGTATAGCTCTTCATCCTTGTACTTAGTGACCCAAAGGTGATGTTGTGTAAAGAGGGCTCGCTTTGCCTGCACGCTGCGGGGGTCTGCGAGAAGCTTCTGCGTAGCTGGGGTAACCAGCTTATAGCCTACAGGCCTGCCAGATATTGGGTTGATCTTTTCCGTATTCTGGACCTTAAAAACGCGATTATTGAGAGGTTCGACATCGAAGCCGCCGGACTTGGCGATAGGTGTCTTGCGAACTTCGTATAGGTTGCCGTAGGGGTTGGTTTTCGGATCCATGGCCACAGGCAAGCTCTCCTCTTGCACCACAGTGTTGTTGCTCCCATCAATGGCCGGATCAATGCGTACGCAAAAGACGTGCTGGTGATTCTGAGCCAAAACGCCAGGGTTGACCACGTTTCCCCAGGGTGCCGTCTTCCCAAGGTCCAAGTTGACCACCGAGACGATTCCTGTCGCTCTGGCCTCGACAACGATGCCGGCTGCTTGATCGAGCTTAAAGTTGAAGACGTACTCGTAGTTGGCGAGCGTGATGATGAACTGAACGACGAGCTCACGACGACGCGTGACTACGGCTCGGCCGGTGCGCCAGTTGGTGTGCTTCCAGTTGATGCCGTTGTCTTGTTCGTGGAGGCAGATGACGTTCTTGGTGGCAGTTGCGTTGCCTTCGTTGTCGACGAGCACACCGTCGAAATACTACTTAAGTTAGCTTGTATGGTAATTAGCGATACATAAACTGACCTTGATAACGCCGAGACAGTCACATCCAAGAGTCAGATTGTTGACCGCGTTGCCCAGACCTCCATCACCGAAATCGAAAGCCTGCTTCCGATGATATGGGGTCCGAGGGTCAGCGTATGGGACGGTCTATGAAGTTAGTGACGTTAACGCATGATCCTGGCTCCTCACCGTGTTGAGACGTACCATTTCACTGACGGCCAGACGATACAACACACTTCGACCCTCGTACCGAAGATCGTGAAGAACAGCACCCTCTCGAGGGTTAAACGTGACCCGAAACTGCCACTTTTGCCAGCGCACGAGGTTGTCGTCAACCCTGAAGCTGGGCCCATACGGCTGCACAATGGTAAGAGGCTTGAGATCTTGTCTCGTACCGTCGGGAAGAAGTTCGGGGACGTATTCTGCAGTGTCGCAGTGATCGATGATGCCTCCAAAGTTGGTCCGACCAGTTAGAGGGTCATCTCCTCCACCAGTAGCGGGCATGTCGATACGGATGATTTCTCCTTTGTTGTAGTTAATGATTGGAATAATGGGTAGAGGATAAGCGTAGAAGTTGGAATCTGGGTTACCGCTCCTCTTATCCTGGGCAAAGAGGAGGGCTTGGAAGACGCGTTCATCGTCATCGCCTGGATCCGGGGCACCGTATGGCCAGGGCTCGACGACGACTTCAAAGCTGTCTGGGAGGCGTAGCTCGTCGATCTTTTCTTTGACGGCTGGTGAGGTCTCAACGCACTTGATTACCTTGTCAAACTCCCACCTACAATGGTCATCAACGATTTGGTTTCTTCCTTGTGTAGGGAATGCTTACATGGCCAGACTGGGCTTGCTCTTGGGATCAATGACCTTTTGGTCGACAATCTCGGCCTTGGTCAAGTCGACAATTGTTTCATGATACTGCGGGATTCGTGTGTTGCTAATGACATCGTACCAAGCCTGTGCCAGTCTTGGCGGACGTGGCGACTCAGCGGTAAGCTTCCCAGAGTGTTCAAGCTCTAGATAGGCCTCGACATCGACTTTCGGGGGCTCGAGAAGAAAGATGACTCGAAAATTCAGGACGGTGCCTGGATGAGAGCGACGAACCACAATGCGGGCTGTTGTGGTTTCGCTGATGCTCAGCTGCGAGAGGGGATGCGGGGTGGACATGGTGGATCACGAACTTGGAGGTGATAAGGATCAGAGATGATGAGCGGGGTGAATGGTTCGTTAAATAGGGAGATGAGATGAGATTGGCTATCAGTGAGTAATACGGAGAAAAAGAAAGGCCTGCCGCAAAAGCCTTGGCTGAAGGATGGAGGCTTGCATCAATAAGAATGAATAGTAGACCAGTCACACCTATCACAAGATGTGATATGCACACACGGCACAGCTCGGCGCTAACCTCGGCAACTAGAATGTGCCGATCCGATCGCCGGTGGTCTTTGGCGAATGCAACCTTGGGCAGGTTAAAGAGAGTAGTTTACCTCGACTTCAGCCCAGTGTAGTGTGCTACAGGTCTTGTTCGAGTCTGTAACAGTGGCTTTTTCAGTTATATTGTGTGCTGTTTTTAGCTGTCATACGTTCTTCATGTCGCTGAATCAGTGCGAGGTAGGGAGATTAGACCAAGATGAAATGTCTTGTTAATGACCACCTGAAGCCATATCAGGCTCTGATTGACTCTTGAAGGCGTTGGCAGCATCTATTTTTGGAGCCGTTGAAGAAGTGGCTGGCGTTGTCAAATGTTTAAGGTACATCTTGAGGTACAACATGAGGTGGCCCGTGCTGAAGCTGACGTCAAATTCCCCACGAGGGACAACGCACAACATGGAGCTCAGCTCAGCTCATTCTGGCTGCCTCACAAACACCAACAACGGGAGCTATCTACCCTTGCCCTGTTAAGGTTTACCCTACCTAAACTACATCCTCTTACAGCTCTATTCCCTCTACAACCGCAATCATGTCTTCCCACGGCGTCCCAGAAGTCCTTATGAAAAAGGTGGACGAGTACGTCGACTCCCTTGGCCCCCAGATCCAGCCCCGCATCACCCAAGAGCTTGAGATATTTCAGCAAAAGACCATCGATAGCCTCGAGGACCAGGTCGTCGACGCCTTCCGCTCACTCTTTAACAAGGACGGCAAGCGCTCCGAGGGAAACTCGAGGGACCTGCGCGAAGATGCGCCCGACTCGTACGGCGGACAGTCGTTGCCTTTTGCCGACGAGATTGCCAAGCTGACCCGCAGCTTCACCAAGATTACTGACGAGGCTGGCGATGATTTGAGGGATATTTTTGACATTACTGAGGGCGCCTCTCGTGGTGGTCAGGGTGAGACGCGTTCTCGTGGAGGAGGAGGTGACAACGACTTCTCATCAGCTCGAGGTTTCCTCTCGGCCGCCATCAATGTCGTTCAAGACAAACTCGACGACAATGGCAGAGGATCAGGAGGACCCAAGTTTGAGCTGGACGGCCTCCTTGGCATTCTCAGCGACACTGTAAAGGATGCCGCCCGCAACCCAGAAGAGAAGGCCCGCATGATCAGTCCCGAGATCAAGGAGCATGTCGGCGAGAAGCTTCGAGAACAACACGCCCCCATCGCCGAGCAATTCACCCGTATCGCTTTGGAACACATCAAGAAGTGGCTGCGCGGCAACACGAGCACGCGGGATCTCGGTGATGGTGTCAAGGGCGAGATTGAGGACCAGGTCAAGGATCTCGTCAAGGGACTAGGGGGTCTGTTTGGAAGCAAGAAGCATTCCGACGAGGGGGCCTCAAGAGGTTTCGGTGATAGAGACCGTGATCGCGATGGTGATGACAAAGAAGGTGGCAGTGGCTTCTCCAAGGTCATCAGCGACAAGCTCAGCACTGGTCTCGCCAGAGTCCACAGAGAAGTCCGTCTCGAGTTCCGCAAGATCCTCGGTGGCAACCCCTTCGACTCGCAGCTCGACCGCGACGCCCAACCCAACGCTGACCGTGGTTTCGGTGATGACATCAAGTCCAAGCTGGTCAACAAAATCCGTGGTTTGGTGCGCAAAGTGCAGGAGACTCTGCGGGAGAGCATTCTGGGTGTCGTCAATGGAGGACATCGCAAGTTTGAGCGCGAGAGTTGGGTTTTCGTGCAGAAGATGGTGGAGCAAAAGGTGCAGAAGTACCTGCCCAACGTCAAGATCTCGGTGCCGGATGACATTGGTAACGAGGGTGTCAGTGTGGGTGCCCCGACGTCAGGCGCGCACCTTGGTGGTGCCAATAACCCTGTGCCCTCTTCACAGGGAGGCCGTCCTCCTTCTCAGGAGCAGCATGGAGGACAGGGACATGGATATAATCCTCCACAGCATCAACAGCAGCAGGACTACCGACCTGATTATCACCAGCAATCCCAGGAGTATCGACCTCCGCAGCATCAGCAGTCCCAGGAGTACCAACCCCCACAGCATCAGGGATACCAGCAGCAAGAATATCGACCAGATCAGTACCAGCAACATCAGCAGTACAACCCTCAGCAGTACCAGCAGAGTCAGAACCAGGGCCACCAGAATCAGGACTACCAGAACCAAGGTTACCAGCAGAACCAGGGTTATCATCAGGGCGGGGGATATGGACAAAACCCTCAGTACTGAAGGACTGAGCAATGACCGCGATGTCTAACACCGGCTATGGGACTCGGCCAATGGTATCAAGCTACTGCCTGAAGTTTCAAGTTCAGAGCCACTATCCAGAAAAGAGACTGATAGGTAGACATGAAAATGATGATGATTGATGATGTGCGACATAACCGCCGCAATGTTTAGTGTTCTGGGCATCCAGGGTGTTGGGCCAACCCATAATCTTCAAAGATAACAACACATTTTGGTTCATTCTTTAGTCTATATCTATTCTCCAAATCATCCTCCTCGGGCCAGTGGCAAAGCTAAAGCTTGACGCGTGGCTTAAATTGGGTAAATGTAAAAGGGGTTCTCCAAGTCAGTCAGATCCAGCAGCGCAATCTCAACCTTTTTGCGAATCACATTTCCACTCTCATCCAGCTGCTCAACCTCTCCAAACTCGTGTGCCAACCTCTCCTCCTCGGTCAGACTAGCCGCCCAAGCCTTGCGCTGGGCATTCCTCTTCTTCAAGATGAACTGGATGATATACAGGATCACGGGTGTGCCGACCCAGCTGACGACGATCTGTGCAACCCAGGCGCCATAGTAGCGCGGTGCGTCCTTAGGAACCCAGATCTGAGGAGAAATGAGGTTTGCTACACTGTAGCCGAGCATGAACATGACGTTACGGGTGAGCTTCTTGGTGTAGCCGGCTGCGGACGAGGTAGCCCAGCCGAGAGCGATGATGTAGGTGTTTCCGTAGGTATGGCCAGCGAGAAGAAGACAGGCCAGCATGCCTAGCTTCTCATCCCAGTCAATGGCTACCATGCCAATACCACCGGCGATGGCTGGGATACACCAGACAAGTCCATGGAGAGCGAGGTTTGACGGCCACCACTTGAGAGCCCAAGTACCAGCAAGGCACACGAGAATACCGAAACCACCACCTGCAGCGGCGACCAGAGTCGAGCCCAAGCTTGTCACGCCGAGAGCTTTTGTGATGAGGTTCTGCTGTCCGTAGGTCAAGTTGTTGGACATCATGAGCGTAAATGCCTGCAGACAGAAAAGCCACGAGACAGGATCTCGGAGCGTCTCTCGGAATTGTGCCTTTTTGAATTGCTTCTGCTCGATGGAGCTCTGACTCGACTCGTGCACTCGCTTGATAGTGTGGACCTTTTCCTCAAGGTTGAGGAACCTCGCTTCAGCCGGGTTGTTTGGGTACCAGAACCAGACCGCCACCGAGAGCAGGACTGAGAGGCTGCCTGTGATGATCATGAAGAGCTTCCAGGGGAGCACGCTGCTGTGGGTCCAGAGGAGGCCGTATGAGATAAAGGCGGCGCAGACTGGTGCAGCTGCTGCAGTCGCCCAGAGGAAGGGCTGGAGGAATGACTGTTCGTGACGGTTGAAGAACATGCCGATGGTCATCTCCATGGCGGGGACGACGACGGATTCACTGGCCCCAAGTGCCAAGCGGAGGACGACAAGACCAGCGTATTTTGTGGCTACGCAGTGCAGCAGGACGGTGGCTCCCCACATGAAGATGAGACCAGCAACGAACTTTCCCAGGGGGAGACGCTGCATGGCGTAGTGGCCGGGCCATTGTGCAGCAAGATAACCTGAGAGTGATGAGTTGGTGTTGGATAAGAGTGGTTCAGGGTTTACATACCAACATAGAAAAAGGTACCAAGGTTATTGTACTGAGCCTTGTTGATACCAGTCTCCTCAAACAATCCCAAAATAGCAGCATAGCCAAGAGTCGATTTGTCAATCTATCTCGCATTAGCCAAGACCCGATAGTCAAACTCAAATCCCGACTTACAAAGAGCAACAAGTTGATAGCTGACAGCAACCCCATGACATACCAGTACAACTTGCGTCGTAGCTTCTTCTCCTTTTCAGGAGTCAAGGGTCCGAACTCGTCTCCATGTTCTTCGACGATGCGGAGAGTCGCATCGGCAAACTTTTCAGAGACGACGGCTGTTTCGCCGGATTGCTCTTGGCTGCTGACCTTGGATAGGTCCTTGGACTCGTCCACGCCCATTTTAAAAGTGTATTCAAGGGAAAACGAGGTATGAAGTGTGTTGGATGAAGAAGAGCCTCATCGCTGCGAAACGTCTTGGCTTTATTACAGATGTTCAACATGGATGTGAGCCCACGATCACACCAGAATAGCTCCATAGTTTCGCACGCAACAAACGGTTCTACTCGCCTCCCGCGAGTTATTTCCACTCTCGAACTGCTCTATGTGATATGGGCTCCTCATCGCGACAGCGAGTGGACCTCTTGCGTGATCGGGCCCATGCAACAAGCACCCGCTTATCTCTCAAGGGGTTTGGGCCCTTTAGAGTTTCGCAGGGTTTAGCTGCCGTACAAGCCGCGGGCTCTGGCCGGTCTCGAACTTTTTTAATTGGGCTACGCGAAATCTCTCGTATGCAAGCCCTTCCCGTCGCGTGTTTGAGGCTCCCAACCGGCCGGTTTTACCGGGTTTGTGGAGTCTGCAGGTTCGGACTTCGGCCGACTGTTCTTCTCGAACGGGGTGTGTCCACTATACAGACATACCACTGAAGCTTATGGGTAAATTGACCAATGGGTTGATGTACCAGCTTAGCGATGGACTCGGTGCGACGTAAGATGAGACCATGGGATTATTGCTCAAGGGCTGATGCCGGGCCGGGGAGTGTGAGAGTGGATTTGATCAGTGACGGTTTGGTTCGGTTACATCCCGTAGGATCACGCTTAGGGGATTCGTTCTCTCGCCGCTGAATGACGTTATGAATTGGAAGGGTTTGGACTGGTCACCGGCATGGCACGGCACGATCGCCAAGTGCTTGGTGTCAACCTGAAAGATGCAGCCTTGGGTCCTTGGCGAACACCTATCTTAAAAAGGCCAAGACCTGTCAACGGTTTTTTGAGATGTGCATATCTTATCTTGAAACTTCAGCGCCTAAAAGTCCGTCTCAGTAAGATGCCTGGTACAAGCCATAGCTCCCCAGACAGCCGTGCAAGGAGTCGTATGACTCTTAGGTCTCCCTGGCCTCGGCCGCCGGACATCAATGAGCGACTGGCCCCAGAGTAGTTCTTCGGCTCTAAATACCCCCACGGAATGCTTCTAGACCTGGCCTTTCTCCATTATTCAAGCCTTGTCATCTAATCACTACCCTGGCCAACTCGTCATCAGCGTCGGTCACGACCGTCAAAGCTTTGACCTTATTTCAGGCACAAGACCATTGGCAAATAATCAGCGTCTGGAGTTGATGACCCAGATCTTCGAGCATAGCCAAGGTTTCATTCTATGTGAGCTGAAGAGGTTGAACGCGTTGAGGTCACCTTAAACGTGTATCATTAATTGCATCTCCCGTCCCTGGTCTAGTAACACGGAGTAAAAGCCAGTTCTGTGGAACTGTATAAGTCTCTCTAAACGTTTTACCTCACCACACTCACGAGATCCAACTTCTGTTCGTACAGACCGACCTAGGCATGATTACAAAACGTGTTGCCGTCCGTATCAAGCCTCTATTACTCTAACATTTGTTAGAGTATAGAGCAATTCTTAGATCCGAAAATGATTTCATCTAAAAGGATACCCAATTTTTTAAACCCCAGCAGTATTGAGACGAGCTTATAGCTGAGGGACGTGATGTGTGTTGCCCAAGGGTAGTCACGTGTTTGTCCTTCAAACGACGTTTAAGGCCTTCTAGTAATGCAGTGCAGAGCTGCCTTGCAGAAATATGAGCACATACCTGCTCACCGCTCATGATACTATTTAACAAACTTGCAACTCCTGTTGTCTGCCAAACTTGGATCTCCTCAAGCGCGCCAGTCCTGATCTTCAGGCCTACCTCAATCCCAGAAATGGCCGAACCGCTGGCTGTGGTTGGAGTAGTGGCCAGCCTGGTGCAGCTCACCGACGCCTCGATCCGAACCTGTCTTTGTCTATATGGCTTCTTTTTGGGCCTGCGTAATTCGCAACCCGAGTTCCATCGCCACGCAACTGGTTTGAGATCTTATTAATGGTTCTCTGATAGCCGTCACTAAGAAAGCTGTAGTAATTCGGGATGTCCACGATGCAATTCAATCGATCCGCGGAACAGTTGTCAGCCAGAACTTGAGCGAAGCCGAAAAGAAAGGTCTTGTCAGTCATCTCAATAGCATGGACCAAGAACTGTCGACTCTTGAGAAAGAAACAGCGGCCAAAGATCCAGCCAAGTTAAAGGCGAGGATTATCCTGGCTTTGAAGTCAGCCGAGACAGAGCGAGCACTACAGAGGCTTGAGAACCACAAAACAACCCTTCTACTCTATCTGCAGGCATTAAGCTTGTAAGATTCTCCTTACCTTAATCCATGGTCATATTCGTCTAACTGGTGTGGTAGTAATCGCGCTGAGAAGATTCTTTGTTCCCAGAATTCAGCAGAGGCTCGCCTGCAATCTCTCATAGAGCAGCAGGATAGACACGAAAGCGCCATACGAAGTGATATTGAAAATGGCATAGAAGATCTCAGTGAGAAAATGGGAATCCTGGACTCTGCCGTTGGTATCTCCCAAGAATGCTTAAGGGAGGGCTTCTTCACCATATCTCGTGAGATACAGGTTTCTGGGGAACATCTGAGAAGCATATTTCGCCAAGAACTGCAGCGTCAACTTCAGCCGCTTGTTGAAGAGGCCATGACAAGATCTGAAATGCGGAGGGCAGCTACTCCTAGGCAGCTCTGCCTAGATGTGGGCGCGGCGACAACTTCAGTTACGACGGTCAGAGTGATTCGGGGAAGAGATGTACCGGGATTGCTGCTCTCTAGGATTGACAGGACTGACATAGTTCATTTTTTTGGTTGGGTAGCCGTAGGGTACGTTGGCACCATGGCGGCGGCGATGAAGTAAATGATCCATAAATACGTCGTTGAGGTGCTCTGCAGTAGCAAGCGTAACGGCACCGCTGTCCGGGTTGCAGGAAGTCAAGTATCCTCGTAACCTCCACAACTATGTATACATCAAAGGATATGTGAAAATTACAACCGTGCTTTCTGAATAGGGATGCGAGATGTACAAATAGAAAAATACCTGACGACAGTTGAGCAGCTCCGCAATCACGCATTTGCGCATGTTCAGGCTTAATGCTATATATTGACAGGGGAGAACCCTGGCGGAGGATCCATAACTGCACCTACGATGCTCATCGGCATGAGGAAGGATGGGAGCCAAGGTGGAAGGATCACTCTCGGCTATCTCGATGCTAAAGAGAGGCCTTGGCGAGCTCTCATGACGCATTTGCATGATCTCGTTTACAGACGTGTATATCATGGGGACAATTTCATATTGAATATAGAAAAGATGAGCTTCACACTCTGACACAACTCACACCACCCTCAACACCATTCACCTTCATGCACCTCTCAACCACGACTCGCGTCTTCCTCTAAGCCCACAATTTCAAAGCCACATTTGTATCAATCTTGGTCATCATTCATCTCTTCGTTGCATCTGCGTCTTAGTCAACATCAATAAGCACCTTCAGGGCACCATGCTTGGCGGCTTCGCCAAAGGTCTCGTAGGCCTTTTCCATCTCACTGAGCTTGAAACCTATGGACCTCGTTAATAAGTATTTCTGTGAAAGTTGTAGGGATTCTTACGGTGGGTGATGAGCTGCGAGGGCTGAAGCTTGCCGGACTGGACCAGCTTGAGCAGCATGGGGGTGGTAACAGTGTCGACCAGTCTGGTAGTGATGGCTAATTCAAATCACGTTAGAATCCGATTGCACATTCATACGGTCTGAAGAGCTCAACTCACAAATGTTCTTATCCCAGAGATTCTGGAGGTGAAGATCGACCTTGGTGCCGTGAACACCCACATTGGCCAAGACACCACCAGCCGCAAGGAGGTTTTGGCAGAGATCGAAAGTTGCTGGGATACCGACAGCCTCAATCACAGAGTCGCATCCCTTTCCATCAGTCAGAGCCTTGACCTGAGCCACGGCGTCTCCCTTGGAGTTGTTGATGGTTTCAGTAGCGCCAAACTTTTTGGCCACTTCGAGTCTTCCAGCGTCTGTGTCAATGGCAATGATCTTGGACGGGGAATACATCTGGGCCGTGATGATAGCTGCCAGACCAATTGGCCCAGATCCAACAACGGCAACTGTGCTGCCTGGCTGGACTTTGCTGTTGAGAACACCACATTCGAGACCGGTGGGGAAAATGTCGCTGAGCATCACCAGCGAGGACTCATCTGCGCCCTCGGGAATGGGGTGGAGACTGGAGTCGGCGTGAGGAACGCGGACGTACTCGGCTTGAGTGCCGTCAATGGTGTTGCCAAGAATCCAGCCGCCAGAGACGCAATGGCTGTACATGCCCTTGCGGCAGTATTCGCAGGTCGCGCAGGCCGAGATGCAAGAGATAAGAACCTTGTCACCCTTCTTGAAGCGTCCCACGGCCGATCCAGTCGACTCAATGATGCCAACTCCTTCATGGCCTAGAATGCGGCCAGGTGTGCAGGTAGCAACATCACCCTTGCGAATGTGAAGATCAGTGCCGCAGATGGTCGTCTTGAGGACTTTGATGACAGCATCAGTGGATGACTTGATCTCAGGCTTGGGCTTGTCCTGCAGAGACACGGCATTGCTTCCATTGTAGATGAGAGCCTTCATGGTGGACAGATATCTCAAAGTGAACGGGCTGGACTGAAGTCGTCGTAGTGGAGTGATTCTGGTGGCACCGGATAGCGCGGGAATGGATGATCTGATCAGGATAGACCTGGAAACTCTTGCAACAGTCGCCATGGTTGGGAGAGGAGACAATGACTTTATAGCAACGCAATGCGGGGAGAGGGGGGCGGTAATAGCTTGTAAACACGAGGGAGCTGAGTCAATTGCAGCGCAATTCCTGCATGCGAGAAGATGCTTTCTCAGCAAAAAGTCAAAATTTCTTGTCTTGTCGTCGACGGTTGGGTGGGCTCCGGCACATGTCGGATCATGACATGATTACGGTCAGGAGCAGCGTAACATGACACGCCTCACCGCCAATGAGGCGCCTGAACGGTTTGCGGGGTGCAGTCAATGGTGAGACTTTTTTCGCCTTCGGGTTTGCTCCTCCGGGGCGGGGGAGGATGTTAGATGACAAGGGTGGTTCGATTTGAGGCTGCGAATTCAGACTTGTTTGGCTTGATGAGGTTTGGGATTGTTGGCTCCTTTGCGGGGAGCGTTGGATCGTTCATGAACTAGAGGCTTATGGCGTAGCAGTTTTGAACTTCTACTAGGATCTTGAATCGTTGCAATGCTCTGCCGGCCGCAAGATGCAGCTCTGCTAGAGTACAATGCAAGCGAGCAGTTTGAGCAAGGCTGCGGAGCAAATCCCGTACCTGCATGTAGCTATTTGCGGAGCTGGTGCCGCAAGAAATTGCCCGTGGAAATCAGCGGAGCCTTATCCGTTGACTGCCGGTAGCATTGCGGAGGTCGGATCGACTTCCCCGCGTTGCACTATGCTTCGTCCCTTGACCTTGTTCTTGAACTAGCTTGGGGCTAAGTATACATAGAAAGGACGTCTTAACCAGATAGGCATGTTTAAGCCCTTTATTTGATATAGTGACTTCTTTTCTCGAAGAGGCGGTGTCGAGAGGTTGGGTTGCATGTAGCTCTCCTTTAATCAAACACATTCCAGTCCAAACTCAAATCACTGTAACTTGAATTGAGGGACAGGATTAGGAGCATGAATGAGGGTACTTTTGGACAATCCTTGACCAGGATATATTCATGTGTCCGTAGTATATACATATGTGCATGCAAAAGGTCCATCGAGGGCCGCCGAGATATGGCTGCTCCTACCTGGCCAGGGATATTAAGTCGCAATCAAGACAGGTCCAGTGGCTGAGGCAACCATACTGTGATCAATTCCTATTCAGGTTATGATCTTCTCGACCTTGACTAAGATTCCCCCCTCTGTTGGCATCCCTTTGCTGTCCAACAGATGCACAAACCGATACCCATTTCCCAGCCTATCCAGTCGGATACACGCCCACCCTGCCAATTCATCCCACTTAAAACCCTCATCCATGACCTGAAAACGCACCCAAGACAACTCTTCCAAGACCTCATTGACGTGTGGGAAGCTAAGGTGGTCTTCTTGGAAGTCTATGTCACATCCTTTGTGTGATATCGTGAAATCTGTGTACTTCTCGTTGCGCTCATATGACTCGCTTTCATCGCCGTGTTTGTCGCTAGGCCCTTCGACGTGAAGCTCTACACTGACGTATGGTTTGAACTTTTGCAGGGATGTGCAATCTTCCGGAAGGGGAATGTTTTGGCCAGAGTAAAAGGTGATGGAGAGTTTGACTTCTTTTGTGTTAACTGTGTTTGCTCCCGGTTTGTCCTGGAGGTACGGGCGATATCCTGAGAATTGGTGAGACAAAGAAGCGCAAAAATTGGTATGTTACGTACCCGGAGGCTTCAACAACCATCCTTGCGTGTCGGCAAACATGCCATTGTTGATCATCATTCCTGTATCCCACGTCTGCCAGTTCAGAGCCACCATCTGGATGCCCTTTCTCCAGAAGCTTGACGGATCCATATTGGAGGAATCAATACGGGCACCGCTTGGATACGTCCTCATAAAATGGTCTCTATTGTGGCTGAAAAGCTCGCAGGCGTGTGTATCCAGCACGTCTTGCACTTTTGTCTCCGATAATGAGAAAACGTGCATCGGATGCGATGCTTCTGGGGCGTCAAGAGCCTTGAAAGACACGCCACGTTTGTAAATACCCATGTTGCTCAGCTCTTGGGTCATTTTGTGGGAAGCGATTGGCTTGTCCCCCTCCTCATCGTCACTACTGGAAGAAGAGACAGGCCTCTCGGGCGGTGCGTACTTGACTTTGATGCGCAACTTGTTACGCAAGGAATCTGGAGTTGGTAGCTCGGTGGGGTCCCCATCAGGTTCTTCGAGAAGTAGGCCATCCCAAATCTCCCGCACGATACGAACCATAGCAAGTTGTTGCTCAGCACAGCAGTGAACTTCTAGAGACACAATAACGGGGAGGTCGTTGGTGGCGAAGGCGTTGTCCCGCATAGCGACGCAAACGTCACGGAAGGAGACTTCCCTGGTGAGAGTGTATCCATGCAGAACTCGGGGCTCAATAGCCAACACTTTGTCCATCTTGGATAGAGAACTGCGGCTGTTAGAAGTCCTGGAAGGAGCTGATGTCGTGTTCCGTAGCTCAAATCCCTGTCCTTTGGCCTCATCTTCGTGCTTGTCTTGAAATGAGGCCTTCATCTTGTCGAAAAGGCGCTCAACCCTAGTCTTTGACCTTTGAGTTCCGTCGACGCTCCTGTCCGAGTTACTTCTTGCAACGGATGCTCTACCGTCCCAAACATCAATCTCGACACAACGACATCCACGACGCAATGCGTCTATGTAAGGTTGCGTGGAAGAATCGCTTGATAGTTGGTTGCCGGTCAGGTAGGTGTTGTGGCTTAAGTTGATAAAGTAACTTACCAAAGGCCATGTCAAGTCCTCTTCCTTGGGTGGGTTGGTGATGTTGCAGTTGGGCGATGCCATCCATACCAGGAAGCCTTTTTCATCGAGATGATCTCTTGCTGCCAGCTCGATAGAACCAGGCGTTACGGCCTGTCGTTGAGAATATTGCAAGAACTCTCGAATCATCTCGTTGCTCCAGCTGTGTTGTCCTTGCCCAAGACCTTGACGGAACACGTGGGACAAGTAGTGTAGAGTAATGGCGTTGAAATGAGACACAGACGAAGTAGCACAGCTACCGTCAGCCTTCGATTCTTTGGCAAAGAGGACCATACTGGGCAAGTCGATATGGAAAACAGAAGTAATATGACAACGAAGTCTCAATGAACTTATATTAACTGAAGGCTACTGTAAAGATGAAACATGA
Organism: Fusarium vanettenii 77-13-4; assembly: GCF_000151355.1. Taxonomy (NCBI): domain Eukaryota; kingdom Fungi; phylum Ascomycota; class Sordariomycetes; order Hypocreales; family Nectriaceae; genus Fusarium; species Fusarium vanettenii. The sequence continues at coordinate 677,646 of NW_003315873.1, read as the reverse complement.
GAGCCGTTCTGTTCCACTGTTTCTTGGCCCGGTCAGCGCCGAGTCAAAGCCTCCACCATGCGATGATGCCAAGGTAGGGAGGCCTCGAGTGGCAGTCAGATTGCATGTTCTCTCGAAAGTAATGCCTAGATATCGATAGACTACTTTAGCCAAGACCCCGGTGCTATGACAGCTTGGCTGCCGGAGTTCCGAAGTTTGTAATTGGGGCGTGAATTAGTCCGGCTTATGGATTCGGCGAGTCTGGGGACGAGTATTGCTACGTTGTTGGATTGTCTATTCTCTCAAATCGATCTTCCTAAACAACCTATTTCTATCTTCTTAGAGAATACCTAAATATTCTTACCTTTATTGGAGGGAGAAGTGAGTTCACAACGTCTATGAATCTCTAGCAATGGTGGGAACAATGGTATAAAGGACAGAACCAGAAGAGGAAAAAAAGCCTTCTTAGTGGTTTGGGTCAAGACCAAGATTCTGATTGGCCCATCCGTATAAACAGGGACCTCCCTCACCATCCACATTTTCTGATATTTATCACCCACCCATTGGCTGATCTAGATATACGGATGGACTACTTAGAAACCTCAAAGCCCTGCATTTCCAACCTCCTTCACATGCACGACAAGAAAAGTTCCGGAAACATGACTGTTACCACGCCCGTCAAGCCCAAGTTCAAGCGGGCTTTCAGTCACAAGGTCCGCACTGGCTGCATCACCTGGCATGTTCCTTCACCGTCTCTCCGTCTTGAGCTGAACTAACGTCGTGTAGCAAGTGAGTACTCCATGAAAATAACATTATATCCGGTCTATAGACTCACGCGGTACACAGGATCCGGCGTGTCAAGTGTGACGAAGAAAAACCCATCTGTCGTCGCTGCATCAACGAAAAGTTCAAGTGCGACGGCTACGCAATGCCACCAAGACGAAAGAACGCCAAGGCCAAGGCCAAGGCAGAGTCAGTAGCAGCTCGACAGTCTGAGCTTCCCCTGACCATCAGCGAAGCAATGTTCTCGACGAACTGGGAGAAATTATACTTCCATCATTTCCTGCACTGGACGGCGAAACAACTGTTAAGCTCCCCCGATTCGTCCAACTTTTGGCTTCGCTATGCTCTCCCGCTAGCTCATCACTGTGAGGCCGTCAGATATAGTATGGTGGCCGTTGGCGCGTCCCATCGACTTTCCATGGCCCGGTCTGTCGCGCACCTGAAACCTTTCGAGCTCGAACGCATCGCCATTCATCAGTATAACAAAGCTATTTCAGTAATCATGCCGTCCATGTCTGTGGATTCCGTTTACAACAGGCATTGCATATTGATATGCTGTCTCTTATTCGTCTCCGTCGAGGGTCTCATGGGCCGATACGATGACTTGCTTCGACACCTGCGATCCGGCAATCAGCTACTGACCTCGTCTCTCAAAGATTCTACACCCGATGAATATGCCGTGAACGAGAAGCTCGTTGAGGTGTTTTCGCGCCTCAGCACCGAAACATCCAATTTTTGCCAAAAGAACGTTGCCTCAGGAGTATCACAATGGTATCAAACCAACGCAAACCCGAACATCACACCTACTCAGCCCTTCCGAGACCTGGACGAAGCCTCATACGAACTGCAGAGGCTCAGTGTTCGCCGAATCGACAACGCTTGGTATAGTCGAGTTGAATGCGAAGACGATGATACAGACGAAGTCGAAAGCGCGAAGAGACTAGCTATGATACACGAGAACTTTTCTGCGTGGAATTCTCGCTTTGAAGCCATGCCGTGCGTCAACCAAACCAGTCTTCTGGATGAAAGCAGTTCGCAGCTGCGCAATCTACGGCTAGCACAGCAGTTCTGGAAGTTGACCAGCGCCGTCCTGGTCCCAGACGAGTCCATCTCAGGGCCCATCTCAGATCCTACGTTCTTCTACGACTTCATGGCAGCAGCCACAAGTGCAGCCGGGCCGCTAATTGCAATGAATCAGCCTACATTTTCTTTAGATGGAGACCTAATCTCAGGCCTGAACTTTGTAGCTGCGTCGGCGATCCACCCTTCGGTCGCTGGTGTCAAGATTCAGGCGTTGGACTTGTTGCGCAGACTGGATCGGAGGGAGGGAGTCTGGGATAGCGGAGATATAGTCAGGCTGTATGAGTTGATGGCAGCTGCTGATGAGGAGGACTGAGCCCCGGCCTCGTTCAGACGGCTACAGCGGGCAATTTAGAGGCCTCATTTCGGTGTTTTAGCAGAACTCTTGGTTTCATGATGTTGGTCATGCTGGACGGGTTCATATCCTCGAGAAGAGGTTCAAATGACCTGGTAAATCTTCGAGGCTGTGCTATTTAATTTCGTCATTCTCTGTTTCTTGGTTTTCTCATTATAAAGGAAACCAATCACCGATTTAGCATTCGTTCGACATAATAATGATAATATACCATACACATCCAAGTCGACCAATTAGGGGCATGGGGATAGGGGTCGTTGTTGCGAGCCGAGGCTCACGGTAATAAGTGGAGCCCACTCCTCACCTCCTCAGAGACCCATCTCCTTGCTTCGCATGTGAACAACAAATCCAGCTAGTATTGTATGAATTTGAGAAACTATGAGCAAACTCTACTCCAGCAAGGTCAACATGGCCGCCGTGGGCAGTTCACAGAGAAAAATCTTTTGCACTGATCCCGCCCAGTCCAGAGGTTCTTCGAGGGTTCACTTCAGAATCTAGATGCAATATCGCTGTTACTCGGCATGTTTATTAGGTACCTAGAACAGGACAAATGAACACTAGCAAGTATATTCTGGCTCTGACAGCAGGGTGCTGCCAATTAACCCTTCGGTTGGTTTACAACCCCTCCTGTATCAAGTCTCCGAGGAATGCTTAGTAGCTGCCAAGGTAACCGAGGCACGGACAACTAAGGTACACACGAGCCTCGGCAGGCTTTAGTACGAGTATATAGTCGAGACCTTATCTCCCCAGAGATATATGCTCCTTTATATCCTATCTTTTCCTTTTCTGTCACTCTACTCCATGCTTTCTATCCAGCATTGAACAATCTGCGATAAAGTCTGATAGGCACACAATAATCCACAGCCATTCTTATTTATCCACCACCAGATATAATCAAAATGCGTCTCAAGTACACAGAAGACCCTCCAACCTTCTCCGACCCTGCGGACCAAGCATTTCTACAGAAATTACAAGCACAAGTTGGCAAGCGCGGCCTTGGGCCTCTTTTCCGCACCTTGCTCATCTCTCCAACTTTTGCCCGTGGCTTTTTGGCTTTCTTCACTGCTCTCCGATCCCAGTCGACGCTACCTGCAGATGTGGTCGAGTTGGCCATGTCTCGCGTTGGGGTCTTGACTGGCGCCGCTGTCGAGTGGAATGCGCATGCACCCATGCTCAAGAAGGCGGGGGTTACAGATGAGGGGATTGAGACGGTCCGGACAGCGGCTCCGGGACATAAGGGCTCTGATGGAGAGGGTGGGTTGAGCGCCCGACTGTGGGATCTTATGCGCTATGTCGATGCAGTAACAAAGGACGTCAATGTCAGCGATGAAGTTTTTGAGGCCATGAGAAAGCATCTGAAAGATGACAGGCAGGTCTTTGAGTTCAGTAAGTCTTCCTCTTCCTGGCTGTTGGAGTAAGCGAGACAATTTGTTTCATATAGATCATGTAATATTGCATGCAGAAGGGTTCGTGGCAGGATATGCAGGCTCATAGTGGACGCGTTCGCTAACGACATAACTTACAGCTATGATCATCAGCGGCTACAACGCCTCCTCTCGCTTCTTTGTTGCCCTAGATGTGGCAGAAATGAAGGACGCTAAAATAAGCAAAGCCAAGCTGTAAAATGCTATTATATTTCGATTATTGCTGTTTGAATATACAGTGCCAAAGTAGGCGTGGTTCGATATTAGATTCTAGATCTACCTTGAGTTTTACTCAAAGAGAAAGAGAACTAACGCCAGGGGCCGGAATTATAGCATCATTTGAGCAGCAAATTCGAAATTGTCTGCTCGCTCTATCTAACAACGCTGTTTGACGGGTTTGACCTTGTTTCCTGGTGAGAGACGGTCGTCGGAAGGCGCCCAGGAACCGACAGTCTTAACTCACATCGAGAGATTAGATCAAGCAGTCTTAAATTTTCTTCCGCAATATGGCTTTGAGCGAATTTTCCCATGTCATATCGAGCATAATCTAGCCTTACTGGCAGTGGATATAGCTCTGCCCTCTTGCTGTTGGCGAACCACCACAGGTATCTTAGCTAACAATGTCATGTAACTTCTCTGTATCCTTTGCATTGCACGACTTTATTAAATCCTCATTTACTTGCTATTGTCTACTCATAACTCTCCCAAGGTAGCAAGTTCTCATATTGCCCTCTAATAAAGTAGCTAAGCCAAAGACGTGGACTCCTTGGCGGGGGTATCAAGTTGAAATCGAGGCCGTTACAATTATATACATTTCCCCTTCATTCATCTCCCACATAATAGATCTGGCATTGATTCCAGATCATTGGGTCCTGTGACCCCATTTGCAGCCTGGCACATACGTCCTGTTATCCGTACGGCATATCAAGGCCTGCAGAGTGCTGCCCAGTGAAGGAACCGTCATTCCCACAGGATTTCCAGGTTCTTCATACCAAGATGCCGGTTCTTCAAAAGTTTGGCATCCCGGCGCTGGGTGCAACATCGCGTCCCAGGAATTTCGACGCGTCGTATTCGACTGTTCAGAGTGGCGGTGGCAGATAGTCGTGCGGATTCGGAAATCGACCCTAACCCTTATCCAATCCACTTCCGGCTTCCACTGCCTCAGCCGTAATGGCTCTTCAGTCATGGTGGTGTGATGTATTCTTAGCATCGTCTGCCACTTCACGTCTCTTTCCTTCTAAACGGAGACGCCACCGGCCAGTAACTTTGGCGAGCCATACTCGGTTGGGATGTCGCGGCAGTGACGTCGGTAGGGTGGTGATGAGCATGGGAGACATGCTCCGTCTGATCAAGGGGATGAACCGAAGATGAGGAACCAGAAGGTACAAGTCCTCGGGAAGAAATAGTGCTGTCTACACGAGACAGAGGTTCCTTCGCATCTGTCAGGGTCTCAACATCAGCAAGAAAAAGCATGGACTCGCAAACATACAGTAAGGATCCGACATGTGAAACAAGTTGAATGGAGAAGTCCTTGGCTGGCCACGATTGTTTGTCCTTGACGACACATTATTGGCGGCTTCTGGAACTGGATGCAACTGGATGTCGTCATCAATGGCAGCGATACCTCCGGAATCAGCATTCATATGCATGCAATTGCAGTCTTTGTGCTGCACGAGCAGCAGCAGCTTGTTCAGCACGACAAACTCCATCTTCAACTTGATGCTGTAGACCACGGGCTTGTATGTCGTCTGGATCTGGAAGTGGCTGAGGTACTGGGTAATGAGCAGGCTTATGTCGAGAAGGATGACGAGAATGTTGACGATTATGAGGTTCCTGATGATTTTGCGCTCCAGGGCTTTTTTGATGACAAAAATGGGCTTGAGGCCCCGTGCGGTTTCCCAGATATAAAAACCTGAGATGATGGATTCCTGGAGGAAGAAGCCTGCGAGTTGGATGCGCTCGTAGATATTAAAGGCGGCCAGGTAGCGGTGAGAATCCTTGGTGTTGCTGCCGAGGAATAAAACGGTGACGGGTACGTGAAGAATAAAGAAATTGGTAATAATCATGCCGAGAACCCAGCGCGTCTTTGTCTTGTCGTCGACGATGAGGTGAAGTCGCGAGTAGAGAACGACAGATTGGCCCGTGACCATGCCATACCATCCGATACAGGTCAAGACGCAGAGCGGGAAATTGGGGCCGAGGCTGTAGTAGCGCAGCAGGACTACTATGGAGTGCAGGGCGATGCCCAGGGTGGCGGTGAGCATGCTCCAGAAGTAGAGGCCCTCGTGGCGTTTGAAGCGGTTCAGCAAGGAGATGAGGATCTCGACGCAGTTGTAGCAGGCCACGGCGAAGAAGCCCGCGATGACCATGTTGATGGCCAGCGGCGCCGTGATGGGACCCGTCTCTCCTGTGGCAGCCATGGCGAGTAGGTCGCTGCCGCGGCGACGAGGCCGATCATGATACTGTCAACGTGAAAGGGAAAGGGAGGAGGAGAGGACGTGAACTAAAGCTTGTTTCTGGTGGAGAAGAAGAAATTGGGGCAGGTTTATTTACGAGAGACCGAGAATCCCTGTGATCGCCGCCCTTGCTACTCTGCTTTGCGGCTGCAGCGTCAATGATCGATAGCTTGGCCCTCCTGGGCACCTGGGGTCATTCTCAGCTGGAGCCATTGGCCAGAGCTGGAACCCCCTGCATGCAGAGCTGGCCTCTAGGGGAAAGCTAAAGGTCGGTAATGCCGGGGATAGGATATGATTCAGGTTAGACGTTTGGGTCAAGCCACACGGAGCAGCAGCAGCAGCAGCGACAAAGGGCGCATTCTATCTTGTCGAATTTCCTGCATCGGCTTCAGCGATCAGAAGTGACAGATGGGAACCCAGGTGAATACGGTGGGCATGGCACACGAGGGGCATCGAGATTGGCTGCGTCATCTCGGCATCGCCTGGGCTTGACGGACCCGCGGATCCCGGGGAGACCAACCCGGGCGGGACTACAGGGAGTCTTGGTGTTTAGTTAGGGGTCTCTTTTCTTGTGTCTTTGGCCAATGACGTGAGCACGTCTCTTCAAGGGCCAATGGTCACCCCAGGAATTTGCCGTTTTCAAAAGCACGCTCTTTATCTGCCCTTGTTACGCTCGAACCCCTTCGCGACGCACGCCTGAACCCAAGAGGCAGGTTCACTACCTGAATTTGTCACCAACAGAAAGCTTATCCCATTAAACGGCCGCATTCCATCGTCGATTCAAAATCCCGTTTATGTCAACGTCCAACTCGGTCTCGGTGTGCTTATCGGTGCTACGAGTCATGCCCGCATAAGCCCGTGGCTTATGAAGCCATACGACGGATGAAACCGTATTTGCAAAATACCACACCGCGAGCATAAGTCACATCATCAAAAACAGGCATGGACTTGGCCCCTTTGAGCGTTGCGTTGATGAGACACTAGTACAGGGCGTGGTCTGACTTTGGCGATCAATGTCAGGTTTTGGTCGGTGCTTCGTAGGGCGACTCTCTACCTGATACGATCGTTCGGCCGTTCGCCCGAAGAAAAACGTGGCCTGGGAATGCCACATGTCTTGCTACTGTTGATACTGACATTGACAGTGTCGATCTCAAGCATCGTTGACGCCGGACTCTCAGATCAGGCCGCTGGTCCACACGGATCTTTTCACGTAAGCCAACCACACGACAAAGCTCTAACCTTCCAAATCTACAGTAGTCTTGCTCCAGTCTTCAAGCTTGCGAGAGGTGACACACTTTCTGCGGCTCCGCCACGCGCAAAACAAGCCCGTCTCAAGCCATCGATTGGCGTCTCAAGTTCCGCAGTCCACACATCGATGGGCAACGCCGTCGAAGCGGTCAAAATAGTCTAAAAAACCTTATGGCAACGAGGGGAAAGCTACGAGAGTGGAGGCTGGGAGAGATTGGGGTTAGATGCCGCTGCCAGCTTCGATCTTGGGGACGGAAGGGCTACTGCCGAACCGAGCGGGAGAACAGGGGGGAAAGGAGGAGGATGGATGGCGGCTTGTTATGGTTTTGCGAAATGGTGGAAAAGAAAAGGGGATTCGTTATATGACATCATTTTGATAGGATGCCAGCTCTTGTGCATTCGGAGACTCATTCCGGATGGCAGCCCCTGTTTACCGCTACTGGCCCATCCCATTACTAGTACCAGCCCCTGCATCTTGGCAGCACATTCATAAACGCGTATTTATCACCTCCTGCGCGATAACGTTCTTCCTTTTCCCTGGAATGATCAAAGGCTTGGGTCTAGGGTGGGTTGACTTGATGCGTCCACACTCCTGTCAGACACAGCTTCTCATACATCTTGAGATGAAAACTTGAACTGAACATGTTCAAGACAGAGTCATGTTTGGACCAGAGACACCACGATCCCTGTACATGACAAACCCAGTGCTCACTTTGTCATTTGAGAATTGCTTGTCAACTCGAAGCGTCTACAAGACTCGACATCAATTGACCCGTCTTACGGTTGCGAAACCCCGTATTTACTCTGTTATGAACGCACATCGACTTGAACACCGCCTCGAAGCAGCTGCAATCCCTCAGTAAAGAGGCGCAGCACCCCTAGCCACCAGGCAGACATGATTATTAACCCGAAAATGAGGCTGCGCATCGTCTTATGACTGGCAAAAGGCATGAACCCCCTCAATATGGTAATCATATAGCGTCGTCGTTCTCGTTTAACCTCCGCAATCTCCACTTTCCTTCGCATTCGCATGACAGGTCTTAGCATTGCATTCCCGATTGGGTAATTATGTTGCGAGCCTCGCACTTTGATCCTATTACAGCGCACACAACTCTTTTCATTCACTTAAAGGCCCTGGGGGAGAGGGATTTTACTCTCTGGGGATCGAGAAAGTCCGTAGGAGATGGGAAATGACCTGAGGGAAAGGATGGGTAGAATCATTGACAGAGCCACGATTTTCGTCGTAGACATGAGGCGAGTTTGTAAATATTAAGAAGGAAAAATGTGTATATATACGCTTCCTGATATCTACTTCTTTTCTCCATTATCATCTCCCATCCTCACATCAACTCCGACAGCCTTTCCTCCTCTCTCCACAATGAAGTTCTCTCACTCCCTTCTGCTTACTGCCCTAGGCGTCTCATCCTGCGCCGCGGCCGAGGACCTTCGGGATGAACACCCAGTTCTCCTGCTCAGTGAAGACGAATCCTTCCACTTCGAGCTGCTCGTACCTCTCGAGCAAGCCATCGGTGGAGGCTCCGACATCAACCCGGTGCTCCTGGCCGCAAAGAACATCACCCCCGGAGACCTCGATAGCTTCAGCGAGGTCTTTTACCAGCTCGCCAACGAGACAAAAGCCCAGGCCGAAGACCCTGAGTTTGCATATGACCCCATCAATGTGAGAGATGCTTGGTTTTCCGCTGCGACGTATTTCCGTCGGGCAGACTTTTATCTGCATTCTGACTGGGAGGATCCCCTCATCAACTCTCTTTGGGAAGAGCAGACCGCTGCCTTTAACAAGGGCATGGCTTCCCTCCCGCACCCCGGTAAACGCATTCGTGTCAAAGCCGATAACTTTACCGTCGAGGCTATCTGGTATACCGAGTCCGAGCACTCTCTGCGACCGACCATAATCATGGGCAATGGCTATGATGGAGCTCAAGAGGATTTGTACCACATTGTCGTCACTGGAGCCCTCGCCCGTGGATGGAACGTTCTTACCTACGAAGGCCCGGGACACCCATCTGTTCGCCGAAACCAAAACCTCGGATTCATCCCCGACTGGGAACGTGTCGTCACTCCCCTTGTAGACTATCTACTCAACGAAAAGGCCGCCGCCGTCGACTCGGAGAAGCTCGCTCTGTTCGGCTACTCATTCGGAGGATACCACGCCGCCCGCGCTGCCGCCTTCGAGCCCCGAATCAAGGCCGTCCTCTGCAACGGTGGAGTCTGGGACACATATGAGTCTTTTAGCTCCGGCCTCACCCCCGAGATGAAAGAACTCCTCGAGTCCGGCAACAAGGAAGAATTCGACAAGATCGCAGAAAAACTGCGAAAGGACCCCTCCACCCCCACGACATTCCGCTGGGGCATGAACCAGGGTCTGTGGTCCTTCAACGTCAGGTCACCCTACGACTTTATGCAGCTTACCAAGCAGCACACCCTCAAGGATGTCGTTCACCGCATCAAGGCCCCCGTGTGGATTGCTGACGCTGAGTTTGAGGGTTTCTTCAGGGGACAATCTGCCAAGGTTAAGAAGGCACTTGGTGAACAGGCTGACTTGCATGTTTTCCGGGGAGCTGCGGGATATCACTGCCAGACTGGTGCGGGACAGGAGATGATGAGGGTCATGTTTGCTTGGCTGCACAAGACTCTCGGTGTGTAAGAAGGGATGAGTCTTGTGGGGAAACTTTACTTTCTTCTGGCGTCTTACTCATCATGAGACGAGTTTGCTTTCACCGGATGGTTTAATCTGGCCTCATATTTGACATGACTTATTAGAGAACGTGTAGTTGAATTGATCCTGTTAGCAAGACATGTCTTCCCTTGTGCTTTTCCATACCTATGCCTCATATCGCAAATACGCCCACAGCGAATATGTGCCCGCAGTAAATGCAGAAGAAGGGAAAAGTCTAGTGGTAGATCTTTCGACCGCCCGGACATAAGCTTGGGATGTGGCAGGTTGGTAGATGGGACCAAGCGCCGGCCAGATCGTGGGTATCTAGCATCTTTTTAGGCGTCTCTGACTACGAGGGACGTGGGAGATCTGCCCGTTTCCTTGCTCATACTTTATGGCCCCCTATTAAGATTTACACGTCTGGACGATAAAGCTTTGTCTTTCGTTCTGAGTATGGTTTGCCTTCCAAGAAGGCCGCGATGCGATGAGTGGTGTTAAAGCTGGGAGGACTAATCATTGACGGGTAGTTGTTTTATCTTGCCTCATTGTGGAATAATGGCTATCCAAAATAATTCATTAATTGCACTTTTAGTTCCGCGACTTCATTTCCATGATTCTCTTGTCCACTTATCTTAAGAAGTGTGCATCCTCCTTAGTGTTGACTTTCTGCCCCAGGGGGTTGTATTGAGGCGGAGCCCACCTAGGAAGATTCATCGAATAATCGAGGAGATGGGGAAATGGTCGAAAATAGCTCTTCATTTTCCCCTCCTGGTCTTCTTTGTCGGGCGACTGCAAAAGGTTTAGTTGTGACATGGCTCACGCTGAGATAAGAATGGGTAAAGACCTTCTTGGGTGAGCTCGTGCTGGATTTGCTTGGGCTCTTTGGCTTGGCCTTTTCTATGCCCCAAATCTCTTCCAACAAGTCGGCAAGGTCATTGGGTGTTATCTCGATAGGCTTCTTGGGCCAATCATATTTAGGGCTGGTCGGGTCTGGCGAGTCCATTTCTGATTGTTCTGGAGCCTTAGTCGCTGTTGGACAGAGTGGTGGCGTGAACTTGTGTTCGATTGAGGTCCAGCAGTTGATGTTGCCAGCAAGGGACAAGGCAGCTGAAAGAGCGCAGACACCCCCTTGATATAAGTTAATGCGGGGGATTCAGCCCCCCTCCTCCTTTTCAACAAGTTGAGGATTGCTGGGAAACTGCGGAACATTTTGTTGAGGTTCCGTGGGAATGTACCGAGCTGTCACCGCGTGGTTGATATGGCTTTCGGGCCTAACTCGGGCTCTTGATATTTGAACTCACCACCCTTTTCTCCCGACTCAAGACTTGCAAGAAGCATTACTTTGCCATATTATATGTCTAGGGCCATGAGGCTAACAAGGAACATATCCAGATTGACAGCCGGGATATCGTGTCGCGAGAAACCATTACTCGGCTCTGACAGACTGACACGCTTGAGATCCGAGCCGGGACAACTCACAGCATGGACCGACGTGGGGTGTATTCGGCAGTGGTCAAGGGTCAAACAAGAAAGGGACCGACAGTTAGACCGTATGGGCGACGTATCCCCTTCCCGAGACCCAGATTGCTGTGCATCTCGGAGAGATGGATTAGGAGGCCGATAGTGTGATCGGTCTTTTGCAGCAGCCATGGCAACCAGACGTATAACTTGAGTGCCATAATCTTCCGAGACAATGAACTGGCTTTTTGGTCTGATTTTCAAGGATGTGATAATCAACAGGTCAAGATCTCTGTATGATAGTCTCCATTGGATAACCCTTGCTCAGATTCCGTTCATCGTCGGGCATTTCTTGAGCATTCTCCTGGTGGAGATGCCGATGCTCCCATGGCTGTTGTGAAGAACCAGGGCGGCAACGTGGTACAGGAAATCAAGACTACTTGACAAACGAATGCCATGTGACGATGGGACCAGTAAAGCTTGAACCCAGGTCGGGAAAGCTCACGCGAGATACTTCCGCCCTTCTCTAGGCTTTCTAGTATCTGCATGGGAGCATATCCCTTCAAAGCAATATCTTGCCCTCCCTCATCTATGGGGGAAACTCGCGACGCGAGGCTCGGGTGACGAGCCTGGACGCCGAAGGCCTGACACTTTGACACCAGAATGTGTACCCGCTTCATGGTCCGGTCAACCCGCAGTAACCTCGATGAGGCGGAATCCAAAAGCTCCGCGGGCCCGAGGGTAGGATACACGCCGAAACCTGGTCCGGGAGAGATAGGCTGCAATAGGCCAGGTAAACCTGGGAACGGAGTGAGTTGCGGCGACAGGGAGCGCGGTTCGTTATTGTCGCCCGCGAGAGAGTCGCTGTCCTTGTAATTGACAAGGGTATAACATAATAGACCGCCAATTACACTTGCTTTGAGAGCTGGGGTCGGTATGGACCGTGACCTGAGATGTCCATGTTTAGCCGTGCTGATCAGTAACAACAGTGTGTATAAGATGAGGCCAGCTTGGTTTGCCATCCGGCATTTCCTCTTCTTTTCCAAAACCAGCATTGAATTCAAAACTCTTCAGGCCATGTTTTCTATCGTCCTGACTGCCGTCGCTGCGGCGGCACTTGCACTGTCGGAATCTCTTCCCTCTACAACACTTGCTCAGCTTGAAGTCGGCACATTCCTCGAAAACATAGCAGTACGCTCAAATGGGGATCTCCTCGTGACCAAGCTGTGGCCTTCGGCTGCCATATATACAATCCGAGCTCCATGGGAACGGCATAATACACTCGAAGAAATCATGTCAGTCCCTTCGATCCAAAGCATTTATGGCCTTGTCCAAGTCCCACCCAGCCGCCAAGATGTCGAGACATTCGTTTTTGTCGGTGGTAATTCTACAACCCCAGGAGAGACCGTGACTGGTTCGTTTGGCGCGTGGACCGTCGAGTTTAAATCGCCTGGAGACGAAGTCAAGGTCAGAAAAATCAGCGACATGAGACCTCAGAGCAAATTCCTCAATGGTGTCACAGCCATTCCTGGCCTATCTGACGTGGTTCTTGTGGCTGACTCTGCCAACGGCCTTGTCGGTCGTCTTGAACTGACCACCGGCACCTTTGATACCTCGACGTTTCGTTTCCCCCTTGAGATGGACCCGGTTGAGGACGCGAGACTGCCCATCGGCGTCAACGGCATTCAAATCCGCAACGAATATCTCTACTGGACAAATTCATTCCAAGCCTGTATCTACCGTATTACAATAACTCCTACTGGATTCCCTGCTAAGCATGCAAGACCGGAGCTTATTGCCAATCTATCCAAAGGCGTCAACTTTCTCGACGATTTCACCTTTGACGTCAACGGCAACATCTATGCGTCCACCAACCTTGATAACTCGATTGTCTTTATCGACGTCCAGTCCAAAGAGTGGGAGACGGTTGTGGGAGGAATTGGGGAGATGACTGTGGCCGGCTCTACATCTGTTGCGTTCGGTCGAGGGCGGAAAGATAAGGAGATTCTATATGTGAGCACGTCTGGAGCAATCGCGACGCCCGTCAATGGGACCGAGATTGAAGGCGCCAAGGTTGTCGCTATTGATACTAGGTTTCGAGAAATGTGACAGGGTTCGTCCTGTTGACTTGGATCTTGAAAAGCACAACTAGCGACCTTGATAATAGGATGAGACCAGCGAGCAGCTGATTTGCCTCGCAACTTGAGAGCTGCATGGCCAAGTTTCAGATAGGACTCGGAAACAGTCGTACGGCTCGCTAAACAACAGGGATGAATACGGTGGCACCTTAGACGCAAGTCGCAAAAATGCAGCTGAACAATGCATAAGCAGTCAGGCTTCCACAGCCGCATTCCCCCTCAATCTTGGACTTCAATGAGGCATAAATACCCCCCTCAGCCTTCTGTACTCCAAGTTCCCGTTCCCATTTGAATTTCTCCTTCATTTTGGCTCCTTAGGGGACTGCGGTAATGGACGTGTCTGATGATCTCTGCGATACTTGCCGGGCTGTCGACGTTGCCAAGTATCTCTCCCATAATGGCCCCATCAGCACGCCCATGGGATATTTCCAGGAAATCCTGAAGAACGAGCATTGCACGTTATGCAAGCTCATTATCAAAACACTGAGTGTCCACGCCAAGAGCTATTGGCGCCCGGGAAAGTACCCCAGCGAGATGTGCTATCTCGGTAGGCTCAACCGCGGTCCGTTCCCAGCAGAAATCGAAGTATGGTTCCATGCAACATCCAAGACTCTTCCAGACGGAATCTGGGGACACTCCACAGTTCTCGGCAGGATAAAGCGTGTTGACAGTGTTGAGCCGCGGGTCTTTGAGCGACTCAACTACTCGCTGATCAGGAGCTGGATGCATGATTGTGCAGCTCAACATGGACCAAAATGCAATCCGCCCGGTCCTAGCAGAGACTCTCTACCTCTACTACTACTCGATGTCAAGCGAATGCGGCTCTTTAAAGGCGCCCGACACTGTCGGTACTTGGCTCTTAGTTATGTCTGGGGCCAAGTGAAACAATTCCAAACGGTCAAGAGCAACTTCCAGCAGCTCCAACAGGACGGTGCATTGTTACGAGTGCGTGATCAGCTACCCCGGCTGATAAACGATTCCATTGCCTTTGTGGCGGATCTTGGCGAGACCTATCTGTGGGTTGATGCATTATGCATTGTGCAAGACGATCCCGAAGACAAGAAGCACTATGTTCCGCGGATGGATAGAATCTACGGCGAGGCCCTGATAACCATCGTCGCCCTGTCCGCACATGACGCTAACTGTGCACTCCCTGGTGTCGTCGCCGGATCCCGCACACCGTCGCCGTCACCTACGAAGCTGGGAACCCTGTTATTGGTCCCTGAACCCCGAAGCCTTGGTGCTGCGATTGAGTCGTCTACATGGCGAAGCCGAGGTTGGACATTCCAGGAAGGAATGCTCTCTAAGAAGCGCTTATATTTCTCCGACTGCCAAGTTTACTGGCACTGCTCTGGGTCTTATTGTTTGGAAGATGGAGAAGCACATACAGGAGGACAGCTTTCGAATTGGAACATACAACCGTTAGGACGGGACGTCAGCAACGACCCCAGAACGAGGTTCAACGTCTACGAATCACTGGTCAAACAGTACAGTCGACGGACACTGACATATGCGTCGGATTCTCTGAATGCATTCGTTGGCATCCTGTCCGCAATCGAGGACTCGTTTGGATGGCGATTTGTGAGCGCTCTACCAGAAAACCTTTTCGATTTTGCTCTCCTGTGGTCACCAATGTGGCAAGGCCGACTGCGACCAAGGGAGCCACTAGGTTCGGCTTGCAACTCACCGACCTGGTGCTGGACGGCCTGGGAAGATAACATTTACTGGGATCCTTGGCGGCTTGACTCTTACGTCGGAAAGCGTGTGAGGCTCAAGTCAAAAGTGAAGGATTTCATCATCATAGACAGGCTTGGGGTGCGCAAGATCGTCCGAGAGAATCCTAGTCTCGGAGAAGATCTCCCTAGTTCTTTGCCAGACCTGTCTGAGGCATCACAACTTGCGGAGCTGAACGAAAACTCTAATTGTGCACTGGTCTTTGAAGCTCCTGGCCTGAGGGCTGATATGTACACAATCTCATCACCCCGTCCAGAATTGTCCACATTACCTCGCCCCTTCTCAGACTCCTTCACCAACACGTTACGCGGCCAACTTTGGATCTATGACACAGCAGGGCATCATTGTGGGACACTCAGGGGGATTGATTCATGGAAACCTTGCTCAAATTCCGTTTATGAGTTTGTCCTACTATCGCGCGGTGACCAAGACAAGATTATTCAAGCAGATGTTGAAATCTATCGCGACCACCTACCCCCGGAGTACCCCTCTGCTGATGAATACTACGAAGAGATCTTTGACATAAGTATTTACCAGCATAGCAGTTTCTGGGCTCTGAATATCATGCTAGTGGAGCGAAAGGGAGATTTGTCACAGCGGCTGGCTGTTGGACAACTGCATGTCGATGCTTGGGACTCAACCAGCCAGAAGACGAAGAGGTTCTTTCTTGTTTAGGGGTCAACTTGAGGATTTCTAAAGTGGCTCACCAACTGATGATGGTGTAGTACAGTACCAACTTACGAGGGCTCATTAGACAAACGTTTGCTCTTAAGCTATGAATCACACCTTATGATAGGGACCATCCTAATAGACAAGGCCTTAAGTGGGAATCAGATTGTATCAGACTCCTTCAACTCAAGGACCAGCACCTCTGGCCCCTTTGGAATAATCAACGGACCCGTAATCCCCAGAACCCGCTGCCTTGAGTCTCCATATCCCTGCTTGTACTTCTCAATCCAAGGAAACGTCGTCTTTTCAAAAGCACCATGCGTCTTCTCGCTCTTGTCCCAATACAACCTCCTCAGCCAGAGATGCAGGTTCGGGTAATGGTCTCTGATGGTCCCCAAATTGCACATAAAGATGGGGTTGTACGCAACGTCGAACCGGACAATGGTTGGGAAGAGTCGGATATCGGCCTCGGTGATGTTGTCTCCCAGAAGAAATGGTCTATCGTCGAGGATCTTTTCAAGACGGTCCAGAGACTGGAATACTTTGACCACATTCTCCTCATATGCGCTCTGCGAAAAAGCGAATCCACACTTGTAAACGCCGTTGTTGACAGTGTGATAGATCCATTCATTGATCTCGTCGATTTCCTTCCGAAGGTTCTCAGGATAGAAGCCGCCCCCAGGTCGATTAACCTCTCGGTCCTCCTCTGGAAGGAGATGGTCGAATTCTGTGTAGAGCATGCGGATGATCTCGCTCGATTCGTTGCTAACCATGGTGTGCGTCTTCTTGTCCCAGAGCACTGGCACCGTGTATCGCCCCACGTAGTTCGGGTTGGCTTTCAGGTACAGTTCCTTGATGGTACTGAAACCGTAGAGAGGATCCTTGGGAAGAACACCATACTTGACGGACTCGGGAGCGTCGGTAAAGAACCAGCCGTCTTTGCCCATGTGGAGTGAGTTTATGTAGAGATCAACAATATCTTCCAGTCGCTTGAGGCTTCGCACAATCATGGTACGATGGGACTGCTCAACTGTGAGCTAGTGACATGAGAGGGGGGATAGAGACTTACCCATGGGCATCCTGGACTAAGATAGAGGGCATATCGGCCCTTTTCCGCAGGGAATCTCGAGCCCGGCTCGTTTGAAATAAAATTCCGAAAGGCGCTTTCAGTTCGTTCAAAACCTCCACCCGCGCCAGGCTTATACTTGATGTGATCTTCCTGTTTGTCATCGTTAGCTTGGTCAGAAACACCAGCTCCAGCACCACATACCGAGTCGGCCATGGCGTACTATGGTATTACGGAACCGACTAGAGATGTAAAATATTCGGATAGGCTTTTTGGGGGGCTATTGTGTAAAGATATGATCCAGTCGCAAAGAAAGAGGGCCTCCGCAACTTTATTGATCTACTAGGATAACCGCGCGGCTGTCCGGAGGGGAAGAGTCACGTCATTGTCATCTTTGATCAATTGTCAGCAATCTGACAAATGTCAGCCCTAAGATCGATCGGATTAAATCATCATTACTTCAGCAAAGGTCCGGGGTGGGTTAACCGCGCGGCAACTCGGAGCGATCTTCTGGCTCAGTTCCCATCAAGGTCCGGGCTACAACTATAATAAAGAACAGATTGTCAACACATCATAACATCATGACCCAATGTTAACACAGTAGCCTCTCTGTGTTTATTCATTATTTAGATGTCTGCGCTGGAAGCAGGTCTGATTGCATCATCTGCCAGCGACGGTCGAGCTCCTCCCTGTCAACTTTGTTAGTTACTTTTCCACATGCAATGATTGGGGGCTCTATGCAAATGAGCTGCGGAGGCAAGATTGGTACTTACGTCGTCTGACGCCGCAGCTTGACTCCCCTCTCCCTACAAAAGAATAAGAACCGCCGCATAGTTCGATCGCGCTTGAAAGATGCCATCACATCGCCACGAGGCGCTCCTACCGACTCGTCCATCGTAACACTGACCTTGCGCATGACGATGTGGACGCGGAGCGCCTCAAGGTTCCATACCAGTTCCTCAATCTCGCCGAGGTTAACATGGAAGTTAATGTGAGCCTCAAGCAAACCCCGCAAGACAGGGCTGACATCCTTAATGACTTGGTGCTGGAAGCAGCTGGTTTGCTGAAGCCAGGTCCAATACTGGGTAACTGCCGCCGAGCTCGTGAATAATCGGGTTTTGACCTGGTAGAGGCGCCATTCATGCTTAGAGATTTTAGCACCACTTTGCGAGTCGGTGTCAGACCAGTGATCAGAATGGAATTCGTCGTGAAGCGGTCCGGAAGGCTTGAGAAGACTATCCAGTCTGGAGTCAATCTACTTGATTGTTACTTCATAAACGCTGGAAATAACTTGGGTGGTTCAGCCACTTACCATGGGCAAAATATCTGTGTACCCTCTTTCTGTTGCCTGTCGTCGGCATTCTTCTAATTCAACTCTCGTAAATCCCGGCTTTGAGGAGTAGAGCATTGATCTTGCAACTGAGGCCAAGTTCATTTTCAGGGCATTCAGAATGTCCCTGCTTTCAAGTTCAATGTTCCCCGTGGCTAAGAGCAATTCGATGATACGAGCCATGCTAGCATCGGAAGGAGGAGTTTGGGCATGGATCATGCTCTCAATAAGGGATCGGTCCGCAATCTTGTTGAATCCGTGTTCCAGAAAGTACTTGACTGAGGACACATCACCTTTGGAGCAAGCCATTCGCAGAACGTTTGTATGATCGCGATTCAAAAGACGATCATGAAGCTTTCCAGATTCCAGAAATAGCCTGCAGATCCTGTCGTCACTTTGCCGACAAGCAAGGTCAAATGCCGTGCTAAGTTCAAGGTCGATTCCGTTGAGCTGAATGTCATTCTGGGCGAGGAGTAGTCTTGTCGTTTCCAACTGACTTTTCCTGACGCTCGCATGTAGTGCGGTCCCTGTTTCTCGTCTCAGCTCATAATTGACATCCGCACCCCTGTCAAGCAGCAGTTTGCAGACTTGAACATGGCCGTGCCGTGCTGCAAGATACAAAGGTGTAAATAAATAGTTCCCACCTGGGACGGAATTGGCGGGCTCTCCTGCATTTAAGAAAGCTGTGACAGCTTCGATGTCCCCGGATTTCGCGGCATCGCGTATGTTTCGGTAAGATTTCTGCCGCCTTTTTGGAAACTGAATGGATTTGCTGTTGTTCGAATGCCACTGCTTTCGATGGATATCTAAGCTCGTTTGGGAATCGAAACCAATGCCAGAGGTGTGGCATCCATCTTCATTGCAGATAAATGGCAGCTCGTGGCGATTGATGTGTCTCTGGCATTCCTTGAGGTTTTCCAAACCACCTTTGAACAAGTCACACCAAGGCTTAGAGCATTTTAATGTCGTGAGGGGGCCGTGGAGGAACTCGAATGACTCCCTTGCTTCTGTGGAGGAGGCGTCCTGTTGAAGATGCTCAATCTGTTGGCGAATCATAGTCGTACGATATTCAATGTTGAAACACTCATTCCTGTCGCGTGCGTGTTCTGGAAGGCCCTTGAAAGCTTCCATCAGCTTCGCGACAGTGTTTTCTCCATGACGCCAGTCCATTTCGCTTAGCTGAGCGTAAGACTCAAGGAAGCGAGCCAGTGCAGCTGTCACTTGGTCTCGTTGAGTTGGATCTAATGTGTCGTACGCTTGCAGACACATCTGGCTGTGATCATACCAGAATTGTACAGAGTAATCTTGCAGAGCATAGTACCCTTTGATCGCCCAGGATGATATATCCTTTGAATCGATACCAATCTTGAAGGGATCGGATGTAAGATATCGGAGACAAAAGGTTGAGACATTGACGGCTTCCGGGAAGAACAGAGTCGCGTGCTCCTCCAGCAGATACCTATAGCAAGACTGTCAGTATATTTCCAATAGTTGCAAAATTTACATACATCCGAGCTGACTCGTGCACAATACGAACCAGGTCCTCAGAGCCTGTAGAGTCTCGAGAGCAACGGTGAACATCCACCAACGCGCCACATACATCCTTGCCAGTGCGTAGGAGGCGATCATCGTAGTCCACGTTCCCACTAGTCGAGTCAATGCAAAAGAAGGCCTGTATTTCTCTCCAATGCAAGATCCTTCTCGCATGGATTACCAACCCAAGCAGCTTGATTGCGTCTTCACGTTTCGCTTTTGGCGCTTGGTCAATGACACGGGCGAAAACTCTCTGGTAGCTGGGGCAAGAAAACGATTAGTTCATAGTTCTTGTCTTCCTTTAACTCCCGTGTTCGTGTGTTCAGACGGACTTACGCCTTTTCTATCCCTCGGGGAAAGGTATCTGCCTGAATTTCACGCTTCAGGCCCGAAAGCCGAGTCTGGCCAAGTAGGTTTTCCAATACCACTCGTGCATATAGAAACATACCTTGGGTCATATTCAGCATGTTATAATGGAGAATCTCCGGGGGGCATTGACTTACCCTTCGCTTCGTTTGTCACAAGTGAGAATATTCGCTCTTTGATGTTCTGAGCCTCTTCTCCATCCGGAGAAGACTTGAAGAACGTCGCTGCGATTTCCTTGCAGCGTAATTCGCAATACCTTCGTATGTCCTCATTGTGTGCAGATGTTTCCAAGGAAATCGACGGCTGCTGAACCAGCTTTGCATCCAACACACCATCGCGCTGACCAGAGAGAATAATTCGTAGATCAGATCCCGAATTTCTCAACTTGTCATCGATCAGCGAGAGAGACCAATTGAGAATATTCTTGATCTCTTCGTTGGCGCACTCATCCAATCCATCGAGAACAAGGTATAAATTGGTGTAGCTCTCGATGGCCGTCTCGACGAGCTTTTCAAGTTGAGCAGTGGTTCTTAGGTTGACGCCCTCAAGTAACGACACCTCGTCGAAAAGGTGGTCAGAAAGGGCTGGGTTCTGGCTTAGAAGCTGCTCCAGAACCGCTCGTAGCATGGCGTTGTGCGTCTCATTTTGTCGATGCTTGAAGTAGAAATAGCCGACAAAGCTCTGCCCATTGGGAGCAACCCTTTCGTGAAGAAGTCTTTCAATCACAGTAGACATGAGGATGGTCTTTCCTGTGACAGGGTTAGCATATTCCATACCTACGAACAGTAGCACATAGTCATACCAGCGCCGGGCATGCCATTGATGTACAAGATCTTGGAGCTAGAGGATCCGCCATGTAACCATGCCTGAAAGGTAGGGTCGTCAAAAATCCATAGGCCTGACGTGCTACCATTTCTGCGCTCTGCTGACATTTCTTGATCGAGTTGGTAGTTGGGACTTTGCAGTTTCTCTTGAATCTCGCGCATTCGACGTCGACGGTTTTCGCGGTCATTCATGGTTGCTTGGGCATTCTGCTCTCGTTGAACGTTGGCGATGTCTTCACGAAGATTCTGAATTGCATGGAGTGTTGCTGATCCTTTTTCCGATTCAAGCATTTCCCTCTTCCTTGCCAGGCTTTGCATGATAGGACCGAATTTGGTCTCGAACGTCTTCCACGTAACAGTGAACAAGGTTTTCCATCCTATTACCCGTGAGTAAAGTATAGTCATAAGCAGGGGGGCAAAGGTTAGTCTCACTTGGTCGTCTGAAAACTGCGATGGCCTCGCTGTGGAAATTCAACACATCTGAGTAGTAGTCCTCAAGTACCTTGGCTAGCGGCGGATGCCTCTCAAACGTATCTTTGTAGTGGAGTAGGCCTGGAATGGCGTCTCCAATCCGAGAGTATGCGTCGAGCAGCTTATCGAAAATGGAGAAGAATGATTTTGTGATATAAACGCAAAGTAAGCATCCAATTTTCTATCGTCGACGAAGTGCTCACGGTGAGAAGAAACTTGACCGGGCCCTTCTGAATATTAGCCATGATCTATGTAAAAGGTAGACGATGGTATTACCCAGATGAAGCAAACAAGCTCGCTTGCATTCAAGAAGACTTCAATGACACTCCCGAGTTGCTCCATCGCCTCAACGAAGGCTTGGAGCCTACCCATTGCTCGAAGAGGGCCTTCTCTGGCATCTTTATCCTGGATATCTTGGATGGTTCGATGAACATCCCTCAAGGTACAGGCTGAAAATTCTTGTTGTAGTGATGGATCGATGGTTGCCTTGAACCTCGTCAGGGCTCTGCTGAAGCTTTCTGGATCTGGGCCTGCCATGCTGGCCAGAGTGATTCTTTTTCAATCCAGTTGAGGCTGATCACTGGATCTCAGATTTTCAGACAACAAAGATGATGGATGAAAGAGGATGGATGAACGATTTTCTCTCCGTCAGGCTGAGGAGAAATCTCTGTTTTTTGGTGGAAAAAGCCCGTCAGCCCAACAAGCCACAAATAAGGCAGACTGAGGGGGCGTGTTTTGCAGTGAAGGTGGCAGTTCTCAAATTTGATTTGCAGATGGCAATATGCACCACCACAAAGATGAGACAGGCATAATTTATGCTGCATGGGCTGCTGGTTGGGCGTTCTCGGTGCGACAATTCTCCCAATGAGGCGCAAGCCTGAGGCCGCCAACTCAGCCTGATGAAAATCCTTGACGTCTCTGTCCGTACAGTGAATTTCCCCTCGCAACATACACCACAGTCCATCTTATCGATGCTACACTATGAACTCGAAGCGGCCCCTTTTGGTCACAGACGAGCCTATTTTTGATGGCCCTTCACAGCACTCATTCTCTCTTGCCGATGCCCATCTCGATCAGTCGACGCAGAAAATATGTTATGGTGCGGTACGTGTGTCACAATGAGCGTCAATGGCCTTCAGCTTCTAACGCGGGACCCAGCTGGAAGGCGGAATGGCTCAGACTTTGCGCCGTAGGACAGCGATAGGGAACTTGCAGATATCCAGCAGCTCATCATTATACTCCTTCTCAATCAAACCCAGCGGCGAGTATTTTGTTCTCATGACAAATAATCACACTGAGTTTGCGGTCTTAGATATGGCAACTATCAACAAACTGGCAGCGTTGGAGGATATGGCCCTCATCCATTTTGAAGCACTGGCCGAGCGCAGCCAGTTTTCGAAGCGTCAGAAACAAGAACGCAACGCGGCGTCGAAAGTTTTCCCAGTTTCGATCAATGTTTTTGGTCCAAAATCGGCTGCGCCTGAGGTGGCCGCCCGACTCACAAGGCTATCGGGCTATCTCCAACATCCAAGAGCGCTGCCTCCGACCGTGGAATACCATAACGCACAGTTCTTTCGTTTTCCTGGAAGCATCGCTAGCGAATCAAATATGAATGACTTCGTCGGGTTCGGAAGTGCCTTATCCCTGGAGCGAAAGACCAAGATATCTGCTGAGATTCAGAACGCGCTCGACTCGATATCCAATGTGACCGCGGAAGGCGATTACGAATCTCCTCCAGGTCTATTGTCTAAGCTGACAAAGTCAGTATGTTTGGTGCATTATGATGCAGTAACGGCTAATTCTGGGCAGATACCAGGAGGATGGTGTTCGATTTATTCAACAACGAGAAACTCAATCTGTGAGCCTGTGCTTACAGAACGAAATGCATTTGGCAACTTCCAAGAGGTATGCCTATACCCAGATATCCGCAGGAAAGTCTTTCTAATAGCAAGACCATAGCCAGAATGAGAGCAACCCTCGATCCTACGGAGGCATTATCGCTGACGCAATGGGCCTTGGGAAGACCCTCACTCTTCTGACTGCGATTCTGCATTCTCTGCCGACAGCAGAAGTTGACGCGAACTTCAATCATGAAAATTCATCTACATCCAAAGAAAGAAAGAAACGTACAAAGGCTACATTAGTGGTTGTACCATCTGCTCGTCCGTCCCAAAGCACCTCCTGTTTTCCATCACTGACTGGCATTAGAACTACTAGACAGTTGGATTTCAGAAATTCAGAGGTAAGGTAGCCGGCAGAATCATGACAAAACTCTACTAATGCGGGATAGACATTTTTCTCCTGGCTCGCTGAGTTACCTTGTCTTTCATGGACCATGTCGACCGCGCGATGTTATATCCCTTGCGTCAGCCGACATTGTCTTTACCACGTATGCGACGATCGTCGCGGACAATGTCGGCGAAGGAATCCTTCCCTCCTTGGAATGGTTCCGCATAGCGTTAGATGAAGGTACACGATTAGTCCCCTCTTTAAAGGCCCTCTTTTCCGTCATGGATAGACGATGCCGTCGTTTTGTTTCTATTGTTGTGAAAGCAAATGCTAATTACTGGTTCAGCACACTGGATCAGAAACTCAAGTTCAAAGCAATTTCGCGCCGTTTCGAGTCTCTCTGCAAGTCGACGATGGTGCCTCACTGGAACTCCGATTCAGAATAGGCTAGAAGAACTTGCCTCACTCGCAGCATTTCTCCAGCTTTCACCGTTCGCGAGCAAAGCCGAGTTTCAGAAGCACATTCTCACACCGCTTTGCGAAGGAGGTCCCGACTTTTCGAAACCATTCAGGAGGTGGATTCAGGCGTACTGTTTGAGAAGAACTGAGAAGCATCTCAATCTTCCCCCATCTTCTGAGCACACTCTACGTTTGACCCCCTCGGCTGAGGAACAATCCCTCTTCCAAGATATCCGTGACCAGACAAGACGAGAAATTGATGATCAAATCAGCAAGGCCAACTGCTCAAGGAAGCACAACATCCTATTCACGGCTTTGTTAAGAATGCGCATGTTTTGTAACCGCGGAACACTCGCATTATCTACGTCAGGATCACTAGCACCCGTGGGACGTATCATCGGGTGTGAACGATGTTCGTCTGTTTCCGAAGATGATGCGATTTTGTTTGAATCAGTGGCTTTTTGCCCAGACTGTGGTCGACCACTCCAGTTGTCGAGTCCTATTTCTGAGGGGGCGCTCAGTCCGAGGGGAGACTTGAAGATGCGTCCTGATCTAACTTTTCAAGGCAGATCACTTAGGCCTCATTCAACGAAACTGTCCGCAGTGGTTGAAAACATTGCAAGATCTAGCGTTGAGACAAAGCAGTCAGTTGACCCCCTGGTGTGTGTTGAACTTGCTAATTAACGACTCTCCCAGCATTGTGTTTTCGTACTGGACATCTACCTTAGACGACATGAGACGACTTTTCGAGGCTGCCAAAATTGACCATGTCCTTATAGACGGCCGTACAAACTATTCAGAGAGATCGAGGCGCTTGAAGGCATTCAAGGAGGATTCGCGAATAACTGTCCTTGTGATGTCTATCGAAACAGGCGCCGTGGGGTATGAGGCTTCTCTAAACGATCTAATGCTGTCGGACTTGAGCTAACTTTTCCCAGATTGAACCTTACCGTTGCAAACGTTGTTCATATTGTCGAGCCCCAATGGAACCCTTCTGTAGAGGCACAGGCAGTCGCTCGGGCTTTGCGAATGGGTCAGCAAAAAGCGGTCACCATTTACCGGTACATAATGAAGGGCACTGTAGAGGAGGTGAGTATCTCTGTGTGATGTTGTTCTACATGCTTTCAGATCGCAAGTCATTAACGAAAAGTAGCGCATCATCGAACTGCAAGAAAGAAAGAAGAAGTTGGCCATTTTCGCGTTTGGTACAGAAGATGGTAGCAATATAGATGAGAAGCTAGAGGTAGGCACTCGCAGTTCGCGGATTCCTGATGCAAAACTAACATAACATAGGATCTCAATTTCATATTGAACACAGATCCCATGGAGGAGTAGTTCATGTAGTTGTGGTCTCACGGGGTGATTTAACCGCGCGGCAACTCGGAGGGTTTGGAAGCATCCAGTTGCCCCAAAGTATATATCTTCACTTACAACCAGACTTGTCTTTTCAGAGGTCTGTTCTCAGAGCCACGGTTCAAGGTGAATGTAGCTGCGGTTATTGTTCAGTTGCCAAGGTTCCAAGACCTAAAAACTCATTCATGTGTCAAGCGACTATGCATCCACTGGAAAGCGTCAATTCATAACGAGGTATGCCTCGAACAAATAATACCCTATTTGCCCACCGCGAACTGTGCGAGGAGCCGAAGTTTGCCCATGTGGCTGAGTTATGCTGGTATCCGTGGTGAGTTGTCCGATGGCCCGATGGGCCTAGTGCTCACGAATCACTAGCCTGGTTATATCGCAATGGTTTCCCGATGCAGTATAAGACCCTGAAGTCATGGATCGTCTAAGAATAGACCAGACAGGCCACAGGCAAGGATGTCAGCTTACATGCAGATGGGGATGGAAAGAGCCCTGTAAGTTCCACGTGACATGTTCGAGGCAGCAACTGTAGTCATAGTCATGTCATGGACAGTTGTGAATCCATCACGCCCAATCGTCTTCCAATATCTCTGCATTTGCGCCTGGCTATGGTTTCTAATACATTTTGCCTCTTTCCCAATCTCCCCAAAGAGATCCAGGACCTGATTTGGAATGCCGCTGTGCGCCCTATTCCAGGCACGCGGCATGTGCACCGGTTCATGGTCTTGGGGTCTCAGGAGCCAGACCACAGTTTCTCAGGCCATCTTCTAGATTTTACACGGTTTGGCATCACTTCTACGGAAGATTGCAACTTGAATGATCAAAAAGAGGATGAGGTGGATTCATCTGGTGAACAGAGCGGCTTGACCGAAGAAGAGAAGGAAGATGTTGTCTCACATGAGGTGGCTCCGTCCAAGACACTGGTTCCTGGTTGCTGTTACCTCGCCATACCACATGACGCCTTGGACGGTGGTCCTAACGACTCTGTCTACGCTCTAGATAGTGGCCTTTGGACGGCCTGCAAGGCCTCGCGGGCCGCCATGGAAAAGTACTTCACGAAGAACGAGTGGTGGTCAGAGGCTGAATGCGAAAATGCCCCAAAGCGGCTCGCGACCTGCGGCGACTACAACCAAGAGAGGGGTGTTACTCACACGGCGTCGTACAAGAACAGCGACGGTGAGTACACACACATCACGATAGATCACGACAGTGATCTTTTCTGTCTGGACTCCCGGTACTTGGGCTCTCTCGACTGGCTCCAAAACCTCCGATCCTCTGTCCGACACTCCACTCCCGATTTCCCAGCTTGCATGGAAGAGTCCGAGGATGGGGATTTGGTGCCAAACCCCAGCTTCCTGGGACCCAACATCGCCATCGACTATGACCCCTATATGTTCGATCAATGGCTCCCAGCCAGCACGCACCTTAGACGACCAGACGTGAAGTGGAACGCCATGGGTCTGAGCCACATGATGGAGCTATTCCACCACCAGGCAAAGAGAACGCTGTGGTTCATTGACTACAGACTTCGATCCATTGATTCACATTACGCAAGCCGTGAGATCTTGTCTGGAGAGTCTGTGCTGCGTTCATCTGACGGTCAGGAGCGAGCAATCTTTCGCTCCAACGAACTGGTGCTCATCGAGGTGAAGCCGGATGACAGGGATAAGTGGTACATGGACACATCGAGCTACGAGTCACGAGGCGCCAGGTACACAGCATTCGACTTCTTTAGGCTGTTGGCCAGGTCTGGATATGGGAACTTGGAGATAGATGGGTTTCGTCGACTGCGAGTTCTGGCGTGTCAGGCTGCGCCGGGCAAGACCCTTCGGCCAAGGCTGTCGGACGCGGTTGTATGCCCAAGAGATTCGTCGTGCAAGGTTTGCGGTCAGGCAGATTCATGGTGCTTAGTCGTAAATAAGTCGGCGGAGGCAAAGGCAGCTGGATAGCAGACGAAGAAAGCATCGCTGTGTGATTTGTTTGAGGGGGATTAGTCAGTTAGAAAACAGCTTCATACAAGGATCCTTGATCCAAAGAATGTGGCATAAATCTCAATCTCAATCTCAATCCTTCTTGACCAAATTCACCGCCTCAATTGCCGACCCAACCGATGACAGGCAGGATTAAATGGCACGACTCCCAAGACGTTGGGTCAGGTACCAACAAGAACAAGAAGGATTCGCCATCTCGTCCCTGCAATTAACCTCGCCCAGCCCTATAGCGAGGCCCCGTTCCTTCGCTGTCGCGGTTCGCGAGGTCGCTCGGCCCTCGCTCTGCCCCGCGACTCGTCGGCAGAGCGTCGATCGACCCCACAGGGCTCTGCAGGCCAGTGTCGCATCAGATACACCAAGGAAGCGGGCAGGGAAGAGGCTGACGTTGCTTTCGTAGATGAGGGAGCGAATTGTAACTCATGGTTACAATCAATTGTGCATATAAACCTCAAGATGTCTCCAGTTTAGCAGTAGGTCAATCAGCTCATCCTCATCAACTCTCACATTCACACTTGCACTCAAACACATTCCAATACCTTCATCATGGTCCAATTCTCTTTCAAGTCCTCCTGGGCTCTCCTTCCTCTCCTCGCTTCCCAAACCCTGGGGTGCGGCCCCATCGAAAGAGCCGACAATGACACCTCAGAATACCCCAAGAACAACCTCGGCAGTGATGCCGCCTCTGATCCCGCCACCATTGGTTACAACATCAACCACCTCTGCCTCAATGTCAGAAATCTGACTGCAAGCATGGACTTTTACTCTCGCGTCTTTGGCCTCCGCGAGCTCTTCCACCTCGAAGTCACAGAGAGCTACACCATCGCCTACATGGGTTACAGCCACGGCGGCAAGAACGGAACAGGCTACCAGACGGCATTGGAGCTCAACCGGGAGAAGAACAACGCCCAGGGCCTCCTCGAGCTTATATACATTAACGTGCCAGACAACTACCTCCCCTCATCCGGCGAGTCCCCTAACACCTTTGGCCACGTCGGCATGATCGTCCCCGACATTGAAGCCGCCCAGGCACGTCTCGACACCTTCCCCGATGTCCGAGTCCTCAAGCGCACAGGAGAGGCACTCTCCTTTGGTACTGAGATCGGCAATGCTACCAGCCTTTCCCCAGCTGTCGTGGCACAGCTCAAACCTGTGGAGCAGGCTGCTCTGATCAAGACCCTGAGCCAGTTGAACTCGGCTCTCATCTACGTGACTGACCCCGATGGAAACCTGGTTGAACTTCAGCCCCAGGGCTAGTGGCTTCGCGTTGGAAGCTCTTGGTATGGTGTTGACTATTTACATTCTGTACATGTTTAAGACTTTGAGGGGCACATGATTGTTTGTGTCTAATGTATTTTACTTCTTTGGACGGACATATTTGTTAGAATTTTGATGAATTGTTATGCTTCGAGTTTTAACGAGTTATTTCGATGATCTACGTGTAGTTCTTGAAAATATCATCTTATCAACAGGTCAAAGTCGTGTCCCTGATACTCTTCTCTTTCTCTAAAAACACTCCAAGTCACAATAGATATGAAGCAGCAACAAGGCCCATCTTACTCCGTGGACATCCATTTCCACCTTCCTCCACTGGCTAAACTCTCAAGCAATCGATTCGGCTTGAGTTTTACCCTGTAGCCAATACTTCGAAAGCCAGTCTTCCAGAAAGGGTCACAGATGAGGAATGAGATTGACACATCTGAAGAACACCAAGTCTCTGAATGCAAGAAAAGCGGATTTTGACGTGCCGTGCGCGTCCAAATGAAAGGATTTACAATTGAGGATGAAGGATTTGTGTTTCGGCCAAGCTAGCCGACTCCTTTGGGGTCCCTTCATCTGTTAGTAGCCCATGCGTACTCCTTCTGCATGAAGGAGCTGCGTCCGTGCCTGGGATTTTGTGATAAAATATGCCAAGCTCATGGTTCTTGCAGAGCAGTGAGTTGTCGTCTTTCGGCGTCGCACCTCATCCAAAGGTGTAAGCCAAGGTTCAGCCAAGCGGTCCTCTTTGACACCCTCGACGTCGTTGTCAAAGCTCATATTCAGTAACAGATAGAAGGCTCATGGCCCCCAGTTTGTCATTGTGTCGCTTTGGGGCTTTTTGGAAGAATTGGCACGTCCCTTGTAGACGCCATCGAAAAGCTCACGTACTGTCTCGTCGTAGGAGGGAGTCCCATACCATGACCTCCACGGGCCTCTCCCCGTGCACGTCAGACGACGAAGAAACCAATTCGCCATCTACGTTTCATTAATTCTTAGGTCAGTGACAGTATCAACACAATGCAAAATAAGGCGCCCAATGTGCACCTTCCAGGTCCAGCGCCGAGCTTGGGGCCGGGCATCCTGACGAGTTCCAAAAGTGTCGTGCTTTACCAACCCATCTTGCAGACTTGAGTTCTTTGTCACTCGCTATTATAAACCACGAACAGTCCATGATTTTTACCCGAGTGCGTCTGTATCTTTACACAACGAGCTCCTGGCTCCCGCTGGTTCTCGATCCTCAACGAAGACTGAAGCCCACTGTTCAACCCAGCGAGAAGGCATACCCGCCAGCACCACCATCCTGAAGCAGCACACCGACCTGGGGCGGGCGTCCAGAAGAGGTGCGGAAGCGTGGTGAAACATAGTCGTCCGCTGAGTGCTGCCGGTCCATGTCAACAGCTAGTTGTAACGAAAGTAAACTCAGTTTGTTGTGAGCCCATCTTTGTGTGCGAGAGATGTGCGAGTAAGGTAACCAGAGATTCGATGGAACCCAGCTGGCTTAACTCGACCGCAAGAAATTCATCACACTTTGTTGCAGTCCAAGATGTTTAGAAGGCCGTTCCTTGACCTTTTTCTGCGTTCCATATCAGTCTTTGATCAACTCCCATAGCTTCTTTCCAGGTGCGTCATGGAGGATTCCAATCCATGGAAACGATCGAAATGCAACCTTGACCTCTTCCCACGTCCTAATATTTAACTCTCCTGCCATCTCTCGTATCTGCTGGACAGGAAGCTGGTCGTAGTTGTCTTCAGGCAGCAACATGGCATAAACAAACACGATCCAGAACCACAGAGCGCGGTAGTCATCACCTCTCTCCAGCAAGACCTTGCTGTCAATACGCTCTCGAAGCAGTTTTTGCAAGAGCCCACAGTTGAGACCTCGCAGGAAACTCGTCGGCCATGTTATATTAGCCAAGAAGGTCAAGAGGCCCAGATGCCACATATCATCGAGCGGATCAAGGGGTCTCTTTTCACCCAGCGGTGCAAAGTCTATCAGACGCTGCCACAGCCAGATCAGGACGTCCTGATACTGTAGGCCCACCATCTTTGCTTTTCCAGGCTGACGGCACAACGCCAACATCTCTCGCGTCATGTGCCGTAGTGGCTCGCACATCTGATTCAGAGGATACCTAAGGATCCTCGCTGCTGTAGGTCCGGGTGTTGCTGCAGTGAGTCCTCCAACTCCATACCGTGTGCGAGCACCCAGGGAGATGGCAAGCTCAATATCAGTGCGAAGTACCTTGTGCAAAAGTGCACGATTAGACTCGCTAATTTCTGATAGTCCACCGCGGAGATCGACGAGGCGTTGAAGGCCGTCCAGATGCATGGAGCACTTGGGTGGATCTCGGATGAGTTTGGAATGGATGGCAAGGGAGATGATGATGGCGATAGTTGAATCTTGTGGAGGCGTAGGTTGCATGAGCTTGGGGTTAATGAGACGAAGAGTTTGTGAGAAATGGCGTGTGGCTTCGAGAGGTTCGCAGTCTGGTTTGCGGAAGAGGTTGAGGTAGGTTGCCACCATAGCGAGCAAGCAGTGAAGGACTATGAAAATTCTACCATTAGCAAGCGAATTCGGGTGACGAGACTGAGGGAAACGTACAGGCTTGGTCAGAAACCATGTATTTAAACCATGGTGATCCGACTTGTTCTGTTCGAGAACAAAAGAATGAGGGATAGATAGCATCGCAGACTGCTGTGTGAACTACTCTATAGATCAGTCGTTGCTCAGCCAAAGAGCGAGGCGCTTGGTGCTTACACTGATACACCATGTATCTCATCGACGGAGTAAACTGGATAGGAAAAGCAAAATATGTATACTCTTCCCCAGCGAACGGGCTCGACGGCGAGCCGAGGACATCATGAGGCACAATCTCTGGAAAGATCAACGTGCTTCCATCACTATCGACGGGTACATCTCGCTCCCGTCTAGCAACGACAAGTTCCTCAAGCTTCTCTTTCTTCTGGACACCCTCAAAGATCTTGGGCTCTTGCGCCGCAGCATGCTTACGTCCACGACCTTGGATAGTCCGCCCCAGGTTCTTGCCCTTCATGACATGACGGCGGATGGCCTTGCGGGAGCCTGGATCGCTTGCTGCATGACTATCGACAAAGTGGAACTTCATGACCACGTGAGTTCGGTTACAGAGGATGGAGAGATGAGGGACGTGGTATGATGTTGATGTTCAAGAAGGATGACGAGGCGCGGCGGTGAGATTGTGGCGAATCGCGTTTAAAGTCCGTAAACGCCGATACTGTGGAACGGACTGAGTGAGAGCCATCATGATGATCAATCATCGCCAACATGATGATAAAGTTGAAAATAATTATATAGAGATGAAAGATAGTATGAATAGTGATAATGGAACAACCGAGTTTGATGATGAGAGTATGTGAAGTCGATCGATAGACGAGTTCAGCATCGGCAGCGACGACAAGGACACGAAGGACTTGAGTTGAAATCCAGTCTTGATCGGTTTCCTAGATTAATTCAGTGAATGAAAGACTGTTTCTCTCATATCTGTCAGTCAACTTTCTTCCACGGAATAAAGCCTCAAGTTATTAGGGACATTGTTGCATATTGATTCTTGGTCGTCATGGCCGACATGGACAACCCGACAAGACAACAATGCCAACAACAACAATCAAACCCTCCAAAACGCGACAGAAAACGAGAATCCCTTGACCATGTCGACTTGATGAAAGAGGAGGAAAGCTCTCAAACCTGGAGCAATCTGAGAATTCCCTCAGCCGGCCCCTGAGCCATATCCTCGGCCCAAGATAGACGCTATTCCGAGGACTACCACGGTAATCACCCAGCCTTAGCCGCCAACTTGGCCCCCGGTAAAATCTCACAGAGGCCTCTCCAGCCGGATATCCATGTCCCCCAACTTGCCTGCTCGCGATGCCTGATTCTCCTAGGTTATCAAAATGACACACCGACACTGGTCGATAGGATGATCACTTGGAATCAGACAAGATTTTCCAACAAAGGCAAAACCCGCTTCTCCATAGCGTCGCCACCGGCGTTCATGAAGCCGGTGTGTGTGGACGGCCTCAGCGCAACGCGATGGAGGCAAATGTAACCGCTATTGGGTTTTTGGCGTTCTTGCATCGGCATCGCCAAGTGTCTAGAGCCTGACGAGACCAGAGGGCCAGACCTGCATCCCCCATGTCCGTAGCAGATGGTGTGGAGGCTTCTCTTCGAGATGATTTGACTATTGGGGAGGGGGCTTACTGCGTCTCGACGAGGTTCCTTGGTTTGTTGGCTGCCTCTAGGAGGGGATCGTCCCATTGTGGCCCTCCTGTAGCAGAGGCGCAACCCCCTCTCGCTTGTGCCGCTATCCGCTTGATGCCGCTCAGTCCGGGGATGAGTTTGGGGCAGCAGATAGTCTGCATCTCGACACTTGTCGAGTTAGATCCAGACTGTTTCCCCCCCGGACTCGCCCTTGACGCTTCCCCGACCTCTAGTCGGTGCACCCCAACATCCAACCAAGCCGCCGCATGGGGCGCATATCGATGATGCAGCAGGCCCTGTGAATGGCTGAGACGGTCCGGAAGTTGAATTTCTCGTTGGGATGATGTGTATCGGAGCTTCACCGAGGAGGGGATCGTCATAGGCGGCGTAGCCCAGAGTCAGGAGTATCAAGACAAAGGATGAACCGAAACTGGACCGAAAATGCCTGTGGGAATGCTCCATGTCTCCGTCTATATCAACCATGATTGGGGAATTACAACCGAACATAGCCAAGGTCCGACAGAGCATGTCTACGAGACAGGGCTGGAAGAGTAGCCGCGGGACATGACTTAAGATTTAGACGTCTGCCACTAAAAATGCCAGCGAGATAATAACTCAGGGAGAGCACAGAAGCACAGGACACCAGCCTAGGAACGGGTGGCAACCCTCCCAGGTTGTGAGAGGCTGACGGCCATGTGCGAGCTGAAAACCATGCCTTGTCTTGGGGGGCCTGGTCTGGGTTGAGGGAGTCAACTAGCGAGAGGAGAAAAGACTAACGGGGTCTCTCTAGGGGTTTGGGGGTGGCTTTGAGCTAACGAGTGAGGAGAGAAAAAGGAGGGGGAGATGAGAAAAAGGCGGAGAGGGTGATGGTGTGCAGGGAATCTTTGGTTGACCGCAGTTTGCGCCCAGAGGAGAAAAGAAAGAGGGGGAAGTTCGAGACGCAATCCAATCTCTCAACAACCCAGGGCGCTCCAAACTAAACCGACTTGGGGGAAATTTCCCGGCGACAAACGAGGTTGTCCTCCGCAAAATCTAGATTTCACTTCTTTGATCACCCGCCTTGTCAAAGGTTGTCTCAGGCCATAGGCAGCACCGGCTCCTTCGGATCAGAGCCAAGACCAAGGTGCTGGGAACGACTCCAATTTCAGTAATACATTGGCAGGGTTGGATATCATCAAGGTTGAACAAATGGTTCGATTCAAGACATCGCTTCGGCACCGAGAAAGAGAAAAAAGAAACGAGAACGGCGAACGACAGCATCCACACACACGGACATTCGTGTTCGCCCATCCATATGCAAAGTACACATGCCAGAAACGTGGACATGGACTTGCGCGCACGCGAGGAATGATGCATCCTTGTAAGATATTGATGGTGTGTAGGCTTATCTCAACAACGAGTGTTGATGCGCCCTGAGCTAAGCAGGCAGATCGTAGACGCATCGCGGGCCATGCCTTGGCCACGTTGCTTATGTGCAAAGAGTCAAACTTGCAATGCATCAACGCGCATTGGGACAGAACATCCAACTCCAAAAGGTGGTGGTGGTGGTGGCGGCGCCATCCATCTGCCCGAGGCTGCCTAGCTGCATGCAAAAGAGAAGGAATAAAGAAGGATGGAAGCCCACAAGCGTGTAATCATGGATGGTGGTTGAGTGTGTGTGTCCGAAACATGACGGGATATTGCCAAGACGGCATGCGGATGAGAAGACGGTTGTTGAGTCTGTGCGTGTGGCATGGGCGGAATTTACCATGAACGGACACACGACGGAACCCGAGCTTTGAGGCCGACATCTACAATGTAGGGTAGCAGTGCATCTCGAGTCAACAAGAGATTTTGCAGGTTGGCAATAATGGAGGGGGGCTGTGAAACGTGGTTATGCGGGCACATCTCTTTTCAGGGCATGGGTTCTCATAGGTTGGGTAGTAGATGATCTGAGCATACAGTAGCGCACTATCAACCCTGATGATGCCATTTTGTGAATATCACTCCTCAGAGGCAAAGAATCGTCAAGAGTCAGAAACACCCCGATGGTCGGCCACTCAAGAGTCAGGCAGGACAAGTTTACGCACTCGTTTATCCAAACCATCGAGGTAATGCCAAGACACAAACGACCCAAAAGAGGCGCCTCGACCGGGCGCTCTACTCCAGCCCAGGCTCGCGGCCGCGCGCGTGAACCGGGATTACATGTGCGCGCCTTCGTACCCACAAAAGGGCTGCATAAAGAGGAGACCCGGGAATGGGATGCCGGTAGGGCCTGGGGTAAAAATAAGAGTGCGGAGTAGTGGAGAGCAGAGATACCGAAGGGGTGAGATTCGAGATGTAGATGCAGATTGCACATGGCCAGATGCTGCGAGCCAGATGGGCAGAGATTTCGGAGCCCGGTACTTGACTCATCGTCAGACCATTGTACCCACAGACCCGGCCCGCATGATATGGAGGCGTGACCTTGTGTTGACATGGTAATGGGCGGTTTCCCCCCATTTGGGAGAGACAAGACACGGTTGGCACGGGCGCGAGAGGGACCAGGGCAGTCTGGAGCATGTGCGACGAGATTTTGGGTCAGAGATGGTATCCAGTGTCTCGTATCTTGACAGTCGTATCTTTCATCACTGCTTGACTCGATAAACATGCCCTCTCTACTCCGTATCTCTCCTCTTGGACGCTACAAAGAGCGGTGGAGAGAGAAAGCCAGTGGGGACATTTAACCTTATCTCCCACCTTATTGAACACACCTTAATACGACGGCAAATGAGGAGAAGACGCAATGTGATGACCCAAGATTGGATCCCTTTGGAGTTTTGTCTCCGCTTTTCTCTCGGCAAAAAAAGCAAAGACCGGCCCGCTCAGGCAAGACAAGGTACCTTGTTAGGTGCTGCGTCAACGGGCGGGGGCCCTTGTACCCTCCATCATTATTTCGCCTTCTGTTGCCCTGTTTTGTCTTCCCCCCCCTTTTCAGAGTTTTTTTGTGGCCTTGGATTTTGGGGGAGAATTCTTTGTACGTAAAGCTTGTTTTTACTTTCCCCCGCTTGTAGCTTTGGGGGGGAAGAAGATGGAGGGCGAGCAACAGGAGCGAGTGCTGAGGAGAAAGGAGGTCGGTCACTTTGGAGAAAATGTTACTCTGACCTTGTCATTACCGAGGAAGAAGCTGCGGACGTGCGGAGCTTCTACAGGGTGGCTTGCCCTCTATTCAGGATATGTGAAGCCATCGTCATATGCAAAATAACAGAAGCATCAATACAAGGACAAAAGCAGGTTCCAGGCCAAGCCGGCACATCCAGACCCAGGGCTTTCCCCGGAATCTCAACTCGCCCCCTTTCCCCGGAATCTTTCAATAAATCTCTCTCGACCCCGGATTTTCCTCTGACGGACCCGGGAATCTACGGGGTCTGGGGCATAGTGGGAGCATGATTGCATCTATCTGAGCCCTCTCTCTGTGTTCTGCTGACCTTGGTTTTTGAGTGGAGGACAAGCCCCAGTTGTGGTCCGGTCCACTGACGCAGCAGGCCTCCAGGCTGTCTGAACCACTGGGAGCCTGGACATCGTGCGGGGCAGGGCTTCTGGGGGCGCTGGGCTCAGCCCCGAACTGGGGTCCTCCTTGAGCGGCACAGACTCAACTGCAACGACCAGGTCTCCAGGACTTTGCATTTAATCCTTCATCATTGATTGGATGCTTGCATTTTCAGGTTTCAGTGGGTTTCCCCCGCAAAATTGGTCCCCGGCCAATCTCATCTCGCACGCCAAGCCTGGGGTAGGAGATTGGGCTTACCAAGATCCCCCTCCCCAAAGCACCAACCAACCTCTGCCACTCTCTCTCACATCTTGCTCTCCTCCATTTCTCCTCGTTTTCCTCTCTCACCCTCTCTAGTCTCTGTCTTTATGCTTATTCCCTCACACCTCCCTCCAACTCTCTCATTCCCCTCATGCTCCCTCCTTTACAACACACTAACGTCCTTCGCCGCGTGTTTCCCATGTGGTGGCGCCCACTTCCCTCGGCGATCGCGCCGCCCGCTGCGAAAGAGAACAGACTTTTTTTGTTCCCTTGGAACAATCTGTCTTGACGCCAAGCGAGGGGTACCCGGCGCCCTAGGTCGAAAAGAGAGAGCTTCCATCCGGCCGATGTGAGCTACGGCTGTCAAGATAGCCGAGGCCGTTGAGGCATGCCCCCGACCATGGTGTAGCTTTGCGGTTGAGGCTCTTTCGCATTACCGCTGTGTTGCAGCGAGGCTACTACGTAGAAGCGCAGGAAAAAGCTTGGCCAGAGCGCGGCAGAGCAAGGAGCGCGGCGATTTTTTCCAAGATCTCGAATCTAGACTTTTGTCTGGGCATCTGCTGGGCACGTCCTGGGCATTGCTTGACATCTTGAACTCCCACCTTGGCAGAAAGCTGTCAAGGGAGATCAACATGCCATGCCACCTACACGGGCCTCTCGTACCATTCTTCCAGAATCCTGGGCCCAGCGTCACAAGCAGAAGCCCGTATCTACGTATTGATG
Source organism: Fusarium vanettenii 77-13-4 (assembly GCF_000151355.1). Lineage (NCBI taxonomy): Eukaryota > Fungi > Ascomycota > Sordariomycetes > Hypocreales > Nectriaceae > Fusarium > Fusarium vanettenii. Next base: position 640,031 of record NW_003315873.1, on the reverse strand, counting down.
CCCTCCTTCCCGACCGCCGAGCGCTGCACGACACAGGGATACCAAGAGTTCTACACGTGGGAGTATGTTCAATTGCGCCTATATGCAGCATCTTTTACGTCGTAGAGGATGCGTCGCCATGTGTCCCCATGCAACTCTGAGCATGTAAATCCGCCCTTTCGCGGCAAACGGCCACGAGACCCGTCGGGACGGACGGGGGATAAACGCCTCATCTGGCCATGTACAGACATACACAGTCTCGGTCAAAGGTGACGTTTGGGAGGTGACGTCTCTGGGGAAGGGGAAAGCTTGGTCGCGGAGGGGTGGCACGGCTACAGGGGCGGAAAAATACTGCGAGATGGGAGATGGGCGGCTAGATGGGGCAGGGCTCGTACCAGATTACGGATGCGCTGGCATCAACATGAGGCCATCACCTCGACTTCAGCTATCGGCCATGATACGAGTAGCTCACCGTGAGGGCGCGCCCACAAGGGACTGTGACTTATCTCATCGGTGACGACCCTTGAAAGAACTTCTTGTCTAATAATGGGACCGTGTTTCGACATGCATACTAATGACTGAAGAAGGGGGGAATTGTAAAGCTGACACTGATACTGATGCAAAAAGGGAAAGCCACACCGCAAGCGCATGTCTGTGGCAAACGTATTGCTTGGCCGATATGCTTGGGTCTGTGATGCACGGGGATTTTCCCTGTTGCGGTCGAGAGAGCAAAGGACCGGAAACGTGCCGCTCTCCATGTCCATGATCACCTTTCTCAAATGTCGAACCATACGTGGGAGTCAGTACCGACTTGGCGAACAAGGGGCGAACTCGTCAAGCTTTTCTTCCCATGTCGCAATCTTTCCGCGAGTGATTGACATGATTGACAAGACCGGACCATGTTTATCGCATGCAACCACTCATGGACTCGAGAAAAGAAAAGAAAAAAATTCTTCTCATTTGTCTCGCATAATGTTATCCTTGGCATCCCACGAATGAAACCCAGAATCAACAGCTTCAACTACGCAACCACACCCTGCAAGCCAGACGCAGACCGAAAGTTGCGGCGAGGCTTTAGGCACGGGCCCGACCCCATCTCGCACAGAATCTGGCTCTGGCTCTTCTTACCAAGATGTGTGAGCATGTGTGTGTTGTGTTGGGTGACAAGGGTGGGCAGACAAGGGCCTGGTCCTCAGCAGGCGTTGCTTGGCAGTGCCTCCTCTTCGCGTTCCCCCGTCCACGGCACACACATTGCTGTTTGGGGACCGGCCATTGGTCTCCGGCTAGAGGCGGGGAAGCGAGAGAGTAAGGTCCTCTGTGGGTTCAACTAAGGCATGGGGTAAGATATGGAGACATGGGGAAGCGGTAAGGGTGTGTGTGGACCTTGGGGGTGGAACATGGCACAGGATGGCAACACCCTTGTTGACTCTTGTGTGCCTCCTCCAACTCCTCCTCCATCTCCTGCTCTCTCTCTTACCCACACACACCACACCTTACACTCACGCTATTCGCCTCAACCCATGCTAGCTGCCGTTCGTGCGTAGAGTCGAGGCGTCCAAAGGGGGGCCCGGGGAGGGGAGGCGCTTGCGAAAGTGGGCAATGTCAACCGTGTAGACTAAGAGAGCTGGGGTTTTAGTTGTTGGCCCCGGCGTGGACCGGGCCCCCAAGATGATCTGGGGAAAGAGACAGAGAGAGAGAGAGAGACAAGTCCAAGTCAGGTCTCGAGTATCCATATCGTCAAACACCTTTCGACCTTTCCATCATCCATAAAAGGTGGACTCTTCCCCAGGTTTTTCTTTCAGATCTTCAGACCAGAGCATTCGCCTCACACTCTTCTCTCATCTTCACACTTGAGGATAACACTTCCCCATCAATCCTTCCTTCTTCTTCTCCATTGTCTTTCACTCAACTCCAAAGTGAGCATTCCTCCACAATGCTTCACCACGAGAAGAACACTGCGGCTACGGCCCAGGACAACTCGTCCACCGAAAAGGTCGACTATGAGAAGGCCGTCTCTCTTCACGAGAACACCTCCGATGAGGTCTTTGACAACAAGTCCACCAAGCGTCTTCTCCGCAAGATGGACACCCACCTCCTCCCCTTCCTAGCCCTCCTCTACCTTCTTTCCTTCCTCGATCGTGCCAACATTGGCAACGCCAAGCTGGCCGGTCTCGAAGAGTCCCTGAACTTGACCGGCAAGTGGGACTACAATGTGAGTACAGCATCAACTTTCCCATCCTCTCGGGTCCTTTACCCATGCTACAACGGAGAATTAACCATGCTTCCCCGCAGATCGCCGTGTCCGTCTTCTTCCCCTTCTATGTCGCAGCTGAGATCCCATCCAACTTGGCCATGAAGCGATTCCGCCCCTCCATCTGGATCCCCTTCATCATGATCATCTGGTCTGCCATGACCTGTGTCATGGGTGCTGTCCACAATTTTGGCGGTCTCCTGGCTACCCGCATGGCCCTCGGTCTCGCTGAGGGTGGTCTCTTCCCCGGTATCACCTACTACATCACCATGTGGTACAAGCGCCACGAGTGCGGTCTCCGCATGGCCATCTTCTTCTCGGCTGCCACTGCTGCTGGTGCCTTTGGAGGTCTCCTGGCCCGTGGCATCATGGAGATGGACGGTGTTGGTGGTCTCGACGGCTGGGCCTGGATCTTCATCATTGAGGGTATCGTCACTTTCTTCTTCGCTGTCATGGCCTTCTTCGTCATGTACGACTACCCCGATACTGCCAAGTTCCTCGACGACACTGAGCGCAAGGAGGTCATCCGCCGCCTCGAAGAGGACCGATCCGTTCTCTCTGATGAGTTCAAGTGGCAGTTCTTCCGTGATGCTCTCAAGGACTGGAAGATCTGGGTCCACATGGTCATCACCATTGGCATCTACACCCCTCTCTACTCCATCTCCATCTTCCTGCCCACCATTGTCAAGGGTCTCGGATACACCAACGAGATGGCTCAGCTCATGACTGTCCCTCCCTATGTCGTCGCCTGCCTGTTCACCATCGCCGGTGGTTACGCCGCTGATAAGCACGGTCAGCGTGGTATCTACATGATCTTCTTCTGCTGTGTCGCGTAAGTCCTCCCTTCTCCAATTCTCTCCAAATCGCCAAGGGCCCAGACCCGGAAGCCGACTCCGGCTTGGCGCGACCATCTTAAGCCTCAATTCGCTAACATTCCTGTCTACAGCATCGTCGGCTTTGTCATTCTTGCTGCTGTCGAGTCCAACGGTGCCAAGTACTTCGGTGCTTTCATGATCACCTGTGGTATCTACCCCAACGTTCCTCAGGGTGTCGCCTGGAACGGCAACAACATCGGTGGTTCCCTCAAGCGAGGTGTCGGTATTGCCATGCACGTCGGCTTCGTAAGTTGATCCTCATCTACACTACACAAGCCACAGTCTCACTAACACGAATCAACAGGGTAACCTCGGTGGTGCCGTCTCTGGCTTCGTCTACCGCAAGGACGATGCTCCTCACTACAAGTCCGGCCACGCTACCCTCATTGGCACTACCACCATGAGCTGCATCCTCTCCATCTTCATGACCATCTACCTCCGCCGCGAGAACGCCCGCCGCGACAACACTCACAAGGCTCCTCATGAGTACACCCGCGCCGAGAAGGAGTTGGAGCAGGACTCTGGCGACAACGCCACCTTCTTCCGATACACCGTCTAAGCGACAAGCTGGCGACGCGACATCTTGCAGAACATCTTACAGGATATCGCTCTGGAATTGTACATATGACTCACTGCCTTGGTTAATGCGGAAAAGCATCAAGAGGCGGCTGGGATTGGGCCATAGAGGATTGGTTCCTGAGATGACGAGACGGACGGAAATGCATGCGAATTGGGATACAGGCTTTACAAATTTTGAGGCTTTTGATAATTGAAATTGAACCTCGGTCATGATTTAGAGGCATTCAAAACTTTCTTCTCTGCTCTTGTGATTCTTCTTCTCTCTGGTGATTGTCTAGTGATCTTGACTCTGATCTGCCAAACTCTCTCTCAAACTAACAACACAGACGTTGCACCGGGCCGCAGCCCTGGCTTGTCGCACAAGCTTCCAATACATTGCTACTACAGCGGTTCAACTCCCGAAAAACCGACGGGCTAACGCATAAGAGGCGCAGCTGAGACGCAGATTGCTTATCATGGGTAAGCCCCGACGGCATACCACATAAACAGAGGCACGCTCCGGGGAGGAACCTTTGGTCACTCCTTACAAGGGTTCTCGATATCGTCTCTCTCTGCCGTGCTAGCCGCATTTTAGAGAATTTCACCGAGACGGGAATGCTTGACTTTGCTGTGCCTCCGGAGCGCGGGTTTGGGGTACGTAGCGCTTAATGATCGACAACACTAGCTTAGGCTTGGCTTGAGCTTATCTTGTGCTTGTGAGTTTCTTGTTTTTCTTCTCTCCGTGTGACCAAAAGGGTGCTAGGCTCGGATATCTTCTCAAAACACTCACTCCGTCATTTTGCTAGAGGGAGAGAAGATACAGCCTAAATTGCCTGGCATAACTAGATTCGAGCGCCCGCCAATCTCATATGTGTTTCGCCACAGAGTCGCATCGTACCCAGCTTCTGCGTTTCACCATGTTGTTAGAATATCGGATATTCGTGCCGATTTCACTCGACCCGAGGGCGTTATATGGTGCTTCAAACACCATCCTTGACCAGGCAGGGGCAAGAGTCAATTCTCACAATGTTCCAGAAAACTCTGAGAGTTTGGTTCCAGAGACTAGTGCCTCAACACCAAAGTCTACCATCTTGGCAGATGCAATCCATTATACCAGCACGAATGGGCAAACAATTCGTCAGTCTTGGCAGAGATCACAGGAACCTCTGGACAATAACTTCCAGCCCATCTCTCCCCCTCTTCAATCTTGCGAGCCTACTTCCAAAAACAGAAAATCAGCCCGTGAGCGGTAGGCACCGACACTTGCATGGCCTGATGGCGTGGGAACGCACACCAAGAAAACGTGGCCGAGATGTGCCTCTCCCCCCCTTTGCATTAGCCGACCCTGGATGCCGATTGCAAGGGGTGTTGACCAGACCGGCCCAGCTGATTACGCCGGCGAAGCTAAACCGTGTGGGTAAGGTGGTTTGCGGGCACACTTTGCCAAGCATGTAAGAGTTGGAGTCGTGGCCCATCAGTGGGCTATACATCCAGCAACTATCACATCTCTCACATATCTCTCGCATAAATTTCCTGTAAATGATGCTATTTCACCACGTGTCAAGTAATAAGAACCACAATTAAAAATGTTAAGGAAAAATCCTTCTGTCGCTCATTACGTACAAGGTATCATCTCCAACTTGGACCCGGCCCTGTCTACTCCAACTCCCCGCAATGTTTAAAACCCTCCAGGTTCTCCAACTTGGACGGAAATTACCCAACTAGCGTAGACCGAGTGTATTGCCCCCCTGTCCGACGTGGGGGAAAGGTTGATCATGAAGTAATTGTGAAAATCAGGCAGGAAACCTCTTTGCGTCTTGGACACATGTCGTCGGCCCAGTCTCGGGCCGTGCCCGGTTCTTCGGCGCGGCCCCGCTGTTTTCTACCGGAGCTTGCACCGAACTCTACCCGGCTCAGAACCTCGGCGCCCAGTCTGTCGCGGCCGGCTCGACTAGGTCCACCGAGAGCTGCCACTCCGGCGGACACGGGACTAGGAGCGAAGCTTCGCTGTTCTCCGAGTCAAAGCTGCTCATGCCCTGCATGCTCTGGCATAGAGGTAGAGAGATCAAGCTCCGCATTGTCCATCGTGGAGGTGCTCCCGTGCATCTCGGTCGTGACACTGGCCGTCGGAGTTCTGATGTTCTTTTCCTTTTGCTCAGTCTTTTTCTGAGTCCTGTCCTCTTCTCTCCCGCCCACGCCAGCAGCGCCCGTATTGCCTCGCCCAACATATCTTCACTCTCCTGTATAAGCGCCGTTCTTGCATCCACCACCGGTCCAATCGCCTCCTCCATCAGTTCCAGAAAGCCTTCGCCCGTTCGTGAGGAGCATGTGACGAAGCGACCTCCCAGACGCTTAGCTAACCTCTCCCCATCATGAACATGCTCCTGATTCGGTAAATCCGCCTTTGCGCCAACAACAAGACACGGCAGACTAGACCCAGGCGCCACCCCAACGCCCTCGAGCTCGCAGCGGGCGCAAAACTCGCACAGCTCCCGGAAGCTGCTGGGGTCTGTGAGGTCGTAGACTAGGATGAGGGCGTCGCAGTCGCGCATCCCACGGGTGAGCCAGTGGAAGAGCTCCTGCTTTGAGAGCGCGAAGCCGTCGCTGTGGGATGTGAGGGAGATGGGCGTTTCGAACCAGACGTTGCAGGCGAGGCCGCGGAGGTGGGTTTGTTTGCAGGCGCTGTCGCGTTCTGTAAAGGGGTCGTCGTTGGGGATGAACTCATCGAGACATATCTGGGAAACCATTAGAGTCGACTTTATGCTGGAAAATTGTTACTCACCCTATCCAGAAGACTGTGTCGTCCACTTCCCTCTGTGCCGAGTATTTGAACCTGAATACTCCAAGGCCATGGCTTCACATTGCCGTCCTGAAGGTAACGGCTACTTCTGAGTCTGAGCCTACTTGCCTGCCAGTCTTGAACGTCCATCTTGGCATATCTGACAAACCAAATAGATGGGCGACATGCTTCTTCTTAATTGATGGAGACGCCCTTGTCGAGTATCATCATCCGAGACATATCGAGCCAAAGGGTTGTGATGGATCCCTTGATGTTCCAAACGAATCGGCACATCTCCCTTGGAACACCAACCCTCGCGATATCTACCAAGGGGGAATCACCATTAAATCCCCCCCTCACCTATTCGGCCGAATAAAACAGAGACAATTGAGTGCAGGGTCAACCTGGAATTAGCATTGAGCAGTCCACTATTTAACAGTAATATGTACATGGGCTCAAACGGCCTGAATAAGTGTCTAGAATAATGTCATATGTCGATGAACGTCCCTTGATCAATCCTTGATCGGGCGGGAACTGCCCTTTTCTTAATTCCCTCGTCTCATCATCTAAGCGACGACTCCAGTACCGGCCTTGGCCTTGACAAGCTCGCAAATGCAGCTGGCAGGGTCGGTGCTATCATTACAAGTTAGCGCCATGTCTCGAATTCACGGGCATACTCTTGACTCACGTGTAGCTGTAGGGAGGAGTAAACTCCTTCTCCTGGGTGATCTGGGTGTCGCTGTTGGTGAAGATGTTGTTCTTCTGGGAGGCGAAACCCTCCTCCTTGCTGTCGAGGTTGGTGACGATGGCGCGCTGGACGTTGTTGAACGAGTTCTGCTCGACGAGCACCTGAGCGCCCATGCGGGAGTTGACACCGGAAGTGGGAACGTCCTCGTAGCAGCTGCTGTAGATGTGGGCGGTACCGAAGCGCACAGAGGGAGCACGCGAGTTGATGTTGGACCAGTAGTTGTGGTGGTAGGTGACGTGGAGCTTGCCAGTGTCATCAGCGCCGGCGTTATCGCTGTGGCCGATCAGGCTGGCCTTCCAGTGGTCGGAGAACTTGGTCCAGCTGATGGTGATAAAGTCGGAGCCGCGCTTGGCGTCGCAGAGACCGTCGAAGTGGTCCTTGTCGCCGGTGAGGCCCTCGGCCGAGAGGTCACAGTGGTCGACCCAGACGTATGTGGAGCTCTCAATATCGATGAGATCCTTGCCCTCGGGAGGGTTGCTCATCTTGAGGTTACGGAGGATGACGTTGGAAACGTCCTTCATGCGGAAACCACCACCGACGAGACCTATTGAGATGTGTTAGCGATGTATGACATGTTGGACGCAAGGTCTGCTTACCAGAGCCGGAGCCAACACCGAGGATGGTGGTGTCGCCCTCAAGGCGGATGATGTCACAGCCAGAAAGCTGGCCATCGATCTTGATGACACCGCCGTTGGCAACAGCAGAGGTGAGGTCTGCGCAAGAAGTGACAGTGACACCCTCTCCGCTGCCACCACCAGTGGTTCCATCACCATAGCCAACGAGCTCATCGACAGCAGCAGCACTGCAGCTACCACCCTCAGTAGCCTCACCACCAGCGGGCGAAGAAGGCTGCGAAGCAGCAGCAGAAGTAGCAGGAGAGTTTCCAGCAGCAGAAGAAGCGGGAACCTCAACAGGCTCCTCCTCAACAGGAGCGCTAGAAGCAACAGCCGAGGGGGCAACAACAGTAGCAAGTGTAGTAGCAGCAGGGGCCTGAGTCTGAACAGGCTCCTCAGCAGCCTCGGAGGCGGGAGCAGGAGCAGAATCGCCGCCGGCGGCAAACTGGCACTCGCACTCCTTGGCCAGGTTCTTCTTGCTGCAGGCAGAAGCCCACGAGGGGAGCTCAGCAGTCTCGCTCACGGAAGAGCAGAAAGACGAGCCGTTGGCGGCAACGGCCTTGGCGCACTCGTTGGTCTTGGGGTTGGCGCAGGCCAGGACGGCCGGAAGGAGAGAAAGAAGGGCGTAGGACTTCATTGTTGTATAACTGGAGACGGCACGGCCGTTATGAGCAAAAGAAAGAATGTATGAAAAAGAGTAACGAAGGGAATGAATTACTGAACGAAAGTGAATTGTTGAAACTTCAAAAGATGCCACTCCCACCGAGGAACCGACGTTGTTTTAAACACCATCCCACGACCTTCCGCGTCGTCATCCGATAACCTTACAATTTAATTAACCAGGGCCACCAAGACGTGTCAACCTCGAAAGCTCCGTTTGGCGGACGACAGAATCTCCGCCTGGGCATTCGGCTCCGAGTCTCTGTAGAGGCCCGTCGTCAAGGCTGAGGATCCATTTGCACGTTTCAAACCCATGTCCGTGGAAACATGCCACGAGACTTCAGACAGCTTGGCGCTTGGACGGGCGGTAAGCGAGTTTGCCAGTGTTTCATGACCAAACAGGCGATTTTTAAGGTGGAAACTTTGTTGTTAATAAGCTTAATAGATAGGAGTTTGGTGAAGCCAATAAGTCAGGCTGAAGGAGTCACCGTCGTTGAAGGCGCGCGGTCGTGTCCGGCTTCGTGGTGTTCAACACATTAGTTGTAACAGTCTTGTCAAAACGTTTAGAATCGTAGTCTAATGAGTTTAGCAGGTTTAGACTATTAAAACAAAACTTTGGTTTCTTAGACTATAGCGTTGTCGATCTCGGTCCATCGGGGTGTCGGGGTGTCGGGGTGTCGGAATTCTCACTCTGGTCCGGCCGGCCAGGGGGGCAATTTAACTGTTTGGCTCACCCTGTAGCGGCTTTCCACTTTCGGTACAAGCACCAGATGGCATTTCCCCCTTAAATCCGTCCTCAATTGTTGGAAAGGTTGAGTTATATCGGGCGAGGTTAGAGTGGGACTCGCGTAGGGTTGTGAGTGTCTGGTGTAGCATGGAAGTCGCCCACCCCTTACCCTTGATCTAGTGTTGCAATTCGAGGGTAAGTTCTAGCAACTCACTTCAATTGATTCGACAGCTTAATATCCTTCTAAAAGATAATCGCTCTGCCTAAATCGCAGTGCGATTGAATGTCCTGTGTGATTGAGGCTTGACGTCCAAGAGTCTACCCCAAAGATGTAAAGCGACGGCAAACTGTGAAACACAATAGTGTGTAGAAGCAGAAGAGTTAATTGGAATCAATGAGCGTATTGCAATATCCGAGTATTTCGAAAAGTGTCTGGTCCTTCAACGAAGCCCGGTTGCGTTCTGCAACGTCCAACCTACTGGCTCATCTGCAGTCGCCCACCTCTGCTTCGTCAACCAGGGACTTTGGTGGCCTAAACATGAGAAGAAAAAAACACGAATTTCCAGCTGAATTGGTTGTTCAGCTCTTTGATCTATCCTATCATATCGCAGAGCCCAGCTGCATGGCGTCGGAGCCTGCTTGCGGCTTTTGGCCATACATGGCAACTTAACCGCCAGCCTGATCGCGTATGGGTGAGACAAACCTCATGAATTTATCCTGTTTCTCCCACCCTTCTTTTTCTATCCTTCTCTTCTTCTATAATTCATTCTGCAAGTATCCTGTCGCTTGATTGTTGGTCTTTGTATGATTCGTAATGTCAGATACCTGTACTTACAACTGCTCCGCACATCCTACAGAGATCAGTGCATATGGCGACATTTCAGGCATAGGGGTACGACAAAATCTCTCATTTCAACCCCGAGGCATCCAACTAACAATCATCTCCTAGGTCACAACAGCTTTCTTCGCTACCGCGTGGATAGTTGTCCTGTTGCTCATCGGCTACTACTTCGTAGCCTACGACCCCGAACTCGACCCCTTTCGGAAAACGGGCAATAAAACGCTTTGCCAGTATCCAAATAACGTCGATTATGTCTTTCTTCATGTCGTTCGAAAGTTGCCCGGCCTCCGGAGCCTACAGAGGACAGACTGGCATCTGTACAGCCAATTAGAGTCCGCACTGAACAAGGTAGCAACCCCAGGTTTCCTAGTAGACATCCATGCTCACCGGTTCTAGTGTGTCATCATGTTTGCAGATATCCAGATCTTCACTGGCTTGGCAGTTATGATAAGCGGATATATCGCTCTAAGCTGCCGACTCCAGAGTTGTCACTGGCAGTTGGCCGTCTACCTTGTGTGGCTGGCTTCCTTGACGCACCTGGCTGCTCTATCTTTCCTTCGAAACCACTTCTCAAATCACCCTAACCAACTTATATGGCGTATCATTGCTATGTTCATCATGATGATGCTTTTGGAAGTGGCCGTTGGCCTGACCGGTTACTTCAGCTGGGACAAAGGCCCCAACAAAGTTTCAGACTTTGCCGTTTGCTATTTTGGCGAGAAGATGGACACCAACTCAGTGGCATTCGAATCCATGCTCAAGACACTTATCCTTCTCATATATTCGTTCTTCATACGCCTCGCAAAAATGTCAAAGCCTTTCGAGGGGGGCCTTCGAAGGGTTGCAGCTCGACTAACCGCCTCGGTGGGCGCCGAGCCCAGGGACGACCGATCTCCATTTCTTGAATCGATGCAGTACTTCGGCATTGCACTCTATAGTTTGCCGAGCATTCACATCAACCTAATCACGTCTTTCCTTGCAGAAGTAGGCCCTCCTCAACTCTGACAACTCCCCCGGTCCTAACCCTGTCATTTCGCAGGTCTACTGGTTGACCCTTTCTGCCATATGGGCTACAAGGCGATTTTCCAGAACAAGGCTACTCGGACCCAAACAGGAAGACGAGTGGACCTTTGGTCAGGTTCTGCCGGTGCTGCTGGCGGTGGCTCCCCTCGCAGCAATTCTCGAACATTTCTTACTTCGTCAATCATCGAACAACACCTCACGTCAGAGTTCCGATCAAATAGCCCTAACTCAGGCTCAGTCCGAGACGGTCGAAGCCGAAACCCAAGCCCGAGCTGAGGCCCGCGACGAAGGCCAGGAGGGTGCACATGCCGAAATCGACCATCAATATCTCCGCTCGATTGAGTATCGCGGAGTCCTCCTTCTGGCTATGGTGCCCTATATTGAAGTCGGAATCTTCTTCGTTGCTGACCTGTCACCCGGTATTACGGAGCCATTTCTAAGACTTGGGGTCGCGTTTTTCATTCTGAATCCAATGTTGCAATATTTCTGGATAAGCTGCACACGCTGCACCTCGCACATGAATTGGAGCAGCCTCATTAAGAAGACGAGCCTAGGAGCAGTTTTCAGCGCGTCCATGTCAATTTCGGTCAACGAGTTTCTCCAAGTCTCGACGAAAAGCAAAACCAACAGCAAAGACAGCATATACAGCTATTTCGTCTCTTTTATCATACTTCTAAGTGGCATTGTGTTCTCAGGAGCCGCTTTGGGGCATAATTGCATCCTAGCAGGTGAAATTAGGCCATTCTTCGTCCTATTTTGCATTATTCTTCCTGTTTCTCTGGTTGGCATGTATACTGCTCTTGGTTTCATAGGACCCACTAATCAAGGCCCCTTGGAGTTTTCATGCTGTCTCGGCGTCTGTCTTTTCGTGGAACTCGCTTGGTATGGCTCCGAGTTGTTCATGGATAAGGTTGAGATGGCCCCGAAACACGCCGTCTCCCTGAGATGCATACTACTGCTCTGCATCCTCGCTACTCTGGTGGTGGTAAAATTCACGACATCTATTGCGCCGAGCACTGTGGGGCTTGTTATTTCTATAATGGCATCGGTTGGCCTTTGGACTCTTGTTGGGACAATTTCTTCCTTTGTCGAAAGGAGGCGGACTATGACACCAACTACCTAAGGTGGACACGATCAAGGCATTCCATATCAGACAGACAGATCATTAATAAAATGTAGCTCATATCGAATCTCTTCACACTAACCTCAATTCTATATAGCAACAATCGAATTACCAAGCAAGTGCATTTTCCTCAGTGGATTCGACGCCTTTCGGCTTGTCAACCCCATGTTCGGCCCCGCCTAGTGGTCTAAGAAAACATTGGCACACTTCGCAAGTACCCTGCCTTTAATGCGCTGATGAACTATAGCATGAAAGGCTTATGATGATAAATATAAGATGTTTTATAGACTTTATAATATTATTTATTTAGCTTATATTTTTATTTATTTATTTTAGTCTAAGTTGCGTCTCAATAGCTCGGCAAATGATCTCGTTGCCAACTTATAGAATGTCTTTTTTTTTTCCTTGGTGTGGGTGCCCGCGTGCCTCCACCTCCAGATCCACTCCCCATCCGTGCATAAGAACCCAGCTGCAACTCTATTCACACATCTACAGTCCCTCAACCGTGACCTTTGAATTGATTCAAGATGGGCAGTATCTCAGTGCGCAAATGGATCCGCTGGGTCCCTGAGGAGGCCAGTGAGCCAACTTCCACTCTCGTCCTCACCTCTCCCGGGCGGCACTTTGTTGATCTGCGTATCTACCTGCCCGAAGGCCATCAAGGGCCCTGGACCGGTCAACAAGGTAAGCACCTCTCCCTCCGTTTGATATCACTCAATTAACTAGTTCCAGACCCTCTGCCCTTGTCCCGCCTGGAATGGGGCATCGCCGGCATCTCAATCTCGACCAAGCGCCCCGACTCAACCGGCAAGCTAGCATCCTACTCAGCCTTCCACCAGTGGATCTCATCCCGCACATTGACACCAGAGCTGTTCCCCGACGCGGGCTTCATGTACTCCCAGCCCGACAACCTTGTGCTCGAAAAGGGCTCCATGCTCAACCCTGACACGGGTGCCGACGGCGAGTATGAGGAGCTCTGGCACGACGTCGACCCCACTGCCGTCCCCGGGGAGGGCGGTGTGAGAGTTCTGGTGGTCCAGCTGCATGACGATGAGCACCGTACGAGGGGCTCGGTCGTGAGGCTGGGAAGGCACATGCAGGGTTTTGTGAGGGTTGGTGATGATGTTGCGCTGGAGAGGTGGGAGTGGGATGAGGGATGGAAGAGGACTGTGAAGATTGGTGAAATTGGGCTGCCTTGTGAGAAGATCTTGAAGGGGGAGAATCTGAGCGAAGGCGATGTTGTTGAAGTGGGAGGAAAGCCGTGGATGGTTGTCGAGGAGAGCGGGAAGCGCGATGCTACTTCCAAACTGTAATCGCTTCATAGATGAAGAAGATGGAATTCATCATTATACACTTAACGAGATGTTTATGGATAGTGGAGGGGGATGAGGGAGTTATTAAGCTGAGTATGTGAAGTGGTCAAGACTTCACAATACGACCAACGACTTGAATGGCCTGTGAAGAAGACTTCACAATCAGATTTGCAGCGCCCGTGGGTAGTAGAGAGGGCCTCTCGGGGGCTGTTCAGGTAAGCGAGCAAAGCCATATGACTCCAAGCCTGTAAGTTGACGGCCAGCCCGTGATCGATGAGCGATCGGACGCTGCCTTGGCTGGAATCCATCAATCAATTTCACCAACATGCTCTTAAGAAAGGCTCCATAGAAATTTGATGGGCCTTGGGAAGTTCAATCTTCGGGCTCAGTTAACCCATCAAGGGCCGGGCTGCAACTATAATAAAGAACAGATCTTCAACACATTATAACATCATGGCCCGATGTTAACACAGCCTTGGGAAGTTCTTGGGGCCAAAGAGGCCTTAAAGAGTCACCGGATAGCCAACGAACTAAACATATTCCAACACTCTCTTATCGAATCAACTTCACAGTCATGATCACACACGCAAACTTGTCATGAAAAAAGTGTCTTCTCAGTCCGGCCCGGACCGGATGTCATGTATTCCACTCCCATAGGAGCAAATATCCCACCAAGAGCTTGATCATCATCTCTCACACTCAGCCATTCATTCATGTACATTTGTGCGAACACCACTCGCACACACCTTTCCTCCCCCTTCCTCCCCTGATTCCTTTCATCGTCTTTTGATGTTTCATCTACGAAAAACAGTATTTCGCTTGTGGTCTAATCATCTACCCGCCTTGTAGCAGCAACTCAAACAGGTACCAAAGCTTTATCTTCTCCCTCTCTCTCGTTCTTTCTTCACCTTCCTCCTCCCCTTGGGTCATAAAACACAACTCGAACACACTAAACATGCTCTTGGGGGCTTTCCATATGTACCCTCCATGGATGCTTCTTGCTCAAAAAACAATAGTTGCAAGTGCCGCGTTTATAGCAGACTCTTGCGGAGTAAAAACGCCCGCCGATGGTTGATAGAAACTCAGGCCCAAAATAATAAAAAGTAAACACTGCAATCAACTCTTCTGAGAAAGACTTCGTGCTTCGGAAATAAAACGTGGCGTATGCGAACAGAGTATAACCGCATGAGTAAAAAAGTTCTGGAAGAAACGTGCCGTGCAGCTCAGACAGCCCAGCTGCCCCGTCGTTCTCGGACTCCCCACCCAACAGGATCCATGCTGTCGAGGTTGGGGTGCTGTCTGGCCCACTCCTTGATATAAGTTCGAAGAGCTCGCCATCGAGGGCATCTCTTGTCTCGGGGCGTGCCATCGTCGGCCTCGACCAGGTGTCCCTTGGCAAGCTGTTGGTCGTCATCTCTCTCGAGATCATCAATGCTCATAAGACTGATGTGGGACAGCTCCTCATCAAAGGCTCGTGCCATGGCGGGGTATCCTAGTGATAGATAGTTGTACACCTGAGTGACGAAGCCGTCGTCAAACTCCTGGGCAATCTTCTCCTCACGCTCGGCGTGGGCCTTTTCCTGCTGAAGCCGCTCGTCGATGCCGTGGAGCATGTGTAGGCCCTTGGGGTTGCCGGCCCGGGTGCGGTGCTCCTTGGTACCATTGGTACCATTGGTCTGGCCGTTGAATAGACCGTTAGCACCGTTGATAGCGGCGGGCTCGTCCGTAAAGCTTGGAGAGCTGATATGCGAGGCGTTGCCGGGAGTAGCCGGCGGCTTGGGGGTTGTGAGCATGGGTGGGGCATGCAGGTCTGCTGGCACCAAGTAGGCATCATTCGATTCGGATCTGAAGCAGTATCCTCGCCAGAGACCCTTCTCTCCCGAAAGATCCCGGTACTTCTCCTCGGCATGGCGCTCTGCGAATGGGTGGTCTGGCTCCAGCTTGGTCTGCTTGGGCGACGGACACCTCCGAAAGACGAGATCCTTGCCCAGCATGGGTGGAGATACAGCCTGGCGCCTCTTCTGGAACGGGGGAGCTGGAGATCTGTGACCGAAGCCTCCGAATGGGCGTCCAAAGCCTCGTCCCGAGTTGCGAAAGCCGCCGGTGTCTGGGGGGATCTGAGAAGCTTTGGCGTATGGCACATCAGATCTGCCGGACGGCGCCGAGGGGATGTAGGGCATCGGAGATTCACCAATGTGCCGGGATGGCGCAGGTGCCGGGGAGGCGGCCTTATTAGTCTGCTCGGCCGTCAGATAAGAATCTGTCTGGAGCAGTGGCATGTACGTCTCCCCAATGGGGCCTGGAGCGCCGGGCGATGACCTCTTCCTGCCGGCGGGGGGCGCGTGCTGGTTGTTTGACGTGATCCACATCGGATCCGGAGGGGCGGTCAGGTCCATCTTGTCGAGGTCGGCCGTGTCTGTCCGCATCGCCGTATCCTCACCTTGCTTGCGCGCCGTGTGGTCCTCGTGGGGCTCTTCGGCGAGCGTCGCCATCTCGCCCGGCTTGGTCTCGGGCTCGTCCAGCACCATGGGGTCATCATGCTTCTGCTCTTGAACCTGCTCGGCGTGCTCTTGCATGTGCTTCTGCCACCAAGACATGTTCGCATCCGACGACTGCCGCCGCACATTGTGGTGAGCTCCAATGGGTTGACCATGGTGGCCGTGATGAACGGGCGATGTACTTTCTGGGGAGTTGTCGCTACCAGAACTCTCACGGAAGTAGAAGTGGTCAACGTTGCCTTCACGTTGGTGGCTGTTGGGAAAGGCAGCGAGGGCAGCCTCCTGCATCTGGCGCTCAGCCTCCTTGGCGGCAAGCTCTAGCAAATACGACATGACATTCTCATCCTCCGACTCGCGGCGCCGGGCGCCGTTGGCAACGGGAGACTCCTCATCGTCACGGCCGTCACCTCGCCGTCTCCCACGGTGCTTTGTAGCGGTGTAGATGTTTCTGGTGTAAGGGGTGATGTCGGTCTTGTCGCTGGGTTTCGTGGCAGGACCGGTATCTCCGACCCGGCGACTTCTACGCGAGGTCTCGATCAACTGAGGAGCGAAGCGTCGCTTCGGGCGCAACTCCTGGGGAACGGGTGAGGGCTCTCGAGGTGAAGCCTCGGGGGTGGGCTCTGGGTTGGGGCCCATGGTGCAGGGCGGTGTCTTGGGCTGGTAGTGATCGTTATGGTTGTTCTTTTGGCTGCTCAAAACCTGCTTTTGCTTTCCCGTCTTGCTCCTGAACGTCTCAAAGGTAGTCTCAATGGGCTCGGGAGCAAACCGTCGCCTTGGTTTATCTGGCGCTGCCATGATGGAAGGAAGAAACGAAACGAGCGAAGGGGTCGGCGAGGGCGGGATGACTCGTGACTGGCTTCTCGAGGTTGGCCTGTGTGTGCGCTTCTGCGCGAACCTTGCCTTGGCTTGTGCTGTGCGTGCGGTAGGTGCTGTTTGTCGGAGGGGTAGACAAAAATAAGGAAGCGATGAGTGCACGCAGGGGAAAAGAACAACAAATAAGATGCAACTGGGCAATGAAGAGTGTAGATGTATGTGTGTCTAGTAGATGTAGAACCGACGATGTGATGAATGGTTCAGAATTGGCAAGCGACGACAATGACACAAGAAACGTTGGAAAAGCGATGAGAGCGGAGTGCGCGAACTTGGATTTTGGGCTTATTTAGTACTAAAGACGAGATACTCATGGGGGATAACAAGGCGGGCGGGGCGGACGCAACGCAACGCAACCAAGAGAGGGAGACAGGCGTGGACGGGATGGACGGACTGGGATGGACTGGGACTGGGGCAACAGGTACCAGAATAGTTCGTTTGCGGTAGTCCAGGTACTTGACGAACAGAACATCCATCCATCGCCCGGCGCCGGCGGTCACAAGTTCACATTTCAATCAAATCCACGGACAACGATTCGTACACAACGACACCCCCACCGACAATCCGGACTCCCTCCAGCGCTTGCTACGTGCTGTGCCCGCGGTGCTATGCCATGGATGCCAGGCCACAGTAGCGTCAGACTCTTCATACGAACTGAATTGGAGGCGGCCTAAAAAAGGTACCGCCACAGTCATCGCCTGCCCTCTACGCTACGCCATCCCAAGCCCGTTTTCTCAACTGTCCTTGTCCAGCTGCCCAGTTCTCTGATGTCGGATACGGCCGAGTCGCGGCCATATCACCCAGAGACAAGAAGAGGCCAGCCAGCCAGCTAGCCGGACACCTGTTCCCGACAGAGTAAAGCCCCTGGAACGCAAGGGTCCTTGTCATACCCTAGGAGGGGAGAGCTTAGGAGCTTAGGGATCTAGGGGACCCGGTGGCGACCATGATGATGTCCATGGCCCCATTGCCAGGGGACGGTTCAAGAATTTGGGGACACGGCATCGTCACTCATCTACGTATGGCATTGGATCGTCATCTGGCGGGAAAGTTGACGATGTGCGGGTTGCCGTGCTGTCCATGGGGTTTGGTGTTTTTTCCTGCACCTCCCACAAAACGCCCACGCCGAAACCGGTGACCTATCCATTCTGTCCAGGTCGTCACCGTCAGAGACATGAGGAATTGGTGGGGGTGTCTCTGAGCCCTGCCACCATGATGGTGGGGTTTCATTAACATGGGGAGATTGAGCCAAGGGGTATTGAGGCAGTGCGATCAAGTATATCCAGACGTCGCACTGTCCTGAGATCATTCCATCTTGGCGAAAATGAGCGTATGACTCAGGCCTCACAGTCGCAGAGCCTCATACTCGCACATGTCAGCTACCTCTTCACCAGAAAAATGAACGATTCCGTAAATCTCTGAGACTGAGCAACGTCAGCGACACAACCAAGCACGAGTCCTCGGCAGCCCATGTCCAACAATTCCAGTCGTCAGAGACGTTTAATGAAGCTTTCACGAGGTACGAGCCATTCGCCATTGACCATGTATGATACCGACATTCGAGCTGACGACAGGGCCGATGGTGTTGTTTTTTGCCTAAACACACGCACGCACACACACCTCTGTCTACGCCCGGCGCCGCGGCGAAACCAAGAGCCATCCATTACTCGGCCGGGCTGCCATGTGATGCCCTCTTCCCACCGGTGGGCGATGTCCGCGCTTTGATCTCTCCTGTTTGTGGCCCTGTAGGGGGAGGCCTGGCAGCAGCGCCGCAAGGCCTCACTCCAAGGGCCCCCAAGGCCTCACTTCCAGGAATACAGGACACTATCAGTCTTGGACCTTCCCCTAAGAGCACACACGAGCACACATACTCGAAACGAGCAGCAACCAGCCGGACTCCTCTGAGGTGCAGCAGGAAGCTCGCCACATGCGTCCGCGTCCGCCCCCGGCCCCCGAAGCCGTGTCGCCCGGTGCGGCTACGAGCCTAACAAGGACCCGCTGCTAGGGTGTTTCCGCCGTGATGTTCCTGCAGTTGCGCGCCTTCACCGACACTTTTCTTTAGCCTAGAGGTAACGGAGTTACGGTACACAAGAAATCATGAAACTTTACGAGTGAAAAAAAGAAAGGAAAAATAAAAGGGGAGACTTTTGAGCGGGAGACTGCCCGATGCGCTACCAAGCTACGGGTAGGCCGTGGAAGGGCCTAATGCGGCTGCGGCTCTACAGCAATGTGACCCTGTAGTAGGGCCGGCACATCGTCACCACTGTGGCGAAACGTGAGGCTATCCAAGAATAATCACGGGCAGCAGATGCGAGCTTTTGAGGCTGCACGGCATGTGCTGTGCTGCTACCCTCCCACGCGGGTCATGAAATTATAGATCAGACACCAGAATGGTAGATAGCCTCGAATACTTGATTGCTGGGACGTTGATGAACTATGAGTCCATATAGAAGTGAAGAAATGGCTGCAAAAGAGGTAGTGCAAGAAAAGGTGATACGATAGAAGTCTTCTATGCATGATTTATCACATAGTATTATACTTTTCCAACGTATCCTTCAAGCAACATATACCGGTCCTTCTGTACGAGTACTGTCGTCTTATTTTTTCCTCCAACCCACGTCCTACCCATGGCTATCTCTGCGGCGTCAGGTTCCATCCAATACTTCACACCCTCTCGGGAAGCACGTAATCAAGAGCCTCAAGGGTCCCTTTATCTCTTTTTTTCTTGCTGCCCTGCGATCTGCTGTTGTTGATAGAGATGCGCATCCTGTATGACCACCGTTGGGAGCGTCGTGGGTTACACAAGGCGCACCCGCGTCAATCCCTGAGGAGGATGGAACTCTACATGGGATACAACGACGAGACGACATGTCTACTATCGACTCTTGCGAGTTGCCTTTTGAGCACACCGACTCACGTAGATAGGCAACTCGCTCGTTTTACAACATGCCGTCCTTTACAGCTTGTATTCCTACAAGCAGTCAACCTCCAAACCATGGACAAATCCTCTAGGAATCAGTATCTCCAAGGTCAATCAACCATTATGCATTACCCCCCACGCAATGCATCCCATCTTTACATATCCCATCCACACATCTCTCATGTCGTCACACCCACATACACGCAGCCAGCCAGCATCTACCGGCGGGCGGCTCCCCGAGAGGTAGAGAATGCGACAACGAGAAAACATCTGAGCACAACCCGGCGAGGAGACGGAGCCAATGGCAGTGACTCTCCCGCAACCACAGTCGAACCGTTGCATTCAGCCACTTTTCTCCCCCTCTCCAGGAGGTGGGACCTGCTTCTCGCAAACAAACAAGTCGTTATCGTCGTTCCCAACCACCTGCCGCCTACAACGGGACCTTGTTTCTCGCGGAGTTTCATGTCCACAACATCCATCCCTTGCCTTGTTCTAAACCCCCCACACTCACCGCATCTGCCATGTCCCAGCCCCAGATGCATCCTCTCCCCCTTGTCTCACTCACCATCCCATCCAGAAAGCTGCCGTTTGCCGTACTCCGCTGAGAACACGACCAAAAGGCCTGCATCGTTCTAGCTGCCGAGTAAATCCCCCGGAATGATACCCTACTTTTCTTTTCGAGGCCATCAAAGCAACGAGACCCCCCTCCCCCTTGCAGACCCCCCTCCTCCATCATCAATATCTGACTACACATCCGCCTTTTTTCTCACCCATCACGATATAGCCAAGATACGCTTACCTGTCAAACCCCGGTGCACGGCTCTATATCTTAGCCCATCGCCATCCTCAACTCTCCTGACATTTTCTAAGCCCCGTACCGTCCTCCTTGTCAGCATCTCCCGTCGCTTGTCGAATCGGTGAAGCGCTCACAAACCCGTGGCCGGCTGTGGCCCCCTCAGGTGATGGCCGCGTCTTCCAACCCTTGACTTGTTACTATGTACTCTCACCTTCTTTTTCTACCTCACATTATTGAAAGCTTACTCTGATATCCCTGCGCTTCAAAGAGGATACACGTGGGTCATTCTCCATGCGAGCCTGCTTTTCCCAGCACCGGAAGAAATCCAACCCCCCCTGGCCGGGATATAAGCGCGATGCTCAAGCGAAAACATTACATGTCCAGATGGTGGTGCTACTTTTCACACACCGCTCCTGAACCTCGCTGAAACCTTATTGTGCCCATTGCTCTGATTTTCTGGGGTTGCAATCTCCCCCTCCTGCCGGCATGTCTTGAGTCGAGCTGGGCTCTAGAACCATCAGTTTTCCTTTGTTGCTGCAAAGAACGAGATCCAGCCCCAGATGGTCTCGCCGTGACATTCTACCACAGCAACGGCCATAGGCCAAGAGTCTTTGTGTAACCCAGATGCCATCTCAATGTTTCACATGTCGAATCTCTTCTCTCTCTCCCCAGCTGAGAACAATCTCAACTTGGCACCACCTTCCCCTCCCCATCATCCCGCTCGTCCTCAATGATCGCCGTGCACGGCACTCCACAAGCCATGTGTTTCCCGGTGTGGCGCCCGCGGCAGCCGGACTGAACTCTAACCCCCCCTTCAAGCAGCCACGGACAAGGACAATACCAACGCCCATCGTCTTGGCTGACGGGCGGGTTCGGTGCCCCTCCTCATCCCGACGGCCGATCGGAGCTGGAAAATCCCCCTCCATCAGACCTTCTGGAATGCATGTCTCTCATCCCCAGCCAACCGTCTTCTCCCAAGCTGCAGATCGCGGGCGCGGAGAGCCAAGGGTCCGTCTCACGGGAGAAAACACACGACGCCAGTCCGTCCCCTCTCAACGAGTCGAGATCTACGCTGGTGAAAAGGCACGAGTCGAGAACTAGCCCCGTGAATCTTCTCAGCGTAGTCGTACTGCAGGGTCCTGACACGGCGTCGGGCTTGTAACTCTATCGCGAGCGTGTTACTGTACTTTTCTACGCCGTCACCATGAGTAGCTCCCCGCTTGACTTTTGGAAGCCATCGTTGGATGCGGGTGGCCGATGGTTGGCCGATGGCGGAATAACGGCAACATCGTGAGGATCTCGTAGACATCCCTTCCACATGCTTCGCTTGACCCGAGTGCAGTATTTTGGATCTTCATCTCATCTGGCGTCAACATTAGCGTCGAGATTGAAAGTAAACGGCCGGTGACTGCCGTGACCAAGATTTTGGATCGAGATGACGATATCTGACCGAGCAAACATACGATGTTCTAGATCAAGTGACGGGACCGGAATATATGCATGCAAAGCTCATTTCTTGGCAAATGTCTTTTGTATGTCAAGAAGAGGCACAGTTCCAGGCCATTTAGCCACAGTCGAATCTTTCCCTAGACGTCGTGGCTATGTCAATACATCACTTGAGCAGAGTGGCAGAACATACCAAGGATCGCCAGACTGGCCATAGATAGAACATCCAGTACGACTGAGTAATATCGTCCAGTCAGCGCCGCTATCGGAGTTTTTTCTAAAGGCTGCCCGTTGCAGAGTGCAACCTTATTCCATGGCTTGCTTCAGAACACGAGGCGTGCTACACAGGATGTCCTCGAGTTTTCAGGTGCGACGATGAAGGTTACCTCGTGTACACCTCATGCGCCATTTACTCGAGCTTTACATGTAGATAGGAGAGTTTACAAAAAGATATGTGTTGGCTTGTCAACGTTCCAACTATTGTGTGTTGCTCGCTACGCTCACCTACAGACTCTCTGACATTTGTTAACCACATCACAACACGAAAAGACCATCTCCGGTTCTCCCAGGTCATGGCCAGTCGATCATGTCTACAATCAACGAGACCGAGATACGACGCCGTGTTCCCCAGATTCTGGGCCTGACCGACGCTTCTCAAGGGCCCAAGATCCTCATGCTCCAGCCACCCTACACCCTCGACGGCAGCTAAGTGTGACTACAACAACTTCAACTTCTCCAAACCTCGACAAGACCTTATTGTCTAGGAAAATGTACTTCTAGCTGTAGCAAGACTTCAGGTCAAGTAATACAAGCTTTGAGTAAAGCATCTGGAAGCAACTAGCAGCTTGGCGAGGTGCTCAATCCGTGTGGGCGGAAACAGTGTTGGTTTACAAAGCCAAGTTCTACATAGTTACCTCGAAGCAAGATCAACACCACCCATGACGACCAAAGGGAGCTGAGTAACTCGTCTTCTCTGCTTATGTAGCTCTCCAACCAATTCTCAATGCTGATCAATCCGAGTTTCTCCCCAAAAGCAATTGGTAATCAGCCCTCTCAAATCATCCCTTTCGGTCGTCATAACTATCCCCCAATCCCCCCTCGGTCATCATAACCATGCAGTGATTCCAACTCGGTCGTCATAATCGTCTCTCCCTCGCTGCCCGGTCGTCATTTTAATCTCTCCCCTTCCCATGTTCAACCAACAACTTTACTAAGCGCTCAGCCCAACGGTCGTCATAATCGAGTTGTGAGGCGTTTCGTTAACTATTGTGTTTGTCAGCCCCGTCTCCTCACTAACCCGAACGAGGCAATTCCATCCACACCTCGCGAGGGAAAGCCAAGGAATCATTGCTGGGAGGCTTTGTTCCTGGGGATATGGCTTGGGCATTGACCAAGATGCCGCTGAGGCGGGGAGAGTTGCGGGATGGGTACAAAGGATGGACGAGTCTCCCTCTTTCGGTGCTTTGGACTGCTGCAAGCTTCGTTCTCAGACAGGCATAGCCTTGAATAGACAATCTCAACACTATACTCTATACTCTGTTCTGTGAGAGACCATGGCTTCAGACGAAGAGAGCATCAACGGTCAACATGAGCCTGCCGTTGACGTCGAGAAACTCGGCCGTCAACGACCAGAGGTGTTCAAGTCAATCTGGGCTGAGCTAGGTTTTGGCATCTCAGTTTTCTGTTCCATGCTATTAGCTGTAAGTACAACCTGAACCCTTCAGGGCTTCCATCAGACTCTAACTAGATACCAGGAATTCTTCGTCAGCGGCTTCCATGTCATCCTTCCTCCCCTGGCCAAAGAGCTCGACATCCCTCAGGCCTCCCAGACATGGCCTTCGAGCGTTTTCTCTCTCGTCACAGGAGCAATGCTCCTCCCCATGGGCCGGCTCGGTGATATGCACGGCGGATATCTCGTCTTTAACGGCGGACTGCTTTGGTTCTTCATCTGGGCTCTCGTTGCGGGCTTCAGCAAGAACTACATCATGCTCATCTTCTGCCGTGCCTTGCAGGGCCTCGGTCCAGCTGCATACCTGCCAGGCGGCGTCATGCTGATGGGCAAGATCTATCGTCCCGGCCCACGCAAGAACCTCATCTTCGCACTCTATGGAGCGTTCGCGCCACTTGGCTTCTTCCTCGGCATCCTAATCGGAGGGCTTTCCGCCGAGTTCCTGACCTGGCGGTGGTACTTTTGGATCGGCACCATCATCTTTGCTGTCGTCACTGTCATCTCGCTGCTCGCCGTGCCCTTTGACTACAACCGAAAGCGGGCCGACATATCAATGGACTGGTGGGGAGTCACCACAATTGTACCGGGGCTGCTTCTAATTGTTTATGCCCTCACGGATAGCTCGCACGCCCGGAATGGCTGGGCTACTCCGCATATCATCGTGACCTTGGTTCTCGGCATCATCCTCCTGGTCGTGGCATGGTACGTTGAGACGCACAAGGCCAGGCATCCTCTCCTGCCGGCTGACCTCTTCGCACCAAAGTGCATGAAGCGCCTGACTGCAGCATTGTTCATGAGTTTCGGCACCTTCGGGATCTTCCTGTTCTACTCCAGCTTTTACATAGAGCTGGTGCTCCACAAGTCGCCGCTTACGACAGCCATCTGGTACATCCCTCTGTTCGCCGGTGGGTTACTCATCGGCACCGTCGGCGGATTCACTCTGCATTTCCTTCCTGGCAGACTTCTGCTGTTCATCTCGTGTCTGGCCAATGCAACGAGTATGCTGCTATTCGCTCTTATGCCAGAGAACCCAAACTATTGGGCATGGGTGTTTCCGTCCATGGTGTGCTGTACCATGGGCATTGATATAACCTTTACAGTCAGCAATATCTTTCTGACAACAAATATGCCAAGTCACAGGCAAGGATTGGCCGGGGCATTCATCAACAGTATCCTCTTCCTAGGCATCAGCTTCTTCCTCGGCATTGCGGACATTGCTGTGGGACAGACGGCTCACCTTGGGCTCAGACAGAGTTACAAGGTGGCCTTCTGGATGGCATTCGGCGTGGCATCAGTTCCCCTGCTGTTCCTCCCATTCCTCAAGATTGGATCCGCAAAGAGCGACCTCACGTTGGAGGAGCGACAGAAGCTTGAGCAATCGAGGGGAGATGAACGCCAGGCGGAAGAGTCGGAGACTGAGGTGGAGCCTGAGTGGGAGCATGAGCTCAAGATGTTTGAAGCAACAGAATTTCGGCAGTTCAAGAATGGGTCGGTAGATGGACTGGGCAGGGATTTTAATGACGGGGACGGTAATAAGGACGATGCTAAGGCTGGGAACAGATACCCTGAATGGATCTGACACTTGGGTGTAACGGGGCCCTGTCAATAGTTGCCAGGCAAAATCGATATGTAGTCTGAGGCTGAATAAGAGAAGAATATCGGAAGAAGGGTCCAGTCAAGGATGTGCAGCAAATAGACAAGATCCTGATATCGATGAGGCTGGTCAATAATACCGGGAGAAGCACCATGTTCCTTGCCATGGAAGCTTCAAGTGTTTCTACAAGGATGACGGTAGAAACAAACCCGGCGTCCCGGATGTTGGAGAGGTAAAAGCCGGATGCGGCGTGCGTAGGGACAGCCCTGCCACGGCTACACCAAAAGGCCATCCGCCGAGGCCAAAGCAAAAGGCAAAAGGGGCGGTTTTGGTTTAGAGGTCTGGCACATTAAAGTTGCGACGAAAGGGACCGCAATGCCCCTGCATGAAATTATGTACAGCCCCCTTGTCTCGAGCAAGGGTTGTTGCGGGATGGGCATGGGAAACGTGGTCTTGAGGCTGCCGCCACTTGAGATTTGTGCAACAGTGGCTGGCAAATGAGGCGAGCAGGAGTCGAGAGTTGATTCAAGCTGTTGCGCGTTGCCCAGAGGTGGCTGCGAACCAGGGCTTGACCGTTGGGTGTTTATGGAGACTTGATCATGGCGCCCTTGTCAACGGTCAATGTCAGACAGAGACGCTTGGATCCAGCGTTTTCAACTCCAGCAAGTCATGGTCCATCGCAGTCGTTGCCAAGTTGGATTGCAGGCTGTGGCTCGGCTGACAGAAGCCGCTCAAGCTCACCAAAGACGGGCTGTGCCTTGTCTTGCATCACCAAGGGCCAATCCCAGCTGTCGCACAGAGCGCAAGACCTTGCCGGATGCAGATCTCGAGCGTCATCGTTGTGTGTTGGACTGTACCGGAAGACGGAGTAGCTCCGGCTTTTGTCGTGGAGAAAGCGGAGCGGGTAGAGACCGTAGGGAATAGCACTAGAGCTAAAGCATCAAAACCATCAACCAAGCCTATGGGAATTCACGCAAGAGGTAAATGACCAGGGTCTCTGGACGATGCACGAGTGGGCTTCCTTTCCGTTGGGTCTGGCGTTGGCGATGGCGTCGAGCTGCCGCCAGGGAAGAAAGCAGGGCAGACGCTGAGATGACGAGATGGTGGGTATCTAGTTCAGGGCGAGGGGACAGCGACGGTGACTATGCTCAGTAGAGGCTGCTTGTTGTTTATCGCGTTGCTATCGATTGGAGCAAGAAATCCATGGGTTGACTGGTGAGCAGCAGCCATGTGGCGGGCCAAGAAATCCGGGGGAGCAGGCGATCAGACCCAATGACGATAATGACGACCAAGATAACGGATAGAGGGAACGTAGCGTAGCGTAGCAGCGGCAGATAACAGACCCTATGCAGTGTTCATCCTTCGGAATACAAGGTGAGGGAATATCCGACAAGAGAGAGATAACTTCTTTACAGCCTTTTCCCAATCCGAAACAAAAAGACTGCAGAGAAAATTCTGCTTTCCCTTTCATTTTCCTTTCTTTTTTGCGTCATTGGTCACTGGGGAAGAGGATCGAAGGTGTGGAGAAGGGGGACGTTTCTAGTGCCTTTGATGAGTCGCACCGATCGAAGTGCAAGTGGAGGAGCCAGACCCCGGCTTCGTGAAGGTGTCAATGACTTCAGGGCGTGCAGGCCTCTCAACACCTTGATGATTTTGATGAGACGATAGAGTTGGGCAATTCGGCCAGTAGAAGACATTTGGCTTGGATAAGTCGCATCCCCAGACGCAGGCGCATCAACTTTGGTCGTAGAGTTTGGGATGGGTACCTCTAATCCACATCCACACTCTTCAACAAAGAGAGTGTGACATCCGGGGAGACCACCGCAAGCTTTGAGTGTGCATTCGCCCCGAATTGATTTATCCTCAAAACCTTTTTTTCGGCTTGTTTTGTTTACTTTATCAATGTCAACACGGTCCTTCTCAACAACCAAAAAGGCATTGACGTACAGACAGACTCTTGACTGTCCTTCTTGTCCCACTATAACCAGCGCTGCCATCCTGGACTCCCGACCTGGACCAACTTGGAAGCTCCAACTTTTTACGCGACTCGCAAGGCCCTCCAACTTTTGGATCAACGGTTCCGGACAATCCATCGCCTTTTACTCCTCTCGGGATTTTTTCCATTTCTCGGGATTCATCTCTCGGGAACTCACTCATCTTCTCTTACTCGCCCCCGTCCCCGCTTCGTCGTTTGCCTCTTGTCCTCCCGGGACCTTGCATCTAGTCCGACCCGAGGGTCGCATTGCCCGTGCGACATCCGTCCCATCTCGACCGCTCAAGAGCCTGCAGCGAGCGCCGCGCGAATCGCTCTCTCGTCTCGTCTGTCTGTCCATCCATCAGTCACTCGTCGCACTGCGCCTGCGAATGCGCGCCGTCAGGTACGGGCCGACCTTTCTGTTTGATTCTCATTATCCTGCCGGCCACGTTGTGTGTGCATCTCGTGCGAGCACTCGTCGCTAGGACCAATTCCCTCTTCCCTTCCCCTCGACGGACGGATCCATTTGAGTCTGTCTCATCTCATCTCTGCGGGCCTTTCCGCACGTACCTGCTTGTGTACCTGGATCATCCTGCCCTTTGAGCGAAACACACGCCGGGATACCTTGCTCTGTGCGCGGCAGCCACTCGATATCATCTCACGAGCAGGGTCTTTGTCAGTTCAGTCTGCGCTGGCAGAGCGTCGTTTTCCATTTCTTCTTCTCTGACCTGACCTGTCGTCTTTCTAGTCTTCAGCCATTCAAATCCTCCATCTGCATCCCCGGCTGATTTGCAACAAGATCTTCCCGCCTTGTTCCCGTCCCGTCGACTGTTGCGCAAGGACCCAAGCTTCATCTGCACACTTGGACCATTGTGCCTCTGCTGTCCTTAACCAGCCATCTCCTCTCTACTTCTTTTCCCCTTCTACTTCTTTTCCCTATCGCGCAGCGCAGTCTTGATTTCAAGGTTCTCGACTTCATTATCTCAACCCCAGGCGCGCCACGGGACCTCGCTACCACCTTCATCAGCCACTGCGAGACACCGGCTTCCCGCTATCAATCAACTACTACCAAAGCTGCTACGCCCGCAGCGCCCTACACCTCAAAGCACACACCGACTTCAGCCCGTCATATCATGGGGTGTTGACCCGTGACCTCGAGATACCACACCTAGCAACGCGATATCGATTCCTCTTCAAGCTCACCCGCCAATTGTGAATGGGCAACCCAGGTCGCGCTCTTGGTCTGGGGAGCCTACCCTTTCGCCTTGCACCCACTTTCTTGTCTGGATTATCCACCAAGCTGAATCCAGAACAGCTCCAGCAGAGTCTGCGTTGAGCGCAAGACATTTAAACTGACACCGAGGCGGTCATCCCCTGTCTTGCCTTGACCACTTGGCGCAGGATCGCCTCGGCTTTGCCCATCAGGCCGACAAGCAGCCATCATGACTGCTCCCTCACAATCACAGCCCGCCAACCGCGGTCACGAGAAGGATGACGGCCAGTCCGACCCTGTGCTCCTATCTTCTCCCCTCTCAACCCCTCTCACCACGAGTCCTGAGCCGGTCTCGTTCCAGTCGCTGGCCGACCAGAATTCAACACCACTCAGCATGTTAGACGACTCATGCTTTCTGGACACGGAAAAGTCCAACATGAGCAGCTTTGGTGCCATGGTCGCTGATGCTGGAGCTGCTAGTGCAGGTGGCGACAAGCCCACAGCGTCCTCGGACCAATTACCAACAGGGCCATCCGCTAGAGGCCTGGACCCCAGCACTCAGAGCCAGCGCACTGCAGATCTTGGGACTGCTGTCTCTGCTGCGGGTGACGGCAACGCCGAAACGACACGTGCCGTTGATGATACCGTCAATGCTTCCCGTCGAGTTGATTCAAATCCATCGACTAGCCAATCTGCTCGCGATGGAGGCTCAAATCAGGGTCCTCTAAAGAAAGATCGACAGGACATCGACAGTCCAGCTCTGCAGGATCAGCATAGACGACAATCACAGCAAAAACTCATTTCGCCAGCAACACTTAATACGACGAGCCTGCCGGCCCAAAATAGCAGCGCCCCATCCAGCGGCATCTCGCCTCTCAGGGGCCCGCATCAGAATCGAATGGACCTCTGGAACAGAAATCAGCAGCGATACGAGACTGCTCCAGCGCCCACAGGGTCAGTGCCAGCTCAGGCGCCAGCGCTCCCTGCATCAGGGATAGCAACTGCACCAGCGAGCGCCCACTGTACGGATAGTGCTGCTTCTATTGCTGTTGCTCGAGGCGCCACACTGGACATGTCAGCATCCACTTCACCCACTGGCACTGGCACCAAATCCGCTTCCCCTGGGCATCGACCGGGCTACCAAGACGGCCACCTCAACGGTCATTCCTCACACGACACCCACGGCCACGCTTCCTCTCCCTCCTATACATCCTCCCCTTCTCCTCTTCGAGTTGGAAGCGTCCAACCCACCACAAAGTTCGTCCAGCCGCGCCCGAGGACAATCGTTCGCACAACCTCCGACTCGGGCTCCCTCGATCTCAAACATCCCACTCCCGACATCACCTCCCAGGCCCGATCTGGGGCCTACGTTGGGAACATCGCCCAGCTCGAGGCCACTGCTGTGCGACTGTCTATGACAAGTTCCATCGACGATGCAATCCGTGATTTACACACCGAACTGAAGCGATCCGATTCTCGACGTTCGTCCATCCTCGCCGCCAGCGTCAAGGCTTCGGGTTCTGTCGACGATTACACCCCCGGTTCGGCAGTCGAACAACTCAGACGACACCCCTCAATCGCATCCTCCATCGTTTCGACGAATAACGCTGCTCGCTACGGCGGCTACTCTCCCGCCGGATACGTTCTCTCTCCGAACCACTCGCTTACTGGCCGTCTGCGCTCGGGATCCAAGAACTCGGCTGGTCGACCAGATTTTGACCTCGACTCTGTCCTGTCACGCCACGGCCCAGGCAAGGCGTCTGTCAGAAGTGTTCGATCTACAAAGATCTCCCTTGCAGAGATTTCAGAGTCCGAACCTATTTCACTAACCCAGGACGTTCTCGACATGGCGGACAATTCGCCCCCCATTAAGAATACGGAGAGCGACTCTCTCCTCCCCAACGAGCTTCGCGATGCCAATATGCCCGCCACCGATGTCTTCAATAAGATGATGGGAGACGATGACTTCTTGGATAAGAACGAAAAGAAGCCTGCCGATGCCACCACGGGACTTCTCTCCGATCAGGAAGAATCTCGAGAGCCGAAGCGGCCTGGAAGTGCGCACTCTGACACGACTTTCCAGCAATGTCAAGATGCGTTCGGTGACTTTGATGGTGTGCACTGGGTTCCGGACCAAGAGGACCCCTATGCCCCTCCTGAAGGGCCAGTGTCTCCTCCCAAGAGACAAATGCCATCCGCTGCCATGGCTCGGCCGCAGTCTTACATGGACCCTGAGACTGGTCAGCAGATGCTCTACTACCCGGCCCGAGTGCCCGCCATGCTCAACCTACCCCCGAAACTGTCCAACAAGCCCAAGGCGACCGAGAGGAACAAGCGACGTTCCCAAGTGATGAGTGCCATGTTTGAGGGCAACAGACAGTCCCGTGTGCTAGATGACAACCGACGCTCCCAGGTCCTGGATAACCATGACACTACTCGGGACTCTTGGCTGCCTGACCCCCTTGCAGGCCACCGAGAGTCGTTTGCTGCTCTGTCTACAGAGCAGCTGCAGCATGTAGATCAGGAACCCCAGACCATCCGCTCTGTCCATTCGGACCGAGATGAAGCGCCTGCAGTCCAGCCTGAGACAGCGCCCGAAGCTGAGGCCGAGCCACTGAGACGGCCCAGGCGATTGTCTAAGATGGATCCTGACAAGCGCAAGTCGAGAATGTCCAATCTGCCACCGCAGCTGAGGGCCAGTGTCTACTTTGACTCGCCCCCGGCCGCACAGCAAGATATCGAGGTCAAGGACGGATCCGCCATGGCCACTCTCGACAGCATCCTGGATGCATCTGCCAACGCACCAGTCAACGCTTTCACCGACCACGAACGAGCTGGCAAGCTTGGCCAGGAGGTGTACGGAAAGGAACGAAAGCGAGCATCGGTCGCTGCATCGACGGTTCTCCGCCCTGAATCGGGCGAAAAGCAGCACGAAAAGCATGCTAGGAAGCGATCCTCCTTCATGTGGCTCAAGCGACACAGCCATGAGAGCGACGACGATGACCACCGAGCTAGCAAATCGGATTCTGGACTTGGTCCCGTCAACGCCGATACACGTGCGACTGAGAATGAGGCGCTGGCTCGCAGTGTCGACGGTCGCAGCGAAGGCCACTCCGATGACGAACAAGAGGCCAAGGAAGGGGAAGAGTCTGAAGAGGAGGCTTACTTTGGACCACCCACGACACTTCTGGCTGAACTTCAGTTGCGTAAGCAGCAGCAGAAGCAGCGTACCCAACGAACGTTCCCCGGCGGCATGCATGCAACCTTGCTAGAGATGGACGCTGTTGCCGAGACTCAGCGAAAGGCCAGAAAGGATAAGCGTGTGAACTTGGCTTGGGAGGACGCCGATGGAAACCTCGTCGACGAAAACTCGGATGATGAGGATGTGCCCCTGGCCATTATTGCGGCCAGGAACCAAGGCGCCCAGAACGTCATGGACCTCAACCGACCACTGGGCTTGATGGAGCGTCGCGAGATGGAGGATAATGAACCTCTAAGCCAGCGTCGAGCTCGTCTTCATGGACAAGACCCCAGGTCTGTCATGATCCGCAAGCCCAGCATGAACGACCTCGGTGCCAATAACTTGAGCGCAAACTATCTCCCACAGACTCCACAGTCGGCACAACATCCGGCAACCGAACCCGATGATGAGTTGGAGGGAGAGACTCTTGCTGATCGGAAACGCCGGCTCGCCGCCAAGGACGAAGCAGAGAATCCTCTGCCCAAGGCTCGACCCGTTAGCGGTGCCTTTTCCGTGGAACTGCTAAGTCAGTTTGAGGATCCTGAAGAGAAGAAGAAGCAGGAAGAGGAGAAGGCGAAGCCACCTGAGGAAGAGACACTCGGCCAGCGTCGTCGTCGTCTACAGGCTGAGCGTGAGGCTCGTGAGCGTGAAATGAGCTTCAACCAGCTGAACGCAGGACCTGGAGATGCCGGGGGTCCTGGAGGAGGTCCAGTGCCTGGCATCAACGGCAGAATGCATCAGCTATCAGACATTCTTGCCACGCACCCCAAGAGAGAGGCTGATATTATTGCGCAACAAGAGCGAGCTCGCGTGGAACGTGAGAACCGACTCGCACGAGAACGCGAGGCCAAGTTGGCCGCCTATCGAAATCAAATGCCACAGACCTTGAACCGGCAGATGCCACAGAGTCTCGGTGGTGGTGCAACCAATGCTCACAATGGTGCTTTCCGAGGCGGTGCCTTTAATGATGGCACAGGCGGTCAAGGCCCTCAAGCAGCCATGTCCTCGCCAGCTCTCAACACACAACTTCTCAGCCAGCCAGCCCTTAATCACCGAACGAGCGCTGTGTTTAGCGCTTACGGCGCACCGATACAACAAGGCCCATATGGTGGTTCTGCTACCAACCTGGGTATGATGAACAACAACCCCAACATGGGTAGCTATGCTGGTATGAACAATCTGAGCCCGTATGGCGGTGGCGGCGCCGTGTACGGCGGAGGCTTGATGCAACCGGGCATGCAGCCTATGCCTGGCGGTTCAATGAACAGAATCGAGCAATGGCGCCAGAGTGTACTCCCTTGAGTTCATCATCGAGCTGACATCTCGCCGCCAATGTCTATCATGACGTATCAACACGATTAGAGTGGTACCAACAGAGGCACTCACTCACCACATCACTGTACTATTGACGAAGAAGAAACAAGGAGGGGACATTGCAGCGAAAGCGCTCGCTATTGAATTGGGTGTTGGGTGTCCCGGATAGAGAGCTACACCAGAGGCAAGCAAAGATTTTGGGGGTTTCGTCTTTTTTAATCTTTTTAATCATGGCACCTAGCATAGCATGGCGCTGGGAACTACAAGGGCAGGATGGATAAAGCAATCTTGGCAACGAATAGTTGTCGTCCTTTTTTGTAATTTGAGTCTTGTATTCTATCATGAGGGAGGTGTGTGGTGTCTTGTCTAGATCAACATGAACACGATGACATGAACCCAACCAAGTCTTGCTTGTCTGGCGTGATTGTTCCACAGCGTGACGAGCTTTTCAATGACAGTCGATGCAAGATCTGCAGATGGTAGCTTCATACTTGTCGTGACCTTGATGCTGCTTTGGCCGAGGGATGAGAATCAAGTATGCACATACATACATAGTGAGTTCCCGAGAGATGAATCCCGATAGAAGAAAAGGCGATGGATTGGGAAACGGTGATTTAAATTGACTAACTCCAAGTTCATAAAGGACACTCTTTAACCTCATAGCATACCCAGAACCCAGTCAGACATCCAGTTTTACACAGTCAAGCCACAACTCCAAGTTCACAAAAGACGCTGTTCTTCCTCCGACGCAAACGCAGACTCTAGGTCCAGAGACCATGATCTGTCATCCTGCTCCAAGTGTCTGCCCTGAGCAGGCACAGTGGAGTCCTCACCAGGGACTTGTTCAGAAGGCTGCACACGGCCAGGGGGCGGAGGCCTCGGAGCAGGCACATCGGAACCCTGTTCGGTATGATAACGGGAACAGATGTTGGGTAGTAGGAAGTGGGGAGCGCTGATCGCTGCTGTCGCGCCAGCAGTCAGGAACGCGACACTAGATGAGTCGAGCTCTTCGAGAGCGCCAGTAGCAAAAGCCCAGGCCGAAAACACCACACCAAAGGCGAAGGAGATGTAGAGGATGGGCTGGGTGATGGAAGACTGTGCGTTGCAGATGTAATGGGTGGACGGCTGGACTGGAAAAAGAAAGGTTAGTGTGCAAGAAATCAAAAGCCATGGTTCAAGGGCATCACTTACATTTGCTCCGATCTTTGAACCCACAACGAGCAAGTAGGAAACAGATGAAGGGAATCATGACACAGCAGGCGAGCAGGATGAACATGCCTAGTGAAAAAGTGTAAGTAAAGACATGAACACTGTTTCCATGGAGTTGCTTACCCCCGACAGCGGAGGCACTGGGTTCGAGATCAGCTGGAATGGTGTCGTTGGCGGACATGGTCGATACCTAGATAGGTGCAAATCGTGCAGTTGATATCACGATGTGGTGGTAGGTGCCGTGCATGAGGGCCAAGATGGTGCCTTTTATCCATCTTAGAAGAAGCTTTGTTGAGGCTATCACGGCGTTATTCATTATGGTTCTAAGCCTCATCGATTTGTGACTGTATTATTGAGGCTTGGGTATAAGCTTTAGCTGTGATACGGCTGTCATTTCCGTTGGGTTGCTCAGAAGTCTACCCCCACCGCTTCTTCGAGACCTTGACCGAACAACTCCAAGTTGATAAAAGACACTGCTTTCCTCCGCCGCATACCCAGATAGATCCAGGTATCATGATCTCCCGTGATCCTTCTCCAAGTTCATAAAAGACGCTGTTGTTCCTCCACCATATCCCCAAACTCCAAGTCTAGATACCACAGTCCCCCGTCATCCTTCTCCAAAGGTCATAAAAGACACTTGTTCTTTCCACCGCATTCCCAGACTCCAAATCTAGATACCACAGTCTCCCGTCATCCTGTTCCACGAGTCTGCCCTGAGCAGACTCAGCGGAATCCTCGCCAGACTTATCGGAACCTTGTTCGGTATCCTAGTAGGAACAGATGGGGTGTAGTAGGAAGTGGGGACCGGTATACGCTACCGCAGCACCAGCACGCCGTATTGAAGGTATCGAGCTCGCCGTGGACAAAAGAGTGGATCGAGGAACCGAAGGCCAAGGCAATGACAAAAGTGAGGGGGGTCCCGGTGAGGCAGGACTGTGTCTTGCAGACACGGCGGGGTGATGATGGCGGGCATGGAGTCGTCGGCGGACATGGCCGTGCTTTAGCAACTGGGTTAGACTGGCATCATGAACAACTCGAAAGCTAGGGAGAAATGGAATGACTTACCAGTCGTTGGTGGACAGTGTGTGGGGTGTGCGGACCAGGGTTGATGGCACCGATGGGAGGTGTGTAATGGCCAAAAAGAGAGTTGATGATGATGATGATGGATAATGGATGATGAATGAATGCTGGTGTCAAAAGCTGTCTGATGATGGGGGAGAGAAGAGAAGAGAATAGAAAAGAGAGGGACGGATGGGGGTTTTATGCACTTCATGCTACATCATAAACAACGGAAGCTACTACTGCTTCGTGCCATTCAAGTACGGGGAACAGGGGGAGATGATCGAAGAGATAATCCACCATAGTGATCTCGACCTCGATCGACAGACTAATCAACTAGCATCACTGGCAACACGAGTCAGCGACGACACGGCTAAGCTCATACTTCACAACCCGACCGTCTCTATCACCGAAGGACAGCGCCGTGCTTTCGAGGCCATCTCTGCAGGTACTGGAGAAAATGTGATCTTTATGGCTCCAACAGGATTAGGCAAGACTCTAATCTACATACTACCCGCGTTCCTCGAGCCCACTGGCATCACCATCGTGGTATACCCGCTCAAAGCCCTGCAGCACAACCAAGCCGCTCGGCTACGAGCAGCCGGCATCACCGTGGAAATCTGGAACGACACGATGCGGTAGGTGCCGTTCGGAGATGTCAGAGAACATAGAGTATCACACAGTTTGAGGAAAAAAGGAGACGTCTGCATGATAAACTCTTGACTCATCCTTCCCTAAAGATGAGTAAAAAGTAGAATAAAGATACGAAAAAGAAGTTTAAAGTATTGCGTTAATTCTTGGATATTTTACACAAGTTTTATTCTTATGCTTGAGAGGAGTTAGGTAATCCTCTTGAATGTTCTGGTGTCTCGTATATTGCCAAACTTCGTCAGAGGGTTGAACCGGGTATAGTTCCGACTCGTGGGCGGAAAGGAAACACGTTTACGGCTCAAGTCTGAAGAAAAGAAGCCTACTTATATTTTGCCCAGAGACCCTGGCTATCTGCCTCGTGCGTGAATTCCCATGCTTGGCCGATGCCGGGAGGACAAGAAGCAAACGACGAGGCAGGGACGGAGGCGAGTGAGAGAAGTTCCGAGGGGTCCAGCGGTGACTTGATTGGCTATCTAGCTACCTCATTGTACGCTGAGAGAAGTTCCAATCAAACAGATTCATGATCCCGATTTCCCAAGTAAGCCAACCACTATATCAAAGTCAGTCACTCCCGTAGACATCTCAGGGACGCTTTACCAACTTACTATCAAGGTACTGTGTCTTGCCGAAGGGCATGCTCAGGAGGGAAAGCGTGTTATGGAAGAAGGCCAGACTCGTCGTCTCAAGTCGCACTCGGCGATGTCTCCCCAGCCAAGTCGAGTGATGCAAACTGCAACGACAGATCTTCTCCGAGGCGAAATCGAGCGAGTGCCTCGATAAAGAACTTCCAAGCCTTTGTTCCACGGAACTCACGTACCAGGTCAGGATGCAGCGCCGGGTCGTCCCAACTCAGGTTGCCATCCATCCCAGGCGCACCACATGTGTGAGCCAGGAGAGAATCGACCTCCCCCTCATCCTCTTCCGTCTGATTCATAAATTTGCAGTACCACACCATCTTGGTTACAAGGTCGCTGTGTTCAGCGAAACCTCTGGGATGATGCATCAGGGCCTTTTCGTGGTTAGACCACCACTTGGAGCGTCGCCCTTCGTTTCTCTTGCGATCGCGCCTCGGACGGCCGTCCTCTAGCAAGGCGAGGTACGACTTGTCGATCTTGATGGTGTTCTTGCCGATGGACTTGGGGATTCTTTTGAGGGTGGTTCGGGGGTGAGTGCGAGTTGGGGCGAGGCGGGATGGCTTGTTGGACTTGGCATTGGACAGGTTCAAGTCGGAGAATTGATGGATTGTGGATTCCATCATGGTTTTATCTCGGGAACACTCCATCTTGTCGATTGTGAGTGTGATGAGGATGATTGTGATTGTGAATGATCAAGCAAGTTGGTTGGAGGTGTGGTTGTGGTGATGTTGAGATGAAAGACGAGCAAGAAGAAGAGGATTGTTTTTTACCATCGAATATATCACCCAAAAGGGAAATATAAATATTCACCTCATATTAGGAAATATATCAAAATGAAGCAAAAACGAACAAGAGTGATTTACCCACCCTGTTGGATAAACACATCCCAAAGAGGTAATATAACTTTTTTTTTCTTGCCGCCAGGCAACAAGTCACCAATACAAGTGCTACATTGCTCTCATTTGGAGCACATTGTCTTGACTGAAATACGCAGGCCGATGAGTTTTTGTTTATAGTTGCAAAAAGAACAGACAGGTAGTGTTTCCAGTTCCCATGAGCCAGCGTCAGCCTCTGCTCCCCAGTATTAGTGTTCATGAATAGAGACAAATAACAGTGATGCAATGTCATTATCTATCCAAGTCATATAAACCAACTATCTCTTCTATGGGCGTAGCTTGATATGTGAGAGTATGTCCCTGAAATAAGTATAATTAGCTTATGCCCCTTGCCGTGACCCTTAAGGGCTCATGATAGCTCATGGGATACACAACAGTCTTGCCATCTCTTCACACCAATGTAATCAACAAAGATCAACAATTAATCACTGATAGAGATGATGGAACATGCAAATGGTAGCCTATTACACGTCGAGGCAGATTACAACAAGACCCCCCCTTTGCTACCCGCCTCTATCTCTCAAGGCTATATAAATTCCTCCCCAATGCCGAAAAATCTAGAAAAAGACCAACGCCAAGATAAAAAAGAAAGGCCCCTTTCATTTTTGCTGTACATGCTTTTTTAGTCTTTTCACCTTCGCTTGCCAAAACCTCCCGCCGTCTTCTGAACCTTGGACGGCGGTGCGGCTGCGGCTTCGGCGTCGCTCTCCTCATCTTCACCCATTGACTCGTCCACATCATCATGGTTGACCTCGTCCTCGTCAAGAGACTCCTCGGCATCGCTATCGCCCTCCTCGCCAGCAGATTCCTCCTCTTCATCGTCAGAGTCGCCGATGAAACCATTAGTCACGGGGACGTCAAGGTCATCATCAGAGTCGTCAAACTCCCCATCAAGACCACGCCGCCGGCCAGGAGTGCGAGCAGCATCATCTTCACCCTCAACCCAGATAACGTCCTCATCATCAGAATCAGAGTCAGAGTCACCACCGGTGTGAAGGCCGGCGGATCGGGACATCTTGCGGCGCAGATCCATCTGACCCTCAAGCATGTCGAGCTTGCCCTTGAGGGCGAGAAGGCTAGAGAGACCCTTTGCGCGCTCAGCCAGTACCTTTTGCAGACCGGCCAGGCTGTGAATGGTCTTGGGCTGCGAGGCCAGGGCACCACCGTGTGCGACGAGGGTCCACTGAACCCATGTCATCAGGTTGCCGGCGCGGCCAGGACGGCGGTGCAGGCGGGAAGCCAGCTTGCCAAGGAGAATACCAGCGAGGGAGCTGTCGAGTCGCTCGATGGTGTTGCGGATGGTGCTAAGGTCGGTAGTGTGCAGGCAGGACTCGAGGAGGTCGGTGTCGTCGGTGCGGAGAGCCTGCGAAAGGACAGTGGTGAGGGACTGGTGAGAAGGTACGGGAAGAGCGCTGCGTGTGGACTGCTGGGTGACAGCACCGCCCGAGGGGTTCAGCAGTGAGGGAACATCGATGATCTCGTTTTCGGCACGGAGGAGCTCGCCAAATGAAGGCGATGTAGGCTCGGCATCAGAATCTGCGATCTCCTCTTCGCCATTGGACTTTTGCTTGGCAGATTTTAGGCGCGCGGTCAAGTCCTTGGTGGTCTGCTGCTGTTCCTCCTCCTCCTCCTCCTCCTGCTGCTGGGGAACATCGGCATCCGAGAGGTCTTCGTCGCTGTCGGCGTCGGAGGAGATCTCAATCGTCTCGACTTGGGAGCTCTGGAGGGCTTCGGGGCCGGCGATGGAGGCCTTTGACTCATCGATGGCGACCTTGTTGGGGACTCGGGCGCTGGATCGCACGACGGGAGCGGCCACCTTGGCCGAAGCTTTGCGCCTCGTAGACATGGCGATGCGAGAGGTTGTTGAAGCGTCGCAGAAGTGTATCAAGTCGCGTGCAGGGATTGTCGATGTTCAATGACAACTGGCCAGTCAAAGAATCTCTTTTCTTCAAGTATGTGAATACTCGACGACTTCTCCTTCTCGTAAAGTATCAATCGGTCGCAAACAAATTGTCGTGATACCTTCAGCGTTATCAGCGCCGAGTAGTTGCAAAATTTCACGAGGCCCGTCACTAGATCCAAGCGTGTGAACTTTTTTTTTGGTCTCGAGCCTTGGCGACTTGATGCCCCACACCGCACAAATTCTGTATGACATAAGCCAAAGATAAGAGTGTCATCAAAGGTCACCTGATGATAAGAAAGCAGGTGTGTCTCATGCACACCATGACTCATCCAACAGTCGCACAGAGGGCGACATTCGGCCGGGAAAGGCTGCTGGCAGCCTTCGGCAACCGGGCGACCATGGTTGCGCGCTCACCGCATCTGATTGGCAGGAGAGCCCAATGTGGCCTCGCCTTGCAGCTGGAAGAGGCCATTTAATAACAGTGATTGGCTTCGCCGCAAGCTCTAAATGAGATGGGCCGCCATTGGAGGACTTGGAACCCAAGTGGACACCTGTCCTCATGGTGATTGGTTGCATCGACCACATTTTACATTGCTGGTGCCGTCGAAGAGGGACCACGACGCAATCTGTGGACTGGCTATCCTCAGGGGGGGCAGGAAGAGAAAGCCACCTCTTGTTCTCAAACAAACAATGTTCCCGAGAAGCTGGACAGTTGGGTGGTATCACGAGTAGACGAGAAACCCGAAAGTGTGTGTGTGCATGTGTGCGTGTGTGTGTGTGATTGCAAAGCCCTCGTTTGCTGGAGATGGGTGTGCACACCTAGTCACCTGACTTCTCCCCTGCCTTGGCCACTCGAGATGAGGTGGATCCGTTGTCGGGCTCGGGCGCCGGTCCATGATGCGTCGGCTCGGCCTCGTTAGATGGTTAGACACCGTCATGAGGGTATACGCGTTAGTTAACATGCCAGCCTTTTTCATGGCATCGCACGCGTCGCGACGCGCTGGGTGACTTGGGTGCGACGCCAAAGTTAAATGGGTTGCCTGCGCTGGGTTCATCAACCACGTCAAGTTCATGACTTTTTCTCCTTTTAAATTTCTCTTTTATCATGCAAAAGAGTATCCTTGCTCTCGTCTGTCCACCTTTCAACACGTACAGAGTCTTCTCCGTGCTGATGTGTCTCGTGCCTGGACGGGAGACGGATAAGTCTTGTTGTAAGACGACGGACTCGGGAAACGGAGGGCGTTTGAGGGCCGTGAAATGCGACTCCCGTGGTTGACCTTCCGAGGCCCAATCACAAGAGGGGACTCCCCTCAGCCACATGGCGCTGTAAGCCGCTGTGAGGCAGCAATTAAACGGTTCGACAGCAGAGGGGAATATCATCTTATCTAGCAAAAAAAGACAAGTTAATATGCATTTTCAACCTCAGACAGGAACAAGTGCATTTGCATCATCCTCATATCCCATCTCCCATCTCCCATCCTCGCGTTGCCATGCACCCTTGTCACCCCTTGCTGGTTCAAGCCACTATTCACCCCAGCCACCAGTCCCAACCCGGTGCAACAAGAGCAAGCGCAACAGACAGAGACAGAGAGAGAGAGCCTGGTCCGTGCGTCCACTTTTTTTTTCTCTTCCAGTCCCATTCCCCTTTCAACTACAAAAAGCTCGGCCAACTAAATTTTTCCCTCTCTTCCTCTCCTCCTACCCCCCCTGGTCATTTTTGCGCCCCGGTAGAAACAAGTCAAACGGCTCAGCGGAGTTTGCCTTCGTCTCTCATAAATACCACCGCGCCTCCGACCGGGCAAAATTCACTGACGTGCACGCGCTTTTCCCTCCAGGCCCTATATTCAACCCCCCCCTCCCCCCTCCCCTCCACCCTCCCGGGCCTGCTAGGAAGCAGCAAGAAAAAAAAAAAAACGAGGTTCAAGAGGAGGTACCTTCCCGGCAATCAAGACCGTCGCCGCATCCTGCGCCTAAAAGTCTAGCCACTCACAGAAGCCCTCTGGTGTTCCATCTTGGCAACCCAGCGCCGCAACCACTTACCACCTTCTTCTTTGCGGCGAAGCACAAAAAGCACCTTCCGCGCCCGATCACGATAAGAGCTCCCCTCAAGTTCTTATTGTTCTCGAAGCCCTTCATCATCTCGACGTCGACTTCCACGTCCACGTCCAGCAACGCCTTGCCTTCCCAAACTCACTCCAGATAATCAATAATAAGTTTACGATCACGGGGCACGGCTTGTTTTGTTTTGTTCCTTGCATCGCTTAAACTGTTTTTTCTCTTTGATTATTTTTTTTATCCACTTCTTCCTCTTTTCTTCTTCTCTTCTTGTTCATACTCTTCCCGCCTGCGCCTGCACCAACGCCAACGCCAACGCCAACACTCCCCGCCATTACAGTACAAGCCCAAGCTTGCCTTTGGTCGTCGGCGTCATTTGCCCCAACTCTCTCCTCTTTTCTTCCTGACCTACCTCAATCGCGTTGTCACCTGCGCGTATCCGGAGTTACCATCTCGGCTTTGGAATCTCATTCCGTCGCCATCTACGTTGCGCTACCTCTCGCCTCTGCGCCACACAATTCGAGACCGCGCATATAAAACAGCGCCCCCCGCCTTCACACTTTCTCGGTCGCGCGACGCGCCTCCATTCCCAAGGCTCCACACCTACCAACTCCATCGCGCGCATCGCATCGCATCGCATTTGTCGCATCGCACATCGCACATCCATCGCTTCGCCAACTGCATCCGCCTCAAGCGCATCGGTCTTTGACCTCTTCATGTCGCGACGATTTGACTGAGCTTCTCCTATTTTGACGCGCTCACCGCGAACGGCCAGTATGGCTTCGCCGACGCCCGACGCTCCTGCGCCGGACACCAAATCGCACGATTCGACGTCGGAAAAGGAGCAAAAGTCTGAAGTTAATGGGTAA
The DNA here is from genome assembly GCF_000151355.1 of Fusarium vanettenii 77-13-4. NCBI lineage: Eukaryota > Fungi > Ascomycota > Sordariomycetes > Hypocreales > Nectriaceae > Fusarium > Fusarium vanettenii. Next base: position 597,670 of record NW_003315873.1, on the reverse strand, counting down.
GTCACCCCTGCTCCTGTGCGCGTTGATACGATGGCGTTGCTCTCCGTTTTGCGACGCGATCCATCATGCGCGCGCACACCTATTCATCTTTCAGCGGTAGCTGACCTTTGTTTCATCAGTCATGCGACACCCGATGAGTCCAAGGGCACATCTGAGCCCCCGACAGTTAATGGAAATGGAAAGACGGACGATCACCCTACGTCAAACGGCGTCACTAAGGATGTTGAGATGGGAGATGCCGAGAATCAAAACAAGCCATCCGCAGACTCACCGTCGGGCAAGGATGCCGAGGCCGCAAATGGGGATAAGCCTGCAGGTGAGAGTCAGTCGGAGCAATCAAACGACAAACCCAACCCATCAGCGTCTGCCTCAGAAGATGTCGATATGGCGGATGCCGCACCTGCGCAGGACAAGTCTCAGGACGACAAGCCCGCCCCCGAGAAGGAATCCAAGGACGTCGAAATGTCGGAGAAGCCCTCTGGTGCTTCTGAAAAGGTCAACGGAACCGACAAGACACCACCTTCCTCCAACGATACCGCACTCCCAACATCCGAAGTTGACCTGCAGCCCGCCAGCCTATCTCAGCTTGCCATCGAATCCGAGCCAGCTGCCCCCAAGCCTTCCATTGAGGTCGCCATGGAGGATGCGCCTGGTTCTGTCAAGGTTGCCCGTGAACGCGAGGACGACGTCACTGATGAGCCTGCGCCCAAGCGAGCCAAGACGGAGCCCAACTCGGAGGAGCCTGCACCATCCACCAGCGCCCCCAAGGCTGAGACAGCCCCTGCCGAGTCTGCCTCCCAGCAGACAGAATCTCCGTTTGCCTCGCTCAGCCGATGGAGTGACAAGGAGTTGATACGCCAAACCCTCACCCCTTTCCAACGTCGTGAGTTCCGCAAGGTGCTTGGACGTGTGAAGAAGACCAAATCAGGCGGTCACTTCAGAGATTCGGTCCCAAAACTCTGGCCTTCACTGGCGCAAAGCTATCTCGCTAAGATCGAGAAGCCCACCGACTTGTCCGAGATTGACCGAACACTGCGGGATGTCAACGGTGTGTATACCACGGTTGGGGATTTCCAAGCCGATCTGCTCCTCATGTACAACAACACTCGAGACTTCAATGGCGAACAGCATGAAGTCACCAACGCTGCCTTTAATGCCATCCGAGGTGTCTGGGAAGATATTATCCACATCCCCCAGGAGGAGCCAGCCAAACCCAAGCCGGCGCCAAAGCAGAAGATTCCTCGCGGGCCACGCACCGTCACCCACGGTGATCCAGTCATTCGTAAGCAGTCTGCTGGACCTAGCGCGAGTCCTACCGTGGGGAGCCCTGCCCCCAGACCGGCTCCTGCGGCTCCAGACAATGCTGCTCAAGTGCGTCGTACCTCCAACGTCACCGATGGAGACCGGCCCAAGCGGACTGTACGTGCCCCGAAGCCGAAGGATATTGACTATTCCACCAAGCCTTCTCGTAAGAAGCTCAAGCCCGAGCTTCAGTTCTCTGAGGAGATTCTGAGCGACCTGATGCACCCCAAAAACAAGAACCTCAACTCGTGGTTCATGGACGCAGTCGATGCGGAAGGCCTCAACATCCCTCACTATTACTCCATCATCAAGAAGCCCATGGATCTTGGCAAAGTGTCGCGCATGCTGGCAAATGGTGAAATCACCAGCCTAAAAGAATTCGACAAGAATATCATGTTGATATTCAACAACTGCTATGCCTTCAACGGACACGTGGATCAGGGCAACCCGGTGTCGTATCTGGCGTCGCAGCTTGAAGCCCACTACAAATCCCTGATGAAGACAAAGGACTCGTGGCTGGCCAAGCATGCCAAGGCCAACGCTCCTCCCGCAGCCTCCCATGCGAGCGACGAGGAGGAGGAAGAGTTTGACGCTGAGGGCGAGGAGGCCACTGCCAACCCAGGCGTTGATCCGTCTAAGGAAGTGCGCGAGTTGGAAGCCAAGCTGCGTGAAGAGAGCGAGAAGCTCACGGATCTGTTTGCTGGTGATTCGCCCAATCAGAGCCTCATCACTGTGCAGCAAGGTATCCTGAGCATGATCCAAGAGGCTCTCCTCAAGGCGAAGCAGAACCTCAGCGACTACCGGCAGAAGCATGACAAGCCGACCAAGAAGGCAAGCAAGCCTAGCAAGCCCAAGCCTGCCAGCTCTGCCTCACGTAAACCCACTAGCCACCCCGCGCATCCCAAGAAGTCTGGAGGCACCAAAAAGGCGGCGCCCAAGAAGAATCTGACAGCGGCGGATAAGGACACCATTGCCAACGCCATCAACGATCTCGAGTACCCATACCTCGATCGCGCCATCGACATTATCAAGCGCGACACGGGTCAGAACGTAAGTGACTCCCGTTTCCAGAGGCGCTCTTTTGTTACTGACATGTGCTCCAGGAGAACAATGATGGTGAGCTAGAGCTTGACATAGACCAGCTTAGCAACGATGCCCTACTTAAGCTGTGGGAGCTCTGCAAGAAGGTGTTGCCTGGGTTCGGAAAGGACTCGAGCGCAGCGGCAGTATCCTCGCCAGAGACTACGCGAGCGCCTGCGCCCAAGGCGTCCAAGTCGTCGTCGACATCGGCCAAGCCCAAGAAGAACAAGCCTATGAGTGCCCGTGAACAAGAGGAGCGCATCGCGCAGCTCCGGGGACTCCGAGACCTATATAGGCCAGGTCAAGAGCCATCTGATTCCCAGCCCGTGTTGCAGGCACCCACTCCCACCGCCGAGTCCAGTGATGAGTCGGATTCGGAGGAGGAGTAAAGGCGACGTTGAGCTCATGGATGGATTGTATGAGAAACTTGTATGACTGTTGAGAAGTCGGTTGCTGAGCCGAACGAGGGGGTGATTCGCCAATTATACCCAGCCGCATGGCTATCCGACGTGCCCTTGGTTGCTCACAGTCAACAGACTGAGTGCGTGCTCGGCACATGCTGGAGCATGCCGCCTCAGCAGGAGGCAGCCCAGTTGAAGACGTGCGCTTCGAGACCAAGAGGGACCTGGTAGCATGCTGGCCTTAATAGTTTTGGGCAACTATTACTCTTGGAAGATTCGGACAACAGCAGCGCAGATAGAGCCAGCCTGAGCGCAGCTCCTGGCGGGAGGAGACAGCGAGTCCTGTCGTCGAAAAAGACTTTTTGGCGCAGTCGGGCAACGAACGATTGGCAAGGATAAAGGACTCTGATAAGCAGTCGATACGATACCAAGGGAGTCGGAGGAGGACGATAGCGTTTGCTTGCTTGCTCAACGAAAGTCGTGGGGGAAGATGAAGCGACTTGGGAAATCTCGAGGACTACTCGGAGATGGTGTACGGATTGAGATGTATAGTAACATGGAACTTTGATTCCCATGCTGTCTTTTGCCGTGCAATGTGAGGTGATGTCGATGTAGGCTGAAGAAGCGAGTATGTGGCGGGCTTGGCCAGCGGAGGTAATAGGCCGAACAGAACGCGATTCTGTCGCTTGTTCTGGAGTGGTTTGAGCCATGTGATCAGGGCGATCGATCCAAATAGGCAAGTCCGCTATGGCTATCGGCTTGATGGGCTGAGTTGCGTGTTTGTTGAAATCAGAGGGCTGTGAAATCAAGCGGCTGTCGGTGGTGGGTGATTGAAGCTGGCCTCCCAGTTCCTCGTCTCTCGTCGTACTTTGGAGTTGATGGACTTGCGATGGTGGGTAAAGGCCAAAGTGAAGTGATTGGGGGCAGACAAAGAGAGAGGGGGGGAGCAAATCTTGAGAGGGCGTGTGCTTGTTGTTGTGGTGAAAAGTAAAGTTTCCGGTCGGCAAAGTCGACAGGTGATGGCGGCCTCGTCGCAAATGTGCAAAGGCTGCGTGAGTAGGACGATAGTGTCCTTAGGGCGACAGTTGAAGGAAGGAGTCAAGCAAGAGAGAGATAATAGATTCATTGGGAGCGAGGCGAAAGGGGATGTTAGTGAGTGATTGAGTAGCGATATGTCGCCCTGAGGGAAGAATGATGTGGTCGGAGTGAAGGGATCCCTGGAGCTGGTGGTGAGTTTGTGGCCAAGTGAGGAGGTCGAATAGGTGTTTTGTAGCGATTTCCAATGCGAAAAGGGCGTGGACAAGCCGATATGACAGTGAAACAGAGTCAGAGGGCCGTATCAAGTTGGCGATAGTCACTTCTGGTTCCCTGCGAGGCCATGAAGAGTCCAGTTGAGTGTTGTTGTCCCTGGCCAGCGTGAACGGAAGATGGCCCCGAGAACAGGGCGGGGTCGCTGGAAGGAAGGTAGGCAAGGTCAGCAGACACGAAGAGTACGTACAAACCTAGAGAAGATCAAGGGAATTCAAAGTGATTCAGAGACGATAGAGTGGAAGTAGAGAACAGTGAACGACATTCTGCAACAACATGGCAAGAATAGTGGCCGTCCTGAGCTGGAATTTTCCACCGTGTGCGAGAGACTGATTGGAAATTTGGGGGATGGGTGGGAGTTTGTTTCGCAGTCGACTTTTTTGGTGGGCTGACTGGGGGGAGAAGAACTTTGGGAAGGAACCTCGCCTCGCTGAAGGGACTGGTCAACCAGCGCTGGATGGCTTGCCCCGGGTTTCTAACGGCCTACCCTAGACACTATTTACACTTTGCTTTGGATTTTTGTGATACTTGATGCTCGTGGTGGCATCGTATTGTTTAGAAGATGCAAGGAAAAGGTGTATTTTAGATCTTTTGGGGGGTTGTTATGGGTGACAACACACTTTCAACCATTGTACACCTCGTGCTGATTGAATCCATGCAGTCAAGTTCATTTTATCACCTGTTCAGAAGCCATCACCACAGCACACCGTTTATGCTTCAACAACAACGACAAGCATTTTCTACACTTGTACGCTTTCTTCATGTAAATTTTAGGCATTGCCCAAAATGGCAGCTATGACGTGCTCTTTGCCGGGTTTTCAGGCACCGCTCACCTACCAGTGCTCGCCTCGCTTAGGTGATGCTGAGCACATCTACACAACCGTTGCTGATGCTTTCTGGTGGGTGTTTCACCTGGGCCAAACAACAGATAGACGATCCTCTGGAATTGCAAGAGTAGATGCACGCCGTACTTCAAGGATGGCAAAGTGGGATTTGTCAGTGCCAATGTGGGAATCGACGGTGTCAAAGGAGGAGTCAAAAGCGTATCCTGCAACAAAACGAGCCTACTCTAGTCAATCACAAACAAGTCTACACCTCATCCGACTCCATCGGCACAGGGATCTTCCTCCTCAACCGAGCCTGAATCTCTGCAAAGTCGTCCTCGTTCTCGGCCGTGATCTCGCCATGCCTCACCAGGAAGTCGATCAGCACTGGACACACATTCGGTTTGAACTCGCCGGCTAGCATCCGCTTCACGACCTCGCCGCACTCCATCAGCACAAACTCCTCAACTTCGTCATCCCCCGGTTTCGGGACCACGCCGTCCGGGATCTCGAGGTCATAGACGTAAAGAATATCCGAGTGGTGAAGTCCCGAGCGTTCGTTGATGTTGGCCAATGTTACAGCGTCGGCGGCTTGGACTTTGGATGAGACGAGGTCCACGGGGAGACAGGCTTCCTCTACAGACTCGGCGAGGATGCACTCGAGGGGCGTGTTACTGGCCTTGATACCGCCCGCGACGGTGCTATCGAGAAGGCCTGGGTAACTAAAGAGATGACGGCTTCGTCGCGCAACCCAAATCTTGATCTTACCATCCGTACCACGAGCATAACCCGTCATGTGTGCGCCACGAGTAGCGATACCAAACAACGGCGCCGCAAAACGCTCAATCTGAACAAAACTCCTAGCACCGACAACAAGAAAAGGCTCGCTGTGCTCCTGGTGCAGAATAGGAAACAGGTCGCCGTCGATAGCTCCGTCCACGGCCTTTTGAAACGCGGCGTTGGCATGCGTCGTGAGTGTTTCTCCAGGAGGAGGCGCCGACAGCGTCACGGAGCGGTCGTCGTGGCTGATGGTAAAGTCTGCGGGCCAAGGCATGCGCGAGACGGTGTCGGGGAGGATGTAACCATGAGGACGAGGATCCGGGGCGAGATAGAGGCGGTAGTAAGGATGGTGATCTGTCTCAAAGTTCAACGGGGCACTGCATATGTGTCAGTTGCGGGCTTTGAAGGGGGTTGGGGGAGCTTACTTGTCGATTTGGGTGACGAGGTCGAGAAGCTTGGTCATGATGGTGGGGGAGGGGTAAGACGGGTTGGAAATGTCCGATTGTTGACTCAAAAAGAGGGAGAAAGCGAAATACGAGTAGTAGATCAGATCTAGTGAGTCACCCACTATATCACAGGGTGTGGAGTTGTCAGACAGCTGTTGATAGCCTTGCAGAAGAAACACCAGCCAAGATGGCATGTACTAAGAGAGGTTGTCATGATAGCTCAGCGGTGAGAACAGGCCTTGAAATAAGCCGGTCAAATGTTACTACAAGAATTGAAATTCGATTATTTTACAATCGAAATCCAGCAGCCACCTGTCAGTGCCAAGCCCAGGAGTCGAGCTTCACAAAGAATCGTGGCTTGCCATGATATTGGTTGCTTCTGTTGTACAGTGTCATCTCTCCACTTTCGCCTCGATCATATCCTCAATCATATAAGAGTGTATTACTGCCCTCGCAAAAGTTCCACTAAATCTTTTAATACCAAGAGCTCTCATAGACTACCTATTCACACTCTTCAGGATCTTCTTCCTCAACCATACTCCTCCACCACATCAACTTCACCGAAACACCAACATGGAGAAGCTCAGCTCCATCCTACAAGAGCACGTCGCCCAAGGGCAAGACACTACCAACAAACTCCTTGGAGCTGCGTTTGTCGTTGTGAATGCAAAAGGTCTCACCAAGCCATATCTCTTTACATCACACACTGACGATGTATCGTAGATGTCCTCTTCTCTGGCTCTTCAGGGCGCATCAACTTTGACCCAGACTCAAGACTGTTCAGTACCGATACCTTCACCTGGATGGCTTCCATGACCAAGATCATCACCATCACTTGTTTCATGCAGCTCGTTGAGCGTGGAGAGATAGACCTGGACGATGATGTTCGTCCTCGTATTCCAGAGCTCGCCAAGATGCAAATCCTCCGTGGGTTTGACGACAACGACAAGCCTATTCTCGAGGACAACACGAATCCCATAACACTTCGGTATGTCTCCATACTCAACATGTAATAGAGTTCCTCGGTGCTGATCTAATAGCCACCTTCTTACCCACACCCTCGGCCTTGGTTCTGACCTCGCAGATCCAGATCTCATGAAGTGGTCCAAAGCTGTCGGCCGCACTGATACCATCCTCTCCTGGAACCGCGAAGGCATCAACACACCGCTCAAGTTTGCGCCCGGCGAGGGCTGGTATTACGGCGCCGCGACGGACTGGGCCGGCGTCCTCCTCGAGGAGATCACAGGCGAGACACTAGGTACCTACACACAGAAGAACATCTTCGAGCCACTTGGTATCAAGGACACAGGATTCTGGCCTGAGAAGCTTCCCCAGACGGCCGACCGCACTGCCGTATGCACATACCGCGAGGGGGAGACGCTCAAGCCCGGTCCTCTGCCTCCACCCAAAGAACACATCCTCGAAAGTGCCGGTGCAGGGCTATACTCGACAGCAAAAGACTACACCACCTTCTTCCAGGGGTTACTACAGGGGAAACTTGTCAAGGAGGAGACTTTGCAGGAGATGTTTTCTCCACAACTCAACGAGACGCAGGCCGGCATTCTAGAGATGATTGCGTACAACATTGGCGGCCAAGATGCTTTTGCTCCTGAATACCCCAAGGGAGCAAAGCTCAACCATGGGATCGGAGGTGTCATAAATGTGGAGGATGTGCCTGGGAAGAGACGTAAGGGGAGTTTGATGTGGAGTGGCATGTGCAACAGCAGATGGGTGAGTTGGGCCCAGCCCCTTGTCATGATGTGAAGAACGTGCTAACTGTTGTCGTCGCAGTGGATTGACAGAGAGACTGGTATTGCAGCAGCTTTGATAGTCAACGTGCAGCCACATGGTGATCCGGTCGCCAAGAGCCTGTACAACGAGCTCGAGCTGGAAGTTTATCGATGTTTGGGCATACAGTAAAGGATAGCTAGCAGAGAACCTGTTGTTTTCCATTCATGAATGCCAACACTGTCTACTCATACTCATCTCCAAACAACTCATCCGCATTCATAGCCTCCAAAGTATTCTCCAAAACACGTCTACACCTCGCCCGATAATCCAGCACCAACTGCTGATTCCTCGTGAGATCCCCTCCGCCGATAACCTCCACATCCGTCTCGAGCAGCCTCTCCAGCTCCTGCATCACCTTGTGCTGAATAATAGCTGCCGTCTGCTGAAGAAACATTTTGCCCTCTTCGATAATGTCGCCGCTGAAGAAGCGTTCTCGCTGGGCTTGTTCGGCTGCTTCGCCTTGAAGAGTGGCGTCGACAGGGACGAGAACTGCACGCTGTTCCGGGGTTGCTATCGTGCAGAAAATATCCCAGACCATGTCATGCTGCACATGCTGAAACGCTCCAATCACCGTGGTAGACTCGCTCAACTGGATAGCCTGCTTCGACCGCGCGAGGAGAGAACTAGGATGTCGAATCGGTCGTAGAGAGATGTAGTACTCCTCAGTAGCCGCAGCCTCAGCAGCCTGTCTCTTCCGCACATGAACATAGTCATTATGCAACTCTTCCAACTCGGGAAGCATGAAGCCGTAACCAAGGAGCAGCTCTGCGTTGGTCTTCATGCTGTAGTTGTTGAACACTTGTTCTCCGGCTTCGTACGCCTTGGAAACCTTGAGGCTGCAGTGCTTCTTCTCTTCATCGAGCTCCCATCGTACTTCGGTTCTCATGTCGTGATTTCCCACGTCGAACAGTGGCATGAGGACGGAAAAGTCGTCAATCTTGACACCCTCGGGGAGACGTTTCTGATCTTCTGGTCCGAGAACGAGACTCGGACGGAAACTCCTGCTGGAAAAGATGCTGTACGCCCACTGATAGAGACCCAAAGTAAACCCTTTTCTCAGCTCTGGTTCCCAGTCTTCAGCCGTGAGAGCATCAAGAGCAGCCTTGAAGTCACGCTTCACATCAGCCTTGATGCGCCCAACACCAACCTCAATGTTGGTCCCCTCAAACAGCTCCGCATCGTCATCAGGCCAAAAAGGCGGCAGTGACCAAGAATCCTGATCCTCCGGCTGCGGGAGAGCACGGATATAAGGACTCCAGAACGACTCGTCCCCAAGGAGATAATGCTTCACGAGGACCAAACGGCCGATGACGTGCGGAGGCGTCTGCGCCAGAAAGCCAGCAGGAAAAAGCCGAGGGTCGCCACTCCCCGGGAGAGCATTGAGATAGGACAGCGTTAGGCTAGAGGGGATGCTGACGATCGTGTCGAGAGGGTTCGTCTTGGAGGTTGCGCAGAATGAGAGGCCGGTTTCGGGGAAGTTGTCGACCTTGACCGAGGGGTTCAGATGGGCGCCGTGAGATGTCGCCCATGAGACAAGGTCCGAGATGCGCTGGGAAGAAGCCATTTTATGCGCAGCGTAACAGACAGAGATGGAGTGGTGGGTTTGAAATGGTTTGAGTTGGTTGTGAGGCTCCAAGAAAAATGAGGCACCCACAATGAGGTCAAGATCATCTGAAAGTGGACAATAGTTTCAAAATGTTCAACCATGTCCAGAAATAACGGTTAAACCTCAACGTAATAAAATCAGACGCTCAAAAAACATGAATATTTCCTTCACGTTTCCCAATAATTCCTGCTATTTTGTGGTTTCTCTTGACACTGTCAATGATGCCGCACACGGGTGGGGGAAAGAAAAAGAATCATCAGCACGACAAGCCCTTTAGCTTATCCTCTTCTAAAGATCATTAATTAATGGAAGATACAATAAACAAAGGCAAAAGAGATCTAAAATACTACCTTGGTTATGATACACTTTTGGTTACTTCATATAAATTCAATCATTATACCTGGAAGGACTTAGGTAACCCTCTTAACCCTTCGATTCTTTCTCAACAGTGTGCGGTATACTGTCCCACATGTCGACTTGGAAGATCTTCACTAACGGCAACTTCAGGGGTATAAATCACAAAACTATTCATTTGTTCCATATTGCTACTGGATCTCCTTGAACCTAGAGTCCCTCGCTGCTCACTTATGAGGCCAAACCAAACCCGTATCCCCCCAAATCACAACCCAACTAGAAGTCGGAATCATCCGACTCGGCGTAGTGCATTTGACGCTGGCGAACGACCTCGGGGTCGACATTCTTCGCCTTGGTCGAGGTCAACACTGGCTGCTTCTTCATCTCAGACTGAGGAATTCGGAGCTGCATCAGTTAGTTAGTTACCAAGGCAGCCAAAACTTGTCGGTCAGGTATCTTACCTCGCTGGATTTGGGCCATTTGCTGTTCCCTCCTCGAGTGGCCGGCTCCGCCTCGAGGGCGTTGGGCACATCGCTCCAATCGCCGATGAGGTTGGGGTTGCTGTTGCTGTACTCGCTCTTGTCGGCCGAAGACAGGGCAGATGCGCCGCTGCTAGACATGACGGTCGGGTTCTTGATAGCTTGATGCTTCTTGCCAGCAGGGTCCCAAGCATTGTACTGAACCTGGCGTGCTTTGGCCGTCTCCTCTCGGTCCTTACGAACGGTACTGGCAGTTGAAATGCTTCCAGGGCCCCGGAGGTGAGGTGGCAGCTCGTTGTGCTGCTTCAGGTTGGATGTCGCAACGGAGCTCACAACAGAGTTCGCTTTGGTCGAGACCTTGCTTGCCAGGTGAGGAGGAAGTCGGGTGATGGTCGACATTGCATCGTCAGCGACGCTGGCTGTGTCCGCGCCGACACGAGAGTGCGAGGAAGTCGAGCCGTCACGGGTGAGCACCTCGGAGAGGATCTGGTTGGCCCGGGTGCCTTCAGCGGTGCTCTCCAATTCAGTCAGGCCAAGGCCTTCGAGTCCGGTAACGGGGGCTCGTGGAAGGTCAGAGTCGCCAAAGAAGTCGGCGTTGGCAAAGTCGCGAGCCCAGACACCTTCGTTTTCCTCCTCGACGGAGACGTGACCCGTCTCCAAGGGCGAAGGCGTGACACTGGGTTCCTGGGTCTCGGTCCAAGCGGTGCATCTCTCACAAATCTAAAACGTTAGAAGGTAGCCAGACGGTGATAGGCAAGGACCAAGAGACTCACGATTTCCTCGCGGCGAAGAGCGGCCTTGCTGAAGTGCTCGCGGGGCTTGATGAGGTCGCACACCTCGCAGCGGTATTCCATCTTGGCACCGGCAGAATGCTCCTTACAGATCATTCCGCTGTGCGCGGGATCGACGTTCTCACCCTTCTCAAGCTGCCACTTGATATTCTTCTGCTGGTTGTTGGAGAAGTCGGCGAGTGGCTTCCACTCTCCTCCGACCTTGCATCGGAATCTGGTGGGAGCTGCTCCCTGGGCCCGGCTATGTGATGAAAGAATCAGTGGGGAGTCTTTTCGTGGTCGTCTGGGGATCAAACTCACGGTTTATAGCCCCCTTTGTTCTTGTTGGGCATGGTGGATGATGATAGTCCTTCGCTAACGATGGGGATGGATGAAGATGTTGGCCTGAAGATGCGAGAGAATGGTTAGAGAAGAGAGGAAAGTGTGAAAGAAGTGTGCGAGAAAAAGGAAGGGAATTTGTTTGTGGTGGAAGAGTTGAGATGCGAGAGGGAGAAGAGGGGGCGGCGGGAAGGTGCAGTGCAGTAGTGTTCTTGCTCAAGCACAAGCACACTCGAAGAGAAGTCGGCGCACGCAGCAGATTTTTGTAAGGAGTCTCTCCAACAGTGATTCAGTGTCACAGAGGCTTCTTTTTGCCACAGCTGTTATTCGTTTGCTGGGGGCATTTGCTGCGTTGCTCTCTGCCGCTTGTGCCACCACGGGGAGGTGCATACGCTATGGATTTGGCCTTGACTGCTGGATTCCAGTGATGGGCGGCTGCTTGCAGATTGTCCGTGCTGTGATGATTTAAATTGCTGTTTCTGGTACAGTATAGGTTATCTATCTCCATATAGGCATGGTGGCTGTTGGTTGCTCTATATGCCGCCGTCGGCCGCTGAAGATGCGATGACCTCAGATGGGCAATTTCTCTGGCACATTCTCCCTATTCAGACATGAATATGAATATGTTAAAACTCCCCAGTGTCTGGACATACCCCAAACCCCAGTCTGGGCGTAGATATACTGTTCTCTCATCGTTATCATCATTGATCCCAGGTTGTGGATGGAAGTAGTTTGGGTAACTGCTGAACGGCATCAATGATACACCACGTGTTGCGTGTGTAATCATATCCAATACTATAGGAAAATAGCATTCTATTCGAAAAATAAAAAAGATCCCTAGTTGTATCTTATTGGACAGCTACTCTCCATGCTGAACAGAGGTCGTCTTGCACCGACCAGATCCATCCTTATCAGTGAGGCTCAACGGCCGCAGATCCACAACCTGCATCATCCACGTGAGGCATCTCCCCAACCGTCACGCCCGAACTACTCAAGCCATCTGACGAACTACTCAAGCTGGCCATCATTTTCCAGTTACCGAGGCATCAGGCTCTATCAACACGAGACTCCATCCTCCTCCACCCTCACCGCTACCTACCCTATAGCATACCGTCAAAACGAGGCGTTCACCGCCCAAAGACCAACCCTTGGTTAGCTCGATGCACAAACCCCAGACGGCCACCTGGCATGCTTCTCGGCGACTCACGGATACCCTCGTCTATGGAACGGCGCCGCTCCGCCGGTGGATTCCATGGTCTCTCGGTGGCTTGGCTCGACCAACTACGCGACAGCACCGGGCTTCTGGCTGGGACGATGGATCCTCTTCGGAGGGGTCCTTGGGGAGGGACGAACGAAACTTGAACTTTGATGCAGGGCTGTGAGACAGGAGAGAATTCTGAGTCGGTCTGGCAGATGTGTGCTGCATCTACCCGGTCCCTCCGGGCTAGGCCATTGGTGTTTATGTTCAGGCTGGACGGGTTGGAGGCTGCAAGTGACCGACTCAGCAGGGAAAGCATGTGTGTGAACAAACACAGTGATTCTTCTTCATGCTGCAGTCACGCCATGTTGATGCAGTCATGTTGATATAGTCCTGCGAGGCCGGCACCGGGTACACTGACTATTCGCTGCCAGACTATTTGTCTACAAGAGAACAGACCTCCATCACCGACTTGACCTTGGCGAACGGCCCATGTGCGGTGGATGGGGAGAAATAGCTTCACCCACCGTACCCACTAGAGACATGCAGACGCAAGCTGAAGAGGGAATAGGGAGGGCAGGGTCCAGACCGCAAGAACCTCTTTTGATCAGAGATGGGTTGCGGGTTTTCCACTTCAGGATCAACCCATGGCTCAAGTCGACAAGAGTCATGCCCATCCTGGTTGATGGATCTGGGGTAACCGACGTTTAGACATGCACACGACTGCAAGCCCGCCGAAATCGTGCCAAAGCTAAATTCTCGACGAGGGCGTTCTACGAGACTCGGCATCATGAAGTTGGACGTTGGACTCTAGAGCTGAGACAGAAAGGCTGCCGAGAAATCGGTGCTCCGAGACAGTCCAGCTGGAGACGTTGCCCCCTTCCGAACCGGCTTCCTGGGTTGCTCAGCCTGCGATGCTCTATGACGGCTCACTCCCCTCTCCACCAGCTACATACAGCATCGGCTGAGATGGGGGTCAACTGGGGCCTTTGCCTTGTTTCTTCCGCTTTTGACCATAACAAAACAGATCGACGTCCCTCCGCAGTCGTGTCAAGCGCGTCTGCCAACGGGCATTGAATCAGTGACTTCACCACCACGACGATGCCGCAGTGACAGGTGACCCCAAGTGGGCTGGGATCGACCGCCAGGCTTTTCGAGGTGGACAGATGTTGCCACATTCGTGCACAATCCCACGCACAGCGCGGGTCTTTGCAGCGTCTGCCCCGGCCAATATCGAAATGCCAACTCAAAAAGTACTTGACGACGTACCGGTTGAGCGGATCTTCAGCAGGTGAGGCTCAGTCAATAGTCTCTCATCAGCGATGGAGGCGAACAGGACGCGTCAAGGGCCTTTGACGAACATGGGGCCAGATCTGGCCTTGAACCAGGCAAGGATTTCAGTCTCCAACCGGGACGAGTTGCCAGAGACCCGAACTCCAAAGGTGAGACCTTTTCACCCCTGAAGTGCTGATCAAGGACTTGGCGGGGAGGAAAAAGCATGAACGGTTCGATTCTTTCCACAGAGAGGCATGTACATAGAGACGAGGTCGAGGTCCGAGGACGAGACTCTTGACGGTGCGGTTCGGGCGCTGCGCTAGACTGGCTTGAGAGCTCGAGACGGCGCGAGTGGAGAACTACAGCACCACGGGGCGTCCCATCGGGAAGAACCCTTTTGACGGCTGCACTCCACAAGTGTCATGTCAATTGAACAAGTTTTCCTATAGCGTTGACCCAAGGCTGGGCCTCGTGAAGGAGAGGCTGGCTCTTTGGAGGGTGGCAGGAAGACAACCGAGGGCTGGGCATTGCTCGTGTGGCGTAGATTTGAGGCGTGAGTTTTTTGTGACGTCCATGCGTCGCTGCAAGGGCAGAACTGGCAAAAAGAAAGCACAGGAGAGAAAAAACTCGGATTGGTGAGTTGCTTAATTGCCAGTGTGACAGTGACAATTGGTGACGAGAGATGGGAGGGACGATGTAATGGCGACGGGCGTTGGAGCTACTGCAACTGAGCCATCACAATTAACGTCGAGGCACACATTTCAGGCACATCAAAGCACAATTTGGTCACAGATTCACAGATAGCAGAGACGCAAAGAAGCAAATACAGACCCACAAACGACGAGAAGATGAGAAATCAACGGCGGCAATCCCATCTCACAGCCTCGGTGCTTCTCCCAGTGGCCCCCATCAGATACGATACCACGTCCTTGCTGGCCTCAACTGTAATCCCACGCAGGGTTCTCTTATTAGACAATACTGATCCCTTCAGCCACCATCGCCAACCCCTCAAGCGGCCGGCTGGCAAATGCGCGAACGGGCCTGCCAGAGATCCTACGCGCCCAGTTGCTCGCATCATCTGTGCATGCGGCCGGCCGCTCAGAGGCATGCTGCCATGTCGCGCAGGGAGCTTCCTGGGCATTGTACCGCGATGACGCTGTCTTCTCGTCTTGCCACAGGCCGCAAGGTGACGTGAGAGCTTTTGATGGGAACTTGAGCTGGGGCTATATGGTCATCGCATAACATTCAGACCCCGCCTGCTCTCCCTCAGGTTCGACTCTGAGCTGGCCTTGTCAATGGGCTGCATGTTGCTGTGAGGCTGGGTGACAGGCGCGCAATTGGCAAGCATGCGGGCGGTTCCTGAGGAGCTGCCGCGTTTCATGACGGGCAGTCTGCCGTGTTGGGAGCGAGCAACCACTGACTTGAAGGGAGGCATCCAATGCGAGCCAGAATCAAATCAAGAGGGGGAGGGGGACAGACACCCAGCAGAAGGGGGGACAGCAAACGGCTCGCTGCGAGAAGGATCGACGCCTAGGGCATCCGCTGCGTTGGGGATCTGTGTTGAGCCAGGATAGCTCTGCTTCTCGAAGCTCTTGCCCAGCCCTTCCTGACACCGGGCAACCCGGGGGATGCTACGGTAGGTGTCATCGTGGAGAGCTCGTCTTGCGTTTTTCTGGCGTCCCTGGGATGGCAATCTCCGTTCCCCGGGCCCCTGTGTGTCCCTTTGCGCTGGAACCGATTCCGCGGGCATCGTGAAAAGTCCCAGGGTTCGGAGTAACTGCCTCGAAGGGGTACAAACGGCACGCACAGTATATCGTTATTCACGTCACGTCACGTATTGACAAAGACGGGCGGGCTGAGGGTGCGGGATGGATTGGATGAGACGGGACCCAAAGGGGGGGGGGTTTCAAGATGTCTGGTACCTGCAGCAGTCTCTGGAAGGTACCGAAGCCCACACGCATAAAGGCGCACAGCAGCAAGTACTCACCAGTGAAAGCCTGTCCATCCCATAGCAATTGGTCCCTGGCAGCGGCCCCACACTCCGGCCGTTGGCTCGAGGCCTGACCGACGCGACGGATTGGCGTCTCTTTTGGAAGAAGCAAAAGTACACCCAAAGATTTGCCGTGAAAGGAAGCACGAGATTGACATGGGGGAGTGAAAAATTCAAACTTGACCCGGTTTCCCCTGGGAATAGCTAGCCTGTTTCTTCTCGGTCGGGATCTGTACCTGGTTGTTGGTAATGGATTTGCCGCACTTGAACCCGTCTTGGGTCCGGAAGGACAACCCGTCTCTCTTCTCTGACAGCTCCGTACAGTACCGCATCGTGATATCAACTGTACCCATCAGTTTGTTCTGGCAACTTTTGTCACTGTTATATCTGATCCGAGTTAATGGACACCTGGACCCTGACGATGTCCTGCGTACCCCTGCAGAGGGAGGGCAGGAGATTGTCCAAGCACTCTCTGTGTGACAGAGTAAGAGCCGGGAAAACTTATTCTCGTGATCGACTTGGAAGTCAAAAAGGCTCCTGTGAGGCGGGGGGTTCACAACTCGGCAGAAATAATACAGCCGTGACACAATTCAGGTTTCTATACAAGCTTCAACACCACAACAACAGGTCAATAGAGTTTGTAAAATTTATAGGTGAAGCCTTCATGGCCACAAAATAGGGAGAATAAAGCTGTAATGGCCTCAACGGGATGCCGCTGAAGCATTAATAAAGCATCGAGCACCGAATAGCGCTATTACACCATGGCTCCCACTCCCACAGAAGCAACGAGCCCTCCCATAATGATTGACCTGCAGCCCCTGGAGGGCACTGGCAAGCAACTTCATGGAAATGGTGGTTAGTTATTTGTTTGCACTTTGCCAGGAATTGCAATGCTGGTGTTGTTCCTCTTTACTATGCCGCTTTTCGTCTGGCTCTGTGATCGTATAACCGTGGATCGACGTATGTGATAATCTTGAACCTCAGCCTTTCCGTTTCTGGTATCCGTATATTCTTCTTCCATATTTTCGTCCTCCAATTAATTAGAATGACCGTGCCATCTACTCCAGGTTCGACGAGAGGTTCCGCATAATTGCCGTATCCTCTTTCTTCATGTCCCTCTCATGCTCGGTTTTCGCAGTTGTACAAGGTTCGTTGCGAGATCTCAACGGATCGGTTCTCAAGTGTTAGAAGATGCCTGCTCCCAAGTGCGTGGTGAGTTACCTAACTGCCCTTATGGATTATAAACAAACGTGTAGAAAAAAATCAAAAAATCATAACCTGGAGCATTTCAATTCATCTTTACATTACTGAATTGTTCATCTTTAGGGGAGAACAAACCAATATCTTTGTTCTGGTACTCCATTTGCCCTGGACCCAAGTTGCTCTAGAACTGAAGCCGACGGTGCATGGCGACGTCAAATCCCTTGCATAACTCGCACTAACGGACTTTGTACACGTGTGTGGCAGGGGTTCGCGTGTTTCGAAAAAAAAGGCTATGCACCAAACCCATCGCCATCCATCTTTTATGTACTGTGCGCCTCCAACAAACCAGACCAAGCCGTCGCATGGAAATATTCCCACTTGCTCGCCGGCGTTGGCTGCTATCCCAGTCGGACTCTACTCTATTACTCGTTAACTGACTCCCACCGTGTTTCGTCATTCCAACGGCGGCGACGGAGCCCCCCTCCCCGAGGCGAGTTTCCTCCCCCTCTCTCGTGTTCCCCGTCCCCTCCCCCTTTTTTTTCTTCTTATTCCCAGGTCCCTGGACGGGATCGCAGGGCACGTCCCGATCAAGGGAAAGTGAAAAAGAGAGAAGAAGCGTCGAGGCTAGACAAGCAGTTTGATTACTTTTGCCCCCCCCGGCTGCCCCGGCCGCTGGAAGACGGCCTCCGCACGTACCAAGCAGCCAGCCCACGAGGGCTCTAAAAAGAGAAAAGAAAGAAGAAAAGAGTGGAGGGGAGGGCGGCCCCGGGAAGCCATTTCATGCGACCCAAGGCGCCGAGGCAGAGGAGGACCCCTTCAAGACCCGGCCACCAAGAAAAGGCTGGCTGCTTCGCTTGGACGAGGCGCCGCGACCCGCGAAGCGCCAGAGGCTGGTAGCGAAAGGATGAGAAGAGCTCACGGCGTCTAGATGGCGTTCTCGACGGCCGCGTTGATTCCCACCAGGCTGTGCCGGATATTGGTTCGTCAATAGGACGCTTCACGACGATGGGGCAAGAAAAGCAGGGGAGCAGAGCAGGTCTTGATAAGCTGTGTCTGCCGCGAGGCCACGACGATGGCCGAGGCTGAGGGTGTGGCAGGGCAGCGCGTGTGGGTAGCCTGAGAACGCGCCTGTTAGAGTGCGCGCGTCTTGCATTTCTCCATCGCCTTCTCACTGACCTCCCACAAACAACTCTTGCCCTCGATGTTTATCATATCAGCCGCGGGGTCTTTGTATGACGGGTCGGATATTATCCACTTCGTATTTCTATTATCGTCTTCGGCTTTGAGAAGCAAAGCATGAAATCAACTGGTCCCGAGACCCAAGATAGATTTGCTCATCTCTCGAGACCCGGCGTCCCCAGACAGTAGTCCCCTGCCCTGTAGATTATGCAGAAGACGCGGCTGGCGGCATTTCAAGGGACCAAGCCCGGGCGAGTGTGTCTTCTTCAACGGGGAAATAATAAAACCAAACTAACCCGGGGGTGTCATTGTTCTTTTTTTTTGCCCCCAAATTAATAGTAATAAATTGCGATATCCTCACGGAGCCAGCCCAAAAAAGAAGAAACGAAAACATACAAAGACAAGAGGCAAGACGCCCCGCGAAGCCGGACCCGCTGGCGAGATTGGGCATGGATGCCAGTCTCTTCTTCTCTTCACTTCACTCCCGTTGGCGATTTCCCAGAGGTCGGCAATGATTGACCACCTTCTGCGACACCGTCACGCCGGCGCCCTTGTTGGGATCCATGGACGATATCCTAGCAACCTGAACCTGACCTGGACGGGCCTGGCAAGGCTCCTAGGGGGGCTAGGGTATCTTGTCCCCCGGTGCTCCTAGCTAACCTAGGCCATCTCTTGACTACCTATCGGTCTCCCAATCGTTCTGTCATTCAATTCATGCTAGTCGAGTAGCGAAGTTGCGAGAGTCGTCCATTTGGGATCACGGAGACCATCAACATCATCAGAAGCCTAAACAGTAACCCCCGTGATCGGTTCCCATCCCATGCCATTCGACGTCTGCCATTCCAGCCCATACCGAAGAACCAGCCAGTCCCGTCCAAGCCCATCGGCCACACGACACGGTTGAGTGCGTACCGTCCGCCATCCCTCTAGCGGCCCTCTGACCCTGTGTGTGCTCTTCTGACCCTCCCTTTGAGGAGCACGCACACTGGGACAGGTCTTGATTCCCAGAACCTTGCACACCCTTCTGTCTCTTGTCGTCTGTCGCTGTCCCATCCCGGTCTTCATTCTTTTCATCTGCGACAGTTGAGAGCACGCACTCAGATATTCGCACAGCAATCCTTGGGGAATTCCCCACGTACCGTAGCTATTGCGCCTCTGACTCCGATCTGGTCATCTCCTTCCCGTGTGCCTTCTCCCTGTGCACATCTTTGCATTGTAGATTTTGCCTGCATGCTTATGCTCACCACGAATACGTGCTGGAGCATATCACGAATGCCCCTTCGGGGCGAGGTAGAGAGTCCCCGAACCACCTCCCCCATTGTAAGTCGTTGCGCGACTCGGGACCAAGGTTTGTCAAGGGCCTTGGCTCTTTCGTCCGCACCGCACCGCGCACCGCACCGTACCCGTACCGTACTCCAGGGCCTTGCCAGCCCAGCCTTTCAAGAGGAGCTCTCTTTTCTGCCCGGACTGGCCTTCAGTGACTGGGGGTGGGCGAGTTGCACCAACCGGATGGCGGGTACAATAGTACGTACCCTGCCTGCCCGGCGGGGCCCTGTTTTTTTCGTTGCTGGGTTTTCCATTTTCTGACCAGGGCAACTGAAAGTGGACAGCCCCCCCGGCCTCCCAGGGCATGTCCCAATCGTCAGGCCGCTGGCCACGTACAGTGACAAACTGTTCGAGAGGCTGTACACCGGGTCAATAGACAGTGTACATGCCTTACCAGCCTCTTTTATCACAGAACCCCAAGTCTTGCCAAGGTCCCCGCTGGCAGCTCTCATGTACCTCTGACCTCGAAACCTCCTATCCCATTATCCCCCATCATCCCAGCCCAGACGGACGGGGGCTCCATTGCTTCTTTTCCATCCTTTCCTTTCCTTGCTGCACTCCACTATCCACCGATGCCATTGATCCATTGCCCACGCCCCCCCGTCTCACATCTCGACGACTCTGGCCCTCTGGCTCTGGCTTCTGGCCCTTTTTGGGCTTCTCTGGGGGGACTTTCTTGCTCTGCCTCTGCCTCGCTGCTCGCTGTGGTTTCTCCCTCGCTCTTTTCTCACCTCACCCCATTCATTCGTCTGCTCTGCTCACCTGCGTCGCTTTTCCCTCTCCTCTTCTTCTTCCTCACCTCTCTCCACCACAAAAAACACCAGCCTCTCTTCGTATCGCTGCTATTGTCATCGTCGGCAGTTGCTCTTTGAATGCTCCCATTTCTCATTAAATCATCCACCCCCATCAATAACCAGCGGGAGCTCGCTGGGGCCCATTGAAGCAACTCACTAGTGGCCTGAGGATCCTGCCCCGATCGGCAGGTTCAAGCCACTCCCCCCCCTGGACCTGGGCAAAGCTTTCCCTCTCCTTTTCGTTAATATCGACTCTATCCACTCTGCAATCACCCTCACTTCAGTCACTCCTTTTGCCCTTCCTGGACCCTCTTGCGAGATCAACTCTCTTCGACGCTCACTCTCCATCATCTTGAGCTACTCTTAACACTTGCATCCCTTTTCCTCGATCAACCGGTATCCATCTTCACCGTTCTACCGCCGCCACCACCCGTTCACCTCACTGTAACGATTTACTACCACCACCAACGAATTCCGCTATTACGACTGCATTCGCTTGCACGCACACCCTCAGCTCGTACGCTCGTCGTCATTCTAATCACACTTGGTCAACCTGAATGCTCCGGTAAATCGGTCTTTTGCTCTTTGATAGAGCCTGTCTATCGCTTCAGGCCTGGATTAGGTATTGTCTACCACTGCTAGTCAATGTCGGGAGTCCTTGGAGCCAATCCCTAACGCCGTTCCCCAGGATCTCAGCTCTCACTCGCGTGTCACACAACATCTCGAGGTAGACTGTATCTTGATCACAGCCGACAAAATGACTGTCACAAACGACCTGACTCATCGGAGTCCTTCGGGACACCAGTTCGCCCTCGAGGACCGATTTGAAGTTCTGAAGGAGATTGGCGATGGTAGCTTTGGTAGCGTCGTTCTTGGAAGGGTCCGGACAGCGGGTGCCAACGTTGCCCGCCGAGGGACTGTGGTAAGTTTCACTCGATGCGCGCCCTGCGTTGTGTGACAGCACCCGTAACAGTCGTTTAGGTTGCCATCAAGACTATGAAGAAGACCTTCGAGTCAATAACGCCCTGCATGGAGCTCCGCGAGGTCGTCTTTCTCCGCACCCTCCCTCAACATCCTCACCTCGTCCCCGCCCTCGACATCTTCCTGGACCCCTACAGCAAGAAGCTTCACATCTGCATGGAGTACATGGAGGGTAACCTCTACCAGCTGATGAAGGCCCGGGACCACAAGTGCCTCGACAACGCCAGCGTCAAGAGCATCCTCTTCCAGATTATGCAGGGCCTCGAGCATATCCACTCTCACCACTTTTTCCACCGCGACATCAAGCCCGAAAACATCCTCGTCTCCACTTCCTCCCACAGTGAATCCAGCAACTCCTTCCGACGATATTCAGCTCTCGTGACGCCTCCCTCAACGCCTCCCACGTACACCGTCAAGATCGCCGACTTTGGTCTCGCTAGAGAGACACACTCGAAGCTTCCCTACACCACTTACGTTTCCACAAGATGGTACCGAGCCCCCGAGGTTCTCCTGCGAGCGGGAGAGTACTCTGCTCCCGTAGACATTTGGGCCGTTGGTGCCATGGCTGTTGAGATTGCCACTCTCAAGCCGCTGTTCCCCGGTGGAAACGAGGTCGATCAGGTTTGGAGGGTATGTGAGATCATGGGTAGCCCTGGTAACTGGTACAACAAGTCGGGCGCTCGTGTTGGAGGAGGCGATTGGCGTGAGGGTACCAGACTCGCCGGCAAGCTGGGTTTCTCGTTCCCTAAGATGGCCCCTCATGCCATGGATACCATCCTCCAAACACCGCAGTGGCCCACCGCTCTGAGCCAGTTCGTCACCTGGTGTCTGATGTGGGATCCCAAGAACCGACCTACTTCGTCTCAAGCTCTCGCTCACGAATACTTCCTCGACGCCGTCGATCCCATGCGCCCCAAGTCTTCCGCCTCTAGAATCCTCGGACGCAAGCAGTCTGACCTTGGACGTAGCAGCAAGGACTCATCTACTACTCCCACCTCCACAAAGCAATCTTGGTTCCGCAAGTCGCTCATCGGTCGCTCAGAGAGCTCCGACCTGGCCACCGTGCAAGCCCAGGTCAAGGAAGCGTCTGCTCCTCGACCTGCTCCAGTACATACCTCATCGACTACCGAAGTGCCTTCAAACGCTAAGCCACGCCCAGCGGCCGGAAAGAGAACTACTTGGACCAACGGCCCCTCGAACGTCGCTCCCATGCCCATCCTACCCACGATCAGGCCCATCTCGCCGGTCCCCGATGCTGTAACTGCCCGAGCCAACAACGGTTACAACGACTCGTACGCTAATGGACATGGCCAGGGGAAGACCAAGAAACTTGGCCGGCAGCTCTCTGTCGCTTCGAGCACGAACAACTACACCGAGATGCACCGACAGCAAGCAGAGCGCGCCCTCAATGGAAATTCGGGCCTTGCGTCGCCACCCAGTGGTCAAAAAGAAAGCTTCTTTTCACACCTTAGAAAGCGTGCCAGACGCTTCTCAGGTCGACACCAGACACCCGTTTCCCCTTCATACGATGATCTGGAAGCTCAAGCTGGATGCGGCCCTTGGGCTAGCAACCGGTCGTCCATGGTTATTGACCAAACACAGCAGCAGGCTCCCATTCCCAAGTCAGAGGTCTATGAGTCCCTGGATAAAGCCCTGCGGGATGTCCAGAACAATCTCGACTCGCGTCCACCTGTACCGCCCGCCCATCAGCTATCGCCTACGAGCAACCTCAAGCGGCATCACTCGCTACCTCACCACCAAGCTAGGTCAGTCGACAACCTGATTGGTGCCGCCCGAGGTGGTCCCATCTCGAGCCGAACACGACGAGCACAGGCGACGCATGGTATGCATCAGTACGAAGCCCCTGACGAGGAGGAGGAACTGTTGGACGAGGCTCTCACCTCTACCCAACGTGCGATGAAGCGTATGGAGCAGAACCCGGGCAAGCCTCTCCGTCAGTCGGCTAGCAATCTGGGTCTGATGAACCCATATCCAACCCCTTCGCCCTCGGCCAGTGGCAACCAAGTCCTCTTCGGTGATGGCAATGAGGCCGTCACTCCGAGGCCACTTGATCTACACAAGAAGTCCGAGGGCCAATACAAGTGGCCAACGCCCCCTTATGAGGAGAGCGAGTGGGCTGCTTCAGCGGCGGCTAGCATCTGGGCAGCTGGCAACCGTTTCTAAGTTATAAGACGCGGGACACAACGCGGTACGATTACGTCCAGTGGTGTGGCAAAAGTTCTTTGGTATCGATCGACTCGCATGGTCACGGTGTTTGGTGTTGGGCAAGATACGCAACTCTCTCGTTTTGATCTTTTTCGTCGTTACGTGGGCGGTCCTTTTTGATTTTTGGGCATCTGGCTTGACTTTACACACTTTATTCCTCCTTTCGATTCAGCAGGCTCGACGTTTCACCAAATACCCGGCCGGATTTTGCGCCGCCTTCTGCATATTACTTATTACTTCTTCTCTATCCCTCCCTTTTCCTGAAACATTTTGCTCTTGTTCGTTTCATCCACCTTTGAGTATCAAATACCCCTTATAGACCGACACAGGCGAGCTACGCCGCTATCTGCTTGAAGCAATACCGCATATCACTGAACCAATTTCTTTCCTTTGTCAACTACCTACCTATTATATAAGAGGGGGGATCGGAGTACGAGGTGCTTGGGCTGCATATGAACGGCCATTTTCTTTGTCACATGTTGGGATATCTCATCTCTTGAGCGCACAAAAAGGGTCAAACAGGACGCCTCCAGGGAGACAGGAAGGGAGTGGGTGAAGGAGGGAGGATCAGTCCAACGTTTGCTTATTGAAGAATGTTGTAAAAAAAAAGTCAGCGATCATTTCATTACGCATCTTTTCTGTTTCGTCAGCGCATTCGGGAGACTGCCAACCGAACCGAGTACCTAGATGGGAGTTTTGATACCATGGCCATGAAGCCGGCCTCAGACCAGTTTGCACTTTTACGACGTATATAATTAGGTAGTTGATGCCCTGAGAGGGGAGGCTGGTGCCTCGATGGACGGATGGAGTGGTGACGGGATTAATCAATGGAGATGAACCATGACTTTTGTTGCTAGTGTGACGTGCAATTGCTGTCTTATTTGGTGTTGTCGTTTCTAATGAATACGTGACTGTGCAAGGTTTAGTGGCGGCGACGCCGTGGAAAGGATGATTAACCGAGTGTCTCGAGGTGGAGAGAGCGGTTGAATGTTGAAGAATGCTGGATATTGCATTGGCGGCCTGTCGAGTGGGGGATGAGGTGACGAAAATAAAGTCACATTTGTGCTGAGCGGGGGAGGCAAAGAAGAGAAATGAGGGTTGATGGGAGATGAAGTGGCTTGATGATGGATATGGATATGAGATGAGGGTGTATGTCTTGGAGAGAGGAGTGAGAGTAGATTTGATGGTTGTGCGGGCTTGTGCAAGGTTGAACATTTTTATGAATATGGAGATTTCTGTTCAAGATGAGTGAGACACAATAGTTCTACTTTGAGAATGAGGGTCTAGGCTGCCATTATCGAGGTCTTGACGAAGCTGGGATCTATAAACGGAGTCTGCGACGTGCGTCACTAGCTTGACGGGATTCAGGTTCAGCCTAGAGTTGGGACCCTTCGATACGACGTCAAATGGCGAGGTTGAGGTCGAGGTCGGGGTTAGGGGCGTCACGTGTTGACCAAGGGAATAAGATGGATCGCGACGCTTACCTTAGGCAGCACTATTCGCATCCTGGTAAGCGGAGCTGAAACGACGACGAGAAGCCAACTTTTTGACCGACAAGGACGACGACGACGACGACTGACAGTCTTGGGGGTATCTTTAAAAACGTGTCATCTTTTGTTAATGAGCTTCTCTTGAGGCCTTTTTCTTTACCTCTCTTTTCTCTGAAGAAACCGTGACGATTGGGGTTTCAAGTTTGAGCGGAAAGTGTCAAGTCAACTGATGAACGGACCGTCGACTTGAGTGAGACGACGTGGTCCTCTCGACTAAACCTCGCCTCGCTTCATCTTTTTAACAACTCGTTCGACCATACAACTTTTCAGTTCCTGGGGCCAAGTTTCGCCACCGCCAGTTTCACTCTCAACATCCCCGCCCACTTGAACGTCCAACGGTCAAGTCGCCCGCATCGCATCGCGGGGGAGGGGTTAAAAACGTTTTGGGCCACAGGAGAAGGATGGTAACGGCGCATGTGAGACCGAGGGCGTGAAAGCAAAACGAAAAACGACAGGCCAGCAGTTTACCATTCATCTGTCGATAAAATGTCCAACATGATGAACCTCAACATGCCGCTGCGCACCACCGCCAGCAGCCGGCGCAACCAGGAGAGTCGAAACTACTTTACCAGCTACACGCCTCCCAGCTCGACAGAGGCCATCAACGGTCCTGTTAGGGAGCCTGTGAGGGAGCAGCCGCCTCTGAGTGACCGGTTGATTGTGGGTGTTGACTTTGGCACCACCTTTTCAGGGTGAGTATCGATATACAGTTGGCAACTGAGTGGTGTCAAATTGACTTTTCCTAGTGTTGCGGCTGTCTACACATCTACCCCCGATGATATAGAAATCATCAAGACCTGGCCTGGAGGCAACGGTATCACCTCGGACAAGGTTCCCACAGAGATTGCCTACGACTACCCGCCCAACGCGCCCCAAGGTACCGACCCCTCGGTGAAATGGGGTTTCCAGTTCAAGCCCGAGGAGTCGCGGCTACGATGCATCAAGCTCTTCCTCGACCGCTCCCAGAAGCTGCCCTTTTACGTGAGCCCACTCGACACGGCGGCCCAGCTCAAGCGGTTCAACAAGAATGTTGTTGATGCTGTGAGCGACTACCTGACGCAGATTTACAAGCATACTATGGATACGCTTACGCGCCGATATGGCGAGTCGTTTATGGCATCGACAAAGGTTGAGTTTGTACTGACGTGTCCGGCCGTCTGGAGTGATGCTGCGAAGAACACGACTCTTCAGGCTGCGGAGCGGGCTGGTATGGGTAGTAGGTCTGAGATTCAGATGATTAGTGAACCTGAGGCTGCGGCTGTTTACACGCTCAAGGCTATTCAGCCTAATCATCTGAACGTGGGAGACAACTTTATTGTTTGCGATGCAGGAGGTGGTACCGTCGAGTGAGTTCAGCTAATACCCGTCAACCTTCGCTCCTAACATTTTATAGTCTTATCGCCTACAAAATCATGTCTCTCAAGCCACTCCGGGTTGAAGAATCCGCTGTAGGAACAGGAGGTTTGTGCGGAAGTGCTTTCCTAAACTACCGCTTTGAGGAGCACGTCAGGGGTCGACTTGGACAGACTAGATTCGATGAGATGAAGACCAAGAAGGGCAAGACTTGGCAGATGGGACTCCGCTACTTTGAGGAGTTTGTGAAGCGCAACTTTAACGAGGATGAGCACCAGGAAGTCAACGTCCCGTATGTCTACCTCAACCCTCTGGTGGCGATTTTGCTGACTTTTTAGCTTCCCTGGTCTTCCTGATGATGAAGAGGCTGGCTTGGACTCTGGATTCTTGGTCATGACGGGAGAGCAGATCAAGGACATCTTTGAACCGGTGGTGAAGGAGGTATGTGACCTCGTGCAAGGCCAAGTCAGCAACCTCCGATCAAAAGGCGGCATCGTCTCGGGTATCGTGCTGGTAGGAGGCTTTGGCCAGAGCGACTACCTATATCGTCGTCTCAAGTCTCACTTTACGAGTGCCGCACCGCCGCCATACAGTGAGAGGCCAACACATGCCAACGCCAATGCTACGGAAGAGATGGGGTCTATCGAGGTTATGCAGCCTGTGTATGCTTGGACAGCGGTGGTGCGAGGTGCTGTGTTGCGAGGGTTGGAGGGTAACATGGTCATCTCGCGCAAGTCGAGAATGCACTACGGAACATCGTACGCGACTGTGTACGATCCGACAAAGCACTCGGTTAGTGAGCGGTACTGGTCGCCGCTGTGGGAGAGGTGGATGGTATCTGACCGGATGCAATGGCACATTGCCAAGGTAAGTCTACCGTATAATGTTGGCAGCCATCATCTGCTAACACAACTCAGGGCGAGGCATTGTCACCACTTGCCCCCATCGCCTTCCACTACACACGCAACTTCCGTCCAGGCCAATCCCTCATCGTAACAGACGACCTCATAGCGTGCGACGCCGACGAACCTCCAGCAGCGTACACGCGCGACCTAATCCACGTGTGCACACTGACAACAGACCTCAACGCCGTGCCAAGAAGCATGTTTACACGTCTGACAACAACAAGAGGTGTCGAATTCGACAATCTCGATTTCACGCTCGAGATGAAGGTCGAGAGTGCTGGGTTGGGCTTTGAGCTCAAGGCTGACGGGGTGCGGTATGGAAGAGTCGAGGCTGAGTTTCACTGAGTTGGCGTGGGGAGTTTGTATTGGTACATAGATGGAGTGTTGAGTTGGGATATGCATGAAATGGGATTAGTTAGAAGTGGATATAAGAGGTGTTTGTCGTTGGGAGTTGAAGCTATACAAGCATCGGTTTTGCACATGGCCCAATAAGTGTATTTGTCTATTCGAGTTGCTTGAGCCTGTGAATGGACTTTTTCAGAGCCCTCTCAGAAACCTCTTTATTCTGACTCTGTCTTTGCGACTTGGTTCTTGTCGAGGAACTGATCTATTGAGTGGCCAGGCTTCTGGATCAAGAGTAGGCAGAGGGCGATTTACCGGGGGGGGGAAAGGGTCAAGTACTTGGGGCGCCCGCTGGGAAGGCAACAGGCAACTTGCGAACCAGTGTGCAAGTCGTTCCCTTAGGTTGGGTTAAAATTGCAGTGGAAATGAGTCGCCTTGCAACGAGCCAGCTAGCTGACTGGGTCGCACCGAACATATGAAGGTTTCCAGAGAGCTAAGATTGCAGTAAAGGTGAGTTAAACCCAAGCCTTGACGAGGCTTACGTGTTTTGGGGGGTTAATTAGCTAGGAGCAAATGAAGAAGCTGCTCAAGCTTCTATAACAGTGATGTCCTGTCCTCAATACAAGTTACCTCTTAACTGTAGCAACTAGGAAATGGTTATGTGGAGATGGTGGTGATCTACCATAGTCTTTGACAGGGCTTAACACGGGGAACTACCAGCTGGATGATATGATGTTTCTTCACAGGTTAATCTGGAATACTATCTATCACGGCGCGGTGGAGGGCCACAACACCGTGATTCCCTGAGTTGAACTTGGCAGCTGTTCGCCCTGTATACAGGAATGAAGTGCGTATAGTCATAAACATGCCAAGAGTAGGTTGCCTCTCTCTCCATCTGGGTTCTTTGCTTCTGGGCTCTATCAATAACTTATTCTTGGAGGTGTTGCAACAAGACCCTCTTGGCTATGGATTTGGGAGCCCACTGGTCCAAGACTCAGTCAAGTGTGCGAGCGTTTCCTCGGGCTGGGTTAAAGTTGCAGTGAAAAATTGACGGATGAGTTGTCAATGAGATTGAAGAAGCACTGCACTGATTGGTTTGGCCATGACTTCCAGCTTGCCTCACATAAGATCACCTTGGACGGTTGACCAACAACTGGGCTGCTCTGAGCTCTGAAGGCTCTTGGGGCGGGTTAAAATTGCAGTGAACAAAAGGCCGGTGGTTCGTAAGGTATGGAGGTCTATCTCAAAAGTTTTGTCCTGGCCCTTAAGCCACACAAATACACGAGCCAATCAGAGGTCATTTTCTAAGCCCAGTTACATCGGTACTTATGATCCTCTTTCTTTGCTTTTGAAGCCCCTATCTTCTAAGGATGCAGCTCTCTAAGCATCACTAGATTTCCCCCTGGGCTTCAATAGCCCTCCCTATAGCTTTAGGGAGTAAATAACTAAAGAGATTCGCCCCAAAGTACCTCAGGTACCGACAGGGATAAGTGGCCTTGGCGCTGTTAGCTCCTGGACAAAACTTTTGAGATAGACCTCCGTACAAGACTGCCTCATGCAAGGTTGCCTTGCGCTGGCCAAGACTGAGGTGGCCCTGAGCGCCGGGGGCTTTTGAGGAGGACTGACGTCGTAGTGCAGAGAATGTGGAAGGATGCAGAATACATCAAGCCTCAAATCTTGATCCAGAATGGGTTGTCTGCCACGGCTTAGGGGAATGAATAGTGGTGAAACCGTCCTTCTCTAGGTAGTTTAAACCTGCCATTTTCCATGCCCAAGTAGAAAGAGTACGTACTCAAATGAGTATATCCCGCTTGGTTTCTCTGTGTGGTCCTGTCGTTCCAGGGAAAGACAATTAGAAGGCAGCTGAAGAGCCCTGCCAACACTATGACCGGGAACCTGCCGGCAGGCATCCATGCCGGGGTTCTCTTGTGAGAGGTTAAAATGCAGTGAAGGTATTGCGACGGATATGGGAGGGTTGCTTCGAGCTTTAGAGTCTCTCAGAGAGATTTAAAAATGCAGTGAATCCTCGATTGCGGAGCCACAAGCTTGGGTGTTTACATAGATGATGCCGGCGCCCATGCTGGGATTTCACAACATACAAAAAGCGACGAGATGGGCTATTATCCCCTGGGTGAAACATGTTGTTTTCCTTATACTAGGAGTCTGTCTATGACTTGGCTTTCGGTTGAGCCTTTATATTCCTATTGTCAGTGATTCAACAGCTCCAAGAGATCCCTCTTGACGGTGTAAGCGTAAACATGCCGGCTGGTGTAGGAGCATCGCCCTGTGTATGCACTGTAACCCTCGGTGTATGGGTGGACAGGCTGGCATATATGGGGGACTTCTGGAGAGCTCCTGTGAATGTGGAATGAGTCTGCGGAGCGTCAGAAGTATAGCGAAGAACTCATAGGTTGGGCTATGACCTATTTCCAGATAAATTTGCTTGTGTTGGCAAACACTCTGACGGCCAGTCAGTTGAGCTTCGAGGGCTCTCGGGGCTAGTTAAAATCGCAGTGAAGGTAGGGAGGGGGCCAGGCTTCAGCCGAAGCACAACCACCCTGCCAAGCCAGATGCTCGCATGTGCAAGTGATGGCCACAATAGTAAACCTATCATGGGGTTCTCTCAACTGAATACCTTCGCAGGGTGAGGTAGTGTTGGTTGCACAGAGAAGAGTCTGTAGCAAAGTCGATATTCGCTGGGCTGAACCGGCTACTTACTTACCTTGGCTCTCAGCTAGGGTATCTAGCTTCTAGTTCCATTTTCAGTAACTAATTCTAGGAGACAGTGAGAACAAGAGGCTTCTTGCAGGGCGATATAATTGTGAACCTGTTGACTAATGTATGAACGTCCCCTTTGGTTAGGTTAAGAATGCAGTAAGGAAAAGATATTTCGGTCAGATTTTCAGACACACGAAGCTGCATTTTAAGCCATGGTTGCCTTATGCAGGCTTTGGGCAGGTTGACCAATAGTTAAGATGATATCCTTGGAGTTTGCCCCCGAACGCTCTGGGGGTGGGTTAAAATTGCAGTGAAGATTTCTGAACAAGGATGGCGAGGCTGCCATGATTGTTAGCCCATCGCATCGAAGAGAAGCGCAACTGCCGTTTCCCATTTTAAAACCAGCCTCTCTCTGCCTCAGAACCAGCATGGAGGACAAGTGCTCATATGAGAATGTCTACAACTAACTTGCTGGCTATCTCTGGCTCATTTATATTTGTTGATAAGATTTTGCTGTTGGCGATTTTCCATTTCATTTGAAGAGCCCTGCTGTCAGCTTGATCATGAACCTGCTGGTAGTGGAGTTGTAAGGCTTACGTCTTCGGTAGGTTCAACCATGCAGTGAAAGGACCATAGACTATTTTCCAGGCATATGTAAGGCTGCTTTGAGTTGGGGATGTTGGCTAATAGACCGGCGGACGAGCCCTTGGGGTGGGTTACAATTACAGTGGAGGGAACGTACCTTCTGACTGCGTCTTGTATAAGGTACCTACCATCTTGGCAAAGGTCCCGTAGGCAGGTTAAAACTGCAGTGAAGGAAATGGGAGCCAGGAGGCGCCATGCTACTCAGCCAAGCCATGTCCCTGTATGTGCAGATGATGGTGGCAATGGTGAGCCCAGTATCATAGGATCCTGCCAACTAGATGCCTTTGCGGGCTGACGGAGAGTTGACTCTTTTCCACGGTACGCGTAGAGAAGGATGGAAAAGCCGCTGTTCCCTATGATGAATACCACCCGTGTGCCTCGTCCATGTCACAATGGAGGGCAGAGTAGCTCTTTATTACTGGCTTTGATTTCTATTTTTAAGATCGGCCTCTTCTTGAATATACTATTCCGTTTGAAGAGTCCTACTGTTCATGAAATCGTGAAGCTTTTGGTAGCTGTGAGAGTACCCCCTGGGCAGGGTTGTCAATGGGGTGAAAGGACGAACCACTTTTCCAAGCCTTTTTCCTCTGCTTCAAGTTACCTTGGGAAGGCCGTCAAACAGAGAGGCGCGGGAGGTAGCTACTGTCTTGGTAAAGGCCCTTAGTGCGGGTTAAAATTGCAGTGAAGGGGACGAACACCTGTCGACTATGTGTCCGGATACGGTAATACAAGCCATGGCCCCTAAAGTGCGCCCGCAGTAAGATTCTGCCAGCCAGATGCCTTTACGGGTTAACTTAGAGCCAGTTCCTTGCCACACCACGCAAAGAGAAAGATGGCAAAACTACTGTTCCTCGGGTCGAGTCTACTGTACTGCCTATTCATCTACGTTGCTGATGTGGGAACGGAGGTTGAGGGATCACATGAACACGTATGCCCCCAAGTTAACTCTCTAGCTTCAGCTCCTTTGTTTCTATTTTTAAGAACTTGTTCTAGAAGACGGCTTGAATTGCATTTGAAGAGGTAGGTCAACTTCAAACACAACGGCGAACCCGCTTAAGTGTGTGGGTGCGTAGCTCTAGACGTGGTCAGGATTGTAGTGAAGATGATCTTGGAGAACAATGAACATGTGCCAAAGCTGCAACGAATCAGGTCCCTATTCACCAAGGTGCACATGTAAGTGAAGGAGTCAGCAGCGAGCACATAATGAGGAGCCGTGAATCGGTTAGAGCGACGCGTTCTTTGAAGTTTGATCCATGGTTAATTCATAACATGCCAAGATAGACAAAGCCGTTGTTCTCTGGATCAAACCTCTTATGTGTCCAGTTCACATGATAACAATGTGTGTGGAGGACGACCATTGTTGCTCATGAACATCTCCACCACTCAACTCTTTCTCCAAGGGAACTCTTTGTTCCTATTATGAACCACGTACACTGATCGAGAGTTAGATCGAAGGAATTAAAATAGCCTCATCCCCTCGCTCATCATTCAGAATCATTCCAACCAACATCAATTCACAAACTCCCCTGTTCTAATTGTTCCAATTAAACTGATTCACTCATTATCCAGGTTATAAGAGCAACCACCCAGTTTCAAAAGACAACAAGTAAGTAATACACCCTAAAAAGAAATAATTCATCATGGCAATGTATATGGATCTCGACTACAAATGGGTACATCCCAGCGGCGACTGGACCTGCGAGTCGAGGCAGTTTGACCGCGACAACGACTACGTCAAGGTAAAGCTTCGAATCCCGTGGATCAGATGGCCCGTGTTCGAGAAAGACATCGGGAGGGAGAACAGAATCCCCGGGGCAGAGATCTACAACAGGGCTGTCCGCGCCACCGACAGCTGGGCCCTCCTCCTGAGGGAAAAGGTCGACGGCGAGGAGTTTCCCCGGCACGAGGCCATGTCGTGCATCATCCAGATGCACGAGACGCTGCTGCACACTATCTGCACGCTGCCTGTTGAGTTTCAGTATCTTAGGTTGTTTTACGGCTTTGTTGCTGATCACGTTGCCAAGCTTAGCGAGGTGACGGGCTTGGATCTGGGTCAGGTTGTCTTTTTTGAAGATGGGAGGTTTAGGATTGAGGAATTCAAGGGGTACAAGGTGCGACTCAGGGCAACTTGAGAAGCCTTTGATAGGATCATACATCTCTCCCTAGCCATGCAAGGGAGTGAGGTCAGAGTGTGAGTGTCACCTTGATGGTGACAGAGCTACGAGTTAGCTCGATTATATATATACACCAATCAATTTGGTGAGCTCCATGTGAGCAGTCTGCAAGATTTCCTAGTTTTTATAAATATATTCTGCTCCTGGCGTTGAGTGGTTGAACTGATTCTTTGAGGTGACGAGAAATGGTACAGCGTATACGTAAGTATCTGCAAAGAAGACTGTACTCCTTGGAATAGATACCATACACATATAGTAAGATGTTGAAATATCTTTGCCGGGAGCGAAAACACACACTGGGCACACGCCCTTCTGTATTGTTTCTCTGAAGCCTCGCGACTCTGTTCTTCCACTATACGAGTGAGCCTCACTTTGCTCACTTCAGACCAGATTTTCCATCGAGTAACCAAAAGACAAGTGCAATGATATTTCCTACCCATGACCAAGACTCCCGTAGAAGTGTTTTTGTTCCATGTACATGCATGCATGCTGCTTTGCCAACAATAAAGCCACCCGCAACCAATCCTCCTCCAATTCATTCATGCCCCTTCCATTCCCTTCATTTGCTCTGCATCATACAATGAGCTTCCGCCTCCGTAAAATTCCGTCATCGTCCCCCGATATAATATCATGTAGTGATTTCAATGTTACAGCTCCGGCTCCTTCACTTCCTAAACATGCGCATAACAACGCGCTTGGCCAGGCTGTACAGAGCGTCGAGGCTCGCCGACAGACCGGCTTGTACACGGATCGGTTCTTCAGGTTGGGTGAACCAAAATGGCCGTCCGTGATCCTGGTTGTGTGTATCGTCTTCTCCCGGCTGGAGTTGTCGCTTTCCTCCATTTTCGAATATCCAGGTGACCTGTGCATTCCGATTTAGATGGTATTGCCGTGGGCATATCGACGTTGGCGACTTGGGCTGCCTGAGCCGCCTCGTCTTGTTTATAGTAGTAGTAGTAGTAGATAGTGTTGATGTTGATATAGCATGTCTTTTTGCTCTCGTCTGTGTTTTGCTCCGGCGCACGGTTCTGCCGCGGGTGACGATGATTCCCTTTTCCAAGAAAAAATCCATTAGACTTCCTGTGGACTCGTATAGTTGCTTCGCGGGGGCGCGTTGACCACCGCCTCGGCGTCGCCCACCTGTTTCCGTTCCGAGACCTCCCGGTTCCGGTTCTGTAGTCGTTTGCGGAGAACCCAAGGGGGAACCTGAAGGTTCTGTGCGCCGGGGGCGTCTAATTGCTATTGGAGGGGCTCGGACGACGAGGACAGGCGGTTCAGGTGGAGGTAGACATCGGTGCCGTATCTGGAGAGCGTGTTAATCATGAACTTGGGTCGTCATATGCGGGGGAAGAGTGGAGGTCATGATGGGGCCTCTGAGTTGCAAACTTACCCTTCCATGCTGATGAGCTTTAGATCTCCGCCAAAGTAGCGCGCGTATAGACGTGAGATGGGCAATCCGTATCCGAATCCAGCCATTGGGGCCTTGAAGTCGCTCTTGTCGAAATCAGGGTCCAGGCTCGGCGTGCGGTCGACAGTGGTGTACATGTAGGTCCAGACGAGAGGAATGGCGCTTCGAGGGATACCACCACCCTCATCAGAAATCTTGATGGTAATATCCTCCTTGCCCTCGGCCACAATAACCTTTGTCACAGGGAAGGCCTGCTTGTCCATGCCGTGGGTTTCGACGACGGCGCGCAGCGAGTTCTTGAGGGTCTCAAAGAGCATGTGTGACAGGTGACCGGGAACGTACATAAAGTTGAGGCTAGGGTTGCAGACGAGCTGGACCTTGGGGGCTTCAAAGAGGCCGTAGTGATCTTCGCAGACGAATCGGGCGTTCTCAATGGCTTCTTGGGCGAGGTCCTGGACGTTGGTCTTTGTGCAAATGATTCCGACGTAGGTAGGATCTCGGTGATGGCTCTGGTCCGTTAGGGCGATGTGTTGGC
Organism: Fusarium vanettenii 77-13-4; assembly: GCF_000151355.1. Taxonomy (NCBI): domain Eukaryota; kingdom Fungi; phylum Ascomycota; class Sordariomycetes; order Hypocreales; family Nectriaceae; genus Fusarium; species Fusarium vanettenii. The sequence continues at coordinate 562,388 of NW_003315873.1, read as the reverse complement.
CGATGAGCATACGAATACCGATACGGGACATGTAGAAACGGTCGAGGAAGGACTGAATGGTGCTGTCGATTTGCATTCGCTGGCGACGGCGCTTGTACTCGAGAATACCCTGGGCCATAGTAGTGACGACGCCATCATGACGGCGCTTGATGTCGTGGAGAGTCTGGGCGAAGCGTTGGTTGTAGAGGTGCAGGTCGGCGGGCCAATCGCCCGTGTCGTCGACGACGGCAAAGTAACGCCGCGTCACGGCCTTCTTTCCGTTGCCGTTTCCATTCTGGAGACCTCCCCATCCCGAGGATTCACCCTCGTCAATTGAGGGATTGGGGGTCGCGGGAGGGAGGCGGAAGGCCTGGCGGCCGAGGGTCTTTGCAGGTTTCATGAGGCGGGTGCGTACATCTTGGGGGAGCTGTGGCCGGGGGAGTTGGGTGATTTCCTGCAGCCAAGTCAGTTTGGCGCTTTTCAAGGGATTGGCTTGTGATCGCATACCTCAAAAGACTGGGCGTACCAGTCCTTGACCTTGATCACCGAGGGCATCTCATTGAGACCATCTGGGAGCTCGTCAAGCTCTTGCACGCGGTGGGCCAGGCGAATTGGTAGCTCCTCGGCGAGGAATTGGGAAGCTCGGAATAGGGTTCCTAAGAAAATCAAGAGTCAGCGTGCCTGTGAAAGGTCCGGGGGCCCTCAATGGGCTTGAGGCGAGTAGAAACATACCGACCGAGGGCTTCTCGCCAAACTGCACCATCTGGCGCAAGCTGACACCAGTGGCGGGAAACCTGGCATAATGCCGGATGGTATCCATCAAACGTTCTGAAGCCTTCCACGACATGATGGGCAGTGGATTTCTATGTAGTAGAGGCGGGAGAGCACGAGGGGAGAGAGGATTCGGACTCGGAGGCAGGCTCGGACGGACGGAGGGAGAGACCGGGATCCCGCTGCGGAGGGCGTCCGTGAGAGTTGCAGACGAAGGACGAACTCACGGCGTCGTCATTGAAGGAGAGCCCTCTATGTTGAAGCAGAGTAGACGGCGGGCGCGTGTCGTGAGGGAAAGGAATTGGCCTCGGCTGCGGGGGAGAATGGGAGAGTGAGTGAGTCAAGGATTTGGAGGAGGAAGGGTAGGTAGGTATCAATTGAAGGCGGCCCCGCGGTGACTAGACTGGAGGTGTGCGAATAGCGGGAGAAGCCGAGGCAGTCCGGAGGTACGTATTTCTTCGGTCAGCGGCGTGTTCCCTGCTTTCTTCTTCAGATGGAGAATGGCAGCTGCGGTTGAAAAAGAAAATATGGCAGAAATTGGTGTCGCGTGAGACTAGAGAAACGATAGACGCGCACAATGGAAGATCCCGGAAAAAATAGAGACGAGGTGAGAATGGGGAGCAAGAGCAGGTGGAAGAAGACGGGACTAGTAAAGCCCAAGGTCAGGTGCGGGAGTGCTCGGTTGATGAGCACCTAATGATGCTTTCGGGGTTTGGGGGGCCAAGCAGTAGCAACACACATTGCCGGGGATAGCTACGGGATATGCATTGCTATGACAAGGGGAAAAACGTCATTGAGACCTCCCATCTTAGAGAGGTACCCAGGACCGGCTGCTCCAAAGTGGGATCGAGTATGGGGAAGCCCATCCATTTTCTCCCTCTGAGGGGGGTACATGATGGAGACGCTTTTACGGGGACGCGGAGCTGTGCCTTTGCTTCCCGGGGTGAAGGATACGGGCCTACGGGACTTTAGAAGAAAATGTATATTTGCTTAAGAAGAGGTATCTGCAAGCGGTCAATCTCTAGCAGAGGCATCTTGTTGAATGGGCGTGTAGACTTTCTTTCCTTTTTACGGGGTTGACAATCTGAACCTTTTCCCCGCCGGTCTCCGAGCTCAGATGTCGGGGTACGGTCGACTCACCTCGGGGAAATCTCCGGGGGCCCGGGTCAGGCCATGGAGGCATGAACGGCGCACCACAAATCGAAGAGATCTGGCTACAGGCCGTCACTTTTAAGGGAGAGTTAGGGCCTGGACCTTGCTCGCCGGGGGGAAGAACCGCGACTCGCAGCGGCAAGCTCGGGGTGAGTGGAAGATGTTCTGCGTCGGAGACAAGGGTTGGCGAGAGGGTCGAGAACAGAGGCGAGGCGCTGTTGCGAACATGGCGTCCAAGAGACGTGTTGCGTTGCTCGTCTCGAGAACGGACTGCCTTTTTCGGATATTTTGAATCAATATTTGCCCGATCCTACTCCTGTCTTTTGATTTCCTAGAAAGGTAATCCGCTACTTAGGTGCGTAAATCATGAGATACACTCAACTATAAACTGCCCATCTATGCTCCCGGCAATCAAGTTCCCCAGACTCCATCGAGCATCCATCGTTGGAGGCGCCGCCAGGCCCTTTCACAAGCCGTCTCGGTACCCCACACCCCACCTCCAATCAGGCTCAGCTCGGTCACATGCCGACCAACCGCTTCTCAGTTTTTTCAAGAACAATGCAAAGGGCATGTTGCCGGGGCAAAAGACCAGCTGTTGTCAGAAGGAGGTGCGCCGCTGTTGATCCTTTGTCTCTGGTGTTGCTTTCGTCTTCGTTTTGTAAATCAGGTGACTTGTCACGCGGGGAAGAATCTCGCTAGGGGCCTGAGGATAAAAAATGAACAGATTGGAAATGAGACCCTCGAATGTCTAGGTATCTGTGCTGCAGTAAGGGGGTAATTACGACAGTGCTTTTTCCTTAATCGCGAGAGTGCATCCATCGGAGTATTTATGTCTCACCACTTTTATTGTCACCATTGTTACCGCTGAAATCCCCATTCCCTCTTCAGAGTCGAGTTTTAGCCACAACCTTACAAGGCCAGGCGCTTGGTGGCCGATACTTGTGTCGCAGCCAAAAATAGGCGAAGCATGACGTATCTCGATTTGATGTTACGTGATTGGTCCGGATTAAATATGGGGCTGGCCCCGACCTGCTTAAGCGCAGCCAAACAGATTCTCCTCCTCCACTGACTGCATCAACCCAACCCAAATGACTCGACCCAAAGCCAAAGGGAGAGACTGAGGCCGCACGCGCGACAGAGACGCAGATTTCCAGGCCTACCTCGTGGGCGCGAGTAGTCGATTCATCGTCTTACTTTTGACGCCCTTGCTTCGCTTCTCTCTTTGCGCCCCCTTTCTGGGGCCTCCTGTGGCCCACTGGGCCCTTCATTTGGCAGCCCCCCCGGCCGACCAAGTTTGAGGACCACGCCCAAAGCTACGTCTTTGGTTGGTGGACGGTGCTCCAGCCTCCCGCTTCTCCAGGGGAGTCGGTGAGGCTTAGTGCTGTTTTTTTTCTCTCGTTTGTGCGATCCACCCACGGCCACGTCGTTCGTCTCCTTTAGGCGGGTGTCTTGGAAAGGTTCTGGTTCTCAAAAAGGGCTTGTGAGGCTCTGGTGAGCTGTACAGTCAAGCCAGGTCAGGTCTCGCTGCACATACCGACCGAGTCCCTCTATTTTGTCCACTCGCAACCATGGATCTCGCTGCCATCGACGAGGATCCTGCCGCTGCCATCGCTGCAGCTGAAGCCGCCGCAGCTGCATCTGTCACCGATGAGCAGCTCATCTTTTCGACGCCTGATCGCAAGATGCCCATCTCAAAATCTTCGTCCGGCGCGACGACCCCAGCCACCGGGTATTTTTCCTATGGCAACGACTACCGCAGCGACTACCGCCATCGCTATCACGACGACCATGACTCTGTCCCGGATCAGGACCTTCCTGGCATGAGGACGCCCTCATTACTGTCTAGTCCGAGTGTTGCTTCTAGTCTCGGCTTCTCCACTGGACGTTTGAGCCCGCTGAGGAGGGAGCTCTCCGGTTCAAGGCATTCTTCTCATCACGACCAAGAGCCCGATGACGCCTCACCAACTGCCCGACGGGGTGCCCGTCTCAGCCGGAGCAACCGCGACACCCTCGCCCGGCGTCTGAGTCAACTCGCTCATGAACTCACATCCGGCAACGATGATGTTGATGATGTCGACGTCGACCTCCTCACCGCCCAGCTGGACCACTTGGAAGCATCCACCAGAATGAAGAAGACAGTCTCATTCTCATCTAACCCGTCCACTCCCTCACCTCGTCCCACTCCCCGACGGCCCCTGAGCGTCGACATGCGCAGTCCCGGTGACTCCTTGTTCAGCTCTCCGGGTTCATCCATCTTCCGGACCCGCTTCTCCGACTTATCAGCGTCTATCCGGAGGGACCCCGAGCCGGAGCCGGAGCCGGAACCTGACCCTCCACCCAACATGGGCATGACGGTGGCTCAGGCCAAGAAGGTTATCCAGGAAGTGACGCAGCTCAACGAAGAGATGTCTCAACTCGTCGCCAATCTCAAAGCTCGCCAGGAGGAGTCGGAAGTAAGCTGCAGTTCTTATCTTTGTCCCACCCGTCCTAACATATTCGCAGCATATCCAAGGTCTCCTTATTGAGCGTGCCGAACGTGCCGCCCAACGCATCATCTTTCTTCAGAACCGGGTATCTCATCTGTAAGAACCCCGGACAGCCTTCTGCCCTTCTTCTCTAACACAACGCAGTGAGCAAGAGCTTCGCGAAAACGACGACGAGCTCCAGCATCTACGGATTTGTCTCAAGGCAGTTGAGATCCAACTGCCTCCTCACCCGGACAAGGAACTTCAACGATGCCTCTCTTCTTTCAAGCAGGACTACCAAGCCATGAAGCGCAAACGTGTCAACCGCACTAGTATCGCCAGTCTTTCCAGTCTTGGTTCTCCGTACCCTGGTTCGCCAGCATGATGAAGTCCACGCTTTAAAGGGCAGTGGCACGCGCAACGCTATAACGACTTTAACGACAACGCATTATTCTACTACATCTCACGCGCCCAGCGACTGTTTACGCTTGCCATGGTTCACTCATGTCCCACGACACCGGCCTCAAGGTCGCCCATCTCATTATCCACATGTCATATCAATGTCATGTTTACACGCTCTGTCCGCGTCCTGCTCCCGAGCACCTCTACTAGCACAAATCACAGATACCCCCTTTCTCAATGCAAGCATTCACATTCACATATTTTTTCACCCTTTGCATAGCACCGGTGTAGACGGCACAGCAATGTTTTTTCCCAACTCGTGGCACAAAAAGTCCAGTACTGATCGAGTGGAGCCTGGCTATAGAAAGTCTTGTTTTTTTCCATTGTTTTTTTTCGGTGAGACAATAATTTTGGTGTTTGGTTTGAAGCATGAGGGACTGCTTCATTGGTTCATCATAGTAGTGTCCTGTGAAAGGATAAATTAACTGTTTATTCCATTGAGTTTCAACGTGAGGCAGATGAATCTGTCAGCTTCTTGAGCAAATCGGTATTGCCGAAAGTCAAAGCAGAGCCTCAAGGCTGACGATTCATGGCATCGAGGGAGAGTCAGCGTCGAGGTTTGATGCCCAGTGCACTCTGTGCTCGCACACTGTGCAGCCCCACCCGTATCTAATCTGTGCCTCTATGGAGCCTGGCAAGCGTCGAAATTTTTCAACTTTCACGAATGCTTCATCCGTCACCACCAACAAATCAGCTTATCCCCGACCGACAAGATGAAGTACGTTCTAGTTTCTGGAGGTATGTACTGAATTATTGTCCCATCTATCGAAATCCCCATATTAACTTGATCGTCAGGTGTCATCTCCGGCATTGGCAAGGGCATCATTGGTACGAAGTCAAAGCAACACCGTGCCCCTCCTTCACCGTAACTAACCTCTTGTTATCTACCATGCAGCCTCTTCGTCGGGCCTTCTTCTCAAGACCCTGGGCCTCAAGGTCACGGCCGTGAAGATAGATCCTTATTTGAATATTGATGCCGGCGAGTCCCCAACAAATGTAGTTCCCCAGGCAGAGCTGTCCTGCTGACTGGGAGTCAAGGCACCATGAGTCCCAAGGAGCACGGTGAATGCTTCGTCCTCAACGTAATGCGCCCCGCTCCATTTCGGACGCGCAACTCTTGCTGACTGGGTTAGGACGGTGGTGAGAGTGATCTTGACCTGGGCAACTATGAAAGGTAAAATCGCTATATTCGTGACCGAGAATGCCGTCTGACTATCGTATCAAGATACCTGGGCCTTAATCTCACAAAGGAGGTAAGCTCAGATTACGCCCACGTACTCTTGTATTCTCCTCTAACCCGGATCCGTAGAGCAACATTACCACTGGAAAGATTTACAAGTATGTCTGCGAAAGAATCCCTGGCCTTGAAAGTGCCAAGACTAAACCCTGTCAGCTTTGTGCTATCAGAAGAGCGAAAAGGTATACCGACCCAGAAAGACTTGCAGCCATCGCGAAGCTGACAAGTTTTGTAAAGGCACCTATCTCGGAAAGACTGTCCAAGTCGTGCCCCATGTCGTAAACGCTATCCAAGACTCGATTGAGCGTGTTGCCAGAATTCCCGTTGACGACTCGGGAGATGAGCCTGATGTGTGTATCGGTATGTTTTGCACCACAGGCTATAGATGAAGTGCCTTTGCTGACCATGTCCAAGTTGAGCTGGTATGTAACCACGAGCCCAGGCGGGGTCCTATGCTCTAGGACGCTTCGCATCTTGTGTTACTTGAAACTTACCATCCTTAGGGAGGAACCGTCGGTGATATCGAGAGCATGCCCTTCGTTGAGGCGTTGACCCAGTTCCGTCAACGAGCTGGCAAGGGCAACTTTGTCAACATTCACGTTTCCTACGTTCCCGTCATTCACGGAGAGGAGAAGACCAAGCCTACGCAGCACTCTATTCGTGGAGCCCGTCAAGCGTGAGTTTGCCCCGTTGTGGCTGGGTTCTTGAGTTTGCAAACTCGCCCTAACAACTCACTACATGTTTGAACCAATTTGCTAACTAGTGTTCCAGGGGTCTTTTGCCAGACTTGGTTCGTCCTTGGGACTGCATTATTTCCGGAATAGTAGCTAACCTGGGTAGATCGCGTGCCGATGTGAACGACCTCCCCATGAGGCCACAGTTGCCAAGATTGCCAGCAGCTGCCACGTCGATATGGAGCAAGTTATTGCCGTGCGAGATATGGAGACCGTCTACCAAGTTCCCCATCTGCTCATGACTGAGGGCCTGCTCCAGCAGCTCAAGACGGGTCTGCAGCTGGACAAGCTGACCATTCCCCCTGCCCTCGTCGAGAAGGGTGCTCAGCTTTGGGAGGTGTGGCAGAAGACTGTCAACCCCCGACAGCACGTCGACCGGGTTGAGATTGCTCTGGTTGGCAAGTACGTCGAGACGCACGACACTTACCTCTCGGTCACCAAGGCTCTCGAGCACTCTGCCATGCGATGCCAGAAGGCTCTTCACATCAAGTGGGTGGACTCTGAGCACCTGGAGGAGTCGACGCAGGACGCCGACCCCACAAAGTACCACAAGGCCTGGCATGAGGTCTGCACCGCCGACGGCATCCTGATCCCCGGAGGTTTCGGTTCCCGTGCCACCGAGGGCATGGTCAAGGCGGCGAGCTGGGCTCGCACGAGAAAGATTCCCATGCTGGGTATCTGCCTGGGCATGCAGGTGGCTGTCATTGAGGCGGCGCGCAAGCTCTGCAACCTCAAGGATGCTGCTTCGGAGGAGTTTACCGCCAACGCTGAGCACCCCGTCATCATCTTCATGCCTGAGGGTAGCAAGACCGAGAAGGGTGGCACCATGAGACTTGTAAGGAGATTTCGTTTCTACAACTAACACCTGCTGACTTGATATATAGGGATCTCGAGCCACTCACTTCCAGCCCGGCAGCGAATGGAGCAAGCTCCGAGCTCTGTACGGCAACGCAGACGTCGTCCACGAGCGCCACCGACACCGCTACGAAGTCAACCCCGACTACGTCGAGCAGCTTGAGGGCGCAGGCCTCCACTTCATCGGCAAGGACGACACGGGCAACCGCATGGAAGTCGTCGAACTCAAGGACCACCCCTGGTTCGTGGGCGTCCAGTACCACCCCGAGTACCAGAGCAAGGTCCTCAAGGCATCTCCCCCCGTCCTCGGTTTCGTCGCCGCCAGCTCCGGATGCCTCGAGCAGATCACCAAGGAGATTCTCCTGGAGTACCAGAACGGCGTCGGTGAGGGAGTGCAGTTTTAAAAACCTAGACTTTGTTTGATTCCCGGAGGAAAATGACTTTTTCGGCGTTTGAAGATTGTCAACTGGATGCAAAAGGGGGTACTAGATGAGAGCATACAGGAGGGAGAAAATGTATTAGAAATGACCCTTTTTTGTTTTAATAGGCTGAGGTTTTTTGTGCTTTGAGGTGAATGGTGGTGATTGAAACCACCGAGTTAGACAAAGCTATAGATGGCTGGGCACTGAACCTCTCGCGATTTTTTCGCGATGATGAATATACCATGTATCAATTCGATCGGATAGACTTGCTGTGGTGTATGCTCGACTTGGCTGAGGTTCTAACAGCCCGCTTACATCTGACCTCTATTGCCTTGGGCGGGGTTAAAATTGCAGTGAAGTAGGTGTTCGTTGGTAATGCATGGGACAGCCTCCGGCTTATGAATTCCCTTTCCCAAGCACGCTACCTAAATTAGGGGTATCGGAGCTACAGGCTGGATTGCCTATAGCCGGAGTAGAGACTGAAGAAAGAAGACGCCAAATGAAGGGGGAGGGAAGAGGTTGACGATATGAACGAGGAAGAACGCGAGCGTTACTTGTACATATAAAGGCGACAAAGTCAACATCTCGGTCTTGTATGTGAATATCTATCCGGCCGGATCCAATGTTAGGCCATGTTGAAAGGGTGGTACAAGCACACAGGGGTTGCTAACCAAAGGGATACAGAGGCATCGATTCAGGTGTATGTTTTCGTGTAAGTGAAGTCGTTATCGTGAACATCATCCAACACCCAATCACTAGAGCTTCCCTTGACGAATCTTCATTGGTGTTCTTACATCTCTTTATCTAACGATAATTTAAGAGTAGGAGAACAGAAGCTCACGTTTTGCCTTGTACTACCGCCGCCTTGGGCGGGGTTAATATTGCAGTGAAACAAAATCCCCTCTATGTATCCGTCAGTCATGCTGAAACGGCGCCACAAACACACAAGCGTCATTTGCTAAAACAGTAAATGAAAAAACGTCGCAGTCCATATTCTCCATCGTTTAAATGTAGCTGTTGTAATGTCCCGTAAAGCTCTTCAACACCTAACCTCTAGGGTTGTCTTTAGTGAACTCGTCAATCGTTCTTCACCCATATCGTCACTGCTTCAGAATGAGAGAAGAGAAGCCAAGGTAGATGGGAATTCCTACAGAGTTCTTCTTGGTCATATATGTGATAGCTATACTCCCTGGGACATAGGCCGTAAACGTTCAACAGTTGGTGTGTCACTTCTACCCTCAGGCCTTTCCTCCATTTCCCTAAACAGCCCCCCTCGTCAAGGCCACTTTGATGTGCTGAATCTCGTTGATATTCGACAAGGTGAATTTGGGCTCTGGTTTGTTCCCGCGGCTCAGGACTCATGAATCAAGTCATGAGTCCAGTCTTGCTCTGCCGTGGATACCCTTAACCATGCCCGAGAGCAACCCCATCTTTCCACCCTCACACTCGGCTGTGTCGCAAGGCAGGCGAATTTTCAATCAAGGAGGCAGCCTGATCCCATGATACGAAGTAGATCCCTTATAGAAGCCCAATTCCTGGGATCGCCCGTTGATGTTGGTGGGAAACACTCGCCACCCGAGAAAGTGGTGTTGTGTCGTGTTCATCCGGTTCAACTTACACGTTGTCACCTTTCCATCGTCTTGACCCTTTTCATCTACAAAAACAGTAGAGCCTACATTCATTACATCACCCACGACACATAACTGGCCAAAACACCATGCTATCGATTAAACTCTGGTCCCTGTCATGCAGCGGCTACATCCGCGCGACGCCAACGACGTGGTCAGCTTCCCTAAAACGCCATGCAGAATGTCCAACATGGGTGCACCAGGCAGGTGATGGGGGCCAAGGATAAGTGCATGGTCATGAAGGGTTACGATCTTCGGCTGGAGTGGCAGGGTTCAAGAGTGTTGTAGAGGAGGGGGACGGAAAACCTGATTTGACGAGGTGGCGATAAATTGGATGCCTGTTGACAGCACCTGGGTAATTGATGGTGTACGGAATGTATTGATTCCCAAGTACCTTAATTTAGCAAACTGGTGATGGCCTCAGTAGAAATTTTGATGAAAATGCGACTGTCAAGATGATGATGCCTGTTTGTGAGATGCTGTTGCTATATCAACACAAGTCAACATTGACAACAGTGACTCAAAACGATACACATCAACCCATGAACATCTACCCCTGACACAACATCGGGCGCATCACAGTTTGACTCACCATAAGACCACGTGTTTGTAAAACGTTTCCAAGAGGAACATGTGTATGTATATGTGTGCGTGTCAAACGTACAACGAAACTTGTATTCCATGACTATGAGCCTCCCCCCCAAGTGCAATCTCATGATTGATCTAAAAGTATTGTCCCAGTAAACAAAAGAAAATCGTTGAATCGTCGTCAATCTCGTAATGTAGAAAAGTAATAACCCAAAGGTCAAACTAAATAGTGATATGGTAAAGAAAAAATTAGGAAAGAAAATAGAGATCCTTTAATGAGGATCTTGAAAACCCCTTTTAAAAATGTGGTGAAATTACATCCCAAAAACAAGATCTTCCATGGATCTTTTTTAGTTAAAAACATATTAGCGAGACCTTTCATCAGTCCCGTTGGTGTGAGTCCGATAGTGGCCTCCATCGTCCACAACCACGTTTCTCATGGCTCGTGGGTTAAGACGCATGTATTCATCGTATGTGAGACCATGAGGGTCTCTTTCACTGCCCTCGACTATCGGGCTTCGTCGCTCACTTTCTCGGCGAGGGATTGAGCGTGGTGTTGCCTCTGTTGAGGTCTTTGGTTCCCGACCTTGGTAGTAGCGGTACTCCTTTTCTCGGTTTCGTCGACTGCTGGGGTACCCGTTTCGGTGGCTTGATGAGACGAGGTCGTACGAGTCTGGAGGGCTGGAACTGCTTTCGATAGCAGATGTTGAGTGGCGGTAGCGGTTTGACATGGGACTGCGAGATCGGTGGTTTGATGTTGTTGTTGTTGGGGGTGGGGAGTGTTCCTTGGATGGCTTCACCGTGTTATCCGAGTTGGCACGGGGAACAAAGCGACTTGAAGAATCGGTGCGGGATGATGATGACTTGTAGTTGTCTTTTGAGCCGCGGCGATACTTGGACGAGTCGTGGCTCCGATAGTCGTCAGGTCTGTACCGTCCTGTGCCTTCATCTCTTGAAGAGCTAGACTTGTGAGATTCATCAAAGGAAGCTCTTCGATACTCGATGTCGTTCTCATTGGCCATCTTGATCCAGTCAGCGATAGCATTGACGACAAGATCGTGTGTCTCTCTCTGTCGATCCGCAGGCAAAAGATGTCTCGAAAGCTGCTTCGGCAGGCGCTCTGGCTTTCCATCGACTAGAGGTCCGTCGGCGGTGATGGGCAGGTCAGCGATGACACGGTTTAATCGCTTGGCCTCTTGATCAGGAAAAGCCTGGATCTGGCAGACCATCCAACGCTCAAAGCCGGCTGGAGTAAGGGAGGGGATGTGAGGCATGCCAGTTGGACGTCTTTGGATGAGGTGGTTCTCGCAGCGGAGGTGTTGATAGAGAGTCTCCAGGTTATCGAGAGCTCCGTGAGGATTGCAGTCGAATATTTCTAACCTGTGTTAGAGGAGGTGTTGTCAAGTGTAAGTGAGTACTTACGTTGGAAGGGAAATGCCTCGGATTCGAGTTTGTAGGTGGCGTAGAATTGGTTGAGTTTCTCTGGTGTGACGACAAGAGAGTTGTGAGGAGCGTATTCAGCAATCTGCACAAGTTAGCACTCACTCAATCTCAAGACGCAGTGAGGGAAACTCACCAAGTAGTTGGCAATTCCTCTAAGAACCTGACCAAGCCGGGCAGTCGGTTCACCCCTATCATCAAAAAGCCTCCCCCATTTCTGGTCCACCGCGGACAGAGCATTCCCCTGCTTATCAACCACCGGAGGCTCCGGCCGGGGCACCTCGGAGCGGGTCGCCGGCCGAGCGTTCAAAATAACGGGCGCTTTATCGGAGAAGCGCACAGACTGCCGGATCTTGGGACTATGCTGGGGTGACTCGCTCGGGGAGTGGTTATGGTTGACGAGGGAGGGCTTTGTCGGTTTGGTCTCGGAGATGAAGGATGACGTAGGGCTGCATGTTGATGCGGCTGAGCTCCGGTTCGAGCTTCTTCTGCTGGACTCAAAGGATTGTGCCATTGGGTCTTCGGGATCGTCTTCGACTGTTGCTTGGAAGGAGGATCTCCGGTCGATGGGATTGGACTTTGGGCTTGATGGTTCTGATGAAGATGGAGTATCTGGTGAAGGATGCTCGACGACTGCAAAACGTCAGCAGGACATACAGACTAACTCGAAAGACAACTCACGCTCAGACTTGACCTTGGCAAAGATCTCGTCAAACCACTTGGTCTTCATCTCATCAATAGTAAGCTTCCTCACCAACTCCTCCACCTGCTCCTTGGACATGTCTGCACCAAGTCTCTTCTTCATCTGCGCATCGCTTGACCCCGAATCAACCGAAGAGGCATCATCGGGTATTTGAATCCGTTCGCGGAAGGCCGGCTTGTGCAAACCTCCTCGGTCCACGCCGCCTCCGCTCCGGACGGGATACGACGACGGATCGGAGAGCATGGTACGGGATACACGGGAAAGGCAAAATAAACGGTATACGATAAAAGGGTCCCTGCACGGTGCTGGGATACACAAAAGGGCAGAAATGACGGGCAGCACAAGAAAGGCTGCACAACAGTTTGAAAGGAAAAAAAGTTGAGGATCAAGTGAGGCGAACAGAATGGAAGGGCACAAACGGGCTTTTACATATTACGACTTGAACTCTCAGAGTCCTACTAGTCTCCCGGGCACACACATGCAGACACACGCACCGATTAACAAAAGAGTCGACCGATTGGGGTTGCTCAGCAGCCTCGATTGAGGCCCCCGCCTTGGGAGGAGGATGGGATGGCCGAGTTGCATGAGCCGGGCGCAGGAGGATGGATACCCCCTCCCTTGTCGATGCTTCTCTTTGTGCGTCAGGTCAGGCTTCAAAAGTTAAGGGTACTTATATTACAAGGCGTTTTATCTTGTTGCCCAGACTGTAAGAAGACGTGTGTGCATGTGTAAGTGCCAAGTAGTCGTCTCACACCAACCTCTCAAACTCACAAATCAACAATGTAAAAGTCAATCTTGACTGTCTCGGATACTCCCTTTTCACTAAGAAAATCACAAAAAAGGGTTCTATTTTCTACTCCCCCAACCCATCAGAGGAAAACACTCCCCCCTCCTCCATTGGGCCGCAATGTCCACGAGGGGCCGCCAACAACTGACAAGACCAACCCTGGTTCGCGCCCCGCGATCGCCAACGTCTTGTCCGCCTTATTCTAAACCCCCTTCTCCAATTGAACCAACGTGCCCCTCCCCCCGGTGCAGTCGTGCAGCACTGGAGCCGGGCGTTGGCTGTGTTGTGTATGGGTGGGCGTATTTGATCAACGGGAGGCAAAAAGTGGTAAACTGGGACCTTTACGAAACAGGGTGTGTGAATGACATGACTACTTCACCTGAGACAGTGAGGCTCCCCTCGTTCGTGAGAGACGTTACTTTGGGTTGCACGATGGGGACGGGAACCGTGTCGACGCGTAAGATGAGAATATTTCATAGGCAGCGGCTTATTGATGGCTTGCATGCGACACTATCGGGACAACTGCTCAAGAACAGAAACGGAAGTACTATTTTTGCTTATTGCCAGGTTTCTCGTGACTTGTCCTTTCCATGTCTTTCGATATGATGACTTTTCGAGACGCATGTTTCGATCGATCTGGAAGAAAACACATTTGAGTTGTTGAATCGAGATTTGACAAGTGTACAATCAAGTCAAACAAGGACTTCCCGTCTCTACATATACATATACGCATAGATGCCTTGCCCGGGTTGTCCGAAGGGGAGCGTATCTAACATCAACAACTTCAAATTTTCACAACGCAAGGAGACAAGACATGCATCTGCCGAAACACGACAACAGCCGAGTTGTGCAGATAAGCACAGGAAACATTGCACAAAAGCAATGCGTTAACAACTGCTTTTCGATTCGATATCATTGATTGTTGCCGACAGGAGAGAAGAGAGGATGCAGTTTCCCACCCCCAGACAGTGATAGAAAGTGAAGGAAACAAAAGTGAGGCTAACGATGTGTGTATGACGGTCCATCCACAGTACCTTATACCGTGTACCTGGTCCTCTGCCCGTCGTGATATCCCTTCTATCCACCGTATCCAAGGGATAGACAGCGCTCTCAAACATTACAATCAACACCAAACAAACGCCAACTCCAATAACCATAGTAAAGATGAGATATGTCACCAGCATTGCGCTCCCGTTTTCGCCAACCTCCCATCAACTTACGCCTTGTACAGCAAATCCAAAAAGCCAGTCGCAAGGTCCACCACCACGCTCTTGTTTGGCAACGATCCCGCAACTCCGTACAGTGCCGATGTGTCACCCATGGCCTTTCCGTGGGCCGTCTTTCCCTCGACGATTCGCACACGTTCCTTCTCGCGCTCCTCCTCGACGACCGCCTCCAGGTCGGCAATCAGCTTCTCCCAGACCTTGGTGATGGGCAGAGTAACAGCGACGTGAATAGCAGGGGGGTTCTGTAGAGCATTGAGATGCCATCCCTTGGCACTCATGCCGTCGGCAATATCGTAGACGTTAAGGTTACGGGCTGTAAAGGCAACCACCGAAACAAGGGGCTTGCCAAGAATCTCGAGTTCGCCACCAAGAGGCGTGCTCTGGATGGCATTGGCAATCTTCTTGGCGGTGCCGACAATGTTGGTGCAGGCCTCGATATAACCAGTCTCGCCAATCGTCATCAGACTCGCCCAGCAGCCGGCAATGAGCGCGCCAGGTCGAGATCCGGCGATGCCAGGAGAAGCGTAGACACCGCCAGACCAGTCAGGGGACACAAAGTACTGGTAGGTTCGGAGCTCAGCGGAGCGGTAGAGACAAGTCGAGTTACCCTTGGGCGCGAATCCGTACTTGTGGGTATCGCAGCTGATGCTGGTGACACCCTTCAGACGGAAATCAAAGAGCTGAGACTCGAAGCCCGCCCTCTCAAGGAAGGGAACGAGGAAGGAACCCAGACAGCAGTCGACGTGAAGCCAAATGTCCTTCTTCAGAGCGAGCTTGGACAGGGCAACGATATCGTCAATGATACCGTGAGGGAAGTTGGGTGCGGAGCCGACCAACAGGATGGTGTTGGGGTTAATGAGACGAGAGACGGCGCGAACATCGACCTGGTAGTCAGGACCAGGGCAAGAGACGAGGTGAATCTTGATCTTAAAGTACTGAGCAGCCTTGTGGAAGGCTGTGTGAGCCGTCTCGGGGAGAATCCTATCGCGATAGGTCAATATCAAAGCGCAATGGCTGCCAAGAAAACAACTCACATCTCGGGCTCCGTGACTCCCCGCTCGTGGTACGCCCTCTGGCGCGCCGCCAGACAAGCCATGAGAATACTGTCGGTTCCTCCGCTGGTGGAAGTACCAGCAGCACCAGGAGGCGCGTGGAACATGCTAAGGACCATGCTCACAACTTCGGCCTCCATCTTGCGAACACCAGGGAAGACATCGGGATGGATGGGATTGGCGACGGTGAACTTGCCGAATGCCTCTGTCTGCAGCTTCAGCAGCTCATCCTCACCGTGATACACGGCACCAGACACGTAGCCATCCTCCCAGCGCGTATGGTCCATGTTGGCGAGGTTCTCGAGCTCGGAGCGGACAGCGTCGTGAGGAAGACCGTCCTTGGGTAGGGTGAGGTAGCGGATCTGGTCCTTGGGGACCATCTTGTCGGACATTTTGCGCAGAGTGTCCTTGACCTGCTTCTGGACCTTTCCGCGCACACCGGGAGCGCGGAGGAAGTAACCGTAGAGGATGCGACGGATGTTGGTGTAGAGCTCGACGATGGAGCCGATGAGGCCGCGACCCTTGAGCTGCCAGAAGGTGCGGCGAGTCCATCGCAGGACAAAGAGGAAGAAGAGAATATTTCGCAGTCTGTGTATATCAATCGTTAGCTATCTATATCAATCGCAAACCCGCGCGCATTGCAGAATGCGATTCTACTGACAAATCGAGGTTTAGAAGCGACCAAGAAACGTCGTGTCTCCTGCGCTTGACAGACTCGAAGCTACCACGAAGGTTCGCGGGCAGACGAGCAAGGCCCGACATGGAGGGATTTGAAGCCATGATTAAACAAACGTAAGAGAAGCGATGCAAAGAGAAACAATGAATAAAAATGAGTGACAGAGTGAAAAAAGTATCACGAGAATTAGTACGGGGAGGAGCTCTCTAAAGATTCCGAGAAAGGGAGCTTGACGTCGATGATGGAGATGATGGCGGGGGGCATGGACGCTACTTGGATATTTTTTAGCGGGGGCCCACCTCCCGGGGACCATCACATGCGAAGGTCCCCGGGGGAGGTGTGGGCCTCCATTCAGCGCTCAAGCCCACTACAGATTAGGGGGGCCACAGGGCGTTGGAGGCGGCCGGTCCTTTCCACTGAACGTGGTCAAGAGCCGAGGAACGTCTGCAACTAATCCTGCAGAGGACGTGCCATTGTACATGATGGTTACTGCTTGTGGCAAGCCAGACACCAATTCGACAAAGATTCCCTCCTACTAGCTTCCCTATTCAGGGCCTTGTCCCGGCGCAAGCAAGCGTCTCGTCTCGTGTTTCTGGCGAATTGGTTCGTCGCTGCGTAGTCTGGATTCACGGAGGGTCCTCCGGCCCGTCAGAGCGAGCAAGCGATGGGTCAGGGTTAAGACGGTGGAGGGTTCCAGGTTGATTTGGTGGGCGTGACAGGGGTGTTGTGAACTGGTGGACGATGATATCAAGGTCGTTGAGTTTGCTCAAGATATGTACAACGTTGTTAATGGGAGGCTCTACTGCTGACATGAGTAACTATTAGACGAGCGTCTTGTGTATATAAAAACATTCTCATCAATAAGAAATCATCTTGAAAGCCATCAATCCAAGTACAAACCACCCCCCTGGTCCCCCGGCACCATCACGGCTCCGGACCCGGACCCTACAACAAAACCCCGTTCCCGTCCTCCTCTCGTCGGTGTTTAATCTACCAATGAGCTTCAACCTTTTATGTCCGGCAGCAAGCGAGCATCCCAGATTAGTGATGCATCTACTGCAGGACGCCCCGGCCAGCTTCCAGAATAGAATCCTTGACCTGCACGGGGTGACTCCCTGGGCTACGGCTAAAGTGCCTGGCCACATTGGTATCCCAGTCGCGCGATGCGAGGGTTACCGAGATGATGGGCTAGACCACAGACGAAAGATTGGTGATATCGTTAACCCATACAGAGGTCGTCTATCTGCCCACCATAGGGTAATGGAGACATGTTCCTGAAAGGGGAGTGGTTGAGGCTATTGGAAGGTTAATGCAGCTTCATGTCCACCTATGAAACAAGACTTGAACACCTCGACAGTCGCATCCAAACCAGAGTATACCCTTGGATGTGACTACATGGATTCAAAAAGACCGTCAACGCCATGATACTACACAGATACCTCGTAATTTTTCCACCTCCAGATCCCCCAAGAAAATCCACCAAGTCTATCGAAAAAAAGATCAAACGCCTGAATCACCGCGCTTCAGAAATGCTCATCTCCTCGCCGCCCCAATGTCACCGTACTTTGTCGTCAGCTGCTGCTGGTAGTAATGCGACAGCTTCTCGCAGGACATGGCACCCGAGATGGTGCAGTCCACCATGAGCGTGACAAAGTCGCCGTCCCGGTACGCGTTGCCCTCCTTGTTGCGTCCGTACGAGGCAAACGTCCGCTGCGGCACGAGCGCGAGTTTGGAGAGGATCGTGGGATGCCATTGCACAATGTGCTCCTGTAGAAGGGGGTCAGAACGTGGTTTCGGGTTGGCAAGATACTACTTACAAGAGCGTGTCGCTCGGCCTTTTGAAAGTTGTAGCTCTGGTACAGAGGATCCATCCAAGTCTCGATGAAGAACTTGGCCCAGTCACCGTTTCGGAGGACGTAGCTGTTAGTTACGAGCCCTGTATCGTCCTGGCTGATGATGAGAGCTGCATCACCTCCCTTAAGATGGCTAAAAGTCTTAATGATGCTATCCGGGGGCACAACTGGCCAGTCCTTGATCATCAGGCTTTCCAACTTGGCCGGCGCCATGACCTGCGCTTCCAGAGTCCGATCGAGGTCCATGATATAGGCATTCTGATCCAGGAACCAAATAAAGGTGGCATCGGGGTACTGCGACAGTGCATGGCGCATCGCGATGATCTTGGCCCACGATCGGGGAGATTTGCCAGTGTTGTAGTCTGTCGCCTTTACGACCATGGCCTCGTATCCTATCCGCCACCTGTCAGCACACGCGATGCGCAAATCCAAGGTGAGAGTTCGCCTTACCGTGCTTCGCCGCATACTGCTCGCGGTTGTTTTGGATCGACTTGAGGTATGCCGAGCTGTATTGCCTATTATCGAGGACCGTCAAGATCACCACTGGAGGGTTTCCTGATGGCACATGCTCGCGGTATGGTGTCTCTCCCCGCGATCCAAAAAGCAGCCATAGACATCCAATAGCTCCTAGAAGAAGTAGCACCAGTGTTCTCGGGCGAGCTCGTCGTAGAAACGGTGGTAGCTGTGTGGCTCTCGGTCGGAAAGGTGGAGGGTTCGAGTTCTTGCGAGGGGGGTATGCGAACTGCATCTTGAGCGAGCGAACCGATGCGATAAGGTCGGCAGTTGGTTAAACGTCTTTATTCAAGAGTCGCGATCGGTAAGAGGTTCAATTTCGAATCGCCGAGTCACTGATATGGCCAGCGCGACTGAATTAGGGGATCGGCGGTTGCTGACCCTCAGTAAGGGAGACCAAGGGACCTGTGTAACGTGCAAGAGGGCGGGCAGTCGAATATCTCGCGCCGAAACGAGGTATAATCCGTCGCAAATAACAGCAAATAAACGAGCGACGTCGCAGGAGTCAATCCGCAGCGATTCCAGAGGCAATCAGCAAGCCATTGGTGTTGCGGTTTTGGTGATAGATGGCCTTTCGATTCAACCGAGTTCATGAGGCGCCGGCCCACATGCCAGGCCATTTGGCTGCAGGGATATGAGAACACCACTCAAGTTCCAACGTCATCTCGGCTCGGATTCACAAATATCCGACCGAGACATTGACTTGAAAGAGTCTAGAACCAAGAGAAGATGCACTTCGAACAAGTCTGTACAGATGGCTGTGGAAAGATATTGGCAATGACTGCATTGCATATTACTTCTGGAGGCGTCCCTAGGTGGTTTCTGGGCCCTACGAAAATAACCAACAATTGAGATGGTAGATAGCAAAGAGTTATTCATGGGAACACTCAGAACACAATCATTGTAAATAGCAGCATGGTTCAGGTTGCTGATTATCTAGGTATCTAAGGTGAGTGTAGCCAATGGCTATCTACCCCTGAAGATGAAATATCCTAATCATTCTCATATCATCGTCCACTCTCAGGTACGGATAGTAGGAAATAGAGGATGCCCTGTGTTCCAAGTCGAACTAGTTTATGCTGTAGATGACAGCCACGTCCTCTTCAGTACGGTCATGGTCTTTATCCTAGTGGCTATTGACCACATATATAAATAGGAGTGCTTCGTTCATGCAAATCAGAATAGAGCACCCATTGAGGTTGCTCCTCGCTGTCGCCATCCCTTGCAGTCTTGTAAGCAGCTGGCTTAAAAGAGGCTGTGCCAAGGAAAATGCAATCACCCACCAGCAGACTAAATCACATATAGCCCCTTCCAGACAGCATCCCTTCTGTTCAATCATGCTTGAAGAACAGGGTGGCATAGGGAAATAGCAAAATGGATGACAGAACAGCGCGGAGAGAATTCATGAAGCAACAACAAGTCCTTTGCACTGTTATTATATATAATTTTCATATCATCTAGAACGAAGGCTATGTCTCGGCATCTGGGCAATAACAGCCAGAGGGCTGATATGCCCAGACAAAGACGGAAAACCGGCAGTGAACCAAGCCGTGGCTTGTCTCAGGACATGAAGCTTCTAAAACACTACCGCACAAAGGCTGAGACAATAGCCGCACATGCAAGGCGGGGATTTGCTCCGTATGGTAAAAGGAATGCCGACTTGACAGTCACGGACTAGCATGTATCAACCATCATTCGGCCTCTGCTCACTGCGCTGTACTAGGAGTGTACCCAGCAGATGCCTTACATCGTCTTGGACGCCCAAGGGCGACCCGATGCGCAAAGGATGGCTGATAATCTCAACCTGGCCGACGAGCAAGGAACCAAAACGGTCTTCGCTCAAGGCACAGGAAGAGCGTAGATCTTTGCACACAGACTAGTTGACTTGACAAGGAAGCGCAAGATCGAGGCAACTTAAGAGTGTGCAGAACAAGCATACATCAATAACACGCTTTCACTCTAATCGTGAGTAATGCTTCAAAACAAAAGACCCAAACTACCGTTCATTGATCTTTCTTACTCTCTTGGCTCGGCCCGTCGTTGGCATTGTCCCCTTCATCATCATCACCGTCGTCTTCTCCAACATCGAGAACTCTGTCGCTCACATTCTTGAGCACGCGAGCACTCAGCTTCTGAACACCTTTCCAGATACCCATGAGGAAAGTGGCTGCGCCAATGAGTACAAATATCAGGTTAATGTTTTCGACACGGTTTCGACCAGTCCCTTGTCTTCTGCCGCCGCCTGCCATGCCGCTGTTTCGCAGTTGCCACCAGTGGAACGGGTTGACGGAAATCATGGTCTTGAACAGCCCGACAATCCCCAGAGAAAAGAAGCCCTTGGTGAAGTGCTCGATCCATGACGTAGGCTCTGACGGTGGAGGTGGCTTCAGGGCTTCGATATCTGTTACCACGCTTGTGACAGTCTCGCCAATGGTTCCAATTGGGTCGGACCAGAGGTCAAAGAGAGGATCCGCAATGAATCCGAGAATGAAGATGCTCATGATGCAGAAGAAGACAGTCAAGCCGACCTGGGCCCACTTGCTGCTCAAGGCTGAACCCCAGTGTAGTCGAGAGATGCGATACGTGAACTTGCAAGTCGGACACTGCCAATAGTTTCTCGCCTCCATTGGATTTGCGAGTCTCCAAGCGTTGAGGCACCCTTCGTGGACGTATTTCTGCGAACCCTTACACTTGCATGGTGATAGCAATCGACCCAGTTCCGGATCATCGGACACGTAGGTCGGTCGAGACGACGACGTAGCAATGCCAAACGTAGTGGTCGGCTCGGGAGGAAACTTGGGCTCTTCGGTGTCGAGACAGATACGACACGTGCGTGTGCCATAACGCCTGTTTCTAGGCGCGGCTCGGGGCTCCGGGTGTGGTGTCGTGTCTGGGCGCCGTGCTTCAGGTTCTGCCGGATGTTGCTGAGCAGAAGTGTCCCCTACAGAGGACCAGTTCCATGTCGGGCGTGCATCCATGTTGATTGATGTAGACCTGCGGAGGTGAAGATGAAGACAGGAAAGGGGTTAAGTAGTAACCGGAGAACAAAGGAATTTGCTGAGTGATCATCGGCCGTACCAAATGCGTACGAGGCGCAACCTACATGTTTCTGCAAGGCTTGAAATAATAGGTATCAAACAAAGCCAGCAAGAGAGCGGGGGAAGCACCAGCCAAGATCATCACGGAATATGTGAAAAGGCCAGCTCAGCTTTCCGCAGCAGAAGGTCCAAGAAAGCAACCGAACCTGCCGAGCGAGCGAGCAAGCATTGAAAGCTGGCTGTGCAAAAACGACGGGACCATTTTGACGAGGGTGTTTGTGTGAGTGGAGTCGGGAGGAGCTTCCTTGTCCGGAGAGCGGATAATCTATTTCTCCGACCACAGCTCCAGGCGGGTGAGCTCGACGCGCAGCTAGGCCGTGCCTAGAGGCGACAGCTGCTTGGCCAAACACCAAAGCTCCATTTGTAGCCTTGCTTGCTTGATATCTCCCTGCCATTCCCACGAATTCCTACTCAACCGACGGCGGAACCAGAACATCACATCTGATTCTAGAAGAGCAGCATCTTGAGCGATGGCGGACCGATACTCCTTCTCCCTTACAACCTTCTCCCCCAGGTATGTCTATGGTGACGACACTGTTGCCGTGGGAGCATCATCACTGACAGAGTCGCAGCGGAAAGCTGGTGCAGATCGGTACGGATCACTTGGCATTTAGCATCTAAATGTTAAAGGCATGGACCCTGCAATAAACGAAACTGACATCCCACTTCAGAGTATGCCCTCAACGCCGTAAACCAGGGTATCACTGCCCTTGGTATCAAAGGTTCGAATCTCTCTTGACTTTGATGAATTGCTATTGACCTTGACAAGCTACCAACGGTATCGTCCTCGCCACCGAGAAGAAGTCCTCCTCCCCCCTCGCCGACCAGAGCTCCCTCGCCAAGATCAGCAACATCACCCCCAACATCGGCATGGTGTACTCTGGCATGGGCCCCGACTATCGAGTATTGGTGGACCGCGCACGCAAGGTCTCGCACACCGGTTACAAGCGCATCTACAACGAGTACCCTCCCACCCGGATATTGGTGCAGGATGTTGCGCGAGTCATGCAGGAGGCCACCCAGTCTGCTGGTGTTCGACCTTACGGTGTGAGCCTGTTGGTCGCTGGTTGGGATGAGGGTATCGAGCCTGAGGAGGAGGCCGCCGAGGCCGAGAGTGGTGAGAAGAAGGTCAACAAGAAGACTGGCGGCATCCACAAGGGCGGCCCCATGCTTTACCAGGTCGACCCCTCTGGCAGTTACTATCCCTGGAAGGCCACGGCCATCGGCAAGAGCGCGACCAAGGCAAAGACATTCCTGGAGAAGCGATACTCGGAGGAGCTCGAGCTTGAGGATGCTATCCACATTGCGCTCCTGACCCTGAAGGACAACATTGAGGGAGAGATGAACGGAGATACCATTGAGATTGGTAAGGCTCTTCTGCTCCTGACTTGAGGTCTCGTTCTAACATGACGCAGGTATCGTTGGTGCCCCCGCGGAGCATCTTCTGGGCCTTGAGGGTGTCGAGGGGGCTGTCGGACCCCGTTTCAGAAAGCTGACTCCTCAAGAGATTGAGGATTACCTGACGAGTCTATGATTACTTCTACGCGGACGATTACTAGGAGAAGCCTTGTACAATAGAGAGGGTTATTGGGCTCAATAGAGCTGGTTCCGGTAGAAAGGCGGCTCCTATGAGCTTTGACATCTATTTTGGCTTTGCCTTTGCCGTGACTATGAATGATGACCTAGGGCCTGCTTCGACGCCGACAATGTTCCAGCCTTGGGGGCTGTTGAAGGGCACTTTGAGCCAAGATTCGACTGGGCTTTTGGAGTCGCTTCCCAGACCAAGTTGGCCGTTTGTGTTGTCACCCACGACATAAACACAACCGTCGGTGGTTAGGGCGATGGCGTGAGACTCTCCAAGTGCAATATCCTGCACATCTTTCTCTCCGTCAACCTCTACATAGTTGGGTATTCCACTGAGATCAGCAAAAGCCTGGTGCCGACTTTGTGAGCCAGGTGATTGCATGCCCCAGAGGTACAGCCCACCACCCTCCGTCAAAGCAGCGAGGGTGTATCCCCCAGCCGCAACCATCTTGATAGGCTCACCAATGTCACTGAGGTCTGAAACGAGGCCGGGTACATCTGCAGGACTATGAAGGTCAGCCATAGCTCATGTAAAGGATATGGGTAAGTACTTGGACTCATCGACTTCACGACCTAGACAATCCCCAAAGCGTGGATCTCCCATCGTTGACAAAGAGGCGTCCTCACGTAGAATGACGAATCCTCCATCATAAGCAGCTATTTGACGGACACCAGACTCGCTGGGCCAAGAGTGTGTGCTTCTGTTGGCTCTCCATGCAGCCAATGCCGGATATTCCACGATAGCCTGGGACGGCCTTCCGAGGCCCTCCACCGTGAGAACTCTTCCATCTGCAGATATTGCGCTCGAATGATCGAACAGGTACCTTTGGTCGGCGTTTCCAGAGACCAGTGTGCCTGGGGACAAGCCAGCTAATGACCATGTGCCCTCGCGTTGCACTCGGCTGCGTTAACCAAGAGCTGGCAGTGATCATGGGGTGGAGAATATACCTGCCGTGTAGCACATCTGGGATACTACTCTGTCCAATCTTTGTGTCCCTAGGATCTTTGTGAAGGAAAAGATATCGTCCGGCTCATCTTTGACTGTGGATGGGTCGAAGGTGAGCTGGTTCCAGGCGTTGAAACCGGTTGCGTACAGCTCCATGGCATCTTCTGCCTGAGCGATACGCACCGGTAGCTCCATGAATGCTCGGCTCTAGCTCCTGTAAATGATTCGTGTGCGCCTTGGAGCTTTGTAGAAACTGAGGTTGTCGAAACCTTTCCGTGGTATGGTTGTGTCTAGGGTGTGAGGGGTGTGGAACGATGCCTACCTACCCTACTTATGGAGTGGTTTCTTGTTTTTTTTTCTTGTTTCTTCCTATTAAAGAAAATGAGGTCTTTTTGTCTTAGGATAGGGTATTCATTTAAATAGGTAGAGAGTGTGCATACAGGAGATAAACAATGTGTTGCCACCGGTGCAATGCATTGTGGTTATAAAAGTCGTGACGGGGAGCGTTCCCAACACCTCCATGATGGCAAGGGCACTGTTGTTCAGTACAGTGTGGATACCCCATCAACTCTTCATCAATATCTGAGCACGACTGACTCTTTTAGGGTGACCTGATGCTTGACGAGAAATAGCATTTGAATACTAACTTGTGATTTAAAAGAATCATGTGAATTAGCAGGGTAAAACAATTGCTGAGCTATCCTTGTAGAATCCTCAATTGCTCACCACTTGTGCACAGTGCAGAGTCGGGAGGAGACTGTGGACTCAACCTCACCACAACCTCATATCCACTTCAATACCACTGCACCTCACATTGACAGTGAATCATGGTCTCCCATGAGAGCTGGTCGGCCTCCCGCAGGCCTATTTCTCAGCCAACACCATAAAGCGGCCTCCCGCGTTCTCCCCCGTGCGTATATGCCTCGCCGGCCCAGCCCTTTCTTTGTCCAATGACTGGTGGGCCTCCTCCGATTTGACCTGCAGCGATATTCGCCCATGAATAGGCGCTCACAACATTGCTTTCTCACACGCTTGAATTTCAGACTACCATCCTCTTGGCCGAGAACCCTTGCATCCCATCTTTTGCCCTCTCTTGTCTTGCACCGTCCGACTCTTTCATCCTATCGTTGCGCGGGTGCCCAATCCCGTCGAGGTATCTTGACCTCGTGTACGAGAGCCACAAGGGGCACCCAGTTACCACTCTCTGTCATTTCTCAGAGGAGATTAATCATGACGACTCCGAGGCCACTATCCCCCGAGGATGGGAGCTCTGACTCCTCATCAGTTGAGAAGCTACCTGTTGACGAAGCTGCCACGTCTGCCCCGGAGATTGTAGAGAAGGTTTCTGTCATCCCGGCGGACGACATTACAAAAGCCGGCGGAGATGAGATGCTTGAAGACAAGGAAGAGTCGCCCGCACCAGAGATCATCAACCCGAGAGCTTACCAAAGAGAGATGTTGGAACAAAGTCTGGAGCGGAATGTCATTGTCGCTGTCAGTTCTTTGTCTCCTATGCTTTGCACCGTTTAGCTGACTCTGTGCAGATGGACACGGGAAGTGGAAAGACTCAGGTGTAAGACTTCGTCTAGATGTTCTTAGGATTTGGTTATTGACTATTCTCAGAGCCGTTCTTCGCATTCAAGTTGAACTAGAGAAATCCTCGCCAGACAAGGTGCGTATCCCACGGGCCCCCCAGTGAACACTCCATGAATAAGACCTAGATCATCTGGTTCCTCGGAAAAACCGTCAGCCTCTGCGAGCAACAATTCAAAGTCATCCAGAGACAGAACCCGTCAGTGTCCATGAAGATATTGACTGGGCAGCTCAACATCGACGCCTGGTCACCGGAAGTTTGGCCCAAGATTCTCAATGGTACTCGCATTGTCGTGTCGACCTTTGAAATTCTTCACGACGCCCTTACTCATGGCTTTGTGAAGATGAGTATGCTCTCGCTTATCGTCTTTGACGAAGGTACAGAACCTACCATTCCGACATCCATGGTTTTACTAACCATGATTTGTAGTTCACAACTGCGTCAAGAGAAGTTCCGGACGAAAGATTATGCTGAACTTCTATCACGAAGACAAGAATGCCGGGTTACCCGTCCCTGCTATCCTGGGACTGACTGCCAGTCCTGTCATATCATCTGATCTTGCCAGCATCGAGACACTCGAGAACACAATGGATGCGATCTGCACCACGCCGACAGTGCATCGGGAAGAACTGCTCCAATGCGTCAACAAACCACATCTGGTTCGCTCGGTATACGAGTATAAGAAACGTTCCGAATTGACGAACCTGATGCGGGCACTACACACGGCATACCAGAATATGGATATCACAACCGACCCTGAAGTGCTCAGGTTTAGCCGCTGCAGAAATGAGGAGAACCTGAAGAGACTCCGAGATGCCATTATGAGGAACGATACGTTCTCTCAGAACCAGATGAAAGGCCTTTGGAATAGGAGTAGGGTCATTCTCGAAGAGCTTGGTAGCTGGGCGGCTGATCGATACGTCTCGAGATTGATCGCCGACTTTCTCTCTCGGGTCGACGCACCTGACGATACCTGGTCCAACGAGAACAGAACATACCTTGCGGGATACCTGCGTGGGGTTCCGATCAGTTCTCTTGGGAACGAACCGCCAACGGCGACAGATCTCTCGCACAAGGCTGCAAAGCTGATCCATGAACTCCTGGCAGCCGGGGACGACGTCGTGGGAATAATCTTTGTCAAGGAGAGGACCACGGCCAATGTGCTGTGCGACCTCCTGAACAGCTCCCCACCCGTCCGGGCCCGGTATCGCGTAGGCGCAATGGTCGGCACCTCGAGTTCTAGAAGTCGGACACAGAACATGTACGAGTTCAACAATGGCACTAGTACTCAGATCCTCGAGGATTTTCGTTCTGGAGTAGTCAACCTCCTTGTAGCCACCAGCGTCCTAGAGGAAGGCATCGATGTTCCTGCCTGTAACCTAGTGGCGTGCTTCGACGAGACGACAACACTCAAGTCCTTCATCCAGCGTCGTGGCAGAGCTCGCATGCAAGAGTCAAAGATGATTGCAATGGAAAGCTCTCTAACGAGCTCCCGCACCTGGGAAGAACTTGAAGAGGGCATGAAGAGACGGTATCAAGACGACCAAAGAGAACTTGAGCGACTGGATGAACTGGCAAGGTCTGAACAGACAGACTCGATTTACTACATCATCAAGTCTTCTGGCGCGCGACTGGATCTTGACAATGCTAGACAGCATTTGGAACATTTCTGTCAAGTTGTGTTCAAGGCAGACTACGTCGACCGGCGACCAGAGTACATCTTCCAGAAAGAGCAGAACGAACTCGGTGAGGACATGCTACGAGCAGTACTCACACTGCCATCCGGCTTACCGGCCAATCTGCGCAAATTCAGGAGTTCCTCCTCATGGAAATCGGAGAAGAACGCCATGAAAGATGCCGCGTTCCGAGCCTATGTGGCCTTGATTGAGGAAGGACTCGTCAGTGAGAACCTGCTGCCCGTCAACTTTAACCCCGGCGCTAAGGAAGAAGACCCGGAGCCGCTTCCCGAGCCCCTATTCAACCCTTGGATCCATGTGGCACAGAACTGGAAGAAGACCGAAGACAAGTGGTTGTACGGGTTTGAGTTCTGGGATGAGGGGCTTGACTATCCCGTCCGTTTCGACATTGTCCTCCCCGCCGAGCTACCACAGCTTCGGGATATTGGACTGTTTCTTGATGCCAACTACCGCTGGACCGTCAAACATGTCTCGACAAAGAAGATTTCTCACGACGAGAACTCTAGTCTACCTGACCACACTTCGACACTGCTCGCGTTTCAATTTGGACATCGATGGTTGGTGGAAGACCGCGAGCATGTAGTCAAGGTCATCTATGAGGACAGAGACATCTCCAGGAAGCACATTGGAGGTATGCCTTTCCTAGGGAATGAGGATAAGGCAGCTAGCGGGCTAGCTCTCGTTCGAGATAACTCGATATGCCCCTTCTACTACATCAAGACCATCCCATCGAAACCTTCACCAGAGGAAGTCCAACATCCGTTCTACGAATATGAGCTGGCGCCGCAGGACGAACCCTACCTCGTCGTTGAAAAGTGGACGCGACGGGCAGACCTGCTTCATCCTCCCAACAATCCTAACCAGGAGCAAAAAGTCAACACCAAGCCATACGGCCGTGTGCTCCCCATTTCATACACGACTGTCGATATGGTTCCGAAGAGAGTTGTCAAGGTGGGAATGCTGATACCTTCGATCATCCATGAGATTGGGGTTCAACTCGTTGCTTCAGAGCTATCAACTACCTTGCTGCAGCCCGTGAACATCAATGACTTGCAGTTGGTGCTTGAGGCGATTAGCTCCCGAAGTGCGCATGAACCTGTGGATTACGAGCGACTCGAGTTTCTGGGAGACTCGATTCTCAAGTACTGCACAGTTATTCAGGCTTATGCAGAGCGTAAGTCTTTCTATAGTACCACCCATGACCACCACTGACTTGATCATAGACCCTCTCTGGCCCGAAGGTCTGCTCGTGCCCTTCAAGGATCAGTTGGTTTCCAACAAACGACTTCACCGTGCTTGTCTGGAAAGCGGCCTTTCCAAATTCATCCTCTCTAAGGCATTCACTGGAAGATCATACAGCGGTAAAAAGTGGAAGCCTCTTTATCTCGACGACTTTCTTCCGGAAGAGAGTGTTGAGCCTCTTGATCGTATCACAGGACACAAGAATCTTGCCGACGTGGTAGAGGCACTTATTGGGGCCTCTTTCCAGGACGGAGGCATGGACAAGGCCTTGAAATGCATTTCAGTCTTTTTGGGCGACAAGTGTCACTGGCATGAAGCTGGTAGAGGGAGGGATATTCTCTTTAACTCGGCTCTTGATGGTGTACCTCTTCCGCCTACCCTTGAACCTCTTGAGGAGTTGATTGGATACTCTTTTCGCAAGAAGTCGTTATTGATTGAGGCGGTAACTCATGGATCGTATGCGGGCGATACTCACCAGCGATCCTATGAACAACTCGAATTCCTCGGCGACGCGGTCCTCGACTACATCATCGTCACCAAGGTGTTCAACGTCAAACCGCCCCTCCCTCATTCAGACCTCCACCTCATTAAGACGGCAATGGTCAATGGAGAGTTTCTTGCTTTCGTCAACTTGGAGCATCGACTGCGTCGGGTAGAGACCGACGTCAACGCTGACGGAGTTACGGAAGACACCATCAAGACCTTGGCTCTGTGGCAGTTCATGCGCTACACTTCACCAGCAATCGGTAACGAGCAGGTTAGAACCGTGGAACGTTTCGAGACGCTGCGAAGGGAAATCGTCGATGCCATCGAGAACGGCACGCACTATCCGTGGACGTTGCTGGCTCGCTTTCAGCCCAAGAAGTTCTACTCGGATCTTTTCGAGGCACTCATCGGTGCGGTTTGGGTTGACTCAGGGTCTACCGAGGTTTGTGAGGGTGTCTTCCATCGATTTGGCATCCTGCCTTACCTGGAACGCATCATCCGTGACAAGGTGCATATCAAGCACCCCAAGGAAGAGCTTAGCGCTTTGGCTGTGGAAAAGAAAGTCGAATACAACTACACGGTGCTCGATGGAGTGCAACCCGAGTATGTGTGCCGGCTCAAGGTCGGGGACCGACTGATGGCGGACGTGAGAGGGGGATTGAACAAAGAGGAGATCATGACCAGGGCTGCTGAGCAGGCCGTGAAGGTTATGAATGAGGAGAAGAGAGCTGCGGAACTTGGGGCGGAGCCAATGGATATGGAGTAGATGACTTGGCTGATGAAGTTGAGGATGCACGGGATAGTAGGCGAGTGCTTGCATTGGATGCAGCGCAACCCCGGCTTTAGTAGAACTGGCATATCCAAAACTTTGAGGCATCGACTAGATCTGCCTTTTTAGTTCATCCAAGATGGTATCAACAGTCCACTCAAACGTCTTTTCAATATCCCCATCAGCACCAACCTTGTCCTGCACCTTGACCCTCTCCTTCTCTAAAACATCCATCTTGAACTCACCCTCCACATCACCGCCCTCAAACATCCAAGTATGTTGCTCCACATAGTTGGGCCAAACAATCTTGTCCACATAACCAGGCGGATCAGCCCAGAAGCCCTCTAGCGTGACATATCCGTCTCTTGCTTCTCTCCTCGCCTTGGCCTTTGCGTAAGTGGTCCTCAGGAATAGCTTGATATCCAAGTTTGGTTTTATCGCAGCCATTGAGGGCGAGTAGAGTAAAAATCCGTCTAGGAGACATAGACGGAGGGTTGAGCGGAGGGGATGGTTTGGACCGAGTGCTGCTTCGACTTTGGCTCGTTGGGCGGCGATTGTGGACTCTGAGACGGGACACTTGCCCACAGAGTTTTGATCCTCTTTCGACTCGAGAGTTGGCTTTAAGAGAAAGTTGGTTTCGTGCTATCGTAGTTGAAGAAGAGGAGACTTACAGGGAACGAGGCATGCTGACGGATATAAGCCAAGGAATCAGCCATGCCAGGGATGTCGATAGCCTCGGGACAATCCCAGTCCAGGAGGCCATCTTTCATAGGCAGTCTACGATCCAATGTCAGCTAAATCTTAGTTTACCAACGAATAGGATTGCCGCACTCAGCCTCCGGTCTGTAAAAGTCATCCTCATGCAAGATAAACGTGTTGGGAAAGATGTCCCGCAGCAGCCGAGCGAGAGTCGTCTTGCCGCTAGAGGAGCACCCAGAGATGGCGACAACGAGGGCCCTGTCCCCTGTCATGATGAGATCTGTAGGTGTGGATTGGCTGCAAGTTGTGTATCGTTGATGCTGTTGTTTGGTTCGTGAGTGACTTTTGAGATCTCGCTTGGTGGTGTACGGGATCTGCGAGACAACCCCACACATGCACGATGGCGTGCGCTAGATCCGGTGGCTTGGTCGCTGAAACCGGGAACTTGACGCGTGTCGTCTTTCTTGACATTTTCATGGTGTTATAATACAGATTGGAGAGAAATATTGTTCAAGTTGACTTTCTACAAACTAATTAACCCACTGTGGTTAAGAGAATCAACCTATGGCAAATGGTCTGCTCTCAAAATCAACGTGGACTCCGCCTTGAGCAAGATCAAGTTTGATCTCGGCTTTGAAACACCCCTGCACCAATCCCGCCCATCCACGGAGAAAATGCCTGATGGTGGTAACAAAACAGGGGATGGCAACGTCATCGAAGTTTGAGGAATTGATTAGGGACTGTTTGATCCACGTATACATTTTCCATTAACAGTTTTAAGTACAGAAATAAACTTGGATGATAGTTAAAAAAACACCTCTTTTTGACCATCTCCCACCATGTTGGTAGAGTTAAATCCATCTCGGTCTACGGAGTAAGCCCACTAAAAGCAAGACGAACCAACCGCAACAAGATCAACTCGCATATCCATCTGCCGGGAAGGGCTCGGCAAGAGCCAAGAAACTGACAACGTGTATCCACGCCACATTGCATCATTCCCCCTGATGATCTTCCCATGGGACCCCAGTCTAGGAAGAAGCAACGAGAAGGTGGTCTGGGGACCATGAAGCAGCGGACGCGTTTTCAGGGGGAGGGGGAGGTCATGAATGTCGGGCATATATCAGTTATATGTGAAAATCTTGTTTTACTATCTGATCTCGCCTGCTCCAGTTCTTGCGTCCTCCATCTCTCTTGTTGGCTCCTCTTGAATACAACAAATCGGAGCAAGCACCGAAGAACGTACCTGCCGATTCCAGTCAAGTGGCTGGGGTTTATTCAACGGGCATCCCACGAGGTGGAGTTTGGAAGGTGCACACCTTATTTGTGGTTCCTTAACCCCTTCTTCCAGGCTTCAACTCCGAGCATGATGAAGTCGCAAGAAATCAACATGGAGTCCGTCAAGCCGTTCAGATACAGGGTCGAAGAGTCTTGGAGGAATTTCACGTCCAAGGTGGAACTCAACACAAGACCCTTGAGAAGAGAGATTGACAATAGGACGCAATGGCTCAGGACGAATATCCCGCTGCTCGTCAAGTCTCGTGCCTTTCAACGGGCGGCCACACTCACGACGACATTTATCCTCACTGTCGCCTTCATCATTGTCACCATTCGCCTTACAAATGCGACCGCTCTCATTCCTCAGGTTATCAGCAAAATGACCAAGTTTCCTACTTGCTCAAGTATAAACTACACGGGCACACGAGAGATTTGGGACAAGTCGCGAAAGAAGTATGAGCATCTGGCAAATGACAAGTTTACGTACGTTGACCGCGCATTACTACGACCGATAACCTGACCTTAGTCCGATTTAGCATTGCTATGCAGACTTATCGTCGACCCAAGGAGCTTGAGAATACCCTCAAGGCTCTTTTGACCGACAAGATCCCCTCTCTTCAAGAAATAGTCGTCGTCTGGAATGACCTCGAGGCTGAACCACCAGAGAGCTACGTATCCAAGCACGGCGTACCAGTGCGATACCGAAAGTCAAAGAAGAACAGCCTCAACGAGAAACTCTGGCCGGACCCCGACTATAAGACGCAGGCGATCCTCCTTTCAGATGACGATGTCTACTACCGACCCAGCGATCTCGAGTTTGTCTTTCAGACATGGCGCAAGTTTGGTCGGAATCGACTAACTGGAGCCCTTGCGCGATGTTCTCCCGTTGATTTGTACGGAAATAGCGAGTACACATTCTGCAACACCGGGAAGAGCGAGGACAGATACTCAATGGTTCTCTCCGGGTTGGCCTTTTCGCACATGTCATTCCTCGATTACTACGCCTCCAACGACACCGCCATGAACCAGATCAGAGACTACGTGGATGAAGGTTTCAACTGCGAAGATATTGCCCTTAACTATGTCCACTCTATGCTGACAGGCGAGGGACCACTGCTTGTTAGTGGTAACGAGAAGTACGTCAACTATGTGCCGAAGGAGGGTATCAGCAGGAAGACGGGACACATGGATGCTCGCAGTGCGTGTCTAAATGAGTTTTCAAAGATGCTTGGGTGCTTCCCGCTGGTCGAGGAGACGGCATACATTCAGCGAGGTGTTGTGGTCGTGTAAATGGATGGCACGGAGTACATGATACTCTCAAGAACATGTTTGGTCGGCGTTGGGGAAAACCCCGGGGATGGATTCCTGTTTATCGATTCATAATCGGTTTTATATTTGAATAAAGAAACGGTCGCGCTCAAGGCAACATGGGTCATGGCCCTTGAGTTACCGAGTGCCGATGTCCACGTTCAGCGAATGGAGACGAGGATAAGGCCAATGGAAGCACCGGCTATGTGCGACGCTTTAGACCGGATCGCCCGGAGATTTTACTCCATCTTGTCTCAAGAAAACACTTGGCGGTTTCTTGTGTTCTTAAGAACCTGTTCCCTGGACTCCGGACTGCTCATGAGCTGTAGGTGCATACGCAACAACTTCGAGACGCCATTGAGCAACGACAACGTAGGTCCGGATAAATTCATGACTAGTAGTAAATCGATGAGGAGAAATAAAAGTGATCCAAGCAAACTTACAGCACTGAATCACAATTTTTATGGTATAATTTATCCAACAAAGCACCCATGATGCCATGCCGCACTTTGAAACACATCGCCGCCCCACGTGATATGACCAACACCAACCTAGCTCCCTCACCAACCATCCAAAACCACACCCTCCAAAAACCAACCACACAACCCCAAATCGAACACACAATGGCAGACACAGGCGGCCAACAGACGGGTTTAATCCTCTCCACGGCGTTCACCGCCCTCCTAACCGGCTACGCCTTTGGTGTCTGGACCATCCGCGGATACCTCATCTCCCCCGACCTCGTCGAGGAGCGCCGACGAAACCTGCACGATCCTGAGGAGAGCGAGGAGAGCGATGTCGATGAGGATGATTCTCTGCTGGATCATGCGCCTAACTGGGCTAATGGCCCTGACGCAGACCGCAGACAGGGATTGAAGGCGGAGGAGAAGAAGGAGGAGCCGGTTGTGAAGGATAACGGCGAGGAGTGCAAGCTGGTTCTTGTGGTCCGAACTGATCTGGGCATGACCAAGGGTATGTGCCACCCTTCAAATTGAAAACTTCGTACTGACTTTCTTAGGCAAAATCGCCGCGCAGTGCTCCCACGCTACCCTCGCATGCTACAAGACCCTCCTCCGAGCCCCCGCCAACTCTCCCCAGCGCAAGATCCTCTCCCGCTGGGAGCGCCTCGGCCAGGCCAAGATCGCCGTGCAAGTCAAGAGCCAGGATGAGATACTCGAGCTCCGACGCAAGGCGCGCTCCCTTGGGCTCACGGCCGAAGTTATCCAGGATGCCGGACGAACACAGATCGAGGCTGGTAGCATGACGGTGTTGGGTGTTGGACCTGCCCCCAGAAGCCTTGTCGACCAGGTCACTGGAGGACTCAAGTTGCTGTGAAGCACGGGAAAATGGGGGGTTGTATCATATGGGATCACGGATGAAAAGTATAGAGCACGGGAACTGGACTGGGTTCATATAAACGTTTGATGAACATATAGACCTTCAAGGAGTTTTTGGCACACCAGATTACATCTACCACCACTAGACGACCGTGACTTGAGCTTGGGGTATTATTCGCATTTTTAGTATAAGCAAGCCTGCTGCTACTCCTTTCTCGCAAACCTCGACAGCGCCGGTCCCAGATCCGCCTCGACCTCCTGTTTCTTCTTGTCCTTTTGCGCCTGCTGCTCCTTCCAGATCTCGTCGACGTGCAGCCTCTTCTCGTCGATGATGTTCTTCTTGCGTTGCTTGCGCAGGTATTTCTTGAGGGCGCCGTTCTTGCCCCTTGCGCGCTTGCGGATCTCCTCGGCCACGTCCACAGCTGGTGCGTCGAGGTCCCTCTCGGCACGTCGCTGCTTCTCGGATCGCAAGTCTAGGTTTCCGATAAAGTTGGGGTCTAGAGCAATCATGTCGGGTGAGAGCTTGTTGAGCAAGCCCTTGACTTCGGATTCCTGTCGTTGCTTGGCTGTCTCGAAGGGGTTCACCTCGAAGGCGTCGAAGTTGGCTTCACCAGCACCAGGAACGATGATGGACGAGAAACCAGAGTCGTGGCCAATACCGAGAACATCTTCAAAGGGGCACCAGCGCACACGCTCGATGCGCTTACCCTCACCGCCCCAGGCCATATAAGGGCTCTGGACCTTTTCTTGCACGGGCTTGTTCTTATCGAAGAGGCCCTTCCAGATGGTGGTTTGAGTACCCCAGCCAACGGCTGTCAAACCCGTATCTGAGATAGACACTGATGTTGCAGGTTGTCGAGTGAAATAGTTGTTGACCTCGCGGAACATTCTAACATCCCAGACCGCCATCTTTTGATCCTGACCAGTTGACACCATATACCGGCCTTCACGGTCCATCGCCAGATCTCGTACGGGACCTCGGTGGGCCAAAAGCTTGACGAGAGGGTCTTGAGAATTGGGCGACCATAATGTGACGGTTCCGTTTTGGTGGCCGACGTGTAGGATAGCGTTCCAGGGGTTCTGTCCCAGAGAGGTCGGTTGTCCTAACTTGGTCGGGATTTCGGCGACTAATTGACCTGTCGAGGTGTCTTGATATTTAAGAACGCCTGTAGATCCCTGAGATTCGTTAGTGACACATGCGACAGATTGGTTCGTACAACACTTACAATTGTCGCCAGGA
This sequence comes from Fusarium vanettenii 77-13-4, assembly GCF_000151355.1. Lineage (NCBI taxonomy): Eukaryota > Fungi > Ascomycota > Sordariomycetes > Hypocreales > Nectriaceae > Fusarium > Fusarium vanettenii. The sequence goes on along the minus strand of NW_003315873.1, from coordinate 526,570 downwards.
GGAAGTGATACGGCAAAAACTCCATGTGGCTCACTTCCTGGTGTTTCCTCAAGCTGTGCAGCTCGACGCCATTGGTGTCGTAGATGTAGACGTACTTCTTCTGCGCCACGGCAAAGTACTGGTTGTTGTGCAGCCACTTGACGTCGCGCACCGTCTCGTTCAGCTGAAGCTCGCAGCCCAGCTTGCCCTCGCGCCAGTCCATAGTCGCGACGTGACCCTTGCGACCTCCCAGCAGTAGATCCCGACCGTTCCTCGAGTAGTCGAAGCAATAAGGGCCCAGATCATCAAGCTTGAGTTCAAATCGCTTCTGCGCCGTCTCCACCGCCACCTCCTTGGTGATGTCGTCCTGGCGCACCTTGTATGTCCGTTCGAGTTCGTCCTCAGCCTCGAGGAAGCCGGATGTGTTCTCGAGCAGGATTTCGGCATCCTTGGCCCTGATCGTGGCATCTTGGTACTTGTTCTCGAGGCGCTTCATATTGTTGCGGAGCTTCTTGTCCTTGATACCCCTTGTGTTGATCTTCTTTCCTCGACCGTAGGCCTTCTGGGCTTCGCGGTGCCGACGAGCCTTCTCCCGCTCATGGCGAGGGACAAGCTCTGTTCGAGCGCTCTTAACAACGAGGGCCCCATTCTCCTGCAACTTTGTTCGGGGTTCGTCAATCGTGTCGACCTCCATCGTTTCGTCTCGTCGATTCGCTGGCTGGGTTGAAAGGCTGCTTCAAGAGGCGGGAAGGATTGGCATAAAACAAAATTTCCAGGACGCCAAGAGTCGACTGTTATCGCTATAACACTATTGGCTGAGAATCGACCCACTTCTGTTATCGATAGCGCACAAAAATTTCCAGATAACCACAACCCCGCCATGACCGCCTGCGATAATCGAAGATATTGCCATCGAGATTTACCAACAACCTTGACGGGCACTTTTTTCCACCCTCAACCTTTTGTCCGTCCAATCTGGCCTCTCTACCGTTCAGATTCAAAGCCGGTGGTGACAGCAAGATGCCTGTCGCTGTGGCTCACTCGCATCGGCCAACGACAAAGGTCACGCACAAGGCGTTCAAGTCGAGGGCTGCTTCCAAGCATGAGTTGAGAGACCGTGCCAAGGGTATGAATTTTGTCAAAAATTCGGGTGATTGAAAAATCTGACATGCATGCACAGGTCGAGTCCCCAACGAAAAAGGCCAGCGAAAAACTATCCATCAACAAGTCATGTCCAAGTTCGACCGACGCAACCAGGCCAAGCAGGCCCGCTTGAACAAGCATAAGGAGCACGTCAAGGAGACCTCGGTTTTTGCTGGAAAAGATGGAGCGCCCAGGAACGTTGCGGTTATTCCTCTGTGCGCTGATGGAGACGCAAAGGCCGCTATCCAGCAGTTGAACGGCAGCGTCGATATCGAGGACAGCGCTGTGGATGGAAACTTCCGAGTCACAGTCGACCGATTCAAGCAAAAACTCCAGTACATTCCCCTCGAGCGAGATCTTACTGCCTGTCTGGATGCTGCGCGGGTGGCCGATTTTGTGGTTGTGGTTCTGTCGGCGAATACCGAGGTTGACGAGCTTGGTGAATTGATCCTGCGAAGTGTCGAAAGCCAGGGCATGTCAACCCTCTTCACCCTCGTCCAGGGCCTTGAAGCAATTGAGCCCGCCAAGCAGCGACAGGGAGTTCTTGGATCTCTTAGGTCCTTCATCACACATTTTCACCCCGAGCAAGAGAAGCTCTACAGCCTCGAGAACCGACAGGAATGCGCCAACCTCATGCGATCACTATGCAGCACAACACCAAAGGGCGTCCGGTGGAGAGAGGAGAGAAGTTGGATGCTGGTCGAGGATATCAAGTTCGCTTACTCCGACTCCGACCCCACTATTATCACTGGTGTTGTCCGGGGTAAGGGCCTCAAGGCTGATCGCCTTATTCAGGTTGGCGACTGGGGAACTTTCCAGATCGAAAAGATTGTGGCTGCTCCTCTACCAAAGCACATTAAGAAGAAGGGAGAGGAGATCACAATTGAACCCACAGAGGGCGAGAAGGTTCTCGACGAGCCTTCTGAGGACCGAGATGAGCTGGTTGAGCTGGCTCCTGAGGAGGTCATGATGGATGCTGATGACGATGCCGCCATGGATACTGAACCCGCACAGAAGAAGGGTGTTTTGCTGGATGACCACCACTACTTCTCAGATGAGGAGGCTGAGGCGAGGAAGATTAAGAAGAAGGTGCCCAAGGGTACATCCAACTACCAGTCAGCCTGGTATCTTGAGGATGTCTCTGATGATGAGTCCGATATGGAGGATTTCGAGATGAAGGACGAGGCTGGCGAGGAGGAAGCTCGCCCTGAGGATGGTCTCGAGGGTCGTGCTCCCGCCCCCCCTACTGAGGGTGCCCCTTCAGAATATCCTCAATCGGAGATGATGATTGAGCCCGATGAGGAGGAGGACGCCAAGCAGCTCGAGCAATTCCGAGCAGCACGAAAGCGAGATGAGGTCGAGGATGACAAGGAGTTCCCTGACGAGATCGAGTTGCACCCTCACGTGCTGGCACGAGAGCGTCTGGCCCGATACCGTGGTCTCAAGAGTCTGCGAACCAGTGTGTGGCAAGAGGATGAGGACCGCGCTCACGAGCCTGAGGAGTGGAGACGTCTGCTTCAGGTTCCCAACTACCAGTCTTCGAGGTCTCAGGCTACACGGGAGGCTCTTGTTGGTGGAGTTGAGCCCGGAACCCGTGTTCAAGTCTACATCAAGGGCATCTCTCCTATTGTTGAGAAGACTTATAACCCCAAGTCGCCCCTGACTCTGTTCTCCCTGCTGCGACACGAGAACAAGAAGACGGCCGTCAACTACCTCTTCAACCTCAGCTCTGACTTTACCAAGTCCATCAAGGCCAAGGAGGAGCTCATCGTCCAGTGCGGACCCCGCCGAATGGTCGTCAAGCCCCTATTCTCTCAGCCCGGGCAGACACCCAACGATGTTCACAAGTACTGCCGGTACTTGCACCCCGGCCAGTCAGCTATTGCGACCTTTATGGGTCCTTTAACATGGGGAGCGGTTCCTGTGCTGTTCTTCAAGAGAACTACGGCTGAGGAGGTCGAGACCGAGAATGGTCAACATATTGGCATGTCGCTGATTGGCACCGGAACTGCTCTGCCACCATCAACCTCTCGCGTCATCGCCAAGCGAATCATCCTCGCCGGCCACCCTTACCACATCCACAAGAAGATCGTCACCATCCGATACATGTTCTTCAACCGCGAAGACGTCGAATGGTTCAAGGCGATGCCCCTGTGGACCAAGCGCGGCCGCGGCGGCTTCATCAAGGAGCCTCTCGGCACCCACGGCTACTTCAAGGCGACATTCGACGGCCGCATCAACCCGCAGGACTCGATCGGCGTCAGTCTGTACAAGCGCGTGTGGCCGCGCGATGCTGCGCCTGTCGAGGGCCCGTTGTTGGAGATTGACCCGAGGGCGCTCAACGCTGATGGCGATATGATGATGGATGAATAGGCTTAGACATGACCACCCCAGTATACCTCTCTAGATGAAAATACAGGCGTTTTTGGTTTCTTTTGTTTGACGAATTTTGAGTATTCACTAGCCCAATGTTGAACGGATCGAAGGTGTTGCCATTAGTGTCGCCATCGTCATCGTTGTGATCGTTAGACCACTCAACCACCACCAAAAAGGAGCGGCAGTTTACAAAATTGAACAAGAAGAAGCAATCCCGCATCGTCACGGTGGTTGGCTCAGGAAACATCAGCTTTTGATTTGCGCTTTTATGCGTTGGTCAAGGCCTCCAAGCCCTCAGTCGCCCTAGGTCCTCCCTTGCTTCTCCTCTCCTCCTCTGCGCCGCTGGCCTTCCATGCACTCTTGATCAAGTTGATGATGTGATCCACGCCAACGTCCTTCTTGACCTGCGCAAACACCGTAGGACCTCCCTCTCTCATCTTTCTCGCGTCCCGCTCCATGACGCCCAAGTCGGCACCTACAATCTCTGCCAAATCCGTCTTGTTCACAACCAGCAAATCACTCTGCGTGATTCCAGGTCCTCCCTTTCGGGGAATCTTGTCACCACCGCTCACGTCGATAACGTAGATGATGAAATCCGCCAATTCACGACTATAGTTTGCAGCGAGGTTATCGCCACCAGACTCAATCAGAAGAAGATCCGTCTCGAACTCGCGGTGCAGATCCTCGAGGGCAGCGAGGTTCTGAGAAATGTCCTCTCGGACGGCGGCGTGTGGGCAACCGCCCGTCTCGATGGCTCGGATGCGGGAAGGAGGAAGGGCCTGGTGGCGGGTGAGGAACTCGGCGTCCTCACGGGTAAAGATATCGTTCGTGACGGCGGCGAGAGAGAATTCCTTTCGAAGGGCGAGGCAGAGAGCGAGCATGAGGGCAGTCTTGCCGGATCCGACGGGGCTGTTGACAGTCAGCTCTGCTCCTCGAATTGATGAATGACTGCTCTCACCCTCCAATGCCAATGGTGAAAGCTCGATCCGACCAGTCGCGGCCTTCGGTGATGGGCATCTCGCGACCGAGGTAGCTACCAGGTCCATCGAGGATCTCGTGAGAGTGGCCGTGCTCGGCGGCCGAGAAGCCCTCGTGCGAGTGCGAGTGCGGGGCAGATCCGTCGTGAGTGTGCGACATTGTTGCTGTTGTTGGTGATGTCAAGAACTAGAGGAGTATCTTGAGGAGGGGAGGTTCACGACGTCAGCTCCTTAAAGAGGGGGAGAAGCTTTTATTTGAGACAGTTCAGTTGGCGGCCGGCGGCGTCAGTAACCCTTCTTATCAGTGGACAGCTCCTAGGTCCACTGGATCATGGATGAGGGGCTACAGCTCAAAGCTGCTTCCATGTGGGGGAGGGGCAAGCGCGCCGGCCGCCGCCGCCGGGCCCGCACCGGAGCCGGAGGAGGAGTCCTGAACTGCCCATACTTGTTGCAGCCCAAATGATGACTGAGAAAAGTCCAAGTTACCTTCAAGAATGCTCAAATTTGCACTACTTTGGGATGGCTGAGCACCAACAGTCTCATAAGTGGTATGCATGTTCACTTCTGCATCATAGCTGGGGGCATTGGCTTCTAACAGCCCGTCCTGGACGGGATGCCAATCCACGTACAAGGGGGTTTGGCTGGCTTGAGAGGGTGGTTCATGCGATTCCTTGATGGGCTCAAAATCTGGGCGGGGAGATTAGTTTTAAGAAACGCCGCGGATCTTCGAAATGTCAGTATGTAGCAAGTACACAAGACTCTTACCCGGAGGGATTTCAACTTGGGTGTTTGGGAATATTAGGCGACACAGATCGTCCCAGTTCAAGACCTTGTACCCATTCCGTCGGTCTCTGAGCCTGGACGCCATAGCCTCCGTAATGCCTTTGTCGTATTCGTCAGGAGGCAACGATAAATCGGGGCACTTCCCGAGCTTAGAGTGTCGAGTGAAGTCTGTTTTCTTGAACCACCTCCCGCAGCTGTTGCATTGGGAGGTAAAGTCTTTGGCAGTATGTGCGTTAATGACATGGCGTCTGAAGAAGCAGTCACAGATTAGTTTCCACCAACGCTCTGACGCATGGATCCCTTACTTGACAAGAGTCATGTCGCGGAAAGAGCTCCTGGCACAGCTATAGTCGTTGGGATTAAATAACGCTTTATTCCGTGCGCGGAAGGGGCAGCTGTAGCGAAAGGCGTTTCCCGCGTTTTGTGATGACTCTGCTGGGTCGGGGCCCTGTTTTCCTCTCTCGGTACATTCCAGACCTACAGAGGTGGCGTTGTGCGGGATATTCGAAGAAGGATGTGGCTGAGGGAACAACGGAAAGTCAGGCTGACTGGCCCCAAGGCTTGAATGATCAGATGGGTGAGACATGATTGGCTAATGGAGATGGACAAAATATAGGTAATGAATGTTGATCGTGATGGTGTGGATTGCGGAGTTGGTTGAGGACTCTGAGCTGCAGAATAGGAAGTTCCTCGAGGGTATGAGCTTCGACTTATATATTGAGCATTTGGCCTTTGGGCTCACTCCGCGGTGTGGCCTCCTGATCGATCAACCAGGGTGTATTTCAGTCCAGAAGTATCGCATCGGCCCCGACACATTGGCCATATCTCGAAATAAAGACAAACAATTTCTTTCCACCCCGATGGCGGCCCGTCTCTGACACACCCTAGCCGGCACTGCCAGCAGGGATGCTTGGTGTTGGTTGGACGTCAGCCGGCACGCTCCAGCAGCGAGCTCGGCTTCACAGGGACGGCTCGACCTGTCACTCTAAGCTCCACTTGAGCTGAGCAAACTCGACTTTATCTCTCCCATATCAAAGGACCAATTCAGGGGAAAGCTACGCACGCAGAGACTGGCCAGCGCACGTCTTTTTGAGAACCGACACACAGGCATTTTACCTCCTCCCCAAACAGTGGTTGTCGTCAATTTTTTCGTCGACATCCATAATGTCGACGCTTGTCAGGCAAGAAAGAACACAGAGGTATTAGATTGCTGCATCCTAGAGAAGGCTCGTAGTTGTAGCCAAACATCACCAGCCTGAAGCAACCGAAGGGCATGTATTGCAGTGGCATGGTGGAGGAAGACAAGAGCCGTTCCAGGCCTCAAGGTTTTGAATCGCTACACACAATTGTTTTTGGCAGCTTCTGTGTGAAACAAAACCACCACTTTTCTAGAAGCATGCTCCTCCAGGTCAATTGCGTCAGCCAAGTCACCCGAGTCATCTGGAGCGCAACTGGAACTAAGCCCTACCTTAAATTAAGCCCATGTTGTTTCATTCGCAGGCCAGTGCGTGGGGTAGCATCCGTTGCCATCCTCTCAACAACTAGCTGCGGGGCCTACGGCGCTTGCGGTTCGTTCATACACTGCGAAACCGACTTAATACCTTCTTGACTTAATGGCAGCGGGTTACTGACCCCTTGTCAAAAGCCTCTCATTGGCCACATGCTCGGGAAAGATGCTGGTTGTCCAATTGGGAAGAGAGGCTACCGGGGTGCAAGGTGTATGGCGTTGGTGCCGAGCCGAGCGAGCATGTACAGTCCTCACCTTCTATCCATGCCAACGCTGGGATTAACACCAGACTACTGGCGGTGGACAGGCCGGGGAGCAAGCATTGCCCACAAAAGACAGCACACCAAGCTCGAATAGCCGAAATAAAGGGGCTTTGTAATCGAACGTTGGCCACACGGGATGCACTATTCTTGCGTCCCTGCTCGACTGCACCGTGCTTTCTAGGCGCTACCATGGGGTAGGGGCCGAAGCCCGTGTCAGACGGTGGCACCGAGCCGAAATGAGGTCAACACTACGGAGTACGCTGGGTTCCTTTCTCCTTCTTGTCTTCTTCCTGGTGAAGAGGGAGGAAAGCCATGGCTGATTGGCTAATAAAAACAGATACAGGGTTACCCTGGTCCCAAGATCTGAAGCCAAAGCCGGCCCCAGTAGAGGGGTGCGCCGCCCAGCGCCCTTGGCCTTGCCCATGATCTGCCACTCCAAGTACGCATTGTCCCTTTGGAAGTTTCGCCGAGTTGACGTTTGGGCTGGTACAGCACATTTGATCTGGTCACGGCCCAATCCGCGCAGGCACTGTCGAGATGCTCCCGCGTAGGTGTGGCGCTAATCCACAGAAGCACCGACCTCCCAACAAGCAGTTTGCAAGGACATACAGAGTACAGGATCCCTCTGTAAACCAGATGAACGGGGCCACTCGTGCTGTGATCTGTTGAGTGTCCCGGGAATTAGGGGTTGAGAACCAGACCCATTGGTCTATGGTCATTCCCCCACGAACTTCAGTTGGCAGACACCCAGTCAATGGTGAACAAGTGCAGACTGCCAAATTAGGCAATGCGGGTCGCCTAATAGCGGGCCGAAACGAAGTGCCCGCCCGGTGCGAGGTAGGTACTCGGAAGCTTCTGCTCCTGTGAAAAAGAGAAAGAAGCCATTGATACATTTTACTACAGGGTACTAAACTTGTCGCGATTCTCGGGCACTATGTAGATAGCCACTGCAGCAGTGTTCGTAAGCTCTCAGTTTCGCGTGTTGGGTAGACGTCCAGGTTGAACAACAGTACCTCGTCAAGCCAGCAAGGTCTACCCATCCCTGAGGGGTCCCTGGATTGCTGGTATGTGGCACCCCTCAGACCAAGCGACCACTAAATACTCATCATAACTAAGTAGTTTCACTGCACAAGTTTGAGGCATTTGGACTCGCCGAGATAGGGACAGTAGGTGAACCATAATAGTTGTTGTGCTATCTAGCCACATGGGTTCTGTTTCTGTCTTGTCTCCACCGGCGCATCACTGTCTGCCATCGAACCCCCGCACAATCTTGACTGGATGAGTTGGGTTGACTCCGGAACACTTGTCGGACTTCAAACGTTGCATTGGGGTCCAGTTTTGACAGCCTTCGGCAGAGTTACTCTCTGCCTTCGCCATGTTCACGGACAGGCACGAAATCTGACTCGAGCCATCAGCATCAGTATCACACCGACCATTGGGAGAGGCTTACCAGGGGTAAGGATGACTTGGCTGGTGGGGAAGATGGTGCGCCACAAGCTCTCCCACTCCAACACCTTGGTTCTGTTGCGACGATCCCGCAGTCTGTTTGCCATTTCCTCCGTGATACCCTTGTCGTACTCATCAATGATGAGAGGCTGAAGGCTGGAGCAGGTCTGGTGGCTGGAGTGCTTGTCCAAGGCCCTTTGCGTGCGAAACCAGCCACTGCACGTTCTGCATTGAAAGGTGAAGTCATGTGCAGTGTGTGTAGACTTTACATGACGTCTGGGCAAGTAACAGTCAGATGTGAACCTCACAGAAAATCTTTAGGAATGCAGCTTTTACTTGACAAGAGTGATGCTAGAGAAAGATTTGTGTGCGCATGTTGGAAAGTCGCGGACGTTAAACATTTGAGGGCTTCGCCGGCGGTAAGGGCAGCTAAAATTGCGGCTTGGTGGTGCCGACTCGGGTGGAGGATCCTGTGCAAGCTGATGCTGGCTGTCTGGGAAAAGCGGCGGCCAGTCAAAGTCCACATCAAACAAAATGCTGTCGAGCTCAGAGGAGGGCATATCGCTCAGTAAGGAGAATGGGAAGCTAGCAAGAAACAATTTTGATGATAATGAGTAGAACAATGCAAAAGAACGAAGCAGTTGGACACCAGAGGTCTATATACGCTCATTCAGAGCTTAGAGCACGAAACAAAACCGCAAAACACCATGCAAGAGGTCTCATGAAATCAGGCTCTGACATAGCCAGCGCCGACAGACACGCCTGGGATTCCCCAATCAATAGCTACGCTCGTAACAGGGGTTGCGCCTGGCGTTCTCCAGGCTCTGACAAGCAGCTCACAACAGGGGGGGACCGACAGACACGCCCGACATTCTGGGTGGTTCCCCCGCCCCCGCCCCCCGACCTCAGGCGGGCTTTGAAATCAGGCTGTGACCAGCCCTGCATTCTTGTCCTAGTTCTTGTATTGATTCAAATGGTCGTGCTACTGACTTTCCCTTTCTCAGTTTCTCTGGATATCTACTCATCAAAGGTTGGTCTGTGGCTCTCTCTTTCGCCGGATGTGCCGAACACTTGAGGACAGAGGATGAACAATGACGGGACCTCTCTGGTTCTGGAACTGGTCTGAATCGCACCCAACCCTATGCCGACTCCAGTTATTTCCAATTACCTGGAGTCCAGAAACCCATGCGAATGTAAAAAATCTTCTGTATTGACAAGCGCAAGCCAGCGCGACACTGAAAATTGGCCCATACGACTCACAGAGCACCAGCGCCAGGCCAGCGTGCAACGATGAAGGAAACGCGTTCATCACCCCGAGCAAATACCATGCCATATTGAATCAAGCCTGATCAGCCACGACAAATGTGCAGGCCAAGAGGTTCTATGACTCTATCCTCCGTGATTGGTTGGTACACCACTGAAGCAAACCACGCTGACATGGAGCAGAGGAGACGAGGCCTCCACCTCCACACACCAAAGAAAGAAAAAGAATCCTGGCTGTCGTACAATAAATTGTCTCTACAACTCTCATCTACTGGGAAATTTAAAGGAAAGAAAGCCTTGCGAACCGACCTTGCGAACCGACCTTGCTTCTCTGGCTTCCGGTCTCTCAGGAATGTTTCTGTTACTGTCCCCAATATCATTTTGAACCTCCAGGCCTCGTGCGGGAAAATGAAACCATGTTACTTCGCTACCTGTTATCATTGTGCGACATCCAGCAAATCCCCACGCTCCGCAGGACTCCCGTAGTAACCCCCAAACCGACAGTCAATTCCCCGTGTTCATGCTAAACAGGAGTGCCTCATCCAGCCAGTGGGGCCTCCCAATCCTCGACCTCTCTGTGACATTCGAAATAAAGCAACCGATCCAACGTATAGTGCTTCCAAGCGCAGCAAGAAAGTTTTGTCCTTGGCTGATGAGCATGTGCAGATGCACACGAGCCTCGTGCATCATGGCCTCTGTGGGAATAGAACGACTGTGTTCTCGGAGTCGCTGGAAAAAGTGGCACCAAGTCTCATGAGCCTCAACAACGGGGACGAATTCTGACGGTCGGTCGTATTAGCAAGAGACCGAATCGAGGTCGCATAATCGCATCAAGTTAGGACGAGCAATCGTTCGGGCGGCTTACCGGGACTGGGGATATGATCGCTCTCTGGGAAAATGGTCATCCAAAGTGTACTCCAGTCAGAAACACCATTCCTAGCCCCACGGTCGCGGAGCCTCTTCAGCATGTCCTCAGTGACGCCATTATCATGCTCATCAGAGTAACACGTGCGGTGCCTGAAGCAAAGCCCCGATTCCTGATGCAACTGCCGATCAAGATCCGCCCGAAAAGGAATACCGCAGTTGTTGCAGGAATAGGTAAAATCCTTTGATTGGTGCTTGGACACAATGTGACGCCTAGACTTTTGTGTTAGTCGAGGGAGCGAATGGGGTGTTATACAAAGAAGTGGACTTGCTTCAAGAGGGCGATGGTGGGGAACGAGTGGGTGGCACAGATGTGATGATCTCGAACGTTGAACATCCATGGATTGCGCTTCCTGTAGGGGCAGCTGAAGGATTGGTTGGTCGTCTGCACCTCTGGTTCCTGGGAATGAAACGCAGCACCATCTGCATCTAGTGCAGTGATTGTCGGGTCGAGGGTGTACTGCCTCTTCTCCTGGAAGTAGGATGGTCCAGGCCCTGCAGGTCCAGAAAAGTCTAGACCTTCCCCTGGAAAGGTCGGAAAATAGATGTTGTCACTCATGATTGACAGGTTGCAGCACTAGGCGCTGCAAAGAAAGGGAGAGAGAGGTGGGTGAGTTGTGAAGTAAACATGCCTGGGTGAGAGCAGTCGAGTCAAATATTAATTGCTTTACCAAAAGAGAGAAAGAAAGCCTCAACCAAGCCATGCAAGGGCCGCGTGGCAAACGCCGCCGCCCGTTGAAACAACACTGTCTGAACCTGGGGTAATTTGCCTCTGGGTGGCGAATCCCAATATCACCCCTGTTACGAAAGCCAGCCAGCCCTTCCAGGCTCCAGCTGATTAATGAACCGTTCCCGTTCAGCTGTGGCATACCTGCTAAAAATGGAACTGTTTCCGAAAAGAATCACCTTTTATCAACCGAAGCCTGTCACTCGTTGAATGCTCTTCGTTCGACACAGGTGTGGTTTAGCCGCCTGTGGCGAGAGACGGGGCGTGGTGGCCCTCAACTGGGCAGACTCCAAAGTCCCAATTGGGCTGGGCTGCGATGCATAACTCCGAAGGGCCTCGTTGTAATTACCTACCAGGCAGACACAGCACAGCCAGGAAAGGCTGAATTGCTTGTTTAATGCGTGACCAATCGAGTCTGTCGCGAGGGCCAACAGCTCATGCTCCCTCTCACACAAACCTTATTTCCTTTGACTCGTACATTGGGTATTTACACTGGCCTCACAGGATTGAATCCGTTCTTGTGAGGCCTTCACTCTGTTTACACGTCATCACCCCTCAGGCCTCCGCACTCTCCAGCCCCTAAGTTCATGATGGTTTCAACCCCATCAATACCCTTGGCCACGGCAATTCTTTCCAAAAATCGGATCCCGCGGACTTTAGCGATTAACATGGTAATTCTTTGGTGTGCGGATATCATGTCTTGATGAGCCCGACCAAAGCCCTCGCCAGCGCATCAGTTTTAGGCACCATGTCACAGATGATGCCTATCTACCGTATTTACCGCACGTACCGAATGACCCGGTAATAAAGTCTCAAAATAATTCAATGAACAGTCAGCGGTGCTGACGTGAAGAGATTGATGACCGGGGAAATAGAGATGAGACCCGGTGCCCGAGGATGCAACCACACAAGTCAGGGAATAAACGAGAAGCGAGAAAGCAGAACAATGAAGAAAGCCTAATTAGCATTACATATTAGAAATGAGCTATGTAAAACTGACAAAAATATAAACTAAAATATACTACTAAAATAACTACCTTGTATCGCTCCCTTATATCCCATTGTTCTTGTTCTATCTCTGTTAATACCCTTCGGTGATAACATGAGAATACATTTGTGTCACACCCGGCTTTCGCACCTCACATGCTGGGCACAGAGCGGCGGAGGGTTGGCACGGAATTAGGGAACTCGGCTGGCTAGTAAGAACTGGTCAAGAGTCATTTATTGGCATCGTGTGGCAACAGATGTGTCATGCAGCGAGTATGCGCAACAGACAGACACGCTTTACCTCGAGTACACGTGTAACGGCACGTCGACGGTGTGCGCGCCTGAGAGACACCCTATACAACGGTGTGGGGATGGGCGATTGCCACGGGAATGGGGGTTCAAACAGGGAGATCACCACCATCGTCAAATGCGCAACAATGAATAGTTAGTGCTTAGGCGTAAAAAAGATAATTATTAAAATGATTTTAATTACACAAAAATTCGTCTCCTTGATATGGTTCAAGATCGAGACATTCCTCGTGCACACCACGAAACACCTTCAAAGACGGCTGAGTGACGGGATTGAAGGCTTCATCAATCGCCACACAGAGCGCGTCTAAAACACGCCGGCCTCAACACACGTGTGATCCTACAACACAACGCCTGCAATAAGCCTAGGGGCCAAGCAAGTTACGGTTCGACTCTTGCCGGCCCCTCCGCACCACCCTGATTTTAATGCAGGAGTGTATGAAGTCAAAGGGTGTAGAGCCTCCTTTACAGCCGAACTTCCCCAGGCTCCCTATTTAATAAGTGCTCCCTTTCCCAACACTGTTCCTTTCTTTCTCATTTCTATCCAAGCATGGAGATAATTCAGACCGCGATCCCTGTTCCCTTATTTTCAATACCGTATTATCATATTATTACTCTCAAACACCCTCCTCCTCTCTCGCCTTGACACTTCATCGCCTCTGCCCCGACTCAACGGCGACTCTATCACATTTAAGAAGACACCGACTATTCTTCTCCACCTTGACACTTAAACTCCCAATTGCCTCCAAAACGGTCGCGTTTTTTCATCCTCTCGTCGACGACTGTCAACGACACAACGTAAGCCGGCCTCACATGGCGATGCCGCTCAACACCGACACTAACACTCAGCCGCAGAACAATGGATACCACCAAGATGATTGAGCCCTTCATTTACGATGCCTCCGCCGTTCAGGAGCGTCTGATTTGGGGCGGCGCACCCCAGCCCGGCCCCTCTGCTGCGGCCCTCGCCGCCATCGACAATGTGTCCAAGCGCTTCACAAATGATCAGCTGAAGCCGGCCCCCAACACCAACAACGCCGAACAGCAGGGCACCAAGAACAGTTCTGGAAAGAGCAGGCTGTGACTAATGAAAAGGTTATTTTTGGCTTGGGTAATTTGAGGGAGCGGTGAACCAACTGAGATGGCCTCCTGCGAGGCCCAGGGCTGATGTTCTGGAAATGTTTAATGTTTGATGTTGCTGGCCTGGAGCCAACCTAATGACGAGATGACGGTGGGATTGGGGGAGGCTCTCAACATCGCGAATGCGAGCGCCGGACGATGAACGAAATGGGATAGATGAGTCAACTTAATGAGACTCGATTACGCGCTCAAATTATCTCTTTTGTCGTGTGAAACTGTTGATGCCCGATGGCGGTGGGAGACGAACAATGAGACGGGGTCGAGCAGGCTCGGCATGCCCGGCAGAGCCGGACAACCACCACGAAGAAAAGATGGTGTCCGAAGGCAACGAAACATGAAACGAAACATTGAAACAATTCGAATACGAGGCAGCCTGCCGAAGGAGTAAAAAGGAGAGGCGCCTAAGGCGCAAGTAAACAAGCGATTGGGGGGCCCAGACGGCTAAGGCGCTTCGGGGACGCGCAAGTGGTCCGCCGAGGACTTGCACATTACCACATTTGAACATGTTGGTGACCACCCTCTTGACGATTTATCAGACGTCGTCGAGTCAGACGCCGTGCTCGTACAAAAAGGGCGCCAGTTACAGAATGGCGCGCGTCAGTTTTGACGCATTGGCCAAGGATGCCATAAATACTGTGAAACGGACCCTCTCTGCCTCTCACGTCAGCCTGTTCGCAGTGTGGGCCAATGGCCACGTCGAGCTGCAGTAGTACGGGTGACCACCCAAGAGGCCTCCTTCTTGAACTGAACTTGAAACCCAGACGAAACATCAGATGATAGAGACGATAGAGGGAGGTTGAGAAAGCCTTTTTTCGTTTGCTTTGACTAATTCAAGGTTTTCGGCCCGGGTGGGGCCGTGCCGTTCCCGGGTGGGACGGTGGATCGCCAGCAATCGTGTCGATTAACCTTAAATTGCATTCCCTTGTTCGTCTAGACTCGGGAACTAGCCCATCCTTGAGGGGGAGGGGTGTTGCTCGAGCCAGGAGGAGGACCATGTTCATCCAGTGTGTAACCTCTTGTCCGTGTGCCCATAGAAAATACCAAGACGTGCCCGCCAACTCCCAACGCCATCTAAAGACACCACCGATACCCATCCTTCGATCCAACCTGTGAACGTCATATGCTTGACCTAGAACCCGCCCCGGCCGCCAATGTAAGTTGTCTCAACGCCAAAATCAGGGAACCTGCCCGATCTCCTCTGCACATCGACCACGAACCCGTACACTCTTCGCAAAGCCTCTCCAAAGTCATCACAGTCGCAACTCGGAGGCATCATTGCCTGTGCGCGATATCTACCCGGCCCGTCAAGGCCGGAAAGACTCCTAAAGAAAAACTCGAGGGCTTCGGTGCCCTCCACAACAGGTCTGAAGGCTACACAAGGGTCAGCGACACTGGACTAGTCGGGTTAGGGGGTTCTTACCAGGACTCGGCACTTCGCCACACCCCGGAAAGATAGTCATCCAGAGATCGCGCCAAGTGAGGACCTGGTAAATGGCCCGGCGATCTCGAAGCTTGGCCTCCATCTCTTGGTCAATGCCCATGTCGCATTGCCTGGCAGATGGGCTAAAATGACGAGGACAAATTCCATTTCGATGGTGCATCATCAGGGCTTTTTCATCTCCAAACCATGAGTGGCAGTTTTCACACTGCTCCGTGCATTTCGACAGGAGGTGCGTGGACATGATGTGTCGTCTGCCGAACAATCAGCAACCAGGTTCTCGGCGGGAATTGGGACGATAAACTCACTTGACCATCGTAATGCTGGGAAATGACGCAGTCGCGCATGTTGGGTGATCGCGCACATTAAAAACCTCAGGATTGCGCTTCCGGTATGGGCAGCTGTAGTTTATGTCACCAGCCACAGTCTTTTTCTTTGGTTGAGGAGACCGAGGGGCCTCTGAAGATTGATAAGATGGCGACTCCAGTAAAAAAGCGTTGTGATTTCTCTTGGCGGGGTGAAACGGCGAGGGCGGCATGCATGGCCCTGAAATGGTAACTGAGGAAAGACACTGAGAAGTCGGGGCAGAAAACAAGGGCTGACCCATAAACTCGTCAAAATCCTCCAAAGACCAATCAGGGGTCAGAGGAAGAATGAAGGAGGGAGCAGACGAGGCCATGTCGGAGGTTCATCGGTAAGCTGGTTGGGTGAACGAGCATGGTAGGCCCGACAAATCGAGGTTCATGACCCAAGATGCTTTATACAGAAGACTCATGGGGTGGCGCGTCAGCTCTCAACCACCGTCATGGTTTGCGATTCAGCCCAACGTAGCTGAGGCAGCCCTGAGCCGCAAGAGGGTTCGTCCGAGACTGGTTCATTCAGATCTGAATCAAATGCCCCGGGTATACGATTCTAGCGTCGGAAACAAAGAGAAATGGAAGGAAAGCGCTGGAAGATTCGAATGGAAACGGATGACGGACTGCGCCTCTCATGGAAAGACGCGAATGTTCCATGACGGTACGTACCCCCATATACGTCAGCACAAAGCCGTCGGCTTATCCTCCTCCAAGGATAGTGGTGAGGATATGACGAGAATAATAAGACAAGAAATAAAATAAACAAAGAGTACTATTCTAATATTTTCTATTATTATAGTGTATTTAGACTAGCAAAGTCTCAAGCAGTTGTCAGTCATTTCCTGATTTGTGTGGTCTACTCACCTCGGTCTCACTGCTTACCCGTCTCATCACTGGCTGTGACTGGATTCAATCTCCGGTGCTCATATGAGGGGGCTGGGATGCGGGCGTCTTCACACTTGCATGCTTTTTGTCGCTTCGCAGACGACGATGATGATCGGCAGTGCCTCCCATGAGAAACCAGCTGAGCACTTACACACACCGACGCCACGTGGATGCAGATATGAGATAGTCTCAACAACAACGTGGTGTTTTGCTTCTTTCCTCTCCCTTTTTTTTTTTCTCCGTGTCACATGGAATCCTGAGACTTGGCGTAGATCGGCAAAGGGCGTTAAAGACCCTCAAGAACAAAAGAAGCAAGTTCGCCAGGGTCCAGCGATTCGAGCTAGTTGCGACGATTGAAGCTTCGGCTCCATGACGTGGCAGGTGCATTTTTGGCCCTTGTCCATCTTAAGTTCGGCATCTTCCTTTCCAGCCAGGATAAACCCTGAAGATTTCACGAGGATAGGACTTGATGGGGCTTGCGGTTCGGCCCCTGGATGCAGACACATGGAGTTTGGCGTCTGCAAGGTCGCCGTGGCGTATCCCCTGGAAGCAAAAAAAGGGTCTAGACTGAGTCTAAAATCCGGGGGCATGAAACGGTGGGAGGTTGCCAGGGAAAACAAAACTCGCAGAAGCGGTACGGACCAATAACAGCAGAAGATGCTTGCCACGAATAGGGGTTTGACGGCCTGCAGAATACAGCAATACAGCTCTGAGGTTTCCGGCATCATTGATCGCCTGTATCACACATCCCACTAGAGTGTCAGTTCAGCCGGACCAACTCCACCAGCTTTTTTCACTCTCCTGTCCCATTCCAAGTGGGAGGTAACAGGGCGTTCCCGTTCAATTTGAATCAGATGCCGCCACCAATAGATCGGCCCCTCAGTTCGGGTCGGACAACCTCGAACTCTGGCTGTCGCAGCTTGCTCACATCTTCCGCGGACAGTACTTGTCCCTCTTCTCAGAACAAGTTCAGTATGGAGCTGTTGAATCCATATTCCTAAGTAATGTGAGTTTGTTCCATTTCGATGAGGGCCAGGGGTTCATCGTTTGACTCGCCTCGTACTCTCAGGTGTCTGGTTTGCGTGACAGGGTGGCGTCCACTTTAAACACCCGAGTCACATGCAGAGATCTTCCGCCAACTCGTCACAACGTCAGCCATGCAAGCCAAGGGTGTGCCACACAAAAAAAACGTTGTAACGGCGGCTCGACTGCCCAGGTCGGCCTCTTGCGTCTACAACCCACCATATGAAAGTGTCCGACCCCAAGCGAAGTGCGTCGGGCAGCCCACTAAGGGGAAGCCCATCAAGTAGAAGTCTGTAGGTCCCTGGAGAGGCAAGCTACAAGCCGCGCTTGGCTCCTCGACGGCGAAGAAGAGGGTGTGAACTTTGTTCCATGCCCAGTGGGAGAGGGTGGGAAAACATTGGGGGGTTAGAACCATGGCCAGCCTCCGAGCGAGCGCATCCTTGCTTTCCCATGGCAGCTGAAAGCAGTTGCCCCTTCTGAGACTGCTACGCTGGCTTTGTTTTTTTGGTCCACTGGGTGACCCTTGTCCGTCAGTCTTGCACCAGATCCTAAGTCGGACCTTGGTGGCAGGGTTGGGTGCTACGCAGCAGAGCCAGGCTTGCATTTCTGCTTTTCCCCCCTCTTTTCCTGTGTTGTTTCTTTTTTTTGCTTTATATTACGCTTTCCTCCCTGGAGTGTTGATTGCAAGATCCATCCCTATTTATGACGTTCCTTCAGCTACAGCCACATCCAGCACATGCATGTGTTTTGTTGCGTTGCTTTTCATAGCAGGCAATTTAACAAATTCAGGTTGAAAACACAGGCGACGATTGCCCTTTTCTTCTTACTTTTGGCTGTTAGACACCTCATATGTGGGCTATCCAGACATTGTAGTCGTTGAGCTGTCTCCCTTTCCACACGCTGGCTTGCCCGGCGCCAGCCGGACCCGTGGACCTGAGTTACAAACGCCAAACCTTCAAGATCAGGATGGGCCTTGAGTCGTGCCAAGTTCCAGGAGGCGGGGATGACAACTGAGAACTACACTCGTAGTAAACACTTCACACCGAATACTCAAACTCGTGACACTTGAAGAGCGATGAAGGACGAGCTTGGAAAAAGAAACAAACTTGTTGGGCCTCAATTGTCTCGTCTATCCCACTAGCACACCTTCACACGCTCGCCTCCGCGACACCCCATGTGCCCCTTGCCGACCGATGTGTGCAAGCCGTCCAGTTACCCGCCTATGCCGCCCTATCTTCGCAAGTGGCGGCCAGTCTCACATCGTCAGTTATCACCTCGATGGGAGTGCTGCCCGTTTCCCGGCTTCTCCTTCCAAGGGTCTCAGGGTCCATCGCGATCACCACCAGCGGGCGTACCTGGGCCAAATGAGATCCTTATGCACCATTACAGAAAACGGTAGGGCTCGGTGCGACAGAAGTCCATTTCAGATAGAACTACACCAGCTTCACCCCCCTCTCACCCAGGGATCGGGCATTGCTTTTTCATGGACAGCAATGTTGATGGTTGTCTCACAACCTCCACGGCTTCCATTTCGGCCATTTCTACAAGAGAAAACAGAGGAGGAAAAAACATGCCATGATGATACAGTCCGTTCAGCCGTATATGAGATGTGCCTTTTCTAGGTCCAGTTCAAGACAGTTGCCTCATTACACCCAAGGTGGTCTACCTCTATCCAGACGCACAATCAAGACAAAACAAGCAAGATCATAATATAATACCATAGCCTCTCGCACTTCATTTTCGTTCTTTCCAAAATATTCTCCAAGTAAATCTGGATTGGATTCTGCCGTCATTGAAGTTGCATGGTTCCTCTTCATCTAGTTTGAGTTCTATCACACTGGACTTCCAGACCATCTTCCTCGTCTCTAATTCACGAGCTCTATCTGGGTATTCTCCAACTGCCCTTGCCACTCAAACTTCGTCTTTTGGCTGTTAAAACTTTCCTCTCTGCGAGACAGCAGGAATTGCCTACCATGGCTCCCAACCCACCATCAACCCACACAGACAGTGTGAGCGGAAAGGATAAGATGTCAGTTCATGGCACTTGACACGACCATTGACCGTACCTAATCAAAATTTATAGATCCGGTGAGAAAGGCTCGATGCTTTTGCGGTACCTTCACGACAATACCGCCTTTTCGGACCGTTTGGTCGAGCTGACCGTCAACCATCCCGCCACCAAGGGCCAAGCAACTGTCCCTGATAACTCCAATGCCGATACGGCCCAGCAGAAGAAGGACGACGACAAGGCTCCTGGTACTTGAGTCTGTCCCCGACATTTCTCACTGAGGTTACAGCAGACGGAGGGGCGTGTCAAGGTCTAGGGAACAAACGGTGATAATGTATACGTTACACAGAGGAGGGTTAAGCCTACGAGTACCTATCTTCTCGGTTTCATTACTATTTATTAAAACAGAAGCTGTAATCTTTCACTCTCACTCTCTCAAGTTGCAAGGCAGATGGTTCACACACTCGATGTACTGATGAGTCGACCGCCAGTTGAGAGAACGATCTCCTTCTTACCTGTCGATCAGCAACACTCCTGTGGCTTGCTCCCTCTTTAGCCTAAAAGACCATTTCGCTGCCCTTGCTTTTTTCTTTCTTTCTCCAGCCAAGGTATGAGAGTCGAAATGTGTCATCCGCTGATCGAGTTCATCGGGCTCGGCGTCCTCGTCTCATCACTCCTTCCACACCGACGTCTTTGATCTCACGAACCCACCGATTATGTGTCGGCTCATACTCTCTGTGATATTATCTGGTCTCTAGAATACCTTTTCTTATCGTGCGAGGATGGCTCACTTCTTGTTCGCCCCTACCCTGGCGTCCTTGATCTCCCAAGTCCGACGATCCTCACATGAACAAGCGGTCATGCACCGTCCTGAGTAGGGCTTGCTTTTGATCGGCAATACCACTCACCCTTTTGTGGCTCCCATTTCAATGAAATCTGTCTCTCGAGTCTATTGGTTTATAACGAGTGTGCGCAATCGCGATGATACATGCGTCGCCCAGGGTCAGCTCTTCTCCACCCACCGAGCCAGCATACCTCGACCGGTGTACACCCACCCCATGGCAAACCGATGGTTTCATTCCTTACAAGAAAAAAGTAAGGAGAAACAAGAATATTTGTTGGACGGGCGATAGATCTCTTTGCGAAAGCAATAAATTAACTTTAGTGCATGGGAACGGCTGGAATCCGCCTTGCTCTGTTTGACTGCCGTGTTCAACTTCTGAAAACTTCATACCTACAACAAGGGTGCCGACTCAGTAGTAGAGTCTCATCCGGTCCTGGGAGTCTTGGGCTCCTGTAGATCAACGAAAGACGGATGAGTGTCATGGAGCTCATGGGATGAGGCCCAGACGACAAGCAACCCCACGCTCGGACAGACTGTTCCTGCGACAAATGGAGAGGGATTTTGAGGAAGATCTACTTTGAGGCAAACAGTTCGCGAGAAAACAGCTGAGTTTGTGTGGAAAGAAACGCACAGCCTGGTCAGGCTGTCTGAGTTGCGCCGACGTTCGGCTAATTTGGTAAGCCAGCGCATGAACAGGGGCATTTACTCGTTCAGATCTCAGGCCAGCCAGGAGAAAACATCGCATCGACGTTATTAAGCAGCCGGTAGATGCGCTACTGACCTTCCCCGGCTGAGACGGTGACCCTAAACAGTTTGCAAAGTCAGTGGGTGTGGACAGGGGGCCTCGATTTCACCCCAGCCGCCGACCGTGTCTGGCCCAACACACTCTCCGAGGAGTCTTCTTGATGTCGCAGCCCGCTCTCGAGTGATGACACGGTGAGAGGCGATAACATAATGAGCACTCATGTAGTATTTGCTAAGAGACTGCTATCTGGCGTTCTGTAGAGCAAACATGAAGCCTCGGTCGAAGCTGGCAGTAGGTCATCTCCCACCTCAATCATACCATGAGCGCTCGAGTGTTGTATCCCTTGTTTGCTATTCAACTGACGAGATCGTCTGAGATGGAGTATAGAGAGAGGCCTGGCGCAAGAAGGAGCCCCAACAGCTTCCAGCCTCGCCCATTCTCCTTCAAGATATCTTACGCACCGCAAAGGAAGCATTCGTTCCGCCATTCCTCCGAGCCTCTGCATCCGTCACTCGTCTGTAGGGTCGAAGAACTGGGACCCTTTATTCCTGGGTTGTCAGTTGCCCGGAGAATGTGTAAGGCTTATCGCTCATTGATCAGCGTACCCAGGGTACGCTTATCCCCCTCCAAGTTCACGTCACTGCCGATGCCGGCACCAACGCAAGCTCCCAGGTACCCCTGTTGTCGCGGGGGCTTGAGGGGCGGGCCGAACTGTCCATCCCTAGATCTCTTGTCCTCTTTGGCGCTAGGGATGATATTTTAGTTACGGGTCTGGCGTTGCGCGCGCCCGGCAGGGATTCAAGTCCATGTTTGACAACAGCACTTGAGCACCTGAAAAGCACCACCGCCAAGGCTCTGTGATGGCAGCTACTTTCTTCCAATTTCTAGACCCATGCTCTGCGTCGAAATTCCCTGCTTCATTCTCGGTGATATACAGACGTCTGGGACGAAACGACAGGTAGGTAGGTGTAGATTTGGTTGCAGGAGCTCGCTGGTGGTGCCCTCTCTCACCCATAAGAGTCGTGTCTTTCTTGAGGTATACCTAGGCTCTGGCCTACTGTAACTTATGGAGGTCGCACTGACCTTGACGAAGGGAATCCAAGTACGTACCTATGATGTCTATACTCGCGGGAGCTTAGCCCCTGGGCCTGACGACAAGTTCTGTCAAGTTGTCTCTTCTCTCGGCTTCCGAGTACGAGATTAGACTGTGACAAGGACTCTTCCAATCAAGGGGCAGAAGATCGCCGCTGTTGGCAGACCTGGTGTCTGGTCACGGGGAGTACGTAGAAGCGAATTCTGGATTGACATGCGAAGGACGGGATCCATGGAGGGGAGGGAATCAGCCACAGCCCCAAACGCCAAGGAACAGACCACGTGGAAAATTAACCTGTGCGCGCCCAAATGCCAAGCTTGCGCGCGAAAAAAAAAAAAACTGGGCCCGCGCAAGCTTGACAATGAAGCCTCCAGCTGCGCGCGCGCCGAAATGGTTCAATGTCAAGCTTGCGCGGGCCCAGTTTTTTTCGCGCGCAAGCTTGGCATTTGGGCGCGCGACCAGTGGACCCAGGTTTCTCGAGCGCGCGCACGGTGGGGCAGATTTGCGCGCGCACAGGACCTTTCAAGCGTCTAGTCCCCTTCTGGATTTTCGTCTCAAATTTTTAAAACGATCAAAGATCCGTCCTCGATCAACGGTCATTCGAGTCACCTGACCCTTAACCGTACCGCCATGCTCAAGCCAATGAAGTCATTAACAAAGACAACATGTGATACATACCATCAGAGATAGGGGAAATAATACATGAGAAATATTAACCATTATGAAGTATACTGTCTTGTGGTGGAACGAGGCTCTTGGTCGATTGCAAAGCTGTTCTGCACCTATCGCCCTGGTAGTCCCGAATCCGGGACTGCAGGGTTTCTCCCGTCCAGATTGCCGGGGTGTACGGAATAGTCCATAAGTGAAAAGAGGAAAGGCGAGCTGACAGACACCCCATCGAGGTATGGCCAATACGCCTTCTGAATTGGGCCTTGCTACGTCATCACCCCAATATGCAGCGTGAACTCGATTCCATCACCAGGTGTGTGAACTTCGCGTCGGTCGATGTTGACCTGCATGGTCCCGGCCAAGCTTGACCGCCGCAATCCTACCCTTAGGTCTGATCTGCCACGCGTGTGCAACCAAGGCTCGCGACCCCTGAAAGCTCAACGACGCTGGTCCTAACTTTCATCTTGGGGACCCAGTGCATAGCTGTCCCGGCTTCTGTGGGTCTTGTTGACGGGAGCGTGGAGGTTTGCCAATTGCTCGTCTACTTATCCAACTGGCCAGCCAAGCTCAATCTGGGCCTCCTCCGCTTTTTCTGCATCCTGTCTTGGAAAATTGGGTCAAATTGTCCGGGAAATAGCCATGCATGTGTGAGCTCCCCAGATTCCCTAGGCCCAGTTCCTCAAAGTAGACAATTATCGGTGCGGAAACTCGGGCTGGAGATCATGTGAAAATAGGTGCTGGCCCGGTTACTGAGCGGCTACAGTCAACTCCAAAGGGGGGCCTCCCTTCTTTCTTACATCCCCAACGCAAACTTTTGGCTCACATGGTATATCGATCTCTCATCCACAGCCAGGGGAGCAAGACGGGCGCCGACCGTTCAGCCTGGCCAACAGTTGATTCTAACACCAATCATCCATCCTTGCAGGGTCTTGGGAGCGGCATGAACATTAGCACTTGAGCCAGTGAGCCCTTGAGCCAGTGAGAGTGAGCCATTGAGCAGATGAGCAAATGAGCAGATGAGCAAATGAGCAAATGAGCAAATGAGCAAATGAGCAAATGAGCAAAACGAGCGACAGATCACTGCAGCGCAGGCAGTTGGGACAGGGGTCTGATTTAGGTCATGACTACGCATCTCTCCCATGCAGTCCATTGGCAACGGATCCGGAGTCCAGGGACCGTAACGACGGCGCAACAAAGCAGGAAGACATCCATCACAACACCACGATTTGGTAACTCTGTACCTCCCGCAGCAACTTTTTCTTCGTCCCTAGGGCCAAGCTCTGCGGGACATGCGGTGGGTAGCCAGGCCAAGGTGCCTTGCTGCAGGAGACTTGACCCGTGCACTACACCAGCCTGACGGCGAAATGCCTGTTTAGGAAGGACGAAGCAACACCACGCTTCTTAGCACCTATCTTAACCTTTCCACATGGGCAAGCAAATATTGATGGCTTGTTGTGTCAAACCTGATAAGCTGTATGTCCGTCTTCCGACCAGGCTCAAGGCAACAACTCAGAGCTGAGTCTGCGGCGGGAAATGTAGACTATTATCATTACACAGAAACGATGAATGTGCTCGTGCCAAAATTCTCGTTGTGTTGTTAGTATTCCTGGCTCTTCAGGCGTTGGTGTTACTCACTGGCGACCAGCGTGCCCATTGATTCTTGGATCTGGCAATGACTTTAGCAGCCGCTCGCTAACCTGGGTCTTGAGGTGATGTCGTTGTTGTCAATTGCAGATTCACGGGGAAGCGACCCGAGCCGACCAGGGTCACAGCCAACACCAGAGAGTCAGATGTGGCTGGGTCTCACGTCTTGCGCAGAGGTCGTTGTAGGCGGGTCACTCCAACATGTCGGTGACGGCCACTGTCGGCGCCAGCAAGCGAGGCGCAATCCAGATCCGTTGCCGTAGGGTAGTGAGTGGGAAGATCTGCCATCTCGTTCAGGCTCGGTAGCAGGGGGGAGGGGTCGGATTTTGGAATGGAGGGGGTCAACAACAAATATTTTTAGCGTGAGGAGACGAGAGAATCCAACGGCAGTACTGGAGCTTGGCTGGGCTATAGCGTGAGGAGACAACCCCAAGTCGAATGAGATGTTTTCCGGTCGTTGCAAGGGTCGTTCGTACCCACCCAAGTCTAACCACCGTCCCACACCCCTCGCAGAGGCTGATTGGTGTTGACCGACTTCCAGTCAAATGCAAAGTTTGGTATGGGTGACAAGGGGACTATCATACATGCGAATTTTGGACAGCGGGTGGTCCTTCATGGGGTCCTCCATACTGACCAGCCGAGCGCATTGGTGCTGCAAAAGTAGTTTCCTGCTGCTCATGCAGCTAAATATCATCGTCTTGCTGTCGGAAGGTTGCCTCTTCTTCAGGATCACCTTGGCCTGACTAGAGAAGAGGCGTACCGCGGAGACAACAATGTCGGTCATTGCCATATAAAATCCATCGCCTCCCTCTGGCTTCTTCCATGCTTTTATCAGACAAGCAGAACTGGAACATTCCATCATTGAAGCATTGTGTGATTCCTCTCTCCTCATTCAGTCAAACTCCTCTTGTCCTGCCGTCCCTTCCGAGCCTTGCCCATTTCCAGACCTTACCTTGTTGTCTTTGGTATTTCCCTTTGCCTATCTAAACCACCAAGACCTACCAGCACTCCTTGTTCTCTCAAAGACAACATCGACTGCCCCTCATGGCCAGCGACTCGGCTTCCACTGATACTGGCCGTGTGAATGGCGACTCTGGGTCAGTTAATTACCCTCGGTAAGGCCGAGTCTTGTGTCATATTGATATATCCATAGGTCCGTTAGTCACTCCTCGATGCTCCTGCCTTTCATCTACGACACATCTTCTTTTTCTGATCGCCAAGTCCAAGTTGTCAACGGTGGTGCTACCCGCGCAGCGACCCACGAACCTGACCCCAGCCGTCCCAACACCAATGCGAACATTGATAACAAGAAGACGAAGGACTGCAAGCCTGTGGATAAGTGAATATGTCTCTAGGTTGACCATGGCTCATGGAGAGATGTTTCAGTGTCGAGGGTGGGGAGCAAACTGGCAATGGGGGTTAGAATGACGGGAGACACTTGAGTTTATATCACGACCTACTCTTCACACTCATATAATGTTGACTTTTTTTGGAGTTGGAGTCGACTAGGATCAAATATCTTGGAGTCAATCGAGCGGTAAAGCTCAGAGATCCTCTTCAAGGCGGGTCTGTAGAGTCTAGGATGTACCTCTGGACGCGGTGTAAGTGGAGTGCCACGCGGTGAGCACTCTAGCCTAGCGCAGCCGTGGCCGTCCAACCCAACAGCGACACAAGACAAGCTCGTCCGACTGACGCTTTTCCGTATGAGGAGCATGGTGATGGCCGCGAACTAGAACGAGGATGATAGCAATATAAAAACCACCATTTCTCGCGCTTTACTTTGCTATTTTTTATGGAATGACTTCCCCTCAAGTCATGATTGGATCATTTCATCATTGAAGTATTGTAAGATTTCTCTTCATCGTCTCGTCAGAGTCTAGTCGTGGACAACGCCCAGCCTTCTTCTTCATCTTGATCCCATCAGACCTTCTAGGATACCCTCGTATTTCTTCAACCACTCTTTCTGTCTTTCAGGACTAGCTGGTCTGCGAAATAGCATTGTTTTCGAACCATGACCTCCAACACAGCTCCTGTCAATAGGAACTATGTAGGTGGAGAGGATGTGCTGTCAGTCTATTGCCCCTTCTTGATCAACGGTATCCCATGTTGATCTTCTAGGCCTGTTTCTGACCCCCCGATGCTGATTCGATTCCTCTACGATACTTCTTCCTTCCCGGACATCGTAGCTCAGCTTACTGCCGGGAGCTCCACGCCGGAGCACACGGTCGTATAAAAGCTTGAGACACCAGGACGGATAATTACGCTTAATTAACTCAATAAAGAGTATTCAATTAAAAATATAATTATGAGCTAAATAAGAGATAAGAGGGGGGGGGGGGGGGGGGAATATACTAAATCTTTGAGTATTTTATTAATTATATTTAGGGACTTTTATTTGCCTCGGAAAATGGAGATCGTTGACTCTGTGTCTTATATTTTTCTGCGAACGCGTGGGAGCCCGTCCCGGAAGAAGACGATGGACTCACCACTGAACGCACCGGTTCTGGTGCGACAAAGAAGGGGGAAAGGAACAAACCCGCGGGAAGTTGAACCTATCTCGGGAAACTTTGGTTAGATTATAGCAGATGGAGTAGCTTTTCAATGTCTGAACGGTAATAAATGACACAGCGAACATAATAGAGCCATAAGGCTTAGATTTGGTGCTTCCGGGATGACTGGCCACCGCCTCATTCTACTAGACTACACATGCGGAGGAGAAACAGCTTCGGCAACAGGATTGTTTCTTTTCTGGCCTCTATATTCTTTGGGTTAAAAGGTGAGACCAACAGACTTCGTGTGGGTTGGTCTCAAATTCACAACACCGACAACACGTGAGAGCCAAGGGAGGGCCTTTTTGCGAAACAGTGAGGAATAAGAATGCCTACAGGTGTTGGCATGAACTGGCAGACGCTCGCTTCTATCGCCGTCTCTTTCCCATATCATCTACGTGAGCTTTCAACTCACCAGAACGTGCCATGGAGATTGTGAGAAAGAAGCTCCCCAAGACCCTGAGCGTGACACCCATGGTCAACGACTTGATCACCAAGGGATGGATGAGTGAAGCTTGGCAGTTTTGTATTATGGCAAGTCTCGCTGCGGAGTACAACTGAAGTGAGAGCTGGGCAGCTAACATGGTCTAGGGACAGGCCGCGTGTCGATGCCGGCTTCGCGAGTTGGCTTTTTTCTTGACTGTCTGGCGCGCAATGAGGCTGAGGCAACTTCCAAATGCATCCATCAGGTTGAACACTGATTGCGAACGAGCCCACCGAACTTTCTTGTTTTAGAACATTGCCGCAATGCAGAAATGAAGATGCTCCTAACAAATGTACTTGGGCAAGGATTTTGGTTGTGCCGTTGACAAATCTTTCCACCTACCTACAGCAAGCTGTTCTGGGCTTAGTCCGATTCATTGGCGATTCAGGCATCCATTAACTCTTATTTCCGGAGATGGCTTCCACGATCGCCCACCAAGAAGGGCCGTTGAGCGATGGAGCTACCGCCAAGTGTGGCATCAACTGTGGCAGTCAAGGCGGCAGTCAGGGCGACGGTCAGGGTGACGGTCAGGGTGGCAGTCAGGGTGGCAGTCAGGGTGACAGTCAGGGTGGCAGTCAGGGTGGCAACCGGGTTGGTAGTTAGGCGGTAGGCGTGGGGGGGTTTACAGCTCCACGACCCTGCCTGTCTTAAAGTGCCCAGGGTCACAAGCAGCATGATGGGACTGGGGAAGGTCGGGTGGTCGGACGGTCCATTCTCTGTTCTGTAGAGTAGTGGTGATTGTTGAGCGGTCGGGTTGATAGCGGTACCTTTACCGCGCCTTCTTTGACCACCCAAGCAATCCAACGGAAATAACTGTGACCTGAATCAGTGCCCCCCTGTCGGTACTGATAGCGGAAGTCTTCCACACTCTTTTGAGCCTCAACTGCGGAACTGACCGATGTCGCATCGACGTCAACGCAGGGATTCTGGGTATCTCCCCACACTACTTGTGCGAAAATCTGGAAATACTCACGATTTGACCACAAACTCGTCATGATGCCAGCACGGCGTCGAGTTGGATCAGGTGCTCTGCGAAACCGATCAGACTGACCATAGGTCGTGAACGAGTCACCTCCGAAACATTGTTATGATGTGGGAATGGGGATATCTCCAATGAATACTCAAGAAAGCGTCTTGCTTGTGTCGTGGAGGCCCCTCTCACCAGCAAGTATTTCATGCATCGACACTCCCCACCGGTGACCAACGTACCCATAGATTGGGTCTGGGGATGGCCGAGCTAGAAGTGTGTACTTCTGGGGAGACTCTGTGGCCCCTTTCGCCTCACTAGAGGCGGCCGGGGGTCATGCCCAACACGCTGGATTCTGAGGCGAGCCGATCCCACATTCTATGTGCGTCCTCCAGGCTTACCCTTTGTCTCCGGGCTTCTCAGCCTTGTTTCTTAATACTAGCGACACGTCCCTCGGCGAGGGTGTGCTGTGCTGCAGCGTTTTCTTGGAGTTTCTCTCTTGCAGACGCTCAACTTGATTTAGCAAGTGCCGAGGTGTTCACGTCGAGCCAACAAAGATGATCATTGATATAAATCTGTCACCCCCGTTGGTTTTCTTCCCTTCGCTCACCAGACAAGAGCAACCGTAGTATTTCATCATTGAGCACTCATGCGGTTCCTGTCTCTTCATTCAATTAGACCCTGAACGTCTTGCCCTCCCCAAGTCTTATCCTTTTCCACACCTTACTGAGCCTTCTCGGATATTCTCCTTGCCCTCCTAACTATTTCCTACCTTCCGTCTTCCGTCTTCCATTGCAAGATAAAATTGATTCCCAATCATGGCCGTCGATTCACATTCTTCGACCACGAGCTTCGGGGTCGGTGACTTGCCGTTAGTCCAGTCCATTACCTTATTGAGGCCGCACTTTGCCTCGTACTAACCCATTCACAGTTCTGTCACTCACCCCTCAATGCTTTTGTCATTCATCCACGATACCTCCTCCTTTTCCGATCGACAAGTACAAGTTGCCAACACCGCCGCCTGCGTGTCGACCATCATGAAGGGCAACGGAGCTGCCCCGTGTTGTCCCAACACCTCGACGAACCATTACACGGAAGGGCAAGGGGCTCATAAGTCTACAGACAAATAATTGCACTCAACGTATACTCCAGTTGGGTCATGGCTCCTGAAGGCTTCTTTTAATGTTGGTGGCGGGGAGAAGCCTCAAGTCAGAGGCACTTGAGTTTGTCCGAGTAGCTATTTTTATCTTCATCAAACATTAAACTTTCCTGGATCTGTGAAACGGCAATCATTCTCATCAATTGGAAATCCGTGGGCTCATGGACTTTGTGTACCTGAGCTGCATGTAAACAACGAGTGTCCTAAAGTTTTGCGACTCGCAAGCCTGAGCATGATAACTCTCATGTGCCATTCCCTACTTGAGTCTATCAAACACTCGTCACCTCTGTTCACTTTCCTTGAAGCCTTGCCTCTCAACCCCAGGTCTCTTGTGGATATTCCCCTCGCCTTATTCACTCCTGCATACATCTTACTGGGCCTTCTCTGAGCTTAGTAGAGTTTAAGTTAGCTTTACAGTTGTGTGCGATTATCTATGTTGCTCACCCACATCCTAAGCTTTGGCCATGCTCAACCAGACAATAAGCCGCACTCCTGAGAAAATGGTGGAGTGATGCCATACCTTCGGGATGTACCTCCAGGGGCTGTATTGGCCCGCTGGCAGTTGCTAACTACGCATGGCGTCTCCGAAGAGCATGGATGATTTGATTTATAGCTCGATGCTCGAAGGAAGGGGTTGGGGTATGATCGTGCTCCGGTATGTAAACCTTTTGGTCACAAGCAAGGGCGCATATGTACACCGACTCCACGTATGGCTTACGCATACTAGCAAGACACAGTTTCATCACTGAGATTGTTTCATTTATACTCTCGTGCGGGTGGCGACAAAAAGCGACACTGATACGAAAGTGCCGGCTTCTTTCCACGGGTAACTATACAAAGCACATAAAATTGGTGGAATGGAATATAAAAGATCAAGTATACCTGGTTCCGTTGTTGTTGGGATAGCTCTCTTGCTGTCCGAGTATCCTTGTGAAATAAGTTTCATGATATGGATCTGAGGACAGTTTTCGTGGCCGACACACGTTGATGGCTCACACCGCAATCCCGACCCCTCTCATCTCATCTACACCGTGATGGGTAAACTCTTGGTGTTCACAAGGATGAGTACTATACCCGGCTAGTGGGATCCCTGCGGGCACTTCGAGTTGCGTCTACTACGAGGCATCCGCAGTGCCGTCCCAGCATTCGTCAGCACACCGAGCCTGATTCAGGTCGGTATCCTGCATTTGGTCCAAAGTTTGGGTTCTTGAGGCGGCCAGCCATGGTCACGAGTCTTGAACCATGGTTGTAGGGCATGGATTCAGTGTTCCGGATTGATGAATTAGCTCCTAGATTGCCCGCATCATCCATCACCTGGTGTATCCTGTCAGCCCTGCTCAATAGTATCGTCGCGATATTTGAACATGCCGCGCGATTCAGTCCCGCCAGCATTCGTCATGGTCCTGCCTTAGGTGGAAGGAGGAAACGCGCCGGGAGACGCACGAGGCTATCAACAGCTACACTACATGTGGCAGAAATCATTCATGCAAGTCATGTCACACACACACCCAGGAGACATGGCTATGTGCACGCCTCCAACGGCAACCAACTGACAAGCGGTAAACGGGCCGCCCTTAGCTCCCCACCATGTCTCCAACGGCGACAAAGAGTTCCATATTGGGGAATCCTACAAAGCGGCCGTTGCTGCCGGCGGCTGAACAGTATGTGGAGGCTGTTAAACTCTAATATATACGCGAGCTGATCTTGGCTTCTCGAGACGAGCGGGGCCACGCCCAGCCTTACTTTTCCAGTCTCGATGGAATCCTGCCCTCGCCATCCTGTCAAACCGAACAGATGACGAGAAATCCTTATTGATATAGCTGATTCAGTAGCACTGAAGCTGTACCTTTGATGCCTATAGCCTAGGACATCCAGGGATTGGAGGTGCCTCATCTCGTGGAAGGAGGACCTGCGCCTATGTATACGCGCGAAGAACAAGTATAGTGACAATGCGAAATTAATCCTCACGCTTCGCTTTCATGTCTTTTGGAAGAGCTCCTAGGAGTGTGATTAGAATACATCATCATTGAAGGATTGCAAGGCTTCTCTTCACCTAGGTCGTCAGAGTTCCATCGTGCCAAGGCCTACCTTAGGTCAACAATGCAACACACCGCCAATTGCTTCCCGTCTCTGGGAAAGCTTTCGTCTTTCAGCCTTAGTTACAAATAAATACCCCCTACGCGCAATTGCGATGGCCGAGGCAGCACAGCGTCCAGGGTCAAGTCTTCCGCACAAACAACCTGCCGCAGCCTATCTATACCTCGTGGCTTGCTGGCACAACTCCCACCTTCCTTGCAGGGAAGCAAGGAGAACAAAAACAAAATCTCCCTTAGCGCATTAGCAGGGTGTATTTTAAGGATTGGTCAGCAAATGAGCCGTAGCGTTCGGTTGTGGTGCTCCCAGGATGGCTAAAAAGTACCTCGCCTTGCTTGACTGCCTCACACTCCCATCTGACACTTCTGTCAAGGGATGTCAGGTTCTCAAGGTACTCGGCTTCAACTTTCACAGCGTCGTGCTTTTGGTAGATCAAAGAGACACAGATGTGGTTCATGGAGCTCGCGACTTTTAAAGACCTGATGCACAATGCATATTAGTCTACCTTTATAAGGATAGAACACTGACCAACACCATACACAGACGAAAAGTTCTTAGGACGGATTAATGAGAAGCACTCATCCATTTTGAGGCAAATAGTTCCCCAGAAACGACTAGGACCGGTGAAGCAATCAGTGCGCAGCCTGGTAATGCTCCTTGCCTAAAGCAACCCTGCCCTCACCTGATCCAGAAAACTCACGTGTGAGCAGGGACACACGGCTAGGAAGTGCTCAATCGAAAAGGCTGCATGGGGATAGGAAATGCATCAGATGGGGCTGACACACATCATTTTGTCGAGAGGAAGACCCAGGTCCCCGGACTACGGACCCGTGCATCCGACAGGGGGGCTCGATCGGGATCAGGGAGAAAAAAGACATATCATAAACGCGATTGGAGATTATGCACTTCATTAGTTGATCTACACTATCCATGGAGGCTACTCGATGTCACCACCCACAGTCGGGTGCGGAGGATGATATGAGATGGACGTCACGTTGCAACGAGCACTCGTATTTGTCATTTTCAGTGAAGCAATGACTCCGAATCCTTGCATAACAGACACTAGAGTTCGGTTGAGGTTGGTGCTGAAGCAGCTCTCACTTCACTCTACCACATCGTCATGTATATGTTGCCGGCCAAGTGCTCAGCACCCGTTGCTTATCGCCCGGCCAGCGACATACCTTCAGATGAGGCAAAGGGACAGACCTGACATGACGTATGATCCTGACATGCAGGTGGTCCGCCTTCACAGACCAGCGAAGGTGGAGGGGGTGCTTCAGGACAACCCGCGGGAAACAAAAGAGGCACTGCGCTCAGTATCTCAGAGACCCTGAAGCCATTTTTCGTCTGTACGGTTAAGAATCGGATCGTTCATTCCAGGGTTGCCTCTGGTTTGGTTGGTGAGTGTGCAAGTCGCCTTATTGTGAATGGGAAGCTTCAGGGTAGGCTCATCTCACTTCATGTTCAAAGCCTGGACAGGCTGACTGACCTCTTAAATCGGTTGAAGGTAACAATTTGTCTCCCTTCGTCTCTACATTGTTTACATTCGGCCCAACTTATTCATTTCTCACTTCTGTTCTTGCTTTGTTGTTGCGGCCTCCTACATATTTTGAGACATGTCCCCCTTTGAACATGAACATGTGAGTAGGAGGTCCCCGCTTGGACTGATGCCCCCGGTGCCAGCTTACATTTTGTTGGTTGCGAGAGGGAACCGTCGGCACTGTCAAAGTTAGCTAGAAGAACTGACGCGGGGAGAGTACTTGAGTAGGTAGGTAGTATAGACTTTACCAAGCTGTCATAGACAGGTCCAAAGGAGCGCCTCTTTGCGGAACAGGGTTAATAATAAACATTACGTGTGCTAGTACTCGTCGATGCTCGCTCCCATTACTATCTCTTCCTCATATCCTCTACGTGAGCCTTCAACTCACAGACAGGCCGTGTGTCGATGCCGGCACCAACACAAACAAGCTCCCCTGCCGTCGCGGGAGCTTGACAGGCGACCCGAACTGACTATCCATCTAGCGTCATCTTTAGCGTCAAGAATGACACTTCACACGTAGCAGGGAATCATGGTCCATTCCCAAAGCGGCTGGGGCCACAACTAGCACAACAGTTGAGAAGGCTGGGTGGCCGGATGACACATCGTCTGTTCTGTAGAGTTGAGATGCCAGCGATGTGATATCAGTTAGTTATGGTTGTTCAACAGTCGGATTCCATGATAGCAGTGCTTTGCGGAGAGAAAGTACGAAGTACCGCAACTTTCATGGAGTACTGTCTCCCTCCCGATTTATACTTTTTCTCAGATGCCCAATATGTATGATATTCGACTTTCACTTTGGAAATTATGTGTTATCGGTAGATCAACGAGATGTCAATGAGTGTCATGGAACTCGCAGCATTCGGATTATCTGTTCATAGGTAACTGGGAGACATGAGCCCTGACGCTTGCCAACATCATGCAGCCGACTGAGCCTAGCCAAACAAACTGTCCAAGAACCCCCCTTGATTCCACCGCCCACTCTCGAGTGTTGATGATGGGGAGAGGCGAGATCAGTCCGGATCAAGAGGGAGGCTTATCCAGATATAATAGACCCTGCTTGGTATTGACAGCGTTGTGCCTGGTCCTAGAAGCAACCCAGAGCTATTGCACCACGTAATATCCTCCTTAACAGCTCCGTAGGTCAATGTTATCGTGACTTTCTCAGTGGTTGGGATAGTAGGTACGAGGATGCAGAGCCATCCATTAGGAACCCTCATTGCACCAGACTCGTGCCGAAAGTAAAATTGGTTCCCATGAGCAAGCCCTGAGCTTAGGATATTCGATTTCACCTCATTCGTTAGTTTTCTTCTTGACTTCGCTGGTGAAAGGCGACGTACTAATTTACTGTAGATGTGCTTAGCAACGATGCTGAGCCGCGGAGACCAGCGAAATCTAAAAAGAACTACACTGCGCATGTCTGGTTGACGAACACAGTTATCCTGGTCCTCTCCTGCTAAAGCTGCTTCTTTCTGGATGCCCTCTGGGATATCAAATACCTTGTAGCCGGTAATGCGGTTAGGGGTGGTAAAGATGACCTCTGTGTTGAGGTACTCAAGCAGATTAACATCACCGTCAAACCAGACATCCAGGACGGTATTATAGAGGCCCTTTCTTACGGAATGAGAATCTGGGGGGACGCGCGACAGTGTCTTTCTGTTTTCCAGGGCCTCGGCTAGCCTGAGGTGCTCAGACTTCGAAAGAGCACCGACATTGAGGGCCCCGTGGGCTTGTTCGTAGCTATTATAATAAGCCAGACTGTACTTGAGGGGAGGGGAAACATACGTGTATTGCTGAGGGTATCGAAGTACGATTAAGTCTGGCGGGGAGAGAGGAAAATACGCTTGCTCCTCAGATACTATCGTGCTTGTCGGGAAGCATGACTTGAACCTGTCTTTGTCCTGCCTGAAGTACTTGAGTAGGCTTATTTTGAGAGGTGCTAATCATTAGCCCTTAAGCAACCAACAAGTGCTCTTTTTGCTTACCATAAAGCAACATAATCTCAAAGACGCGGTGCTGCAAGATGGGATATAACTCATCCATCGAGGATATTATATCTTGCACCACAGACATATTGCGGTCGATAGTAAGTTCAGAGAGGTGCTCGTTATGAACACGACCCCGATATTTGCTATACTTGGCCTCATCTCCGCAATATCGACCTACGCAACAGGAAGCGAGATGCAAAAACTTCCGCAAGTCCTCGGGTAGTGATGGATCGTCCTTGATTATGGCTGATACCTTTGCGTGGATCTCTTCTGGGGTTGAGAAGCCGTGTCTTTCCCTTGCTTCTCGCCACTGGTCCTCGTCTTGGGGAATACATTCGCGAAGTCTTGTGAATGCCGCTTGCCGTGGATCCTGGGATTCCGAGACCGAGCGCAGGACTCCGGACTGAGACCAGTTGGTGGATCCCTGTCCCGAGCCGGTTGATGTTTGCTGTCGCCCGCTCATCGCTTCAAAGCTGCGCAGACCGAGTGCTTCAACAATGTTGGGAAGAGTAAGAACAAGTTTACGTGACGCGGAGAGCGATAAAGACAGGCCGTTGGTGGTTCAATGCGCATCAGCGATTAGACGGGGGGTTGTGAGCACAAAGAAAAGAATCTTTCCTAAAATGGCCGAATAACGGGGCGGCTGCAAGGATGGTTGGTTGATGGTGCCGTGAGCGCATCTCGCGCGTCCATCACCCTCTCGTGGGTCACGGATCGGCGGAGCGAGCTCAAGCCTTACCTTGATAATAGGAATAGTGGATCGATGCTGGGTGTCCTCGCTCAGTAGATACTGTAGCTTATCGATAAGAACGTACCTTCGACTCAGTGTAAGATGATTGGCCAATCACCCCCATCAGCATTAAAATCACACCACACGGGTCAGGAACCTACCAACTTCTTCCCAGATGTTGGGTGTGGACTACCGGATCCCGAGCCCATAACAAGCTGTATTTTGATGAGCCCTTCCCCGCACGACATGCTGTTCCCTTGCTTAATGACCTCAGAGCCTGAAGGCAACCGTCCTCAGATGACACAGTCGTGCGAACCACGATGGCCGAGGCCAGTATAAAGTCATGCCGAATCGCACAACTTGGCCGTGTATTTTGACAGAACCACGAGCAAGTTGGACCAGAGCATCTCATTATTTGGGCGTTGCAAGATCCCCTTCATCCAACCCGAGCACCATTGTCCCGAAATCCTACCCCTCTCCACTTTTCTAGACCATCAAGTCTTGTTGGACATGCCTCCTCCCACCCAATCCCTACCTTCAAGGACTTGTTGTTCTGCGGAACAAGACCCGTTGCTCCTCATGGTAGCTTCCACAGACACGGACGAAAAGAAGAAGAAGAAAAAGGACATGATGTTGGTTCATGACCCTTGGCACAAGCAAGGCTTCTGGCCCGCTGACCTTCCAACAGCCCTAACGCATACACAATGCTCCTGCCATTTCTCTACGACACGTCTTCTTTTTCTGACCGCCAAGTTCAAATCTCAATCGCTGCAACGACCCAGCCGGCCCTTGAGAAAGGATAACGAGCCCACTCCTCACCAAGCCAATGTCGTTAAGGCCGAGAAGGCACACGGCAAGTTCGTGTCCAAGTGATTCTACCCTATACACATGCTGACTTGCGTATGGCAATAGGGTGGCCTTTCAGAACCTGTGGAGCTAAGGCGGCTGGGGACAAAGTAAAAAGGTGCAAGCTGCTGAGTATACTTGAGTTTGTTCACGAGCATGCATACATTTGGGGTATTACTATTATTATTTGAGCCAGATGGAAATGGTAGCGACTGGCCCTCATTATCACACAGGTAGACAGTCCAAATCCTTGATGAACCAATAATTAGGCGAGCGTCCGAAGAGAAGCCCTTCACTTCTGTGTGCCGTTGAAGGGACCGTTGAGTCTCTGTTGCGGTTTGACCCGGTAAGGAGTCTCGCTGTCTTCTTTGCTCCAAGGGCAAGACGCGAGACTTACAGTGTGTGATTCGCTCCTTTTGTTCGCCAGGCTGCTGGGATTTCGTCATCTTTCCTCTCTCGGAGCCCAAGGGCAATGTCCCCCGGTCATCATTCTCATGGCTTATGCCCCAAACTGTCCTCGGCTTCTCACGCCGTTTGACACTTGATAGAAAGAGCAGGGGTATATCCCCACCAGCGCCAGGTTCGCCCTTACTGGTGCTGATGAAGATGGTGTGATGGAGGAAGACACTTGAAGCTCAAGTGGTCTGGATAGTTCCCCTCGGATTGGCCCATATCTGTCTTTTGCATCAATTCGCCCGGATGACGATTTTGATTCGGTCCGCTGCAAGAGACGATCGTCGGCATTGTCAAAGCTCACTCGAAGAACCGACGCTGGAGACAAAGCGAGAGTAATAGTCCGGCGCGGGCTCTGTTGAGCAGCCATATGCGGGCTTAAAAGAGCGCCTCGCTGCAGAACAGGACGAATAACGGTATTGAAACACAGGTTGAGGAGAGGATGTAAGACTCCACTGTCCTCTGAATGTGGGAGCAGTTCCACTAGTAAGTGTGAGGCTCCACTGTGCTGTGAATGTGGGAGCAGCTCCAGTAAAGAATGTAATGGAGGCTCCCGTCTATCAAGGGGCCAGTACAGGGCACATCCAATGGATGAAGGGTGTGTGTACGTACCAGAGGCGTGTAAACATGTATACCTAATCCCTGGTATCCATCAAGCTTAGCTGCTGTAATCGTATTCAGGAACCGATGGGATCGGTGTCAGTCCTTCCATCCATCTTGAGACGACCTTTTTGCGTGGTGACATTGGATGCTTAGCTATCCTTAATCTGGAAACCCGACCCTCGGCGGACCCCGTAAAGTTCTGAACAAGATGGATGACTTTCAGGTATCCATCGCGGCGATTGACGAGTCGTCGGTGTTGGGCTTTTCAGGTTTCGAAACGACGTCTCTGCTGCGCTCGGGCCAGCAGGGGCCGTTGTCGGGTCTTGGCGTCGGGTACTTTCCAGGGCAGCGCCTTAGAGCGCGTCAATCTTAGCGTACCTTCTTAGCGAACCCACGCTAAGATTGAGGTACAGCAACCAAGGTTCTCGGGGAGCTCTTAGCGTCCGGGCAGACTGGGGAGGCGAGTCCTGGGCATATGCCCAAGAAATACCCAGGAAATAATCCTGCATTACGGAGCACATGGGCAGGTTTCCTGGGTGCCGGCTTGGATTCTGTTGTAGCGACAACCGCTGACATGCTCAAAGTCGGTTCCACAAACCGATGCTTGAAATAGAGTTAGAATTACGGGCCGCACTGAGCGGCCATGGTCAGCTCTGAGAGCGCGCCTCTTTGCGGAATAGGGATGAATGAGAATATCTGTGCGTGCTGACTCTGAACGGCGCTCACGTTACGTCCTTTCTTCCTTGCATAGATTGCCTACGTGAGCCCTCAGTTCGCATTGTCGGAACCGTACCGGGCACGGTTGCTGACACTGACAAGAGCAAAGCAGGACCCCACGTCTATGGTCGCGGAAGCTTGGCGAGCGGGCCGACCTGTCATTTTGCATCGTTGCTGCTTTCTTTTTTCTTCATTGTCCGGAATTCTCTCGACAAAGTTCAATATCTCGCCATCTGCAACCAGGGTAGGAGCGATACACGCGGTGCAGGGTTGCTTTGCCCTGTGGGGGCTCCTTGGGATCCTTTGTCTCTCTCCGTCCCTCTGTTCTCGCTAGTCCCTCTTGTCCCTCTCTCGAGGAGAATGTGGCACGGGAGCCGGTCCCATGGACGTCGCATTGGCGTCGATGAGGGCCGGAGCTACGGAATAGCGTTACTTGGTTTAGAGTCCAGCGGGAAGTTAGGCTGGACCAGGTCCCGAAATGGATTATTGAGCAAGGATCGCCACTGCCAGACTCACGACAAAACACAGCTGGGCACAACAGGAAATTTCCTGGCCCATGCCAAAGCCTTTGGTGACCATCTGCCATTGTAAAAGAGTCGCTTAATTCGATTGGGGAGACAGTCGCTCACTGGACCATTCGAGTAGACTTTATTTGAGCCGTTGACAAGGGACCAGCTCGCAAGCAATCGACCCCAGCGTTGACCTTATTCAAGGGCGAGTGACGTACCCATCAACTCTGAGGTCTGTTGATGACCTCAACGCTCGCTCGCCCACCTGTGCCTGCTCCATAGGAAAGTTATCAGGGGTGCATTCTGCTGACCGCCAGGTCACCGAACAACGGTAGGTTAGGCTGGAAACCACGCGAGCCGCCTAGTTCCAAGCGGGATTGGAGACAAGAGGGCCCTGTCATTGGTTTATTTCTTGCATTTCTTTTTTTTTTTTTTTCGGTTGCCTCATGGTCATGTCCCTGTCGACAATCGTCGACTCTTGGCAAGCTTAGCAGTCCTGTTTGTCTCGCCCCTGCAGCCGAGCCACAATCGATACAATGGATTGGGATGTACTCCATAAGTTGACCGGAACGTCGTCGTCGTCGCGCGTCAGTGATCGCTGTGGAGTGCCGACAAGCAGCGGGGCGCCTGAAGCGAGGGTGTGCCACGCAGCCACGACCAGGACCGTCACCAACGACATTGGGAGATCTACCGCCTCGTCCTGATGGAGAGCAATTCCCTGACCCGGCAGTGGTCAGACGCAAAAATTAAAATACGTACTCGTAGCAAGACGCGACTTTTGGAAGTGATGACCAGGAAGGTGGAGGCAGGAAGTGCACCGACACCATAGTAGCAAGTGGAGGGAGGAAGTGCAACGAAGCCGCCATAGTAGAAGGTGGAGGGAGGAAGTGCACCTACGCCATAGTAGAAGGTGGAGGGAGGAAGTGCAACGAAGCCGCCATAGTAGAAGATGGAGGGAGGAAGTGCACCTACGCCATAGTAGAAGGTGGAGGGAGGAAGTGCAACGAAGCCATAGCAGAAGGTGGAGGGAGGAAGTACAATAGGGGACTTGAATGTTTGTCGGTGTGGAACCAGCGAGTGGGGGCCTAGCAGTACTTCATCAATATCTCAGCATCTAGAGAGAGAGAAAAGAATATAATAATCTAGATAGATAGAAAGTATTATATATGAACTTTCTAGATATTTTTTAATAATCTTTTCGCCTTTTTCGTTAAGAAATTATAGCCTTCTGAACTTTGGTGGCGCTGACCTGCTTCGTACTGATTAGACAAAAATACAGGGGTTGGATTGTATATAAAATTAGGGGGTGTGGATCATCGAGTCGAGGCCCGTGGGGGGGGTATGCGAATTTTGGCCTCCAAGCAGAGCCATAGTGTCAGACACGAATTTTGGGATGCTTTTCGGCCGGTAGTGGCAGAAACCGGGCCAGCCAGATAGGCACAAGCAAAGAGATCCCTACGACTTGTCCAAACGTATCCAAATGACGGCCCCCTTGTCGCGCTGCAGGGCTTGGAGGTTGCCTTCTCTCCGGTCCGCGATCTGTCTGTTGTAGACAAGGCGGAAACAAGACAGTAATGGCAGTCGTCTTGATATAAAGTCGTCACATCTTACTCTCTTTCCGGACCTCTCCCAGCTCTGAAGGACCACAGACAAGCTGAATTGAAGCGTTCCATCCCACGAGCGTTGCCTAGTTCCTCTCTCTTCATTCAGTCAGACCCCATCATCCCACTCTACCAAGTCTTACCCATCCCAAGCCTTACCAAACTTTCTTTGACTCTATTCAATCTTTCAACTCAACTACAACCCCCTAAGACTCTCTATTCTGAGAGACAATAGTTATTGCCCCTCATGGTTGTCGACTCAGCTTCCACTGATGCTGGTGGTGCGAATGGCAACTTGTCGTCAGTTCATTCTTCTTGACAAGACCAAACCTTGTCTCATATTGACTCACATTAACTCATTTATAGGCATGTCGGAAACTTCTCGATGCTTCTGCCGTTCCTTCACGACACGTCTTCCTTTTCTGATCGTCAAGTCCAAATTGCCATTCGCACCACCAACCCACCGGCCCCTACAGAGGGCCACGAACCTACACCCAGCCGTCCCAACGCCGATACGACCGAACATACCGATTCAAAGGAGGGCGACAAGCCCGTTGACAAGTAATTATATCTAGAGTTTACTCTAGGCGAGTCATGGTTCAAAGACCCGGGTGTCAACGTCGGGGAGCGGGGCACAAATGCGGCAGGCCAGAACGGCTGAAGACACTTGAGTTTATACCAATAGCTACATCTTTGCATTCATCCAATATTGACCCTATAAGATATGTGACACCCGGCTCTGACAGCCACGTCCAGGGATGCGATTGAGAGACGGTGTTGTGGACATGGGTTGCGGGCATAGCTGGTTCAGGCACGTAGACACGAGGTGATTTCTTGCCGCTGAGGGGGGATGAAGAAAACAGGTAGAGGATGTGCAGGAGAAAGGAGGACATCGAAGAGAATAGGCTTAATAAATGAGATGTACAAGAGGAGAGAAGATGAAATGCTGAGGAAAAAAAAAGAGTGGATGTAAGTGCTGAATGGTGTCGGGTCGCACGCTCAAGAAACAAAAGCCGGTGGTGGACCACATACTCTTTTCGGTCTTCCTGCTCGCAAGCCACCGTTTGAGTGGGACCGTCTCTAGGAGTTCTGTTCGTT
This sequence comes from Fusarium vanettenii 77-13-4, assembly GCF_000151355.1. Lineage (NCBI taxonomy): Eukaryota > Fungi > Ascomycota > Sordariomycetes > Hypocreales > Nectriaceae > Fusarium > Fusarium vanettenii. The sequence goes on along the minus strand of NW_003315873.1, from coordinate 484,706 downwards.
ATTATCCGCAAACCAGCAGCGATATATACTGGCATAAGGTGGTCGGCAAAGGATGCGCCTGCTCGGCATTCCCTCGCTTGTACACGGCAGCCATCTTGTCCTCTCTCACGTCGGAGTCAGAATCTCTCGCGTCTGTAAGGGCGATGTCAAAGCTCGCGATATAGGTAAGAGGCTCTGTCTTGCTCTTGAGGTTGGAGTACATGTCTCAGGTTGTGCACCCTGAAAGACATTCCTTCGAAAAATATCCGTGCGGGTCCCATGTGTTGGAAAGTTTGGAGCTCGAGATGGGCGAAGAACTCTTGCACAGGGATTGCTGAACGGATCATGGCCACTCGTATGCTGCACACGAATGAGAGGTGCATGAATCAAGCAATCACTGAGCCGCACTTCCTTCCAGCTCGTCCGCTCGAGGGAATCATGCGTTCTTTCAGCAAGACCCAGTTCAGGCGGGGCTCCGTAACTAGCTGCCGCGCGCCGTTCGGGACGGGCTCGATCTCCGCGCTCGCTTACATCCGCCCGACTTGTGGGGTTGCACTCACTTGGAGACAAAGATCGCCTGGAGGTACGTATACACCCATGCGTGTCAGAACATTGACATGGAAGACATGGAAGCTTATGTTGGGAAAACTAGAGAAGGTCCTCTTGACGCCTGGTACTTGAAGAGAACCGGCAACTTGGCTCTAAGATTACCGGGATCATTGGATAATACATAGACCGCGGCGATATTAGCTCGGCAGGCGGCGTATGGGTCTCTGATCCCTTTACCGGCAATCCGAGGTTTGAGCACCTGTCGCGATCCAATCCCCCTCACGACATAGCGGCTTTCACACCGTTGTGAAGATAGAGAGGGGAGATGGGAGACAGGTGAAATTGCAGGGATTATGGATAGAAGGGAAAGAACTGATGTGAAATTGCCGGGATTACGGAGGAGATGGGCAATTGACAGGGAATAAATATCTGCTGGACATCTACGGATCTATCAGGTCAAGAAAAGGTGGTCTTGCCTACAGCTCCACTCCAGCTGTGTCAACCGACCTCATGGAAAACGGCATGCGAGAGGGCCTGTTCCGGTTCAATCACAGTGCAATCATAGGTCAGGAAATGGATCAATCAATCAAGTTTGCAGGCCCCTCGACTTGCCGAGTCAGACGTGGAGCCGGAAGGTTCACCCCATGCTGAGGCAGAACCTGAGCCACCTGCTCGGGAGATGCACCTCGCTTCATACGACCGGCCAGTTGCTTCGGATGGGGGAACAAGGCGGGCTATTGCTCAGTACATACATCCCACGATCTCTTATCCCGGGATACTACACGGCCGGCACTAAGCGGGCGCGTCCCATAGAGCAGAGAAGAACCAGCCACCCTGCGCCCGTCTTGCCCCTTGATCAGGGTGCTAGGCCAGCTCTTCGACCAATCTCGATAGAGTCAATTGTGCTGGAGTGGATGCAATCACAAACAACATCATTGAGTAACAACTATGTGGATAGATGGGCTGGCTATTGCTTTCTCATGTTTTTGTCGCATCTAAATCTGTTTCTTGCGTCACACATTTGTGACCTCGCCGAAACAAGCCTTGCGTTTTTCTAACGGCGGTGCAGCTGCATGACTGTCGGTCTTTGGGCACACCTGACAGGAAAGACGTTTCAGGCACGGAATTTGGGGGGATGGGCAAGCCACATCGGATTATTACCTCTAGTCTCCAATTGTCTGAACCGAGACATTTGCGTCGTGCTCTAATTCATCAAACCGTCATCTTTACTTCAGTTGATTGCATGACCAGACCACAACCATCAAGCTTGTAGGAGCAAGCCTCCGATGGAAGCTGCAGATTGGAAGCATTAGATACTTACCGTATCGACTCAGCATATCTGGTAGGAACTGCTGATCCCCTCAGACCTGCTCTATGTCTCTTCACTGACTTGCAGAACGTATGGGGCACTGTTATCGTCCTGAAAGGGTTATTTTGCTGATGTGTCAACGAGATATGGACGGGTACCGTAGAGCTCACGGCAAAAGGATCACTTGTGTGCAATGCCATCCAAGTGTCACTGGAGCACTTCCGAAACTATTCTGAGACATTAAATTCTTGCAGAGGATAGAGATTGGGAGCCGAGGGCGGCAAGTTCAAGGAAAACGGTTCGCGGGATACGGCTAAGGTCGAGGCAATCAATCATTCCCCAAACCCGCCTGTGAAAGAGATGCTTGCCGTCAACAAAAGTTTCATCTGGAGACGAGCAAGCATGTAATCCAAGCAAAAATGTTTCAGTGGCTGACACGAACAGTTGGCCAAGTCACTGTGAAATGGATTTGAAACAGGGCCTACCGCTACCTATTTTAACGTCATCTTTGGCGCCAAGGATGAGCATACACGCATACGCGCCTGGCAGGGATTCTTGGCCCTGCCTCGGAGACATCGACTGGGCCACAACTAATGGAAGCTTCCAGGCTCCGTAATCGCAGCTGGGCTAGGTTCAGCGCGCTCAAGTTGCAAGCCTCTCGCTGATCGATATACATTAGGTCTGGGACGAAAAGAGATACATGCAAGTGTAGGGTTGCTGCACGTACAGGAGCTCGTTGGCGATGTGTTATCTTGTCTACAAGAGTCTCTTGAAGTGTAGGATCCGATCCCGTCAGGGCCGCAATGACGCGCGATGGGGGAGTACTAGGCACTTACCTCTACGAACTTATGCGTGAGCCTGGCCTCTCGACCTAACGACAAATTCGCTGTTAAGTTGTCTCTTCTCCGGTCCAGTCGCGTGTCGTTTGAAGTGACTAATTTGAAGTCTAGTCACCACCGCTAAATCAAGCTGGGGCAAGCGGTTTCAAATCTACTCATTAGTTTGGGGGCTGATGGTGATTGAGTCCCCCGACTGCCTTGTTCTGGACAATCGCTGTTATATAGAAACAAAGATGTGAATTCTACTCGTGACGTTGATACCTCTCAATAGCAAGCTTGTTGCAGGCCAGTCCCCTTCTTTGGCGACCGACCCGTTTATAGGCTCTTCACCGACCGAGCTATCTAATTAATGCAGCTGCCATCAAAGCAAGTTCTGGACAGCCACCGTGGAAGAAGGTCCGACTTACCTCAGTACCTTGCTAACGCCGGAGTGGACCTCGTATCAGCGCCACGCGCTGTAACAAACAATGGAAGTTGCAAATGCTATCATCTTGTTCGACAGTGTGGATCAGGGAAATCTTTCCAGCCCGGCCTCTTACCCAAGGCTGACGCTCAGCGTCGTGCCGCAACGTTCGCGCGACCAAGTTCGAGCCAGGTTGCAAAGTCAGTCAAGATGTACCAGAAACACCTAGTGCCAGAGTCACCCTCGTCGGGCTCCTCGCAACAGCGACGGCGGGGTACATCACCGCCGTCGGCAGATCCGCCATCTGGTCTTGGGAGGAAACGAATTCTGGAAAGCGAATTCTGGATTGGCAAGGGGGGATCGATCACTACATCATCGAGGCAGGGGTCCTTGGCGCCGGGATTGATGAGGGCAAGGGTCTGTGCGGCGAGGAAGAAAGACTTATTCAAAAGGCTATACAAGGCCAGGGGGCGGAGGCCTCGGAGCAACTCGACAAAGATAACACAGTTAGAACACAACCAAAGCTTATGCCCAAGCCTCAATAATACAGTGATAAATCGATGAAGTTTGCAACAGCTATAGATGACGCCGCGACGAAGAAAGACAGACAGGGGACAAGGATCCAGGCGTGGACAAGGATCCAGGCGTGGACAAGGATTTAGGCGTGGACAAGGATTTAGGCGTGGACAAGGATCTTCGCGGCGACGAAAGACAGACGGTCGTTAAGTCGAACGGCTTGCGAACCACTCCAGCTTGCAGTGTCAGATGCGAAGGGACAGTTGGGTCGGTAATATTTACGGCGACCAACGGCCAAGCCAAATTAATCATATGCAACCAGAGATCTCTCAGAAGCTCACGCAGTGGCAGGTCGTCTCCTCGCGGCCCCCGGGGCTTGAGGTTGCCTTTGGTAGGTACTGAAAAAGGCAGACAACAATGTGAGTGACTTCAATATAAAATCCGTCATATCCCGCACGCTTTCTTCATATAACTCACCTCTCAAGAACCACAGACAAAAAGAATTAAGGCATCCCATCCTTCTAGCATTGCCCAGTTCCTCTCCCCTCACCCCTATCGTTCCAACGTCCCAAGTCTTCCACATTTACAGGCCATATCACGCCTTCCTGGAGACAACCATTCTCTCTACTAGTCAACTGCTACCTTCCCGTACTTGATTCTTCCGCTGGACAATATCGATTGCCCCTCATGACTGTCGACTCATCTCCCACTGAGACCGGTCGTGTCCATGACAACTTGCCGTCAGCCCATATGCCTTGACGAAGTCAAACTTTCCGCATCACATACTAACCCAATCATAGGGCTGGCAGAGACTTTTCGATGCTCTTGCCATTCATCTACGACACTTCTTCCTTTTCTGATCGTCAAGTCCAAGTTGCCAACGCCGGTACCATCGTCGCGTCGACCGTCGTGGAGGGTCAAGCACCTGCACGTAGACACACCAGCATCAATGCGGCCGACCCTGCAATGGGAAAGAAGGGAGGCAAGGCTGTTGAAAAGTGATTGGATCTGGAGTATACTTCAAGTATGCCATGGCTTAAGGAGCAGTGTTTCAATGTCGGGGCCGGGGGAGAGGGGGAGTCGGAACGACTGGAGACACCTGAGTTTAGGCCAATAGCTACATGTTCACATTCATCTAATATTGACATTCTGTGATTGGCAAAAGCCGCCCCTGACAGCTCACCTCTTGTCTCAAATAGGAAAGAAGAAACTGAACAAGCAAGGCTGGAGCCTGGGCCGACAGGGCCCTGGTCTAGGCCGCAAGGGACTTCTTGGCTGCGTTTGTGAAAGAGGGGCCTGCTGCGCCTCCTGTGATCTGCAGAATTGATGCTTGGAACGGTGCTGGCTCGGAGTACCTTAGTTGAGATATGAAGTCGTGCTGTTGAAGAGGGATCAAGGAAAAAAAGTCAAGGATGGGCAAGAAAAACAAAGGTGGTGGAGGTAAAGAGTCGCACACCAAGGAAAAAAGACGGGGATTGGCCAACGGGCTTTGTGCACAAGCCATTGTTCCAGTGTGTGTTGTCATCTACCACCTCGTGCACCTCTTATTGAGACTTCAAGAGCCTCTGGTCCCGTCCCTTTTGTTAGTCATCATCGATGACCAGGCCATTGAACAGGGATACAGGGGTCACATCGTCCTCCGGCTTTTTAAGACCTACATTAGACGGGCCCCGTATTTAGCTGCCGCGCGCCGTCCGGGACGGACTCCCCACGCTCGCTTACATCCGCCCGGCTTGTGGGATTGACGGGCCCAAAAACGTGGGCCAAGATAGGTACGTACTCCACTCGAGCGTTGACAGTTGGAACCGTGGGAGCTCAGCGGAGCTACAGACAATCTTGAAGTTGAGGAAATGATAAAAGGCCACCATGTTCCCCCATGATGATCATTGCCGACATTTCAGATCGTGTCTGAAGCGCAAGAAGAGTTTGACTTGCGTGGAGAACCTGGCTTCAAGACTGTCATGTAGATCATGCTCATGTTACTTCGGTAGAGGGATCTCCAATCCCCTTGTCAGCAAATTGACGTCTGAGCATCTGTCATGATCCAGGACCCCTCATTATATTGCGGTTTTGCTGTTTTGAAGATGGAGTAAAGAGAGGAGACAAGCCCCCCTTTCTGGGGAACATGTCATGATGTCAAGAAAAGGCGGAAAGCAGCTCCACCGTCTCAACCGGCCTCCTGGGGAAAGCGGCATGCGAGATGGTCTGTCACGGTGCAATCAGAGACGACGCAATGGATCAATCAATCAAGGTTGCAGGCCTCCTGACTTATCGAGCAGGGCGTGGGATGGAAAGGTACTGTAAGTCCCCCCCACGCCGAGGCAGACGAAGATTGAGCCACCTACTCGGTAAATGTATCTTGTTTCATCGCGCTGCGGCCATTTAGTTCGGATGGGGGAATGAGGTGAGATTCTTGGCTACATGCATCCCGCGATGTCTTGTCCTGGGGATCCTGCACTGCCGGCACTAAGCGAGTGCGTCTCGCAGAGCAAAGACGGCTCCAGGCGAGCTCCTCAACCAATGTCGACACAATTAGGTGTGCAGGCATGGATGCAATTGCGGGCAACGTCATTGAGCAATATTTGAATGCATAGATATGTTGGTAATTGCGTTTCCCCATTTTCTTTTTCTTCATACCCCAAATTTGTGGTCCTGCACCACACATTTGTGATTTCACCGAGCAGAACTTGCAACTGCATGACCGTCGATCCTTGGGCACACCTGACAGGAGAGACGTTTCACACCTAAAAGTTGGGGGAGAATAGACACGCGACATTGGGCTATTACTTCCGGCCACCCGATGTTTTTTCTTAACCGAGGCATTTACGCCATGCCGTCATTCGTCAAATCGTCTCTTTCTTCAGTCGATCGCGCGACCATCCGGAGGCATCGAGCTGGGGAGTAGTTAGAGCCTCAATTGCCAAGTTCAGTATCATCCTACGTCTAGGCTCCACTCGATGCCAGCCTACTGGAACGAACACTGGTTCAGAGAATTCATTTGCTGACATCTGGTCCTTGCCAAAGTGTGAATTATCCTCTTCGTATCAGCAGTCGTTTAGGAAAACATTGCTGTGATGCTCATCTTCGTCCCATGAGCAAGCTGAGGCTCACTGCGAAGCGTTCATCGGCCTGCTTCACTGACAGTCGATCGCTGACTAGAGTCTTTGGAGCCCCTAAGAATCTCGTTATAAAAAGAGATAACTTCACTTTTGGGGTCGCATACTTGCGCCGTAGATGTCACTTGCGGTTATTTCGAGCTGAAGCGGTCAGGTTGGGGTGGGGGTTGCTGCACGCTGCGTTTCTGGATACTCCGCACAATCAACGCGACTTTCCTGTCCGAGTCGATGACCAGCAAGGATCCCCGCAGAGGATCCTTGTCAGTTTAAACCTAAGTTTCTCTTCTCTCATGCCCCTCCATGTTGTTTCCTTCTGGCTTGTATACGGCAGGAGCGCGGCCAAATGTGACGTTCGGGGTACCACTCATGCAAGGCGAGTAGGCCTGCGCAGGGAAGCTTCGGTGAGTTAACTGATTCGCTGACCTGGGGATCAAGGCGGTTGCCTCATATCGTGTCGAGGCTGACCTCTGCACCGATAAAACACTCTGTGCGGACAAGAAATCATGAACAAGGGGGTAATATAAAAACCTTGACGTCTCGCGCGTTTCTTCAAGGTATTTTGCACTGGCATTGGGAATTGGAGCATTTCATCACTCAAGCACTGGGATGTTCTGCCTTATCCTGTAACAGCCTCGCCATTCTGAACTCCCATACCTTCTTCATATTTCTTCACTTCAAGCCATCTTGGACATTCGCAAATTGCCCCTACCTCTCGAGTTTCACCTGCATTTTTTTACTTCTTGTCTTACAAGACAACCCTGACTGCCTCTCATGGATCCCAAGCAAGCTTCCAGTGACGTGGACTCTAACACTGAGGAGGAAGTGCTGTCAGTTCATGTCCCCTGACAAGATCGAATTTTTATCTCTTACCAAACCTTGCCAGGTCTCTCAGTGACTTCTCGGTGTTAACGCAATTCATCTACGACACCTCTTCTTTCTCTGATCGTCTAGTCCAACTCGCTATGGATACAGCCACCGAGGCGACCCGTGCAGAGGACCACGAGCCCGCCCCTAGCCTCGTCGAAGCCGAAAAGACTTTCGAGAACAAGGACACCGAGTCCGTGGGAAATTCACTCTATCCCAAACATCTTCTAATTGAGTAGCGGCAAATGGGGTGGCGTTCCAAGGTGCGGGGAGAAAGGGCGGTAAAGTGCAAGTTGCGTGGACGCACATGAGTTTGTAAACCTAGACACTTCCTTGCTTTCTTTTAAAAAAAAATGATGCGATCTTCTGGAAGCTACCAAAAGGGGAAGGGTACCTTCCATGTGCTGCTGTATGTAGTTAAGCTGTGACAGAAGAAAACGGTTCTACCAGGGCTGTGTGTGAAGGTCGCAATGTGTCATCGGCCACTTGATTCGACCAAGCCTCAACGGCGTCCTACATGCATTCAACCAAATGCGTGTCCTTGGTTTCCCAAAACAGCTGGGTCCGTGCCCGTCACTTGCAAATGATACACTCCCGAGACTCAGGTTCGCCCTCCACTCCAATGGCCTCAAGTCCACGCATTTACAGCCCATGCCAAGCGTATTAAAGCGAGCCTCGTTTCTTATGTGCCGAAAAGAGATGAGAAATATATTCTTCTCATCTGGCTGAGGAATTGTTTTCTCCGTGTTATCGAGTGAGTTAAGGTACTGGCATGGTGATTCCGGAATGTCTGGCAATTAAGCGGTACTCACACAGGTCGAAAGATGAAGTACTGTAAGAAAGGTCAGGTCTTTGCACTGGTGCATGTCATTCTGACAGCGCGCGTGGGGGGCATCTCCTTGCCTGCGCGAGGACTGTCAGAGCATATCGATTCCCACTATTAGAGCACTATCTAACCCTCCACAAAACCATACGAGAACGTGTTAATACCTTATCTGAATTTTTGTCAGCCTAGGAAGAGACTATCATAATTGGTCCAGATCCATCCCAGCTCGGTACATAATGACAGTCCCCGCGCAAGCAAGGAGATGGGGCCTCTTCATCATAGAGTGCCTGATGAAGTCACGGAAAATAAGCTGGTCTCAATTGGGCTAGTTCACACAGCAGAGCTTTGATGGCAGGTTCAACGTCCACACCAGCGGCATAAGCAGTACCACGTTTGAGGCCCACGATCACGCAGCGTGGTCCGCGAACATGGCTTCAGCCACGCTGATACATAGCGTACGAGAAGCACCACTGAAAACAGCTGAATCACATTCGACATTCAGATTGGTCAGTATTGCCCGTTCCTTTGACCTTGTCGCAGCTGAGAGGACCCTCCCACGCCTCCCTCCCTCCCTGAACTCCTCCACTATCCGGGCACGCTATGCAGAGACAGGGGTGAGCGAGATCGGGTCAAAAAGCGACAGGTCACAAATCCACATTTTAACCGTTTATCCACCACGCCCGGTTTCTCCCATGGATCTTGTCCTGAATTTTCCCGCATCTCACCGATCATTTCGCGTGTCTGATGATCTGAGACGCCAGGTCATAATGAGCACTCATATATAACATCTGCAAGGACACATGGACGGCTCCCGCGGAAAACTTGATCGAGGCCCACTGAATGAACGATGTCGATTTCCCCCGCTCCCCACGGCTTCAGCCAAAACGCTCATTAGATTCAGCTTCCAAGCTCTTGGTACTGTTTGTTTTCTCGAGAATCGAAGTCTCATGAGACGAACATATGCATGCACACATATACACAGCGCCAATGCAAGATGCCACTCTGCAGGCGCCTCACCCCAGGGTGTGCCTTAGATCCAGCACCTCCTCCCACGATTTGGCTTCCATGTCTAAGACCACCCCGTTCCCTTAGACATCTCAAATCAGAGAATCGGAATTTGATGCATCATTTCTGACACCGCATGCCAGGAACTCAGCTGCCCCAGTCCGTCCTCTCGGTGAATTGGGCCCCACCATTTCCCAGTTGCCTTAAACTGGGTTGGTGATGCATCGTGTGTAAGCCGCCTTGTAGTACGTCCACAAGCGTGGAGTGAGAAGACTTGTCCCCCCCCCCTCGCTTGGGGTTTGTGTGATATGCCACCTCCCGCATATACACTAGGCATTCTTCAGGAAATGGTTCATCGTCTTTTTGCTTCCGAGATGCACAGCCTAACCGATTCCTCCCTTGCCCTGAGTCTTTGCCTTATTATCTCTGGTTGCCTTAATCTTTTCCAGCATCCCAGTCAGCGTACCGTATTGATGTGTCTCTATAAAGAGCCGCATCTTCTCCATTTGGGAGACTTGACTCCTCTCATTCACAACGGAAGAAAGAGTTTGGTTGTCCCGACGACTGTCTATGGTAACCTATGCCCATCATCTCGCGGCTTGACTCAACGCACAGTCATCCGTTCGCCTCTTGGTTGATCACGAATCCGACGGCCACCTCGCTAGTGCTTGATCACATCAAAGCCATCCTTCCAAAACCCGATCGTCTTTTCCTCTCCCTGCTCGGTTCTCGAAGCGTTCAAGATGGACCCCGCTGGCCCTCCCTCCACCGTGTAAGCCGTCCAGTCTGTCCTGGTGGCTTGATATTAACAGTCTTCAGTCCCGTGCAGGATGACTCGATGCTTGCCTCCTTCATCTACGACACTTCATCACTCCAAGACCGCCTGATCCAGGGCGCCCTCATGGCTAGTACGGCGACAGGCGTACAAAAAGTCTCACGGGCCAAGTCTCGAGAGAAAACGGAGAAGAAGACTTCAGAGATGGCCAGACTGTAAATTGGGGCCATGGTTCTGCGAAGCGAGGATGGACACAATGCAGGGATTGATGTAAAGAGTGGATGAGTTGAGTAGAGGCTGCATCTTGCCTGGGGTTATTCCTCTTTCTTCTGAGAATAACATCACATGACAAGTTGAAGGGATACTGACGAGGGCTCCCCCTAAGGTGGATAGCTATTTTCACCGTGGACGAGGTAGCAAGTCTCTTATTTGTCTGGATGTGAGCTAGTACCATTGTTACTCTCTCGATCAGGCAATATCCTATCACCTTGCGTTCTGCTATTAGTGACCGCCACGTCACCGTCCAGAGCGGCTCCTTCGTCCTTCCTGCAGCATCCCGAGGACGTGGTTTTTGCACTTCACTTCAAGCAACTCTCCGGCTTACCGTAGCGCAGGGTGTACCGCTGTACTGATTCATGGACCTTTTCCCCACCAGTTCCAGCAGCAGCAGGACGCAGATATCCGATCGGAGGCATCGCCCGTCCAATAACCCGGTAGATATCCTAGAACAGATCTTTCAATGGCGTCACAAAGCCCTGTCTTACAAAGTATCCGACGTTGTACGTGTCGTTTTCTGGCTCATAAGGCTATTTGCGTCACTTGCATGCAGCGATCCGAGCACCCGCGCAACACGAAGCTCACGCAGAGGCACCGGATATCTCCGAGTCTGACAACCGAACCGGTAGGCGAGAAGCTGCATATGCGTAGGCATGCGAGTTTATACATTGGCCTACCTAATCGAGATGATGCCTGTGAGGTTGCTCCTTAGTTGCGTGGCCTTGGCACACAACAGTTGTGCCAAAGGGTACACAGTCACAACCAACACGCGAAGGTCGGAACGGCTCCGCGGCAGAGCCTCATATTCCATGCCAATCAGAGTTTTTGTACCTGCTTGACTCCGCTTGAGTGGTTCGGTTGAAAGCTCGACACCGACTGCAAACACAAATCGGCTACGGGTTTTCGGAGCGGTGCGATGAGCCGAAGTCACACAGGATTAATCCTACCAAACGGCAACATAGCTGGAAAATGGACTGTCCTACGATCGAGATGTGAAATTAATCCTAAGGAATAAAGTTTATGCAGTGTTAGATCCGATTGGACGAAGAAACACCGTTTTATTACACGCGTATTCAGAAGTGAGTGGTTCGAACCGTTTCCCTGGTCCTGACACTAACCTGCTACATAACACATAGAGGTATTAAATAGTTAAGCTAGCTTTTTAAACATCTATACCCTATTCTGACGCATATTATACTGTTTTAGATGCTCATGGTTCTTGGCCCCATCCCAGCCAAACCTACAGTCGCATGATGCAGGCTTCAACTCTAAGTTTGTCCAAGGTTTATTCCCCCAACAGGGTATATAAAGGCCAGCCGCCTCAAGATTCCTACTTTTCTTGTGTCTTCCAACAATAACATCTCGGTCAATCCCTCAAGCCCTAACAACCATGGTCAATCCCCCACCCCCATCCTACGAAGTGGCTACCCGTCGGGTTGACCGACATTACTTGACTTGTACGCGGCCAGGAAATGAAGAGATCCTCAAGCCCCCCACGAAGTATCAGGTTGGTACCTTTGCTGTGAGAGGCTGGATTGCCAGCAATGGTGGTACCACCGCCGCGGTCGGCCCTTGGTGGATGGATGGAGAATACCGCCAAACCTGGGAGGTTGCGAAGCCAACTCCAGACCAAACCACAAAACCAACCAAAGATCGAAGTACGAAGGAAAAGGTGATGCAAGCACTCCGTGGCCTACGCGGTCCGCGCCCTGAACAAGAGACGGTATCCATTTTCGCAGTAAACGGAACGCCCATACAGCCAGGCGAGATTGAGTATACCATGGACACGACAGAATCAGGCGATTACGACTGGACTGAGAAATGGGGTTGGAAGGTGAAACTCACGGCATATACCTATGCAAAACATGTGAGATGCTCCCAATGGACAATAAATTACACCATGTTCCTTGACGACCTACCATCCCTGTTGCAAGCGGGCGGCATCTCGTGGAAGGATACCATAACAGACAACGGCGAGGATCTCTTCGAACCAGACTTCCTCCCAAAGCGCCGGTGGAACTGGGTGCGTTCATCTTCCTGTTCGCCAGTATCGGCATCTGGGCAAAAGTGGAAAGCTTGTGTTGAGGAAAGACATTGGAAGAAACCATTTGTTGAACGAGATTTCCGGGACCGCCTATCTGCGGAGACAGTCCAAAGGTAAGCACCTTTCTGCAGGCCTCTCTATACTGAGATATGACTAATCTGTGTATAAAGGGCCAAGATATATCAGAGGACGGGTCCCGGGAGGTACAAGTTCGCCATGATGTATGATCTCGATACGGTCTATGGGAACGACATTTCGGGGCAGCGAGTAGACGTCTGGCATGATGGTCTTGCCGAAGAGTTTGCCCATTTTATACGCCCACTAGTGCCTTATGATCCGTATTCAGCGACTGGGTGTGATGTGTCGGATAAAATGGTCGAGAAGAGGAGAGAGCCGTGAGTCGGGGATCCTACCTCACCCCTAACAGGCAATCCGGTCATCTGAGAATCACGTACAGGCAGCAATAACAGAAGAAGACCCAAGTTCCAATCTATTCACCTTTCGTAAAACACCTTCATTTCACTCTTTCAAGGAGAAATTTCGGGCTGTGAAGTCAGCTAATCCCCGAATACAATCCATGTCAATCAAAGCAACGGCCCCCCTAGTTGTGAGTTCATGACGTGGCTGCATACACTTGATTGAGCCTCACAGCATCTGACATTACATAAACTCAATTCATTTTCACACTGATTGTCTCCTTCTGCGGCTGAAGAGCCATCCGCATCAAATGTAACCTTGGATCATCGTCCACATTCGAGGAACGAACTCCTGGTATCCCGTACCAAGCTTGACAACGAGCCTTACTTGTGCACCTTATCACTTGTGATTCTTTCATCTGCTGACATCTCTAAGAGTCTTTCAGTCACTGAATTCTTGGTGTTCTGCTTGTTGAGTGTTGAGTCAACTGTTGCAGACGAGATGAGTCCTTGTCACACTTACCTATTAGCCAAGTTGGTCACGGTGGGCTTGTGGGCCGGTATCTTCGACAGGTGCGGCAGAAGTGCGACGTACCTGGTGTTTGCAAGAGCCCGCTCCATGTCCACGGAGTTGGCTTCACAGTTGAGAGTGATGCTTGGGAGTGTGGACCACTGGCCAAAAGCTCCTGTTGGTCTTGGAAATTTACACACCTGAGAGTTTGTGTTCCAATATCCTTCCGATGAATGTTATAGTGGTGAATAAGAGTTGTTGTATATGTTGACCTGCAGGTGACCTTTCATCTTCGTGTCCCACCGAAGGGTTGACTCTTAATACAAACCTGCCCTGTAGCACAACCATGACTTGATGAAGTATAATCAGTTGCCAACACCATCATTTCCTATGATTCAATGTTTTTCTACAAGTATAAGAACCGCGCTTTCTTCCTCCCAAGAAGAAACTTATCTCTCCCTGCTCCATTCTCTCCCACAAGCGACCAGACTCAGAGACTTCTTGCTTCTCAGGTCACTTCCTACTCCCATACCAACACTCAACGGCCAAGACCTCGTCGGTTCACGATCATTGTGGTTACTTCTTTTCCACAATTATCAGACACGTTTGGGCCTGACCTAAAAAAACCAGGGCGACAACAGGGCCATTGACCACTTGGCAATCATGGCCGCCGACGAGGCCCCCAGCGACCCGGATCCCACAGGCGACAAGACCCCGCCCGCCATTGAAGAAGAAGAAGAAGAAGAAGAAGAGAAAGCAAACCCAAATAAGGACCACAAAGGTTCCATGCTGCCTCGATTCATCTACGACACCTCTTCAGTTACGGAACGCCTTATGCGACGAGCTGATGCCGACGCCAACAAGGACTCCGCACGCGATGGGAAAACTAGCAAAGGGATTGATCCAAACAACACCAAAGCCAAGGACAGCGACCGCGAAGAATCCAATCAGAAGTGACTTGATCTGTCCTGACTCTTTTTGCCATGGCAAAGTCATTCTCAAACACTACCTTGGCCAATCCTCCTCTCTTCATTTGGTCAACTCAGCTTCTGCACCAGCTCTCATCCCAAGATCAAATATGTTTCTTGCTCCTCCCTTTACATTTGCTTATTGGACTGCCTCCGTCGACCCATTTCCTCAGTCTGCACCACGTCCTGGCTGGGCCCCATTCAAGTCTTCCATTCTCGAGTTCACGCCTACCATGAGCTCCCAAGTTGTTTCTTCCAACACGACCTCCGGCAGCCCGTGCAAGTAAGTCTGATTAAGGCCTGGCCCAGATTTCATCTCATCTTTTTTTGTGTCCAGGGGTGATACCATCTCCATGCTCGGCCCATTCATCTACGACACATCCCTTCTTGGGGATAGTTTGATCCAGGACGCCATTACCGCGTCGACAGGAACAATTACAAGGACAGGAGCAGCAACAACAACGACAACTACACTAGCACCAAAAGAAAAGTCTTCGAACAAATTGCTTTCAGGGCCTTTGAGGGGTCTAGGGGATCTACGGCTGAGCTACAAGTCATTAATACACAGTTGATGGAAGATGCACAGCCATCGCTAGATGCTCAATACCATCCATTTCACCATGTGCAGTCTCAAGTCGATGGCTTCTACTGCCTGAACAATCGGATTAGTTGCTCAAGTAGTAAGGGAGAGAAAAATGCTGAAGCCAGACCGCAACATTCCAGTTATCTTTGATCCAACCCCGTGTCTGATGATAGATGCTGTGTGCCATGCAAAGTAATGTTGTGACAAGGCTGTCAATAGGAGATCACCCAATTAAGTTAATCACCAGAACATAATAGCTACACGAGCAGCTTATAATACGCCTGTCCTTGGGAACATGGCTTGTCCAAGATATGGTACTTGGTCACCCATGCTTGCAGCCTTGCCATGGAGCACTGGGAGAACGACTTCCATATTTCCTTCCGAGACCATCGGCTTCCAGGCAAAGCTATTCTCTCCGCTGCAGTATTTGGATCGTGGAAGGCAGCCTGGGATGCTACGGCGGAGGACTCGCTGTAAAGTGAGGGCTATGCTTGAGCTGTTGGCGAGTGTCACCAGATGACCAAGCCCTTTGTTATCGCGAAAAAAAAAGAGGCGAGGCCACTATCAGGTTCAATAAGTGTTGGTAATTACTGTTGGACACAAAATTGGCTTACGTTCATCGCAAGATTAGCAGAAGTGTGCTAAGGATGTGCAGATTGACTGATGTTGAGATAGGTGCCCAGGTGCCCAGGTGCCCAAGTACTCAAATGCTCAAGTGCTTAGGTGCTCAGGTGCTATTGATAGCCGGAGATGGCTTTTCCATCAATATTCAGTCCTGCCACCAGGCTCTGGAGGACCGTTAGATTTGACTGATCCTGGGTCCAGATGGCGTCTAACAATCACTGCACAAATGTCTCACTGCGAGGCTTCTCGCCCTCGTGTATCCTAGGAGGCTATTTGATCTCAGTTTCAGACACATGTGTCTGCAAGAGAGATACTCCTCACGTCCCATTCAGTGTGAGTACTATGAAGGCGGTGATTTTGTCCAATTTTTGTATCCGGCAAGGTTTTCATTGTATTTCATTAACAGTCAACCGACCAGACTTCCGCTCGTCAACACGTAGTACCACTTACACCAGAGATGTACGGTTTAATTGAATAATGTACTTTTCTGGGCTTGGATACTAGTAACGCGCTTGGTGCAGGTACCTCGCAGCCTCGTAGCCTAGGGGGTGGGCATACAGATTCCACCCCTGGCGGGCTGAAGGCGACAAAAGGCAACCAGACCTCCACGACAGGGATTGTAAGGCAATCTGCAAGAGGCGGCATGTGGCATACTCGGTCAGGGACCAACTGAGTTTGTCGTTTCGTTTCTTTTCTTTTTTGCTCGCTTGTTCGAAACGAAAGCGTGTAAGTCATCGCAATCGCGACCGTACCTAGGCTGCTCTGACTTCTTGTTATGCAGTAAACGTCGACATTCGTCGCATCATCAGACCTGGTATCTTGATCGGTTGAGGGAGGGCTTATGGGCCCCATATCGGATAGTAGATAGAGTATGCGCAAACCCCCACGACTGGAGGACGGTATTGAAAGGACGGCGGCATTGTAAGCTCTCAGGAACTGGTTCACACCTCACATAGCAAGGCAGCTCTGTTGGGAAGTGAATTGGTCCGCCAAATCTGAAATAGCCTCAGATCAAGGTCATGGCTGCCGGCGGAGGCTCCCCCCGAGCCGTAACCTAGCCGCAAGCTGTATGGCGAACTGGTTCGCAAAACGTCAAGAGCCTCATATAGGGTTGGCGAACCAGTTCGCAAGCCCCAGGAGGCCCAAGAAATGAGGCTCTGCGAAAAAAAAAGGCAACCAAAACCCGCTACGTCCTTATGCACTCGGGAGCAATGCCTGCGGGCTTAGACGCAGAAACCATCATCCCATGTCATATTACTTGGCTCAATCGAAGCTCACGGGTCAACCCCCCAGTCTCTGGCCCCTCAATTGGTTATGAGTGTAGGCCCTCTGTGCTCTTATGCTCTCGTCTCTCTTCTCGTCATGTCCTTGAGACGCTGGAATCCCGCTCTCTTCCCGGGGTATAAGAGGCCCGGGGTCCCTCGGTGAAGTTGGATCTCCTTCTTGATAGAATAGCAGACTCAGACCTGATCTTTGCACAAGTTTCTCATCTCTTCACTTTGGTACCACCCCAGTCTCTTCCGCTAGGTCCTGACCTGAGACCAATCCCTCTTTCTTATCGCCATTCGATATCCACTCCTCAAGACACCTCCTCGTGTCCTCTTCTTGAGGCAGCCTTCATCTTGACTCAGACGACACCCGTTCGAGCTTTCGCTATCCAGTCAGTACCAGTCATGAGCTCGTCTACTCCTTCTCCCAACACTACCCCCTCTGAGAGTCAAAGAAAGTAAGTTCCCACAAAGTCTTATTCAAGTGCCATCTCACAATGTTTTCTTAGGGGAGACGATAAGCCGTCAATGCTCAACCCGTACCTCTACGATACCTCCCCTCTCCCGGACCGGCTGGTCATTAGGGCGATGTCACCAAAAACATCTACAGCATCTACAACGGCAACGGCAACGGCAAAGACAACAAAGGGAAAGCCCTCTGATGATAATTTAGCGAAGGACTTGGAAGGGACTCAGGAAATCACGGCCAAACTATGAGCTATGGCCGGGCACCAAGGGTGAGGTGGACAGTTGTCACTGGATGTTCAATACCCTAGACGTCACCTCGTGGGCATTCGGACAACAACTTCCGCTTCTTGTACTACTAGACTTATGTATGAAGAAGGAAAAAGGCAAAAAAAAAGTTGAAACCAAATTACCACGGTCAAGTCGGCTCCATTGCCGCCTGACTTCAACAGCACCTAAAGTGAATTGTCACACGACATGTCTAACCGTACATGCGCCACGTCACAGCCCAACTGACATGGAACTGTTTGTGACACTGCCCTGACTGAAGAAAGCTTGTAGCCACATAGGGCAATGCCCTTAACCCTATAACCTTTGTATATTGTGATCTACTCATCAATATTGACGCCGGCGAAAACTGCCATTCCGTTAGAGATTTCGCAAATGCGATAACTTGATGCATTTGCCACCACTACGCGCATGCGCGCCTACTTCTCCGGACTATCTTCATCGTGTTGTAGCCTGATTTAGCCTTGTTTGAGCCACAACTTTCCCCAGAGTTTGAGTTGCACAAACGCAAGATTGATTCTTCTTGACCAGAGTGTTGGGTCTCGTGACACCTGGGCAAAAGGTGCAGAAACCCCTCTCAGAGGACAGCATAGTCACCTCATCCCCGTAGCCACAGTGCAAGCAGACTCAAGGTGTTACCTCGACAGCAAAATTAACGCAGTATTAATACAAAAGCCTTGAGGGGGCCCACGATGGCTGCATCTCCAAATAGTGCCATAATCACCCAAACCGTTTCATATAGAAGCCAACCATAGATGAGAATGGCCCCCTAATAAAAGAGACTGCTCTGAGTGGACGAAGAAACTCTAATACTAAATGTTGATAGGATACTCCAGCTCATAGCATGAAATAGTGTTGTGCCTTGGCCAAGTTTTTGACAACCATGTACAACACTACCCTAAATCATGGGCTGCCATGGTGGGATGCCTTCTGAGCCAGTTGTATATTAAAATGTCAATCATTGATTCAATTCAAGCGAGAAATCGTTTCCTACAGACGTATTGTTAACCAAGAAGACGGCATAAACGCCTCGAAACACCCAGTATCCATCATGTGATAGTCAGACATGGGAAACCACAATTTAGAGTTGTTGACTATTGGATCAAACAGATTTGTGTAGCAGAGCCTGTTAGGCCTAAATGGACTTCCTTTGCGCCGGAGAGTAGACATACGACGATGGAGTGGTATCGTGGTATGACCTTCTCTGCTTCTCCCTGGGGAGGATGAGGGACTTCCAACACCGTGGTCTATCCATAACAGACTCTGCTCTAATTTCCGATTGGCCGCACAACTAGCTATTGGAGGTCTTACGGCGGTTCTCCAGTAGCCAACAGAAGGCTGAACCGAGGAATAGAAACTCGCGGCCTTCTACCCCGTTCGCTGGACAGTGCATTCGCCACAACAAAAAGAGAGACAAGAGGCAAAAAAACATACAACAGCGGGGATTCGCTGGTCGTCACCGACCCAACTACTAATCCGCCCCTCACTGGCTTATCTATGGGAGAGCGGACGGGATCCCGAGTTCTCCAGTGGGTATGGTCGTATGTGGGAGTTTGGGGTGCGCAATCGGCTTATATCATCAGGCCGGGCACCTTTTCCCTGAGAACAGGAGCCGAGTTAGAACACCGTCATAACTCTGAGTTATTTGCCTTCCAAGCCTGCAAGGGGCATGCTGAAGTAGGGGATGATCAGAACCGGCTTAAAAAGATAGCCCCGGTCTGTCTGTGGAACCCCTGACTAGCGCAACTATTCAAGTTGTGACCATTAAGCTGAGGAATGAGACCTCCGAACGTACAGTCTGAACTCTCACGCAGAGCTGCCGAACTCTGTACCATGAGCCATTACATACACACAGCCGACGCCCAAAGCCCTCTTGGCAATAGGCGCCGCAAGGCAAATGGCCTCCGACCTGGGCATGGCTGTCCTGTCGTCACTTTCAGGGGGCAGCGCCATTGTGAAGGCTCACCTTTTCAATTAGGGCGTAATTATCACACTGCTCACTAGATGAACTGCTGCCAACAAAACTTGGTTTGATATCTCTGAGTTTGATAGAGTCTGTAGCGGTGACTATAGTTCCTCTTGATTCGAGGGCCCCTGAACCTTCCCCCTGTGCAAACATTGCCGCCATTGAGGCCCTCAACACCGCAATGAGGACTTCAGATCCTGATACGACTCGGTCATTCACAGCTACTTCTAGTTCAATTGATTCAGTCAATTGCTCCTGCTAGTATAACAGCCAGCATGACACTCGGCATCTGCACGTAGGCCCATGCAAACAGACCCAATCTCCAATCAGTCCTTCGCCAGCTACCGTGGAGGAGATGCCTTTGGCCCAAGCCGACTTGAAGGCTGCACCATCGGCATTGAGTACATCGTGGTGGATAAGAAGCAGACTGGTCAGCCCGCCCACCCTGGCCCCTGAAGTTCCCTTAGCCACGATCACCTCCGAGGGTATCCTCGTCAGAGAATCCAGCGGCAGGAATAAATCAGCCTTGTATACAGAACCCGCCGTCCAAAACGGATACTATCATACACATGAGACGTCAACGGCGTCAACAATAGCACTACGGCGCTGGGCTGTGCTGGATCGGCCTCACTTACACCCAGCCGCAGCTGTGTAACCCTTCGGCATGTCTCGAGACGGCCCGTTTGCGGTCCGTGGCAGGAGTCCCGAGAGTAATACCGGTAGTTTCAGAACATGTCTTAAAAACTCATCCTTGGAGGGTAGCCATGGAGTGTGGGGGAGGGGAGTCCATATAACTTCTTGCATAACTGACCGGGAGCACATGCCCTACGCTCAGGTCAAGAAGAAGACGACGTCTAGATAAGGTAATGCCTGATAATGAGTTGATGGTAGCTATACTAATAACCTCAAAGAAAGCAACCCACAAGGTAGGGACTTACATAAATTGCCTGTGACGATGTGAAATAGAAGTATCCCAGAGGAGCTTACTTGAGTGTCTCGTTTGTTTCTCACTCCGCGTGCCAAGTTACTCTCTTTCCTCGTTCCAAACTTTCCCGGCCTTAGATAACCGACAATAGGCATGCATGACCTCTTGCGGTTACCACCGGGCTGCACTTTGAGCTTTGGGAGCTCTCAACTGGACGGACATCCACCCCCGGTTCATCCCATATTCCATGTGGCTGCCTCGATCCTGCAGGCCTTTAAATCCAAGGCACGGAGAACGAACTACGACGAGTTGGGACAGCTGCACATCCATCCTCGTTCAGCCTGGCCTCGCCACCAGACACAAACGTAGCAATGACGCGTTGAGAGTCCAGGAAGTGCATCTTCTCGGGCGAATGGGCTATTCTTTATTCGACCTGCACAAGCCAACACACTACACTTGGAAGGATGAGGTGTTGACTTACACAACATTCGCCCAAAGTGCCAGCAGGGGATCGACTTGTGTGGTTGCTCAACCTTAGACCTGGATATCATGAATCCAGTCATTTTCAACAACCTCCTCAGACCGCTATTTCCACGATTGCAAATTAGATTGAAAGCAGTGAGATTTAAATCTTCTGCAGCATGCCAGAGCCAACACATTCGTGAGGCCTTCCAGCCCTTTTGCGGCCAACACCGCTACTTGAAGCCTCCCGGTGAGAGATGATCTCTCAGAGCCTCGTCCAAGTTTTAATGACAGCCTGACAGGACGCACGTCAACCGGACATGTCGGATCCAATTAGCTGGAATCTGCAAGTCGTACATGTTCACCGCTTCTCTAAGGCTGCGAGAAATGTCGCGAGGCCTGAATTGGAGGGTGGTTTGCTCTTTTGGATCATAGGGCCGCAAGACGCAACCTACAACGTGGGGGTTTCCATTTCCGGACTGCCCGTGGCACACCCGCACCCTCCTACATTTCGCTGCGAATCATCTTCAATCGACTTGTTTATACCGCTGTTTCTTTTGGACTTTGGGTGCATCTTTGCCCACACACTGAAGTTCTACCACACCTCGTCACCATCTTCTAGAACGGGCTGCCTCTACGCGATGATTGGCTTGCCTGGTCTGAGACTCCTCCATCATGGGATTCATTTCGTGTAGTTGGGCCAAAGTCGCCCAGGAAGTCAGGGACGAGGCTGTTCAGGCACTCACCGAGCACTTTAGCTTGTGATTATGCGGCCTGCTCAAGAAGGCCTCAAAGGAGAATTCTTTTGTCCATAAAGATGTCGAGTTCCCCGGGTTGATGATATTTGGTTTCCATCTCAGGCATGGCGCTTCAAGGCCCAGACACCTCCCTCGTCAACAAACTTCAACCTTCACGACACTCTCTTCCATGATCTTTTGGTCATCAGTGACTCTTTTCATTCCCTCTATCACTTAAAACTTCAACCCAACGGTTGCCTCTCCTTCAACTTGACGTTCTATAATGTCGTCCAACACAACATTCACTTACACCGCGGCAGCGGATATGCCTCAGTGAGATAACAAACTTCCACACGAAGAAAGCCTCCAACAACCAAGTCTCTTTAGGTCCGGTGTCGATGTCGATGTCGATGCCCCGATGCTCCTACGGTTCCTCCATGATACTTCTTCGGTCCAAGATCGCCTCTTCCAGGGGGCCGCCGCTCAGGACACCCAAGCGAACGACGATCAGACTTCCGACATCGAACTCGAGGATCCAAGATCAAAGCTCTAAGACCTTGAGAGCAACTACACGAAACTTTGATGCCGTCTTGTGGCATCTTATATATACTAAGTAGAAAGAGAGGCTCGAGTTACTGCCACTCCAGGGAGGATACATGTCACATAATGGTATACTCTACTGCAAGAGGGCGGTAGCTTTGTCAATATCCTACTCTCTGTAGCTTAAATTACACTCTTTTGTATCTACTTCGCTCCCATGTCTTGCCGCTTGCCCTGGCCTTACCGACCTCATCCGCCGCATCATGCTCAGCTGTTCCTACCATAGCCCTTGCAGATAAATTCAACTTTAATCCAATGGAGCCATCAAATTTATTCCCTAGAGAATCATTATTTCTCGAGTAAATATTCCGTGAATTGCTCCACTCATATCCAACAGAGGCCATGTCAGGAGACGACAAAAAGGGTCAACTCTATCAACTGAGTATGATCAAACTAAGAAGTCAATATGAGAAATACTCATAGCATAATTCTAGCATCTTACTAAAACTCATCCTCAAGTTTTACGATAGTTTTAAATCAAAAACTTGGGTCCCCTTTGCGCTGGTCGCTAAAGGGGGTTGATTGGTTGTCATCTAAGTGCATGAAGGAAGCATGGCAAGTTTACGACCTCAACTCCAAATAACAACGACATATTTGGGTTATAAGATGGTGAGCTGGTTCTTTTATGCTAAGAACCGCCTTGTCACACCGTGCCACTGGTTACACGTTGCCAAGCAATCCTCATTGGAACAGCCAAAGTGATGGGCCAATTCCGTCAACTCCCGCAACCCACTCAACTGCCAGAGAGAAGACCAACAACAACTCAAAACGGGAGCAAGAAATCGCCATGAAAGTGAGCGCGCCTTAAAGGCTGCCCTTTGTATCACTTGGACCGTGGAGCGTGTTCAAGCATGTGCCCAGGAGGTGAAGTCGTCGAGCATAATCAATTCGTTAGGAGAGCCATGATAGTGGACAGGAAATGCGTCTATCTTGCGCTTCGTGATGTACATTGTTACACACATATCATATAAGTACACGTGGTACCATTCCTGGTACATCTTCCCCGTCATCTTCGCCTCGAATCCCATATCCAAAACATTTATTGAGCTGGAGGTGTCGTCTCTGTAGGAGGTATCGAAGAATCCGCCACCACCTCGGACACACCAGCCTTCTCGAGGCCAGCCGCCTTCCTTTCGGCAAGGATGGCACCCAGCTTCTCCAACATCTCGTCGCTGAGCTCGGGCTCGCCCTGGGCGGCACGCAGCTCCCGCTGTTGGGCGTGGTACTCTTGGAGGGGGGTCTGCATGGACAGAATGGAATCCTTTTGTGCCCGTTCGGCATTCGCCTCGTACTCCTTCTGCTGGACGTACCACTCCTCGTGGCGTGTTCGGAACTTGGAGAACTTGTTTCGTAGTTCGTCGATGACGGTTTCGGGCATGGGGGCGGAGAGGAGGTTGTAGTAGAAAGATCGGTTCTCAGCAGCCTCACGGGGAGTGTCGCTGGCGTGTGTCTCATATTCTGGCGCCTCCACTGCGGGCCAGGGGATAATAACGTTGATTCCAGGGACGAGACGGTCATATTTCTTTCCATGCTCCCATCGGTCGAGGGTCATGTTCGGTGACTTCATGTTCGGGGGAACTGCCTTGAGCTGGTTGATAACAACATCCCTGGTGACTCCAGTCTCGGGGTTGGTGATGGGGTAAACGAGGCGGATCGAACCGATCGAGATAGGCATGGGTTGGGACCGGCTGTCGTTGCCAAACATGCCAGCACTGATAGCCTGTTGACTCAATTAGTTCCCGCAGCATTGCCAATGGACCATAATTTCTTACCCGGTGGTGAGTCTCAAGGGTAACAGACCCCGACTGAAGGTTGATTGCCCTGATACGATCAATCTTGCCCTTGTCCGGTCCATCCATAATGACCACTCGATCAGACACAGCTAGGTTGAGCTGCTTCAGACCTCCAGCCCAAGCACATCGCTTCTCAAGAATCTCGGGTCGTGGTGTATAGAAGCCGTAGTTGGACCAATCCGTCCGCACACTCTCGGAGAACATGCCATACTGATTGTATCCCAGATCACGCTTGGGGGCAAGAGGGCCCAGCTCCCAATCCTCCTTTCGGGCCCGGCGGGCATCTTTAAGATTCTGTCGGACCTCAGAGACGGCACCTCGGAAGGCCTGCTGGTTTCGAAGCTTGTAGTTGGTCTGTTCGGTTTTGGCAGCTTTTTGCGCACGGCGGCCGGCCTGGCGCTGGGCCTGGGCCACTCGCTTGGCGAGCTTCTGCATGGCGGAGAAGTCGGGGGAACGAGCTGTGAGGGTCGATTGAGGGGATTCACAAGCTCTAGCAACCCATTGGGCGGGAATGAGCTGCGGGCGCCGAGTTGTCGCTTGGGCGTGACGATGAATTCGTTGTGGAGTGGGCGATTGAGGTGGAAATTCTCAATCGTGAGAACGGAATTAACCGCGGTAGCGCTCGTGCGGGGTTCCATTTGCACTGTATTGGACACTGTCCTGGGGTCGTGATACCCTCATGTCGTTGGAGCTGCAAGTTGCCCTCATTTCGGCTTTACGAGACCACCCATGGAGATAGACCAACTTGACTTCTCCAGGATTGGTGGTGTTCGGTCCTCCGGGACTGGTTGAAGCAAGGCTCACTTCCATTGACCTAACATGACATGCATCAACACGCACCAAGTTTCAAGTCTGCACTCTAAACTTGACTCTCTGGCAGGACACAGGGGGCCTGCCATGGTTCAATGAAACGCCATGTAGCAGATGCCACAGTTTCGAATGAAGCATCATCGCATCCTCGCCAGAAGGGGTAAACATTGTCCTCCGAGATACGCGTAAAGAGCATCCACTTCCGAATTTCCGATATCAGATGGATGTCGTCAGACAACTCCGCTGACTACAAGTTGAGAAGGGATGAAAGATTCACATGACACAATCAGAGCTGCTGTTCTTTCGGCACAGTCCTCCGTTCCAGGGAGGACTTGGGTCACGATGTTGAGACAGGGGCCGCACACGTGCTCAGCTATCACGCTTCAGTTGAAGCGCCAACCCAGGACAGTGAGATAGATCAAACCTCCGTCAGAGGAGGCTCGCGTGTGAGGCCCAGACCGTATCTTTCACCCATGGCCAGCTCACGGTACCGATAGGTCAACAAGGACCCTGACGCCTTCAAAGATGAGGCGGGGGACGAGTCCTAGACTCTTGGGTACCGTAGGACTTTTCTCCCCGTCGCGAGCTCTCTGGCTGGTCCTCCCGTAAAATCTGGTTGGCCCCAGGCCTTGGGGAGCGGGGACGGGATGGCACAGGCGACTCCGCCGTGCATTGCATGACGGACCAGGGGCTGAGAAGCTTGTGCCAGCGTCACTTCGCCCAAAGCTTTTTTTGTCGAGATGGCGCTACGTAAGCTTTTGCCCTGTTGCCAGTGGTTGCTCGGTACGGATATGAAGAGTGAATCAGCAAAGGAGGATACCGGTCAGCAGCAGGGAGGTAAAGACATGCAAGCGAACATGCCTCTCGATTCATTCTCCAAGCATGATGAAAGGCAAGGAGGCCAGCGCAGGGTCATCAACATCAAACGCCGGCCATTTCCCCTTGGAGGCATGACGACAACAAGAGCCGTTGGCATAGCCGCCGGATCCCAGCTGGAAATCTCCCCCAAGACCAGATCCCATCCAGGGAGGTCGGGATCCAGTCTCCGATGCCATGGCCTACAGGCCCAGTAGAAGCAAATGTGATGATGCAGCCCGAGGCTGATTCTCTTTAGTGTCGTGCTGCCCGAATGACACAGGCTGAGCCACGGTTTCAGCCCCGGAGCTATGGATAGAGCCTCCTAGCCTCCCCCTCAAGGTGGCATCGGCGGTAGAAGGACGCAGCAAGCGGCGGCGACGACAGGACTCTGTTTGGTGGGCCAAGGACTGGCTCGCGCACGTCAGGCCGCGTCTGACGGGAGAACGTGTGCAGACGGAGAAGAGCGTGAAGACTCATGCGAATGGCGTGCCGCGGTGTTGATGTCCTCGACGCCTTTGCCGAGAGCTGCCTGTTCCAATCTGATGTAGGTTGTGAAAGACTCATGCAGAGTCATCAGAATGCGCCAAGGACTTTTGTTTCCGTATTATAAGAGCGTGAAAGATGGCGACAGATTGGGCGTGAAAACAGAGGCCATCAAAGCAAAGCTGCCGTGTAATCAACAATCCCTCAATCAAACCGATCAAACAGCCAACCCCATCAATCGTCACCCTTCATATCCTTTGTGGTTCATTCATTCAGCCGGATCTGCCATCTCATCTCGTCATTATCCGGTAATAATCACCGGCATTGTCCGCTCGAGAAAGACGTCGGGTGCACGTCCGCCCTGCAGAGTACAGCACAGCATAGCACAACACAGCACAACAAGGCCGCGTCAAGGCGCCAAACAACAGATCCATCCCACTGAAAGTTTCGCGGAGGGCTCCCCGTGTCGGTCAGAAATAAACTGGGCCAGTTCCATTGTGAGTTTCCCCCTCCTGGCTGGGAAATAGAGGCTTGTGACGATACCCTCGCACTGTTGACGCACTGGGAAGCGACTCCACTAACCGGTCGCTGGATAGGGGACGGTCTTAGCGGTTGTTGCCACCCACCAGCCGACGCCAGGGCCACGCCGTTGGCTGCCTCAGGATCTACCAACCTGACCGGATCAAAGGTACCGATTGTGTGTTGACGCCCGCAAAAGAGTACCTTTTTGGCCTTGCTTTTTCCGTCTGCCCAGCCCGGTCTGTCCAGGGGAAACACCACGCATACATCATCAAAGAGAGCCCAGTCCAGGCCCCAGCAACTGCTGCAGCCCCAGCAACAGAGGACCAAACAACAAAGCGTCGACGCAGCTCATCTGCCGCCGCCCCGTTTCGCTACTGCGAGAGAGCTCTGAGTGCAGTGGGAGCTCCATTGGTGAAGGAGACCGGCCGACCACCTCCCTGGGTGCATCCATTCCATTATCAGCAGTAGCAAACACCATCAGCACTGCGCTGCACTGCACCGCACGGCATCAGCATCAGCCTCCTTCTTCGCGCGGCGTTCCCTAAGAGTAAACAGGATTGGATTCCAAGCCCAACAGGCCATTCTCGAAACAGGCGTCCTAAGCTAGTTCCTCCCGTGTTTAAAGGACCAAAACTCCCTTGGGCTGTCATTTCGTCACGCCCAGCTGCCATTGCACATCACCGACCATCGATTGCACATTGCCCTCTCACTGCCAATCGCCTAAGCCACTTGGACGGCCCATCCCAGCCTGAAAAAACACAGTGCGAATCATAGACGCCCTCGTCCCAACAACCTTGCACCGTCCACTCGCCAACCCCAGCACGACGCCCGGCCCAGCTCAGCTACCCTGACCTCCCTCCCCTCTAGACAGCAGGTACCTGGCCGCTAGAGCTTCCCACCGGTGCGCCAGAGGTACCTCTTGTCCCCGTCCTGTCCACTCTTGGCTGTCCTGAGGTGTCCTATCTGTCCTCCTTGCCTGCCTGCCTGGCGCTGCCTTAACATTTCCTTTCCCTCTCTGCTCTTTTTCTTCCCTCGCTCTCGCTCTCCCACCCGCCGCTACCTTGCCTTACCTACCAACCAACAAAACCCAGGCCCCAAAACCCGAACCCCCTTCTGACGTCCTCTTTCCGCGTCCAACTCTCCTTCTTCTCCATCCCCCATCGACCCGCAGCCGCCGCTCTCCGCGAAACTCACCTTCTGCAACATCGCCCGAAGCTCAAGCTCGCATCCACGCCAGCACCGCCGTTTTCTTCTTCTCATATTTTATTAAACTTCATCACAACCTAACAGCAAACGTCATGGCTGAGATTCGCCGAAAGCTCGTCATCGTCGGCGATGGTGCCTGCGGTAAAACCTGTTTGTTGATGTGAGTTTGCCAACTTCCTCCCGTTGCCTATCATCCATCCATCGTGATGTCGATGGTCGCCGATGCTGCAGCCAGGCCAAGCGCCCACGGCAGGAGAACCCAGCAGCTGCTGGTTATCTGTTGCTTGAATGCTTGGGGATGGCCTCATGCTGTTGGCGCCATCAGCATCGTGATGACCATCGGTTGCCTCCGCGTCCCCTGTCGCCATATCCATCAACATCACCATCACCATCGCCATCGCAGACCACCAGACTGATGCTAACCCCTTTTGCAGTGTCTTCTCCAAGGGCACTTTCCCCGAGGTAAGCATTGGCTCGACGACAACGATGCCTTGAACATGCTCCGTCCTATCGCTCGGCTCCACAACGACGACCCATTCGCGGCCGAGCCTCGTTTCGATCATCAATACAAGTCATCAACATCATCAATGCTCATGCTAACGATGCATCCTTCAGGTCTACGTCCCCACCGTCTTCGAGAACTACGTGGCCGATGTTGAGGTCGACGGAAAGCACGTCGAGCTCGCCCTATGGGATACTGCTGGCCAGGAGGATTACGACCGTCTTCGACCCCTGTCCTACCCCGACTCTCACGTTATCCTGATCTGCTTCGCCGTCGACTCCCCCGATTCCCTCGACAACGTCCAGGAGAAGGTTGGTTGATCCTCAGCCTCGCCCGAGCTGATAACCTGCCCGATCGGCACAGCCTTGCTGACACGTGCTCTTTAACAGTGGATCTCCGAGGTTCTGCACTTCTGCCAGGGTCTCCCCATCATCCTCGTCGGTTGCAAGAAGGATCTCCGATACGATCAGAAGACGATCGAGGAGCTTCGCAAGACCAGCCAGAAGCCCGTTTCTCCCGAAGAGGTACGATCCGATCAAAGGAATGCCCCTGTCCGGCTTCACCCGACCAAGACAGGCATTCCTCCTTGCATCATAAAGTACCATGCTAACAACTTGATAGGGTGAGGAGATCCGTAAGAAGATCTCTGCCTACAAGTACCTCGAGTGCTCGGCCAAGACCAACGAGGGTGTCCGTGAGGTGTTTGAGCACGCCACCCGGGCTGCCCTGCTGTCCCGCAGCAAGGGCGGCAAGAGCCACAAGAAGTGTCTTGTTCTGTAGAGGACGGCGCGAAGCCCCTCTGAGCGAAGCGCAGGCATACGTGCTGCGGCTCGACCCTGCGTTGTAATCCATCGTCGTTCCAGTTCACCCTCAACTTGGCCCCGGCAGTTCGGATGATACGGGTTCGCGACAGCCAAGAAGGCGACGGCTGTCGACATGCATCGGTTTTCTCGGAATCTGGAGTTTGATATCGTCTCGCTCTTGTCTGGTCCATCGGCCTACGCGCCGACCTTTCTCGCTGGATTGATGGTTTTCTTGTCGGCGGAGCCCACGATTTCTTGGACCTCCTGAAGTCTTAGCAGCTGCGGGAGGTTGCTATACCGACAGATACCTCGTCTTTTTTCTTATCACCATGGCAGGCGAGCGGGACCTTTGTTTTATGTATCTGCGTATTGTGTATGGGGGAGGTGGGCCAGATGTCTTTTTTCTTGCTTGGGCTGCCGAGGAGAAGGATGAGGAGTGACTCCCGCCCCCGACTCTGGGGTCCTTTGCCTATCGGCGGAAGCTGATGGTGATGGATGGTCAAGATGGTTGGGGAGGCCATGGGAGGCTCCGTGGGCCGGTGACGGTGACGGCGAGAGCGTTTGTGTGTATGGAATTGGGGTCCGGCTGGGGGAACCTTGTCGGGCCAGGTCATAAATTTTTCATTTTTTCTCTTGAAGCCTCGAGACCGTTATTTAGATCATGGAGATGGGACATCTATTGCGTAGGGCCTGCCTGTTTAATCATTGTTTTTGTCGCAACTTGTTTCTGTGACGTACCTCTGCTTCGTTTGATGGTTATCTGGTGTTGTATCAACCTTGGCCTTGTATTGCTTGACTGCTCCTTATGCTTTGGGCTTTACTTGATACTAAAGAGTCGTCCACTGCTTTTATTATACCTGATGTTACTTTTCTCATCACTTCAGCTTTATCTCATCCTTTTGACTGTCTCCCCATATGTTCTTGGCCATTGTCCCACTGCAGATAGATAGCTCAATCTACAGACAAGGCTTATCTCTTGGACTATCCACGTGCCAGCGGCCGGTCATGTGGTCCATCCCACTCACACCTCCCCCCGTGCTCCCCTCTGATGACGCCGTGCCTGTTTCGGCACTGGTGATACAGGTGATGTAATCCCATCAATCACCACGCAGAGGATGGTCACCCACAGGTGTGGGCGTTAGTCAGGAGCTGCCTAGCTTTAGGTCCGGCAGTGAGTCAAGCGCGGGAACCGAGTGGCATTCATCGAAGGGCATTTCATTCAACAAGTGGAAGTTTGTTTGGATTCATTCTTGATCAACCTTGAATTCCCTCATCTAAAAACTGAGTCGAGTTCGAAAACGAAGGGAGCGTTTAATAAAGATGATTTCCCCGCCCAGAACAAGTTGATAAAAAAAAAAAAGGAGTGGTGCTGTAAAGTAAAGAAAAGCGACCCCCTCCGTTCACATTCATGCCTCCCCATAGTGTGTATCTTTATTTCAAAATTTCTAGGGGTTTTACCCCGTGCTTGAATCAACTCCTGCTCCCATCATGGTTCTCGTCATAAAAAAAGGTGTATCTTGATTGCGTGCTTAGACGGGGCAGTGCTAGAAGAGTAAGTGTCAGCATGATGATGATGATGGATGGAGGGAGAGGGGAGACGTACAGCACCGCAGCTGGAGCAAGTCTTGCCGCCGCCCGAGATGGCAGCGCTGCAAGAGGGGCAAGTGCTGTGGCTGTAGTTGACGGGCTGCATCTTGTCTGAGATGGATAGAGAAGGTGTACAAAGTTTACTTTAAAGGGGGCAAGATAAAAGAAGAAGTTGAGAGTGTACTAAAGAAGTCTAGGAAAGAAGAGTCACAGAGGAGGGGGGAGGTGGTAATATATGTACAAGTTCACACTGCTGCTGGATCGATCATACACACGAGATTTACGTTACGTGAAGCGGGGTCAAACAAAAAGACCCTCCCTCTTCCTCTAGCGGGCTCTCGTTTTTGTTTTACCCCCGCGTGCGATTCGTCGGGTGACACCCTACGGATATGGGGTGTGTGTGATGTCGGGCTCAGCTCACTTTCCGACGTTGGTTATTCGTCACAAATGTATGTGGGCCGGGTATATGCAAGGCTTTCAGATTCGAATAACCTCAACAAGAAGAATGCCCGTGGAATTGTTATCGAGTCTTTTGATGGATGTACTTG
The DNA here is from genome assembly GCF_000151355.1 of Fusarium vanettenii 77-13-4. Taxonomy (NCBI): domain Eukaryota; kingdom Fungi; phylum Ascomycota; class Sordariomycetes; order Hypocreales; family Nectriaceae; genus Fusarium; species Fusarium vanettenii. Next base: position 453,280 of record NW_003315873.1, on the reverse strand, counting down.
GAGCGGGGTGGGGGGATCCCGAGTATATCGTGTGAGCAACATGTCATGATGGTCTGGGCGGTGAAACTTGGGGATCTTGAAGCGAGAGACGAGGAGCCTCTTCTTGAAGATGTTAAAAAGAAAAGTCATTAAAAAAAGAGTATCCGTCAGATTGTGTATAGTGGCAGGCGGGGACTAGGGCAGAAACAAACAGATCATGTTCTAGAACTATCTGGTCATCTTCCTGTAGGTAAGCTAGCGTGAATAGGTGTCATGGAGAGATCAATGCTTCACGATCTTCCCAAAACGACTTGTTGAATAAAACACGCCACACGCCCTCTCTCTCTCTTTTCTTACTGCTTTCCCTATAGTAATACTTGCGTATAACAAGCCCATATCCATGTGGATCTCTTAAAACAACGCGCGGGTTCTCTCCCGTCGTCGATCACCGTCCATCTACTTACATACACATGTTTCTCAATACCCATTTCCACCTTTTGTACATGACAGCCCCTCTCTCCACAGTCCAATAATGTCCCCTTGCGCGTCTCGAAATCGTGCTCGGGCTCAGCAGCCCCCCTGTATATTAATCGTACACCTCCTCCCCGACGAATGGGGCAAGTCTATATGCTCTGTTTTTCGTCATGTTTTTATGCCCAATACATGTGAGGCCAAGTAATGCTTTGCTGGCCTTGAAAGCCAATAACCTTTCCATCCGACATCCCGAGTCTTTATGCGCACACCGCCGGTCCGTCCTTGTCTGGCAGGCAAAAAAAAGTCAGTTCATCGTTCAAGAAACACATGCTGAAAGGACCGACTGATCCCGAGGGATCTCGGATATCCATCGAGTAGGAAGACTTACTGCTTATCATCTTCTGCACTGCCTGGAGCACGCTGATGACCATGACGACGACTCCGAATACCACGACTGCATATGCCATGTATGTCCGCCAGCTCCGCGTCGTCAGCTTGATGTAGCACATGGGTGGTAGGATATACGCCATGGCTACTGCGCTCGTTGCGCCCACCAGCTCAAACACGGCACCCAGATCACATGTCACCAAGCTCAGCACCAGCGCCGCTACCACGAGACTCGTGCTAAACAGCAGATGCCGGTTCATGTTGAAGGGTTCATCCGGGAAAAAGTAGGTCAGCATCACCTCACGACACACAAACGCCTCGAGGGGTAGTGTCGTGAGCATGTTGAGGCCGAAGCAGAGACGCGCCACGTTGACCATTGTGCTGTCGGCGGGAAAGTTGTTGAGAACATTGCCCAGCGTCTTGTCGCCAAATGTGAGGAAGCCGCCTAGTGCAAGGACAAGGCAGAAGAGCATCGACACTCCAGTAGAGTAGTGAGTAACTCGGGAAAAGTTGTCGATGGTAGGGGTCTTGAGAGACCCGTAAATGAGTAATGAGTTGTGATGACAGACAAATGCTACAACCATCAATATGTGCCCCTATATCAATGTATAAACTCAGGGCACTCACCAAATGAAATAACGCCAATTGCTTGAAAGAAGCCATCGTTGACGAGGAGAAGCGAAGGGCTAAACGACCCTCGCTCCGACGCGGGCGTCAAGACACCCTGCACGAGCACAGTCACGACAATGACCACCATGCCGACGAGTGCAAACGTACTCGCCTTTGCCAGCTATTCAGAAGCCATTAGTCCGTTCCTTTTAAGAGCATCACAAGGGAAAGGAACACATCCGACACCCGAAACCCTCCCCCTTTTTTGGTTCTCACCTTGGAAATATCCCGATACAACGTCAACGGGTATCCAATGCCCAGCACAAACACCGTTATAGCCACCTGCCGGTTCGCAAGCAGGCCCAGCACGGGGACGTTCGGTAAGTCTGGCCATATGGCCTTTAACACGTGGGGGATCGTGTCTCCCACGATGACGCCGTACGCCACCATGCCGCCAAATGCAAAAACCCACTGCGCGACGCTGATGGCGATCAAGCCTGGCTGTCCGAAGCAGTGCTCGACCGTCCCCTGGAAGTGGCTCGTCCCGCTGAGCTTGCTGTTGATGACGATAAGACAAATAGTCCAGTCGACCACAATCGTCAAGCCGACCAGTAGCAGGATGCCGCCTACCAAACCGGCCTGGCGCACTGCATATGGCTGACCGATGATACCGGCGCCGATGATGGAGTTGGCCATATTCATAAAAGCCGACTTTAGACCTGACTTTGGTCGGTTCATCTCATGCTCTGCCAGCTCCCCGGGGTCGCCCATCGAGTTGGCGACAGTTACGCTCGGCGCCTCAATGCCCGTCAGGAGCGGCATGCGATGCGCCCGCGCAGGGCTCGCCGCCTCCTCCATATCAAAGTATCCATCGTCCTCGGAGCGCCGCGTTCCATGTCCGCCGAATGCATCGCCGTTGCTGACGGGGACAATCTCGGGTGTCAAGTCGAAGCGCACGCGGCCCGGCGTCCGGGGTGTATGTCCTCCGTTGGCATCCTCGGCCTTGCCGGAGCCGCCCTTTGTCAGGTCCGCGCTTCCGCTGCCGCTGCTCAAGGCATCGTCGTCGCCCACGCCAAAGTATTCGTCGTCGTCAAAGTCGTGGCCGGCTGCTAGTAGACCGCGGTCCTCGCCGTGAGGGTTCGGGGAGCCATTGTCCCTGCTGGCGTGCGTCATTGTCGGGGAAGGGGGGCAGCAGCGAGGTATCGCGTGCGCATCTTCTCCCCGCGGAATTGAAGAGTAGGTATTTTCGTTCGTTCGCTCGTGAAGGAGTAGCTAGCCGCAGTAAATGTATACACACAAAAAAAAGAGACAGAAAAAAAGATCGACAATCAAGAAGCAAAAGAGTTGGAGGTTGGAGGTTGGAGGTTTCGCGCTTTGCCTTGCCTCCCGTCTTTGCTGTCTGTCCTTCCCCCAGATAAGCAAGGGTAGCGTCACTGGACGCGCGAGGGCCGTGGGATGATGGACGCTGGGATTGGCTGCGCCCCCTGCTGTGGAAGGCCCGGAAACTTCCCTAGGGCCCCTGTGGAATCGGGCTCTCGGTGCTGGAACCGCCCGTAGCTCTAGCGTATGCAGGGGCACGGGTCCAGAGGCTGAAGTCGTTTTAGACAAAGAGGTTGAGGAGGAGTTGGTTTCTTTGCCACGAGGAGTGTCCCTTGCTTCTTGTGAGTTGGTTGTGAATAGCTTAGTGAGGCTGAAAGATGATGGCTCTCTAGAAATGGGATACAATAGACATGTTTACTCAGCATTGCCGCAGCGCAAACCATAGCCCAATACGAAGTTGTCGGAATAGGGGTCTAATTTACACCCCGTCTCCTTTTTTCAAGGGTCCAATGGTCCAGTGGGATGGGAGACACAAACTCCCCATTCCATACTAGGACCAGGTGATAGAAATAGTAGTATCGATTTAGTGAGGAGATCCTCATATTGTGACCGCTTTATTATGGCATGGCCACCTTTAGTGTACACTCGCTGCACCTCGAACGACGCTCACCAGATGTGCGCAGCCTCGGGGCCATGTAGTCTCCGACGAAATTTCATGTACGTATGAAGTCTGCCTTGTTAGTTGATGAATATCAATTCACGGGCTATCAATTCACGAGCAAAAACTGATCCAAAGACTTTGTCTATTGAGGCTGCAGGCTCTTCTCTATTAAGAATACCATTCAAGCGTGGCCTCAGCCATCTATTTCCTCCTCCTACTTATGTATTTCCTATCCCTGGGGCGGGTATCTTTGCCATCATGCTCATCTGCCCGTCACACCACGCATCCCGTCATCCCACGCGTCTATGGGGAGGCGACTTGCAACATGTCTATTCTGTCCCATCTGCACAGCTGCCATGTCCTTACACGAACGTCGTCGTGTCGTGTCGTGCATGATCTAAGTGGTGTCCCCCGTGTATATGTATATCCGTATCTGCGCGTCTCTGGTGCGAAATTGTGTGTATCGTAGGTGATATTAAAGAATGTACTGCCGCTCGTCTGGTCCCTTTAGACCAGGAGGGCGAAAAATGGTACTATACAGAAAATGAATGTGAAGCGGGCTTGTGAGAGCAGCCCTGTTGGTGCAGACGAGTCCTTGGTCTCGCTGGACTGGCTCGCGTCCGAGGTGGACGTGCCAGTGGTGATGGATTCCTTGCCGAGGCCGACGTCTGGTCCTGAGGTTGCTGTCGAGTCGGGGAGGGCGCTGACTCCAGTTTCCTCCGAGTCATCAGCAGTCTTTGTTGCCTTGGCTGAAGAAGTTGAAGTTGAGGTCTTGGTCTTGGAACTTTCCTTGTCAGAGCTACCTGTGATGACGTTGCTGGCGAATCCTGCTTCCTGTTAGCTGGTGATATCAAGTAAAAGATGAGTACTTCAACCTACCGATTCGTCGCTCGTCGGCGTCAAAGATGGCATAGACGTTCTTGATGAAAGTATCTCCAAGCAGCCAAGCTCCCTGAACAACCTCGTAGCCGTAAATGTTGCTGGTGCACTCGCCATCCTTGTTAGGGGGCGAGACCCAATCCTTTGGTGAGATGACATAGTCGACGCCAGAAAAGGTCACCGTCAAGTTTCCTTTGCTGTCGCAGGGGACCTTGTATGTCGTGTCGTCACTGCTCGAGGCTCCGGGGATAAGGGCGTGCAGCTTCTTGACGTTTTCAGACGAACCAAACATGAAAGAAGTTCCCGTGTCGATAAACGTGCGGATTCCACCAATGCTGGCGCCCTTGCCGTTGTAGCCCATATCGTCCATCTTGATAGCCCAATCATTGTCCTTGCCGTCAGGAAGAGAGGTGTATGTGATCTTGCCGCTGTACTTGTCGGTGTTGGGGGAACCAAAGCTGATCTCGCCTTCGTTGGTGCCATCAGACGCGCGGTTCAGGGCGATGCAAAAGATGTTCTTATCAATGTTGCCAGATGCTTCCAGGGTGGACAAGAAGTTTTCGTTTGCGCCCTTGTTCATGGCAAGACCCAAGATGCCGTCGAATGCAAACTGAACAAACTGATCCGAGGTGTTCGTTGCCAACCCAAACTGATACTCGAGATCCATGCCCGCCACGTGAATGTTGTCCTTTGCGAGCACACCGCTAACCTTGCCAGAGCCGTACGCAATGTTGAAAGGCTTGTTGATCAACTCCAGGGAATCCGAATCGTCAGGACCAAACGTGTTGTGCATCGCGCACGCCTTGCTCGTACAGTCGGCGCCCATAACCCAACTCGAACCAGCACCCGTGTCGATAAGCATGTACATTGGCTTCTTCTTGGATCCGATGTCGACCTCGATAAAGTAAGAGTAGTCGGTTCCATCCTGGTTGACACCCTCGGTAAACTTTCCCTTGGTCTCAACTGCCTCCATGACATCGTACTCGTTGGCTCGCTTGGCCAGTTCGCTGTCGCTCGGGATGTCTTGGCCGCTGTACTTGGCCACCAGTCGTGCTGCCTCACGGGCAGCTCTTTCGGATATGGGCAGTTTGTTCTGCAGCAGTGATTGGGTTAATGCAAAGGTGACAACAATGGCATTCCTGCAGTGAAACAAACCTCAGCAGCCCTCTGTTTGATCCCCATTCGCACACTTCGACCTTCCTGACCTCGAATGCTCCTATGGCTTCTTGTGACACTCTTCTTCTCTACATCTCGACGCCAATCTGGGTCATAGGGAAAAAAGGCATTGGCGGATGAGGCGCATAGTGCCAGCTGTGCCAGCAAAACTGATGGACGCATCTTGTAGGCGGAGAGTAGAAACCTCGGGAAAGCTTGAAACGCAGGCTTCCCGATGATATATCCGCGGATGAACCGGAAGATGCAGCAGTGAGAGAAAGATCCGAGTGGTGTAGTAAACCGGGCTGGACCAACTCGTCACGGATTGTCTCAGACGCGACCGGCTTTGGAGAGCGAACCGGAGCAGCAGTTGACAATCGAGGGAGCGAAGCCTCTGGAGAGAACCAGGCAAGCGGCTGGCGCGATGTATTAAAGGATTAGAATTATGAGGCCGGCATTGGAAACTGGAACGGCACAATGGTATCCGTATGCCGGATGCCACCAGACACAGGCAAGTAGAGGGATAAGCGAGATGCTGGAAACACACACAAAAGCCCGCACGCAGAGGAAATGCTTGGCTTCTTTGGCGGAGGTTACAAGTGAGACTGACGAGCCTTCTTTGGAACAAGACTTCTCTTGTCGTCGAGGCGGCCTTTTCGGATGCTACCGTCAAGGATTGGGACGGTGACGGAAGTCGGAGTAGGTACTTGGCCGAGGATGCCGAGGGAACGAGAAGAAGTACTTGAAGGAAGGAAAGACAGCAAGATGCAAAAAGGAAAAGAGGAAACAAGAGAGGGCAAAGAAGAAGGGAGGAGAGAGAGAGGGGATTATTACGGGTTAAAGGTAAGTAAGTGAGAGAGAGCGTGAGAGAGTGACGAAGAAGAAGGTGGATAAAGTATGGGGAGAGGGTGGAGGTTAGAGGTGGTTCAAGACAAGGAGGAGGACGAGCTGAGAACAGACGAGACGGGACGGGAGTGACCTGGGTGGGTTGTAGCTATCATCCCAGTCAGGCAGTCGACCTTCAAGGTGCTGATGCCCTATCTCGAGGCGCTCGGGCTACTACAGATGAAGGCTAGGGCCACCTCTTTAGGACCCTCCCCTGGTGAACGATCATCGCCAATGGTACCTGAAGATCAAGTACCTGCCGTCTTTTACTCTGTGCCTGAATCAGCGACGAAGCCTCCTTTTCCGCCTCGTTGACCAACAAGCATCGAACAAAGACAACGGGAAAGACAACAACAAAAACAAACCCGCCCCACGGGCTCCAGAGTGGCTTGTCTCCCGCATCGTCTGTCTGTCCATGCCAGTCAAACGACCGCATCGCCGGGGACCCACGGTGAGCATGGACGCATCTGGAGCATTGCAGCTCTGCCCATCATTCACTGGTGTCCTCCCCCCGGGCCACCGCCGCAATGTTCATCTCTCGCGGGGCCAGGGGGTGTCATTCACTGAGTGGTCCAATTGATGCTAGCCGACTGGGGAGCGACGGTGCGAAAGACAGCCGGGGGGGCATCAGAATGTGGATATTGCGGTGCAATCGGCCGAAGATGCCTGTCCTCGTTGGTCAGGACAGGTGCTTTTGGTATTGATCTCGTATTTTTCTGAGGATACATACGAGTGGTGCAGTAAAAAGAATTGGAAACAATTGCATACCCTTTGTCTGTCCGTTTGCAATGTCTCGCCTCTCTTACCAAGAAACATCCCGAGACGTGAGGCTTGCCGCCCAGAGTCTCACTGCTTCTGCTGCCCCTGACCCGACACGACCGAGTGCATGCAGCTTGCGTATGTTGGATGCATTCTCTCTCGTCTGTCAGTCCCCTCCCTTCTAGAGATCTACAGTGACACAGGTGCTACAACGTGGAGCCCAGCGGCAAAAAAGAGAACAAGCTTTGAGCGAACTTGAATCAGTTTACGAGCCCGTAGAAACAAAGTTTCCTTGGAAGACACGCGTCCCCTGATGAGACATTGAGCGGTCAATTAATTGATAATTGACAGCCAGACATGACCCCGTTCAAACCCCGTTTCAACATTGAGCAGAAAGCTTGATGCCTCTGGCGTTTAACACGTGAAGCAGCCGTTTGAACGCACATTCACCAATTCAAGCTGCAATGGACCAGAAGCTGCCAATGGAAGATAAGCCCCGTGGTCGTCAGTAGCCAGGCCCTCCCCTGTCTCAGCATCGCATCGAAGTCAGCCGCCATTGGACAAAGCGTCTACTGCTTCTCTCAAGTCCATCTCGATGCATGCACCGTCGTTACGCGTAGGTCCACAACAAAGCTGCTAGATCCCCTGACTATTTAGCCGCCAGCCAGCCTCAGTATCCCTCAGCTCTGTCTTGAAGCTCCAATTTTTCAGACGTTTTTTTTTTTTACTGCATGTCGTTACGCGTCGTGGAGACGGAGAGAAACTTCCAGGATGCTGCATGCTGTCCGCTTACTGTAGTAGCTGACATGCAACATCCAGGAGTCCCGTGGTCTGATGGATGCAACGGACCTCGTGGGCGTCAAACCTGGCTTGCCCTTTTTTTCCCCACACGCTCGAACAAAGATATCAGATATCAGCCAAACGACCTCGGCGACTGAGCAGGGTTGTAAGCGGTCAAAACGGTAAAAACTGGCATATCCCTGCGCATAAGACATTGTCCAAGTCAAAGCTTTTGCTGTACGGCATAAGATCCATTCTTAAGGCATTTCTAAATAGAAGTGATTGATCAGAATCCTATGTATAGCGAGACGCTTACAACATCGAGTCTTGGCTCCCAAACGGGCATCGCCAACTTCTTCCGATGTAGCATCAACTCTCGCGCCGCATTTCCACTTGATGAGATGCCCCTATATCCGTACTCCGTACTCCGTACACCTCAGTGTCCTACCACCGACCAGATGACTTCATCAACTCTCAAAACAAGTTTCATCCCACGCTTCGTCTTCCAAAGCAAATAAACCCACAGCTCCATCTCTTACCCGCAACCCAAGTCACTCTTGAAACGACGGAACCCACAAGGCCCGGCCTGGCCTCCGTAGATCTCTAACCCTCACCCCGGCAAGATAGACTCTTGGCCTTCCCCGTCGGTGCAACGCCATCACCTCGGGATCCAATTTCAATGCAAATCGTCCTTCTGCTCATCTCAATGCGTTTGAGCACAGATAAGCATGGTCGATAGATTAATTAATTGCGGGCACGTGGAATGGAAATCTACACTTGGAGGGACGGCAGATCTTCATTTTAATATACCTCCATGCTACGTAGGTTATCGGGGAAGTTGAAACGCTACTCAACATGTTACGCGCCATGACAGCATAGTCCAGCTTGTTTCTTCTTCAGCTTTGTGCATCCTCCATGTCTCACCGAGAGGCATCCAACCTCACGGCATCTCCTCCAGCCCAGCGTCAATAATGGTCAACCCCTGACTTGCCGACAGCCACTTCTCGGCCCTCTGCAGCGTCAGCTGCTCAAACCCATCCTCGGGTGCATTCTCCCACAGCGTCCTCCTCACAAGCTCAAACTCGTCCAGGTCGGCGTTTGTGGAGCCCCAGGCGGCCATGTGCCGGAGAAAGTACCAGACAGACTCGTTGTGCCACTTGAACGACGCCGCGAGGTTGAGCGTCTCGCGAAAGATGGGCGATGTCTCGGTTGGTGGTCGCATGTCGAGGAGGAATATGAGGAACTGCCATCCGGAAATGTCGTCGTGATGGGCGAAGCACCACTTTTGCGTTGCTGAGACGAGGCGTGATAGGACCTCGTTCATGTTTAGTGATGGGGTGATAAATGTGTTGGTTAAATATCTGGCATGACACCAGGCGTAGTAGTTTCGTGGATGTCGCTCTCCGGATACCATAATGATTCTCGTAACGTCTTCCTCGGCAGGGACGTCAAGTTCATGAAGGCGGAACTGGTCCATCAGCCATCGACGGTGATTCCATAGAGTCGGTGACTTGGTATGTCGGTGAAGACGGCTGGTCAGTAAGCTATCCATCAGATGCTTCTCCGTATGTAGTATCTCTTTCACGTTTTCCTTTTCTCCTTGGAGTCGTTTCCTAATGACTCTCTTTCTTGTATTGGCAGCGGTCAAGTGCTCCGGGTCCATCAGCAACATAACTGCTGTGGACCTCAAGATCTCGTCAATCGATATTGTGCTGCCATCTTTTATGTAGCTCATAAATATCTTGTGTGCTACCAAGAAGGCCTGGACTAGCCGTAGCTTTGGAAGTGCAATGGCATTCTCATCCTTTAGGATTATCTCATTGGGATCAAGCACATGGCTTTTGCCTAACAGCTCAATCTCGAGGAGCTCATCAGAAGGTTCTGTGAGGACGGTAGAAATCTCATCAAACACGGCACCGTGATCACCATGCTTGAGAGACTCCTTGACACTTGCATCAAGTGCCCTCGACATCTGAACAAAAGAGAATATGCCGAATAAAGTGGTGGCAAACTGTGAAATGAAGCTTTCCAAGTGACAAGTATAGGGTAAGCAAGAGGGAGGGTTTTTGGTGGTGTGGAGGGGTTTGAAATGGAGCCCTCCATGCAATGTGTCGGGGCTATGACATGGCCCCGACACCACCACGTTGACAAAAGAACCCGACCTTCAACACCGCCAACAGCATCGACGACGAGCTTCACCCGGCGCTCGAGGAACCACGAAATGCGCAGATAGCCCACGATTACTATACTAAATCCGTCAACATGGCTCACCCTCTTATGCTCTCCATCTTCCTCATCGAGGTGGTTGTCCACCTCGTCAACGCCATCGGAGCCAAGGCGATCAATAACCTGGTATGTGCCTCCGAAGCACCATAGGAGCTTCCACTGACTTGCTTTAAGCTCTGGACGCTCATCAACTTCCTCCCCGTCCCGACGGCCAAGGCGGCAGGCGAGCAGCGCAAGATGCAGGCAGAGTACCTCAAGGTCCAGAGGGAGCTCAAGGCCACGAGTAGCCAGGACGAGTTTGCCAAGTGGGCGAAGCTGCGCCGACAGCACGACAAGCTGCTCGAGCAGCTGGAGAAGAAGAGTACGTCTACAGACAAGAATATAGGCTTAGACACAGCTGACACGTGTGCCTACAGAGAACAGCATGGCTGCTACACGATCCAAGTTCGACACTTCCCTCACCGGAGTCCGCATCGTCCTCACCCGCGCGCCCCAATACTTTCTGCCATTCTGGTACGCCACCGAGCCCATGTTCTGGCTGCCGTACGGCTGGTTCCCATACTATGCCGAATGGATCCTCTCGTTCCCTCGCGGACCCATGGGGAGTGTCAGCATCGCCTCTTGGCAGCTGGCCTGCACAGGTGTCATCCTCCTCTTCAGCGACCTGATCATGGGCATCGCGGGCCTGGTGATGAACGCCAAGCAGAGCAAGACCAAGGAGGCGCCCGTCAAGGCTCAGGTCGAGACGGAGAAGAAGGAATTATAAAGCGAACAAATATGTAGATATATCTGTGCATACGCTACGGCGCAAAGAATGGAGCAAAAATTACAGTTGATTTTACGATTGGGATGTATCTCTTTGATAAATTTGACGCAAAGTTCTTCATTGCCGGAGCTGAGACTTTGTAACACGACAGAGAATAACCCTTGGCAGGGTATTTTGGGGTTCATCTAGGCAACATATTGACTCTAGCGACCACGGAGAAGTAGGATCGCAAAAGCTTCGAAAGTGCCAATTGGAATGGAGTGAATATCTGGACGTGTCACTGTCACACGGGACGCGAGTCGGGGACGTGAACAACGGGCGCGTAAGCCATGTGATTGCACTATCGAGCTATGATTAGGAGTAAACAGACAAAGAAGAGAGTGAATACTGAACAAAGAGTGAGAAAGAGGTGCTTATGGTTGGAAAAGTTTGTGTTGAAGAAGAAGAAAAAGTTGACCAAGAAGAAATTCTTCGAGCTTTTTGCTCTCGAAGAAAACGCTCGGCCCCACCTTCAATCTTCCTGGCACCCCACATTTCTCCCGGCTTAGCGACACCTTTGCCTTAATGAGAGTTGTAGGGTACTTGAGTAATCGCCTTCGACGTCACTGGTTCTGCCTTCGCCCTTTGAACACTTCAACCGTGTCAACTTTTAACCAAAACACCAACGGATAACAGAGACTCTCTGACTGAGAGCACTTATCCGCCATCATGGCGATTCCCTGGGATTCGTAAGTTCTCCTGTATCTGACCTTGTGTATGCTGGCTGTTCTCTTCTTGGAACAACGGCCACTTACACACACAAACTCACATGTGCAAGCCCAGCTAACTCTAACGTCCCAGCATCCGTTCCCTCGTCATCTTCTTCGGGCCTATGCTCCTCCCCAAGGCCATCTCTTACTACCGCTCCTTCCGCAACGGCTCGACCTCCCACCGAGTCCCCATCGTCCCCGTCCCGCCCCGCGTTCGCGTCGCACTCGGCCTCCTCGCCTTCCTCTCCTTCACCTACATCCTCAAGTCGCTGCCCTTCCTCGCGCCCGAGAACCTCTTCCAGGCGACGCAGAGCCGGCTGCAGATCCCCGTCGATGTTCTCTTCAACCGTGTTGCTGCTGGAAGACCTGGGAATGCTTTGACGAAGCAGGATGAGGCGCTGCGCATGAGATTCGTCAACCTCGAGAGCAGGCTGTTATATATCCAGTATGGACCTAAAGTTCTGGCCGATTGCCCATTCTGCCACTCCGACGACCCGAGAACATTCTTCTACTACGCCATTCCCCAGCTTGTTTGGCCTCACCTTGCAAACCTCGTCGCCGTGGCCATCGTAACGAGCCCCTCCTTCACAGGCAAGGCAGGTAATCAATGGCGGGCCAAGGCTACAATGTTGGCCGCTGCTATTGCTGCTCTTGACATTTACTTTGTCAACTCTTACAACTATCAAGCCAACGCTCGCGCGCTCCGCCTACCAGAGGTTGACTTTTTCTTCTGGACTTCCCGTGTTGCGCGTCTGGCTGCCCTTGCGGCCTTCAACGCCTCCCTTGCGTGGCTGCTTTACCTGTCCTCAACCAACAGGGCCTTTGCCGAACCCCCTTCGGCAGTTGAGCGTATCGAGTCAACATCCCGCGCTCTGCTATCTGTAAAGAGCAAGCTCAGTGCGCTGGGAATAGTAAAGAACACGGCGCTGCGCGACGACGAGCTTCGCTCGCGTAGCCACGCCTACTGGTCTCACGAGGTGCGCCTCATGGGTGAGGTCATGGAGGAGAGGGACGTGGTGGAGGGCGTCAACGATGCACTGAGCAACCGTATCGACATTGGCACAATCACAAGGGACGCAGATGCGTATGCGCAGAATGTGCTGCAGCCATTGCAGCAAGAGCCGGCGGATGATGATAGTGATAGCTAGTATCTAGCCCGCCAACCCCTTCTTATCCCAACCAATCCACTGAGAAAGAACCTATTCATACAGAGAGGTCTATACCCTTCAAGGGCCTTCTTTGAGCCCACAATAAACACAGCTCGTACCCTTTTTTTTTGCTTCTTCAAAAACCGTCCGGAAATCTTGTGCCCATCCCATTATCCGCCCGTTTGGCCAGCTCCCCTCTCCCCTTGAAACATGCACCGTGTCCACCTCCCTTGTCTTGTGATAGCGTAACACCATGTGAACTCTCCCTAGTTTATTAATTTTTGGAATCTGGTCGCGCCGATTCCGGTCTTACAGGCCCTGTGGCGGCACTGCTTGAGCTTCCCTTTCTGCTCGGCGTGTCTCCTGAGCCCTCTTGGGCGCTGCGTTCTAGGAAGTTGGCCCATAGCTCTGACAGCGACTCCTTGTCCCTAGAGGATGATGGCTCCGAGAAGACGTCGGCGCTGAGCGAGGGCGAGCTGGGTGTTCGTGTGAAGGGGGACATGGGTAGGCGAAGACTGTTGGAGGCGCCGGGGCGGGCGAGGCCGGCCTGTTCGCGCTGCTCATCAGTCCAGTTAAGGTAGCCAGCCATGACTTGGAGGACCTGGAAGCGCTTGGCGTCGCCGCGGTCGAGAGTGAGGAAGTGGAGGAGGTGGTTGGTGACGATTTGTCTGCTCAAGGTTAGTACGAATCGTGACACATCCGTATGCGACATACCTATCGACATTGTCCTCCGGCTTGGTCTTTTTCAGGTATCGCAGTGCCTTGGTCAAGTGATCATTCAGCACAATGGCCTCGTGTCTCAGCTTTCCTATCAAGAGGTTCTTCTCCTTGACCTCCTTCTCGAACGGCGCTGTCCTCTCGAGCTCCTGAGTTAAGGACTGCTTGGCCGTCTCGGCCTCGGTGGCGCGGGCGTCGGCCTCCTGGACCAACTTCTTTAGGCCCTGCACCTGCTCCTCAGTCGTCTCGACCATCTCGCGCAGCTCCCTCTTTCGGGCCTCTTGTATCTCGCGGAGGGCGTTCTGTAGGTTGTCGATGAGGGTCGCCTGGCTATCCCGCTCCGAGTTGGCACCCTCGTAGCCCTCCCTTAGGGCAACGACCTGCTCCTCCAGCTCCGAGACCTTGTCGACGAGGCTCTCCTTGATGGAGCGCTCTTCCATGGCGATGACCTCCCACTCGCCCATAGCGTTCGCAGTCGTTTCCATCTCTTCCTTGAGGTGCTGTACCTGTCGGACGAGCTCATCCTTTTCCTTGCTCCAATTCTGCGCTGACAGGTTGTTGCGACTTCGGAGTGTGTTGAGCTCTCTTGTCGCATCCTGCAGATCCTCCTTCAGCTTGCTGACGTCTTCGCCGGACGACACGGCCGTGTTCCTGAGCTCGTCATTCTGCGCCTCGAGCTCTTCTATCCTCTCTTTAGCCTCCTCTAGCTCTGCCTTGTCGCGCCGTAACCTGTCGCTTAGCGTCTGCTTAATCTTCTCGACGCGGCCGAGGAGGTTCTGATACTGCTCCTCGGCCGACTCCTTTGCGGCGTTGCTCTCCTCGAGGTCGGCCTTGAGCTGTGTGACCTCGCTGGCGTGTGATTCCTGGATGCTCTCGAGCTGCCTCCTCAGCTGCTCGACCTCAGCCCGCAGGGCCTCTCGTTCCTGGCTCATGGCCTCTAGCTTGGCAGAGGTGTCTGAATCGTCGGGCTTTTCGCCATCAACCGTCGGGGGTGAGAGCCCGTTGCTCTTGGGCTCTACGGCATGCCCGTTGCTATCGGCGGGTACGTCTGCATCGACCGGAGTCTCCTGCAAGGGGATATAGGGTCAGCGCGAGGGTGCATTGGTGGAGGTGGACGAGGAGGGGGGTCATGAACTACTACGCACAGGCTGAGTGGGTGTATCTGGCTCCTCCGGGGTGCCGTCGGACGCTTGGTGTGGCTCAGAGTTGTTGGCGGGCTGCTCTTGAGCCTTGTTCTTGTTGGCGTTCTTCTTCTTGTTGTTCTTCTTCTTCTTGGACGAGGCTGCACGTGGAAAGAGGCGAGGCCCCCCATCATCAGGACACGTTCATTCTCCATCTGCGAGCGAGCGATTGGATTGATTTGCAGGGGGACAGGGGCCGCACGCACCTGAATTTGACGCCTGGGTAGGGTCTGTAGTGGGCGTGGACGACATGGTGAGGTTGCGATGCGCCAGTCAGAGGCATCGAGAGGGATCAATGTCGTGCAGAGATGCCCTCTTTTTCTAGTGTAGATGTATGCAGAGGGACGTGTACGTGTTAGGTACGCCTGTCCTCCCTGCGGTTGATGGTGCAGGTCAGGTAGATTGGGGTGGGTGGATGGATTCCAACACGTCAGCTCACCTACAACGGCATTTAGTGGATGAGCACCTGGAGCTGCCCTGGAGTTAGCGGGAGCGGGAGTACAACGGCCGCTGCCAATGTTGAGATACGGGCTGGTAATATCGGCTCGGAAATGTCAATTGCTTGGCGTTGGCCTTATTTAACTGATGCACGACTGAGATGAGGCATGGTTCTTGTGATGTGACCACATACGAGGGGTTTCCTGGTCTGTTATTTGAGCTAATGATGACCCATGGCATTGACTTTATGACACGAGATATCTCGACGATGGAGGGATCCTCTTAATGCTCGTACTCTATAGACGTCCGGAATTAGAATCATCTTTTTCATGTGATTTATATGCTTACTCTCATAACCAGATTCAGCAGCTGGATGAGCTATATTCTGCACATTTTCGTATCCATCCTCATCTTCAATGTGGGCCTTCAAACATCGTATCTCACCCAGGTCATTTACGGTGCTACATTACCTCTACCCCCCCGCTGTCGATCTTGAAAGATGCAGTCTTGGCTCCAATGTTTGATGCAAGATCTCGCGAGAGACATTTTGTCATTACACCATTCGACAGATAAAATGGTATTGTACCTGTTTTTGATTCTTCATCATGCTGGATGTGCAAAGTGTCACCTCGTATAACATCATCACGTGTGATTGTGAAACTCGTGTTCAACACTGTCAGATGTGCTTTATAAACAATTGGTAAATCTCCTGTTACAATCTGACAACGCTTCTAATTCAACACCTCAGGCTTTGCTTGGTAAACCACCTTACCCTGGCTCCAAGTCTGATATACCCTGGCCTCTAGTAGAGACTCTGGCGTCCACTGCGTATCCAGCGTCAAGAAATCCGCCCTCAGACCTGCCTTCAAGCTTCCAGTCCACTCCTCCGCGAAACGAGAGTACGCCGCGCCAGATGTAGCCGCAGTCACGGCCTGAGACAGCGTGAGCGCAGCATCGGCGTTGCATTTGGCGCTTGATGTTGGCTGGAGTGCAGACTTTCTCGTTGTGGCATTGTACAGGTTTGGGAACGGTAGGTGTCGAGCGGTTGGCGCGTCTGTACCGATGGCGACGCAGGCGTGTCCCTCAAGAAACTCACGGTAAGGGAAAGCCCTCTCCCATGTCGCAGGCCTGATGAGCTTGGCGTAGGCAGAGTTGAGTGAAGGATCACTGTGGACGGGCTGGATAGATGCTGTGATTCCCAGCTTACCGAGACGTCTGGCATCTTCAGCACTGGCAAGCTCCAGATGCTCGATGCGATGTCTTCCCCGGGGACTGTTGGCGCTGGCAATGCCGTCGATTGCTTGTGTGATTGCGGCATCTCCAATGGCATGTACCGCACACTGCATTCCAGCTTCAACAACCCGCTTGATGACTCTCTGTAGGGCGTCTCCTGGCCACAACGGCGGAACAATCTCCTTGCTCTTGCCGTATGGGTAGCTCATCGCCGCGGTACACCCATCCACGACACCATCACTTATGATCTTCACTCCAACGACGCAAAAGTCGGGCGACCGTGAAGGATGCCACTTCTGGTTCATGGCGATGGCCTCCTCAATGTGTTTAAGCTGCGCCTCTTCGTCTGACTCGTAAGGGATGAGCCAGTGAGCGGCAAAGTGAACGGGAAGACCCTTGGTTTTGCGATACTCTTCGAGTGCCTCCCAGTAGTTCATGTCCATGGCCATGTCGATGACTCCGGCGTATCCAGCCTCGATGTACGCTTCAAAGGCACTTTGTAGTGCAGCTTGCTTCTCTTCAGTCGTGCAAGCACCAACCAGATGAGGCCAGACAAACGCAGACACGGCTGTTTCAGCAAGCAGGCCAGTTGGATTTCCAGCCTCATCGCAGGTGACGTGCTCTCCACAGGTAGCCTTCATCTCTTCCACAGGCAGCTCTTTCAAGGCTGCTGTGCTTAGCCATGAAGAGTGTAGATCGAAAGCTTCGATGTAGATAGGACGGGGGTCCAGGTCGTCCAACCATTTGGCTAGACCCTCGCCGTCTGTGACGGATTGCATCCAGCCCTTGCATAGAATTCGAGGCACCTCAGGATGCTCCTTGGCGTACTTGGAGATGGTGCTCTGTATATCCTCAAGTGATGCGCATTGTGATACGTCCAGCTTCTTTAACGAGAGGCCAAAGAAGAGTAGGTGGACATGACTGTCGATAAAGCTAGGAACCACAACTCGGTTCTCTAGGTTGACGACATTGGCGCCCGCTTGTTTCGCTTGTTGTACGGGTTCATCGGTTTCCTTTCCAACATGGACAATCTTGGATCCATTGATGATCATGGAATCATGATAGACGGCATCTTCTGTTGCATCTTTTGCGTCACCAAACAACCTTCCGTTGATAAAGATTGTAGACTGTGTCATTGCTTGGGTGTAAGCGATTGATGAGAGCTGTCGTATTGAGGATTGTTGCGAGACTGTAGATGAAACAAGAATCAAGAAGACAGATCATAAACATTGGGTAGCAGAGCTTATAAGTACAAGATCCTCATACACATCGAAGCTTCCCATGAGGCATCATCCGTAAACGGAACCCCGCATAGAAACTTCCCGGCTCCCAGGAACGGATAACTAATTGTCTAGCCATGTTTGGGAGCTGTCTTGCATTTCGCTTCAGACATGTATACGCATATGCATTCCCCTCCAATAGAGATAACCTCACATGAGAAAGTCCTAGCCGTATCTAGTCAATATCTGTCACACCTTGTCAAGGTTTCCCCAGGGTCGCGAGTATTGACCTTCCAGGGCAAGAATAGGCGCGGGTATTCTTAGTCATCAATCTAGGTGGGACCTTGAAGTGATCCTCATTTGAACACTTTCTCGCGCCTCGCTTCCAAATTTTCTCTTCTTCATCTTACATCCCCTTCGCACATCAAATTTTTGAAAAAGACCATTGTATGCCGTGGCTTCTTCATAGTCTTGCGCGAAGTAGACAATCGATCGCCTTTCATAATCCCATTGCTTGCTCTTTTATTTCCTATGAGTGCTATGGGTTCGCTTATGTGCGTACATATCAACATCAAAACGTAGAAAAAGAAAACTTCTCTCAGACGAACATCGTGACAACTGGTCCAGACATGCAATTCATTATGGACTTTTAAACCCTATATCTATGTCGCTGAACTCCTAAATCATTGAACGATTCACTCAAGCCTTTGCCTTGCGGCCCTTTGCTTTTGTCCCCTTGGCCTTCTTTGCCTTGGGGGCTGGCTTTGCCTTGGTCTTCTTGACCTCGGGCTCCTCGACAACAGGCTCAGGCTCAGGCTCCGCAACCTCAGCGGGCTCCTCGACCTTGGGCTCCTCGACCTTGGGCTCCTCAACCTTGGGCTCTTCCTTGGGCTCTTCCTCGGCGGGAGCAGCCTCAATCGCCTTGACCTCCTCTCCGTTCTCAATGGCCTTGGGCGCAGGAGGGGGGACGTCCTTGATCTCAGGCGCCTCAAACTCGTAGCCAATCTCCTTGAGCTTGACAGCCTTCTTTGCTCGCCTGCCTTGCTCCTTGGAAACCTTCTTTGTCCAGCCAGCCTCAGTCAGGGGTTTCTGGAGCTGATAGCCGGCCATTTTGTTCCAGGGAACCGGCTTGAACCGCCGGTTGGCGCCCTTGAAGAGGTCGTCGTGCACCTGCTCCTTGGGGATGACTCGGCACTTGAGGATGTGTCCGAACAAAAGGTAGTTGTCCATGGTCTTTGCGACAATCTCAGCCGTAGTCGCCTCAGCGAACTTGACAAAGGCGTAGTGCTTGCTGGCACCCGTCTTCTTGTTGCGCGAAAGTCGGAGAGCCACAATGGTGCCAAACTGCTCAAAGTACTGTCTCATCTCGTGCTCGTAGAAACCGTGGGGGATTCGGCCGATGTAGATGACGCCAGCGTCCTCGTCGGCGCCCTCAGCGGCCTTCTGAACCGCCTTGGAGACCTTGGGGATCTTGCCGACATCCTGTCCGGGCTTGAAGACGACGTCGCCCTCAGTGATGTCCTCGTCACCAGAGTCCAGCTCCTCCACGATGGCCTTGACCTCGTTGCTCTCCTCGGCTTCGGACTCGGACTCGTTGGGGATGTCGAGCGTGGTGGTTTCCTCCTCCTCAACGACCTTGACCTCCTCGACGGCCTTGCTCTTCTTGGACTTTTGCGCCGGCTTCTCGACCGACTTGGCGGTGACGGCAACCTTCTTGACCGACCTTTGCTTCTTCAGTGACACGGGCGATCCATCTTCGGCGGCTATCGAGATGTATTAGAGACGAGAGGTGACTGCAATGGAGTTGGATGGATTTACCCTTCCGCTTGCCCTTGGCGGCCTTGACAGGCTTAGCAGCGCCGTTGGGCTTCTGCACGTCAGAGACGGCTAAAAATCATTAGCGCATGAAGATTGACAGACGTTCGATATACTCACACTTTCTTTTCCTGAGTTCTGGAGCCATTGTGTCGTGTTGTGCTTGCTGGAGGTACCTGCGCAAAAGCTGGACGGCGGCCGCAGAAAAAAAGATGGAGGCGTGGAAAAATTTGGGATTCTGCCGCGTCTGATGTGGGCGGTGAGAGACCGCCCACTATCAGCGCGGGGGTTGGGGTCCTTTAGTGGCTTGGTCCGCTAAAGGGTCGCCTGCAGCTTCTGGAGCTTGGTGATAGGCAGTCGACGCGACGACCAGACTTACACTTGGAACTGGCAACAATTTGAGTCGCAAACCAGTTCATCGCCCTTGTGAATACTGGAGATGAAGGTAATCTGAATTAGATAAGGCTCGTATATCCTCGTCGGTTCTATCAGCACCACCTCTAGGGCGCCCCTAATCACTTCACGACGGCATATTCTGGACCTGACAGTTGGAGCTCTTGAATCTCAAAATGTCGGCCAAGCAGGAGAACCTGACCCACGAGGAGTTGTGGGACGATTCGGCCCTCATCGACTCATGGAACGAGGCCTTAGAGGAGTACAAGGTAGGTGAGTCTGAGAAGATTGGAGAGCGTCTGCTAACGGCCGATAGAAATACCACAGCATTCACGCGAAAGGCGGCAGTGTTCGAGATCTGGAGTCTAAGAGCCAGTACGTTGTCTCGAGATAGCAGCACTGGTTACTCTACTGACATCTTTTTCTAGGGCTGCGACCAAGCACGAGTCTTCTCCTGATCGCCTTCAAGATGTCGAACTTATTCAGCCTGAGCACCCATCCACTTCTGCGCAAGAAGCTGTGAAAGAGGAAGTAAGCTATCTTGTAACCCCTTCCCATACTTTTTGACGTGAGGAAAACACAGAAATTATTCAGCAGCTAACTAAATAGACACCCTCATCACGCAACGAGCCTCAGGCTACGCCCCAAGGACTCCCCTCATTCCCTGTGCAGGCTGTTCTAGGCTCTGGTAAGTCAACCACACCCGCGAACACCTCTGACCAACGGCTAACAAAAATTTGCCAGTGCAAGATGAAAACCTCAAAAAGCTTCTCATGTCATGGTACTATGCCGGCTACTACACTGGCTTGTTTGAGGGTCAGCAGCAAGCTCAACAGAACCGGGGGTCTTGACTCGACACAATTGTTTTGTGCCCGAGGCATCCGAGTTCAGATACACTGGCAGCCTGTGTGTTGGTGAAATGAAGTTGACCAACAAAGTCGCGACTTCGGGAAGCCAGAGACTCTTGCAAACTCGGCTTTGGACGCCGGGTTGAGACACTACAACTTGGCTTACCCCATGGTGAACATGGGGTGTGTCAATCTCAACAGCCAGCGATCCGAATAGCGACCGGACTGTTGTTTAAATTACACGAGGAAAGAGGGTTTGGGGGTACATGGGTCATAATGGCGATATGGATGGCGAGGAAAGGCTTTGTGAGTCTTCTCCCAGCAATGATAGGAGGCAAATATTGAGTACATTCTGTGAAGGACACTGTAAGTTAAACTAGTAACCCCGAGAACAATAATATCGAAATCATGGGAGAAGTAACACTAAATTCCGGATAGGGCTTCGTATGTAGTCTGGCTGGGTCTGCTCCAGTAAACGGTCGAATGGCAGCGTACGAGGACAGAATTGATCGTGATGCTCGACTGACCCTCGACGTTCTACGAAGAATACATATGTGAACTGCGCGGGGCCCAGCACCACACTATGTTTGCACGCTGGTGCAGCGATGAACTATACCGGAGGATAAATGATGGCCGATTCTGCGCAAGCGAGAATGCTGGCCTGGGAGGACCGAGAAGGCTATTGCCGATCGCCGTATCATAGTCAACGACTTATCCTGGATCCACGATTGCTTGTCAGACCTCATATCGTGGCCGCTCAAGTCAACGGCTCCAGGTCTAATGACGCCCGTGGAAGACTGTCCGTCCTTGAGAGTGTCGGTAGAGATTGCTTGTATACAGGGAGCCACCGTAGAGGGTATACTCGCCTCAACCTAGAGCCTTCTTTCCTGCTCATATACGCAATAAAGGAATTGCATAAACCATCTCCGCCAAGACATGGAGAAGTGGGCAGCCGAGCAGGACATCGACATCGAGCGCTTCAGCAACTGGTACGGCGAGCTGGAGATTATGCAGGAGGATCTTGAGTCAACGAGTGAATGCATGACTGCCTTTATCAGCGTGTCAGATGGTCTAGCTAGGAGGGACGACATTACTGAGGTCACTCGGCGCTTGTTAGCCGGTAAGTGTGGACGGTGCCTGAGGCTTTACCCAAGTCAGAACCGATAGATGAATGGTGAGACGGAGACACGTGGGAATTGATCTGGTCATGAAGTTTACTCCTGGATGGGATGAAATGAGGGAGGGGCTGTTTAATGTGATGGCTGGTCAAGTTTGACTGAACTCGATCATTAATGGCGCACAACTATAGCAACGCGATAACACCTAAGAACGAATTTCTCATCAACTTTTGCAGTTTTGGGCGATATGTCCAATTGAAACTATAACAAACCTCGCTTAAACGGCTATTGTTGGCGACTCGCGTTGAAACACCATCTGTTCCACCCTAGCAGATCTAGACTTGGGCCCCCCTCTTCTCCCCCCCAGGCAAAAAATCGACCACTGCCGTTAAAGGCGACCTATCGGTTCGTTAGCTTGGAAACAACGGGTGAAGAGACTGCCGCCCTTGGCTTGTCGGAGGTGGTGTCTCACCAAAGGGGGACCTGGTCAACCTGGGGCGGGCTGATGCAACTCACACGGTGCTATTAGCCGGCCAAGGATACTACTCTGTAGTTGAGGCTACCCCAAGAAGTGCACGTTACTACCTCAAGACTCTTCTGTGTGGCGGCGGCCAAAGGGGGTCACAACTCAAAACACCAAGCCCAACTTCCGAGACGCTTCTGTCACAGCGGCCTCCCCCGCATCGCGAGCCCGTCTCGAAAAATTTACAATGGGCGGCGCTACGTGATCGGAGGCACCAGCAGCCGAACAGAAGCGAGGCGAGGCGAAGCAACCGGTTGCTGCAGTCGCCGTGTTTCGACCTGGGAAGGGGGTTGTCTTGCCAAACGATCTGTGATGGATATAAGTCTCGGTTGTTCCGCAACCTCAGACGAAATGTTTCTTCATCCTCTTCATCCTTTCTTGCAAGTTCTTCAACTTCCGCGTGCTTCATTCTTTTTTATCGCACTCGAGATAATTTCCTTCTTTACGAGCAGGCCCTCGCCTTTATTTGATCTCCTACCAAATCACTAGGTCTCGACAACCTATCTACTCTCCTTTGACAGGAACTGTTCTCCCTCTCCTTGCGCAAACTTTAATACCCACAAAAAAGACATCATGAAGTATTCCGCTGCTATCGCCATGGCCGTCGCGCCTCTCTCCATGGCTCGCTTCCTCGACATCTTGCCCGGTGGTCAGCTCGACCGACGAACTCACCCTGAACCGGAGAAGCAGGCCTGGTACCCCTCTGGAGATGAGTGGCAGGGCATGAAGGGCCACGGCATCACAAAGGACTCCAAGACCGAGATCATCATCATCTGGGCCAACCCCGGTAACGGTGCTGCTACCACCACCATCAACGAGAAGGTCACCGTCACCCAGACCGTCACCGCCGGTGCTGGCGGTGCCACCGAGGCCCCTGCAGGAGAGCCTGCTGCTACTGCTCCCGCTGAGCCTGCAAAGCACACCGTCACTGTTGGTGGCCCTGGCGGTTTGGTCTTCCAGCCTGAGGAGCTTGACAATGTGCCCATCGGTGACACCGTCATCTTTGAGTTCCTCGCCCAGAACCACACCGTCTCTCAGTCTGCTTTTGATACCCCTTGTGATATCCTCGAGGGCGGTATGGACTCTGGCTTCATGGCCAACCCCAACAACACTGTCTCTCCTCCTCCTCAAGTCGCCATGCAAGTTATGGTTGACACCCCTCTTTGTAAGTCACTCCCCATTAACGCATGTCAACTATAAGCTAACCCTCCCAGGGTTCTACTGCAAGCAGGGCAACCACTGCGGTCAGGGCATGGTCTTCTCCATCAACCCCACCGCCGAGAAGACTCACGCCAAGTTCAAGGAGATGGCCATCCAGCAGAAGGGTACGGGTGAACAGACCCCCATCACCGGCGGCAAGCCCGCTGAGCAGCCCGCTGCCGAGAAGCCCGCTGCCTCTCAGCCTGCTGCCGAACAACCAGCTGCTGAGAAGCCCGCTGCCACCGAGACTGCCAGCGCACCCGAGAACACTGGCTACGTGCCCGGCAAGGGTCAGCTCGGCAGCGATGGCAGCTGCACCTGCGTCGTGTCCTGCTCCGCCGGCTCGTTCCCCGCCGCCAACGCTCAGGGCATCGGTGCCTTTGGCGGCATGGCTGGTGGTCTCCCCATGAAGATGGCCGGTCTCAGCTAAGTTGGTGGCCGTTGTGAAATATGATACCAGGAAAGCTAGGGGTTTCTAAGGTGGACCAGTTTATGATTTAGTGTACCACTTATGGGATTTAGACGGTTCGGAAACTGTACGGGCGAGCCTAGATGGCTCTGGTTCAAATCTTCACGGGTATGAAGATGGGTATAACCGGCGAGTTTAGTGGGTAATACGACAAGTGTTTATGAATAGTCTTGACTCTTTTGCGTGAAGGTGGGACAAGTTCTAATATGGTATCTTTATTCAATTATCCAAGCGCTTGAGACTGTCCCTGATTGTGAGCATTTGTGAAGAAGCACGCAGTAGTAACAGTTCAACCCCTGATCACTCTGAACCAACATGTGTATACCAAGCAATTCGTTAAACTCCAATCTTGAACCATAAAAGCAGTGCGGAGACATCGGGAATTCGTGCGTGTTATCAAGGTCATGTCCTCCCCTTTAGCGCACTTGAAAGAGTATTGTGCCAAGCAATTGCTGAGGTTATCCAGCAACATACACCAGATTCATTGCATCCTGAAGATCGCAAAATGAGTGTTGACAAACTCGTGAACACCACGTGTATACATGTTCACCTAGTTCCATCACTAACTTCCCGGAACACCATTGAGTTCGTCGTCATCATGGATGACAGTCTTGTGGGATAGGTTTGGGAGACTCTGAATTATGGGCTTCAGGACCCTCGAGAGTCAGTACCTCGACTTTCGCAGCACCACCCACGTCTGGTATCACTTTAGCCTGCGCATGTCCCGGTCCAAAGTCGGTATCTGACCGAAGACCCAGATCGTCTCTTCGGTAATGATGGTTCAAGTACTTTAGTAGTATCTGGGGATCGTTAAGGGGCCTGAGCAATGAGCCGAACAGTTCAGGCGTGATGCGGTCTCAGCAATCCGTGCCCTGGGACACCCGGTAATCTCGAACGTGACGTCCTTTGAACAGTCGAACTCGGGTCGCCAGCGGCTGAGGATTCGGAAGAGGTATATGAGCGTCTCCGAGACATTTGATCTCTCATAGGAAAGAAACCTCATGTCGAATTTCTTGCGTGCTAGGTGGTCAAAGGCCTTCACGTCGACGTTGAGCCTGATGTGCTTGACGAAGCACCTCTGTCGACAGACAAATTGCTCAAAGTCGTAGAGAGATACTCGGTCGACGCAAAGGTGGCGGTAGAGAAGCCGTTCGAAAAAGATCTGCCAGGCTCTGCAGACGAGAGAGTACTGGGTCAGTGGGTATTTTGAGAACTTGGTTTTCTTTTTGGGTGCTGGATCATCGGCTAGCAAGTCGAGGACCATCAGTCGGAGCTCCGGCGGGAGTAGTTGCCAGGATTCCATGGTGTATTCCATGGTGTATATAGGTGCAATGTAATGGAGCGCCGAGCGTCTGATAGGTGATTCAGAATGCATGATGGAAGCGTGCAGGCGATGAGTTGGTCAGACAGCTATGGTAGAATCTACCACTTATATGTTTGACAGCGATTTTGACCTCTTCAAGTGGTCGAGAATTGTAAGGATGGTGGGAAGGCTCATGTTGGAGGGGAGCCGCTGCGTGAAGGGGGTTTTAACCTCTTCAGCTGGTCAAGAGGCAAGCTGTTCATTGTGAACAGAGCTGCTTTCAGCGTGTCATAGAAGCTATTAATGATGATATGCATAAACCTTGTTGATTTGAGCGCATTGAGACCTCAGGCTTTAGCCATAGAGCCTTTATTGTTGAGATTACTGAGATGTTAACTAAGGTACTTTGATCCCCATTTTGGGGGAGATAAAGTGATAAAATGCTATATTTGACACGTTCAATTAAAATCCGATACCACGTCTTAACAACCTGCAACCATAAAGCCGGAGGTTATTCTCTAGAGTTCATCAGAGCGACCGAGGCCTGAGTGTGCACGATTGACATGCTTTCAACGGCCCGCAACGTTAATACACAGACCCCAACGCTGAAAATAAGAGATGGCAGTTCTATCATTTGCTGAGAATTAGACTTGCCGTGAACGTGAGGCCACGTCGTTTAAATCACCGAAAAAAGAGTATAGAAACGCCAGAATGAGTCACATCGTAGAAAAAGATGTATTCAAGAGGCTAGTGTAGCTTTATCTTCCAAAAAGGTATCCCATACATTTGCACCACTTCGCCTATGCTGTCCAAAATTGATTCGTCTCGTCGTTGTACAAAAGGAGAGGCTGGTTGTCAAACATTTAATCATGCCCGCGTCTCGTCTCGGAGGTTATGGGAGAGGAGGATCGGTCGTCTGGTCGGGCAGGATGGAGTGTTTTTACAGCATGGTCGCGACATCTATTTCTTGTCCTCGGCAGCCTTGCGGGCCTCGGCTAAGCAAAACATGTTAGTCCATTGACTGTATGGGGGCTGGGCGTATATCGACGGTGTCTCGTGGGATTCGGTGATGGGGTGCGTACCGGCAGCCTGCTTCTTTCGCATGATATCGGCGTTGGCCTCCTTAGCATGCTGCATCTGGGTGCCGCTCATGTTGGTGCCAGACTTCTATAGAAGGTGCAAACAAAACCATGTTAGTCATGTGCTCGCTGATGACATTGGAGGCTGACAACGGACCTTCTTGGCCTGCTCCTTAAGGTTGGCCTGACGAGCCTTTTCACGCTGGTTGCCGCGAGCCATGCTGATGGACACAATAGGGGGGTTGATTAATACAAAACTCGTACAATGGTAAAGATCTAAGGGTGATGGATCGTCAAGCTGTCGTATTCGAGCGAGAGATGGGGGGAGGGAAGAAGAAAAGAGGTGAAACCAGCGGTCGCGACACCAGAGGCGAGACCGTCAGATATAACCTGGGCGACAAGAGGTACCCCCGTACCCATACCCAAGCCAATGGGACAAGGACGGGAGGCTGTGTCCTTGCCCGGTTTGGCTGAAGATTTTGGCAACGGGCCAATCGGAAGGTCAGCCACTGGAGGCCTGAGATGCCCTCAGCATTGGGGCTGCGCGCTCGGTTGACCCGGGGTACTTTGCTCTGCCTGGTGACTCGCATACAAATCCATGTACCCCGTGTCAGCCCGCGAACCCCCACCCGAGGTTTCGCTTACAAAAAAAACTCACCTCATAGATGAATTCTTCCCTCCCAAAAGTATCATGACTTCAAGGGAGCATCATCAACTGCTCTGTTTGTCATCTCGGTCATTCGCGTATATTTGTCAATTCGCTCCGATTTCATCGCATCTCTTATGCCTAAGACGGAAGAGCCTGTTACCCACATTCCTATCCCATCTTTCCCACAAATATCGAGACATCCTCCACTCGGAAAATGTGTTCGCAAGAGTATCTGCTCTATTCTTGTGGATGTACTCTCAAGGGTGAATTCAGCCAATGTGACGAAAAATACAACGCGAGGAGCATTCTTCAGTGTGACAAGACGGACCGAAAGGAGAAAAGCCTACGAAGCTATTGCCCAAAACACCTTATCAAGGAAAGCAAAGCTTCCGAGGCTGTGATAAACATGCGGCGGCAGAGTGGCTAGTTATATAGCCTAGCCGTGTGGACCTAGGAAAGAACACTAGCACAAAAAGGCACCGGGCACATGTATTCCCAACTACAAACACCAAGCAATTTCCATTCCCGAACTTCCTAAACGAGTAGACGCCCAAGGACTGGTTGAGCGCGGTGGTGTAATAATCATGAGATCATCAGCGGCCTCGTGAAGAACGGCCTGGGCTGCGGGTTGTTCCGAGCCCGGCGCTTACAAAAGTCTTTGTCAAAAATAGCATCGATTCGCGGTTACCAGCTGGATGGACAAGCGCCTGGAGTCGACCCGCGCGGCCGAGACGTAAGCGACCAACAGGACACGAAAACGAGAGTCAAAATTACCTACCAAGCTGAGATTAACTCTAAAAACAGATCAAAATTGGGAGAAACACTAAGTATTGTGGGAGTTGGATAGAAATTAGGTATTCAGAACGATTCCAACGGGCGCCTAATTTTCATTAGGTACCTAGGTACCTAGGTAAGGTAGGTAGGTAGGTGATCCCATTCTAGTAGGGCTGGTCTTCAACACCAAACAGTTCTTTGAAACCGAGACCTCGTGTTCCGGTCACAAAACGGATGACTCCTAACAGCCATGAGAAAAGCTCAACGGCCAACTTAGAGCCTCAGGTCTTATTTGTGCATCATGTCGAGCTTCGTGGCACCCAAACGTCCCCCGCGTGTGAGTCGCAGGTCCCCGGAATCTCATGTTCTTCAGTGGCGTGCCACCCCTGTATGCGGCTCACTGCCAGGCCACTTAGCGCTGCCCACGCGGTCCACCTCTGGGCTAGAAGAGCTTCTGAAACGACGTTTTGAAACTGCTCGTCCAATCATTCCCTCCTTCAACCCTGGTCTTGAGATGCGTAGAGTAGCAAACCATCCAGCGACGCCCGCCCAAACATCAAGAGTCGAGCCGCTCGTTGATGAAATCGCCCAAGTCCCAGAGTTAGGCGCTGGCCTGGGTCGACTGGCCCAAGTCGCTGCGACCTGTTGCTGTCCACCCAAGGCACCTCCGTCCCTTCTAGTGAAGTGAGACGGACCTCTCTGTTGGGGAGCGCGTCCTGGGCCTGATATCGCGGCCATGAGACAACAGAGCTGGAAGTTTCTTTCATCCTCTGACAACAATACGGGCCCGAGTGGAGCCTGACACCTAGAATGCACCTCAGAACGAGTCGATCTGGACGAAACGGCGAATCGCGATGCGCCCCTCCACATCCCCCTCCACGCGACACCTCCAAGACTCTGCTTCAGCTGCTGCTTGGTTGACACTGGCGAGCAGGGATGGGGACGCCTCTTCTGCATGCCCGATTTACCCAACAAGGGCGCGTCGACACTGATGCACAATACACAGCTGTTCTTAAAGGCTGCATGAGCCTGCCCGTTCTGTTCAGTGACAGTCAGCCCTCCCTCACTTCCTATTGTTCAGTTCTATTCAAAGCCTCGACAATGGTGTTCAGGAACCACCATTGACGCCACTTTTTTCAATCATTCAAAACTTCCCCTTTCGCTTCTATCGTCATTGTTGGAATATTGACCTTTGGACTGGATCCGTCATCAATACTTATTGCTCTCTTTCAGGCACTTTTCCCCTCTCGCTCTCAAAACCCCTTTCTTTCTTCCGATCTCTTCCTCTCTCCTGATCACTCTCTCTTATACAAACATCAGCTTCACCAAGAGAACATCACTGCTCACGCAAACGCTTCCTGATTCATTCTCACCACCAAGGTCATTTGGTAAGAGCCCATCTGTGAGCTCCTTCTTCTTGTGCTTGTCACTGACTCCTTCTTAGAACCGCACCTTCGCTCCCTCTCTTCAGCCCAACGAGATTCGTTCACGAAGAGCATCTATCAAAATCATCCACATCTCGTCGATCAACGCCAATCGACCAAAATAACACACCACTTTTTCTTTACCAATCTACTACACCCATCATGTTTGCAGGCCTCCGTGGTCCGGGGATGATCTTCCTCCAGATCCTCCGCGGCTTTACCATCATCGGTCTCCTCGCCGCTGTCGTGGCGTGCTGGACTCTTATCATCAAGATCGACACTTCCAACGGATGGTTCTTCTTTGACGCCACCTCTCTCTTTTTCACCAGCACGGCCGCCGTCTTCCTCATCGTTTCCGAGCTTCCTATTGCCAAGTCGTACTTCCGTCAGACCTGGCCTGTACTTTCCGAGCATCATGGCCTTACCTGGCTCGGTGTCGCCATGATCCTCATCGGCTGCAACGTCCTGGGAAAGCTGAACCAGTCCGCCAACTCTGCCGACAACATCGGACTCCCATTTTGGCGACTTGTTCTGGCTGCTGGCATCCTCAGCCTCACCTTTGGTGTCGTGAACATCATTGCCTCCCTCATCTTCCGCGATTCGGCTAACGGCATCAACGCTCGCATCGTCCGAATCGAGGGCGAGCTTGCGACTAGCCGCGATGACGAGTCTTTCCACAAGCCCATGTCCAGCCACAGCAGCTCCCTTAATGAGAAGCCTCGTGCTAAGTTCATGTCGGTCTTTTGGAAGAACCGTGGCGATAAGAACGCCTCCACTAGACCCAACATTAGCCAGCCCATCTCTCGCGACGTCGATGTCGAGCGCAACGCAGGTCCTCACTTCGACCACAGCCACATCAACGGAGATAACGAGTACGAGGAAGAGCGACGCAGCCCCATCGTGCCAACCGTTCGACGCCCCGACACTGCCCTCCACCCCATGAACAGTGGTCGTCGCAGCAGCTATTACTCTGAGGCGCACATGTCGCGGTTCTAGGAGGACAAAAAGAACGAGCTTGGCGAAGAAGAAAGACCAAGCATGCAGCAAGGCTCAGACTGGGAAGAAAGCGAGGCAAGCACGGAGTCAACACTCGTTGCATGGAGACAATGAATGAACAAAGAAAGGCGTTTGGAAGCAAGCAGGGAGTCTGGCTTAATGTTTTAATGAAATACCCAGCGGCTCGTTTGGGAAGGACCATCGGATTTAGTTACGGCTTGCTTTGTCCTTGCCAACAGTTCTTTACTAGTCACCTTTACAGAAAATCGATCGTTCTGAAAGTTTTTGTTCGCTTTGTTAATTGTCGTGATATCGTGAATGGTGCCCAATGGTGGTGTGGCCGTGGAATGTGAGGCGATGATGCCGATCTAGAACAGGTACGTACCGGCAACTTCGACCCGGGAGTCACGTGGATGGGCGCCTTCCAACCTGCGGGCAACGACGGGACGCTTCGTCAAGAACCCAAACTCGTTTCTCTTCCCTCCCTCACATCATCACCGACCGATCACCTTGTCTTGTCACGGGCCTTAATTCGACACCTCGGCCAATACAGCAAACGCGTGACAAGGTTTCCCCTCGACTCATCACCTCAGATAGACTTGGCGTGCGATTTGCAAACAGTCCCTTCGACACGCGACACCTTTGACTCCCCAAGGTCAGCAAAACCCGATAAGCGCCTGTTCGGATCCCGTCAGAGCTTCTCTTTGTCTTGATCGCAGCGCTGCGCACTCGAGAGCCCAAAACAGGCGTGCGCGCGCGTTTATACTGGTGACGTCGGGCTATGTCTGCTGGTTCTTGATTGCAGCGTTTGTTCGTTCGCAAGGGTTGCTCTGGGAATACTGGTACTGGTACTAGGGCTAGACGAGCTGTGCGCGTGCCGTGCCAGGAGGGAGATCTTGTTTGGGAATAAACTTCTGCAGATTAGAACGCACTGTTGTGCCTTGCACCGGAAGCTTCTGCCCCCTGCTGCAAGATCGTTTGGGCGTCTGCTTCTGGAGATATCTTTGTTTTCGCCTTTGACCACTTTCATTGTTGCCACCACTTGGCCTTTTCCCCCTTCCTCCAGACATCCTCTTTACATTCGTACCAATCTCTTTTCTTCTGTCTTGCAACTTGATTCACGCCAGATTCATCCATCATCATGACTTCGGATTCTGCAGAGGTCGCGGAGGATTACCGCCTCGCGCTGGAGGACCTCTCCTCCAACATGCGATTCGAAATCAGCAACTTGACTACTATTGCTCGCGAGAATACTGAGCATGCGCTGGCGATTGCCGAGGTTTTGCAGCAGCACATCTTGAAGGTAGGCAGACCTCTCATGCCAACGACTCGTCTAGATTCATGCGATATTTTTCAATCTCTTGGTGATACAAGGCTAACTTGCAATGGTAGGCGCCCCCGAATAAGAAATTGCCAGCTTTATACGTACTCGATTCGATCGTCAAAAATGTCGGAACGCCCTATACTCTCTACTTCGGTCGCAACCTCTTCAAAACATTCATGGAATCATATGCGGTAGTCGACCAACCTGTTCGCCGCAAGATGGAGGAGATGCTTCGGACGTGGAAGGAGCCGGTTCGTGGATCAATGGACAGCAGGCCTGTCTTTACACACGAGCTGGTGCGTCCTATTGAGAATGCGCTCATGAAGGCACGAGCGGCAAGTATGCCTCAGCCAGGAATGATACCTGGTCGTCCACGTTCGGCAATTCCTCATCGTGATACTCCTACACCTCCTGGAATGCGAGGGCAGCCCGGTTATCCAGCTCAGCAATACCCTTCGAACGGAGGGCAGCCCTTCCCAGGCCAACAGGTAAGTTGTGTATCCATAGTGACAAGGCTCAAGCTAACTCTTTGCAGCCCCCCTAT
This sequence comes from Fusarium vanettenii 77-13-4, assembly GCF_000151355.1. Taxonomy (NCBI): domain Eukaryota; kingdom Fungi; phylum Ascomycota; class Sordariomycetes; order Hypocreales; family Nectriaceae; genus Fusarium; species Fusarium vanettenii. The sequence goes on along the minus strand of NW_003315873.1, from coordinate 421,255 downwards.
TACCCCCCTCACTCAACACCTCAACCTAACAACTCTGCCCCTGCACCTTTCCAAGCTCCCTATCCCGGGGCGTACGGGGTCGGTGGGACGCCCACCCCCGCTGGGATAAGCATAGAAACATTGAGCAATGACATTCAGAACCTGATTGTGGCGATGCAGGCAGAAGCCTCGCGGAATCCTCAAGATGCTAGTGTTCAGACCAGACTAAGAGCGCTGCTGGACCTCCAGGGCATTGTGAAGAGCACTAGCTTGCCTCCGGACCAGCTCGAGCTCATTAAGAACAAAGTAACTGAACTTGCTGCCGTAAACATGATGGCGCCATTGGCCCAGAAACCTACACCTACACCAACTCCTCCCGTACCCGTCCAGGCACGTCCAATGCCTCCGGTGTCCGTAGCCCCTTCATCAGCCCCCGCGGCTGCGGCACCGGGAGGTGTGACGCTCGACTCTCTGTTGGGCAAGGGTGCGTTGGCGGCCTTGATGGCCAGGCAGTCAGCAACGCCTCAGAACTCGACACCAACACCACAGCCTCCAGCGTATGCCAATGTGGCCATTCGATCACCACCTCCAGTTCATGCTGAGCTTCCAAAGCCGGCACCGGTACCGGCAACCGGGAGTGCGATGAGTCTCCTGGATCAACTTCGACAAGCAGGTTTGCTTCCACCGTCATCTGCGCCGGCTGCTCCTGTTGCGCCGCCCCCAGCACCGATTGTCCCTCCAAACATTGCAAGCCTACTGGCCTCGAGCAAGGCAGCTGGCATGTTGGCAAACTTCAACGCTCCGCCCGCTGGTGGTATCAATGTGGCCGCTTTGAAGCAACCGTGAGTCTTCCGTATCAATATATTCGTTGTAGTGACTAACACCCATTTCTCACCAGATTCCATCCTTCTTTAGTTTCACGTCTCCATGACGAACTTGGACCTCCTTGCACGCAGTGTGGCAGACGATTCCGAACTGATGAAGAGGGCAAGAAGAAGAAGACTGCCCATATGGACTGGCATTTCCGTGTGCATCAGCGAGCCAACGAGGCCGAGAAGCGAGGCATGCACCGGAGTTGGTATGTCGACCAACGTGTAAGTTTCAACCCATCCTGGTTGCTGTAAACCATTACTAACAAGAAACAGGACTGGCTGAAGTCGAGGGAAGCTGTCGACGTGGACCATATCCCTGGGCCAGACGAGGTGGCAGCACAGGCTTCGAAGGCGTCAGAGGCCGCCAAGCCCAAGTATATTCCTGTGCCAGAACCGTCGCGTGGGATCAACACCGTGTGCCCGATTTGTCAGGATCGGTTTGAGAACAAGTGGCTTGACACTGCGCAGGAGTGGGTGTGGCTGGACACGGTCTTGGTAGGCAACCGGGCATATCACGCCTCATGTCATGCAGAAGCAACAAGAGACCGTGAAAGCACACCTGGTCTGGGACGAACACCAGAGCCGGTGCTTGGAAAGCGCAAGGCGGAAACGAGTATTGCATCACCCAAGGTGCGATCGCTGAAGACGTCAGCTTGAGGAGGGATCATCATGTACCCCTATTACGACCAAGACTGGTGGGATATTTTTGGCCAGGGCGATGTGACAAGACTTGCAACATTGCGACAGCATCGAGGCAGCACGAAAAGGCGTTATGGGATGCATTACCAACAAGCATGAAACGGACGGCGGGCGGTCAGCTGCACCTCAGAGGTTTCTAGCATTGGGAGTTGATTTTATTCATGGAGAGGGGGTTGATGCGAAATAATCGGATGGAATGATTTACGTGGTGGATTGAAGAGAGCGGAGTTATACGAGGCGAGAACTCGTTCAAAAGAGAGAATAAACAGACGTTGACATGAAACTACTGAATGGACCAATGAGCTCTGTTTATGGCGGTTGCCTTGGGGGCAAGGTGATCTAGCTGAGGTTGTTAAGGAGGCTTGGTACTCAGCCAGCCAGAGAGAGCCTTCATCCATTCTTTTACCTGCTTGAACCCTGTTGCTGAGGTTTGAGAGGCTGTATTGGGTTGCTGCGGATGGACGAGCATGACATGAACCTGCATGTTTTGTATGCAGTCATAGGGGGTGGAAAGGGAGAAGAAGTGTACAGAATCATGTAAATAAAGGTCTGTGATGTGGATTTAGGCCTCCATTGAATGAATACTCATCTATTCACTCTACCATCCAATATTTCTTCCCTCACGTCACATTCGAGTCTTCTCCTTACACTAACACTAACAATACCGAATCTGTGGAGCCGAAAGCGGCCCGCCTCTCATGGATTGGTCCCCGCGATTCGGTACGTATCATTGGCGCGTCTGCGTCCCGTCCCTGACATTTTACAGCTGCAGCCAAAATTCCTACGCATCGCGTCACTCGAGCTTCAACACCTCCTCCACGAGTAACAGCAACAAAACAACCACCACACAAGACGGCAGCCGCAAAGTCGCACAGCATCTACACCCTCGCCTTTCGTCATCCGGCGATCGGCAAATCATCTTCTCCCCGAACCATGCCCGTCGACTGTCCCATCTGCAACCAGTCCGTAAGGTCGTCCGACATCAACGGCCACATCGACTCGGGCTGCGAGAGCTTCATAGTCGACAAGGACAAGGTACCTACTCCGCCACAGTCGCAGACACCTCAGCCGGGATCGCAAAAGCGCAATGCTTCGAATTTCTTTTCCACGCCCGCCCCGAAGCGACAGGCTGCTTCTGAGAATAGGGTGTCGACGCCTGTAAAGGGAGCTCTGCAGCCGATAACGGGGAGGAAGAGGACTTTTGAGGAAGGTCCTGGGGCTGGAGCGAGTCAGAAGACGGAGAATGCGACGAATGGCAACGAGAACGTGACGAACGGGAGGACAGAGCAAGATGGAAGAGCTATGAAGAAGACAAAAACACAAAGGGCAGCTCCCTTGGCAGAACGAATGAGGCCACGAACACTCGACGATGTTTTCGGCCAAGACCTCGTTGGGCCAAACGGCGTCCTCCGTTCCCTGATCGAGTCGAGCCAAGTCCCATCCATGATCCTCTGGGGCGCCTCAGGAACAGGCAAGACAACAATAGCACGGTGCATCGCCCAGATGGTCGGCAGCCGCTTCATCGAGCTCAACGCCACTAGTACAGGAGTCGCCGAGGTCAAGAAGCTCTTCCAAGAGGCGGCCAACGACCTTGCCCTCACCGGTCGCAAGACCATCATCTTTTGCGACGAGATTCATCGCTTCAACAAGGCACAGCAGGATGTCTTTCTCAAGCCTGTCGAGGCCGGCACCGTGACACTCATTGGCGCGACGACAGAGAATCCGTCTTTCAAGGTCGCTGCTGCTTTGCTATCTCGATGTCGAACTTTCACTCTCCAGACTCTCACCACCGAAGACGTTGTCAGTATCCTTCAGCGCGCCATTCGTGAGGAGGAATCCGTCTATCCTTCTACACCACTCCTCGACGAAGCCATGATCACGTACCTCGCTCGCTTTGCAGATGGTGACGCCCGAACCGCTCTCAACCTCCTCGAACTTGCACTCTCCCTTACAACCAGAGAGGGCATCACGCAAGCCGACATCAAAGCTGCCCTCACAAAGACTCTCGTGTATGACCGCGCAGGCGACCAACACTACGATACTATTTCTGCCTTCCACAAGTCTGTACGTGGAAACGACGCCGATGCAGCCCTCTACTACCTCGCGCGTATGCTCCAGTCTGGCGAAGATCCGCTCTTCATTGCCCGGCGCATGGTTGTGATCGCCTCTGAGGATGTTGGTCTCGCGGACAACACACTTCTCCCCCTAGCAACCGCCACATATACGGCGACCCAGCAGATTGGTATGCCCGAAGCGCGCATCCCTCTCGCCCACTGTACTGTTGCGTTGTGTAATGCGCCCAAGAGCACCCGCGCCTACCGTGCCCTCAACAACGCCTACGCCGCTCTGCGTGAACCTGGCGTCGCAGGTCTACCCGTACCCCTACACCTGCGCAATGCGCCAACACGACTCATGCGAGATCTCGGGTATGGCGCCGAGTACAAGTATCCCCCGAACTATCGCGACGGGCAGGTGAAGCAGACATATCTACCAGACGAACTTATTGGACGACGATTCCTCGAGGAACGAGATTTAGGAACAGAAATTGATCCCGACTTGGAGATGGCCGGCACATGATGCCGTAACTTGTGTAAAAACGGAGTAAGACAAGCGTAGGACAATTGCATTGCATTGGAGTAAGGTTGGGTTTGGATATCCCTACATAGGTTTTTGTAATTATAGTATAAGCCCTTCAGGATAAAGGCGAGGCATCAAAAGTCATAAAATGTACAGATATAGCAAGTCTATTTGTAACTCCCTTTTCGTATGCATGTCATGAGGAATATGCTGCCTTTCAAAAATGCTAGTATCGTGATATCCTTCGCAAACGCCATGATGAATAAACCAGTTCCTCCAACGCCATCACCGTAATGCAACCAATGCCGCTTGTATCATGTATCCATTCCATTCCATTGTTCAATCCTCTTGCGTCAAGTCTATAAATCCAATATCGCTCACTCGTACCACACTCGCTTTGATGCCCCTGCGATTTAGAGCGGCTGTCTCCCTAGCCAGCCGCTCATCACGCTCGTTGGCGTCCACCTCGACCTCTTTGAAGAAGCCCACGTCACTGGCCCGCGGGATGAGTAACTTCTTCTTCCGCGCGGGGGCTGGACTAGGGCCTGCATCTCGCTCTTGCGGGATAGATGGCTGATGCCGCTTAGTGGGGGATGTGGGGGAGCGTGAGATGAGTTCGGAGAGGGGCACGAGGCCATCAGAATCGCTGTCAAAGGGATCGTCGTCAAAGGGGTCAACATCTTTTGACTGGACTGAGGCCTTGGAGCGTGGAGGTGGGAGCTTTGGGGGAGATGGCTGGGAGTTTGAAATGTCAGTCTTGGACCTTTTGGTAAACATGTCCATAGATGTTTGCTTCATCTTCGTAGGTTGAGACCCCTGAGACCCCTGAGACAAGTTCGATAGCTTCGGAAGCTTTGAGCCCCGCGCCGTATTCCTCACCCTCTTCGGAGAGCCATCCGAAACAAGGATTGAGCGTACAGTATCAGGGAGCTCCTGAGCACGAGCCCGAGGTTTTGGGGACGGGGACCCGGGAGGTGAATCCAGCGGGCGGACGGGGCTAGATGTGATGAAAATCGCTTCTTGTTCATCTGCTGGAGGAGGATTTCGCGGCCTAGGCATCACTTGTGAGCTGCCAAGTGTCCAAGGGGTCGTCTGCCTGGCGGGGCTGCCCAAGGTCGAAGACGTGGGTTGGTGCTTACTTGGCTCCAGGGGGGAGGGTATTCGGAGACGTCGCTGCGGCCGGGTCGGCGATGGTCTCATCGGTCTGGCGAGTCCGGCGTCCTCCTTTGTCGTCGTCACTGGAGCAGGTTGCGATTTCGAGATTTTAACGTATTTGTCAAGGGCACCGGCGGGCATTCCAGTCTTGGCCTTGGTTCCAGAGGTCTTGGTACCGGACTTGGACTTTGTTGTGGTATTCTTCCTTTTTTGAAGAGCCCTTTCTCGAGCATTGTGCTTTAGCTCAGCTTCGGCAACAATCTCTGGCACGCTCCTCCTGGCTAGCACCTCCAACGCCCAAATACCATAGCGCTCTGAGGGATCAAACGGCTTAGACTTGGACTTGGAGCCCGAAGCTTCCTCAATATTCTCGGCCTCGTCGATGTCGTCATCACTGTTAAGTGCCAACCCGGTTCGGCCTTGAGTAATCGATTCGTCTGCTTCCTTGGAGAGATCGATTGGTATCATCTCCAGAGGAATATGCTGCATGCGAACTTCAGGAACGAGATCACTCATAACGTGCGATCTAAATCCCGTGATCCCCTTGATGTAGCCAGCATCGTCGTAACCGCCCGCGTCAAGCAGCTTGTTGATGAGCACGGCATGGGAGAGGACCCGAATAAACTTGATCGCGCCTATTCGATAGTCCCAGCCAAATATCTCGCGTGTGAATTCTCGCAAATCCTCGATTTGGATCTCTCGCTCTTGGTAGATGTTGTCGCGGATTTCCCCCAAACTCGACTCTGGCGAAACCACAGGATGCGTATAGTAACGTAGAATCTTGAAGTCGGGAAAGGTGTCTGGGATAACCAGCGCCTTGTTTCGTCTTTTAAAGAAGCCACTTTCATTGGTACGGAGCTCGTGTACCAGCGACTTCTTCCAGGCCTGGATCCCTTCCTCGTCTGACGCTTTCAAGCGACATAGACTCTTGCCAAAGCCTCCCTTGGCAGCCTCAACGGCGACCTTGGGTCCGCATCCTGCGATTCCAACAGGATCGTAGTCGCCTCCGCTCATGAGGGCGACAAGGACCATGCCTTCTCGGTCAAGGCCTTGTTCGACCAGACGCATCTCTTCTTTGTCGATGAGTGACACATGTGTTGGACACGTTTGGCGCTTCGATTGCGGAGACCATTGCCGCAGCATCTTCGTGCATCCAAACATCAGAGTGTCGACATCCTCGCTCATGACGGCGTCGACAATACCGTGCTGTTGCAGCAGAGCGCACTCTGCTTCTGCCTCGCCCGGCGCATCGTGAATGGGGAATCCAAACAGATGGATTAATCGTTTCGCTTGAGCATTCGATAAAGCGTCGCCTCGACCGGATCGCTTATTTCGCTTTATTTTGGGCTTGTAGGGGCCGTCGAATACAAAGACGGGCTTGATGGGCGCTGCCAGAAGTCGAACGAGACGGTAGAAGAGGGTTCGAATCGCAGGGTTGGTGCCGCCTGTAGCGTTGTCAGAAAAGCATATTGTAATATTGTTGTGAGAGTTAAATACCTTGAGCTACCTGGCTCTGGAACTGCCAAATAGCAATGTCAATGGCGATTCGAAAGGGCCGGCCCTCGTGGACCAGAGTATCGGCTGCAAGCTTTGCAAGGGCGACTCGTCTGCCCTCGCCGATCTCCTGGTAGATGCTGCAAGAGTCAGCAAGGCATACCTGGCTATGCAGAAATCAATATTTACCCCTTGATTCCCATCTGGCTCACAGAAAGCCCCCGAAGCGATCTGCTCACGGCATTCGAGGTCGATGATGTAGGTGAAGATTCACGGTGCAGCGCTGCCCCACGTCGCTGCGGTTACCAAGTCGGCGTGTTTTCTTTCTTATCGGCGCATCGGCCTCTCAAACGCCGACACCGACTTCAACACCCAGGCTCTACAGGTACAGGCACCCACCAACCAGCATCTTGCATAAAGCTGTACCCAACAAAGAGCATCGCATCACCATCAACCTCGAGTAAAACACGCTCAGAATCAAAGAGGACAGCCTGGTAACATACTCTTACTACCATGGCCTCGGGGGCAGGTCCTACGCTTGCTCATCGCAGCGTGGCCAGCATCCGAGGAGGTCCTCCTCAGGGGTCAGGCCCCTCCACTCCACACACCCCAAACCGCTCCATCACTTCCACCTACGGTTCACCGTCCACCATACGAGCTGATGACGATGTCATCGTGATTGAGCTGGGGTCACGCCACATTCGGGTGGGCTTCGCCGGCGACGCCTCCCCCAAGGCCACGCTCCAATGCAGTCCTGAAGATCAACGCCGTGCTGGCGACTATCGAGGTTGGGAGCAACCGAGACGGCCACCTGGGTTGGAGTGGTCCAAGGAGCATGAGTTTTGGCGGTTTGATCTGCGAGAAATTGATGTTGGCCTTTTTCAGGACAAGTTGGAGCGCGTTGTGCGAGATGCATTCACCAGGTATTTCTTCATCAAACTTTGGTTGATCCTCACTCACTCTCAGTCTAGATACCTACTTGTCGACTCTCGGCCTAGAAGGCTGGGCCTAGTCTTGGATTCCGCTGTCCCGGTGCCATTACTAACAGCTGTACTGGACACCATGTTCAACAAATTCCAGGCTCCTACTATTTCTCTCATGTCAAGCCCAGTCATGTCCACAGTCGCCGCTGGCGTCCGATCTGCCTTGGTCGTCAACCTGGGATGGTCCGAGACAGTTGTTACCAGTATTTACGAATATCGAGAAGTCAAGAGTACACGAACTATTCGAGGAGGAAGGACACTCCTCGACTCACTCTACGAAGCTATTCAGCCATTACTCCCGGGGGAACATGACGACAAGAAGCAAAGATCCATCACGTTTGAGGAGTGCGAGGACATTATGTGCCGCCTAATATGGTGCAAGTCCTCTGAATTCAGGTCATCTCAAAGACAGTCGACGCAATTAGAAACTGTGGACGAGCAAGAAGAACTCGAGGCCGAGTCGGCACAGGCTGGTGTTCCTACTGGAGTTGCCCAAATACCCATCACCACTGGCACCCGGCCGACAACGATAGAGGTCCCTTTCGAAAAGCTGGCCGAGATTTGTGACGACACCTTTTTTGACCCTTCAGCGAACCGAGCAACCTTCGATGATCACGACCTTCCGGTGCACTTGCTCATATACCGCCATCTTCTGCAGCTTCCGATGGATGTGAGGGCAATCTGCATGTCGAGGATCATGTTTACAGGCGGCTGCTCAAATATCTTGGGCCTTAAACAACGAATTATTGATGATCTGTCAGCTATCGTCGATAAGAGAGGCTGGGAACCTGTCTTTGGCAAGGTCGTGGATCAGCGTCGAAGCACTGTCAGACTCAACCGACAATCCAGCAGTTCATCCCCCAGTGACGGATCCTCATCACCATCGCAGTCCGGGGAGGAAGTGGAAAAGCCTGTCAAGACTGCTGCTGATACCAAGCTTGAGTGGGATCCGATCGGAGCCAAGGTCGCACGACAGCGAGACACGACACCACAGATGAAAGGCCAGATCCGAGTGCTTCATTCTCTCGGACCATGGATTGGGGGTAGCCTCCTCTGCCAGCTCAAGGTGCCATCAATAGCCATAGTTGATCGTGAGATATGGTTGCAACAAGGTGTACAAGGAGCCTCTCGGCCGACGGAGGTGGACCTCAAGGCACAACAGCGACAAAGCATGCAAGCTGGTGGTTACTCTCGAGGCGCTGGAGGACACCACGGCAATTGGACATTGGGAACATGGGGATTCTTGTGAGAAAGCATTGGTGTTTAGAACTTTAGATGTGGAAGCTGAGATGTCATGACATGAAATGAGCTTTATTATGAACGAGTCAAAGCAAAACGTGTTGTGCAGGTCATGAGTTGAGAAAATGAGAGATTTACTAGACACATCAACCATTGAGGAAGGACCAATATACCCCATTAGCAAACAAGATTGAATTTAATTTACCTCATCTCATCTCTTTAGCCCGACAAGATTGGCTCACGAAATGTCAAAACTTCATGATGTCCGAGGCTTGGCCTTGACGATAGTCGGGGTCGGATCGGCGCCGGGCTCGGGTTATTGCATAAGCCGAGTTCCATCGTCGCATGGTCACCCGCCAAAGCTTCGGGGAGAGCCGCAACTACCTCTAGACCTACGTCAAGCCTTCGAATCTCATTGAGCATTGAGGTTAAACCAAGCCCAACCATGAACAGGACATTGACACGCTTGACGTGTCGCAACCTTCAGGCGAGGACTCATCCGGCCTTGGTCCGCCGCTTCGCCGACGTCAAGAGGCCACCCTCGGCTCCGAAGCCAATCGTCGACATCAAGGAAATCCGTCAGAACCCGGACCTGTATCAGCAGACATGCGTCGAGAGGAACTACCGTCGCCAGGCTCAGAACCCAGCTCAGATTCTTGAGCTGCATGCCAAATGGCAGGATCTTCAGCGGCAGGGTCGTGCCCTTCGTGAGCGATCTAATCTGCTGAGGCGCCAGCTTGCGAACCCGGCCACTAGCAGCGACGATGAGGATCTCAAGGAGGTGAAGCAATTGACCCGCGAGCAGATCCAGGAGGAGGCCCGAACTCTTAAGCAGCAGCTTTCTATGATTGAAAAGGGCGAGTCGCAGGCGGTCACCAAGATGGAGGAGCTGGCGCTGGAACTTCCCAACCTCACTCACCCAGATACCCCCAAGGGTGACCAGCCTGAGGTGCTCAGCTACATCAATGATCCTCCTATTTTCCAGGAATCCCCCGAGGATAAGATCTGGCGCTCTCACGTTCACATTGGCTCTGAACTCGGCATCTTTGACTTTGCTGGAGCTGCTACTGCCTCTGGATGGGGATGGTACTATCTCCTTGGTGAGGCTGCTCAACTAGAACAAGCCTTGGTTCAGTACGCTCTCGCTGTCGCAACCCGTCACGGCTGGACACAAGTAGCACCTCCAAGCATGGTCTACAGCCACATTGGCGCAGCCTGCGGTTTCCAACCTCGCGACCAGAACGGCGAGCAACAAGTCTACACCATCTCCCAGTCAGCCGAAGATATCGAGCGCGGCGTCCCTGAGATGTGCCTCACTGGAACATCCGAGATTGCACTTGCTGGAATGAAGGCCAACACCACTATCGACCCCGAGGATCTACCCCTCAAGCGCGTCGCCGTCTCTCGATGCTATCGGGCCGAGGCCGGTGCCCGTGGCGCTGACACCAAGGGCTTGTACCGCGTTCACGAATTCACCAAGGTTGAGATGTTTGCATGGACAGCTGCGGATGAGGACCTCGCCCAGGACCTCTTTGACGAGATGCTCGACATGCAGACCGAGATTCTCTCCTCCTTAGGTCTTTACTGCCGCATCCTCTCCATGCCGGCTCACGACTTAGGAGCGTCAGCCACCCGCAAGATCGACATGGAAGCCTTCTTCCCCAGCCGCAAGGGCAACTGGGGCGAGGTGACGTCGGCGAGCATGTGCACCGACTACCAGACCCGCCGTCTCGGCACACGAACCCGCGTCGACGGCAGACTCTCCTTCCCCTGGACCACCAACGGCACCGCCCTCGCCGTGCCGCGCGTGCTAGCAGCCATCCTCGAGAACGGATGGGATGAGGAGGCCAAGACTGTCGCTGTGCCAGAGTGTCTGCGGCCGTGGATGGATGGAAAGGAAAAGATTGGCCTTGGAGGTCGGAGGTCGAGCGTGGATCGCGTGTAAGCTTGTTTTGATGGTCAAAGTGTGGCCTGCGTGTACGAGTTGAGTTTTGTATGGGACGGTGGCATGAATTGCTGTATTGATGAAAAAGAAAACTTTGATGTCTTGAGTAATAGTTGCAAGGGGAGGCGTAATAATTTAGCCATGACAAATATAGGCACTCTTCTTGCGAAGGATGACTATCTGATCTATCCATCTAATTGTGATGCTCTACAAACAACTCTTACATGAATCTACATTCTGGGTATATAGCAGCTAAAACCATCACCAAATCAAATCCTTCACCTTCTCCTCCCACCCCGGCATCCGAAACTCGATCCCCTGAGCTCCCCTCCAACGATACCATCCACTCATCTTCTTCACAGCACCAACCCATCCCAACTCCCCCTTCCTCCACGCCTTACTCCTCGTTCCATCACCGCGATGCTGTACGACATATACGCCTCCATCAGAAGCAGTCGTTAATCTCGCCTCTCCGCGCTCTGGATCTCCGCCGCTAGTGCGATACTGTCGTCGACGTGGTTGACGACTATAACTCGTGTATCGATTGGCCTGGAAGCGGTTCTCGCTGTGATGGTGGTCTAAATCTAAGCCTTCAAGGACTTCTCCTGCTGCGACTTCCATCCATACATCGAGTGTTCGAAGATGATCTGCGTAGATGACGAGCAACGCAACGATAGAAGATAACCCAGATGCAAGCCAAAACACCCAGAATGCAGATCCTTCAGGACCATATGTTCCTTCGATGGAGAGAATTCCCGAAACAACAGTCAAAGGGAGGAGAAGACCTCCTAGGTATGCGATGCGGTCGAGACTCCGTGAGTTTGTATCCTTGGGCTCGTCATGTACTTCCTGAGATTGTATGCTCAAAGCAATAGTTGCAGAGAGTTGAATCCGTCTTTGAAGACGTTCAGAGAGATATGTCCAATCTGCAGACGTGACAGTACTAAACTCTCCTCGACGCTCCATAGCCCTTGTGGCGTCTGCATTGGTCTCGAGGGCTCGAGCAATCGTCCACTGAACATCCACAGTATCGGATCCCAAAGGCGGCAAAGAGTCGAGTTTCTCAAGCCAAGAGTCGTATACAATCTCTGCTACGAGATCTTCCAAACCCCGCGTGTCGACGAGGGCTTGCCAGAGTGCATCTTCGAGTTCGGATCTCTGTGGTGGACGCTTTCCCTGTGATATGGATTCTGGACGTGTCGTGCTTGGTGGCCTAGTATATTGAGAAGGTCTTGAAGGACGTGGGGGTATTCGTAGGGGAAGGCCGTCGAGTAAAAGGATAGGCAGCCGATTCTTGATCGTGAGCGAGGCGCGACAGATGCGAATGCCTTCATCATCATCCATTCCCCCATCATCATCTTCATCATCTCTTCCACCCCTTCGTCTTCTTTTCTCCGTCTCAGCAAACTCCCACGTCCACCCCCTTCCACTCTTCTCCATCTCCATCTCCAACACAACACCCAAATCACACTCGCCCCTCATAACCACCATCCTCCGCCACCCCGGCCGTTCCGCCGTCGCCATCTCTTCCCTCAAGTCCTCTGCATCGAGAATACCTTTTTGTCGACAGTTTTGCCCGTTCCACTCAAGAAGATAAGGCCGTGATTGGAATTTCTCGGCGCCGGGAATGCCCCGCTCCGAGGACCGCCGACGGGACCGGTGTCGGGGCTCCGAAGCCGGACGATGCCGCGACATGATGAAAACTTGCTTAATTCTTCCTTAAGAGAGTGACTAATACGCAATAGATTGATAAGAGTACAGATGGGAAAAGGAAACTCTGAAACCAATTCTGTGAAACTCGGGGAGTTTCGCCTCTTTTGTGTCTTTCCGTACTATCCCGCCGAGACGTCAGCATAGATCCCATGAGCGCCATACCCATCATGCGAAAAGCTCTCAGGACGTGACTTCTCCATAATTCCATCAGGCAAATGCGGTCTCAACTGAGACTTTGTGCTTATAAAGGGTCTCATCTAGGCAGATGAACCCCTGCGCCTCCATCAGCAAGACACCCGAGAGTGTCTGGGTGTGGTCATGTGTGACTCTCACCGCGCAGATGACCCCTATACGATAGGAGCTTCACCACGCGACTTGTACACGCTTCCACACACCAAAGCTTCACAAGGCTGACTTAAATAAGCCCAAGGCGACTGCTACGTCAAAAGAAAAGATCATTTTTGCTCTATTGATTGATACCTTCATGCACTCGCTCTCCGTCTTGGTTCAAACGGTCAAGACCAAACATATCATTGCTTTCTTTCCCGCTCTTCCCCAAACGCCAGACCAGAAGACGCCAATTTTGACGACAAATAAATGTGGAATGCCGAGCATTTCCTTTCCTACTTTCTTTCTCGCTTCTTTCTTTCTTGAATCTCTGTCCACCGACATATATCAACCGCTCAACTGGTCTCATCTTCCTTCTCCTCCTCCGCTGTCTGTCTTCTCTTGGCTTCTCTTCCGCCCGCTGGCAAACTTTCGTCTAAAGGAGTGGCATCGAGTCGAATCATGGTGCAAATGCGTAACAGGCGTCCCAGTGCAAGAATTTCAATCCGTGGTCCCGTGCGTATACATGTGGTGAAATAGCCAGCCAGTAGCTCAAGTTAACTCGCCATCAACCCCTCCGGCTCTTCATATCAAATCTTGTTTGTTGACTGTTCGTTGGCCCATCTACCGATGGTCGTCGTCACCATCGTGGTGCAGGGTGACGCTGTTGAACTCAAGGAAGGGGTCGGCAATATCACCGCCAGGTGTCGCCAGTCCGCTATCCAATGGCACGCCCTTCATCGCCCTGGATCCAGATAGGTCGACACTCTCGCTCTCCTTCACGTTACGGAAGTTGACTGTATCGATTCCTCGGCCAGCGTGGGGAACGATGGGTGGCTTCATATGGCGGATCAGCGCCCACTGCGTCGTCCGGAAGAATGGATGCGCCTTGATATCCGAAGCACCAGCTCGGGCTCCCAGTCGTCGGTTCTCGTCTTTGATAAGTAGCTTGCGTATTAGTGACTTGCAAAGGCTGCAGTCTTTGTTAGTCGTTATCCGCATCATGTTGACGAGAAACTTACTTGGAGACCTGGGCCGAGCCCGTGTGGTCTGGGAAGGGGATGTCCTCTCTCAAAATGTTGGCAAAGGTGGCATTGCGGTTCTTTCCCTTGAACGGCGTAGTTCCGTAGAGCATCTCATATATGAGAATACCCAGTGTCCACCAATCAACGGCACTTGTGTGTCCGCTTCCCTTGATCACCTCGGGTGCGATATACTCTTCGGTACCAACAAACGAGTTGGTTCGGAAGTTGGCAATACATGATCGCGTATCGATGGTTGGCAAAGCGTCCGTTCGAGCACCATTCTTACCGACAATCATGGTCGGCTTGCCACCAGGGTCTGACTGCTTGGACAAGTCAAAGTCCGAGAGCATAATATGACCCGATTGGTGAAGCAGGATATCTGTTCCAACAGTCAGTCGTGTATTTGTCAGCATTGGGTTTGGTGTACATACTCTCTGGCTTCAAGTCACGGTAAATGAATCCCATGAGATGCAGATACTCCAAAGCTGCTGTCACTTCTGCGGCATAGAAGCGAGCGTCTTCTTCGGGAATGCATTTTCCTGGGCGTGTTTGGAGGGCGCGGAAGAACTCGCCACCACTGCAGTATTCCATGCAGAGGTAGAGGTAATCTTCCGACTGGAACGAGTGGTATAATGTGACAATGAACGGATGGTTACTTGTTGCCAGAATCTCCTGCTCGGCAAGGGCTCGCTTGATCTTGTTGCGCTTGATCATCTCCTTCTTGCTTAGTACTGTGACGGGTTAGTGACGATTGCGGCTTGTAGAACATTTGGGACATACTCTTCATAGCGTAGAGCCTACTACTCTTCTTCTCTCTCACGAGATACACCTTTCCAACGTCTCCCTTTCCAATAAGCTTGATCTTGTCGAAGCTTGACGGGCTGACTTCCACATTTCGAACCTTGATAGAATTGGAGCTGTACGTCCTGCGGAAAGCCATGGCCGTGTTAGGGGCAGGGAGAGCAGCAAGGACGTCTTCCTCAGCAGCCTTGGCCTTGGCCTCAGCTTCCTGTGCCTTTGTTGTCTCCATGAGGCCGAGGGAGCCCGAGCTAGCGTTGGCCAGGAGAGGATCCTTGCCCAGCTCGGCAGTCGCAGGACGTTCGCCGTTAGGGGCGCCCTTTGAGAAGAGACCTTGGGCATTGGGAGCACTAGCAACTCTCCTGAGTCTTCGGGCAAGCTCTTCTTTTGTTTCGCTGGTTGCTTGGTCGACATTGGTACCATCGGGACCCTCTACCTTGAGAGTAGGGGTATCGGGAGGGCTCGGGGGAACAGAGTCGGCATTGTGGTGACGCAGGCCAGGCTGGCCCTGATGAGCAAAATATGGGTTCGCATGGGCCGTAGGGCTCATAGCCTCGTCGAGCTGATTGCCCTCGCTGGCGACGGTGTGTGCGCGCAGGCGACCGACTGTATTACTAAAGAACTTGGTATGGCGGGACTTTGAGCCAGAGGCGGCATCGGGGGTGGTGGCAGCCGAGGTCTTCTCTTTTTCTTTATCGCTAGAACCACTGCCAGTACTACCACCCGTGTTCATGCGGAAGAAGTTGCGCAGGCGATGGCTGACCTGGCCGCCGGTGCCATTGGAGTTCTTGGTGGAGGGCATTTCGGCGGTGTTAAGCCGGCTTTTAACAGCGGCAGTTTTGGAGGCAGGCTTTAATCGATCAGAGAGTCGCTTCCATATTCGACGGAAGAAACGGCGGGAGACAGATAATGGATTCTTTCGATGACGTTGAGGCCGGATACGAGCTCGATGCTGCGTGTGGAGCGGGGAGCGGTTGCGCCGCGGCGAGGGCGCGGATGAAGGCGCCGACGAAGGAGAAGGGGGACTCTGACTTTGACTTGTCTGGGAGAGCCGAGTTCGAGGGGCGACGGTAGAAAGACGAGGGGATTGAGAAAGTGATGAGGCCGCGTGGCCAGTAGTATCAGTATCAGCAGCGAGATCTTGGCCAGTGCCGCTGTTGAAGAAAAGGGAGGAAGAAGGCGAGGCTTCAGTTTGGGAATGACGCTGGCCTTGGGACTGGGGCTGGCTAACGTTATGGGTCTCGTTGGTCTCCAGCTGGGAATGGGATTGGGAATGGGCCACGGGAATGGGGGCGCCCTCGGAAGAGGTTGATGCCTGAGGCATAGAATGAGGCACGGACGGAGCCATCATCCTGCAGGTCCCTCCCGCCGTGGAGCGTCGGCTTCAGTTCTGGAGGAACTTCCACGCACCGCGCGCTAGGGAGGTACAGCGCTGTACCGTATCCTCCGGCTAGGCTAGCGGTCCCCGGTTAGCAGGGTCTCACTCCTCTATCGCCTCTTCGCCTTCACCTTGGCCGCCTCACACCTCGTGGCTCGGCCTCTCTCCAGGGATCCTTGGGCACCCTGCCGGGGGTTCGATGGCCCTTTGCCTTACAAAGCAAAGTTCGGGGGCTCGGTGTCGTCCCACCTCCCGCAGGCTCCGAGGAAGCCAGAAGATGACGCCAAAGCCTCTGGTGTTGGAGCTGCCAGCCAGTGCCAGGCCACTAAGACGCCCCCAAATCCTGGCGCAGCACCGGGGAGCGATGGCGGCCGGGAGGAGCCCCCGCTGGCGTGGTAGCGTGCTGCCGGCTGGTGCGTACGCCTGTACCGTCTGTAGGTTTCAAATCGGTCGTCTCGCTTGAATCAGGGCGCCGATAGCCTTGTTGAGCCCAGAGACAGGTGGTCTTGGCGCGATGGTGTGTGTGGGTGATGGCGATGGCGCTTGATGCTTCAGAGCTTAGTTAGGTTGACCTCGTGGATTCTCAGTCTTTAGTTCCTGCTTGTCGGATCGGCCCCTAAGAAAGAATGCTTACCTAGGTACTCGTGTGCGGCTCTCGTGATGAACAAGTTGAAAGCTGGCCAGATGAATGAGATGACTCGAAATTCGACGTGGTCGGAGGAGGACCCTGTGGGGAGATATGAGACGGGGCTCTGAGAGGGTCCCGGCCTGTCTGTCGAACGACACCCACGATTGCGAAGGCCCGGGTTGAGGACACGACACGATACGGACGGCACGATGGATTGGGAGGAACTGGTGACGGTACCGGCACTGGCACTTTTGTCGGTGATTGATTGATTGATAACACGGCTGGATGTAAGAGATTTAAAACAAAACAATACTTGTTTGTGGAATCCAAGTGACCTGCTCCCAAACTCATTGACGCGTCTCTCTCTGGATGAACAATGAAAGCCACTAACCAACATCCACGGTTGACGTTTCTTATTTCCTCTTTGGGAACTCAAATATGCCAACCATCCGTTACTTCCGGTTCAAGAGAAGATTTCTCCAGTCATTCCGGTGCCTGTGCCTGTGCCTGTGCCTGGTGCCTGCTTACCCATCATCTCAAGCCTTCCAAGGCTTGCTTTCGCCTGTGCTCCCTCGGCTACGTGTGCCATGGGCTACCCTGCAGAATGGGCATGACAAAAGTTTGACCCGTTCGCCAGTGTTTGTCTGAGAATGGTGGCTTTCTCATTTGTGTCCTTATGCTTGTCAATTTGCTTAATTCGCGTCTAGCCTAATGAAAATGCCGCTCTGTAGGTGCGATTGTGTGCAAAACGCCTTGACATTTGTTAGGACTGTAGACAGATGAACCCGTTCGTTCTCCTTCTGTGGCCATGACAAAGACAGGATAGAATGGGTAGATCAAAAAGGAGATAACTAAGATAAATTCCCCTATTAGACTGTGTCTTTAGTTTTAGTATTTTCCATACACTATCGAAAGCGGAAGACGTTCAGAGAAACCAGACCTCAGACAACTTTAGCTCTCATCTATTTCTTGACCCCCAATCTGCATTCAAACTCTAATACTTCTCAGCTCAAGCCCCAAACCACGCTAGACGAGTTGATTCCGCTTAAAACGCATAATCTCCAAAGCCTATTATAAAAGACGATATAAACCTCGTAGCCGCATAATGCCCCTGCCACATGGCTTACCTGCCTACCTGGGGATGGGATGAATGCGAAACCGACATAACCCACGGACCCATTTTGATTCCCCTCCTCACAACATGTGACGGTTCATCCCTCCCACTTACCGAATCAGTTGTAGGATCGACAACAGAGTCTGTGATATCGTTCAAGATGGTAGACGAGCATGAGCATATTGTGAGAACTCGCCTGTTGATCCAGAACAGACAAACGACTTGCTAACCGCTGCCGCTTCAATAGACCGCCGACGATGACTCGGCTCTCGGTGTGGTAGGTTCTGGGTGCCGCATGAACTCTCGTCGCACTGCATCTGCTGACGGTGATTATGCGCCTCTAGAATCTTGAAGAAGAGTCATCATTGGCGTCTCTGAGAACAAGCATCCTGGAACACAAGGAGGAGAACGGTCGGACCTACCATTCCATGAGTGAGGGGAGTATGTATCTCAGCCACCTGTCGCACATGATGGATGAACTGACACGCCACAGAGTACAATTTTCCCAACGACGATGTAAGTCTTTGGCCGGGCAAACCAGAAAGAGTGTTAGTGATTATGTCAATCTCGATTGCTGACATTGTCAATTTAGCAAGAGAATGAGCGCCTCGGTACGTGATCTAGTTAGATAGTTTTTGAACGCGAGCTGATTATCTCAGATCTGCAACACCACATCTGGAAAATCCAGTTCGATGGAAAGCCAGCCCTTAACCCCGGAGCCGAAAATGCAAAGAGAGTCCTTGATATCGGCACCGGTACGGGAATGTGGGCACTTGACTTTGGTGAGCTTAATTGACTCGGAGCATTTCTTCACGATGCTAACATGAGGCACAGCCGACGCCCATCCCGCTGCCGAGGTAGGGATCAGGA
This sequence comes from Fusarium vanettenii 77-13-4, assembly GCF_000151355.1. Taxonomy (NCBI): domain Eukaryota; kingdom Fungi; phylum Ascomycota; class Sordariomycetes; order Hypocreales; family Nectriaceae; genus Fusarium; species Fusarium vanettenii. Next base: position 402,459 of record NW_003315873.1, on the reverse strand, counting down.
ACAGTGACATATTCTCCCAGATGGACTTAACCACTAACTACCTGCATAGGTAATTGGCGTTGATCTCAGCCCTGTTCAACCTCATTGGGTTCCCCCCAACTGCCGATTTGAGATCGATGACTTGGAAAAGGACTGGACTTGGTCACAGCCCTTCGACTTTATTCTGTGCAGAGGCATGTCGGGTTGTTTTGCCGACGTTCCAGCTCTTATCCAGAAGGCTTATGAGTAAGAATTTTCTCCTGATATTGGCAATGCAATGTTCCCTAATTCGGTAATAGCAATTTGACTCCTGGAGGATACTTCGAAGTTGGTGATCTGTCCCTCCCAATGGGCTGCGATGATGGCACCGTATCCAGGGACTCGGCTATCTGGAAGTGGCATGATGCTCTCTATGAAGCATCTAAGAAGATCGGCCGCACTATTCAGAGTGTCGCCCACGATACCACGGTCCTTGAGAAGGCCGGCTTCGTCGACATTGTGCACCGCGAGTTTAAGTGGCCTTTTAATAGTTGGGCTCTCGACCCTAAGCTCAAGGAGATTGGTCGCTGGCAATGTGTGAACCTCGACATGGGCCTCGAAGCTTTCTCGCTGGCGCTGTTGACGCGTGTTGCGGGTTGGTCCAAGGAGGAGGTCCTGGCGTCTTGCGCCGAGGTGCGCAAGGATATCCGTAATCGTAGGATGCATGGGTATTGGACCCTGTAAGTGAGCCTGAGACGTTTCGTTGTGAAGATGCTAACTGTGTTTTGATAGCCATGTTGTCTACGCCAGGAAGCCCGAGTAGGCGTACATCGACGACGGCGATGTACTGTATGCCGCCACCATTTATTCACAGCCAGCGTTTATTTCACCGACTTATGATGAAACGGCCTTGCGAGACATTTGAACTGAACATGTGTTTGGACATTTGCATGGTGGCGAGGCGATGGTAACGACAGGCAATTGAGTGGCATGCCGCCATTTAGTCCTGCATTTCCCTTTAATCCCGACTGTTTTTCCCCTCCGAGAATGACTTTAACGAATTGAACGAATATTTGACACTATTACTTTCAGTAGAACTAGTGTTGTGATCCCTGCCTGACGATTCTGTGAAGGAATGGAATGGCCCACGGAACTCATTAATTCGAGTAGCCGGGTGTGGCTGGCCTAGACAATGTCAATTCCATCGACGAAGAAAGACAAGAAGGCATATGTCGGAGCACACCAAGTCTTGTTACGGTGAAACTTATCTAGCAATCGTCACTAGATATGCGTGGTCTCACAAGGGCTCATGCCGAGCTGTGTGGAAAAGGGAACTCCCCATTGGGTGGCACAAAACACTGTATCTTTCACACGTGGGCGGTATGCAAACTGAATTTACCTCAGAGAGTCTGAAGAGTTTCCGGTTACAAACATGCTACATTATCATGTGCATGTATATCAGGAAACTTGACGCTGGACTCTAGAACTCGCCTCGGCTTGTTGAGAGGGAAGTCAGAAGCGAGATGGAGCAGAGAGTGAAGATGAGGGGACATCATACACTAGTTACCGCAAATTCCCTTCTTTTCTCATCATGTACTTCGCAACTTTCATGATAGTTCCCTGCTTCAGCGCCGCTCCCAACTCCGGGACTTGAACCGGAAACCCGCCGTCTGCTAGCACATACGACCATACCCACTGGAGAACTCGGGATCCCGTCCGCTCTCCCATAGATAAGCCAGTGAGGGGCGGATTAGTAGTTGGGTCGGTGACGACCAGCGAATCCCCGCTGTTGTATGTTCCTATTTTTGCTGTCCCTGTGAACTGGATAGTTGGTTCAGAAGAGGACTGAGCTGGATACTCACTGGCTCGTGTGGCCTTGCAGCACCTGCTCTCCTTTTTGATCGGTCTCTGGTTGATATCGCTTGTTGTGTTCCTGAGCCAGCTCTCCACTGTCATCTTGTAAGATGCCGACTTTTGTTTTGGATATTGAGCTCCCTACCACGCTATGGTGGGTCTCTTAGAGCCGATCTAAAGATATTCGGTAAGTACCTAAGCGAAGACGATAACCTACTCCTCTGTACGAACCATAATGAGTATATGTATACGATTTGTATTCCATATCTTTAGGAATTAATGAGTGAGTTGCTGTGCTGTAGACTGCTTAGGTGGTCACGTGGTCCAAGGCATCCCGCCCAGATTCCTTTGATTTGCTCGACCACCACACCATCAAAGCGGCCCGTCCCTCAGCTCAACGGGCTTATACCTTGGCTTATTTTAAGATCAAGACTCTTCAATACCCGCAGCACGATTACTATTGAAATCTGATTCGAGGATCCATGCCAAGGCTGTTGAAACATGGCCCTGCTGCACTCAACCAACACCGGCGCTTAGGAGGCGTCGTATGGTGTTTGAGCCGGGCGCTTAGCAGAGTACAATACTGTTTTAGGCCCGACTCTTTCGACACGAGCAGCTTAAACCTGTATTTTTCAGTTCAAATGAACTATAGCGCTTTGTTTTGAGCTCCAAGCCATATCCTGCGGCCATGCTGTCTTCAATACGGCGTCGGATCTTCCGCAGCAAACCGGACAATGGTCGGACCACCAACGGAGTTACGGCCTCTGAGACCCGGGCCCCCGGCGCCTCAGCCCCTGAAGCTCCGTCCGAACCGCCACCCCGACGGGCCAAATCCTTCTTTTATTCTGGCATAAAGACCCTTCACAGCTCACAGGACGATAAAATTGAGTAAAGACTCGCTAAGAATCACAAGATTTAGATCACCTTCTTCTAACAAGGGTAATAGCATCGTCTTCATCCATGGTCTAAATGGTGACTGTGAAAAGACATGGACCGCTAAAACTGAGGTACAACCTTGGCCAAAAGTTTTCCTTCCATCACAGGTTCCGAACTGTCGTATCCTTTCGTATGGGTACGATGCGGGCTTGGTCGACTCGTCCAAAAATCGAGTTTCGGATCATGCTCACACATTGTTGACATCTCTGGCCTCACAAAGGCAGTCTGACGATACAGCAGAGAGGCCCATCATCTTTATCTGCCATAGTCTCGGCGGATTGGTCTGCCAAGATGCCCTGGTGACAGCGAAACAGCGTCCCGAAGCACATCTCCAAAGTATCTTTCACCTGACTCGAGGGATCATATTTCTTGGAACGCCGCATCACGGATCTAGTCTTGCCAAATGGGGAGAGATGTTATCTCGTTCTGTGGGGATGATGAAGCAGACCAACACCGACATCGTCCAGCTCCTCACGCGCGACTCCGAGGTTCTCGCTCGCATCCAAGATTGCTTTCACACATTGATCATGACCCGAAATAAGGAACAAACCAACGAAATTGACATCACCTGCTTTTACGAAGAGCTGCCCATGAAAAGGATTGGTGTCGTTGTGCCAAAACACTCAGCCACCCTACCCGGATACATCTCAATTGGCATCCACAGCGATCATGCTCAAATGACAAAGTTCGGCAGTCGCACCGAGCCAGGATTTGTGGCGATATGTGGCGAGATTAAACGTTGGATCAAGAAGATTGAGCAACAGGGGCAGGATGAATCAAAGAAACACACTGAGCAGGTTGATGAGGCCACCCCGCATTATCTCATCCCTTACACCAGCAATCCGGACTTTGTTGGGAGATCAGAGGTCATAGAATCATTGAAGGATCAGCTGGGCCACTCGGAGCCTGCGGCACGGAGCAAGGCACACCTCCGTGCTTCACTATGTGGTCTCGGCGGTGTTGGAAAGACACAGGTCGCACTGGCGTATGCCTACTGGCTACAGGAGGCTCAGCCAGACATATCTGTCTTTTGGGTTCATGCCAATAGTGCAGAGCGCTTTGCCCACTCCTATGCTAATATCGCCAGAGAATGCGAGATCCCTGGCTATGATGAGTCAAGTGGTCTCGACAGTCTGTCGGTTGTGAAAGATTGGCTTGAAAGCAAAGCTAGTCGGAGATGGCTGATGGTCATCGATAATGCCGACGACATGCAGCTATTCTTTCCTTCAGACGCGGGAGAGAAGCTTGGCGGCTTCATACCCGATTGTGCCGACGGAACCATTCTGTTCACAACGAGGAATCTGCAGGTGGGGTCAAGGCTTACGAAAGGGAAGCGCCCCATCGAGGTCAACAAGATGGATGAAGACGAGGCAGTTCAGCTTCTTATCCGTGGGCTTCAAGGCATCGATGAGGACCCCAAGGATCTGCTGCGACTTTCATCTCGGCTGGAGTTCCTACCCCTGGCGCTCGTTCAAGCATCCGCATTTATCCAGGAAAATACCATCAGTGTCAACAAGTATTTGGAGCTATTGGAGGAGAGCGAAAAAGGCTTGGTCGATCTACTAAGTGAGGATTTTGAGGCAGCTGGGAGGGACTCGGCAACACCTCGTGCCGTCACCGAAACCTGGATCCTTTCTTTTCGGCAGATCGAGCGACAATATCCCTTTGCAGCCGAGCTTCTCTCCCTCATGAGCCTCTTTGACCGACAATCCATCCCCATGGATTTCCTCGAGTTCTACAGCGAAGAGAAGAAAGGGGAGTCCAGCAGTGCTCTGCAACTTGTTAAGGCTCTTGGAGTTCTCAAAGCTTTCAGCTTCATCATTGCTGAGAAACGCGGCGATCACAACATGCATCGTCTGGTACAGTTGGTAACCCGAGCTTGGTTGAATCGAAACGGTACCAAGAACGAGTTCACAAGATGGGCGCTCCTTGCAGTCTCGGACGCCTATCCTTACGGCCACTTTGAGGACATTCCGACATGCAGCGCATACCTTGCACACGCCTACGCCGTCTTGAATTCGGATGGCATTGATTCACAGACGGAGAAGAAGGGCAGTGACTCAGAGACAGAGGATAAATTGATCAAGGCATCTCTTCGCCATAGGGTTGGCGGGTTTTTCTTGTTCCAAGGCCGATATACCGAAGCAGAGGGGCTGCAGCGAGAGGCGATTCGTACCCGGGAGGAATTGCTAGGACCTGAGCACCCCGAGACGTTGACCGTTATTTCGGACCTTGCCTCTACTCTCTGGCGTCAAGATCGACTGGAAGAAGCAGAGGAACTAGAGACTCGCGTCATGGAGGCCTGGAAGCGAGCAGAAGGCGAGGAACATCCCAAGGTGCTTGATGCGATGAGTAACCTCGCGAGAACAATCAGTGATCTGGGCCGGTCAGAGGAGGCAGAAGAGCTGGAGACACGAGTTTTCCAGACAAGGAAGCGTGTTTTGGGTGAAGAACACCCCGATACACTCATCAGCATGAACAATTTGGCAGTGACTATCCGCGACCAGGGACGATTGGACGAGGCGGCACAGTTGCAGCGGGATGTGATGGAGATAAGGAAGCGGGTTCTTGGCGAAGAACACCCTGACACACTCACAAGCCTAGGAAACCTAGCAGTTACGCTGTACGAGCAAGGTGACCTAGGCGAGGCGGAAGAGTTGCAAGTGCGTGTGATGGAGGTGAGGAAGAGGATACTCGGCGAGGAGCACCCGGCCACGCTTCTCAGCATGCAAAACCTCGCAGAAACGTGGAAGCTGCAGGGTGAATTGTGTGACCCAAGCATGTCTATCAGACTCGAAGTCCTCGGCGATGCCCTCGCCCTCCTGGAGGATTGCTTTCGCCTTCGGCGTCAGGTGCTCGGCGAGGACCATCCGGATACGCAGGAGTCATGTACGTGGCTTAACGAGTGTCAAGAAGCACTCAAGATTGCAACCAAGGAGTTTAATGAGGAGGCAGCGAAGGAGAATAGCCAGGTTGACATTGGTGGGTTTCTAGACAGGACGGATGATGAGACTGTGTAATGATATGTTTTAGATCCGTTTACGGAAAACTAGGCAGAAAGTAACGATTACTATGATGAAATCTTTTCTTACTCCTTCTCACATTTTAGGCTGGTGTTTTGCCCTTTTGGTGTTTTGTTCTTCAACTGCGTGTTAGAGTTGCTATGGGCACTGTACCTTTGGTTTGGTCCTGGCCCGCTCCATCAGAATCTCTACCGGGCTGTAGCTCAGTTCCACCATGTGTCGTCCATTTACTGCCTTTATGATCCTTTCCAAATAGAAGTCCCAGCGGTTCCGGTTCGCAGCAACCTTTGTCATCAGAGATTGTATAATCTTGTTCGTCACCTCAACCATTCTGACGGACCGCTGTGATTTTGATGGACCGGTTACCATAGTGTTTCCCAACTGAGCGGCTTTACTCCTGAAAACCTCCGAGGTGAAGGCGGATCCAGGGTCAGTGTACAACACCAGCGGTGTAGTACCTGCGAAGCTCTGGCACTCGACGGGCATGCCGATGCTACTGTGGAGGCTGAAGGTAATGAGGCTTATCCATAGCAGCCAGGAACACTGTCACCAAGGTCACTGGCGTAAACCTTGTCATCAGTCTGGGGAAGCGTCCCTGATAGTCAGGTCGTGAACAGCGAGTGAGAGGCCGTGGAAGAGCCATGGAACAACCCGTGTCTAATTTCGTACAAAACAGTTCCATCTCTGGAGCCCGAGATGAAACAAGTCCGAGGTAAGAAAAACAAGCTTACTACATACGACGTTGCGTTGGAATGTACCGTTGGGTTGCATAAGGCTTCGGTCCGAAGAGACAAACGATCGAGACGAATCCGATCGCAGTTGTTGTGGGATAGGGAGTCCGTATTTGACCTGATCGGCCATTTAAGCTTGTTGACACAAGATAAAGACGCATTATACTCCAAAGAATGCGAAGATCTAATCAGTAGCTTTCAATAGTTTCGTCTGGTGGTGAATCCTGTTCTTAGAGAGTGGCTGTAAGTCGACATCATGACATCACGTAGCTGCACGGCATCACACTTGGGTATGGTTTCTAGATGAGATACGAGCCTGGAGATTGAGAAGAAGCAACAATCTTACTGAAAACCCATTGGAAGATCCTCCGAGTGTAATCGGATGTCCCAATTGATGTTTGCTTCACAACGCCTTGCTTACCCGTGAGAACCGGTCCCTGACGGAAGGCCCTCCGCCAAGACACATTCTCAGCCCTATTTCCACATTCGGGAAACAGATCTGCCGGAGGATAAACATCCCCTGGCGCTAGGAATCTCCGCCTCAAGGAAACACGATAAGCGCGCCTTGGCAAGCCTACTCTTGCACGATGCACTGCCATGCAAACCATGAAGTTTGTAGGAAAAAACCTCGCAGTGTTGCATTGAACAGCACGCCATTGAGATGCTTATTTCATGTGGGAGGCGTTGAGATTTGCAATTGGCTTTTTCGGCACATGCGGTAGATCCCCTCCCTCCCTCCTTTAATCTGTTTCTATATCGATGACGGCTCTTGAAATACCGAACAAGGATGGAGGTCTAGTACCGTCAGCTTGGAGAAGCCGTGCTAACCGTCTTCCCGTCCGAACCGGGGAAGACCAAGGTCTAGACCTGGAGATTAGTCTTTCCAAATGGAGGGCTGATGCTTCCTTCGGATCTTGCTCAGACCGAAGGATGCCTTTGTTGCATTGGTCATTCTATGTATGGCGTCATGATACTCCTAAAGTAAGCACAGCAGTGCCTCACTTCTCACAGTAAACTCAAATGTTTGATGCACCGGTCTCCTCCGTTTTGGCCACTGGAGGGGGTAACTCAATCTCAACTACATAACCAGACCTCAAGCCCATCCCCTCACTTCAAACCATCATCACTCATTCTCTCTTTCATCATCCATATACAAAACAATATGCGTTTCTCAACACTCTTTGCCGCCGCTGGCATCGTTGGCTCTGCTGTTGCAGGTGCCCTCCCCAGAGGCTTCAGCATTCCCAGCGGTAATGGCTTCCCTAACCCGAATGCTCAGCAGGAGCAAAAGATTTCTCTGCAGGCTGGAGGAAAGCTTCCTGGCGGTCCTCTTCCTACTCAGTTGGGTCCTGGATCTACTATTGCTTTTCAGCTCATCGCCTTTAACGAGCTCTTTGAGACAGCCTTCTTTAGCTCGCTGTTGTACAACATTAGCAACAGCGTCAAGGGCTTCGAGGTTCCCAAGGATAAGCGTTATGAGGCTGAGAACGTCATCAAGACTGTTCTAGCTGTAAGTTGTCCCTCCACTCATACAAATATCACTCACCAACGCCATCACAGCAAGAGGAGCAACACGCCATCGGAGCCCTCGCGACGCTCAAGTCAGCCAACAAGTTTGCGCCTTCGCCCTGCAAGTACAAGTTCCCCACTTCGAACCTCAAAGACGCCATCTCCCTCGCCGAGACTTTCACCGCCGTCGTCCTCGGCGTTTTGCAGGACGCCAACGTCATCTTCAGCAAGGAGGGTCTTCCCGAGGTTGTCCGTCTCATCTCGGCCGTCATCGGTCAGGAGGGTGAGCAGAATGGCTTCTACCGTCTCTACCTCGACCAGATCCCCTCTGAGTCGCCTTTCTTGACCACGGTTCCTGCTGCTTTTGCTTGGTCTGCTCTTCAGGGCTTTGTTGTTCCCGGCTCTTGCCCTGAGGATATCAAGCAGATCAAGCTCCCCATCTTCCCTCCTCTGCTGGTCAACGGTGGTGCTATTGCCAAGATCAAGGCCAAGGACCAGACTCTCTCCTTCGAGGCAACCCTCAAGGTCACCAAGGCTGCTGAAAAGGTCATCGCCTACAAGGCCAAGACTGGTGGTCTGTACATCACCTACCAGACGGGCCTGCAGCTGCCCAAGAGCGTCAAGGCCGAGAACGTGCGCTGGGTCGGCAACACCATCAAGCTCCAGGCCAAGTTCCCCTTCAACGAGCTCGTCGCCGGCGGCTTCACCCATGCCGCGCTGACCACCTCCAACAACTTCCAGAGCGTCGATGATATTCCTGCTCACACTCTGGCCGCCCCTGGTCTCATCCAGGTCCAGGAGCCCATCTCTGGCAAAGGTTACTACTAGACGGCTAAACCGGCCAATCTGACGATCTATTGGGAAAATTAAATCTTGTTTGGTGCTATTCTAATAATATTGTAATTGATTGATTTGCTACGCTCAAGTACCGGAGAGTGACTGTTCCGATGCAGCGTGTAAGCTCCCGCCCCTCCATCTCGGGTAATCGGAGTTGAAGACGCCCCTAAACCAGTGATATGCCGGGGTTGAGATGAACTAGCCAGGGAAGGACTGGGCTAGTCGCGGTTGGGTGAAATCATGTTTCTGTAATTCATCCAAGGCTTGACTTTTTGGCTTCCGCAGGGCTGAGCCTGGAACACAGCCCCCGGGGAGTTGATGGCCGTTTCAACACCAAAAAAAAGCTTCATCAAGATATTAATATTGGGACTGATGGGTATCCTATCAAGCCGAGTCTCTTCAGCCTCATACCAACCGGGAGAATAACCACCGGATCAAAGTCTCCGTATTCATCATCTCGTGTGAATGGTCGATCTTGATGGTCAAGCACAACTTCAAAGAGCAGGGTCGTACCCGCAAGGTCCCGTAACTTTGATCAAGAGAAAGATGGGCGGTTTCAAAAGTAATCTTGATCGATAAATTTCCACGTGCATTGAAAAACGCTTGTGCGCGACGATATTACCCAGAAAACCATCATCATGCAGCGTCGTCGTCGATGATAATGTCCACATCGGGATCGTCTGGGAGGTTCTCGTTCATGCGGATCAGCAGCTCCTTTAGCTTGCGTCGATTCTTCCTCCATGTCATAATATCCTCTTCTTGCTGATCTCGTATTGAGGGCGTCACCTGGTTCCCATTCTCATCTTTTAGATAATCTGGTATCTCGTTCTCGGCGGTTTTCCGGCAGCCTTTGTTGTTTGGTCCATCGCCGACGTGCCATGAGAGCGGTACCATGTGCGCCTCTTCAACATGCTTGTTGAAGCTTTCGTCATCGTCAAACTCGTAAGGTTCCTCTCGACGCCCACACGACCCCCACAGACACTGAATCGAGTCACCGTGAACGACGTAGACGTGCCGCCGTAATGTTTCAAGGTTGTGTAGCTCCGCCTTGCAGTTATTCCACTCACACAGAAAGGCGACAAACGGCACGTCGACCTGGTGGTAAATGTCCCTCGGTGGCGGTGACGGGTTCTTTGGTGGCCGTCCTCTTCGTTTCGGGAAACCGTTGAGATGAGGCCGGGTCTTGATTTGCCGGGCCTGACGGGAGGCTGCGGCTGTGAGCTGTCCATCGCGCTTCTTGAACGAGCCCTTTGGTCTTCCCCGACCGCGAGCGGGAGTGGTTGAGGCTGTGTCGCTGGAAACTGCCGTTGATGGTCCACTCGGACTCGGCACTGCGAGGGCGCTGACTGGTTTGAACAATGTTCTGGGCTCTCCCCGTGGCGTCAAGTCCGAGATGACAGGACCGTCGAGGTTCTCATCCGCAACGTTGACCTCATGAAATGAGTCCCAATGTCCCGGAGATCTGGTCAATACGACGGCGATCTTTGTTTGACGGCCTGGTGTCAACGAGTTTTGTGGTGGGTTGGCGACCTGCTTGACTGGGCTCTGAGTGTGACTTCTCGTTGGTGCATCCCTAGCCAGGGGGTCTTCTGATTCGATACTTCCAATGTCTGAATCTGCTCGTGAAAGGTGTCCTGGTATGTTGAAGGGCTTTCTTTGATTCCCAACGCCGTGGTCGAAGCTATTAAGGTCCATGTTGCGAGCTTCACACGCGCTCAAGCAGCGCGTCGTATTTCAGGGAGACGCGTCGTATGTTGGAGAGATATATACTGGTAGATGAATTCCTGACGGAGAGAATGATCGACAAGGTGTTTTTGAGAAATAATTACTGGTGTGAGTCGACTATTAAGGATGTTGAATGATGAATGGTTTGGTTCTTGAAAGGTGAGTGAGAGAAGGCGATGATTGGTGGTGCGACTCGGCTCACGTGCTCTGAAGCATCTCTCCTTCGGCGGCATCAAACGGGATCAACTTTAAACAACAAACACCCTCCTCACTAACATCTGAGCTCTCTCATCACGATCGAAACACAAAGGAAAATTCATGCATGAAGGGACGAGCTGCTTGCTTTTCATCCCAATCTAATCTCCAACAGTCGGATCACGTGCACACTCGAAATACCTTCAAAGGTTGTGAATCATTCTGCAAGAAGCCTACCGAGCAGTATTGTTACAGGAATATCATAATCATCAATCTCATCCAGCCCAATCCGTTTGCCTCCCCATGTACCCAAACCAACCCAATTACACCCCCTTACAAAAGAAAAACCGTTAGACCTCGGTCTCAACATCAGGCTTTCGCCCATCTAGCGCACCCAGGTTCACCACCTTTCGTACGGCATACTTGGCCTCGTCCTTGGCAAACTGCATGTTTCGCATTGGTCGCCACTGCATGAGACCCCTGTGTCGGCGGTGCATGTCGCGGCTCTCGGCGCGGTAGGACTTGATCTTCTTGATGGGGTTCAGGCTGTGGCTGCTGGCCTGAGAACCGCTTGTCGCGCTCGTGTTAGCAGTCGCGTTGGTGTCCACTGAAGGGCGGCCATTCTCTGAAGGCTCTGAAGGCTCAGTCTCGGCGTCTTGGATGCCTAGATCAGGATCATCATCATCATCATCATCATCGATGTCGTCCTGGTCAAAGTCGTCGTACTCCTCACTATCTTGAGAGGCACGAGCGCGCCTGGCCATCAGAGCAGACGGATCTTCGCCAAAGGCTCCACTCCAATCAGTACCATCCTTGGCGAGCCACTTCGCCTTTTGCTTCTCGTCAGCTTGCGCGAGAATGTCTCGGCCATGAGTCAAGGACTCGTCGTGAAGCTTCTGGATCACAGGAGGAACCTCGGCGTGCACCTCTTGCTGGCGCACACCCTCGGCGTAACAGGCTTCCCAGGTCTCAATCGTCTCGCGTGTATCGTTGGAGCTGACAAACTTGATATGGTCCGAGTCTGTTCCAGCTGAGAAACGGCCTTGAAAACGGACACGGCCAACCTGCTCCATCTCAATATCCGGGACGGTGCGGTAGTTCTCCTCCGTGATGTAGTTCTGGGAGAGTCGCATGCTGTTGTTGCACTTCCAGACGGGGATATCAAAGTCCTTCTCCTCGCCATCAGCGAGCTCCAGAAGCCACAGGACTGCATATGCGTCGGGGCTTCGCTTCCCGCTGGGGTAGAACTCGATGAAGATGGGTGAGCTGTAACGGTGACGAACAGGCAGACGGACGGTCTGGGCACCATCTTCACCACTAATGTCGAACTTGAGGCCGTCACCTTCGCGAGAAGAGGCCTGCTTCTTGACGGTGGCTGATGAACCACCGGTCCTGAATCGGAGTTTGGCCTGGTTGGCGGGGGCATAGTTGGTGGTGATGATTGTGTCAGAGAGGAACTCAAATGTGCCGATGTCCCAGCCAAGCTGAGGAGGGGGAAGACGAAGCTCAACCGATCGGAAGAGGAGCGAGATACGGATACGGCCAAAGCCGATGCCTCCGTCGAGAGGATACCATCGAGTGGACTCACTGCTCGTCAGGAGAATATCGGTCAGCTTAAGAGGCACAACGCCGATGATGGGATCATGCTGTCGGTTGCGCGAGTCGCGAACAGCCACAGTGACGATGCAGGAGCGCCAGTCACGAACAAACTTCTCAGTTCCGGCGTTGAAGATTGGCTGGGAAGAGACAACCTTGGTTCGGGTCTTGTAGACAAGATCGTCGTTGACCAAGATGGTGCAGTACGAGCTGGGCAGAGACTTGGCTTGTTCCTCCTTGACCTCGCCAGCCTCGGGCCGTGCAGGCTCGTACTCCTTGCCCTTCCTCTTGCCCTCGGAACCCTTGATGTTGGCGAGCTCCAGACCAACGATCTGATGGACAACAACACTGAGAACACCAGAAGGCCAGAGGGGGTCGGGAGGAGTGTGGATGACGGCATCTTCCTCCTGGGTATCGATCGAGCCCTTGTTCTCCTGAAGCTCGGGCTTGTCAGCGAGTTCCTTGGGAAGGTTGAGATCTCTGCCATCGGTTCGAAGCGCCTTGCGGAACTGAGTCTTTCCGAAGAAGCCGACTTCCCAGTGGAGTTCACCAGGCATCTCACTCTCAGCCTTCACACCTCGGAGCTTGGAAACCTGGGGGAACATCTTGCCGGGGTGCTGGATCAGCTTCTGGATGCTGAGCTCGACCTTGCCGACAACATCATCGGCAGATGATCGATCGCTGTCCCAAAGTTCAACCGAGAGCTGCTCATCAGCGATGAGAAGGTCGCTGGTGACGAGAAGGCCACAGCTCTCCTCAAAGACGGGGTTGAGATCGTCCTGGATAACACGCGTGCAGAACTGGGGCTTGGAGAACTTGCTCCAGCTGATGGTGATGTAGGGGTCGGAACCACCGCCCTTGCTGCCACGCTGATCCTGCTTGCTGAGACCAACGGCCTTGTGGATACGGATAAACATGACACCAAGTGCAAGGGTCTCCTTCTTGATATCATCACCCTGGAGCATCTTGCTGAGATCAAGGGTCAAGCTCTTGGGCGCCACATACATGGATGCCGCTGCGCCAATAGCCCAGTTGACAAAGTTGGAGATGAGGGGCAGATTAAGAATGTTGACACCCTTCTCAATCATGGGAGTACATCCGGCTTGTACCTTGGGGATGCCCATAAGAGTGAAAGTGAGCGCCTTGAGGAAAGGGGGGTCGGGAGTCAGCTGGACGCGGATTCGAGCCGTCGCAACAAGACCGATGAGCTCGACCCAGATGGGCAGGGGGACACCGAAAAGACCCTTGATACCAAGGTAGAAGACCAGCTGCATACCCATGTTGCGAGCCTTGGAAGCAATATCTGCGCCGGAAGGCTTGGCGTGGTAGGCAATGGCAACTTCGAGGTTGTAGAAGGAACCGGCTTGCTCGTTGGCAGCCAGCTCCTCGGGGTTAGTGTTCTTCTCGTTTTGTCGGTGCTGCTCGTCCTTGATGTCTTGAACGTGGGAGTCGGGCAGAGCTCGCATGCTGAGGATACGGAGGGGGTTGTTGCCCTGCGAGATATCGGCGACGCGAACGTGTTCAATGACACCGGGAACGGAAGCGGCCATGACATCTTCAAGACTGCTTCTGATTAGCATTGCGTATCGCAAGTCAAGGCATTTACTCACGTGTCGGCCACGGCGGCAAACATCTCGGGATTGATAAGCCCCCACATGATGCCCAGCATGGTGTTCATCCATTCAACCGACTCGGGAATCAGGTTCGCGGTAGCAGTTTCACCACGCTCTTGCTCGCTTGACCACTCGAGATCTCGACCTTGTCGAATCAAATCCTTGGTCCAGAGAAAGACGCCAGAAGAGACGCAGAAAGCAAGAGGAACCAAGCCCAAGAGGCGACCGCCAAACATCTTTCCAATAAAGACAACGGCGACAAAGATACCGATACAGAGGATGATGGAGCGCTGCTCGAGCATCTCGAACATGGGCTCGTAGCTGATAGAGGGAGTCTTGTAGAAGAGTACTGAAGTCTTCTCGCTGCGAATTGGGACATCAGAGGTGGCGCCCTCCTGGACGGGGTCTGGGGGCGCGGTGACATCCTGGGCGTAGCGATATTCTTCTCCGGATTGCTTTGACGAGGTCGCGATGGTCGCGGGCTTTCCTAGATTCTCATTGGGGACGGACAGCTAACAATGGGTGTTAGATTTACAATTGCATGTCGCACAGTTACCACACATACCTGTGGGTTCTCGACTGCTTCAGTAAAGTCAAGATCGGCATCCCGGATATCGACATCCTTTCCCGTGACAGGATCTCGCACGTTGCGAGTATCCTTCTTTTGGCGAATGGCCTCGGTTCTATCGTTCTTGTGATCCTTGGTCTCACCGTGGACCTTGTTCTGCTTGAGCTCCTCGTCGATGGCGGCATCGCGGGCCTTCTTGTCCTGGTCCAACTGCTCCATGAACTCGCGAACGTTGGGCACACGGTTCTGGCCGCTGTAATGCTGTCGGCCCGAAGGCACGACCTGCTCCTGGAAGTTCGACATTTGGGCGAACTTGCGAGGTAGAGGGAGAATTAGGTGTAGGTGAGCTCACCAACTCGGGTATAATGATGATGAATAGGAAGAAAGGAAAGAGGAGCGCGCAAGGAGATCAGGAAGAGGAGAGCAGAAATATTGACAGACACCAACTCAGCTAGCGTCACACAACAGCCTCCCCTCTCTCTCCTTCGAGCTTGATTCATCATGGGAAACGCAAACAACCAAGGAAACTCGCATCCATAGCAGGCCATGATGTAAATGTCGATGACGTCGACGCCGCGGGTACGTACCGGAGATAGCTCCAACAGTGGGGGAGCTTTGAGCAGCTTGCGGCCGTGATGGCGCTACACGTCGATCCGTTTTTGGTGCGCGAGGAGCCGCGTGGAGGGGGCCAGCGGGGGCCATAGTGGGAGAGCTCCCTGCAAGACCTTCTAATGTCTGGCAGGGTTTCAGCGCCACGAGAAAGCCTGTGACGTTGATGGAATTATCACCAACGGTTAATCTCCAGCATCAGTTCTTGATACATGCTTCACGCATAGGATAATACGGGTTTAATAGTTTGAATAACCATCAACAACTTGATTCCTGCAGGCCAAGGGCTGAATCAAGTGGGTTCAAGGTCCCGGATTCTGGCCCAACTGGACAAGGAACATGTCAGTTGGGGCTAAAACCAATGATGGCGCGGATCTTGCGTAAATGGCTTGCTACAGTACACACTGCGACGATCGGTGAAACGACGTTGATCTCGATGCATTCCTCTATTCGTCTATTGGCGTGCCCCCAGCCCCCTTTGCACGACACCCACCGGATATCTCCAACTGCACACCAAAATAACGCCAGGTGTTTCTCAAAAAATCACTGACAGCTTCTATTTCTGGGATCCAGAAGATGTGGGCTCGCCTGTTTCTGCATTGATCTCAACGCCTGACAAATCACCTGCCGGCACCATCTTGTGAATGCCGTCAAACTTTTTGTACTTGAGTGAATCAAGGTCCACATCGTTGAACTGTCTCACCTGAAGCATTGTCAGTCTTTGACACAACGTGAACGACTCGGAGGGAGAATACTTACACTGATTCCGTAATATGGCTTATCGGGCTTGAATCTCTCAAAATCAATGCCGATGCTTGCGCCGCATTTGGGACAAAACATGTGGTCGCGCGACTTGGTGTTGAACTCGTAGCGCGACACACGTTTTTCCGAGTCGTGGTGCCATGTCACCTTTGAGTGAAACGGGTCTTGGCAAGTTAACGGCCCGTCCTGTAGGAGAATCTAAAATTGAAGACTTACAAACAAGGAGGTACCCTCCACGACGGCAGATGGAACAGTTGCAGTGAAGGACTTCGTGCTCAGGTAGAGGTGGTGAGAGCGTTACTGAGAGGCTGATGTAGCCGCAGTGGCAGCCTGCCTCGTACGTCGCCTCGGCCTTGGGTTCTTCAGTTGCCATGATGATAATTGTTGCAAAGAAAAGTAAGAGTGAGAATACTGGTAGTTAGAAGTTGCCAAAATGACTGGGCGGGTGGTTATTAACTCCGCCTTGGACTCTGTATTAATAGATCTCCAGCTTCCTATTTGGGACTCCGAAACTCCTGGGGACTTTTACCGACTGGGTCTCGCTAGATAAGGAGGGGTTTAAAAGGATGGAGATCCTGGGTCAATATATAAATGCTGCTGTCCTGCATCGCTTGAGAAGGCGCTGGTCTTTTCCTTGAAAGTTCATCCGTCGGATTCTATATCCGAGTCTGGAACGGCTTCCCGATCACCAAGCCGAGGCGATGAGCAGTGTTCCGAGACGACCTCTGGATATAGCAATCGGAAGTAGCTTATCAATTTGCTCCTTTGGAAGGACCTTGGATTTATTTTTAAGAACCCTCAACATGTCTTGAACACGAAATAGGGAACTGGTGCGGTTTGCAAGACTGATCGTAGTAGATGACCAGCCCACCCTGGACAATATCGCCATCTCAAAAGTTGAGGATGACGACAAGAGGAAGGCGATTGAGAATGAGAACCGACTGTGTTCGCATAGTTTTCCAGTTATTTTTGGACTATTTAAATTCTCGCATTCATTCTTTGCCGTCTTGCTTCACTCCGCATGTCTTTCTCAGCATCATAGATGGCGGGCGCCTCGTCAGCCGTTAGCAGTTCGAGTCTTAGCCAGGCTAGCAATCCAGAGCTTAACATCGACTGGTATAAATATGTGCTAGCGACTTGAGTTCTCTCATCCACTCGAACCTCAAATTCTTTTGTCACACTACTCTTGATTGGCTCAGGAGCTAGGCAGGCGCAAGATGGGCCAGACGACACCAGCGCGGATTGCCAGCCGCGATCTCACCACAGAAGCGTCCCTGGAGCAACTGGAGAGAATTGGGATGAGATTCTGCGGCAGCGTCTGGGCCGATGTGAATTCTTCAGCGAACGAGACTGCTTCATGCATGAAGCGAGAGGATGGCGGGCCCAGCAGATCGATAACTAATGAGTACCATATTCATCGGCTTGTGAACGATGCTGTCAATTCAAATCCCCGACACGCCGCCAGCTTTCGCATACCCCTATGCCGCGGCTTTCTGAACAAGAGCGACACAGACTGGTCAAAGATCCTGCTACGACTGCCACCCGGTTCCACGTCCTGCAACGCGCTGCTTAGCGAGAAGGTCCAGCCTATATCCGAGAATACCCGGAGATTGTTGGCGGTCAATTACGCAAAGGACCATGATAGCGACGTGATTATAGGCGACAAGAAGAACGAGCACTGCCTAATCCGACCGTACCTTGGTCGCAGGAGACATGGTTGGGCCAGAAGGCCAGGGAAGCCTGGGTTCTTCAGTCTGCGGAATTTTCCTCTGCATATCGACCAAATGGAGGAACTTGGTATGTCGATCGAACCATACGCAAAGACAATGGCAGAGGGCCTCGCCTTTCTGCTCTGGGTCGCGAGGATCGATGCTAGCGACGTCGAGTTTGTTCTTGCCCGCCCTCGCCGGTCAAACTCGGAATCTAGCAAGTTTGAAGCAAACATCCTTGGACCTCATTCCATGTGGATCATAGACTTTGACTGTTGCAGCCCGTTGCCTATGGATGAAGAAGGTGTGGAGATTGCTGCTCGGTGCTTCTGGAGGAATGACCCCTTCTATCCACGGCCTGGGAGCTCCAATGTCGCCGATGAGAGACTTTGGGATATTTTCCGGCAACATTTCTCAAGGGTTAGTGAGCGGATGCTTGAGGAGGAGCCGTCAGGTGTGAGGGATCTCCCAGCACGTCTGATGAATAAGATTGTCGAGACTAGAGCCAAGCTTGACTAAAGGGCTAAAGCCAACGACTGTTGCGATTAATCTCTCATATTCTTCCTCATTAGTGTCGCCGTAAGAACAATTCTCCTATCCAGAACTTTCATAATCCTTCTCAAGATCTTGGACCTCTCCAACCTTTGGTTGAGACACGTGCCTGGAAGGGAGGTCCCAGGCCGAGCTTTGTATCAGTTCCCGCAACTCCTTGATGTAATCCACGATGCTCTCGATGACGGTATCCAACTCCCCTTCTTGTACCTGCCTAGCAAGAATCCGATACCATTGGTGAAGACCACTTGCCCATTTTTGCTTCTCTTCGATTAGAGTGTGTAGCAGGGAGCATGCAGTGGTGGTTTCTTGCTGTGATAATGCGTGCAGAACTTGCTCGAGCTGGCTGATGTCTTGCTCAGCTGTCCTATTGCGAATGCCTTCATATAGACTAACAAATGCTTGCTGCTCTGCAATCAATGGACGTCGACAAGAGCCAAGGTGCACTGGAGATACAGAGATGGCGATCTGGAAGATATCCCATGGTGTACGCCCATAGTTGTCGTGATGATTGAGATCGATCCCCGATAAGTACAAACTATCAAGGTACTGCAAAGTTTCTAGGTTGAACAATGACGCAGCATAGTGAAGAAAAGTGAAGCCTCCATTGTCAATGGCTTGCAAAGAAGCTCCTTCGTTTACAAGGAGCCGGATAGCCGGGATTCTGTTGGTGATCGCTGCCATTACGACTGGGGTTTGCCCCAAGTAATTCCGCGATTCAATACCAGCTTCCTGGTGTTTAAGAAGAAGTCGTAGAGTCTTTTGTGCGACTTGCTCATCTTGAATCTGAGTGGCACCAAGAAAATGTAGCGGCATGTCCCCGTCAAGGTTTTGAGCTGTCACTTGGGAGCCTGAAGCAAGCAACAGCTGGACTGCCTCAAACTGGGTAAACATGGTAGCCCGATGCATTGCCGTATTACCGAGCCAGTCTTTCGCTTCTAAGGACGCTTTGGTCCGGGATAGAATGCATATACACTCCAAATTACCCCTTTCTGCGGCTATCATGAGCGGTGTCTGACCCCAGAGGCCCCGGAGATGAACATTGGCACCCATGCCAATAAGGAGCTCAAGAACGTCCATTGGATCCCTTAGATGATAAAGGGCTAGGTGAAGGGGCGGGTTACCAAAAACATCACACACATTGACAGTCCAGGGCTCGTCTTCAAGTGCTTGACGGATGAAGGAAATATCGAGGCCTTGCTTGATAGCTTGGCAAACACGCGTTTCTTCCAAACCTTCATCCGCCGAAGACAAGACCTGGTCTAGCAAAGACTCCAGCTGGCCAGGCAAATCTTGATAGGTTAAGAGTACATCCTTGATGTGTGCCAATAGGCTCCTGTTCAGGAATCAGTCTGTGCCTGGATGTGATGAGGCTTAACCCAACAGGAGTTTTACCGTGGAAAGTTTTGCCCTGGCAAGAGTTGCCTCCACAAATTGAGAAGAAACTCTACATAGTCGAATCTTCTGAAAAGTATAAGGAACTGGCCAGTGTTAATAGTAGTTAGATTACTTTGGATGCCCTCTTTAGTTTGCAACCTACCTCAATGAGGCTCAATTGAACCGCGACTTCGTCATCTGGATAGATGCGTATGGTTTCAGTCCTGATAGCATCGCAGAAATTCTCAAAGGGGCTATCAATAACGGCGATGACCAGGTCTGTCCTTGATAACACTCTCTTTGGGCGTAGAGCGACTCGTAGCCCTGCCGCGTTGTGATACGAGGCCCCGAAAGACATCATACCTTTCCATAGCCATGTCGGTGAGTAGTAATTTAATTCAAGAACGGATTCGGTGGTTGCACTGCAGTGAATATCGCTACAAGCCGTCTGCTGAGTTCCGGGTGCTGATCGGTAGTCGACTAGCAATGATCCAAGGAAAGGGACTGTCCAATTTGCTCTTCGACTCCTTCTCTGGCTGGAGTGGCACCGGCAGCGACATAGCTTAGAACATCTAATTTTTCTCATGGGGGCGATTTGCTGTGATTGGCTTGTACTGACATATGTTGATAATTTGCTATCATCATGACAAGCAAGCTGAGCTTCAGTTGAACTGTCCAGCGATGAAGCGGACTCTGCAGCATCAGTCTCAGACCCTTCAGTTTTCTCTTCACCCGAAAAAGTACTGGGGCTAATTCGTGAAGATGAATCTGACGGTCTGCGACTTGACATGTGTAGTGTAAACATCTCGAACTGATGTTGAAGTGCGTTGACTCTGCTCCGTGTTAGCCAACATCCGCACCTAGATCCAACACTTACTGTTCGCAAACAAGGCCCCTGCTTTGAGAAGTAAGAGCAAAATGAAGGTTCATTTTGGCGTCCATGGACTTTTCACGGAGCTTTTGCAACTTGTCGCTTTGCAATATCCACTTCCGCTTCTTGGCCTTGACTGCGTTGTTGTCTGTTGACTCCTTTCCACAATGTTCCAAGAAGCGTTGAAGCTCGCTGTTGATTTCTTCAAGTCGCTGAGCAGTGCGTTCTAGGAGCATCTCTCCCGCTCTGCCCGATACCGAGCTTGATCCCCATGTGGCAATTCCACTCTGGACATCATTGAGCATTGCTGTGATGAGACTGATCTGTGTAGATGTGAGCATTCTTACGTTAGTTAACCGGAAAGGGTGACCTGCGTCTTGCCTGAGCTCATTGAAATCATGCTGAATGTCTGGAATCTCATGCACAAGCCTGGCGATATGCCGGCCGGCGCCGATCGCTTGGCCAAGAGCCACTGAGCTCGCAACAGCCCCTAGGATTTCCATGGGATTGAGAAAAGCCGCGTGATCTATGCAGCTACCAAAGATGGCCTCAAAGAGAAAGAATGAGGGGAAAGAAAGCAGGCTATGAAAGAAGGTCTTTAAGAGGTCGAATGAACCAAGCTGATGACGCAGTTAGGCTGATTCAACCTACAGTTGCTGTAACACGCAGACTGCCTGCTGCGCCTTGCCTGTAGTAGGGTACCATCTTGGGGCGAATTTAAAGGAAAGTGCATATAATCTTGGGGGTGGCTGTCTGACTCGCTTTGGTGTCGTACAACAGAACTGACGTGGCGATACTTTCAAGCCTGTAAATGAAGATCTTTGGCAAAGGATAATAGGACTATGCATAGCATAATAGGACTGGAGCCGTAAGCCGTTTGTGATTTGAAATGACAAAATGATAATGCAGGTATTGGGCAGGCTGCTGAAGAGCCCCAGGCCGGCACGTGTTTGAGACAGAGCCGTGGAAGGTATGAAGCATCGTCAGAGCCCACCTTGACTGTTTCTCTTCTATTATTTAGATCACTGGTGCATTTCTTGACAACCCTACTTCAATTCAAGCAATGTTCTCTTGTCATCATGGTCAACGTCATCGGCATCCTCGGAGCCGTCGTAAGCGTCTTCACCATCCTCGACACCGCCTTCAACTATGTGCCCAAAGGCCGCAACTCGGTGGTTTCCGTCCGCGCAGCCCTCGACAAGAAAGGAGGAAGCGGTACGATGGGAGGCAAGATCGGTTTGATCCGGACCTGGAACAACAACCAAGAAAAACTGGGGGAGGAGTCTAATCGGAAGATTGGAACTGGGAGCCTCATAGAGGTGGAGGTCTCTCAGAAGACCAGCCAACAAGCAACGTACGTCTCGCTTCATGCCAGCAACGATGCCGTTTGTATTGCGTATGTTGCTGTTGCCTGGGTTGGAGGTGAGAGATACGCCTGGCTGGGTGATTTTGGCAAGGTGTGTGGATTGCCTTGGTATCCAAGCAACGTCTATGTGAGTGAAGCCGAACTATCGAAGCAAGTCAGGGTCTAACTACTCCAATTAAAGGTCAACAACGGGAAGCAGTAAGTCCTCATTTTACCGCGGCTTGATCAGAATTTGATCACAACCTAACAATCGCTCATAGCCAACCTACCTGCACATGGATCGACGGCGACGGTACCAACGGACTCTTTGCAAAGTCTTTCAGCATCCACTTCCCTACTTTTGCCCACGATCCCAAGAAACCATACTCGAAAACCCCCAAGAGCTACTGTGGAATCCATGGCTTCTTGGGATACCGAGACCTTCAAATGCGACAACCTGTGCCTGTGCCGAACAACAGCAAGAAACCCGTCGGCCCTCAACGTCGATCCATATCTGGCACGCGAGTCATCTTAACTAAGGAGGCTGGCTATAATACCACCGAGTTATGCACGTCTGAAACTTCCTGGGGTCCTGACTTTGTCTCCCTTGATGAAGGCCTCTACTGTGACATGGACAGTCGCGAGCTGTTGCCGGTTTGTCACCAGGACAAGGACATTGTTCCATGCTTTGACGCCAAGGCTATGAAGGTTGAGTACGGGGACAAGGTTGAAAGGGATGCAATTCCTCAACAGAAGGAGTTTACTGAGGTTATCCAGTGGTAGACTGGAATTAGTCCATCACGAGGTCATATTGGCCACCACACTCATTTCTTGTGAATGAAGCGCTTCAAAATTGACATTATTACATCTGGAATACTTTCTGAGGGGACTCATTGGGAGCGAGTGTTTGTGACGAGTACCTAGGTAGGAATTGAACAATCCAGTCTGACTTATTGACTTTCACCAATCCAGTTGGTGAACCCAGCGCCCAGCGACTCCGTAGCCTTGTAAAGAGCCTCAATCTCAGATGAATACTCATCCACAGTGAGCTTGCGCTGGACAGTTCCTTTGCCTGCTCTTAGCATAGGCTTGTCGGCGGATGTAAAGATGATCATGTCGTGGTGAATCCTGCTGCTCGGATAAACCGGCTTGTTTGCAGCTTCAACTGACGGCCAGATTATGTCAACCAAATTCTTCCGTTCCTCTTCGTTTTTCGGGGGATTGACAGCCTCCACCAACAGGCCTGATCGAGGGTACCCAGCACCAATGACCAGTGCCGCACTGACAGCAGGATTGGAATTAATGGTGCTCTCAATATCAATCGGGTTCAACTTGGCTCCACTAGAGGACACAATAACATCATCTGTGCGTCCCCGATAAAGCCAAAGGTCCTCTTTAGTCGGGTGCTTTGAATAGAGGTCCTTCATAGGCCACTCGTCCAGTTCAGGAAATGTCTGGAAAAAAGATTGGTACAGGTCGAGCTTTGGGTCCCGAACGACGAAGTGCTCGTACAGGTCTTCCGAGATTTGACGAAACTCTGAACCGATGACATGGCTATAGCTCACGTATTGCCAATCTTCTTTGTCGAGGAGATAGGAGGGAAGAGGACCGCCTTCAGTCATTCCGAGACAGTTGATTAGCTGTGTTCTGCTGGTAATGGCGTCTCCCACAGCCTTGGGAATCGAACCTCCTCCAAAGCCGACTATATCTAGACGACCGAGGTTGTCTAGATACGTTGGGTTCTTGACCAGATCGCTCAGAATGAAGGGGACATGGGCGCATTGCTGCACGTTGCCATGGACGTGAACCGCATTGGCAGTCTCGGCCGAAAGGGGGAACGGCCCGAGGACTACAATGAAACCAGAATAGATGCACAGGGGAAGAATCATCCAAATACCGGCGCAGTGGCAGAGGGGAAAGCCCAGGTAGAGGCGAGCCCCAGCCCACTTGGAGAAATACGTGTGGGGATAGCCCAAGGATGGCAATTGCATGCAGGCATCCACTGTAGCGATCGTTCCGTGTGTCTGGACCAGAGGTTTGGGCATGCCGGTAGAGCCAGAAGTGTGCAAGACGATAAACGGTTCTGACCTTGCCTCCTCAAATGTCTTTGTGTAAGGGTACAACTCAACAGGTCCGTCTTCTAGCCAATGCTGCAACGCGGGCATTTCCAGGACATTCATGCCACGTGCCTGAATGAGTTGTCCCACGATAGGCAAAGGGAACTTGGGAGGGACGAGAAACGTGTTGCAATCAGTCTCTTTCAGGAGGAAAAGACTTGCTTCGAGGGTGTTTCGCGGCGAGAGTAGAAGAAGCTTGTACCCCGTCTTGACACAAGCGAGCGTGAGGATACCATAGACGACATCTTGCGGGCCAATGAATGCGAGGGTTGGAAAGTTTTGACCTCGACCGAGGTGTTTCTCGATATACCAGGCACATTTGTTGACGGCCCGGGCAAAGGTTTTGGCGTCGATGTCTTGGAATCCGTCGGCGGGGTTGTTGGTCTTTGTCATAGAGTAGAAGACACGGTCTGGATCGGATATGGCGATTTCGTCAACGAGAGAAGGCAGAAGACGCCTGCCATGTTGTATTGGTGACATTGTGAAAGGTTGATGGTGAAACTTGGAGAATGATTATCCGAGAGAGGTTGCTTCGCCACTCTTGTCGATGAGGAGATACAGGAGATCTACCAGTTTCTTAAACGCATCTGAAAGAAGCGGGGACTTGGAATTTATATCCCTATGAAGTTACCTATCTAAGTTCAGTGACGCGCTCTAAGCCTTTCTTCCGAAACCTGATCTTACATGCATCTCTATAGACCAAGACGGTTACAAGTTGCGGCTACAATTATGAAGCCCCTGCCCTCTGAGGCGGTGGTCTGATTGAGCGGCCCGAGATGCTACAAGCGATCGACGCCAAGCGAGTTCGTCAGCTTACCTGGGAACTGGGCGCCGTGTGGGACTTGTTTTGGAGAAGTGCTGATGATCTTTTCTGAAATGGAGGAGGTAATTGACTGCCTCAGTTAGAGAAGCATTCGCTGTTCACTAAGAACAAAATGTTTTGAGGCAATACGACTCTTGAATTGAAAGGCTTTTGTATAGCAGCCAATTGCTAGATATACCATCTAGCGTGGCATGGCAGGTACAGGGATGACCTATCTAAACAGTCTCAACGCTGCGTCGTCACCAAACAGGGTATATCTTGACTGTAACCCCCCGAGCCACATCATTCATTCGCAATGCCAGCTCATCTACTCCTCCGGCAATCCAGGTAGTGTCGAGGGAATAGCCTTGACTGGCCACACATAGTTCTTCTCGTAGCGAGTGCTAAACGACCACTTTCCAGATCCGACAACCTCGGTCTTTGGTCCTTCGGGTGCTGGGAGGATAACTTCCATTGTGGTTGTTGGCGGAACGACCACGTCGACCTGGAGTGTGAATGCACCCTTCTCGCCCTCTATCTCCTTCAGGTTCCAGGAGCTGGAGACGATGCCGTATGGTGTTAGGTGCTGTGCTGACGCCCACTTGAACTCGCCTCCAATCTCAGGTTGCACTCTAGTCTTCTTCCAGCCTGATTCCAACTGTTGGAGACCGGCCAAACGCTCGACCATGAACTTGGCCACGGCACCATAAGCGTAGTGGTTGAAGCTCGTCATCTCGCCTGGGTTGATGGTGCCGTCGGGCAACATGCTATCCCAGCGCTCCCACATGGTTGTTGCACCCATGGAGATGGTGTATAGCCATGAAGGACATGTCTCGTTTAGGAGTATTGAGTAAGCGACATCACTGTGGCCAGTTCGCGTGAGGGCTTCGCAGATGAAGGGTGTACCGGCGAATCCTGTACCAACGCAGAAGCCGTTGCGTCGGACAATGTCGACCAGACGCTCACCAGCACGGGCGAGCTGATGTGACTCAAGCAGATCGAAGCAGATAGCAAGACAGTAAGAAGTCTGGCACTCTGACAGAATGCGGCCACTAGGTGCCACGTACTCGCTCCTGAACTCGGCACGGGCGCTGGCAGCTTCAGACTTGTAGCGCGCAGCATCCTCAGTTCGGCCCAGGATCTCTGCAACACGGGCTACCAAGTCGAGACTGCGGACGAGGAAGGCGTCGGCGACTAGATGGGGGTTCGCCTGGGCCTTGTGTGGTGCGTCTGGGGGTGCGGTGGGATCAAGCCAGTCCTATCGCCAGTTAGTTCTGATATATAATCCGGGGAAATAATTCTTACAGCAAGCTGGGCCGAGTTGGAGTCCCAAAGATGAGTAGCACCCGTCTTGTTTCTGGGAATACACTTCAGCCACGTCTCCATGGACTCATACTGATCCGCCAGAACAGTAGGATCCGCCGTCTCCTCCCACAAAGCCCAAGGGGCAAGGACAGTTACATCATGCCAAATGGCACACGGCCATGGGTTTCCCCAGAACTTGTTGTAGCTGAGGATATTAGGTGTCACCATGGGAGGAATACCCTTCTGCTTCTTCTGGTCGGCCCAAACATCTTGTAGCCAGTCTCGCAGGATGGAGACACATCCATAAACAAAAGTTGCTGTGGGGGCGAAGAGAGCGAGATCGCCGGTCCAGCCGAGACGTTCGTCGCGCTGGGGACAGTCTGTAGGGATGGAAACGAAGTTGCCCCTCATACCCCAGCGGACGTTGCTAAAGAGTTGGTTGAGCTTGTCGTCAGAGCAGGCAAATGTGCCCTGCTCCTCCATGTCTGTGTTGCAAACCACAGCTTCTAGCACATCCAGCAAGTTATCCTCCTTCGAAGGCCAGTTATCAATCTGCGCGTATCGGAAGCCGTGGAAGGTGAAACGAGGCTCATATGACTCGCCCTTTTCGTCTCCCTTGAGGGTGTAGACATCCTGAGCTGCAGCAAAACGAAGAGGCCTAATTCCTAGCTCCTCCTTTTCCATGACTTCGGCGTGAGTGATGGTGACGGAATGACCGCGGGGTCCCTTGATGGACTTGATGCGGATGTATCCGACCAAGTTCTGTCCAAAGTCGAGGACAGTCTTTCCAGAAGGCGTTGTGATGAATTTAGTGGGCTTGACAGTCTCAATTCTTCGTACAGGCTCCGAGAAACCAGCATTGAGAGTAACAGAGTCGGAAATCGGCGGGAGGATATCGACGGCCTTCCAGTCTCCGGAAGCAACGCCAGGGCTCGACCAACCGGGGATCTCTGCAGTCGCGTCGTACTTTTCTCCATCGTAAATCTCTGCCAACTTGATAGGCCCTTGCGAAGCTGTCCAAGTCTCATCCGTCACGACAGTGTAAGTAGTACCGTCCTTGAGTTGGACTTCAAGCTGTGCCTGAAGACCGGTGCGGGAGCCCCAAATGTTGCGCTGGCCTCCCTCAAATCCGAGTCGACCCTTGTACCAACCTTCAGCGACATGCACGCCGAGACAGTTCTCCCCAGAAGATAGGAGCCCCGTAACATCGTAGGTTTGGTAGTTCAGCTGCGAATCGTAGCAGTTCCAGCCAGGAGCCAAGAAATAATCACCGACTCGCTTTCCATTGAGCTCGGCTTCGTAGATTCCTTGGGCTGTGATGTAGAGTCTTGCAGATTGAATATCTGCTTCCACCTTGAACTCTTTGCGGAACAGATCTGGAGGCTGGGGCTTGTCGTTGTTGTCGTCTGACCAGGGTGCTGAGATGAGCTTGCTGGTCCATTCTTTTCTGTCAAAGAGGCCAGCCTCCAGAGTCGCTGGTTCGCTCCATGCTGTGGGTTCTGATTGTCCCTTTCCACGGGCTCTGACTCTGACTGTATAAATCTGGCGAGATTGAATAGACTCCTTGTGTGGCCAAGCAACCAGCTGTGAATCGGGAGATGTCCTCTTGACGGAGCAGACCTCCGCAGCCTCTCCTCGAGTGACCTTGCTCAGCTGAAGCTCATACTCTTCCTGGGTAAAGTTCTCGTGCGCATTTTCGAATCGCCATGAGATGCGAGGTTTCGTCTCATGCACGCCCAGAGTGTTTTCCGGGCGGTAATGCTCAAAGCGAACGTCGACGACCTTGAGGGAGGACATGGTGAAGCGGGGTTACATTGACTGGCACTTGGAGTCCAGGAGGGGGATAGTTTGGACGACTTCGGAATATATTTGCCAGATGTTGGTTTTAGCCTAAAGTTCAGTCTCTATTCTTTGTAGAAGTCGTACCTTGTTGTATCGGTTGAATCGAGGCCGAATTATCGTGTCAAGAACGATTAATGTAGTGTCATCATCTGAGCATCAAGACGACCCCTCATGTCAGGTCGGCCTATGATGGCCCGAAACGGCGACCTTCTGAGACAGCAGCCAATCGCCCATTATTCGGAACTAGTAGTGGATCTAAGGTTACAAATGTCTCCATCCTTGTCCCCAGCTGTCGGGTTCTGTCCTTCTCCGCGAACGCTTCACATTGCCTGATACGGCAATGTATGGTCAGATGAGGTTGTTTTTGGTGGATCATGGTTAAACCACGGGAAGGCTTGGAAGCTGATAAACCCGCAGTATCACGCACACAGCGAAGAGGATGCTCAAACTGGATAGTAGAGGATGGCTTGTTCGGTCAAGATGGGCGCGAACGTGGGTTCTTGTATCTGCCATTCCGCTTCGTCCCCACCAAACTAACCATCACGAATCGCGCTGTTTCGGTGGATTGACATGCCGACCAAACGCCAACATAGCGATCTTCATTTCTTTTACCACCCCGAGATTCATTGCCGATGCCATACCCATGTAAAGTTGTCACCTAAGCCCCACGCTCCTCCCCGCGCTGTCTCTTGAGTCTGGGGAACATGACTTATGACAGCATGCCCAGCTCACTGGAAACCTGGGGTTAGACCTGGGGTATCGTTCAGAAACAGCAAAGAGTTGGGCTCTTTTTTCCAAGAATCGCCAAGGTCTTGGGCCGTAATTTAGGCCTGGAGAATGCGTCAAGCTGAATGGCATTACTCATGTTGAGCTTGTATATATAGAAGATGCTATTCCCATTTGTTCAAGTGTGGAGGCATTATTGAGCCACACCTGTTGAATCATCCGTGATAACACCCACAATGACTCGTGAGAGTATCGAGCCTAAGCCCGGCGTCAGTCAGCATGACAACCCGGCTGACAATGAACATGGCATCACTCGCAAGGACCTCGCCTTAGATGCTGCCTCCAAAGGTCAGGGTGTCTCTGGCTATGAGACGCTGTCTTTGTGGGAGACTGTCAAGGCCTTCAAGGTCAATGCCGCCATTTGCTTTGCAGTCACTTTTAGTGCTGCCACCGATGGGTATCAGATTGGGTACTTACAAGCTTTTCCTACATATCGTTCAATCATGTTAACCTGCGTAGCATCAATGGAAACATAATCGCCAACCCAGGCTTTGTCCACCAATTTGCCACAAAGCTCAACGATGCCGGCGAGCCCTTCCTCGCTTCCGACATTCTTGCCGGCTGGAGCTCCATCATGTCGGTCGGCCAGATCATCGGCATGACCCATCTGACCTTTGTGTCGGACCGCTTCGGCCGCAAGGTTGCCATGTACTGGTACTGGTTCATCCTCGCCTGCAGCGTTCTGTGTGAGAGTCTGGCACGGAGGTGGGAGGTTTGGCTTATTGCTAAGCTTCTTGCTGGTATTGGCGTGGGATGTTTGCAGTCTACTATCCCGACTTATATCTCTGAGGTCGCACCTATTCGAATCCGTGGTGGATTACTCATGAGTTATAGTCTTTGGTTCACCGTGGGACAGTTCATGGCACCTGTTGCGTTGCAGGTCCTTTCTCAGACCGACCGCCATGACTGGCTCACGCCTATCTATACCCAATGGGCACAGATCGGCCTCATGATTATAATCTACCTCCTTGTCCCTGAATCACCTGCTTGGTGCGTCAGTCGGGGCAAGCACGAGCAGGCAAAGAGATCTCTTCGAATTCTCCATCACGGCGTCAAGGACTATGATGTTGATCAGCAGTTTCAACTCTTATCCATGGCTATTGATCACGAGCGTACTTTCGCGGCAGAACAGCGTCGTGAAAAGTGGTACGCAATCTTCCAGGGCATAGATGGGCTGCGCACTCTCATCGCCCTGTGGACCTTGCTTACCCAGCAATTCATCGGCCTCACACTCTTTGGAACGTTTGGAAGCTACTTTTTCCAACAGGCTGGCATCTCTGACCCATTCAAGTACACTTGTATTACTTCTGGCATCAATGTCGCCGCCGGTATCGCCTTGATCTTTGCAGCGGATTGGGTCGGCCGTCGCAAGCTTTCTTGCAGTGGCACGACTCTCTCTTGGATCTCGACTACCGCTATTGGCATTCTTGGGGTAGTTCCTCAAGTTTCTGCAACCAATTATCTCATGGTGGTATTTGCCGTCCTTTGGAGTAAGTAATAATGCCTCCAAGATTAACTCTTGCTCACAGACTTGTAGACCTTGGAATGGTCTCCAATGGAGCTACCGGCTGGGGCTTTATCGGTGAAATCTCATCTCAGCGCTTGAGGCCATACACAGCTGGTTTCGGTGCCGCGTCGACATGCGTTGCCGGCGTGGTCATGAACGTCCTCACTCCTTACATGGTCAACACCAACCAGTGGAACTGGGGTCTCAAGACGGGCTGGTTCTACGCAGGACTGGGCCTGCCTTTTACCGTCGCCATGTGGTTCTTGATTCCCGAAACTGCTAGGTTCGTTTGGTCCTTCAATCTGTTAATCTCGGTCTGACATTTATACAGCCGCTCACCTGCCGAGTTGGACGAGTTGTTTGAGAGAAAGGTTCGCCCTTGGCGATTCCACAAGACGGAGACGGCTACCCAGCGCATTGTCAGGGTTGATGAAGTTGATGAATAAGGCAATGTTCGCACAGCAACGAGATTTCTCATGCCTGGTAGTACAATCTGCCAATTAGGAGGTGGGATCAGTGTTGGGAAAAGAAAGCACCCGGGACCATATTATCTCTCTTTTATGCCTATCTCCCCAGGCTGTTCTCCATTTGTGTCAATTATACCTCATCAAACGAACCTGTCCTTGATCTCTTCCGTCTCTGCTTCTCGACCGACTCCCAACAGCCGTTGCCCCTTTCTCGTCAGATGCGTGATCCCATACCGGAGTCGCTCGCCTCTCATCATCTTCGTGATATCTATTGCCGCCATGCCTCCAACTTCAGGCCACAACTCGAGGAACTTGGAGTCCCGCACGGCTGTCGAAGCATAGCCGAGAATCTCAGGACTGTCAGCAAGATGAGCGAAGACCACGCTGAGCACACCACTGCACAGAAGCACGATGCATGACACGAAGCAGAGAGTGATCCAGGGCTTAGATATCGTGTATGCTTGAACCAAGTTGCTGACCTGAAAGGGATCTTGACGTTTCCCCAGAGATCCATACTGTCTGTCTTGGCTGTCGTTGGAGTTAAGAGTAACGCACTGTACCAGTTGCCCAGATATCTGATGTCATCGTCAATAATCCCGAACTCTGGTCCTCCTATTGTCCTTAGCTGGGAAAAGATGGAGGCAGCGTCCGAGTCGAAATGAATAATGGTTGAGTTCTTTACGACGGGTTCCAGACGTGAGCCGAGAATACGTAGCAGAGACTGCCCACCCAGAGGTGAAAAGATCCATATGAAGAGCAGCCCGGCCCCCAGAGGGTTCATTACACAGAGCTTGGCATGGGTCAGAACGGCTGAGCCAACTATCTAGCTTCCCAGGAGCTGCTCCAGCGTGCCGAGGGTGACTCCCTGCTCGAGTTTCCATCGCGCAACCTCGTATACGAAGCGACCGACCGTGGAGGCAAAGATGATGGGGAATAGTGTACCGAGCTAATCGGGGTTGTTAGCCAGCTTTGTTCTGTACACATTGAAAGGGCCACCTACTACGGTGGTCGCGTTGTTCCATTTCGCATAAGAAGTCTCGCTGGCTTCTGAACCGTCAATACATAAAACCATGACTGCGAAGACGATGAGGGCAACTGGTGATGCAACGGCGGCCACGTCTCCGAGGATCGTGGCCAAGTCGAGGCCGTGGCGCTCCATTCGCGGCATTTCACTACCCTGTGGATCCCCATTTTCGTTCTCAGAAGTGTCAGGCTCGCTTGTTATCGGATCTAGATTAGCCTGCTGGCTCTCTTCTTCCTCATGACCCTGTGTCTCTCGGTATGGGACAGGTTGGTAGTAGGTAGTAGCAGGTGCAGAGGAGGAGTGGCTGGATGCGTGATCCATTCTGAAAAGCTTAAAGGGCAAGCGTATGTGTTCATTGAAGACCTCTAAGGGCAGCCGATGGAGGACTACTGCCTTTAAGACATTTTCCAAGCAGGTTTCGGGCTGGCGTGGGCCCTTCGCCTCCAACAAGGCCAGTGGCACACGGCAGGTAGGACAAAAATCTCGCCAAGGCCCGCAGATCGTGGCCTGCATGTCATTACGTTCAGAATGATAGGCTTAGGGGAATAGCAGTACTACCTAATGGGGGAATCATAGCGAGAAGACGTACAGGAATCTTACATTGATTACGACAACTCCGGTTGAAAGCAACGCTTAGCCACAGACGAGTCTCGCAAGCCTTACACCATCAGTAGCAAGATGCAGTGTAAGTGATACAAGCTACTAAGCCGGAAACCACAGCGAGCTTATTATTTCTCACGCAGCACTGCCTGATGTCTTCCCCATGTACACGATCTACGAGTTCAACCTGAATAGATATCCGTTGGAATCAACACCAATCCCCTCCTCAATTTGACCTTCGAACCTTTTCCCCATCAACTCCACATGCCTCACACGCCCACTTTTCTGCCAAAGTATTGGCTTCACATACATCCGTCGAGCTACCGTTGCCTATAGACAGCCGCGTGCTCAGGGTCTATCTCGACATGATCTGGAGGCAAAAAGCTGAGCAATCAAGCATACCATTCTCTCGGAATGGGCACCTTGAAGCGCGGAATTAAAGGTCTCGGAGGGAGTCGAACCCTCGCTGGCGGAATCAGAATCCGCAGTCATGACCGTTAGACCACGAAACCTGAAGGGTTGTAAATACAGGTTCTGAACTGCACTCATGCCATCACCATGTCGGGCCCGAACAGCTATGGCCGGATAGTCAAATAGCAGACTTGATATCACGGCCATCGAAGTCAAAGTGTCTGCAGGCGAATATAGGTAGTTGGCCGCTATTGGGATATCAGAATTTCGGCAATTAATATTTCGAAAGCTCGAGATAAGAGGTTGAAAAGAGTGAGAGCTGTTTTAAATAGCTCCACTTCTTACTGAGCTTATAGGTTTCATATTATCCTTGGCAAGATACCGCTCAACTCAGGGCTGTCTTGACAGAAGCCGACCTCTGCCAGATCGCCACTTGAGCACAAGGAACGCGCAGTCTTGATAATACTCTTTATCTTCCTTCTGCAGACATTCTACCAGAAGACTGTCCAGACCTCATTCTTTAAGATCAACATATCCTAATAACATTTGACTAATCAAGTTGAACCAATCTACCTTGGGGCTGACTAGCTCTGAAACCCCAGGGGACTGGAAGCGCTACTGATATGTAACAGATTGCGTCAGGGGATCTATTCGATCAAGATACGCAGAAATATGGGCCTTGGCCTTATTTTTACAAGTCTCGACTCTTTTAGAGGACGCCTCGCGCCGTGTCTCTCGCTGTGAAAAAGAGGCTATCTTCAACTATCCAATAAACTAGTGATTTCGAAGTGGGCCTGGTAAATACAACCCCTTCCAGCTCTCATATAAGTCTCCCTTATTAATGACGGGTTTATTATCTTGTTTACTTTTCGGAATTTCCGTGAAATCACACAATCCAGCAGCATCATGCAGTCGCGCGTTATCTACGGCTTCATCGCCGCCGCGTCGCTGTTCAGCAGCAGCATAGCTGGGCCTTGTCTGCCATCCGTATCCTCCCTCTCTGGCACCTCTAGCACCGAGAACATCCCATCCAGCACAACCGACAGTGCTTCATCCTTGACAAGCACTACCTCGTCACTAAGTTCCACCGAGGACACTACATCAACTACCGAGATCACATCAGCCACTGGGATCACGTCGAGCACCGAGATCACCTCAACCGCCTCTCAGGAACCATCCGCCTCAACCACCGAGACTACCACCCAGCTGTTAAGCACCTCGCAAGCCACTTCAACCACCAGCTGCGTTTCCAGCTCCACCAGCAGCGTGGAGCCCATCCCCACGTTCTACATTTACGTTGCCAACACCGACGCTAAGAGTGTCAGGGGCGCCAACCCCCTCTACCGGGACGATATTCCCGACTCAGAGATTCGCCTGAACCTTTACTCAATAACGCCAGGCGATGACCTCTACCGGTTCGGCGAGTTCCACGTCCAAGAGTCCACGAACCGCCTCATGATGGGCGACTTCTACGTCTCGGCCAATTCCCAGACGGATGTCACACTCAAGGCCAGGCCACTATCGGATGTCACAGGAGATGAACAGTTCGTCCTGTGTGAGCCTCCTTTGGAGTATGGGCAGAAATTTCTTTGCTCGGTCGACTCGACTTCAAGGACGGCGTGGTATGTTCTCACCGCGCAGACACATGATACTGCCGTCTATCTTTTGGATCCGGGCAATGTTCCCGACGAGTACACTTCCTTTGAGTTCCTTGTGGACCGGATTTGAGACGGCCTCTAGCAGAAGATGATGACAGAGTGAGGTTGGGTTTTTAGGACACGAGCAGGAAAATAACTGGGTTAATATATATGATGCCTTAAAGGAAGCTGTGTTGTACGTTATAAGCTGACTGAATATTTATTTCATAACATAAATTAGATTAATTTTCTTTACCAATGTCTCTTTTTCTTTTCACCTTCCTTGCGTTATGAAGACTGTCTGTCCACATATGGCGCCGTATTATTATTCAAATTGGGTTTCAGGACTAGGATCATGTTGAAACCCACATTTTCTACTCTCTGACTGTCTTTTTGTCTCTGTGGGGAGCAAAGGGGCTGTGTATTTACTCCTGAGGGTTTTGTATGTGTCCTTTTGACCTCACGTTTCCCCATACCACGAATCTAGGTCAGCCCTGCGTACCTAGGACCTTGGAACCTCTTCTCCGAATATTGAGCACAATGTCCAGATGACGCACACCAAGCGGTGCAACTTCATTACTTGCCATGATCCGTGCAGTCTTGATGGCGCTTTTTATTTGCCTCCCGTTAATATCCCACTGCGAGAGGTTGTCCAAGTCCGCGTCATCAAGATCCACAGAGCCTGGAGGTAGCCGACTGATGAAGTTGGACCAGATTTGTCTTCGGGCATCTTGGCTCAGGTGATCGTAAGTCAGTATAATATCGATACGAGACTCGAAAGCTGAATCGATTTCCTCGGTCCTGTTGGTGGTGAGGATGAGAACGCCTTGGTAATATTCCAGTGATGTCAACAACACTAGAGTCAGTCGTTAGCAAAGTTCTTTCTGAAAACTGGGTTTGGTATGTTGACCTGATACCAGCTCGTTTTGAGCTAGTCTATCGCTAGATCGCTTTTCCAGAAACACATCGGCCTCGTCAATGAGTAGCACTGCGTTCCAGTGCGAACATCGACGGAAAGCTTCTTTCAGAGAAGATTCAACATTTTCGGCAGAAAGGCCTAGGTCGCCAGCCCCGACCCTGTACAGGGGCCTCTTGAGCTCTTCGGCTACTACACTAGCAGTCAGTCTCGAACTGGCAAAGCTGCTCTTGAATAGAAGTACTTGATTCGGCGGTCAAAGTCTTGCCTACTCCTGGTGGCCCAGCAAGAAGTAAGATCAACCCCTTTCCTAGATTCCAAGAGGTTAGTACCAAGTTGCATATGCCCGAGCATATAGGTAAACGTGAAGAAAATAATGGTCGGTTTGCAATACCTTTTCCTTCTATAAAGTCATCAAACCCTCCATCCCCCTCCTTGGCAGTATGTGCAACTAGCGCTAGAAGCAGCTGTTTCTCTTCATCTGGGATGACGAGATTGCCCAGTAACTTCTCATTCCAGGTGATGGGAGTGATATCGCTGACGGCGAATTCGAACCACTTCTTCATACTGAGGGCGAATCCCTTGACGCGTGGTACAGCCAACATGCACTGCTTTTCCGTCAGGGCGGTTTTCTGTTGACTCCTCGTGTGAATGCCACCAGGGTCATTAGCGGAATCTGTCTCCTGTTTCCCCTCCTCACTTTCAAGCTCTGTTAGGTTCGGAACCGAATGGTGCTGGAACCTGTAAAAGGCATTGGCGTCGACGATTATGCGCTCCGATATCTAGAGCCAGTAAGTAATGGGCGTGAGAGTAAGAACAGAAACCCACATACAAAGATCGTCTTTCGTTCCCATCCAGACTCTAAATGCACCAACCCATTGTAGTTTTTGACGTGCTGACCGCATAAACCCTCAAAGGCCCTTCCTCTGTCAATCAAACGCTGCTTGATTTTCTCTTGATCTGGATGAGTCCCGAGAGGGAAAACGTTCAGCTCCGTCGCTTTACGGAATCCCTGAAAGTTCTCAATCTTCCAAATCTTTTCTCTGTACCCAAACCCCTTCCCATTCCAATCCAGCATCTGGACCCTGAATATGCATACAAGGCCTCCCATAAACTCCTTCTCGATGGACGCATGCCTCAGGATGCCGGCCGAAAGCACACCATCCTTAGATCTCAGTACGATCTCGCCAGGCATGAATGCCATCAGAATGTTGGGAAAGGTGGTGTAGCCCGTCTTGCGGAACTCCTGAATGGACTGAAGAGAGCTATGCAGCTCCATCTCTAGGGTTTCTCGTAGAAGCTGGAGGAGCTCCTTTGACTTTTCGTTGGCTGCAGTCTTTTCTGCCAGAAGCAAGCGATCCCAACGTTGTATCAGGCCCATGAAAGGAGGTCGAAGCTCAATGGTCGGGGCTGCAGCATCGATATTGACGCAACCAGAAAGTATATCCGCTAGACATCTCTTCAGCTCTGGACTCTGAACAACGATAGAGTCTGTCTGGAGAGTGGCATTGTGGTAGTGGATGATGGCAAAGTCCCTGGCCTCATCCCTTCCGCCAACGGCTCTGCCAAGCTTCTGCTGGACACGAATGGCAGTTGGAACTTTGGTCGAGTAGATCGCTTCTCCGGCCATGTTTTTCTCTTTTGTATCATAAAGGTGCCTTATTTCAGCTTTCCCGCCGAGTTCGTATTCGTCCCCGTTCTCAACTTCGTCTTTGTTGGAGGTAGAATGGTTCGATGAATAGTCCATCGTAGAGGAACGGCTGCTAGCCTCTGTGTCGTTTTCCCCAGTCCTGGTTCCAAGAGATGCATCTATTTGCTTCGACCGGGTCGATTTATTATTGACGGGTGCCTGGGAATGATGGAGATCGTCTTGTCGAACACTGTCTTCAGTTCTAGGCGCAAAGTCGTCATTGTGGCCTATTTCTGATTGGAGCGCCTTGACTGTGAACTTTTCGTCATCAAACACATCTTGGATAGCAGCTAGCCGGTCCTCAAGCCTGGCCGCTTTGGTGCCCTGCATTCTCTGTGATATGCTGTTTGCCAATGGTCTTGGGACTGGGTTCCGGGGTTGAGAGGGTTATCCACAGCGAGCCAGGAGAAAAAAATGGTCGGGAATGGGCGATGAAGATGGGCTTACGGAAAACTTTTGATCAGTTGATTTTCTTTACCCTTAAAGGGGCAATTCTGCTCTTTTCTTTTTCTTTTGGGCCTCAGGCCAGATATCTCAATTCCAGATTGCGATACCGAGGCAGCTGAAGGTCTACTTATTGGGCCACCTGCATGCAGCCTGAACATACCTGAGCACCCTTCTTCCGGGAGATTTCCCAAACCCTTGTTCGAGTTTTATTGAAAACCTCACCCTACTGGCCGCTTTCCGACCGGCCGAGTCAAGTTGAGGCCTCCTGGGATAGACATGCCAGCTCACTTGGCGTACCTCAGCTGAAGCCCGTCCCAAAACCTCACTGGCCTACGGTTCTGTGTTATGATATCATATTGCTTGCCGTAATTGAGCCGTTTTTCTTTTTTATGACCTGTCACATTGGTTAGAATCTCGGAGTTGCATGGATCGTGGATAGCTGAAGAATAACCCTGATCAGCTGATGGCGACCGTTTTCAGCTCTACACCGTACGCCATCTTGGCTCGTCTTACCCTCTTTTCTTATCAGATATCGGTTGTTCCCAGAAGCTTTCATGTAAGAGATTATAGTAACGTCTCACATTCCATACCTCTTCTAAGTGAAAATGGATCTTATCAAAGTCTTAGCCCAGCCGGCTCCTTCTACTTCTGTCCAGGAGACATTCGCCTATGGCAAAACCTAGCTCAGCCCTGATCAACTCTTGGTGCTGTTCCTTCTGACCGAATAGTATGAGAAAGACGGGAAGCTTCGCACGGCAGACCAGATGTAAAAAAACTGGCTCTTGTTTATAACTATTTTGACACAAGCTATAGAAGAAAGTCGCCTCCACTCCGTTTCAGTTCATACTGATACTCAGGCTCAAACTGCAGATACATGACCTCGGGAGTTCCAGTCCCATCTTTAGTGTACTGCGCCTCTTCATCGCTCACCAAGGTCTTGGCCAGCTGCGATCCATCAGGGGCCACGGCCGACTCAACGAGCAGCTGAGCCTGGCACGCCCTCTCCAAGGCGATGAAGAACGCAGCAGCTTCGCCAATGGTGCCTCCTGAAGTCAGCAGGCCGTGGTTCTGCAGAATGATATTTTTCTTGGTGGCACCGAGCGCATCAGCAAGACGGGCACCCTCCTCCTTGGCAAACACGACACCGCCGAAATTGGCGTACACGGCAAGATCCTTGTAGAACATGCAACTGTCCTGGTTGATCATCTCAATCGGTTTACCAAAGGTTGACCATGCGCGGCCGTAGGGGCTGTGAAGGTGGCATGCGGCGTTGATGTCGGGGCGACGCTTGTGGATAGCAGCGTGGATGATGAAGCCGGCTTTGTTGACGAGCTTGTCTGCGCCGCCGATCCTGTTGCCTTCTTCGTCGATGTGGACAAGGTCAGACACTTTAATAAGACCAAAGTGAACGCCGTAGGGGTTGATCCAGAAGGTGTTTGGCTGAACAGGGTCTATATACAGTCGTTAGTATGCGGTGTCTCGGTGTATCACAAGCCTGATCATAACTCGTAGCCTACCTCTCAAGCTAATGTGACCACTGCTTCCATCGGCATAGCCAAGTCTCGCGAAAACGCGAAAGGCTCCGGCCATTTGCTCTAGTTGCCATCGTCTGGTTGCCTCCTTTGTTGCAAACTGTGGAATCTTTTGCAGACGCTTCACCTTGCCATCCTTGTCTGTCGAGACATTCAAGCTGGATTGACTTTGAGGGGCGGCTGTCGCTGTTATGGTTGCAGTTGAAGACATGATTGATAGTCTCACGATCAAAAGGAGTGTGCAGTTGATCTATCTCTATCGCCTGATAGATACGGGAACGATAGAATAGGAAATGTTTACGGACGAGGGGGTCATATATAACCGGTGGCTTCTGAGTGGTGAGTTGTGTTTAGTCACCCGGATGTGTGCCGTGGGTTTTCGGGTATCATCCGCATGTTACCATCTTGAAGGGTATGACGGCATTGATGCTGTGTCCTTATCCGTGATAGGTGCAGACTCAACTGTGGACATATCCGCCCCTTATCCGTGGTTGTGGATGGAGCCTTCTACCGCCCAGTCATAACCCATTTGAGTTCTTACAAAGCTAGTTAATCGCTAGTAGTAGCTGCTTCTCATCAAGATAGATATACTAGTATAGATG
Organism: Fusarium vanettenii 77-13-4; assembly: GCF_000151355.1. NCBI lineage: Eukaryota > Fungi > Ascomycota > Sordariomycetes > Hypocreales > Nectriaceae > Fusarium > Fusarium vanettenii. The sequence goes on along the minus strand of NW_003315873.1, from coordinate 363,004 downwards.
GCGGGTTCATTATCACGTTAACATCGGACCTGATACCGCACAGCACTCTATACGCAAGCTCTTCTAGGTCAGGATGAGTTAGATAGAGTCTAGGTTTAACATAGAAGCCTTTTTCAAATTATTATATCGACATCTATACATCCTTTTTAAAAAATTCATCAAAGGTTCGCTAGGAGGGTTGTCGATCGTTTCATGGAAGGCCAATACCTCCCCCTAGTGAGAATCGTTGAAAGTGAAAGGAACAAAAGGACACACTAATAAACGCATGGCATCATCAAAATGTAACTAGAATTGGGGTTCGATGCCGCCATCCTTTTATTGATGTGTTCTCTGATATTGCGCACGACAGAGACGTCTTTTCATTTCAATCAGTTTATTCACTGAGGTTCTATATTGGTCATTGACTTTTCGCGATCGACGCGAATCATATATACTGGCTTTTATGCAGAATCAACACGTAAACTATATACTAGAAGAGACCCAGATACCCGCTTAGAAGGTGTGGGCGGGAATGTTGATCTCGCTGGCAACCCAGGTCTTGCCGCCGTCGTCACTGGTCAGGTCGCCGGTGACGCCCTGGCCCTTGCCGAGGGTCTGGACGTAGTTGGGGTCGGGGGAGTCGAGGATGATCTTGGTGTCAACCCACTCTGAGGAACGTGTTAGTTTTTGTGCAGGTTGATAGGTGGTCAAGACTTACGGTGAGCTCCGATGGAACCACAGTCCTCGGCGCCGCACTCGACGGCACTACCCCAGCCCATGGCGTGGTGGCCCTTGGATGTGCTCAGGGTAGAGACCTGCTGGCCGTTGATGGAGACGTACTGGACGTACTCTTGGGTGGAGTCGTCGAACTTGTCTGTCGGTCCTTGTCAATGTGTTTCTACTCTTACAAGTTGCGGTGTCTTACAGTGCATGGTGATGCGGTCGCCCTTGCCAGCAGGTGTAGGGTTCTCATCCTGAACGGGCATCTGAGAGTTCTCTCCAGTCTTGACCAGAGTGTAGGCAAAGATGCTCCACTTGTCAGACTGCCAGTTGTCGGCGATGGACTGGATCAGATCGCCCTTGTCGGTACCCATACCAACCCAGAGGGAGGCAACACCAGATGATCCGCTAGGGACGTCGGGGAGGACAAGAGTTGAAGTAGCCTCTCGGATCCACGAGTTGGCGCCCACGGGACCGGTGCTGAAGGCAGGGCCCATGGCGGCCTGCACAGAGGCGACGGCCATGGCGGCGAGGGCGGAGAGGATCTGGCTGGAGGAAGGCATCTTGAAGTGATTGAGTCGTAAAGCTTGTTGATGATTTTCGATTCCAACTGGCAAGAATCAAACATCTTATATATATCAGTCCAAGGTAGTTTCATCAATGAACAAACACTAGCCGTGATTGGCGGACCATCTCGACTCTCCACGTCCGAGTCCCGTTAATTCCGGCACGCGAAGCGAGTGGTGGAGTTATTCTCCGAGAGGGCCCCAACCACCAGCGTCTCAGACTGGCCATGTCGCAGGTTACACGCTCCGTTGATCGTCGTTCCTATTCCGGGAGGAGTAATGTTTCAAACAACGTCGCAGCCGTTTATAATACGAGGTCTCGGTGGATTCAATGCCACGAATGACTTGGCAAGGTTGAAACATGGATGAGGCCGACTTATCCAGGAGTCTGGGAACATTTGCCGCTGATCCCACGTGTTTCAAGCCCTTGGCAGGGGTGTTTGAAACTAGGAGCCGTCTCGTCTACGGTTGAGATGATCTTTTGTAGAACGATTTTGGTTCTTAATCATGGCTCCCCTGCCCCTGGGTCACCATATACGGGCGATAGGACCGCGAGGGCCCGAAGTCTCTACAACTGCCGTTAGTCCTGGTTTCCACCAATGCTTAGCAGTTCCGCCTTTTACAACCCTTGAATATGCTCTGTAGCCTGTCCCATGCGGGTGAGGAATATGCTGGCTACCGGAGTCCGAAACTCAGGGCTCTTGATTATTCTCTTTGACTCTATTGGTGCTCTCGTATTCTTGTCTTGATTAACGACTGATCAATCATCGTTTTGCAAAAGGGCGTAAAGGTTTTCCGGAGAAGGACAAATCTTCCGAGCGGTGGTCAACCTTGATGTCCATTTATCCCTGAGGGCCCTGACAGAAGATACTCCACTGGCACTCTAAATGGGACAGTCGGTGAGAGCTTCTTCTGTACGCCGTCATTCTTCGTAACAATCCTTTTCCCAGTATCTACATAAAAAAGTACCCCTGATCCTACATCTCTCAAGCCTTGCACGCTCCGGAGCTCTTGCACTTCGACTCAGTCTCTAATCTACAGAAACAAGACGCATGAACAGGCACATCTGCTGCTGTAACTGCAGCCGAAAGCTTCCCTTCCAGTTCTTTGGCCTCTGACTCTCGACCCAGCTTCAGCAAACACTCATGAACACCGTGGAGAGCCCAAACGTTATTCTCATGCCGCAGCGCACGAGGGAGAGCGTCCGTCATGCCTAGATCGGCCATGTATACCTCAAGAGCTTTCTCAACGTGTCCTTGCTCAAGCAAGAGGGCGCCATATGCGTGCCGTGTGGGTTGCATCCAGCCCCAGGGTTCATCGTAAGGGAGGTTATCCTCTCGATGGATGGCTTTGCGTAGATGCTCGTACGCTGCGTCAAAATGCCCCAGCCGGTATTCCAGTTCTCCATCCAACATGGCTTCGGCAACCTGGAGGATATCCGAACATGTGTTGTTGAAGAGAGTCCGTGATGGTGCTACCTTCTTGACAGCATCCTGGAAAAGACGCCGTTGATTCTCAGCTTCCTTGACTCGCCCCGAGGCGGCAAAGGCAACTCCTTTTGCGTAATGCGTGATTGCCGTGGTCATGCAGTAGAGCTGCTGATCTTCTGGTAGCTCTAGCTTGATAAGGTCCTCCCAGCGCCCAAATCTGATCAGGACATGGGCACGCAGCGTAAGGAATGCCTCCAACCAGTCTGCCATCGGGGGGGACTCCACCTGTAAAAGGCTCTTGGGCATGGAAGATTCCAACCGCTCAACGGTCTCAATGGCGACTTGATACTTCCCAGCAAACATGGCGGCGTAGACGCGGAAATGGTAGTCGTGTGCTCGGTACAGGGTGTAGAAGTTGATCGGTCCAGCCTGGGAGAGAAACCTTTCGTCTGCGACGATTGCATCCGAGTTGGAGATGATGGCCTGTTCGTACTGGCCACAGAGCACGTCGAGATGAGTCGGCATGTGGTGCAAATGGCCGCCATCGGGAACAAGGCCTCGGAGATGGTCCGCGATAGGTAGAGCAGATTCAGGAGACGGAGACATTTCCATGAGGTGGATGTACATGTGCAGCAGTCCAGGATGCTTTAATGCCCCGTCGAGAGTCAAGGCGTGGTCGAGAAGGTTCTTCATCTCGATTGTTCGTGCCCCTTCGGTCGGTTCGCATGTTTTCAGATCCCACATGTTCCAAGGATGTAGATTCATGACGGCGTCGACGTAGAAGGTGATAACATCGAGGTCGTCGGGGAATTCCTTGTATACCTCCTCCATTGCGTCGGCGAAGCCTTGATTCCAATGAACACAAGCCTCCGCTCCTTCAGGTTTATCTGCGGGATATCGGTACTGGACTGCTTTGATGAAAGCTTTTTCGACTGGGGTGACTCCATCGGTGTTTGCCTCGGCAAGCTTGGCTGCTTCATTACCGCGCTGGACGACAGCGGCGAGATCTTTCTCGTCAAAGTAGCTCCATGGCTTGTTGTAGTTGGGACCGACGCAATACGCCAGTCCCCAGTATGCCATGGCGCAGCTGGCATCAGCCTTGATGGCCCTTTCAAAGCAAGATGCTGATTCCTCATGGTTGAATGCGTACGCCCAGATCAACCCGCGGTCGAACCAGATTTGGGCTTCGTCATTGCGCGTGGTGATGCGACGATGGTACGACCCGAGGTCAAAGATGTAGTCCTGAGTGGACATTGTGAAGCTCAAAATTGAATGCCGATCTTTAAAAATCGTTAGCTTGGTAATCCTCGCCTTAAATATTCAGCTCGTATGATAAGAAACTTGACGATGATTGTTCAGAAGTCGAACGTCGCCGACCTTCTCCGTCAAGCTTCCACTTTAGGAAACGCGTCCCCTCTTTGTGACTGATTGCTGCAATTGGTTGGTCGGCCTTCTCCTCATCGGCATCCATCTTCCCAGCTTGCTTCTTTTAACAAACCATGCCGAGCCGTTTCGCGCTGAAGAATAAGCGAGAGACCAAGTTCTGACGCAGATGCCAAATTCGAGTGTTGCCAAGAAAGGGAAGAAGAGGCCCAAGGTCAAGGGTGCGAGAGCCACCGCTGTTGTTTTCGTGGATGAGACTAACAATGGCTGATAGGATGCCACGAATGTGCTCGGCGCCGAATTGATTGTGATCGAAATGAGCCCGAGTGCTTTAAGTGTCGAGCAAAAGGCGTCAAGTGTAGCGGTCTTGGAATCAGATATCGCTTCAACGAGGGTGTGGCTTCTCGAGGGAAACTTGCTTACAAGCTTGTTCCCGACACACTTTCATACAAGAAAGATCCGAATCCAACGGTCAAAAAGGACCAAGAACCTTGTTCACCCGATGACAAGGCTATCGAGACAACGCCAATACCGAAATCAAATTCTCCTGATGCGGATAATATAGCCGAGGATGAAGATATCGCAACAACTGACAGCAAGCTTTGGGACTTGGATTGGGGGCTTGATCACATAGACGGAAGGACCCGTTTCTTTCTCCAGTATTGTAAGTGGAACTTCTACTATAAGGCCCGGGACCTAATATGTCACAGTCTCGGATCACATCGCCCAAATCACGGCAGTCATCAACCTTGGCTTCAATGGCTACCGAGACTTGGTACTTCCCTACGCAGAGCTCGACTCCATGATCAGAAAAGCCATCGTAGTCGTCGCAGAACAACATCTTGCCTTGAAAACCAACAGCTGTGCTCCTTACTCGCCTACTTACGGCAGCCTTCTTCGTGATCTAGTCGAGCGGTCGAACCAGTGCCCGCCAGTTCAAGATGAGCTAGCTCAGACGGCGCTGCTCTTGCTGCACATCAGAGAAATGATCAGCGGGAGTGACAACTTCAAGTTGATATATGGTTCATTACGCATACTTATCAAGAACATGGTTCTCGAGCAGAACTTGGAAAGTGAGAATTTGGTGCTCGGCCGCTTTGTCAAGATACAAATTCTACGGTAGGTCTCATATCGGCTATGATAAAACCGAATGTATCTAATTGTCCTACAGGGTCTCTCTTTTTGGAGAATCACTTTTTGACGAGGCAAACGGATCAGAATTTCTCCTGACTCACGGCGAGGCATGTCTTGAATTTCTGCGATTCTGCCTGAGACTTCATCCCGAGCATGAAGAACTGATGTCGTACATCTTTGATCTCATCACCATGGCCTGCAATATTTACGTCCAAAGAGCAACGAACAACCCTCCAATGGATCAAACAGTCCAATCGGTCGAGAGATTCAAGCAGATCGCAGAAAAGGTCAACATATATGACAATATCATTGGCCGGCACCTCTTAGCATGGGCATACTTTGTCGTCGCAGCCGAGAGTTCCACAGACAGCCACAGGGAGTTCTTCCTAGACCGACTACAGACACTTCACTCCATGACCGGCTGTGGAAACGTTCTCAAAGCGATGGAGCAGATCCGGGGATTCTGGGCTGTTCAAGGAACCACTAGATGGACTCGACTTCTTGGAGGACCAACTCAAGCGTTGATCATGTAAAGTAATACTTGTGGGTGGAATGCATTGTGTCAGAAGTGAGGGCAGAGATGGACACAGATTGTTGAAACGATTTAGCGACGGAGGAGCCATTGTGTTTTTTGAATTTGGTCTAATGATCCGTTCAGAGACTCGATCTCGCAGATAGTCTGCACTAATACTACTCGATTTAACATTTAGTTAGTGTACAGCTCTCGAAGAGTGTCAACCAACTCAACCCGCCCCTGGACAGTGTCATCATCATACACAAAGTCCTTGTCAATAACTCCGCCTGGCAAGCCGGCCGTAGTCATGTCCACAAGTTCTTGCACATAGGGTTCTGGAAGCTGTTTCGCAAAGAACTCGGAAAGCTGATCTCTCTCAATGAGCTTGAGCTCAACCGTCTTCCCAGTAACCTCCTCGACTGCTTTCTTGAGGTCGAGCGCGCTGTAGGATCTGGGACCAAACAGCTTGAAGTAGTGAGGACTGGGCTTGGCGGTCTCTGCGAGGAGAGAGTTTGCACAAATCTCGCTGATGTCCTTGAGGCTCACCTAGTTTGGGATGTTAGCATGCGATTCAGCTGTTGATAGGAATATTTCTCATACCATGGGAATCTTGTGATCTGCAGGGCTGAAAATCGAGGTGATAACCGGTGGGTCTGCCCGTGCTTCCTCAAGCACAGAAGCGAGGTCTTCCTGGAAGTAAGAGGGCCTAATGATTATAACCTCTGGCACTGCATCCTTGAGAATATTCTCAGCGATGTGGTTGAGGCGCAAGATACCCTAATGCCCATTTTGTTAGGAATAAAAAGTCAAAATTGGAAGAGACACTCACAATGCCGTGGTCATTTTGAGCACCGATCGCGGAAAATAGGAGAAGTCGCTTGACGCTTGGGGATGCTTTCAGAGCGTTCTTGATGTTGTTTCCAGCACGAGTAGCAAATTCTCCCGAGTCTGTTCCGTCGTAGATTGGCGGCGGGATGTAAAAGACGGCGTCCGAGGTACCAAAATCAAGTCCGGTGCCGGCTCCAACGTCGCCCTGGACGGCCTTAAAGTTGGAGTTTTGCACAAACTCGGAGGGAGCCTTGGATGCGTCTCGATAGATTCCGCGGACGAGGGGTTTGCTCTCAGAGTTGAGAAGTACACGGATGGTTTCTCTGCCAGCCTTTGTGGAAGCAGGGATAACAGTGATGTGAGGAGCCATGTTGAAAAGAACAGACGATGTTGGTTTTAATGCAGGGTGATTTGAAAGGCACGTAAAAGGTTGCTCAATGAAATTTTAAATGATAGGATGTTCATCCTTATATACCCCCTCATATGAGTTACAATTATGGCGTCAACCAAATCAATCTGAGATACATGAGTCCGAAAGTCCGAAAATCCCATACAAGGTGAATCATTGTCCATATGAGGACAGACACACAAGGCCCGAAAGACCGAAAGCCCGACAGCATGCCAAGAATTATGTTATTAACGATCCTTCGAGCTGAATTCGACCGTCAAGTGGCGGGTCCTCAAGGGTGGTAAGCAGTAAGGATGGGGCCACTCATGGGTGGTCAAGCGAGAAGGATTATAAATCAAATAATCAGTCTTGCGTCACCGACAGAATCTGGAAGAAGTTTTGATCTTCCTGATGAGCATTGTTTGATCCTTTTATTGGAGAAGATCTTCACGTGCATTTACCTCAGTGCTCACACAGGATGCAGCGCTCGTTGTGCCCAAGATCTGGATTAGCTTAATTTTAAGGTTGACGTAGCTCATCGCGATGTCTATTAATAGGTTTTGGCTATTGCTCCTTTGGACCTACTTTGGCACTGCATCCCTCAATATGCCTGGGTCAAGATGTTAGAATCGTTGTTGATAGCATCAGTGCTGATAAACATGACGGCCCTGCCCATTCACTTCAGCCATGCGCCATATCCCTTGCACTCACCTCCTCGAGCCTCTTCGACAGTTCCTTCACCATCTCCTCTTCAGTCACCTTCGGCTCACTCTCAGGGGTAGTCGCCCTCTCAGCCTCCTTATCCCGATCCTCCTCCTCTTCCTGTTCCTTTTCGGCATTCTTGACATCCTCTTGCACCACCGCCTCCGCTTCGTACCAACTCATATCATCAAAACTATACCAGCTCTCGTTCCCACTAGCTGGTGTGGTCGCCCAGCTTCCAGCATCAAAATCCTTGTTCACGATACTTTGTATGAGCCTGTCCCAAGCTCGACGGAAGCCTTGAGGGACTTCATCGCGTAGTTCCACCTTTTTGGCAGGCGTGTGACCATCACAGTTTCGAGCATCCAGATCGAGTCCGTACATACGTGCTTTCGCCAAGATGCTAAGCATTGGGATCTCTCCAACATTGGCAGACAGGTGCAGAATCGTATTGCCAGCGTTGGTCTTGGCCTTGTAGTCAGCTCCAGCTCGAGGAGTAGTGCAGCAGTTTCGACATTGTTCTCTGCGACAGCCGAGAGTAGAGGTCCCTCTCCGAAATCCTCTCCTTCATCCAAATCTGCTCCGGCTTTGATGAGGAATGAGGTGGTCCCTGTGCTGTTGTACTGAGCAGCTACACGAAGTGGCGTGCACCCGTAAGCGTCCTTTTAGTTGATATCCAAGATCTTATTCCCCTAGCAGAAATTCAACAGTTGGTTCACACAGAGTGCAGACGTGCTCTGAGCGGCCAGATGCAAAGGCCCCCAGTTCTCGTTATTGGTGAGAAGAAAAGGATCTGCACCATGAGCAAGCAAAACTGCAACGGCATAGCTGTTACCTCTTCTTGCAGCCCAGTGAAGTGGTGTCCATCCATCAATATCTTTCTCGTTGACAAGTGAATCGTCAACCGCAAGGGCGTCCTCAAGGTTTCCGTCCTCGAGGCCAATGACGATGTTGTGAATGTGTGTGAATCTTCTCTCTTGAAGGTACTCGGTTCCGGGGAAGAGGACGGCGTAAGCTTCAGCTAGCTTAGGCGGCGCCTTCAGATGAAGGATATTGCGCCAAGCAACTTCAACAGGGGACCTGTTTGATATCAGCTCCGTGGCAAGTAATAGAGCGACAATGAAATCTCACGTTCCAGTATTGTCCTCCCACTCTGGGTCAGCACCACAGTCAAGAAGGAACTTGCAAACTTTCAGGCATCCGTGGTCGATCGCAAACTAACATCGGTTTAGCATAGTTCAAAAGCCCTATCTAGAGAAACAAACATGCAATGATGTCCATCCGGCCCTGTAGTCAAGATCATCTGGAGAAGCAGCTCTTGTTGAGAACAATTCCTTAATACCATCAACACCCTCACATCGACTCAGGGCGAAGAGTCGGTTTGCCTCCGAGCACGGTCTTCGAACTTTGATGTTTAGAGAAGGCGTTCCTACACACTGAGAGAGAACAACTGAGATGGAAGTATTGACAAACCAGCGTGGAAAGAAGTAAGTTAGTCTTGTAGAGTTACCTTGCTTCTGCTGGCATGTCTCCAAGTCACAGCTTTGATTTCGAACAGACAGTCCGCTGTACCCAACGAAAAGTCTCCCAATGACTGTTTCCAGGGCAGGGATTACCTGAAAGGTACGGCGAGAGTGACAAGCACATTTGCAGTCGGGAGCGCAAGACAGCCCTTTTGGGGAGACTCGGCTCATTGGTAGAGCAAGCAGTGTCGGTGACACTGACTCTGGCTCCTGCACAATAACGGCCCCTGAAACGGGTTCTGGACCAAGAAATCGGACTCTTGCTGCACCACCCTCTGGAGAAGGTGGCAGAGGAACCACGGTGGCCTCCGAGTCCATTCCTGCAGACAGGCTAGTCCGCTCGAGGAGTGTGATGGCTCTCCGCAGAAGCTCCACGCTTTCTTGAGAGTTGTCGTGGATGGTAGAGATTGGCGATATCTGATCAGATATCGAATCGAGTGAGTCGGAATGACGACGATATATCCTAGCGGTCTCTGAATAGAGCTGCTCGATCTCGACCGAGAGACGCGTCGATACCGAACTAATTTCAAGTCACCAATTGAGTCCCGAATCTTGCACAATCATAGTTAGTATCATCGACGTACGGGGAATTAGCTTCGCTCAGGACAGTCAAATTGGTTCGAATCTCGCAAATCTCTTGCTGCAGCTGCCACGCCTTGGACGATCGCCCCCGCCAACCAATGCGACCAGAGAGCTTGATCTCAACCTTGTCACCCCAGTAATTGGTTTTGCACCACTTCGAAACAGTATTCTCGAGCTGATCAAGCTTCACCCGAGCCTGGAACAACAACGGGCCAAGCTGGCGATCAAAGCTCTCAGCCGTATCTTGGCAACGCGTCAGGTCCTGCACCGAATCGAGCACAAACTTGAGGTTGCAAGTCTCGTTTGAAAGGGCTAAACGTTGATTCGGAACTTCTTTGAGATCGGTGATGATGCCGTGGAGGACGTGTACTATCTTGAGTGCGGAGAGTGCGACGGCTGTGACGCCAAAGGGATCAGCCATGTTTATTACTCAAACTCGGCGGCAGTCCGGCCATAAATCATCCGACGAAATGTTGCAGTCGCAGGACCAACACAAGCGGGGTACAGGAGTATCTGCATGGATCCGAGCCAAAGATATACTTGATGAGGCTCTGGGCGGGAGAGCCTTGGGGGCATTGTGGGAGGCAGTGTAACAGTGACCAGGCTCGGATGTAGCAGTTTCATCTAATTGATTGAAAAGTTATTGCGCCTAAATCACAATTCAGATAAGACTGTTTGCTCTTCAGATCTGCCCGAGTGTTGCGAGCCCTGCAGGCTGTGGCTGGTTCAGAGCCTTACTGGTTCTGGTACGGCACTTGGCCGGGTAAAGTGCAATTGCAGTCAGATTCATGGCTTGATTTTGATCAGGTGGCCATGGATATTTCTTGATCGAGAGGGCGAATTCGGTGAGAGGGCGTAATGTGTACAAAGGGTGCCACTTAGGTGTGACAAACAAGCCGCCCACTCAGTGCTTGACAGATATATCGCACACTCTCATTCATAAGTAAGTCAATACTTCGTAGTCTATGTAGAAGAGCCAGGCTGATCCAGAGCATAAGATTCAAGTAAATCAGGCAAAGGCTCTAGAAGCGTCCAAAGTAACGCCCAGGGCCTTAATGTTGCCTATCGCCTAGCATACTACTCGCCCACTCAGCATCTAAACATGCCTCCTTGTAGCAACCTTTGCCCATCTACAAAAGTCCACAACCTCCAACTCTTCCAACCTCTCATTAGAGTCCTGATAGACAAAAACCAGCCTCCCAAAAATATCAACAAACCACCGATGGGTCCTCCCTCCCTTCCGCAGGATCTTTGAGCCAAGCTCCTCACCATCTTTGGCGTAAATCTTTAGTTCCGCGGGCTTGGGTACCGTGTCTGCTTCTTCGTAGTCAATTATTTTGATAACAGTAAAGAAGAACCGGTCGAGCAGGATACCCGCGTCGAGCTCATAAGGTTCTTCCAGGTTGGAGCTGTAATAGACGGCGTATAGTTCTCCGCCTTCTGGGTCGCAGAGGGTCATTTCCCAGGGATATGTGACCATGGTGCCATCTGAGAACTTGCACCATGATGAATTAGCACGCGTCACTAATTCCGCCCTGGGTCTCGTGACGGGGCTTCCGTCTGTCGTCCAGAAGTCTGTGAACCATATGCCTATGTGGGGTTTGTAGAAGACAATGTTCTGGTGTAGGTCCAAAATGGCACCCGGGCTGTCTTCAGGGGCGTCGTACTCGTAGACGCACTTCAAGGTGTCGAGATCCCAGACCCTGATATGTCTTTCGCTCCCCGTCGCCATGAGATTCTCCCCTGGCTTCTCCAGGTCGTGAAACGTGCATCCGTCTGGATGTACTAACTCTCCACGCTTCACGCCATGAGCATCCCAGACCTCGAATATTGTCTTGGATGTTTCACCTTGTTCAATTACGTGAAAGGTCAAGACATGTCGATCTTGTGTCCACCACTGCTGCAGCGGCCTATAGGGTCCAAATGAGCCAGACAATGACCAATCTTTAATGTTGCGGGCCACTATTTGGTCGTCCTCGTTGCCCAAAAGGCGGGAAGAGTTGTCAAAGCAACTCATAAGGCGCATATTTTTTCCCTTGTGCAGAAGTTTCAAACCCCGATGGTCCAGGGTGTAAATGTCGATTTCATCCTCCACAAGTTGACGAGACAGGTAATGAACATCCTGCTTGCCCATACACACCAAACTATCGTCTGGATCATCGTCGCGTAAATCTATCCGCTTGCATTTAGGGTTTGTCCCGCGGTTTATGGCATCAGCCGAGCGGCAGATACGAAGATAGATATCCCGTGGGTGGTATCTGTCGGTGTACTGATCGATCAAGCTGTCCGCGTAACCGAACCTCCTGATGTACTCTCGCCATGCAGAGACAGGTTCCCTACTTTTCCACAAGGCTTTGGTGATGCCCAAGGCAATAAAAAGGTCCTTTTCTTGCAGGTGATGCACGATGTGCTGCGCCAGCTCCAAGGTGTGAAAGACTCTGTCGGCAGGGTGAGTCATTCTGTTGAAGCGGTGTAACGATTCGAACGATAAGAGAGATAGTATAGGGCCAAAAGAGGTCCCAAGAGTAAAAGATTATTTTGAAATGGAGTATTGGGACCTGAGTAAATGAAAGTGCTGAGAAGCAAGTCAAATTAGGCAGCCAGAGAGGTAAACTTGGTCTTTTGTGGAGGTCAGCTCTGTGGCATCTGCTTACTGACTAGGATGCACCTTAGCTGCGCTAAGACTACAGTAGTGAAGCTATAGCTATGTTCTTACGATCAAGGGAAAATTATAATGTGCGAGTAGAGGCGGTTTTTGGGTTTCTGAAATTGGCTTTGATAGGATAGTCACTGTTACAAGCTGGGTTAACTACCCGAGAGTCAAGGCAGTTTCATGCATGTTATGACAATATAGAGGCCAACAGCAGGCGTTTAGAGCAAAATTGTTACAGAAAAATACGCAGATATTATAACAAGCTCTACTTGAGGGGAGCGCAGTAAATATAGTACAGAACGACGGAACCGGAGCGGCGTTCCAACGACATTGGGTCATGGAATGCAAGTGACTGCGCACAAGGTAACAACAAAACGACAACTCACACAATACTCAAATGTATGAATGTTAGAATTGGATAGATAAGTAAGTTCTCAACCGAGTAATAAACAAGTGCGTGTCTATTATGACCTAGTATAGCGAAATATTAGTTGTGAAGAGAAATGTGCCTGTAACGCAAATTCCCTGAAACATCACGGCAGCTAGTTGAACCATCACACAAAGATTGACCTGTCAAACATAACCAAATGCTTGATCTTTTTATAAAAGTTTGACATTTTTATATAGGGTATTACATTACGTGTCAGTCAGTATACCACCATCTCGCATCATGTTCCCAGACATGACCAGGCGAGATATCGTTTTTTAAGATCCGCTGCCTCCCCCATGTTGCCGGTCCCCATGAACATGACATCATAAAACGCCATGCCTCCCGGCAGATGCCCGACAACTCCGAATGAAACAACATGCTATACAATATTAAGCAAAAAAACAGAGAAACAACCGCTTAGACGGTCTCCTTGTTGGCGTTGCTAGCCACGCTGTCCCGTCGAGCCACACACGAGGCGAGAGCTTCGTTGTTGTTGTTCTCCTTCTCTTCTTCCTCGGACGAAGAAGGAGCGCCCATAGGGGGGCCGGTGGGGGCGTAGTTGCTCTTCTGTCGGATCTTGGCACCATACTTATAGAAGATGAAGGGAATGGGAGCGAGAACGGCGGCGACGCAGCCGAGAAGAGTGGCAGCATACTGGATACCCATACCGTCAAACATCTGACGAGCAAACAGAGGGAATCCAGCACCGCAGAGAGATCGCAGGAAGGTGTTGCCAGCGATGGCGGAGGCGGCGAACATGAGGTAGGCGTCGACAAGATAGTTGAGAGATTGAAGGAAGATGGACATGAGACCGAAACCGGTGAAGAGACCGCTCAGAGCGGGGACGATCCAGTGGACGCTGCGAGTGTATCCAGTCCTGATAATTGTTAGACATTGGGACTCAGTGAGGGAGACAAAGAGTAACTTACCATCCGAACCAGAAGATACCGATAGCAAAAGAGACACCACCAGCCATGACGTTGGGAAGACGCCACTCAGGGATGGGAATGCCATTGTTGGCCGCAAGCTTGCGGAGATACCAGGGCTGCTGAGCAATGACTGAAGCACCAGCAATGAGCTGACCACAGATCATACCAAAGAAGGCCAGACCAGACTCGCCCATGTTGAAGCCGTGGACACCGACAAAGACGAGAGGGTAGGCAGTGAGGAAGAGGTAGAGCAGGCCATAGATGAAGCTCATGTAGATGGAGAGAAGCAGAATGATGGGCTCGGTAAAGAGCAGACGCAGAGGTCGGGAAAAGTTCTTCTGGACGAGCTCCTTGAAGTCAACCTCGATTTCCTCCTGCTTGGCGTGGATGCCCCAGTTCTTGGTGCGTCGTCGCAGATCAGCGGCCTTCTCAATGAGAATCACAGGGGGGTAGGTCTCCTCGAGGAAGATGCAGTCGAGAATCAGAGCAGTGAAACCCATGATGGTGGGAAGGTACTCAGTCCATCGCCAGCCGAGGTGAGACTCAACAATGAAGCCGCCAATGAAGGGAGCGAGCAGAGGACCAGTAAAGACAGCCATTGAGAAGAGTGTAATAGCTGTTCCTCGAGTTCGGTTATCAAACATGTCGGAAAAGACAGCTGCGACGACAGCAAGAGGACAAGCACCAAAGAAGCCACTAAAGAATCGGCAAAGAAGGATAGTCTGGATATCCTTGCCAGTAGCACAGCCAATGGAGAAGACGGAGAAACCAAACATGGAGATGAGCAGAGGAAGACGTCGACCTCGCAACTCGGAGAGAGGAGCCCAGAGTGAAGGTCCAAAAGCGAAACCAAGAACGTAAAAGGTTGTTCCCAAAAGACCAACCTCGGTACCCACGTGGTACTCCTTGGAGACGATCTGAGTAGCGGCGGAGAAGATGGAGGATGTAAAGGCGGAAGTCATGGTGGTGAAGCCAAGCACAGCAGCAGTGATGAGCTTCTTCTTCAATGGCCAATTCTGCGAATGCATTGGGTCATCGGGACCGTCAAACTCGACGACATACTCCTCCTGCTCAGGCAGAGGAGGAGGGTACGGTTTTCCGGCGCCAAAAGCAGGGAGAGGATGTCGGGAGGCACGAGAGCTCGTGCGGGAGCGCATACCACCACCGACGGTGGCATTGTGCTGGCTGCGGGCGGTTGCGATACGGCTCAGCGCCGTGGGGTGACGCTCGAGATCGCGCTGGGTCGAGATGCGGCTGATGGTATTGTATGGCTGGGCGAGAGAGTTGCTCCGTCGGCGGTTCGAAGAGGAGGATGAGGATGATGAGACGGTGGAAGTGGAGAGGACGCGCTCAATCTCGCCGCTGGAGCGCTGCTGGTATTGCTGAGGAGATGCATCGCGCTCGGCGTCGATCATCCCCTGGTCTACGGGATCGATAGGCATGGTGAATGTGGTTCCGCCCAAGTCTGTGTGTATAGAGTGCTCGCTCTCAGAGATGAAGCAAGTTGGAGAGGAATTGGTATGTAGGATCGATTATGTAGTGGAACCGATTCGAGTCGAGAGAGATGGTGTAAAGGCGGCAGAAAGTATAACCAATGTCGAATGGGCGCAGAGCAGAATATACGGGAGCTGTCCCCCTCTTGTTCGTTCGGGTTCGGGCTATGACGCTATAGCTGAGGCCGGTCTGCGCTTTCCGGGTTTAAGGGTTCGCTCAAGGTTGAGAAGGTCGGCCGACGCTACTGTAGAAGGGCGAGTCAAGGACGGATGAAGGATGCCGGTTGCGGTAGAGTAGGTATGAGTGAGATGAACAAGTGTGATGGGTATAGGTAGTCAAAAGACGAGACACGCTCAAGCACTCTTAATTAAACAGGTAAGAAGATACTGTCATGAGATCTAAAAGTAATGGGGATAGCTTGTTTGAGTAAAGTAGGCAACATGATCATGGGGTGATGGCATCTATATAATAAACAGAGTCCAGATTTCTCCAAGCTCCCTCCCCACATGTCAGAGGCAATCTCGTTTTTTTCTTGTCTCAAGCGCGAGGACCCGAAGCTAAAGAACAATTACTAAACCCATGACTGACAATAGCACGAAACCCTGTCAGTCAATTGGCAAGAAATCTCTTCTGTGGCAACCCTTTTGCAGAGCGAGCAAGCATCAGAGGAAGAGAATGCATGGGCCCGGAGCAAGGGACCCCACTCTTTTCTCGGCAGCCGCTCTCGGCACCGGCACCGTCTCCCTCGTGTTTTTTTTTTTTACCAGGGGGTGGAACTCCGTAAGTTGACCCAGCAGATGCAGGACACGCAGGGCCAAGCACTCGATATCCGGAATAAAGCTGCTATATCCGCTTAGATGATCCCATGACGACGCTTTACATCCAGGGGGAAACAAATTCGTCAATTACTCAGCCCTCTTGGTGAGTTGCTCACTCATCAACAAATGCACCTCGCTCTCTCGCTCTCGGCCGCGGCGCTCACCACGGAGCCGAGGATCCGTGATAGACTCACTCTCTTGACCCAACAAACTCGAGAAATCTTGATAAGCCGGTCCCCATTATTGGGCTCCAAAGGGCCGCCTGATTTCAAGCTCCCGAAGCCCCACCGTTCCCCTGGGAATCTCTTAAAGAAAGTGTAGGGAATGAATTCCTCTACAACAGCAGGGGCCAACAGCTTTATCATCAAATCCAGTCAGTTCCCCCGAAGCTTTCATGAACCCCCTGACGGAAAGTATCCTTGCCTGTTCAACTGCCTAAATCCCAAACTTTCAATCATGCCTGTCCGGCTTTTCAACTCAGCAAGCATGGCTTAAACCCGATGTTGGCTCTCCCTTCAAACATACCATGCCTGAAAGCCGTCACGCAAAAGATCGAATGGCTTTAACGGAAGACGCCGAGCGCGGTGCCGAACAACAGGACCCCACTCTTGCAGGTGTCTCACCTTGCAGATTCTTTTTCTCGGCCCTCGCGCGCTCTCGCACGACGGCGATGCACGGTGATGTAATTTCTTGAGCCGTGATCCGCTAACTGCATCCGCCATCCAAAGTCTTGGCTATGGATCGCGGGACTGTCCCGTTTTCGTTCTTAGAGCCACGGGAGCTCCCTCTCCCTTCTTTCTTTGAAACGCCGGGGATTGCCGCTTCTAAGCCGCAGCTCTTCATGAATTTCTTATCTTGGCTTGTTCTTCGAGACGTCGAGATGCTTCTAGACGAGAAGAAGAAGCAACCTCATACCGCCAGTTCCCACAGTTGAAGAATTTTATTGATGTGTCATTCCTCAAGTCTAATTGCAACACGAGTAATATCTAGACCCTGTACAGGTATCATCGTACTCCCCACCCATCATCCAATAACGCCGTCGCTTCTTCTAGAGTTAACCCTGCCGTCTCAGGATAGATTCTCCAAACCATAAAGTAACCAATGCAGCATACCACTGCGTACAGGACAAATGTCCATGACGGACTCATCAGGTCCATCAGCGGAAGAAATGTCAGACCGACTATAAAGTTGGCTCCCCAGCATGTAGCTGTCGCTATTCCACTTCCCAGTGATCGAACAGCCAGGGGGAATAGCTCACTCTGCATCCACGGCACGTTGCCCATGCCCAGCGCGTACGCTCCGACATAGATCATGATGGCCACGAGAATCGTGATGGCTGCAGCCTCGTGTCCAGCGGTAGCAGGAGGATCCTTCTTCTCTGATGGCTGAGCAAGTGTCATGAACGAGAAACCATGTGCCGACAGCAACAGGCCGATGATCATGAAAGGGATCGAATAGAGGAGCACCCTTCGGCGTCCAATACGATCAACAAGTCCCAGGGCAGCAACAGTGCCAAGGAAGTTGGTGACTGCTACCACCAGCGAGGTAAGAGTTGGGCTCTCAAACCCAACAGCCGTAAAGATGGTTGCAGAAAAGTACATGAGTGAGTTCTATCGCATTCATGTTAGCAACCATTCGTAGCATAACTCGTGGTTCAACCGGGGCTCACTCACAAAACCACAAAGCTGCTGGAAGCCTTGGAGGAGACAAGCGATAGCCAGCGCTCGACGGTTCCTCCCCTCGCTGAACAGAGCTTCCCATGCACCCAGCCGCTTCCATCGGCCAGACGTTTGGTGATCCCGTAGCCGTTGCGCCTCGTACTCTTCCCGCGCCTCCAGCTCAATCTCTCTGACCACCGCATCTGCGTCATGTTGTGATGCGCCGCCGTTCACCCGCTGGATCACGTTCTTGGCTTCCACGGATCTGCCGACCTTGACAAGCCAGCGTGGCGTCTCGGGCATGAAAGCAATCATGCCGCCCTGAACTAAAGCCGGCAGAGCACCCAGACCAACCATCCATCGCCATCCCGTCTGTTCAGAGCCGTAGGTTGAGAACAGCCATCCGATGATGTATGCAATCACCTGGCCGCCCGTGACAAATATGATGTTGGTTGTAATCAGCCGTCCGCGATGTGCTGCGGGTGCGACCTCAGCAATGTATAGCGGTACGACAAAGCTCGCAGCGCCAACTGCCGCACCGATGATACATCGCCCAATGGTCATGGTGAAAACCGTAGAGCACCATGCTTGAAGGATGGCTCCCACAACGAAGAGAACATCGGCATAGAGGATGACGCGTTTTCGGCCGAAACGATCAGCGAGGACAGAGGAAAAGGGCGAAATAATAAGAGCGAAGAGGGACGTCGAGGATGTAATGATCGACTTGTCCATCGAGGTCAGTTCGCGGTTCGAGAGGGACGTTCCGATGGAGACGAGGGTAGCCGACACGACGCCGGTATCATCTGGAATTGTCTGTCAGCGAAATATTCCACGACGCAGAAAAGGCACATCCAAAGCCTACATCCAAACAGCAAGCCGCTAATACAAGCAGCAAAAGTCAAAGCCAACACAAACACCGTAGGCCTCTCACTCCCCGACTTGCCGGGCTCGACGGGAGACCCCTCGGCGACATCATACTCGAGCTCCTCGTCGTCGCGGTTGCCCGCAATAAGCGGCGCCTGAGAGCTGTCCATTCTGTCGCTGTCTAGATATTCCGCGCAGGCCGATTCAACTTCCTCAGAGCGAGTCCATGAAGCTGCGCTGCGGGATCATGGAGAGAAATCTGGGGTGTCGTGGATTCGGGGTCCTTATGATGGATGGAGATCAGCACCCCTGGTCACATGGGGATGGGGGTGTCTCGGTGTTGTCTCCGACTAGTCATTTTGATAGTGAGAAACGTGGAACTAAGTCAGGCTCCCGCGGAAAGACATGTATCGCACTATCGTCAATCCCAGCATTCCATGATGTGCAACATCAGCCATCATTCAGCTCAGGTTAGGCCTGGCACGCCAAGTAATACGGGGTTGTGGATAAAGCATTTATAGCTTTCGATGCTTGACAAACAACGCCTTCATTGTTCATTAAACATGTATAACGCAGTTAACTTTATTCTATGAAGTCCCCTCCCTTGCTTGTCCATTGCCCGCTTCTCAACTATCCCTTGAGTTGTTTCAGAAAGTCGGCCATCTATCCGTGATGCTTCCCTTCAAGCCCCTATCTCACCCATCCCCTATTCTTCAAAAAGTAATAGCTATGCACAGCTGCAACACCCAACGGTTGAAGCACCCACGGTAGTTGATGTCTAACATGCCGACTCATCGACACGGCCATGACACTTTGCGGCGCACCGGGGGTCATCATCCAGTCTTGCATCAACTCGGCTGTCAGCTTCTGGACAGGGCCAACCCGAGCAAACATTGTCTCTTCAAACTCCTGGATTGCCTTGTCCAGCGCCTCGTCGTCTTTATCGGCTGCTCCAATGATTGCCTTTGCAAGCAGTGATGCATCGTCGAGGGCCTGGTTCACGCCTTCGCCGGCATAGGGCGTCATGAGATGCGCAGCATCGCCAATGAGTGTGAGACCCGGCTTGTGTGTCCATTTCTCGCCGACGGGGAGCATGAACAGTGATCGAGGTGTGCATCTCCCATCTGCCATCTCTATCGCTCGCTTGAGACGAGGATCCCAGTCTTTGTAGAGACCGTTGAGCAGGGCTGGGGCGACTTCTTTGATGTTTCCGGCATCGTATTCGCACTTCTCAGGTTTCATCCAGTCGGCTTCTTTGATGACGTGGGAGCAATACACACTCAAGGATCCGTCTCCCATTTGTTGGATGGACATGCGCTTTCCCTCCCAGCCAGCAAAGACGCTCCCACGGTTGACGAGCTTGTAGAGATCAGGGGCTCTGTTTTCGACGTCTGTGACTTCCAGCTCCTGCAAGCCTATGCCTGAATACTCGGGCACCAAGTCGGGGTCGATCTCTTTTCGGACCTTGCTCCAAGCTCCATCTGCTCCAACGATAACATCGAAGCCGTCGAGTGTGGTGTGCTCAAAGACAAGTGTTCGTCCTTCAACCTTTTTCAAGCGATGGCCCCATTTGATGACGTCCTCCGGGAGCGAGCTCGATAGAAGCTCACGGAGTTTGCTGCGGTCGATCTCCGGCCGCTCCTGAATCTTGTTGTATGGCCCATCTGCATTTTTCACCAAGAGATACTCAAGGTTCTTGTCAACAATGGCAAGATATTGTCCGTCGTATCGAGCGTGCCTGAGAAACTCATTAAAGAGTTTTGCTTCTTTGAGGGCTGCGAGACCTGTTGCAGTGTGGAGGTCTAGGGTGCCACCTTGAGATCGGAAATTCGGGTGCTCTTCTCCTTCAAAAACGGTGACATCTACACCGCCGAGATGAAGAAGTCTTGCCAGCATGCAGCCTATTGATGTTAGGAATTGAGTTGGCGTTGAATTGGGGCAACTTACCGGCTGGGCCAGCGCCAATAATAGCAACCTTGCGGTTACCCATCTCTAGGGTATTGAGTAGAGTATTGTACAAGGTAGCGAGGTAGTTCAAGGGAAGCTGAGACAGAAGGGAATAAGGTTTCAAATGTATTCAGGCCTAAGATGCAGCTTGCTGAATTATGACGGAATGTTACGACAGGAGACTCCTTTGTCTTAAATAGTTTGACATTTCCACCAGAACTTCCTCCTCGGAGTTGAAGCTTACGCGGTTGACAACACCCACCATTAGCTGACAACCAAACTCAAGAGTCGAGACAAAGCCAGTCGGGTATGCCGGCACCTTGGTTCAGCCAGAGCGCCTCATCGTGAGGACAGAGAATAGTGAATGGAACCAGTGCTTGCTGCGAATACTTCGTGGAATGCCAATGGCACGTTTCAAGGCGCCGTTGCATCACCCACCCAGTGCTGACGACTACACTCGGCTAAACGAGCTTAAACAACGCCTGCTGGAGATTCTCAGCGCCACGGCTTCAGCTCTGGATGGCACACGATGACGGGCGCGTGAGGCTATGCATGAGGGCGTCTGCTGGACCATTCAGCTCGAATTAATTACCATTCGCGGATAGAGGAAGCGGAGGACGGCGTAACCATTCATCCCTGTGGTCATGTTCCATCACCAGGAAGGCTGGGAGAGAGAATGATTATGCGCGTGTTTCGAGATGCATTATTTTACATCCCATCTGCCGGTTTCCAAACAATATGGGGTATAACAGCGATGGGTTTCTTTCTGCGACAAGCCCTGGCTGCGGTTGTCATGCCAGCTTCTAGTCTCTTCAAGCCGTTTCCTCGCCGACAGGGTATGCAGCGATATCCATGTACGTTGACTTGGAGGCTGGATCTGAGGCCATCAGTTCGAGCAGGCTGGTTGAGAGCGACTGAGTTTGGCTACGGCGCAGGTTCATTCCAGAGGATATTCAACGCTCAACGGTCATCTAGCATTGAGAGAATGTATACAACAGTCTAGTAATCATGATCGTGTCGTCAAAAAAGACTCTTTGGCCCCAGAAACTCGCATTCACAGACCCAAGATGCCAAGATACACGCCATGGTGGCACGTGCTGATGCAGGGGTTCACGGGCTGGCGGGTGCCCGTCCACTACAGGTAGCAGGCCCTCTATTCTCAGCTCTAGCGGGCCTCTGCCGCTGGCCTGCCGCTGCCGCATCCGCTTGCTGCCCACTCGCTGGCTGAGGTGCCACTCAGGTCTACAGCACAGCACAGCACATCCACGGCATCCCATCACCATCCATCATATCAACATCCTCCCACCATCATCCTCCCTCCTTCACCGTCAGCCTCGCCCGGCCTCTCGCTGCCTCTAGCTGCTCCCACAGTCTCTTGCGCCCGCCGTATCGCTCCGCCTCCGACGCCGACCTTGCGCACCATCTCGACCTCTTTTTGTCGCTCGTTCTGATGATGCTACTTGCCCCTCGACAGTCGCACTCAAAATCCCATCGTTAAGCGTAATCCTCCGACCGAGCTCCGTCCGCGTCCACCCTCTGGGAACAGGATAGAGCCTGCTATTTGGCCATCGCATCTATCGCCGTCGCAAACACCTTCAACGCCCAGCAGGACCGCCCAAGCCCGATATAACCCGCCATGCAGGCCCCGTCGTCCGGCTCACAGCGAGCCTTTGCCCACCGTCGCTCGCCCGGCGCCGAGCCAGGGCCGCCACCAAATGTCCCAGTCCGCTCCATCTCCCCAGCCCTTCAAGCTCGAACATCGACCGCCTCCACCAGATCTGCTCAGTCCACCAGCTCGCGAAGGATGAATCGTGAAGTGAGTAGTCGCCTCGTCTCGTCTGACCCATAGCCAGAGCCCTCGCAGACGGCGTAGTGAGCGTCACCAAGAGCTTGCCTGTGCCCCTGCCGAGCCCTGCCCCACGTCCACGCCCAATGGCAGCATGCTAACCGCGCTCTGCTCTCTCCAGGGTTCCGGCAGCGGCGCCAATATGCCTCTGTCGCAAATCGAAAAGAGCGTCACCCATCTCCTCGTCGCCACCAAGCAGCTTCTCGAGACTCTGACGCAATGGTCGCGCGGCCAGGCTACCGACAGCCAGGTGTCGGACGTCTATGTGCGCCTGGGCTACGAGTTCAATATGGCCTGCCGCGCATTCACGGCCATCAACGTTGATACATCCGATCTAGGAAATGTCCCCGACTTACTCAGACACATACTCGAGGCTACGCTCAGCCAGGAGGCTAGCTCGGAGAGTCTAGAGAAATACCTACCCAGGATCCGTGATATCATCATCAACCTGCTCCATGGCCTTAAGCGAAAACAACAGAAACTCCGTCAGAAACAGGCCCGGGAGCGCGAAGGACATGCACCTCCCGATAGGACAACCAGCGTCAGCACTGTTGGCAGCGGCCACAGTGGGCTTACAAACATGTTGGAGGAGGGTCTGGAGAATGGATTTCAATCCGAACCTCAACGGACTGAGTCCTTACCTCCGGCCAGCTCGTCTCCGCGCCGATTTGGCGCTCAGCGGGAGCAGTCTCGAGGATCCGTTGCCTCAGAACAGTCATCTCTGTCGAGCAACACGATGCAGAGCATGCCTGTTGTGCCACCCTACCCAGAGGCCGGCGATACGATCCCAACAGGGCCAGGGCCCTCGACGAATGGAGAACTGAATATCGATTCGTTCCCTCCACCACCGCCGCCTCCTCCCGATAACACTTCGAGCGCTCTCGCCGCTTTGCAGAAGGGTGGAGATCTCGAACGACGAGCCTCTCGAAGATACTCGCAGTATCAAATATCTAAACATCTCGGAGGCGCAAATGGAGTCCCGATCCTTCCTCCACAGAACACGCCAGTACCGAACCGCGGTAGGAAAGAAGTGAGGGAATCGTTGCGCGCAGTGCAGGGTCGCCAGTCTATACGACATAACCGCAATACCTCGAGCCAGTCGCTGCGCAGCGCTGCTGTTGAAGCATCCCCTGTCAGGATACCGAGCAGCGTCTCTGAGGAGCCCTCAGCAGCAGAGCCCCCTGCAAAGACAGAGAGCCCTGCTCCTCAGAGCCCAGAGGACAAGTTTAGGGCCAGCGCAACGCTTAGCGGGCCGCCTGTTGACCCCATGTTCTATCAGGAGGATGAGACTAGGGAAGAAACACCCAAGAATGAGCCAAAGGTTGAACCGGAACGTCCGCCCACGCCGCCTCCGAAGCCAGCAGCCGAGCCATCTTACTTCCAGGAGTCTCCTCCTCCGACACCTACAAAGGATCTCACTTTGTTCCTCCAGTACAAGTCCAAGGTGAAGAAGTTTGTTCTGCCAGAGGGTCGGGCCGAGCTTACAATTGGACGGCTTCAACTCGCATTTATCGAGAAGTTTTCGTGGAACACACAACAGAATGGCGCAGATCTCCCAGAGATTTACATTCAAGATCCCATATCTGGTGTGCGACATGAATTGGAGGACCTGGCTGATGTGAAGGACCGGACTGTTCTGGTCCTGAATGTGGAGGCTCTCGATGAGGTCAAGAAGCATATCGATGATGGTCTTGCCTCTTTGACTTCCATCGTGCGTGATGTTAAGCAGACAGTCACGGATCAAGGGGCGGCTATCCAGCGAGTCTCGGATCGACAGCAGGAGGCGGCAAATGAAATGGCTCGATTGGCACTGGCACCGCCGGCAGCTGCTCCCGTGTCTGATGGGGCCAAGCATTCACTTGCCCCTGGAAAGAAGCTGGATAGTGGCCATCTCACGGAGTTGCAGAATCTCCGTCGTGATTTGGCTGTTATGCGTCAAACTTACTCCAAGTTCCAGGCCGAAATTCAGGATTCGATGTCGACTATTCGCAGCAAGGCCGCCAACGTCAAGGTTGCCGCGGCCAAGGCCTCGATTCCTGACGTTGAGGGTGATGCCGGCTATTCATACGTCACCAGCGGACGTAAGCAGCTCAACAATGACTCTGATCGGCTGGTTGGAAAGGTGGACGACCTCCAGGATCTTATTGAGGACCTGCGCAAGGATGTGGTGCACAGAGGCGTCCGACCTCTACCACGCCAGCTGGATTCTGTGGGCAAGGATATCGCCCTCTTGACCAAGGAGCTCAAGAGGATGGAAGATTACATGGACCAGGAGAAGCCCATCTGGACCAAGATTTGGGAGAAGGAGCTCGAAGACGTGTGCCAGGGTCGTGATGAGCTTCGCCTTATGGAGGACCTGTTGGTGGATCTGCGGGATGACCTGGAGAAGGCCTCTGAGACTTTTACGCTTGTGGAGCAGGCGACGAAGGAACAAATGAAGGACAACGGCACTGGCGCAAGCGCAGGATCCGCGCGCCAGTTCTCCAGAGGCCTCAACAGCCTTGGCAACAGTCTCGATCAAAGTGCAGCAAAGGAGGGCGTCCTAGGCGAAGTCAGGGCGCTCCAGCCCAACCACGAAGATCGTCTCGAAGCCATCGAGCGAGCCGAGAAGCTTCGTCAGAAGGAACTTGAGAATCGCCGCGGCAACCCCCTGCACCGTGAGATGGTCAGCTTTGTGTCAGAAGGCAAACTCAAGAAATCCGGTGGCTTCGAAGAGGTGGAGCGAGCACGCAAGGCCAAGGACGACCGCATCCGGAGAGAAGTATGGGAACGACAAAACGGAATCATCCCCGAGAATCCCATCGGAGAAGAGGAAGATGAACAATTCGAACCGGATGAAGAAGTACCAGGAAGTCCTCGACCAGCTTCAGCAGATCAAGAGGTGGATGGAAACGCGGACCTGCCCAACGGCGCCTAGTCAACTTCCATTTTTATACATCAAGACTTTGATTCGGGAATCAATCACTTTTGTTTCATGGAGATAATGCCTGGGGAAAAAAGGGATGAGAAGACGTCCTCTTTGTTTTTTTATGCGAAAATTGTTTGATATGGATCATGGCAAACAAACGATGGAAGAAAATATGGGATGCGTTTCACGGCTGTGGGACATGGGGATGGATGGGATGGGATATAAGCGGGCAAATTTGGCCTCTTCTTTTTCTTTCACTCCTTATTTCTTTTTTCCATAGCTTTTTTTTTTTTTACTTGGTAGTTTTTAGTTGGGTTTTTCTTTTTTTTTACTTGCTTCATAGCGGAGGCGAATGGGAATTGTGGTTTTTTTTCGTCAGTCTTTTTTTGCGTGTGAATAGCCTCACTTACATTGACTAGACTGAACTGGAGTTGGAGCTCCTTTGATCTTGGTTGATAACTCGGCGTTGCGATTTAAGCTCGAATCTATATGCGCCGCCAAGTGAAGTTTCAGGAGTTGTAAGCATGGAGTGTGATACGTTCACTTACGCATGAACACCTCGTCCTAGCATCTTATGCGTCACTTGTATGGTTCATGCAGAGAGAATCCTACTGCCAGTGCAGATATAGAGTGACATTTTATTCAGTGTCACGGCAAAGAGCTTTTCCGTTCCTTAGATACCTTCCCTACCAACCCATCTATCATCATCAATCGTTGAACCTTAATAACAACTCTCATGATCCCAGTAGTGTAAGCTTGCTCAACCCTGTCACTACAGGCGGCTCCAGTTTCTTACCCCGTCCCAGCACGAAATCCTGTAGCACCGCTTCACCCCCTGTAGCCTGCCATGTCGGCTCCTCCTGCTGTGGTTTCTTGTCTTCGCCCTCAGGTGAGTTAAACACCTCTGCAACAGCAGCAGTGCAAGCCTCTGAGACATCAGCCATGAGGGCCTCGGCGGCACGGGCACGTTCAGGCATGTTTCTGCGGACGAGCGCAAACACAAGGCGCTCGACATCAGGGGCTGTGGCGCTTACACGCTCGATAAGACGACGGATACTGTTGACAAGGTACTCTTCCTCGTAGACAGTACCCTTGCGGCCTCTGGCACGCTTCTTCTCTTCTCGTCGGCGGTTCTTGCTCGTTGCACGACTCACACCAGTACCGGCGGTGCCCACACTGCCGGCCTTGCCTGTGTACCGTGTGAAGAGGGAGGCACTGGTGCTGACGCGAGACGAGGCGGCGATGGAGATGTCATCAGGGATGTCACCTCCGCCAGCACGCTCACCCTCGTAGAAGGCCAGGGGGTCCTCAGCGGCCTTACGGCGGAGTTCAGCAACACGGGGTACCTGGGCTTTAAGCTGGGCCTTGCAGTCAGCTAGGAACTCGGTAGTTGTGCCCAGAGCGTCAGCTAGGCCAGTATCGACGGCTGTGGTGAGAAGATCAGGGCGGTTGCGCTGAATGACGATACGGATGGCGTCCGCAAAGTGGTACCCCTTGCAGAGACAACGGACGGCCATGTCGATAGCTCCTAGGGATTCGAGGTGGATATTGGCAGCGGCCGCATAGTCCTTGGCCTCCCAGAGAGCGTCGGCGAGGGCGTTGGCGAGTTCAGCCATTGCATCAGCCGACATGGGGGGTTGTTGCTGTGCTGCGGTGTAGAGACATTCCTGCCAGCATGTAGCACCGGCAGTTCGGTAGCAGCTGGTGGCCTTGGCGTAGTTCTCGAGAGACTCATATGCAAGACCAGCTTCGCGGTATTTCGAGGTGGACTCGAGGTACGCGGCGTATGCATCTGTAAGGGCACGTAGTCGAGGGGGGTCGTAGCGGTAAAGACGGAGGGAGTCATGGTAGAGAGCATGCTTGGTCGTGTAGGCCAGGAGCTCGTCAAAGACATCCAGGGCCTGGAGATGGTTGAGAGCCTTTATACGACGCTCAAGGTGATCGTCGATCTCGAACTTGCGTCGTAGCTCAGGTTGAGCGTGGAGGTGCTGAACAAAGGGGAGGTATTCACGAGGATCGCGCTGAGACTGCTGAGCGACCAAGAGGGCGAGTTCTAGGTTGTACAGGCCAAGAGCGTTTTCGTACAGCCGGTTGACGTCAACCAAGAAGCAGATGTGCTCAACAGCCTTTTCAGCAACCTTTTCATCCTCCTTCATCAACTCGGAAACAAGGAGAAGGCCATCGTCGAGGGCTGGTGGCGACTTGCACACGTGCGCGGTGATGATGTTTTGGAGGTTGGTGTCCTTGCGGCTCTGGAGGGCCTTGATAAGTGCATCACACACAGTGTTGACCTTTTCCGGGGAACCTCTAGGCGCAGGAGGAGAATCAGCTGTGGGGAGAGCATCTGCGTCGAAAGCCTTGGGCCGCTTTGTGTCTTGGTACATGGTCTGGGTGACATCTTCGGCTCTGCTTTGATTAGCCCCTTTTCAATACTTAGGAAATAAGGTAACTCACCGGAGAGAAGAGAGGAACAGATCAATGAAGGTAACATCTGGGATCTGGTCAAGGAACAACCCAACATTGGCCAAGAACTGTTCCGGCTGATGATCATAGAGAATGTTCATATCAACTCGTTGCGTCCGGCAGTAAGAAAAGGCTCGCGCATAGTTCTTCTCATCAATGAGACTGCGGATACCCGCCACAACCATGGCTCTGGGGAAGACGGTCTCGAGGTTTCCTCGAGGCATTTGCAGAATGATGCTCATGTTGGCAGGAATGGCAGTGACAAGACGAGATCCCCGTTCCACGCTTCGGCATCGCTCATCCTTTTCAGGGTCGTCTGCAGGGACCTCGAGTTCTTGACAATGTTAGCGACTATTCCAAAAACAATGGTTGATGACTTACCCTCGACATTGGCAGATAGATGCACAAACTTGACAAAGTGGTTGTTGGTAGTAAAGATGAGATGGCTAGGCGTGAGGACAAAAGAGGTACAGTTCTTTGCAAGGAGCCGCGAGTTGGCATAGATGTGACCGTTCCTCGAAAGGCCAAACGCAACAATCTCGCCGTCAACCTTGCTAATCTCGAACCAGGGCATCTGCATATGGAACCGTACAGGAAGAAGCTGAAGTCCACGGTCGGTGGTGATCTGGAGCAGCTCTCCTGAACTGTTCTGTCCATAGGCTTCAAGGGAAGAGCCATCTTGGTACGTGGTCGTGGCCAGCACAACATCGTCTGGCTCCTGCAGGTGGGGAGGGCTATCATCTCCGGCTCGCCTGGTAATGTGGACGAAGCCCATTTCTTCCTGGGCAAAGATGTGAAACTCATCACCGACGGCGGTGATGCGCAGGGGCACACCATAAGTTGGTATCCCGAGTTCGGGAAAGCTATGCTTGTGGACAAGCTGCGGCTTGATAGACCTCCCATTCTTCATGGGCCACTCGTAAAAATCGACACCCTTGTGATGCAGGACCGCAAAGGTGGTGTTGCTAGGTCCAAATGCGACATCAACAGCCGCTGAGGCAACTGAAATCTCAAACATGGACATGGGCGGGGGTATGTTGGCTGTTCGAAAGGGAGTCAACTTGACTGTTTCGCCGTCAATGACAGCCACGGCACCGTTGTCGTTTGGCGGTTGACAAGATCCCCTCGCTGTGTAGAAGATGTACTCGCCAACTAGCACGTTGGTTGTCGACGCAGCAGCGAAACGAAGGGCCTTTTCAGGATGCCAGGCCAAGCATGTAGAGTCTGGCTGGATAGGGATCTCTTGCTTGAGATACCAGTGGTAGTTTCCCATTGTCCATAGCTGGACCAGGTCCTTGTAGATAACCGCCAGGACAGTCGAGTCTGAGTTCCACTCCAGCCGTATCCTTTCGTGAGCAGTTACTGGTCCTGAAGGTGAGTGGAGTGTAAAATGTCCATGCCGCAGGCCGTTCCTCTCAAAAAAGGCAACATCTATCCGGTCTGGCAATCGTTGAATACCAGCCATGAGGTTGCCAGAGGGCCTCCAGCTTAGACTACCCTCGAGGCCATCAACAGGCTCACTTGCGCTGTCAAGCTCGCCCTCTCGAGAGTACACCCGGATAACACGGCGTTCACCCTCCTGGACAGAGT
Source organism: Fusarium vanettenii 77-13-4 (assembly GCF_000151355.1). Classification (NCBI taxonomy): domain Eukaryota; kingdom Fungi; phylum Ascomycota; class Sordariomycetes; order Hypocreales; family Nectriaceae; genus Fusarium; species Fusarium vanettenii. The sequence continues at coordinate 333,655 of NW_003315873.1, read as the reverse complement.
TGATGGCCACATATGCGCCGTCTCCTCTCCAGCTGATGGTAGTCGAGCCATCTTCATGGGCGCTCGGCAAGCCCTGGTCAACCTTCTCAGGGATGGTGGGATCACGCATAGCCTTGGCACCACGGCCCTGGAACTGCGTCTCCTTCTTTCCCCATCCCACAGAGACGTGCTTTGACGCCTTAAGGTCCTCGGCCGTCATGGTAACCTCAGCCACGGGGTCAAAGGTTGCGCCCATCAAGATGACTGTGCTTGCCTTGGTGACAACGACAAGCAGCTCCTCATCTGGTGACCATCGTGCAGCAGAGATGCCGGCATCGATGGAGCCGACAATCTCTATGTGAGGATCTCCACCAGAGAACTTGTCCTCTTGAACGGTGTAGATGTCGCCGCCTTCAAGGACGATACATGTGGTTGCTGAACCACTCAGATACTGCAAGCTCACGACCTTGTCGACGAGCAAGTCCGGGGTCGGGCTGGGTGCATCCCAACTCGCCACCAACTCGACGGAACTGTATGAGCATCAGCAACCATTTAAGACTCCAAAACACATCAAGGGTCAACACGTGATAAAAGCCCTTGCCTGACTTTGACTTACATGTCCTGATCACCCTTGAACCTCAGCAACTCGATGCTGCTACTCTCCTCGGTAGGCCCCGCGGTGCAGAGAACCTCATCGCTCTCAGGATCCCAGCAGGCAGCTGTGACATGTTGGCGATGGCATCGTCCAAATCGAATGTTGCGAAGGTTGCGCATCTTGCCCAACAGAGAGTATTTTTCTGTGCCTCTGTTTCCCTTTTGTGATGCCTCACAACGCTAGCGTGACAAAATGGCGAGACGCTGGACGCATGCGTCGTTCGACTTTGTTCTTCCTTCCTGATTCTCGGTGACGCCGCCGCCCGGGGACTTTTCTTGGGTAGCAGTTTTTCGCTCTGGGTCGGGTGAGGGTGTGTATCGGATCGGCAGCTGGCGGGCGAGTCGATGCCCGCATTTGAGATTTTCGCCGACGCCTGGTCCGGGGGGTACCTTACGAGGCTGGTGGGGGAAGGTATCTAGCGGGGTTACTCCCAATGTTGGGACGTGGACGGGATCAGCCGAAGTACCTCTTGTGGCTGAAAACACGAGTACCGTTCTTGGTAAAAGATCTGATCAACGGCCTGGCCATTTTGTGAGTAATAGCAGCATTTTACTTGGAAACCGGCGCCTGCACCAGTCTCGATTCTGAACTGTGCCGTTTTTTCTTCGTATGGGATGGGATCGGCTCTTTTCACAAGCACCTGTGGCACTCACTCTAATGTACTCTTTGACACTCACTAAACTAGAAATTGAAAAAACCAACCTCGTCCCTCGGTTGAGTTCAGACGCCTTCATCACCTCATTCTCTTCCTTCTTCTCAGCCACATTCTGCCCTTCTTAAGCGACTTGACTCCCTCGTCCGTGAGATTAGGTTGTTTTCCCTGCTCCATTCCCCTGGTCGCATCAATCGCATCACATGCTCTGCATTCATTAGTCGTCTTTGCCGCTATCGGTGCAATTGAACCCATTGACTCTCTCCATTTGCTCTCAACGACCTCCTCTAGACTTGCATCGTTATATATCAATCATCATTATTCACGATATAAAGAATCGTCCCCTCCATCATCATGGATGTCGCCTATAACCAACACGCCGATCGCGCTCGCCGCAAGAACCGCTCCTCGTCCAGTCTCAACCATCTCTCCCTCGCCCCGTTGACGGCCAAGCTCCCCCTCAACGATGATGAGCTCATCGCCGATGCCATCGCGTCCCATCCTCAATCGCCTGTCCATCCAATTCCTTCGTATATCCAGGGCAAGTCAGCACCTACGACCCCGCGTCTCCTCGCCCGCTCGCCCACCACGTCTCGCTCCCGATCCCATAACCGAACGCCCTCGGTACCCCTTGCCAAGAGCAAATCAACTACACATCTCGCTGCCCCTGCGGTTCGAAAGTCTCTCTCCGGACGCGTTACCCCTAGCAGGCGTAACAGAGATGACCCGACGATTCTAGGCTTTGGCATGCGACATCGCAATGACAGTGACTGGCTGCTCCGAACAGGCGCGCTCATGAGCTCCGAAGCTCGCGAGTCCAAGGGCCAGGCTTGGCTGATTTCGCGCCAGAGCTCCACCAGTCTTGCGGGAATGGATCCTGACGAGGAAGCTTTCGAGTTTGAGCTAGCTCGCGAGCGTGACATGTCTGCTGCGGCGAGCCGCCGCGCCAGTCGCCGTGGCAGCACCGCTCACGCTGACGAAGACGCGTCTCCTTACGCCAGCCGCTTCTCCAGCCGCAATCACAGTCGCAATCACAGTCGCTCACACAGTTTGGCGCGTCCCCGAAGTCAACTATCCCCGCTCGATCGCCCTGGCACCGGTGACGAATCCTACTTCCCCAATCAGGACGATCAGAACGAGCTGCCCGGTCCAGACTTCATCAACCTTGACGAGCGGCTTGAGGAGCTTGAGCGCGATACAGAGCAGGACGATGAAGCTACTGTTCGACGTTTGGTCCGGCGCGGCCAGGCTGGCACAGCAACTTGGTTTGGTAGCGTCTGGTCACTCTTCTCCGTAGAGGAGGACGAGGAAGATTCGGAAGACGATAGCGAGGATTCCCCCATAGATGGGAACTCTCAGCTAAACCGCTCTCGAAGCTCGTCATCGCGATACCTGGCAGGCATTTCGACTGCCCCGGAAGAACGTATGCCCCCTCCTGGGGATAATGATGGTGGCTGGCGGGATGCGGCGTGGCTGTTAAGCGTGGCGTCCAAGGTGATGTTTTAGATCATGTTTTCTGTAATTCGGACCCGGCGTAATATCATAAGAACATACAGGCCGGAGGGGGACAAATGGGCTTCAAGGGTGAAGTACAGGATATGCTCCAACACGGAGCGTTATTGGGCAATCATATCTTGTCATGGTGCAATATGGATAGGTAGGATGACTCGGGGTAAAATGGACTTTCGGCGTGCTTGGCCTACTGGTACTTGGGATATCCACGTCTTGCAAAACCTGTGCCTCACTGGGAACGGGATCATTCCCTTGTTCCCCTACCCAAGCCAAGCCGTATCCTCGGCCGACCGCCAGGCCATCCGGCCGTGTTGTCTGGGCGTTTGTGGATATCCAAAGCTTGGGAGCAGGCATCCGCTTCTGGACCTGTTCTATCCAGGGTCTATTCCACAGTAACTGCCCCCTAGCTCCATCGCAATAGCTCCCGTCGCCGTTGAATGGAGCTCGAGGTCGGCGCATGATCACCGGCCGGGTAGACCCCGGTGAGCTCCGGCGCCCCCACACCCGCTCCGCGGCCGGGGGCTGACAAGGAATGCCCCCGGCCCGCCGGGAAGGACGGGGGTACGGCTCAGGACCGTCTCGAATGCGACTGGCTGCCACGTAAGCTTTGTTTTCTCCTTTCTCAACTGGACCAGAAATGTAGCGCGGTTTAGCGCACTCTCAAGCAGCTGCTAGTCTGAACGAGACAAATATCCACCGGAACGACCAGGCGCAACGTGGTGGTGATGGGAACAGGGGCCTCACGACCATGCTGTGGCGGGCTGAGCGTGGAGTGAGCAAAAACCGGTTTGTCGGGCTGGGCTGTCACCTCGCAGAAGGATCATTGCGGGCCTCGAACAGGCCCTTTGCAACCTCTTCCTTTCCGCATCTATCGGATGGATAAAGAGTCCCGGTCGCCGAGAAATCTCCCATCCCCTCCCCTCCCACCTTTTCGAAATCCAGGGCATCAGGGTGACAAATGGCACGGGATGCTACGTTGTAGACGCAGTATCCGTCCGTACATACTCGCGGGATACTGGATCCTCCTGGTATTAGATGTGGTCCGTGGTTCCTTTGCATTTCTCCGCTTCTCTTTGATCTTTTTGTGATCCATTACCAGAGGCGAGGGCGCTTAACCCGTGCAAGGCAAGTCTTGCATTGCATGCCCGTGCTACATGCTTCCCGGGAAATGGGTCATTGGTGGTTCGACAGTGATGTCGATGCTGGTGATGCTGACGACCCTGTCCTCTTGTTCGACCCTACTTTATCAAGATACAGCCGAACATTGCCGTTTTGTCACTGAGCCCTGTGATGTGACAGCAGTCATCTTACATCGACGCATGTCTGCTCGAGTCTGCGGCTGCGAAACTTGTGCGTCATAGGCTGCACAAGTTTGCGGTGAGGACTAGACAGACTGTGAGTGGAGTCGGCGTGCGGCTTGCATTGTTAGGACAATGCTAACTGACGGTCAATATCAAAAGTGCTGTTTGCGACAGCATGTGTGTAGGCGACGCTCAAGAATAAGACCCTTTGCAGATCCTACGTCGTTGGGACGTTTCATAAGAGACCCGACTTTAAGGGTGATATGTAAAGCCAAACGGACCCAATATCTGGGCCTAGGAGCACCAGTCAACGTGAGACCACAACTATCCCGGCACCGGCACGGCAAACGTGAAGTGGCTGTGTGCGAGTTCAAACCTCGATTCTGTCTCCAAGCTTACCGAGCGGGATGATGCCAAGAGCGTCGCCCCTCCACACTATTGTGTCGGTACAGCACGTGCCGCTTCAGCTGTCATCCAGCCAAGGAGATTACCAAGTTGGTATTTCGAGTCAGATCACCCAGAGACAATCTGAAGCAGTCATGGTGCCGAGGAAACGGTAGGTAGTATTCCAACATCCCAAAGGTTCCTGAAGCGTCTGGGTGTAGCCCCTGCCAACAAGCCATCGAGGAAGTGAGGGACCCCGCCATCAGGCCGTGAACGAGGGGTGAGTGAGGGGTGCGGAACGGGGCCCGTCAAGCTGTGAGATTTGATCAACGGACCCTGCATCAGGACATGGGAAGGGAAACGGCCAGGACTCAACGGAAGCCAGCGCCAACAACGAGTATAGTGTGGCGGAGAAAATGCCGCACAATGCTTGCCCGTCCCGTCAGTTTTGGCAAGCCTCGTGATGGTTGGTGCAGAGGGATGCTTGGCTTCGACAGGTGCCAAAAAGGATGCGACAGCTTGGAGCTCGAGGGGTCTGGTCAAGTGGGAGATGCTGTGTGGGGTGTTCTGGTGGCGTCTTCGGGTTTACTTTTCTCGAATTCAACCGGGCGGTGGGCTGTGGACCAACGGGAACGAGACGCGGCGTTGAGCTGTGGTGTCCTGGGATTTGACTTGACCGCGAAGTCCAAGGCCTGCAGGCAGATAGAACCTTCCGTTCCGTTGGCACGGACAGCCGGAGCTATACAGAGACCAGGGGGAGGCTCTAGAGTCTCGCGGTCGAAACAATCTCGAAATCTTGCGGCCGAGACCGTCGATCATATCCAGGCTGGGCCATGCCAACACTCCAACATGTGGACCGGTGACTCGGTGAGCTCTGTCATGGATTGGGATTCGGCGGAGGGAAGAACATGGTGGGAATGATGACATGTTGGGCTTTCAGCATTCGGCAAGGGCCTGCTCGCCATGCTCGAATAACCACCGAGCATCATGTCTTGACCAGTGGTGGGAGCACTATCGAAGTGGCAAGGTCGTAAAAGAAATGAGAAAGCAGGGCTGAGTGGAACCTCGAATAGAGACGACATGTGGGCACGGCGAGATATTGCCGGCTCTTGGGTGACAGACGATTATGTGGATGACCCGGAACGACGTTGGAGTTGTGAGGCTGGGGATAGGGCGAGTTCCTAAGGCTTGCACGTATGGATGGATGTCTTGAGTTTGAGCTGCACGTGATAGAAAGCTAGAGGTTGAAGTTGTATGCGGAAAGTACAAACCGGTTAACTCCTTCCACGTTATTGGGAGGTACCTTGGAGGAGATTGGGCTGTCGTGCAATGGAGTTTGGGGATCAGCCCAAATCCCGGGAATAGACCGCCTCGAAAAACGAGATAGTAGTGGAGGTAAGGCAAGATGCTAACTTCCGATAGCTCACTCCGTTTTCAAGGTCGTCCTGGGTATGGAGACAAGCCGAGAGGGTCAATCATTGAGTCTCGCTTGACAATAGTCAGGTCTCTTGGCTCTCTCTCAGCCTCCCAAACAGGAGATACCCAACGTCAAATCGGAGTCAAACCGAGGGACAAGTCATAAAGTTGCCTGACTCTTGCTTCTAGCATTGTTTTCGCGCAGTGGTCAGTGACCTGTCTTGCTGGTGGTACATAGTTCGAGACTAGTGTGAGAATGCTTCTGCGCTAGGCGGACGCGGTATTGAGCCCCGGAACCAGAACAAAAAGTCGTTCGTTCAAGGGGCCCGTGGTCAGGGTAGTGCTGTTGGGATAATTAAGCGGTGACATTTTGGATATGAGCATTGCGGGAAGGGCTCAGGGGAGGAATGCTGGATTGCTTGTCTGCTCCCACGGGACAGACTCTCGTGGTCGACTAAGGCTAAGCTGTCGCGTGGCACAGGCATGGCACTGACGGGATAGAAGACTGGCGCGAGGCTTGAAGCAGGGGGACACCCTGGAACGCGTCACGCTCTGTAAATGGGGATGGGGAAGGGGATGGGGGATGGAGGATAACGGCCGATGAGGATGGCCTCAACCTCAGCCTGGGCTGGGCTGGGCTGGCACCATCATCCGGCAAAGATTGTAAAACGGCAAATCACAATCTATGCTCTCGTTGTCTCTCCCTCCCGATGATAGCTCAAAGGAGCCCCAGTTGCATAACCGAAGATCCTTTTCTGTTTGGGAATGGCGTCCCCCATTCGAAGCCGTGGAATCTAGGCGCGTCCTGTGCTGTCTTGTCGGATCCAATGATGCAACCGCTGCCCCTCCCCATTTTTTTCCCTCTCTTCTTCTCTTCTTTTGTCCATGTGGGTTCTCCCACAAAACAACGACGTAATCGGCAGGGCCCCCTCCACGACTGGGGACCAGGACCTGCCTGGGGCTCATGCTCATCTGCATGTACAGGAGGCAGGTAGAGGTAGGTAGGTACTTCTCGCCAGAATAGGTCCACGTCGTTGTCGGCAATAGCCCCCGTACACCGAGTGTGAGCGAGCTCGATTCCAGTGATCTACCTACTTCCACTGTCTGCCTCCCCTTCCTCTCTCCCCTTCTCTTCTCCGTAGCCTCACACCCATCCTGAGCATCCCCTACGGCCTCGTCTCCTTCCACCGTTTGTCGCGCACGCATTCCTGGTGTCCCTGTACCTCCGGCGCTATATTCAGCCACTGTCGTCAGTCGTACCAGAACAGCCCGCTTCGGGATCTCCCGCAGAGCACACAACCTGAACTCGAGACGACACAACTTTTTAGTGACCACGCGCTCGGTCGATAGCTGCACTGCGCTACACACGCAACCAAGGGCTCGCAGAGCACACAAAGGCAAAGGGCACGGACTGAGTCAAGGGACAGCCGAGGAAAGGAATCTCCAGTCTTCCCACTCAGTTGCTGCACTGACTACACCTCTCACCCGCGCTCAACGTTCGTTGGGAATCCAATCCTACCACCCCAGGTCCATCCATAAACCCACTCGAGGTAAGGAACATGTCTCTCCTCCGCACTCAGGGCAGATATTCCCGTCCTTTATGCTATTCTGCTTGTTATTGCTCGTCTCTGTTTTGTTCCGGAACGGCAGCTGCTTGACTTGAATTTTCACACTTCCATGGACCCCGCCAACACTAAAACACCATCCACCCATGGCATCCCCTCCCTCGCGTGGTCCCCAACCGACATTGGATCCTGCCGCCGCCGCTCCTGCTGCCGTTGCCGCCAGTCGACAAGCACCGTCGATGGCTCAAGGTCCACGGACGCCCTGCGTCAGCTAAGGCACTTCAACCCCACTCGACATGGCTCGCTGGCCTGCTCCGAGCCTTGAGGGCTCTTGAATGGATTTGGATGGACCCCCCATGGCTAGCCCCTCATCCATGAGTTGACTGCCCACATACCAGCAGCCGACATCACAATATCACACACATCTCAACCGCCGCCTTCAACTACCACCGAACCACACGGTCAGAAACACCCTCAAGCCATATCTCAGCCTCCCTGGGCCAAGGGTCCAGCTTATTGTACTCACTCAACCGTTACCCGAGCCGAGGGTTGTCATCACTTCTCTCCGCACTCCATACACCTTGCCCATCACGCAGCTTTCCACCCGAGCTCAAGGTCCACGATCTGCATCAGGTACACACAACTCTCTGAATAGTCTTGAACGACTCGTCCTTGGTGGCTTGCTGCCGCCCTGACAGCAAGCGTCACTTCCGCGCCATTTGAACCCCCCCCCGCCAGCCACTCAAATGTTGTTCAGCGCAGCCAAGCCGTCCCAACTTGGCCTTGAGCGCCGCCGACTCTCACCATCTTCTTCCTTTCAACTGGCTCAAACCCGGACCCCGGCTGTCTCATTTGCACCACTCTTTTGTTCTTGTCGTCGGCTCCTCTGACCTTCATCCCAGGTCTCTCCCTCTCTACCCGTGGATCGTTATCCTCCGCCGGCCCCACGCTGTTGTTCCGGAGCTTCTAGCACGGTTCCTCTCCATCCACGTCAATATACCCCTCTGTTATAGGAACACATAGAGATACCCACCAACAAAATGTCACCAGCTGAGGATAATAAGGTATGTGGGCTCTGTTCCAAGATTGAGTCCCAGTGTAGTCCCTGACAAGCCAATACAGCTCAACGAGGGCTCTGACCTCGGTGACGGTGTTGACATGGTTACCTTTAGCCAGATTCTTGAGATGGACGACCCCGATGATCACGATTTCAGTTCATCTATTGTCTTTGGCTTCTTTGAGCAGGCCGAAGAGACGTTCACTCAGATCGACGAAGCTTTGTGAGTTTCAAATCACCATTTGCTAGGCTTTCGGCTTGCACATGGTTGGCATCGATACTTGTACGCGCGGGGTCATGGCTAACCACTTGCCTTCCGGTGTTGCCAACAGGGAGAAAGGAGATCTTGACAACCTGTCTTCCCTGGGTCACTTCCTGAAGGGCTCATCGGCGACGCTAGGACTCGTCAAGGTCAGAGACGGCTGTGAAAAGATTCAACGATACGGAAAGCATGAGAATGTTGACGGAACCCCCGAACCCGACGAACAGGTTTGCCTCGCGGGCATCCAGGCAGCCTTCGATGCAGTCAAGAAGGATTACGCCGAGGTCGAGAAAGCTTTAAGAAAATATTACGATGGGCTCGAGAAGAATGACTAAAGCAGCAACATTTTCACATGGAGATGCTGGAAAGAGACGAGTGGCATTCGCGATATTAGTATCGGGGCAGCAACCGGTTCAGGACGCAACGTTCCGTCCAAGAACCTCTGCCAATGTCTTTGGAGCGGACGATTTCGATTCGACAAACCCCTCATTGTGTTGAAGAGCAAGGGGAAGAAAAGGTTGAGGGTGATTTGAGGCAGATACCCCTGCCATTGAAAAGGCTTGAGACTCGGCGTGGCAGACCAAGTCAAGGAAGGATAAGGAGAGGCATTGCACAGACGGCGCGGAAAAGGGCCAGGGTGCCCCGCGATGAATTGAAAACTATTTCAAAAGATATACTTGTGACAGGTGGCAATGGCCTTGTACGTAGCAGTCTTCACCCAGCCCCTTTCGGCCGTCATGACAAGATTGATGTTGGATAACTACTTGTCAGTATCACGAGGGTGGTGTTTTTCCAGCATTCCTGCTAGGGGTCATGAGAACGTGGCTAGCAGTCCGGTATGAGTTGGGCTCAGGATTCTGACATCGACTGTTCACAGTTATTAACAGACATCAAGATGGATGGGGAGAATTCAGAAGTCTCTGGATGGGCACCTGTTGCTGAACGGTCTCAAAGCCCAAGCCCAAGTAATTGTGGGGTAGGCTCCCTGACAGCTTACCAACGGTGGACGAATTGGGCAGCGTTTCACAACACCAAGACCTGACATCATCCCAACGGTCAGCGTGACACGAACCGACACCGGATACGGCGTGTGCGACTCTCGAGTTCCGTTTTACAGCATCAAATACGTGGAAGGTACGTCAATATACATTTCTAGTGTCTCCTATGACGATTGTCCCGTGAAGGGCTTTGGCTTGCGGAACCACATGTCAGTTACATCAAAGGATATTCTATACCTGCTATCGAGGGGTAGATACTTTCAGGTTTCTATCGTTAGATGCGGGACTTTTTCTGTTCTCTCTCATTTATCTAACGTCATCCCAAGCTAAACAGGAGCCTCGGAGCTTTGAGGCTGGCACATATAGGCAGACAAGCCTAGACTACACTCGCACAACTGAAGACTCGATCTCTCTCTTTCACATCCTCAATCTCATCCAGAGTAACGGGTATACAAACTTGGTTCAAGGTCAATCAGCCCGTTCCCTGAGCCATCTCAGAAGCCTTTCTCGGAGGGAACAAAACGCCACTCCCTTGATCGAGCCGTTTAACAATGCCGCCCAAACCAGCTAGGGCAGCTCCAACACACTTTGTGTGTATACCCCTGGCAGGTCCGCAGCTTTACAGGAGCCTGGCTGCTTTCGAGGCAGATGTCACCAGTCCCATGAGTTTCGGGGTGCCGCCTGATGCGGTTCGCCCTCCAGGCACGATGCATTTGACCCTGGGTGTCATGAGCTTGAAGGATGATGGCATCGAACAAGCTACAGAGGTCTTGAAAAGCCTACGACTACGAGATATGCTTTCCAATGCGAGGAAAGCCTTTCTACAGAGTAGAGCTGTCCAAATGGGCCTTGCTTCTGCAGAGAACAGCTCTACTGCCAGAGAGGGACCGCTTTCTATAACACTTCAAGGCTTACACGCTATGCAAACACCATCCAAGACTTCAGTCCTATACGCACCCCCCGTTGATACGGAGGGAATACTCTACAAGTTCTGCGAGCAGATAAAGAACACGTTTCAGGAGGCCGGGCTCATGGCCGAGGACAGCCGTCCGCTGCTGCTCCACGCAACTGTCATCAACACCATCTACATCAAGAATGGGCGGGGACGGAGACGCGAGAAGCTGACGATTGACGCGCAGGACATGGTCAGTCGGTACGACGACTACGTCTGGATGGAGAATATGCCTCTCGAAAAGGTGACGCTGTGCCGGATGGGCGCAAAGAAGATTGAGGGGACGGATGACGAGGCGTACGAGGTTGAGGCCGAGGTCGAGTTTTAAGCTGTAGCCTGGCGGCTTTAGAGGCATATCCGAGATTGGATTTATCAGCATCTAGCCACGATGGTGTTGAAGACACATGAGCCTTTTGATTTTTCATCTCGTTACGATTTCCATATCACGGGAGCCTAGTTGTGGTTGCGCGTAAGATTGGCCGCAGCAAGGCAGCAAGGAATTGATCTGATATCGATTGGCCGATATTTTGATCAAAAGTGAGTTCAATTAAATGCTAGTCCTTTGGAAGCAACACCCTCCAACTTGAATAATGCGCATAATTCTTTCAACGTTGCAATGTATCGCAAATTCGTCCATGAGAGCGGGAGATAGGCCGGCGGGAACGCTTACATGCCCCGCCACGGCCGCTAAAATCCCCGGGGTTCCGGGGGCCTTCAGTGTCTGACGGAGGTTACGTGATGATTTGACTACGCTCCAGCTCCCCAGGCACCGACTCAACAGCGGACGTCATCAACGGCGCATCCCCGTCAACGTCTCATAACCCCTGGATTGTTTTATCCTTCCTTCATACAATTGTTTCCACTACCTACGTGTACTTGACGACTGCAACCATGCGGAACCAGCTTCGTCTGGCCTCCGACTCAGCCACCAGAACGACTTGACCATCCTCCACCGTCCGTCATAAGCCTAGTCATCCCCTCCGCAGCTCCGCCTCCTCACGACCATGAACACCTCTGAGAAACGCCGTCCTGGGCCCGGCAACTCTTCCGCCCACACCCTGCGCACCGGCGTATCGAATCCCAACCGAAACAGCATGCCCGCCCTCCCTCCACGAGCCGCCATGGCAGCAAACACCGTCTCGAGCCCTGAAGAGAACATCGAGGGCGGTGCGCCGCTGACGGAACGCAAAGAGAAGGATGCTACTGCTACGAGGAGCGGTAGTATCAAGGATAAAGACCGCGAGAAAGAGCGCAAGGAACGAAGGGAGAAGAAGGAGAAGAAGGAAAGAGAGCGTGAGCTTGAGGCCGCCCTCAAGGACAAGGACGAAAGGATTGCATACTTGGAAAAAGAAATGGGCATTATGGAGCGCGAGTTCCACCGCGAGCTGGACAAGTTGAGCCAGAACGAGAGCGAGACGGCCACCTTTTGGCAGGCCAAGCACAGTGCGCTCAACCAACAGTTCCTGCGAACCGACACGGAGCTGCGGTTGCTACGCGCCGAGGTCGAAGTGAGGGAGGGCGAGCGAGAAGAGCTCCGCGAGGGATGGGAGGTTTTACGCCGAGAGCTCAAGGAACGAGATAATGAGATTCGGGGGTTGAGGGGACAGGTAAGAGGGCTGAAGGAGTGGGTGAGCAACAGCACACGAACAGACGGACAAACTTGCGATGAGGTTTTCGGGGATGGGATGGCAAGGTTGGGCAATGGCCTGCAAAATTGGGTCATTGTCAACTTTCGAAAAGCCAAGATAAGTGAGTGACGTTTGCTGTTGCTGGCATGAATAGCTTGCTAACTCCTAGCAGGGCTGGACGAGCTGGACGAGGCGACGCTGGCCGAGATTAATGACCTCGTGCCCATGTACGAAGACCTGGCATCAACAGCCAAGGTACACCTCTTGCAGTCCATCGTATCGAGGATCTTGGTCGAGATGGTGTTTGACGCCTACTTTGTCGGTCTCTCGAGTGAACAGACTCAGCAGTTTCGACAGATGGAGAAGATGCTATACTCATACGGTTCGTCCCCCTGTAGATCTCGGAGCTCAATGCTTACTTGTTTAGCATCTTCTGATGAAGCTATTAACCAATGGCGATCATCAACCCTTGCTTTGCTTCGACGAGATTCGACAGTTCTTGATGAGTCGATTTCATCACTCACTGAAGCTGTACTCGCCCGAATCACACGCATCTTGGATGCCCTATGTGGCACATCACCATCTGAAGCGCGTGACAGCGGACTACGTGTCCTTGTAAACAACTCTATTGAGCTGGCACGCCTACTCGTGGTCCAAAAAGCAGTGCTTCGAGTGCATATGCCAGCGGTGCTACCTCACCAACGGGTCATGTTTGAACCCGAGACGATGGAAGATCTAGGCGGCGAGGATGAAGAAGCATTGGCAGAGAGGGAGATTTGCTGTGTCGCATTCCCCGGCGTGATCAAGCACGGTGACGAGAATGGCGGACACCTGCAGTTCCGGAACATCATAGTCAAGGCGAGGGTTCTGTGTAGCCCTGAGTAGGACATCATGTTGGATCACATGAGCTCCTCGTCGGCTGCTTTACTTTAAAAGGTTGATATCTCCTGTCATGGAGAAACCGGATACAGCTTTCCATCAGGACGGATGAGTTCTTGAGATGGATTTACTTATACCCCAGATGTTGTGATTTAAATTCACAACTGATATACAGATTTATCAAGAGTTGGATACAGATGATATCCACGAATTACAAGACATGACTCGAATTGGCCATTTGCATCATCACATAGCTAAGATTACGACATCATATCATGACCGTATGAGATTCAATTGGTCTAACCCTGAATATCCTCCATCAACTGTACCACCGCACCGTTCGGCATGTCCGTCTACCGTTGCACAGACACCTTCTCTGTCTGGCAATGGATTGGCATTGCATGTCCCCGTTGCCACCATAGGGCTGAGGACGGCGCCCTGTTCCCCACAATATCCATTCCCATGCAACAACGGCCAACGCAGCATCATCCTTTTTGCATTCACGGGATGGCTCTTGTTGGAAAAGATGTAATCTGCTGTAGCCTGCTTGGCGATGGGGACTCGGGGCCGAGGGTGCAGTAGAAGTGGGATGGGTATCGCAATTCGAGCATTCGTCTGTACCTCGGAGGGCAAAGAAACTCTCGATTCAAGGTCGGCATTGATATCGTCTCGATTCTCCGGTCATGAACGAGTCTAGCTCTATCCGTCGATTAGCATCCTTCACAGCCAACTCATCCAACTCCAAACCTCGTCAAAAAAGGAAGCCATCTGACAACCACCACCCCACGTCAACAGAGTAGGGTCATTCCACACCAAACCCCGATATTGACAGAAGCATCTGATCCTTGCTGTGACCCCATTTTGAGCCTCAACCCTCTCACTTTTTCAGGGTCTCTTGGACTCCCCCGCTCTGGTATCCTCCCCCCCTTGTATCCCAAAAGAAGCTTCGTGTAGTGTCTTGTGACGCATCCCTCCATACTGTCCGGGCGAGTTAGCCACATCGACACCACCGAGTTGGGTATGGTGACACACGCAAGCTTGACTTTTCCCAGTAGAGGTATCATCCTCCGTGGTCGTTCACTCAAATAATCTTGATGCACGTCCGTTGACCCTTGTCTTTCACTGCATTCGCTGTCGTTTTTGGTGTGTCGCCGTTCATCGATTTTGGGGGCCGGCGGCCGACGGTTCGTCGAGAAAGAGCTGTCAAATGTTTCGAGGTTTTTCGTAATTGGCCTTGTTGGTGCTGACGCTCGGCGTTGTTAGCAGCAAGAGGGGGGAATAAGTAGATTGACTTTCCCATTCTCATCCCGCCAGCTTCTTTTTCCCAACCCTTGTGGTCTTGAATCAAACTTTATCATTGTCTTGTTGGTATCACAGCTGGTCTGCTCACTCGGGTACCGCTTCCGTGTGCCTGCACTTGCTGTCATTCATCATCGTGAGACGAACGACATACCTCAAGCCCTTTCTTCTCTCCAACATGGTTGCTTCTGACCTCTGCGCCGATGTGAATGACTTCCTCGGTGAATTCAACGCCCACAAGGGTATGCAACTCACTCGAGATGCTTTCCCTGCCGTTCCCGCGAGCCATTATCCTCCCAGTCTGATGATCTCGGATCAGCCCACTGCCATATCCTCCCCTCGCAGTTTCAACAGGTCCATCAGGAGCAATTCAACATACATGTCGTCTTGCTTCCAAACCAGCACATCCATCTCCACTGCCCCTCCTCCTCACGGTCCTCCTCCACCACATCGACAACGTCCATCCCTACCCACGACATCCCTCCTCGTCTGCGAGTTCGTTGGCTTCCAAACATGTGACGCCCTCTTTGACCCTGACGATGAGGAGAGTTGGATCTCACACATTGTCGACGACCATTTAAACAACATCCTTCCCCGCGTCAGCATGTGCTGGTTCTGCAACGACGTACCGCGCTTCAAGGCCGTTTCGAAAAGTCGTGAGGATCGCGAGGTGTGCTTTCGGGAGCGCATGAGACATATCGCTGGGCATTTTCGTCATGGATGTTCGAGGGAGCAGATGCGGCCTGACTTTTTCTTTCTCGATCATGTTTATCAACATGGGTTGATCTCTGAGGAGGTGTTCCAATGGGCAAAGAGGTTTCACGAGGTTCCGCAGATTCCAAATCTCTACCCTGCTGGTTGGCGACCAGGTCAAGAGGAAGAGGTTGTGGTGGAAGCCGAGGTCAATCGTTCGCATCGTCGTCGTCTGTCCGGTCGAGATCGTGGCCCGCAGGGATATTACCGGTAGCCTTCTCGGTGGCTCTTATACGTTTCACGTCAACGGTCCGTCGTCGATCCGGGGCCGATGCCCACTTATTCTCCGTCCGGTGGAGTTCCGTCTCGGCCGGCGATCGGTCTCGGAACCCGGGTTCGGTGCCGGGCAACTCATTACGTTATGGCTTTCAATCAAGCAGGCATGATTCTCGTTTGCGTTTCATCATTTCATCGGTTCGTCGCGTTCATCCTGGGGGTCCCGTGGCATGGGTGGCATATCATTCGGTCGGGGGGGATCTACCAAGGTTAGTGCCCGGTAACCCGGGATACATGGAGGAAGCATGGGAAGGGCAGAATGATTCATGGTATCATCCAAATATTTTGTCAAATGGTGGAGGTTTCGGTTCAAGCATATCAGCGATATTTCATAACGAGTCTGGCTATTGGGTATGGACGAGGAGGTTCTCGGAAGGGAAGCAGGACGCAGGTCTTGTTACGTTCGGTGGGGAAAAGAGAGGAAAAAGAAAGGACAAGAGAAAAGGAGAAGGACTAGGCAGCAGTAAGAGAGGGCTGATGATTTCCTCCTTGGCCGGTCTTTGCTTATTTATTCGGCCGAGACGGAGGAACTGACACGGGGCTTGGAGAATCATGCTGACTTGGAAAGAGAAACGAAACACAACCAAAGAATGAAGCCAGAGCTTGATTTTCTAAAACAGAAGAACACCCATCTCATTTATTATTTATATAAGAAAATTTTCCCTCTCCCAAGAAATCATGTGTCGTCACCGCGGTTCATAGGGCTACCCTCACCTCATTCACGGGCTTACATGGACCGCTGCCCAAACAGAGCTTCGCCTCACTACCTAGCCCAACCACACAGACATCTTTTTTACCCTCAGCCAATGCCATTCAAGGATCAAGGGTATTGGTTTCAGACGTCAAGTAAAAGGTCGACTCTTGACGTTGTCACGAGATGACTCAAAGCGGAGCTTGGATGGCAAGCCGATTGGAGCCAGCGAATTAAACGAGTCATTGCGAGGGGTGAGTCACGCACTATGAGTGTTTGATGCTATTTTTTAATGGCATACTTTGGTATTTTTGAACGTATTTTTCGTGGTGTTTTGGACGACGATGGGAGATTTGATCCAATCATTCGGTGAGGGTTGACAGCCCTGCGAAAGTGCAGTCATGTTGGGAATTTGATTCACCTGGGTTGGTAGATTGACGTTACAATAGGGCTTGCCTTTCACAGATGAGTTATTCTGAGGCGAAGAAACAACACGGCTTCTTGTCTAGTCACACGTCCCTCCGTCTGCCCTGTCAAGTGACGTCTTTTGTCCACCCCAACTGACTCTCTGACATATCCCACATGCACCTCATAATCACTACCTGGTCTCAAATCCATGCATAATTTACAAACCGAGGGTATCCTAGTCTCCATATGCTACATAGTCATACATGTTGTACATGATCATCGCCGAGGTCCATGCTTGCCCATCAACCTCAACCTCTGTCTCCGCGCCGGCCCAAACAGCGGCCGGTAATACGAATGAGACGTCCTCTCTCCCCTGGGGTGATGTCCCAGCAGGGTCTTGTCGACATTTCTGTACCGAACTTCATACTTGACCCACCGCTCCAGACCGGGGATATGGATGCCCAGCGACGGTAGCGCCAGTAGCGTCAACGTAGTTGTCACATGCTGCGAGTAGTGATCCCTCTCGCGTTCCACGCCGTACATGGCCGGCAAGGAATATCGGATCTTGCCCGGTGCGTAGTGCTTAAGCAGCTTTTCAAGCCGAGCCCTCCGCATGGGGGGTAGCGCCTTACGGAAAGCCTTGGCATGTTCTGCTCGATAAGGCTGCACAAGAAACAAAGGGCGATTGTTGTATCCGATCCGAACCCAGTAGCGGCCATCAAACATCTTGGACCTCTTCCAGCCCATGATGCGGGACCCAGGGTTGGCCTCGGCAATCTGCTTGGCCTCCTCCTTGTCGAAGCGAACACGATGGTCCAGAACTCCAAACAGCTTTGCCATAGGTAGAGGTTGATTGGATGTGTAAGGAGCTCGGGAGAGGAGCCACTTGACTGAGTTTCCTTGTACTATCGGATCAAACAAGACACCGGACATGGCAAAAGCCTTTGGGGGGGATGGGCTCGGGTTAGGAGCCAGGTCAGGGATGAGTCGATTCACGACGTTATCGAGGTTAGCCAGTGGTGGTAAATGATACTCGGGAGTGACAAAGTCTATCAGCTTCCGAACTGCAATAGCCATAATGAGTCTCCGATGCTCCTTTCGTAGTTCATTCTCTGGACTCAATGATCGCCTCTTGCGCCGCCCCTTGAAAGGACGTGAGTTGGGAAACTGAATCAACAAAGTTCCAGCATTTGGGTCGAAATCCTTGATGATGGCTTCTCGCACGAGATAGCGATGCGCTTCAGCTTCTTCAAGCTTGGTTCTTCGCTTTGCCCTTTCGGCCAAGGCTAGGATAGCAGGCTTCTGCAGAGCTTTCGGGAGCTCATGATTCCGGACCAGGTATCTGATGGCATTCCGTGTCGTCAGAGTAGGATCCTTGTTAGTCCGGTCCTCAACCCAGGGGATATTGTTTGCCTCGCAGGTGGCGATGAGCCTATCCTTGTCAAACTCAAGCAGCGGCCTGTAAATCGTGACCCCTCCATCTTCGATCTCCAGCGGCTTGAGAAAGGGCCGGTTAGGTTCCCTTTCCGTAGGATTGTGTCCCGGGTATCGCTCAATAAGTTCTGTTCCGCCAAAGGGTTTGAAGCCGTCCCATGATTCGGCCTTCTTCTGGTCTCGAAATATGGATCGTAGGCGCCTCATTTCCCGTATAGGCGGCCTAAAACTGAGAAAGGGGGACTGATTACGCTGGTCATCGATCAAACCGCTCTTGTATACACCGTGCATGTCGTAACACTCGGGGATCGAGTTTGCCTCCCGTATCCCCTGTAGCCCTCGATATCCATGTCCTCCAAGCAATCGCATTAAAACCGTTTCGTATTGGTCGTCTCGATGATGCGCAAAGAAGAGACTCGTAGCGCCTTGATAATTGCAGTGGTTCCCGAGAGCTCGGTATCGATACGTTCGAGCAAGTCCCTCGAGGTTCGGGAGCTTGCGGGGATCGAGACCATTGCGTTTCTCCTCCTTCCAGGCGAGTGCCGTGACGGTGGTCTTGAGGTCGAGCTTCCTCAGCTCCTTTGCGACCTGCATAGCCTCTTCGGTGCTCTCATCGCGCAGTCTGTGGTCGATGACGACGGCAAGGGCGCCGTGGGCAGGATTGTCGGCGATCTTTGCGCGGCGGAAGGTCTGGAGCATGCGAGAGGTGAGATAGGCGAGGGCCATAGAATCAACGCCTCCGCTGATGGCCAGAACTAGCCCATTAATCAGTACAGACACTCAATTAAACGTCGTAGAGCAACATGCCTACGCGCTGAGGCCTGGCAGACCGGGCCGCGGGGAATCGCGGTCGGCACACAGCGTCGACGGCATCTCTAAACTCGGCGATGGAGATGGGCCGAGGGGCATGGTGAAAGACGTGAGCTGCCGTAGTCATTCCATCATATTCCTCGAGGGAGCTCTGAGCCGTGATTGGCCATACGAGATAGCAATTGGTTCGGGCAGGGAGTGCGAAGCTGAAGATCGTGGTTTTAAAAAAAAAGTGGTGATCTCGGAACTGGAGGTTGGTCCGGTCGGGTTTGCGAATCCCGGCGGGGGTGGATGGTGGGGCCGCTGTATTGTTAGTGCTCATCCGCTATCACCACCGGCTATCCTGACTTCCTCTTACACGTTGGCTTTCTCGGATTCATCTATTCATCAATATCCTATCTAACTCTAGCTCTCATATGCCTTTCCACTCCAAAGAGGTCGCCACGTGAAAAAGACTTGACAGCGGAGTAAGTGCGCTGCTATTCCCAACCAACACTTCAAAGCTCCCGCTCTCCATCAACCAAGTCCCCGACGTCTCGTCCCAGATACTCGTGGCATACTTGAGAGGGATGGTGATGTAAGCCAACTTTGTCTCTCCAGCCGGAACAAAGACCTTGGTGAATCCCTTCAGTTCTTTGATGGGTCGCGAGACCTTTGACTCGCTGATCCGCTTCACGTAGGCCTGGCAGGTCTCGCTGCCGTCTATGGTGGAAGTGTTGGTTACAGTGACTGAGATGTGTAACTGACTGTCAAGGCCGGATCCATCCATGGTCAATGTCAAGTGATCCAGCTCGAAAGAAGCATACGAGAGACCGTGTCCAAACGGCCATTGAACAGGTCGTTTGGTCTTTTCGTAGAAACGGTAGCCAACGTGGATATCCTCGGTGTAGTAGCATCTTCCAGCCTCAGATCTGTAGCTGAGGAAAGCAGGCGTATCCTCGATATGCATTGGCCAAGAAAGTGGCAGCTTCCCAGATGGACTTGTTTTGCCCAGGAGAACATCGGCGATGCTGTGGCCGCTCTCGTTGCCGCCATACCACGCCTGCACCACAGCAGGAACCTCGTTCCATGGTCCCGAGACAGGAGTGCCGGATTGGATGACAACGACAACGTTTCCGTTGACGGCGCATACTCTTGATATCAACTCGGCCTGTCGTCCAGGGAGTCCAAGTTCAGTACGATCTGAACCTTCAGACTCCCACTCAGGGCCCAAGCCAACAGAGAGCACAACTTGATCCACTGTCTTTGCCAGCTCCACGGCCTTGTCAAGATCCGATCCTTGATCAACGCAAGGGGCACAACCAATGCGTACACCGCCAGCTCCAAAGACTGGTGCTCCGGCTTTGTTGAGGTTGGAGGTTGCAGCGCTGCCGAAATCGACTCTAAGACGGTACACTTTGCCAGCCTCAAGTTCAGTGTACCCAATCTCTTCCACACTACCCGACCCAAAGAAGCTTTCTCCTCGAATCTGCTTCTCTGCGTTGTCAACGATGAGATTATCATCGAGGTATAACTTGGCTGTACCGGCAACCGTGAGGCCAAATGCATACGTCTCGGCTTGCTCAACCACAAAATCGGCTTCGATGGTAGCAAAGAGAACGTTGTCAGGGGTAGCAGCGTTGCTATAGTCGTATAGGACAACATTTGTGTCATCAAGTTCGAATGTTTCCAGCAGAGTGTGCTTGTCCTCCAATGGCGGTGAGCTGTAGATGCTCATCAAGAAATGGCCGAGCTTCCCGCTCGTTGGACTCCGGACTAGATCCCCCAGAACTGGCAGCATGTTGTAGATCCGCCAGGCTTCAGCATATTGAACTGGCTTCTCTAATTGGGCGTTTAGTCCCTCGAGGATGGATACTGAGCGGTAAGGGCGGAGTGATGCTGATCCTCCGCCGCAGAAGAAGGGTTTCTTCAGGTTGGGCCCAATGACTGCCAGCTGCGTATTTATTAACATCAAGCGAGAAACTATTAAGACCTTGCAAACTTACACTCTTTGCGCTGTCTAGAGGCAGAATGTTTCTCTCATTTTTGAGAAGAACTATACTTTCAGATCCCAACCTCCTCAAGACATCGCGGCCACTCTCAGAGTCAAGACAAATCTCGGGGCCCGACTCTGGGATCCCCGACTTGGAGCACCTCTCAATAAGCTTCAAGACAGAAGATGCCCTCTGGTTGATTGTGTCGTTGCTTATCTTGCCCACACTCATGGCAGTCGACACCTTTTTGCCTCTCCATTCAGTTGGACCTGGCATCTCAAGGTCTAAGCCGGCGTTTATGGCCTCGACTGTCGAGTACGTTCCAAACCAGTCGCTAAGTATGCAACCATCATAGTTCCACTCTCTTCTGACGATGTCTTGGAGTATCTCGGCGTTCTCGCACATGTGGGTGCCGTTGACCCTGTTGTACGCCGTCATGAGGGCCCAGGGGTTGGCATCCCGGATGGCCAGCTGAAAAGGGAGGAGATAGATTTCACGCAGTGCTCGTTGACTAATGCGGCAGTCTACGAGAGTTCGCTCGTGTTCCATGTCATTCGCCACAAAGTGCTTCAGAGATGATGCGATGCCGCCCTTCTGGACACTTGAGATTACGGCACCGGCCATGATCCCGCTGAGAAGGGGGTCTTCAGAGAAGGACTCGAATCCTCGTCCTCCCAAGGGACTTCTGTAAGTTCACCCTTGTCAACAACTTTCAGATGTTGGTTGATGCCCTTCGTTGACGTACCTCTGGATGTTGACCGTAGGCCCGAGCCAAACATGAGCACTCTTGGCATGACACTCGCGAACTATCAAGTCTCCCGCCTCCTTCATCAATTCCCTGCTCCACGTCGCACCCAAGGCCGTCCCGCAAGGTAGGCAGGCAGCTGGAACACTGTCAAAGAACTTGGTGCCCCGAACGCCATTTGGGCCATCCGACATGCGAAGTTTGGGGAGGTTGAGGTGTGGGATGCCAGCCGTATGCCAAAAGTCAACACCTATTAGTCTGTTAGTGAAGATAAAAAGATAGTACAAGGTGCTACTACCTGATAGCAAGGCTATCTTTTCGCTAGTGGTCATGTCTTGGAGAAGTTTCTCCCGGGACGGCGTTGTAAAATGCAGGCTGCCCATGGTGTAACGTAGCTGAGGGTACGAATAGGGGGTGCGTGTTAAGTTGTCAATGAGACCTTCTCACAAGCTACCAAACAATACTCTCATTCACTGAGAAGTAATCTTATTTGCGCAGACTATGCAGCTTGAAGGCTTGAAGAAGGAGTAGTTGGTTCGGGCTAGTTCTGTCCGAAGTGGTGGGAGATGGAAGGGGTCACATTTTATCGAAAGGATTTCCAGACCTTGTGACTTGATAGTCAAGGAATCACTTCAAGGGGTCCCCCACATAAATTTCTTCATTTGCCTCAAATATCAAGCCCTTATTCGCAACATTGGTAGTGTAGCTCCTAGCATGGTGTTGCTTGCCGACGCTCCCCGAACAGAGATCCACCAAGGTGCTAGGATCACGAACGGCGATCTCAGAGCTCCTATTGGGCTGTCAGGGGTCAAAAGACGCTTGCCGACTCTCCCCGAGGAGGATGTTAGTCCAAGTCATTGCTTGCCGACTCTCCTCGAACCAAAGCTAGGTTTCTGGACCAACACTCGAGCTTACAAGACAGTATAATGCGAAAATCTAACCCGGGGGAGCTGGGGTAACAACAGTGGGGCCCCGCATGCATGTTGCAGATATAATAGACATTCTGCTGCACCTTCAGACGAATATTCAACACTCGAATCTTCAGCCAGCATCTCTACGCAATGGGCCTTAAGAAGAACAACGAGCCTTCGGGCCATGCTTTAACAGAAGTGCTTCCCCGTGACTCCAAGCCTTGGTATCGCGTTCCACATCTCCTGAAGCTCAATCTATTACTCCTGATCCCACTCATGTCCTCCTCCGTGGCCGGCTTTGACGGTAACTCTCCTATACCAAACTCATTCCGTTCTAACATTAACATCTCCAGGTTCTTTGATGAACGGACTCCAAGCACTTCCATCATGGAAAACCGACTTCAACAATCCCAAAGGTCACACTCTAGGCTTCGTTAACGCCGCCCAATCTTTCGGTTCCATCCTCGCCCTGCCTCTCTGCGGTCTCCTCTCCGACAAGATCGGCAGAAAGAAGACGCTCCTCCTCGGTGGTGTCGTCATCACTCTCGCTTCGGTCATCCAAGCTGCTGCGGTCAACTATGGCATGTTTGTAGCTTCACGAGTGTTAGTGGGTGTGGGTGCAATTACCATTATCCAGCCGAGCCCGATGCTTATATCTGAGTTGTGTTATCCTACTCATCGTGGTATCTACACGGCTCTTTTCTGGACTTTTTACTACTTTGGGTCTATTATTGCTGCTTGGAGCACCTATGGCTTGCAAAAGCACATGCCGGACAGTGTTTGGGCATGGAGAGGCCCTTCCATCTTGCAAGGTGGTCTTCCAATCCTCCAGCTCCTATTTGTAAGTTCCACAACTTGAACCCGACTGAGACAAGAGGCTAATGTGCTCTTTAGTGGTGGAAGCTCCCTGAGTCTCCCCGATGGCTTATCGCAAACGATCGAAGCAACGAGGCCAGGGCTACTCTCGCGACATTCCACACGGGCGGCGACGAGGACCACCCCCTTGTCACATTTGAGATGAACGAGATCACCAGAGCTCTCGAGATCGACAAGGCAGCCGAAGGTGTCAAGTGGACCGCCCTTGTGGCAACCCCTGGCAATAGGAAGCGAACCTTGATCACCTGTCTACTAGGCTTCTTTTCTCAGTGGGTTGTAAGTAGCTAGATTATCTCCTAGGTTAAAGTCAGGCTAACATGTGCAACAGGGTAACAGCGTCGTCTCGTTCTACCTTACTCTAGTTCTCGACACCGTCGGAGTCAAAGACCCCGACACTCAGACACTGATCAACGGTCTCCTCCAACTCTTCAACTTTGTCGCCGCAATCATCGCAGCATTCTTAGTCGACCGTCTTGGTAGACGAACTCTCTGGAACTGGTCCGGTACCGGCATGCTCATTTCATTCGTCATCTGGACCATATGCTCAGCCAGATTCACTATCGAAAACTCGAGCGGACTGGGAGTCGCAGTTATTGTCTTCATCTTTGTCTACTTCTTCCATTACGACTTGGCATACACCCCTCTTGTCTTTGCTTATCCAACCGAGATTCTACAGTACTCAATCCGGTCCAAGGGCTTAAGTCTTGAGCTTGGTATTGTGTATGGCTCACTTGTGGTCTTGTCTTTTGTAAACCCTATCGCACTTGATGCTATTGGCTGGCGGTACTACATCCTCTTCTGCTGTATCACAGCTGTTTCTGTTGTTGCGAACTGGTTCCTTCTTCCTGAGACGAAAGGCCGTTCTTTGGAGGAGATTAGTGAGTTGTTTGATGGACAGGATGTTGCTGGGGCTGCGAGAGAGGCCACGAAACTTGAGCTTGGAGATGTCAGTCACATTGATGAGAGGGACTTGTCCAAGGCGGATGAGTAGAGCGTGGTTGAATGGGCTACGATAGGACGACAACTTGACTTTATTGGCATCAATGACGTCGCCAAGGGCCTTCGGGCACAGTATCAAGAAGAACAGTGACGGCATAGCTTCATACTCAGCCCAGGGTATTAATATATATCTATAGCTCCATATTCAAGAGATATTCACCTCCCCTACTAGCTACTCGCTCACCGCATCCCATTCCGCCCTCAGAATCTCAAGACTAACCTGCAAATTCCTCGACTCCGGGCTCCAACGACTCAAAACATGCATCGCCTGCTGAACAGAAGCCTTCCACCCCGGCGGCATAGCTATAGAATTCACCCTCGCCGCAGCAAGGAGACACAAGGCAGCTCCAAAGGCGATGCGAGCCGTGTACCAAGTTCCGTGGTGTCGATGATGGTGGGTCGCGTCGTTGATCATCCCCATTGAGGCTTCCAGACAGGTAAACGCCAGAGGTTCAATGTCTTTTCTGTGCTTGAGAATCTCGGTTTGGGGTGCGTGGATCATGAAGTAGAGGAATGGTTGAAAGATCCAGGCTTGGCTTGTGAGGTAGCGACTTCTCACGTGTAGACCGAGCTCGTTTCTTGACTCGAATATCGGTTCTTCAACCCGAAGAGCTTTGGGTAGGTTGTTAACCCTATGATCCCAAAATCAGTGGCTACTCGAAAACAAATACCATTGTGTCGCCTACCAAGCTGTTACTTTCTGGTCAAGCTGTTCTGCTTGTCTCTGCGTAGTGACAATGTCCCTCATCCAGGCTGTGGGCGACTGGTCATACAGATTCCAGATGATCTCATTACCGATTCGTCGCAACGACGTTTCTGAGAGATAATACATCCAACTGTTCAGCTGGGAGCGATTCCCAGGTGATTCATCACCCAACTCGGCAGGGGAAGTGGAAGATTCTGGAGGATGCGGAAAGGCGTAGGGGAATGGGAGATCTTCGAGTCCGGAACTCGTCACGCGAAGTTCGTTTGCTAATTCACTTGGAAGGGTTAGATATTATATATTGTTCATGAGTTAGAAAACATACCATTCTGACTGCATACAAGACCAGTATAGCCTTTGAAGCAGCCGTCCCTCGTCTGTCTGAAACTCGTTGGGCGAGAAAGATCTCGACTGGATATGCAGTTTCAGTTGAAGGCTTGCCTGACTAAACTGCAGCCAAGCATCGACTGGCCGGATCGAGTACATCTCATACACGCCACAGAAGAAGTGACATTGCGTCGATAACAAAGACAGCGGTTGATTACTGAGTATTGTTCGACATCTGGCGAAGCAGCTTTCTCCCAGTTGTCTTGAAGTGCCAACTTTATTAGGGCTCACTGGGGAATACTTATCAAAGCTTGAGGGCGTGTAGGGTGCCGAGATGATTCCAAGGGCACACGCAATGAGCTTTGAACTGTAAGTGACAAAGAAACGAGTTGAGTTTGAAAAAGGTACTTACAACGAGGGCAGCCTGGACAGAGTTCCCAATACCATTTTTAATACAGTCCTTAGCAGCCTCAGCGAGAGTTGTCGGGTCCAGAATGGGATTCTTGGTGTGGACATTGGCAAGAAAATCCTTTATGGCTGATTCGATGACTAAAGAGCTTGGAAGGGCATCTTTGAAAATATCCGCACCGGCTGAGCTTTGCATTTGGCCATGACTTCTTGAATCGACGGGTGAGGCCCCTGGATTGGAAGGAAACTGGTGGTTGTCTTGGTGTATCAAAGCTAGAGATCGACCGTGGAGTTGTAGTCCAAGTCCCTCAAAGACGGGCCATTCGAGGATTCCTTCTGCAGCTGGATACTGTGCTGTAGGAAAGACGGAGGGCTTTACAAAGGTTTCCTCAGGCATGCCGTTTCTGGTAGACCATTTAGCTACCTTAGCCACGAATGTATGTGATTAACCCACCTTTGACTTGCAAGTCCATCGAAGCGCTCCTCCATACGCCTCTCCAGATAATCAAGCCGATTAATAATGTGCAAACTTGCCGAATCATAACTATTTACGACATTCAGTTACAAGTCCACGTCTCTTATCCAGATTTCGTACTTGGAAAAATCCGAACGCAGCTCCTCATAAACGCAGGTTGCGCCTACGCTGAGACAGAAACTACATGATGGCCTCTTGTTGTCGCATTTGCTCTTTCGGCCGCGGCAAACAGTGCAGGCAGTGACTGAGCGTCTTCTTGGGTATGAACTCTCTGTTCTCTGGCGTTTTCTGATTTGTTGGACGGGGTTGGGCGTTGATGATTGGGATGTGGAGTCAGGCATGGTGAAGAATTGGGCTGGAAATTTAAAGAGTTGGATTTACATTCATCTTTGACTAGAATGAGAATAGAATATGCAAAGCAGATGTATAGATTTAGACGAGAGAATGGGGCAGCAGACGATCAGTGGAGATGGTTCGTGCAATCAATCAATTGACTTGAGGTTGTATTAGAGTCGGTCATCTGGCCAAGGCGGTGAGGCCGAGCAAAATTACTACAGTCAAAGAGTAAAAGTGACCCATGCTCCCCGGCTCCTGAGGGTTTTTGAGTTTCCTTGTGGTTTGGGATGGAGTAATCTTGGCGTGGGTGAATGAGTGACTCGAGTGTGCAGCGTGAGAGGTACGGTAGGTACGTCAGTGGCGGGTCTAGAGTGAAAGCATGCAGGGGAATAATTGCAGGGCGTATTATTTATGGAAGAGAGTAAAAGAAAAAGAACGCGGTGTGTGTTTCCGTAAAATCCATGGATTCCCAACGGTGGCCGAGTCGTCGGTAACAGAACATGGGGGCACTTAACATCCTGGTCTACAAGGGGGCGTGATTTTGTCTCCGAGGCACAAGGCACAAGGCACAATCAGAGGCAGCCAGTGGTGAAGTGGTGGATAGCTCATTCTTGGAACACTAGGGCGTGACAGAATAAAGCACTCTCCGCTCTGTCTGCATCCAAAGTTAGGCACGCATGGGAATGACTATGACTATGACTATGCATGGGATGGGTAATGGATGTTGATATGGATTGGACATTAAAGACTCTCTTGTCCCCTTTGTCCCTCCTTTGCCGTGTCCTCGTGCCACGGCCTCTACCTCCACCCATCCATTAGGTATTCACGCCCCCATCCTTGTCACTCCTCCTCTCTGCAACCCTCCCTCTGCATCTCCGTGCAGCACCTCTTTTCCAGTCCATCCGTCTCGTCTCGTCTCGTCTCGTCGTGTCTGTCTTTCTTAGTGCCAGACATTCTGTTTATTTGTTTTGCACATCCTCCTCTTTTTTCTCATCATTGTCTCGTCTCATCTCGGTCACTCCCGCAAAACATTGTCTCTCTTGACACTCAACCTCAAGCTGCCTGAATGAAGTCTGCGCATCAATCAATCACTCTCCTCGACAATAACAAACCTCCAGCGGATGGATCCCATGTGATACATCCAGCCTGACTAACTTGAACCCACCACCGACTTCGCCTCCCGCCATAATCACTCTATCTATTCTTTCTCCTCTAACTCCCCTTCTCCGCAATCCTCTTTTATCCCTCGAGTCTAGTTCGGCAAGCTAAACAAACAAACAAACATTACATCACAATCAACAACCCGCTGCACTTTGCGCTGCGCATCCGCATCCGACCGTACTCATGGTCTCCACACTCGAGCCGCCGGCTTCGTCGTCGCTCTCCCGCCGCGGTCCGTCGTCCGTCGTCTCTCGTCAATCCATCTCGCGAACGAAGCGCTACAATCGCTCCCACGCCGGCGGAACCTCTTACGCGCCCCAGAATGACTTTCCCGTATTTGCGAGCAGCGGCGACGTCGAGATCATAATCACCGCCCGAGAAACCGCACCCGGCGCCGCGCCCGTTCAGAATCGCTACCTTCTTCATCGCCATACCTTGACGCGCTCCAGCGGTTTCTTTGAGGCCAGCACTTCGAACGAGTGGTCCCGCGCCCGAGCTCTGCCTGCTGGCAACGAGCTGTCCCGCATCGGCGAGGACGGCAGTAGCCTCAATGGTAGCGACGATGGCACCTCGTCGTCCCTGCTGGGAGGTGCGACGCCGCCCAGGAAGAGATGGAGATATGAGCTGGACCGAGGCTCAGGTCCCAATGACATACCCATGCTGGTTCAGAGAGACGAACGAGAAGAATCCAATCAGTCCATCTTTGGACCTGCCTCGGCACCACCCACAGTCAACTCTCGAGAGTCACGATCTTCGCTCGCCCGCACAAAGCTCTCACATTCGCACTCTCGATCGCTTTCCAACTCGACAACCGCGAATGGCTTCTTCCGCTCCGTCGCCAACCTCAGCCTATCCTCAAACCAACCTCCAGCCCCCACGCTCTCCCAGGCCGATGAGGACCTCCTCCGCGACTACGACAACCTTTTCCGGATCTTCTACAACTACCCGCCCAACCTAGACGGGGTCAACGTCGCAGATGCATATGTGCAATGCAAGAGCCTCCTCAACCTTGCGGACCAGTACGACGCCCTGGCAGTGGTGGGACCGCGGGTCGACCACCACATGCTCCAGTTCCAGTCCCGTCTGTGGAAGCAAATCGCCAAATACCCCATCTCCTACCTGCGGCTGGGGTTCCTAGCGCGAAGCAGGGTCATCTTCCAGGAGGCGCTGATCCACGTCGTCGGGCAGTGGCCCATGGGAGAGCGCAGCCTGCGGGCAGCCCTGCCCGACATGGTGCTGGACATAATCGAGGACAAGGTGGAGGAGCTCGAGGAGACGGTAGGCCGGGTCGAGGGGCGTCTCTTCCGGATCGGGCTCACCAACAGCCGCGGCGAACGTGTCGGCCCAAGCAACAATTATCTAGACTGGCTGGCCGTGAGCCTGTTCCGCCAATGGGTGGCTGACAACACCTCTCCGCAGCCGCAGCAGCAGCAGCAGCCGCAGCCCGATCAACGCCGGCGGACAGCAGCCGCAGCACCTCCAACGTCTCGCGATGGAGGCCGCAGCGTCGCCACTCTTCCCCCTGCCGCCCCGCCTCTGACTTCTGTCGGTCGCGCATACCGCACCCTTGGCTCGAATAATCCCGCGGCCTTTCTCGGGCATGATGAGTGCAAGAGGTTTCTCAAGTTGACACCGGAGCTGTACAGCCGAGAGAACCTCCGTCGGTTCGAGAAGAGGCTCGACGAGCTCAAGGCCATGGCTCGAGAAGTCGTCCGACCTCTGATGGGGAGCAACCTCGAGCTCGACATGGGCGGAACCTCAAGGACCCCCGACAGCATCACGTATCTAACCTGCACTAACGTCGGGACGAGAGACTTGCCCTGGCTTATGATGGATGATCCGACCGTTGGCCTGCAGATCTCCAATTAATGTCACCGTCCGGAGTGATTCCGGGGTCCTCTGTCAATGTCACCTCGGACTGCATGTCATGGAAAAGAAGGCGAGAGAAAACAACGCTTCATTTCATCTCGCCTCGCCAGACGGACGGACGACTGTGCTTCGACAATATGCAACGATTTTCTTTTCTCTATTGCAACGCGTCACGACGATATGTTCTGATTTTCTTCACCTCTTCTTTTTTTCTGCGGATACCCCCCATGCTTGGACACATTTGATGATGCCCTCTGTGTCGGTTTATTTCATGTTACCCCCAAGGTTGGCACTTGTGTTTTTATGTTGGCTGTTGTGTATTTATCTCGAGTTCATGGTCAAGGGATCAGGTGGTTATATATACATAAGGATAGAGATGTGTTATTCTGGATCACCGCATGAACTGGTTGGACTCTCAACTTTACTCAATCTTGATCTTGAATCTGTGCAATGCATTCACATCTTGTTGAACCAGTTGTGCTTGTGTCTTGTGCATGCCGTGACAAGTATCCGTAGGGCCATTGGCACTGTCATATCACCCAGGCCGTGCTTGGGCTGCGAAGTAATTAGACTCTTCCACGTAGTCGCTGCATGATGTAGGTGTAGGCACATGTATGTACTTGGGTATGGATGTAAGGTATATGTATATGTACGGTAAGTCGACCCAATACTATAAGACGATGCTTGCAGAACTCGTGACTCGTGTCAAATCCATGGGTGCCATGATGCAGAAGGAATCCTTACCCTACCGTACCTCTCTCTCCACTGGGCTGGCCTAGACAGCAGCACCTAGTCATTGGATGCAGAGAGCTAAGACCAACAAATCCCTGGGCAGGCAGGCAGGCATGCATTTGTGTCCTCTCTTCTCATTCATTAATCCATTAATCATCAACGAGCGATATTGCTATCTCGATCCTTTCTAACGAGCGGGTTCATCTGGCCCCTCTTGGGAAGCCTTGCACACAAATCATTACCTTTTCCGCCCAACGCCTAATGCTCAGTTCATCACTCTTCACCCACCAAGACATACTCGTCCCCAGACACGCTAATCACTTCCATCTGCGAGTTTCCTTCTCCCTTGCGTCCCCGGGTGCGTCGAGAAAACGGCCCGCCCTCGTGCGTCACCTCCAACCCTCGCCCGCGGACGTCTTGAGACCCCGAGACCGTCTGCGCAGAGACGTGGCCCTCCCACGACGATGGGTACTGGAGCTTGATGGTTCCGCTGATGGAGTTGTGCTTGGACTTGAGAGCTGACAAGGCCGGTGTCTCATCGCCAGTCGCGGTTGTCCAGAAGGGTTCTAGTATTGTTACTTGAGAGGTTCCGCTCTTTGTGTCTGTTTCCAACGCTGGGGTTGTTGATGAGTCTAGAACCGGGAGGATGCGGAGTTTGAAATCACCGGATTGAGACTCGAATCTTGCGTGGGAACTTGCTGCTACGTCGGCGGTAATGTCTCCGGATGCCGTACCGACGATGACGATGTAATCCCGAGGCGGGAGTGAATCCTTGGGTTGACTCAAAGGTTCGTAAACTTCAATTTGTCCAGAAGCAGAGTGCACATGGAGGGAAGCTGGCTTTGCACCTTCTGCTGGCTTTGGTCCGACGTTTACAGTGATGTCGCCAGAGACGGTGTCAATGTCGAGGAGGTCGTAGAGCGGATACCATCCCTTGACTTTTCCGCTGGCTGTGTGGATGTTGATCTCGCGGGATGATAGCGTATAAGGCACTGTTGCTTTCTTAGGGGCCACGGCTGGCGTGTTGATGTGTCCAATAGCGCTGTGGATTACAGTGCTCTTGAGAACCTGCAAGTCAAAGCCTGTCTCAACGTCGACGTTGAGATGAATGGTGTTGATCTTGAGGGCTTTGATGATGGACTTTTGAGGTACCCAGATAGTTGCACGGATCTGAATACAGGGTGCTTCAGTCGAGTCCCAGTCTATCGTATCCGGCGTAATCATCTTGAACAGCTGCGTCTTTTCATCAAAATGAACATGAACCCCAAGATTCTTGTCATTAGAGATGACCTGCAGTTCAATAGCCGCAGACGAGCTATCCTTTGCAGGTTGCAGGATGACTTCTCCAGAGACATGAGGTCTTGCACCTCTATGACCACGATCCCTTTGAACCGTCTGTACAATCTCGAGGTTACTCGTACGGTCAAATTTCACGGGCGTCGTGGTCTTGGGGAAGTTGTGGGGAGTGTCGAGACAGATCCGTGAGGGATTCCATGTGAACTCGCCGTGACTCCCGATAGGGCCGTCGTTGATGTAGTCGGGAGGTTCCCACTGTAAGAGTTAGCAAAGCTATATATGCATGAGGAGTAAGAGACCAACATTAGAAGAGTCATCAAAGAAAATACCGAGGAGTATGATGATGACGGATAGAATGACAAAAGTACCAAGAATGGTTCTAAACTTTCTCCGTATGTTGGTCTTTGCAACAGAAGTCTTGACTCGATTCCATCGTGATGGTTCCTCATGAGGAGGACTACTCATAGACTCAGGTCCATGATTCAAAAGCGGCTGCTGCTCCTCTCCCCTCGGAAACTGTTCCTGAACCTGACCCATTGGTGAAAACGTCGAGTAATTTGTCGTCGAAGAAGGTGAATAAGCAGGAGGAGCCTCGTGCTGAATCAAAGGCGAAGACATGTGTGTAGTCTCCTGATGACCACTAGAAGATTCACCGGCGGTGTCACTGTTTAATAACTGCCTCTCCCTCTCGGCCTCCCACGCCTTGGACTCGCGGCTCGCAAGGGTAGGATCCTCTACGAGGATATTCGGCACCAGGGGTCGAGGACGTGATGACGCCGACGACGCGTGGAAGTAACCATCAGTAGGCGATAGGGCCTCGGACTCATCGTCGGCCGAGTAGAGGTTGTCAGAGTACGGAGCGGGCATTGTAGGGCTGGTAGGGCTGATTTGGGAACACACGGGCAGTGGGGTGACTCTATTCGCGCGAGCTGCGGCCGTGGCACGAGAGCATACGTGGCCCCAAGAGAAAGAAAGGGAAATCCTGGGGTTGAAATAAGAGAGGGGAAGAGTAGAAAAGTTGGTTGTTGGCTGGGGATTGGGAATGGATGTTATCTGATCATGTAAGGATTGTAGCCGATCACGCTATGGCTGTTTGCGGGAGGTGGTAAGCATGAGGTTTTGGAGGGATTGACCAACAACTGTTTAATGACCACGGACGACAGCATTTTTAATATAGATATATCTCATTTAATAGTATCAAGATGATCATGATAATTCTCACATATCTTCAATTCTTCAAAACCATCAATCCCGTCTTGACTCTTCAAATCTCTCAAAAAGTTGTTATCTCCATGGATATCTCCCCTACAAAAGTCCCCCCCCCCCGCCGCTTGAATGCATCAACTCACACACACACACCACTACACCCCCGCAGCTGCATCCCTCCCCAAGCGACGGACAGATGCGTAAGCCGTGCATCAAGGCCGCGAATGGCTGACGAGTTGCTTGATTTTGATGGCCTGTTTTTGCAGATCTCAAGTTTCGAGTTGATCATGTCTCTACACCAACCTTGATTGTCATGACAACTGCATCTTTCCTTCATGTTGAGCAACGTACTCTTTTTTAAACCTCGGGTTTCCTTGCATAGATTGAGTACCTGTCACAATTAGCAAAGATCAACACGCACAGCAGACAAACTTACACTGGCCAATACGCTTGAATGCTCGTATCATTCAGCTCCCTCCTAACATCAACCAAAAACAGCGTCACCCTCTCTCCATTCCACCCATGCGCCCTCGTAAGCGGTGCCATAGTAAACGCTTCAAGTCCGCCCTCTAGATTCGCCCTGCTCCAGGCCCCGAGCTCTTTAAGTCTCTTGTCTTTTGGCCATGTGCTGATTGGCCATCTACGTCGTGTTTCGACGATGTCTATGAAGCCTATTGCTGCGAGGATGTCTTTGAGAGGGGGGATCTCTTGGTAGGGTCTGCCGGGTTTTACTGAGGCTTCGTACATGAGTTGGAGACAGCGGGGGAGGGCTTGTGTTGGTTGGAGGGTGCCATCGTCTGAGAAGAGGAAGAGGTCGGCTTCTTGGAGTTCAACGTAGCCGCCAGGGTTGAGGTTGCTAGAGAGTATTAGAAACAGCAAGATAGGATGGTTTAGATGCTTACTCGTAGATCTTTTTGAGATAGTCTGGCCAGTTTCCGATACTCGACGTCATCATTCGACTGTGAGTATAGTCGAAAGGCGCAGAATGATTCCACTCCTCGTCGATATCATCGATGAAGAACTCGACCTTGGGAGGCACACTGGAACGTCAGCATAACTTCTTGATGATGGAAATTGGAACATACAAGGTAGGTTGAATAGGCAACAAGTCGACGCCAACGACCTCACAACATCTCAATATTTAACCCAGAACATTTGGCATGCATGATTTACATGAGCTTCTAGGTGCTCGTCTCCAAAGTCCATGGCCCAGATTCCCGTGCCCGTGCCCAAGTCGAGAACCCTCTTGACCTCTGACTTGGCCTTATTTGGCGGTGCGAGACCGAGACTGTCGTCAAAAGTAAGGAGAAAGAGGTGATGCTGGAGATCTAGACTAGGTCAGTCAGCGTTCGCGGTTGCTACATGTTCTGCATACCTAGTCGTTCGGCTTCGAGTTCGTCGTTAGGAAGGCTATACTCTAGACTTGTAAGTATTGACTGAATCCTTTAAGAATGTATAGGCGGTTTTAATTGACTCACTCCCGTCTTTGTATCGATGATATGTCCTTCCGTTCTCGCGTCTATAGTCCACGATGGAGCTACTCAGACTCTGAGTCGAAGAGACTGTCTCCTGCATTCTATGAGCACAACGCTAAATTGTATGAGCAAATGCTTACCTCTCCAAGAGAAGACTCTCCATCTTCAGTCAACTGTCGATTCCCAGAGTTAGCAGTGATTTATGGTATAGTGCCCAGACAAGCCACCCACTGTCTCATCAGGCACAATCTCCGTCTCAGGGTGCTGGGTCGTCATATCAAACACAAACACAAAAGCAAGCTTTTCGAATCTATGAGACAGTCCAAGAGAAAAATCAGGAAGAAATGCAAAATTTAAAATATCACTCCCCATAAGAACCATGCTCGCCCAGAAACCCCCTCTTCTCTCTCCCCACAAGTCGTCTCACATTCAGACAGCCTCGCATATGTACACAGCATGTCCAAAAGAAAAAAAATACCCGCTCTGCACAAAATGCATACATGTCGTGTTGTCTTTGCAGGTTCGGGTCCTCATTCGACGGCCCCGGCGCCCCGGGCATCCGCTCGGCACCGAAGTGCCGGGACGGAGTGGGGATCCACACTTTTGCACGGCGCGGCGCGGGCCGGTGAGGGAATTGAGAGCAGAACGCATCGCATCGCATTATGCCGTGAGAGACCATCTGTAGGATGAATTGGCCGAGGGATTGGTAAATTGCAACGGACTCGAGCCTCCGAGGTTAAGACTTGCATGGCATACATCACAGCCGTGGCACCATACCAGACGTCACCATCCATCACAGTCAATGATATGGAATCAAGAAAGCTCAGCTTCGATTGCGAGATCTCCCTAGCCTCGCCTTGGCCCTGCCTCTATCTCGAGCAACAAAAAAAGAAAAAAAAGGTATGTCATCCAATTCTAAAAACCGCCGACTCCTGCTCCGCCAAAGAAAATCCGAGAAACGTTCGGCGGTAATCCCATCACCTCGTGGCGTGGTGCTTAGTTTTTCATCCACTGATATATCAATCCCTTTCCCAACGCCTTGATATTTCCCCCCCGTCGTAACGCAATGCCCGTCCTCCCGCTAAGATTCCCCGCTTGCCTAAATGTCAATGTGAAAGTTGCGTGCGCGTGTTTGTTGGAGTGTCGGTTCGTGAGAGTGCAGGGGAGACCCCCTAAGTTTTGTGTATAGTCGTCGTCTTCCAGTCGGATTCATCCTCAACTCAAGCCGAGCATTCTCTTCGAATTCTCGTACACCACCCAGGTGATGCTCAGAGCGGGTGCAACCTTGAGTAGATTGGGTGTTAGACCCTTGTAGAGACCTCGGTAACCCTCCCGTTGGATCGTCTTCTTGGTTACATCCCAGATTCCCGTGTACGTCGCAGGGTGCATGGCAGTTCCTTGGGTTTGAAGTCGTGTCCGCACCACGTTCAATGGATAGACAACGCTGGCTCCGAAAGCTCCGGATGTTGCACCGATGATTCCGGTAGCGATATTCCCCGGTTTCACATCGTCTTCGTGCATACCGTCGCGCTTCGCATAGTAGTTCTTGTAAGACTTCTTGAGCAGCTCGAATGTGCCCATGTCGATGGCACTATAAGGGAACATTCCCACCAGTCCCATGGTCAAGCCTCGGTAGCATGCTCGAACACCACCATCTGCGTACATCTTGATGGCCGTCTGCCGAACCAGGGCCAAACCCTGAAGACCGTCTTTAACAGTTTCGCACTGTAGTCGAAACTTGAGGGTATCAAGTGGATATACAGAGGCCCTGCATAGCTGTCAGTTTACTATCAATCCAAGACCCGGACTGAAACATACTGCGCAATCATGCCAGCAAGACCGCCCGAGGTGAATTTGGACCACGAGCTGAGCTTCTTGGGATCTCCATGGCCCTCAAAGTTGGCGAGGGCCCGCTTGGCCGCTTCGTATGAGCCAAACTTGATGGCAGTCTCTGGCATAATCTTGACCACGTTCAGGCCATTTCCTTGGCTTGTCAGCGTCTGTGACCCAATCGTCACGCTGTTACCGCGACCTACCTGCAAAGAGACTTCGAACACCCCCTGACCTGACAAGTTCCCGGATAGCATCGCTGAATGGTTTCGCAGCATTCTTCAAGGCAGCAACGGGTCGCCCTTGCTTGAGCGCCGCGCCCGCCGTCTCGGCGCGAATAGTCGTATTAACTAGCAGATAAACCTTTAATCGATCGAGAGGTGCAGTAGCCGTCCGCGACACCCCGCCTGCGATGGCACCCGCAACAAAGTAGCCTGGATCAGGTACAAAGTCTGTTAGTCTATACTTCTTGTGTACTGTTGAGACTCCAGTGGTGTGTCCATGGGTGCCATCGCCGACGAGCTGTGACAGGGATTCGGCCACTTCCGGCGGCGTCTCGGTAGCCGGGTCGTCATAGTCGGGGTACGGGACTGCGGCAGCGGTGGCCATGTTCTCGGTCGCGTCTTGGGGTTCGTCATCCAGTATCGAGGGGACGGCTGGTTGGGCAGATATCGTCCGGTCGGCAGGGGGTTTTGAACCGTCGAAGGGGAATGCGACTCGGAGAAGAGAGCCGAAAAGGGTTGAGAAAAGGGAGCGGAAGCCGTCCGTACCTAGACCCTCTAATGTTTCCTCGCTCACAAGTGTGTCTCCTTCTGGGGTCACGCTGACCACTGAGTAGTAAAAGTCGAGGACGGCATGGAGCTGAGAATCGTGATCGTGGGGGGGCATAAAGAGGAGGAAGTTTCTGAGGCAGCATGATTAGTGAGTGGCTGCAATGACTGATCTGGGCTTTGCAAATGAATAAAAAGGCGAGATCCGGTAGAAACAAAATCTTGAATAGCGCCGAAGGGCTGCAGTCGAGAACAGAGCATATCGCGATCCGGTGCGAGCTCGGGCTTGGCACATGACGTTATGAGGTTTATCCCCGCCAAAATGACTGACGGTCAGTAGCCATGAGCATCATCTGACGGGGAATGGGTGAATGAGACTCGCAGATGATGCAGTGGAGACGACCAGGGCAGATTTTTTGAAAGAAAAAAAAAAAAAGAAAAAGAAACAGAAAATATGGAAAATGGTGTGACTAACCGCCATTCATCGAAACTGACGTAGCCGTCGTTGTTGAGATCCATGTCGTTGAAAAACTCGGCGAGGCGGCGGTTCGACAATGTGAGACCGGCGTTCTTAAAGGCCGTCTGGAGCTCCAGCTTGTCGAGCTTTCCGTTTCCATCCTTGTCAATTGCCCTGAAGAGGGCAAAGAGCTGCCTCTCTGCCTTTTCGACAAATTTTCGAAACTCTAGAGTAAAGAAAAACTGTGAGCCTGCTTGTTTGTCTTGCGGGTTGAGCTGCCGAGCGAGCTCCGGAGGATCGGGAACTTCGGGCGTAGAGATGGAGATGGAGGCATGCGTACCTTCGTATTGAATCTTTCCATCGCGGTTCCTGTCCACCTCATCCATGATGCGCTTGAGCATGTCGTCGGCGTTCTTCATGGCTGCGATGGCCCATCAGCATGTCGTCGCAGAGGTCCATCTCTTTCAAGCTCCCGCTCGCTTACGATGATCAATCCTCCGGAGCCCCTTCTGCAGGCCTTTGAGATCCAGCTCGCCCGTCTTGTCGGGCTCGAGGCTCGTCCATAGCTCCTCGACGCGGGCATCGCGCGAGTTCTGCGACTCCCTCAAGCCATCTCCGACTTCATTAACCAGCTTGGACACACTCATGACGAAGGAGGCGCCGGCGGCATATCTCGCCGGGAGGTATATGTCCGGCGATTCGATGTTCGAGAGGTGATCGAGGGGCGGTCGCAAGAGGAGTTGTAGTCGTCGTCGTCGTCGACAGAGCGGAACAGGTCAAGGTACGGCGACGGCGATTGTTATCGGGGTTACGGAGAGGACATGGCTGAGCTGGAGGACGGGAGATAGCTGAAGATCCAATGGGGATGCCAATCGACGAGGGTTCGGGAGAGGGTGACCAGGTTGTGACGTTGGTAAAAGAGCCTGAAATCCAATCCAATGCAGTGGAGAACAGAGCACATGCCGTAGAGGCCCCATAGCTGAGGTGCCGTAACAGGGCGTCAGGGCCCCTAAAGGCCCTCCCGCTGCCAACGCCGGGGGATTCAGGGAAGCTCGGCGATCAATCAGAGCCCTTGCATTATGTCTAGCGCCCCGGAAGGACCCGCCGACCTGGCAGAGAAGTCGCTCTGTCTCGGCTCAAGGGCTTTGAACGAATTTCTTTTCAAGCCAAAATATTCGCTTAGCATGCATCTAAACATGCTGTTAGCCCGTCTTGTTCTTCAATTGATGCCCTGCGGTCGGATCCGGAGGCGTTTTCCCATCCCTGCCTGACCTGCAGTTATTCCCTGTCTCTTTGATTGGTTGTGTAGATCCGAGGTACCAAGACCTTGAAGTTGGAGTCCGGTGACATTTCGTGGCTGGTGGTGGCGTCGATTGATTCGATTCAACCATGGAGTCGGATTCGGATCTTATCAAACACCATCCAAGCCATCAGCCTTATAGCGTAAAGTATGCCAATGTTGCATTCTTAATCTATATGCCACAGTATAAACTGGCACGAGACACCCAAACGCCGCATCGATGCTATGTATGTATAATTCCCAAACCGTCCCAAAGCTTCATGTCTCGTTCCTCATGACATCCATGCTAAATCCTGCTTACTTATCCAACCCCCGAGCCTTCACAAACCGGTTGATCTGCTCCCGCGTAAGCTTGTCGTTATATTGCTCATAGCATTCGTAAAAGGAAATGATTTCCTGCGTGGCGTCCACCATGGACGCGATCTCTACATTGCTCTCGACCAGCCAGGCCGCGAACCTCTGTACACGCGATACTCTAGCCTGCTGCTGCTTCTCCTTGGGCTCCGCAGGGCTGGCATCCGAGAAACCTGTCTGTGAAGACTGTCCCTGGGCTCGCAACAGCGCTTGCTGAGCAGCCGCGAGACCCGCCGCAGCCGCAGAGCCAGAGCTTTGTCCAGGTGCCGAATTATTCGGTCGAAGCACCAGGGCCAGCAGGATGGCCACCAGCGCAATAATATGCGGAGCGTATAAAAGGGGTAGGTCGGTCATGTAGTGGTCGTTGATGACCGATCGGGCCAGCTGAACCTCGTCCTCCACCAGCGATAGCTCAGATCGCAGAGCACTGATGCTCCGGTACGGCTGGTGCACGATGAGCTGCGACCGCATCTCGCTGATCATGAAGAACTCGCACTCGCCCAGCTTGGACGTGTCGATGGCGACGAGGTCTCCCCACATCTGCCGGGCCTCTGTCACGATCAGCCTGATGTGTTGAGGCGACTCCTCCATCTTGCATGCCAGATAAATAGCGGTCGCGATGACAAGGTATGGGTTCGTTCGGCGGATCTCGACTTTGGAATAGAATCGCTTCATGTAGACTTGGGCCGTGGCCATGGACTGCTGTCGGATCGTGAGGCGCTTTGCTAACCGTATCAACTCTGCAGAGAAGTCAGCGACAATGTCCACGTAGCCCGGGGTGAAGAACGCACGTTGATTAAAGTAGATGTTTAGATGACGCTGCTGCGGGAGCGGAAACATGCGGACGAGTTCGGCGTTGTCGTCTTCGAGTTTCTGTCGCATCGTTACCAGCTGATCCTTGGTGAACTGCCAGAAGCGACGTTGCGTCGACTCCCAGTAGTTGGCCGACATGGCTTCTCGAGACGCGCCCTTCAAGGCGTCTTTCCGGTGAAGCTGCGGCTCTCGTAGATGGGAGAATGAGACCAGCTGGGAGGCTGATCCGAGGTGAACAGGGCAGGTTGAAGAGGGGAGAGTCCGGTCTCGTCGAGGCGAGGCTGGCGACCGCCACCGCCGATCGGAACATCCGGTGGCTGGTGCGGCGCCAACAAGGCTGAAGGCTGTTGTGGCTGATGCAGGCGCTACATAGGGACATTCACTTTCACAGATGCAAGCCAAACTGGAATGCTTAAAATTTTCCCGAAGTAGAATGAAGGTGCATGAGGTGGCAGGCTACCTTGAA
Organism: Fusarium vanettenii 77-13-4; assembly: GCF_000151355.1. NCBI lineage: Eukaryota > Fungi > Ascomycota > Sordariomycetes > Hypocreales > Nectriaceae > Fusarium > Fusarium vanettenii. Next base: position 293,262 of record NW_003315873.1, on the reverse strand, counting down.
GAAAGATTTGTTGAGGCAATGGCGGTGTGCATTGTGATGCAAACGGGCGATGACAGGTCTCATCACTAATACGGATGACCCTTGCGCCCTTGAATGAATTGATAACATGTTATCCTGGTTTTAGTTCTCCGATGACGGTTTTGGCATTTCTAAGCCTTTTGATTATTTTATCATGTCCTCTTGGGTTACCAAATTGGCGGGTACTGAGTTTCGCCAATGAACAAGACCGCAATGTCAAGCAACACACGCTGAGTGGCCTGTTCAACCAAAGCAAATTTGGAAACTATGCATACGTCAAACAACTTTGTGAATTATGGTTGCTCAAATGCTTTCTGGTATTCGGGCTTAGTTGATACTATTCATATATATCGATCCATTCCTAATCCCAGTACTTAGGTAGCTTTAAGTACGTCGACACTGGAGGGTTCAGTACCTATTTTTCCGAGCCCCTGAGTACATATATACGCCGTGTCATGGCTAATCTCAGCTTTATTATTTTCCATGCTTGAGTTCCTATCGTTCTTTCACAAAATCTGCCGCCTGTTGGGCCCTTTCCGTTCCAAAGCCCTCAACGACGCCAGCACGGTCTCCAGCTCCTCCTGGCTCATCTTGAACTTTCCTTCCGTGCGCTCAACGTTGATCTCGACTCGAATGATGGCCTCCTTCAGGAGCTCGGTGTAGTTCTCGGGAGAATCAGTCACCTTCCAAGCCTCGGGTCCACCATTCTCGCCAGTGTGTTCACGACGTTGACCTCCATATGTCGGGTGAGGGCGTCGATCTGAAAGTTGAGGTATCATAAACTGACTACACGGTATACATACAACACTCATTACAAAAGCTCTGAACGAGAAATCATTACCCGTCCAACAGAACAGATATTCCAAGCCGATTCGCCTTGGCGAAGGGATCATACGAGGCAAGATGATCCTGTCGCTTGACATCTCAGTCATGATGAGACTCTCGACACTAACTCATCGACCAACGCTGCATGAGAAGGGCCTACTGATAGAGCCTGAATCAAACTTTTTGATCTACCAAGCCAATTAGTTCGCCGTATTAAAGTGACAAGAAGTGAACTCACGATTCCCACCACACTGGCATAGGTGCCGATGCAAAAGACTGTGACCCCGAGGATGAACACTGTGAGGTTTGCCATCGCCGTCCAGAGGTTGTGCTTTTCATACCACTTTCCTTCCCTCAGAAGGTAATACCACATAATCGGAGGAATATAGAACGAGGTTCCCGCCACGAAAAGAGCACCAATCAGTGACAGGAGTTCCGAGAAGAAAGGGATCGCCTCAGAAATAATCCAAGCGACAAGGCTAATGATAGTCACAACCACTATCCAGCTAATCCATCCCTTGACTGTATTGATGTATCGTGCGATGGAGTTTTTATAGATTCTCCCATGAATAAACCGGGCAACGACAGTTGTGTTGATAGAGCCCGAGATGTAGATGACTGGGATCGCGAGGCCAAAGGCGATCTTTGAAATTAGGGGACCAGCCGAAAGCAACGCAGGAGACTTGACGTCCTGCCCAACAAAGACGTAGATGAGGGACCCGGTAAGCGTGTAAATGGTGGTCTGGATCACGCCAAAGGTCGAGATGGACTTTGTAAAGTCCTCTGGCGTATGCATCTCGTCCATGTAGGATATTTGTCCAACTGAGCATTCTGGGTTAGTATATCAAGTGGCCAAGGTTTCAAGGACTTACTAGCAAACGCATAGGCAAAGACAATGTTTGAAATTGCAACAAAAGCTTCAGCAAGGCTGATGTTTTCCTTGGGCCAGGCGGACCAGGGGTTCTCTGGCTCAGACGACTGCACCCCTGTGGCGATGACCGTGATTCCGATAGCAATCAGGATAGAAGCAAAGTCTATGTAGCCCAAGATTGCAACTTCTGAGAATGAGGGTGGGATGGCGAGGATCAACAAGATGATGGCCGAAATGGCCCCAAAAACGAGTGAACACACATCGCTTTCTGTCATGGTGACAAAGGCAATGGTGCCAGTTAAGCAATGTGATCCAACAACTAGAGTAAGTACGCACACAAAGATGCTACTGAACAATACATCACCCCACTTCCCCATCAGAAGAGTTCCTACATCGACATAGCTCTTGGCCTCGGGGTACTTGAGTTTGACGAGGCCGATGATATAGCTGGCGTAGATGGCAACAAATCCGAAGACGATTGTGACTATGACTCCTAGAATCATCCCCAACGTTGCGTATGCTGCAGGGAGACTCAGGCTACCGAGGGCGACGGCAGTGACGATGAGAACGACGGTGAGGCGTTTCCAGCCCAGACGATGAAAGTAGGCATCGCCCTGGGCTGTCTTTTCTCCCTCGAAGTCTAAGCCCATGACTTGGCCTAGGGCTTCGTCAGAGACTCGACGAACAGCTTCGATCTTGTCCATGTCTGAGATTTTCTTGTTGTCCGAGGAGCTCTCAGGGGCAGGAGGGGTGATGTATTGATCCATGACGACGATATTAGGCGAATGATAAAGCTGCAGTCCTTGTCGACATGCAACGCAACCGATGGCTTTTTATAAGCTTTCCCAGAAGAGCCGGAAAACTGCAAGACAAGCAATAAGGCGTCCAGGTCATGAAAAGGCGTCCAATGCGAGTCTCGTTATTCCGTGACCCTTGACGAAACCCCAGACTGCGGGTCTACTTCTTCCCCATGGGGGATTAGAATCTCCCCACAGTCCCCGCAAGAATCTCGTGTTTGTAACGAAGAGAGCGGTTTTTTGTTTTTGAGTTCAAGGGAGGTTTTTAGTTTGTTTGTGTGCCTCGTTCATTGGGAGGAGTTGAACGTTGTCAAGTTTTAGCACCACGAACTTCAACTTTGTATAGTGTCTTATTATCTATCATCGAGTATGAACAGAATTCTTGATGTTGCTATCAAGGGAGAATCCAGTCAAGTTGGATGACCGGGCCCGGAAGAAACATCCCGTATCCGCCGGCAGGGACGAGGAAACTTCCCATATAGGAAACAGACTAGCAATGATCAAGGGATAATAACGTAAAAACTATGTCAAGAAACCCCACTCTCGTCTGTTTAGGCAGGTGAATGTGTCTCGAGGCTGTGGGTGCTTCCAAAATGAGTTGTTTCTGCCCTGGTTATTGTGTGGTTTGAGGTGTTTGTTTGCTGCTCAAGTTGAGAGCTCAAATTCCAATGGATCTCGGGTCCTGGAGGGGAAACCATCATGGTGATCAAGGAATGAATAAACAAAAACGGACAGATGTAAACAGGGTGGGATCATAGGGTTCTCCTTCTCCACCAGGTCGAAATGAATGAATCAAGACATGCGAGTTGACCCCTGTGGATACATATCCCATTGTGTATGATATTATCCCTCTTTGTTAAGTGTGTCACTTTCCTTTCCGCAAATACAAAGAGTGTATCGGGCATAGTAACAAAAAACACGGTCTTGATATCCTCCTCTAAAGGGCTAGCCACAAAGGGGACCAAAGTTTCTCACAGATGGCCAACTCAATGGTGCATTAACGCCGGAATATGGCATATCTGCCTGCCTGTGCCTGGTGAACTCTATCCCCGAGGAGTCTATCTCAGATCACTTGACTCAAAACCGCGTCCGTTGATGAAGTGACTGTATTCATGAAGCCTATTCACGGCAATTTTATCGTTTGTACAGGGAACTATAAACACCAACAAGGCAATGTGCTGCGAGACAGAACTCTATGCACTTAAATTCCAACAAGAATAAACAGAGCGTCTCCTGTCAGTATTTCATTCCCTCCTTTTTACTTCAACAAACAAATAAAGCCCTTTTTTCCTCTAATTATTACTTCTTTTTACGAAACATGTTCAACAGTCAGCCTAATCGCTCCTCGCATCTTTTGTTCGACATTACAAACAGGCATCAGACTCTGTTCGCCCACTTGCTCATACTATTTCATCAACCACACACAAGCTCCAGACTCTGATATAAAGCAAATCATCTCAGTCCCAAATGTCTTCCGCATAACCATCACTGAACATCATCATGGAGGGACCCAGGGGTGAGGTCAGAGACCACGCCCTTCACGCCACAAACTTCAACGAGGTGTATCCCCTATACCCCCGGGATCGCAGAGAGAAACGTCTAGCAATCTTTTCAACTTATCCACCGAGACATGCCCATCGTTGCCCCGATGGTGTCCATCCGATTCTGCTTTACCAATCCGACAGACCGTTCAGCTGGAACAGCATCCAGGTCGTCGGTCTCCACGTGGAGACGGCATTTGGATATCACCAAGGAATCCGAGAGCTGTACAAGTGCGCCCGAGAGGTTTTCCGGAGCCAGCCGACTCGTTTATTTGTGCATGGATACTTTGTCTATGGTTCTTCTCTCGAGCGGTGGGTGTTTGACCGATCTGGCATGTACTGCTCTGGGTCAACACCTTTTGACCCAAACTCGATATGGCCCGGCACCATTATAAACCAGTTGATTATCGATGTGGTTAAGAACTACCAATGGATGACCGACATCGAGTTGGGCGTGAATCCAAGCGTTCGCTATGATGGTATAGGGAGTTATATCCCGGCCCATGGTTACTATCCTCAGCCTAAGCTTTACCTGGAACGAACGCCGCTCGTACATCCCCACAAGATCGTGAGCCGATGCACCATTTGCTACCGGGCAAGGACGTTTAGTTCCGAGTACAAATATGTGGTCAAGTTTTCATGGCGTTCGCGATCCCGAAGCCCGGAAGAACAGATGCTACGGCTTGCCGAGCGGCGCAACGTCCAGGGAGTAGTGCGACTAGTCAGCTATCATGTGGTTGACGAATCCGCCAATCGCCGCCAACGTTTGGAGCTCGTAAGGCACAGAGAATTCCCGCGCGCTGATCCAGCGGCTACATCGACCAAGGACTTGGACATGTCCTGCCTGGTTGTCACTCCGTCCGGACGCCCTATATCGAAATTCGACGACATCCCAGAGCTACTCGAGGCCTTCCGCGATGCCCTCGAGGCACATCGGTCTCTGTACTTTGACGGTGGGATACTCCATCGAGATATCTCTACTGGAAACATTATCATCCCCGACGTTGAGAAAGAAGGGGAGCCACGTGGGATGTTGATCGATCTCGACTTAAGCAAGGAGGTAGCAGATCTCTCAACCATATCCGAACAGATTGCTGGGACCAGACCATTCATGTCAATTGACTTGATGAAATACGGACAGCACTCGTGCCTTCATGATCTAGACTCTTTCTTCTTCGTCTTTCTCTGGGTGGTCATCTGCCGAGACGAAGAACCCTCATCAGAGAGCGTGCTCGATGGTTGGAGCGACGGGAGCTTTGATGACCTAGCGAGAAGGAAATCCAATGATATCTCGTTGGACAACTTTCACGTCCTTGTATCCGAGTTCCCGCCCATATTCAAGTGTCTCAGCAGGCTGGCATATGAGCTGCGCGACATGGTTGACACACCGTGGAAATACATTTCCCGCCCTGGTCAGACACGCCAAATTGAGCGTCGATATGATGACATGATCGACGCGTTCGAGGCGACCTTGGATGACTATATGTCGGGAGGGCTTGGGGAGATGGACGAGGATTGAGCTAGCGTTGTGATAAGCCACGACGAATTGACAGGGACTTACAAAGCACGATAGACATCACAACTACCCGTTGGCTCATGTGGGTCTATCGACCCAGGCGAGCCAACCTAGCAAGCTAGGTTGGCCACAAAATTATGATATATTATGGGGCCCTGATTTCCCCCTTAAAAAGCCGCCTTTTTCGGTCTCTTAGTTTTAGAAGCTATCTAGAGTAATTTATAAAGGTATAAAATAGTAAGTTAAAGCTATTAGTAATATCTAAAGTGATAATATTAATGATATTAATAATATTAATAATAGCTATAATAAAAGCCGCTGCCTAAGCCTCTAAGGCCGCCGCTTTCCTAGATAATTCCTTATATAAATTTAGCTATAAGAGCGTCTTTTTAGCCCTCCGGGCTAGCTTCTTATATAGCCCTTATTTATATAATAATTCTCGTGATCCTCTATATCCCTAATATATAGTATTAAGGCTATATTAGGTATAGTATAGAAGGGGGTTTAGGTAGTAAAGATAATAGCCGCGGCGATAAGGGTATAATTAGCGGCGATAAAGGTATTCATAGTAAAGGCTTAAATAGAGGGAGTTCCTTATTATCTTTTTCTTCCTTTTCTTTTTTTTCTTCCTTAGTAAGAGCTAATTTAAGCTAGAAAGTAATATTATTATTACTTCCTATGAGAGCGGTTTAATTTATTACGCTAAGAGGTTTTAAGGTAAAACTAATATTATAAATAGCTTTATTAATTTCTTATAGTAATTATATATTTATTATAAAAGGGTTAGACTTTTAAGTAAGTATTTAATATATAGTTAAATATTATATCTCTATAAAATAATACTTAATATTTTTTTTTATATATTTTAATTACTAAGACTATAATATTTTCTTTTTTATATTATTAATAATAATCTCTTTCTCTTATTATTATTAATCTTTAATTTTTTTTATTTCTTAGATAATAAGACTATAAGTAGTCTAGACCTATATTTTCTCCTCTTTTTATTAGGCTTTAGCGATAACCTCCTCTTATTACTCTTAAATCTCTTATAGACTAATATTATAATTAAAATCCCTTATTAGCTTTACTTTTTTCCCTCTCTTCTTAATATTATATCTCTTCTTAATCTAAGCCCGGCGGTTATTAATATAAGTAGTAATTATAGATTTAAGAATTATAGCTTCTATAATAATATTATATATCTAATAAAGCCTAATATATATAGGGGAGCTAAAGATATTATTATAGCGGTCTAAGAGTTATTTAGCGGTATCTATAGCGGCCTAGAAGCGAGATTTATTAGGGAGAAGGGAGGCATAGGCTAGGTTAATAGCCTATTTTGCCTAAAGCTACTTCTTAGCTAGGTATATTATTACTAGCTTAGGATTTAGTAGATAAATACTTAACTTCTCGAAGCCTAAGATAATATTATATACTATAAATCTTTCTTTAAAAACTTCTTACTTTAACTTAATAAGTCTATTAATATAAAAGAAGAGATATAACTTATCTAAAAGCTATAGATAAAGTTAACGCGGGAGAAAGAGATATTTCCTTTTTAAAGCTACTTATTAAGAAGCTTTTAATAAGTATTCTTTAATAGCTAAAAGACTTTAATATCTATTAGCTATAATATATATATAAAGTAAGGCAATAAAGAAGCTATAATAATATAAAACTTAATATAATACTCTCTAATAATAAAGACCTTATATCCTATAAAGCTATTAAAGATAATAAGTCTCTAGATAATTATATTAATAGCCTATAAGATAGGAGGAATATTATATTAAATATACTTTTATATAAGATCTCTAAGGAACTTATTATACCTAAATTACTCCTTAAATATCTTTCTTATATACTATGCCTTAGCGGATTTAGCCTAAGAATATTAATTAAAATATATTATTTACTTAAGAGTAATCTTATTATTAAAAAAGGCTATATTAGACTAGGTGAAATAGATATTAAGATCGGTATCTATATATACCTAATCTAATATAGGCTATATCTTAAAAATAAGCTATAGCGGTATTATATTACCCGCCGCATTGCCTATACTAATAAGGGTATAGGTCTCCCGGTTAAAAGGGGAAAAAACTTATTTCCTTATCCTCCGCTTTATTTATATAATAAGGACTTTAATATTTTCCCTAAGGATCTTAATCTTAATACTAGCCTAATTAATATTTTAATATTTAGAGGCGCTAATATTATAACTCTAGATAATCTTAATAAGGTTCTTAAATTATTATTTAAGGTTATTAAGACCGCTAGCTTCCTAGGACTTATAAGACTATTTTATAGCTTTAAGAAATACCTATTTAAGCTTAGGATAATTATTATAAAAGCAAGTATATTATATCTTACTAATAAGATCGGTATTAGGGTTCCTATATTAATAAAGGGTTATAGTAATATCTTCTATCTTAGGCTTAGAAGTAAGAAATCTAGACCTTTTTATCTAGATAATAAAGGCTATAATAGCTTTCTCTTTTTTATCTATAAAGACTCTTAGTCTATTAACTTAACGAGGCATAGATCTAATCTCTAGCCTTCTTATAATCCTCTAAATAGAGGCAAAAGAGGATCCAGGGTAGCGGGTATTAGCGGTATAAAGTAAGAGAGGTTAAGTTATACTAGTAGAAGTACTATAATAGAGGCCCTAGGTATACTACATATATAATACTATGACTTCCTAGGCGGCCTTAAGATTTATATTACTTAGCATAATAAAGATAAATATAAGAGAGGTATTTTTTATTAATTAGTATTATAAAATATAGCTAAAATAGGTAGTAATTATATATAAATAAGGATATTACTAAGTGCGGGGTCTATATTATAATTTTGTGGCCATATTATACTTTTGTGGCTAACCTAGCTTGCTAGGTTGGCTCGCCTGGGTCGATAGACCCACATGAGCCAACGGGTATATCGATGAGCAGCATAGGGCTATCGGCTTCCACGGAGTCGAGGTACCAACATTTGGCGGCACAGAGAGTGGCATTGTATATATTGTCTCTGCAGCCAGACATTCATCATACTATTACATTAGATTGCCGAAAGTAATCCGTTCAGGTCTAGACCATTCATTCAGAATGCCGTGTATGTGCTTACCCCCTGCAGATGGTGACAGCCCTTGACAATAGGGCGCAACGCCATGACATGCCACGCGGTGGGTCGCTCCCCACGAACCATTCATCATGATCAGTGGTAACATGTACGGGAATGCGAGCAAGTGATGCTTTGATTACAATCTTATCCAGTAAATACCATAGCTAACGCTTATAAAACCGAGTGTTCACTAGAGTCTTGCTGAGCAGTCATGGTTACCAGCCAACTCGCAAGTGTTTCCAACTAATGGCCAAAATAATAGCCATGACCGAGCCATTCATATGAGGCTGCCCACCTTGTGCAACTCCGGCCGGCGGCCTACCTGGGCCCGGCCCGGTACAGCATGACACCAATGAAAACTAGGCTAGCTATCAGGTATAAAAGCCAAGGTACAACCAAGCATGTACAGTCATGGATTTATCTCGTCATCGTGTCGTCCTGCTCGCTTACACCATGGCTTCCACAAGGTCGTCGACGAATAAACATGAGCCCACGTCACCTGACCTGGACAAGAACCAGAAGAGGTTTGTATTTATCATATCCAAACTTTGTACACACTCGCTCATTCTTTTGTGTCAAGGAAACTCCGTAACCGTCTCTCCCAGCGCGCCTTTCGTCGAAGACAAGCCGAGTATCTCAGAGATCTAAGAAACCGAGCCGAAGCCTCGCAGAAGCCAGACAATGAGAGAGTCGCCGAGCTCGAAGATGAGAACGGCCGTCTACGCGCTCACATCACCGAGCTACAGTCGCGGTTGGAGGGTGTACAGGTCACGCTTCAGATGATAGCTTCATCATCTTCCAAAATCCTTGGTCGATCTAAGAGTTCTCTGCCTCGCCAATCACGGATAGAAGACAGAGACTCGAAGCAGGAAGACAATGAGGCACCAAGGGATGACTCCATTACTGCTAATGAAGCACAGTCTGAAGCAAACCTCTGGCCACCCTTTTCCTCTGCTGCCCTCGAAGCTATCCAAATCCCCGACCTATCCTTTCCAACCAACGTCGATTCTACCATAGAAATCCTAGCCAGTGGCGCTGTTCAAGCGAGATCCAGTCTTGTCCGCGACGTCATGGACAGCGTAGACCCGATCGACCCGAACCTATCCAAGTCTCCTCTACAGCTACAGAGAACGCGGAGTGTCTGGAACTTCAACTATCAGATGGGGAACCAGGCATATATCGATGCTATCGAGTCTTGTGCGTCCTCCAAACCCACGAGCGGCTTGAGATGGATTGATTCCAACTCGCCAATCTTGGACCACAGGCAGATCTTGAGGAGACTGTTGCTGACCGAGCTGAAGCCGATGATTCGCGATAACCGATCTTTCCAGGCGTGAGTCTATTAGCCTCGAAGGCTAACAGATCGCTCTTGCACGTCATATAGGCTCTACCAGTCTGTCTCTGCTGTGCTGGCCATGTTCAACAGCGTCACTCGCCCCGGTGTCATGAACTGGTACGCGAAGACGAGGCTCTATCCACACAATCGAGCGAAAATCTTACCCTGTTCCCTCAGGTTTACATCTGTGGAGCAAACCTCATCGCAAGCATAGCTCTTCAACAAGGCGAAGGCATAGACAACATGGCATCCCTCCCAGCACCCGACATCAAGACACTCTTCTCATCCCCCGAGTGCGCGTACCTCAAGATGAACTGCGGAGCCAGATGAACTGTGGAGCCTTTTACTACAAGATCGGTCCCGTTTTCTTCAGCAAGTACCCCCGAGCTGTGGGATCCATCCGACGAAATAGTGGCCTCGGGGGTACCCCTGAAGCCGGGGACGCAGACGACGTTGGCGAACCCCAACTATGTCGATGCCATGACAGTTGCGACATATTGTAGTTTTATCAATTTTTTCTTTGATGCGGCTATAGCATTATCTCGGTTAGAGTATGTCTGATTAGTGTCTAGCCTTCCAACTGTCTATAGCGAGTTGGAATTAGCAATATTGGCGTTTATGATACCACTCTTTCTGTCATATGAAGGTATTAATACTAAGGTTCATATAGAATAACATATATTTTAAGACGTTGAAAGTCCATAGTGAAGCCATTTGTCAAATTAAGGAATACCTTCATCTTCACTTAACCTCATCGTGTCACTGTCATGCCATATCCTATAACTCTACAATCCCGTCCTAGTCTTGGCTCCCATGATGACTCCCCAACTAATGTCTGACGTAAATGCGCCGCCGGCGGGAGCGTCGATCTCGGACCGACCGCATGCAATATTCAACTGACACTTCTCCGCATTGCGTCAAGTTGTACAAACTACATAGCATGGACTCATCCCCTGTTCAGATCTTTCTCGCCAGATGACGAGTAGGGAACAATCTTTCAGGCAGAGACTACCAATCAGGAACGCCACCGCCAAACAGTCTACTAATAACGGAGGGCGTCCATTGCATAGGGCGCCTGACGTTGACAGTGAGGCGCTTACATCGACACTAGGGCGCGCTTCATGTCGATTCAAGGGCGTTTCTTCTCCACGACTTGACAAGACACGCGCAGGACGTCACAGACATCTCTGGTATGGACTTTGATAATGGCATGGAATTTGGTTTCCCTCGTCCAGATGTTTCATGTAGTCGAGCGGAGTGGAAGCTGCGGTTTGACTCTTACATCTCGGGTCATCAGTATCCTTAAGGGTATATGTTGAAAGTATTTTATACCTCAGAGACGAGATTATCAGCTATTTGCTCTGAATGATTGGCAATGAGAGATCAGTGAAGGAATTTGAGTATAATATATAGCAATGTCCCGAAACAGGAATAATCAAAGAGGGCACATAAGAGATAGCCGATAGGTTCAAGTCACCTCGTGAACCGGAGAAACCATTTTGACTACACCTTTGCATTCTATTTCCGGACTCTTCTGTCTAGGTAGTGATAGTCATCAGATCCCATCCACCTCAGCTTGCCGTGCTGTGAGAGTAGGTATAAAAAAAGTAGTTCAGAGGTAAACCTAGTTACCCAAACTCATAACTAACAAGAACACATCTTTGGTATTCACCTTTTTGTGATTACAATCCAGTCTTCTACCGATGATTTTAAGTAAAATTTCGACATCTCGTTCCGAAATATTCACTTCATAGGGCTGAGGAAGAAGTGGTCGTTTGTCATGGCCGTAGCCCGAAACTTCATCCCAACCTCGATCGTCCCCTCGGCTTTGGGTGCGCAGAGCATTCCAAAGCTCGGCTTAAACTTGAGTCCCGGGTCGATTCTTCGATACTTCATCAGCTGGTTCCAGGGCTGCCGTGGGTGCTTTTCGGCTGTGTCTGGGTCGACATTGGGTACGTGGCATCGCAGACAGCGGCATACGACGTCCATGTCAAGAGGCTTTTGATCCTCGTTGATCCGTAGTGATTTCCAGCCGTCTTCGTTCCACGGGATACTGCCACGGATGATGATGTTGGGGCGGAACCGTTCAATATCAATCTTGTCCTCTCCCGCTTGTGTTAGTCTCTCATTGAGCTCAGTGATGCTCGCCATGGATCCAACCTGTATGTATTAATAAGAGAGATCGATTTGCCGCAACCCCCAATGAACTCACCAGTACAGGCATCATGTCAGCAAACTTGATGGCCTCAGTACGTCCTAGACGATGAGGCGCACCACAACCGCGTAGCACACGAGGTGTCGGCCCCTTGTACACAAGACGAACGTCCATCTTTAGGAATTCCGATATCGGCAGGGTAAGACTCGCGGGATATTCCCAAGCGTCTGTCTTCTCGCCCCAAATCTCGGCCTTACTCAGCTCAGCGTTGCTTTCCAACCACTCAACACTCGGATGAGCCGGTATCTCAATCTTGTAATCATGCAGAGTAATAGTAAGCATGTCTGTATCAGAGTCCCAAGCCGTGCGGATAAGAGTCATGTCCGAGTTCTGCCGGATGGTGATGAATTCACGGTTCACGGCTGACATGAACATCCAGTTGCGATCCAGGTCCAGGCCGGTGCGCAAGAGCTTAGCAGACTTGACTTCAAAACCGCGGCATGATTTAACTGGATACACACGAAGGCCGATAATCTCATCAGGGTCGGGCAGCGGTAACGAGTTTGATGCAGATTGGCGGCGGAAGATGATGAGGATGATGAGAGGCAGAGTGACAGAGGTCACAATAAAGAGAATAGACGCCAATGAAGGGCTCTCCATAAAATCCAGGAGTACCATAGTGATCTCGCCAACGACGTGATGACAAATGGCACCGGTTGTTGTAAGAAGAGAGAGTTGACGTTGAACAGGTTGGCGAAGCGCCGAGTTTAAAGCTCCGCAAGCGCCGAGCTACGGTGGAGACTTGACCGTCATTCCTAAGGCGCAGAGTGACATTGGCTATTCACTTTGAAGATTAGATATATCATGCATGAGGCATACAAGCCAGCTCTACAGATCTGCAAAGAGACAAAATAAACTCCATTGCAGATATCAGACTGACTTGACGACCAGCAACATCGCCACCCGTATCATCACTCCATTCAGGGCCTTTCTAATCAACTCAAGCACAACAACTCGCATATCCCCATGTTCTTCATCTCGAGAGCATATTAAGCATACCAGGTACCCCTACAATAAGTATCAGTCCAGGACTAACCATGGACTCTTGCTTGATCCTCCTCCATAACTAACAAGGACACCCAAACAGGGCCAACCAGTCGACCGATCGTCAGGATCTAATATTCTAGCCGAGAGATCCGGCGACGGTGCTCTATTTCTGAGGAGTTACATAAGTTAAACATCACGTAAGAGTACAATGATGGCCGCGTTCAGTGGGGCCATCCAAGATGTTGAATCAGTGTTTTTTTAATCCAAGTTTGTACAATCATTTCTTATTATCTAAGCTCTAGCTGCTTGTGAGGTATACTTTAAATAGATCCCTATTGTTGAGATACTCCGAGGTGAGAGAGAGCCGCCCACGTGGAGTTTAATTCACACACTACGTTCGCAAGCTTCGGTCTTGATAAAACCTCATAGAAGTCCAAAAGATTAAAAATCTCAAATTATCAAATATCGTAACTTTCATATTGTCCTCTCGTCTCATAGAGGTAGAGCCAACGTGTCTAGAGTCCGCATACTAATAGCATCAAACATCACTATTGATAAAATATTAACATCCATACGAGCCAATTTCACTTATCACTACAGCTAAATATCACTAATGAAATTAAATTAACAGGTCGGAATCCATGCGGTCTTGTAGAAAATATGAAAAACATTACTCGAGGAGTAAATAGTTGAATGTCGCTGGAGGCCTCAGATCCATACCAACCAAATACCTGGATACGAGGTACTCAAACTCAAACGATAAATCCAAAGTGACCGTAATGTATTTGTATTCACTAAATACTCCATTCAGTCGGCTGTCGTACCAGGCAACACGGACCGAGACATATTGGTGCAGGCTGAAACATCTTCAACATTCTTAGCGACGTCGTCAGCCAAGGGAGAAACTGACTTGCCAACAAAAGCCATTACGTGGCACGTCAGTTTCCCCTTGCATTCAGATCGTCTATCTTACATCTCGATCGAAATGCGGTATTTCTCCCTCGGGTCATCCCAAGAACTTGGGATCGCTGACGCCATGGGGCTTGTCTCGCCTCACTCTTGTTCCCTTCGTTCTTACACGTGATGAGATATGCGGAAAGTTCTTCCCTAGTTAATAAATTGCCTCGGGTCTATTATTAGTCCAATGTTCTATGTGAATACGTCGAGATAGGCATTTCAAGGGTTTTCAGACATAGTGCAGGTGATATAATTGCTACTTGATAGATCAACTTGAACATCAATAGTAGCGTTTGGGGCATGTGATAGCCAATCCTAGTACAAAGGGTAAGAATTAAACTGTTTATGGAACGAGAATAAGCAATTCCCGGGTCTTTTCTCAAAATGCTTTGGTATCATCGATCTCACATTTCCTCACCGTCGAGGGCAGGATGATCTCAACTCATCGACGACCAGCAAGCACTGACTCGCTCGTGAACAGGCCTTTCGAGACTCCCAAGGCCCACATAGAAACAATACTCTCAACTAGTTGAAATGACAAGGCAGTTGTCTTGACTGGTTGCGGAGGCGTTTCATGTTGCAAACGGTTGAGACACTTGTAACCTCGAAATTGATCAGTCACCATAACTTCAATTCCATTGTCAATTTGCTAAGCGTTAGGGCCGTTGCCATCTGCTACGGGCCTGGGTAACAGGCCGAGGAGACTAAGGCCGCATTCGGGGTCGCCGCTCACCGGCCTCATGGTTGGACAAAGGGCGACCAACTGTCTCCGAGGCAACAAGACCGTTGACAACGTCGCACAAGTTTCCCGGGTACACGGTACCAAGACACGAGGTGGGCGAAGAAGGTAAATTAACTCCTTTCAAGGAAAGTTTACAATAATAATCGAGAGATATCCAGATGTAATACAATTGTAGGACTCTTTGCTTAGCCCAGGAGCCGGGCTGTTGGTTTCGCTCCCTGGGGGTTTCAACGGGATCAAGTTGGTTGTCTTTAACCTCAAATTTGAGTGCGGATTGGCTGGAGGTGAAAGCCCGCGGGATAAGATAGAGATAAGCAACGGCGGGGCACAACTCGACAAGCCATGGAGCCTTGTGTGCTGCCTCGTCATGCAAAAGAACAGGTTGCGAGAATTGTCATGCTAAAGGGAGACGGCCGTTTTCGGATGGTCGAGTCATATCGGCATGACGCATCTTTTGTCTGCAACCGTTGAAAGCTGAACCCGGATCCATCCAAAGGGAGGCTCATCATGAGACTAATCTTCCAAGGACAAAGCAAACCAGACCAAAAGCAACTGACATCATCTCTCCCTCCCGCTCCCGGATTGTGGCGCGCGGGGTGGCTCGCCTTCTGTGACGGAGTTCCGAGACCACCCCAGCCTCAGCCCAAGGGTGGCTCCGCGTGGGCTGAGCTCGGACTTGCGAACGAAGAAGCGCGTTTTTCCTTTTTTCTCCGCCAGGTGAGACAGGCCAGTCGAATCGGCGAGAGGAGCGCCGTAGCCGACGAGACACGCCATAGGCCGTCCGTCGGAAATGGCGGTGTGGCGATGAAGAAAGATGGCACGCGGTGTGTATCAAATCATGGCTCGTCTCATGTCTGGGGGGAGGGAGGGCACAACTCAACTCGACTCGTGAGTGATGAGGTTTTTCTCTTTCAACACTGTGACTGGACTGGACTGGACTGGTTGATGTGTGCGTGCACTCTTGTGCATGGTCTGTCAATGCAGAGATCACGGACGGAGGATGAGGTCTTGATGTTGTGACTGGTTGCGCTGTGATGCAGCTGGTCATGGTGGTGAGGAGGCTTGGAGGCTTTTCCCCTCATCGAGTGTTCTCTCATGGAGTGATCTCTCTCGCACAGTCTCTCCATTGTGCTCAACATCTTTCGTGGGGTTGAGCCGGCCGTTCACTCGATCCAGTGGGAGCACCTGTCAGTCACCTTGAGTTGTTCAATGCCGAGACCATGTTCGACAACGTCCGAGCAATGCCTGAGACTATGCAGGGATCGTTCTGCAGGGCGCCCAAACGGGACATGATCTCTGTCTCTCTTGTGTCTTCAGGGTAGACAGGATTGCTTCGTCGGTCAGCGCCCGTGTCTGGGCTGTCGCAGACTTTGAGCCTGGCAGGTTTGACTTTTGTGGACAATCCAGTGCAGAGTTGCACCATCCGAGCTCTAGATTCTCCCAGGCTTTGCGCTAGGTGAACTGAAGCACAAAGCATGGCCATTTCGGGTGGTAGTCCCGAGATCTGGAGAGTTCAGGGACGAACAGTTCTCGTAGGGACCACACGTTTGACGGACGGATCGGCGTGGGCGAAGCCCTCCCCCTTCAAGCCCTCCCTTCCCTTCTCTCCCCAACCCCTTGGCCCGGACGACGAGGAACAAAGAAGCACCAGGTTTAAACCTCCGCTAGCAGGCTCAAAGCCTGCCCAAAATAGATAGTGCCATCGGCCAACCCCTCCCCGCATGATGCTCTGGCAAATGACACACAGCGTCTGGGCATGCTCGTGGCGTGGTGGACGGGACGAGGGAAGCCTGACGAGACGCTTGGACGGGGGAGGCCACGATCAAATCATCAAAGACCAGTCCAGTGGCAGGGCATGATAAATCAGTGATGATCTAACCGAGATCGATTGGACGTGTGCGCCAGAGGAGGCGGTGGTTGGTGGTGGCCAGCGAGCAGCATCAGAACTGCCAGAGAACAACCCGACGGCATTCGAGAGGGTGTGGTGCGTGCAGCTGCGCGGCGGCGGGCATGAGAACCCGTTTGGCAAGGCGGCAAGGCAACCTCTCTGGCGTTCTCTACATCTTTGTTTACTTTGCCGCCGTCGTCACTCCTTATCGCAAACGCCCGGTTTTGATCTGATCGTCGACAGCGAGCGATAATCGTTGGAGACGGGACATGTCCCAGCGCACGCACAATCTCACCCGTCCTGCATTGGCGATGCACCCGCTGCACCCTCTAGGGTTGACCTTGACACAGTGAGTGCCCATACACGGCATACAACACTGTACCTAGACGCCCGCGCTGCGGCCGCTGTGGCCGAAGGAGTTCCTGCGTAAAGGTTGCGTGGAGCGTGGGCCGTCCAGGGCGCCAATCCAGGGCACACAAGAGAGAGCGTCCCATCAGAATCCCCTGCTCGGGCAGGGCGAGTTTACAGGGTGCGGGTGCGGGTTGCACGCAGAACCTGCAGGCGTGGGTTGGGTATGGGATGAGACGATCCGTTTCTGGCGGACAGCAGGCCAACTCAGGTACCGCAGGCGATGGCTAGATCCTATCCCTGGCCTTGTCTGGGTTACCCGTGATGGTTGTCAACTCTGAGAGGCTGGTGATGGTTGCTGTTGTTAAAGAAAGAAAAGGTTTGGGCTTTGCTTTGTCCTGCCACCGGATCTGGCATCATAGCGCTACCCTACAGTTTAAGTTAGTACACGGACAGTTCGGCAACCAACATCACACGGCACTTCCAGAAGCCCCAGAGATCAGAAAGCGACAGTTCATCTCGCTCTCTCTCGATTTGCCTCTCGTGGCGATGGCTTGCGAAGTCCCAGAATGGTCCGACTTTTTTGGGGGGCACAATCAACGGCGTCCCATTCGGTGGCTGTCCAGGGCACAGGGTCGCGATCTGCAGAGCGTCTCCCGACATGTCCACAATGACAGAATGGTACAGTGAGAGAGTGACTTTAGTCTTTCATCTCTTCCCTGTCAGCCCGCCACGTTTCCAATGGACCCATGCCCAGACGCCGATTGACACAACTTTGGGCCTCGTTCGCCCGCCGCTCATTCACTGGCACAAGAACCTGGAAGGGTCTCGAGGCCGCCAGTCACGGCCGGTGCCAGCCCTCCATCAGGTGGCCCAGAAGCCGGGAATTGCTCCACGGGCTGCCCACAGTGTAGGTCATGCACCGTGCTGCCCATCCATGGCTAGTGCTCACTGCCTCAGTTGGAGCGAGAGCGAGCACACACACAGACACACCAAGCATCCCACCGCAGCCCACTCGCCATCCATCACACAAGGGCTGCATCACCCCAAACCTGGCAGCCCAGCAGGGTTCACCATTGTCTGTCGCTGGAGCTCAGACCGCGATCGAACGCGAATGGATGTTTCCTTTCTTGCTCGGGGCTGGGCTGTGGGCGTCGGCACTGCAGCTCACCTTGCCTCGTTCACGGCCTCACCTCACACTCTCTGCACGATGCCGTTGGATTGGCAGCGGCAACGATAGCGGGATGATACACTCGACCTCCATCTAGATCGCATTGGATATGTGTGCCGTGGTAATCAAAGATTGCGGGGCACCAGAAGTCAGAAGTCGCAGATGAGAAACGCAGTCCCGTTCCTCTCCCTCACGCGCACTCGCTGTGGATAATAACAATTTCAGAAAATCAACAAACAAACCGTCAAACAATCCAATCAAGGACCGCGACGGGAGCGCTGCACCAGGGGAAAGCGCCTAATTACACGGCTCGAGGGCCCTGAAAGCGCTCTCAGAAAGGGGCTTGCTGCACTAGCACAGGGGAATTAGAGGGGAGCCGGGAGTGCACGCGGCCAAGACGGTGCCTGAGGATGGAATTCTCTAGATGGCTTGCCATCTCTCACCTGACGAACGATGCGAACCCCTGGAAGCCTGCCTGGCAGCCCTGTTGTCGGATGGGATGTTCCAACCATGGTAATTTTGGGGGACGGGAGGATTGTGGATGGACTTCAGGTCGTCAACAAGAGGCGCACGCTTGCACGGTCTAACAGCTTGGGGAACAAAGCTGAGAACCAGCGCCCATTCAGAGCCCATTCACAGAGGCACCAGTCCAGGACAGAACCCGCTGGAGTGTGCTGGGGGCACGCTTCGGCCAAGCTGGGTGCGGTCAAGTGACAAAAGACTGGAATGGGGAACACCGAGAAGGCCGCGTCGACCTGGCACTGGGCGTGCCGGAGTTGGAGGGCATGGCCTGGCACGAGGTCGGGTAGCCGCTGGGTTTCGGATACCACAGGTCATGCATGCCAGCCCCGCGAAGGCCAGGTATTGTCAACAATAGCTGCTAGCAGTGGATGGAGCTGACCAGCCCTTGGACGCACCAGCGACACCGTCCAGAGGTTTCGACTCGTCACTGTGCCGCCTTCAGTAACCCTCCCGGCAGGGACAAGGGTGGCCTGTTAGCATGCCACCAAGATTACACTGTGGCACATGCTAGTTCCAAAGAGATTTAGCGCCCTGTACGTCAACCCAATCATAACAAGGTGGCAAAGCAGGCGGGGCGGGCGTTTGCGGGCAGTGATTCGCTAAATTTGGGGCTTACCCTCATCTCCTTGTCCAGCAAGCGGTTCAGGTGGGTCCTGTGAGTGGGTTTTAGTGGGGTAGTCTGTGGATCCCTTGTCTAAACGTCCCCAACCAACAAAACCCGCCGCCCGCCGTCCCCGGTGCGTCCTGCGTCCTCCCACACTCAGCACCTTCTTATCAAAGCCAGCCGTCACCTCGCACCCTCACCCCTCGTACCTTCCTCGCCTCGCTTCGCTTCGCTCTACTTCCCACAATTCTCCCCCATCCTCCAAAAACATACTTCACCCAACAAACTTGCTTCTCTTTGCATCTTGATCCAAAAAGACGATATTCCCTTTTGTGACGCCTCGCACTTTATCTGTCCATCAACCACCAACGACGATAACGACGACTTGCTCAAGCACATACTTGCCTGTCTGTGTTTATACTCGACTCAATTAATCCCGCACCAACTCCGAATTCCCCTCCACGGCTCTCCAACTTGGCGCAGTCACATCTCACCCGGACGTCTTGGACTTTGACAACACAACACATCTTGAAAGCAATCACGCGACAACAGAATCATAATGTCTGCATACTACCACTACAACGCCCACCCCGCGCACCCTACTCCCGTGTCGCACAACCACCATGGCGGCCGAAATCGCAGAGCCCCCCGCCTGTCCGTCTCCCAGAATGCGCAGCGCCAGTTCCGAGGTGTCCGCAGCATGAAGGAGCTCAACGAGTCGGCATCACTGTCTGCCTTCCGCAACAAGTTTGAGACAAGTCGATCCTTTGATCTCGAAGACGACATGGAGTTTTGCCCTGGTCTGTTGACCGAGAGCGACGTGAGTTACCCTGGCGCAGCGCAATCCGTACCGGCGCATTCGCATTCGCATTCTTACTCACCCTTGGCAGTTGGTCTCCATCTCCAGTTCATCTGAGCGATCCTCACTAGCCAGCAACTCTCCCGACTCTTCCCCTACGCAACACGTCAACACTGTTGCTCCTGGCTTCTCACTCAACTCGTCCTCCCCCGCCTTCATCCCTCCTAGCTACCACCAACAGTCCAGCCTCAAGCTCCACCAACCCTCGGCCACTCGCGGCCGTAATGCCATTCCCATTATCAACCCAGCCACCGGCATCACCATGTCGAGCCCTCCCCAATCCGTGTCACCCGGACGGATGCAACAGCCGCTCCGCGGATGGTAAATGGTTCCGGACCACCCTGCATCACTGCAGGGTTGGCTCGCATGTCACTTCTCCGGAGGTGCATCTTGAACTGTAAACTATGTCCATTCGTTCTTGGCAACTGTTCATCTTGGCGGACACACCAAACGGCCGGGCTTGATTTTTGACATCATCTTCTCTTACGGGCTGGGTTCCTCGAGGCTTTGGATCTCCGCTTGACGCGGTGGTCCTCCCTGTTGGCTCCAACACTACGACAACCACGACTACCACCACATCCATCACTCACATTACTACCTCACCTGTACAAACATCCTTAATCAACATACCCCCCCCTTGTTTCAACCGACAAGTTTCAATGAGGATACAACTGGCGCGGCATGAGAAAGATCGATACCATTTTCGGCTTGGGTCACTTCTGTTTTTTTGCAACAAATCAAATACCTAGGGTTTGGGTGTCCGCCTCGCAAGCTGAGGCTGTCTGACACGAACGGGGCGTTTTTTTAATCCGCGGAGTTTGCATTTCAAGACGACATTGCATCGGTGTTTGACGGCACGCGGACGGGATTCTGATTTCGGCATGGGCAACTGTTTTGCTTTTACACTGAGGGACGCAGGGTTGGCGTCCCTATACTAACCAAAATGTCTTCTCCTCATCGAGGTCATGGGTTCATGAAGTCATCAAGAAGAAAAAGAACAACATAGAAGGAGTGCTTTTCACGAGCGGGGTCTTTACGGGTATTTTGATCGGTCGCATCTGGGAAATATCTTTTGGGCGGGGTGGTTAGGATCGGATTGAGACGAACGGTGTCGGTGCTTTGCAACAACAACTACTACAACAATGCCATCCCTTTGAAGTGGGATGAAAAATCTGGGAAACCATCGGGGAGTTGGTCGAATTTTCGGTTATCCCGCTGCTGCAAATGAACGGGAAAAAGGTCCATTTCTGCCCATTTTCATCCTTCTTTGTACCATTCTGGGACAGCCTATATATTTGTCCTCTTTTTTCTGTCTTCTTACTTGATATTGGTCGGGCTTCTTGAGCGGAATGGACGTGGGCTCATCTTGCTTTGGGGGACGGAGTGCTATGGAGCGTTGCTTGCTTGGTCTGTCTCGTCTCATCCAGGGAGGACGGCTTTTTCTTTACTTGTTACATGTTTGTCTCGCCTTCGCAAGCATCTGGAGTGTTGGGTGGTGGGAAATGACATGATCAGAATCAGTTAAGTTTAGTTGCTGGGATGGTTTTTGGGATTACGGGAGGCCCTCGTGCCTGGTTTTGCACTGCAGCGGTAGACTGCAATGTGTGGCTATTGTTAACTGGGTATTGGCGCTGTCTGGTTGCGACGACGCGGCTTCAGAGCTGCGAGACGAGAATACACGATTGTTCAAACATTTGATCATTCATCTGCTGTGAATTGAATTATGGCTCGAACTGTGATGTGGTCCTTGTAGCTGTCCAGTGAGTTGTGTATGCGTCTTTGTGTTGTATGTGTTGGTGTTGTAAAAATGAGACATGTGAAGATGAAGAGTATTGTCATGTCCTCTTTAAATCTCGAATGGAAGCTATAAAGGTATCCTAAAATAATAATTAATTAGAATATGTATGAGTTGAGTATTAATTAGAATATCTCTGCATTATCTTAGAATTATTTTCATAAAGTTCATGAAGAGCCTGAGCTTGCCCCTTCTGGTGTGTCGTGGAGCACAAAGATTGACATCAGTAATCAAGCAATTGATCTGGTCAATGGCTTTCATTATTCAACAGGAATTAAACTCTAGAAAGATCCTTCCTGCCTGTCTTTGGAGCAATTACTTGCTCAGATGTTCATCCCCCACATGTCAAAAACCAAGCTTTCCACGATCGTGATCATGACAGAAAACACGCTCAATTAGCGCTGGCGCTCAACAAAAAAAGACAGCACTCGATCGAAGCTTCCATTATCCTCGGTAACAATTACGATCGATCTCTTCCCGATTGGCCCGAGCTAACTCCCAAGGGAATGAAGGAAACATGAAGAGTGACGATGATGGTGACGTCACGGACGTGTAAGGGTAAGTGTCCCCTCTCTCCACCGAAAAGACGTAAAGAATGCGCCCGAAGAAAGGTATTAAGCTTGGATGACCGCCGCCTCGTTACTATCAATGATGATTCCTCCTCCTCTTCTTCATACTCATTGCTAATTGCACCTTAATCCGCCCTTTTGGAGAGAATACCCACGTGCAACACACGCGACGTACATACAAGCACCTTTAACAAAATGATGTCAGCGAGATCCATCATGGCAATGCGCACGGCGCACGCCAGCAGGGTCGTCCTGGGACGAGGCTTCTTCATCTCAACCTCTTCACGATTCGGACTCAAAGAGTCATCGACACGTACGTTTTCCCCTGTACCTGACTACCAACGCGCCGCTGACAATTCGACACCCCAAAGCAGACACAGACTTTGACAAGCACAAGCAAGACTCCCTAGCAAAGCAAAAGAAGGGAACAGGCCACTGGAAACCCGAGCTAGCGTCCGACAGCGAAGAGGCCGTCAGGGCGGATCGGTCGGCTGATGAGCCTGCTAAGGATTTGCAGGAGAGGACCAAGAGGGCTGCTGAGGAGACGGCCAAGGCTGGTACGAGCATGAGGGATAACATGTGATGTGGAGTTGGGGGGGGGGAAAGCTACCAAGGTTGTTACATGGGTTGGAGTTGGAGGTTGTAATAGCATCAGTCTGAATATTGCGATTCACCTTTGATTGAGTTGCTGTCATTGCTCATGTCTTGTTGCTTGGTCGTTGAGAGGCGGTTATGCATACATTTATTGACCATTGGAGGGAATAGGCATGCTGGTTTGCCTTTAATAGCACCAGACTGCCATTCTTCGTGGTACGGTATGGCATTTCCCTTGGTATTGCAAGTTCAATTGCGCAGTGTTTCTCGCGTCGCTAATAACTTGGGGTGCTTGTAAATGTGACGCTAACCACCACAGTCATTCACCGGGTCAAGGAATAACGACTACAGTATCTATCTCAATTTAATATAACATGGATGAATAAAGGGGACAATAGGCAAGATATAATAGCTATTGACCGTTCTATTGAGGTTGTTTTTTGGTAGTTTCTCGTGGGTATCATTTGATGCTTCCATACGAGAACTGCATTGAGGCAGAATGGATGAGGTGCACAGTTAAGACGAATCCCTCACAACCGTATCATCCCAATGTCAAGATACAGTCTCCCAACTCCATAAAGTTGTTGAAATGGCCTCAAAATATCCTCTCACTATTTCTAATTAATTAATCTCCTCTCAAACAAGACAATTCACCCAAACACCTCCTCATGCCTCTCCTCCAGGGTAAGACAACGCCAACGCAACACTCCCGCATTTATCGATAAGCAACCCCTCACTAGCTCGAGCCTCGATCCCAATTTATTTCCTCGCCGGTCTCGGTGATAACCTCCGAGGAATCCGTCCCAACCTCCGGCCTCTGCGCTTCTTCTCCTCACGGGGCTTCTCCAGCCCTTTTAATTCTTCTCCCCGAGGGCAAACTCCCCAGTCGTCGTCGCCATGTCGAGTCCTCATCCATCCTTCCAGTCCGCCCTCCTCGCTGGTGCGCTCGCTGGTACCACCGTCGACCTGTCCCTCTTTCCTCTCGATACCCTCAAGACTCGGCTACAGTCTTCGGCCGGTTTCTTCCCCTCGGGCGGCTTTCATGGCATCTACCGTGGTATCGGTTCTGCCATTGTAGGATCTGCACCCGGGGCTGCTTTCTTCTTCTGTACCTATGAGGGTGTCAAGGGTCTGCTCGCGAGGAAGGATGATGGTACGCCCGTGTCGAGGTGGAGGGATCCCCTCGTCCATATGGCCGCGGCTAGTGCTGGTGAGATAGCTGCTTGTTCTGTGCGAGTTCCGACAGAGGTTGTCAAGCAACGTGCCCAGGCCGGTCATCACGGCGGTTCTTCAGGTGCTGCCATCCGCGCTATTCTCTCCAAATACTCGTCCCACGGCTTCTTCTCCATGTGGCGCGAGCTATACCGTGGCTGGGGAATCACAGTCTTCCGCGAGGTGCCATTCACCGTGATTCAGTTCCCCCTGTGGGAGGCCATGAAGGCCTGGGGTCGCCGCCGTCGTGGTGGCCGTGAGGTTACTGGAGCTGAGAGTGCCCTCTACGGCAGCATGGCGGGCGGATTTTCAGCAGCACTTACGACACCGCTCGATGTGCTCAAGACAAGAGTCATGTTGTCCAAGGAGAGAGTTTCAGTCGCAGAGATCTTTGGCCGCATGGCTCGTGAGGAGGGTATCCGGCCATTCTTTGCTGGTATTGCTCCTCGTGTGACATGGATCTCAATCGGAGGCGCCATCTTCCTGGGAAGCTACCAATGGGCCATCAACACCATGTCCGGCTTGGCATGAAACCAGATCATGTCCAAAATCTCGTTTACACCTATACCTGTATGATATGACGCATCAAGCAAGGAGTCAAGAGAAGGGCTGCATGGTATAAAATGGGGAATCGATGCTTGTTTTTCGCGCTAATGCTATCTACTACGCCTCTGGGGCGTCTGACCTCTGTATATAAATGTATACACGATAAATCAACTCGCTGGGGATATAACAAAACGGGCTCCTGACACGACAGCAAATGAGTTGTGCTGATCAGGTAGCTGGAGTCTGCGGCTGAGCTGGTGCCTGTGCCTGTGCCTGGGCATTGTTGTCTGTCTCTTCCGTAGCCGAGCTTTCCTGAGTTTCTTCAGGCTCAGTCGGTTTCGGTTCTGGAGGGGGAGGGAAAGGTCGAATCTCCTTCTTGCCATTGGTCTTGTAGTAGAGGACGATGTCGTTACCTCCTTTCCAGAGATGCGTTCTGAGGGTGGCCAGAGTCGTAACGGGAGATAGAAGCTGAGCAATGTTAGTATTAACTTCGTCACTAAGAGTAAAAAACAAACTTGACTTACCTGATCGTTGCAGTACAGCTCCAAGTACTCCTCTGGCTTGTGCGTCTCCTCCTCGCCCTCCTCCAGTGGAGGCTCAACCCTCTCGGCAATGTATGCGAGAATCTTCCTGACCCGTAGCATGCGATTTGCGTTTAGTCTATTGTTCCCGTCCGCGGCAGTAATGGCAATCAGACTGTCGTCCATCGGGTGCAGAACAAACGAGACCTTGACTGGTTCCTTGATAGGCACCTGGTTGTGTAGGAGCACCTCACCGAGCCACATGGGCGCCTTCTGTTCAATAAGGTCTGCATCCTTGCCAATATCTTCCACTGTGCCCTGGTAGAGGTTCGCGCTACCGCCCGACGTCTCCTCCTGAATCACCACCTTGGTTCCCGGAGGAAGCTTCAACACGGGTGTATCGTTGGGCAGACTGGGTGTCACGCTCGTCTCGACTACCTTTTCAGGAGTTTCGACCAGTGACCGGTCGTACCCTTGTCGGATTTTCTGAATTACGCCGAGGAAGCTGTCATCAACCTCCTTTTCCTTCTCATGAACTGAAGAGGACTCGGATTCCTCTGCTTTCTCCTCGACAATCGCCGGCTTCTCCTGTGTCGCCTGTGACGCCGAACGCGCGAGCTTCTTTGTGCCAAACGACATCCTAAACTTTTTCTTACCGAAAGGCGTGCTTGGGGATTTTGTACTGTCGGCCCTCTCTTTGTCACCGTCCATAGACTTCTTCGAATCTGCATTGTCCTTGTCCTTGTCCTTGTCCTTGTCCTTGTCCTGCCCCGGGGCTGACACTAGACTTGCCGCCTTGACAGCCGACTCAAGCATTTGCAAAGGGCTTGTGAAATAGTCTTCCTTCTCTGTTGATGGTCGACTGACGTGTGATGCTCTCTTCTCTATAGGGCTCATGGGGCTTGAAGCAGCGTCCTCGGGGACTCCAGGCAAGCTGTTAGGGCCTGACATGATGCTAGGGCCAGGTGTTGCTAGACCAATACCAAAGCCGGGAGTGTTTGGGTACAGATTCGGCTTGGGCGTCACTTGGTCGGTATTGTCCCAGTCTGGTACTGCTGGTTTCGGCAAGGTTATTGATAGCGGTGCAGCAGCATCAGGGGCAGAAGCAGCGGCTGCCTGCCTCGCCTCGACACCTTCGTTGATGGTTTGGCGGTATGCCTCATCTCGCCTGATCTCTTCGTCGATGAGGTCGGCGAATAGATATCGAAGGATCCATTTTCCGAGGCTGACTGCGAGAGGGTCAGTCTTGTCCAGTTGCCAAATTTGTGCAATCATACTTACTTCTCTGGTCCTCTCGAAACTCGCTCGTGTCTGGTAGCTCGAGCTCATCGGCATATACTTCAGCATCGAAGCAGTTGAATGGCTCTAACACTACAGTGAGATTGCCTGAACTGAGATCGATTGAGCACCACGGTGCTACAGCCTCTACAGTGTTGACGAGGTGCTCTACGTCTTCCAAATGCTGTTTTCCAAAACTTTGAATAGGTTTGCACTACAGCAGTTAGCAGAAATCACTGACAAAGAGTTTGGTAAAGCAAACCTTGATAAGATCCCACAGAAGAACGTCTCCGGCAGTATCTAATGTCAGGACTCGTCTCCTATCGTTGAGCAACCTGTGCTTAAGCAGACCAAACTGACCCTCGATGGTCTCTTCGGGCTGATCATGTATAGGCTTGACTTCAGGCTCTGGTTGGTCTAGTACAACCTCTGACCCCTTGCGTGCAGTGTTTTCCGTGATAGTGTTGGAATCGGGATCCGGAGCGCTACGCGAAGGCATTGTGGCCGCTGCTGAGACTCGCAAGATGGAATCGGCAGGAATCTCCTTCTTCGACGTCCCATTAACAGTCGGAGGAGAGGCCTCACGTGGCCTGCTCGAGGCATTGGACGTGGCCCTATGATGTCGGAATGACTCTGGAAGCTGGATGTTGACGCTGGTATCAATATCCTCCCATCTGTTGATCGAGGACCTGTTTGTCGCAGTCCAGATATGACCTCCGGCGGCAACAACCTTGCCTACACCAATATGATCCTGTGCCACAGCAAGACTGAGACCGTCGTCCATGTCCTCAAGGCTCCCTCGTACATCGGTCTTGGCTACAAGGCCTGAACGATCGGAACTGTAGAAGACGCCTAGTCTAGGATCGTCTGAGAAAAGCGACCAAACACTTTCGTCGTGCATGGTAAAGGTGTACATGCATCGACCATTCTTGACACTCCACAACTTGATCGTCTTGTCGGCACTAGCACTTAGAATCGTATCGCCAGCGTCGTCAATAAGAATGGCGCGGATATTGTCGACATGACCAACGAGCTTGGAGACCTTTGAACCTGTTCGGGGATCGTATAGGCGTATAGTCTTCTCGGGGCCGCCACTAGCCATAATGTTCCGGCCAACTCGAAGAGCATATACCGATCCCTTCTCGGCAATTTCTTCACCTTTGACGTCGATCTCAAGCGTCTTGCCTGCGCCATTGAGATCCCATAGACAAATCTTGCGATCAAGGCCACCGGAAGCGATCCAGTTCAAGCCCATATCCTGGGGCGGGGTTGTCACACATTTGACGTAGTCGGCATGCTCGCCTATCGTGATAGCGCGCGTATTATCCTCCTCCGAGTAGGGTCGC
Source organism: Fusarium vanettenii 77-13-4 (assembly GCF_000151355.1). NCBI lineage: Eukaryota > Fungi > Ascomycota > Sordariomycetes > Hypocreales > Nectriaceae > Fusarium > Fusarium vanettenii. Next base: position 265,081 of record NW_003315873.1, on the reverse strand, counting down.
CAGACCTTGACAGTAAGGTCGGATGAGCCAGAGACGAGGGCGGTATTATTATGGGCGAGGGCAATATCGTTGACCCAGTGCATATGGGCGTGTGTTTGGGCGTGGAACTTGGTCGTGTGCTTGGGTTTTTTGTCGTCCTTCTTTTCGTCCGAGGCGGGGGTCGAATCGACGACATCACTGCGGCCTTTGAGGTCGAGGTTCAGATCCCAAGCGCATACAATGCCGTCTCGGCCACCCGAGTAACTAAGCGGAACATGATATTAGTTCCAGGTCCAGAGGTGGCTGGGGGGTTACGAGGAGAGAGCTCACAGAATGGCGTTGTCAGTGTCGACCGCGAGGCCATTGACACCAAGTCGATGGCCACCAGCCGAGGCTTTGGCGTTCTCGAGGACTGCAGCGCATGTTAGGACTCAGAACCAGCACGTATAGCGCATCCATCGGTTTGAAGCCGATTCCAGGACCTTGTCTCGGCGAGCGGGGTCGCTGGAAGCTGAGAGACGCTGGGGAGGAGCTCTCACCATAGCTGATTCTCTGACGAGCCTTCTTAGCAGCCATGGCGTCACTGGAGAGACCAGACGGTCAAGTATGCGCCAGGGGGCGGAAGAAGGTAACACAAGCAGCGGGAGGGCGCAGTAAGAGGCGAACACGGGACGGGGTGGTAATCGTATTATGAATTTTCGGGTGCGCGGTGGGAAGATGGTGATGATTGCGGGATGTGGAAGCTCGAAAGTGGAGGAACCGAAGACATGGCTGGGCTGGGCGCAATCCAATGTGGATGGTGGAAGGCTAGCTCCAAGTGCCTGCCCAGGTGGCACCTGCCTCCGCGGGTCTGCAGGCGGTGGGCAGGAACATCCCAGGATGTTTTAGTACCTCTACCTGGGCTACTGGCCTGGAGGGAGGGAGAAAGTGGGCAAAATCTGCCTATATCCAGGCCTTCGACAGGGCTGTTGGGCCGTCGAACCGCCTGTCCTCACCTCTAGTTGGCAGCCGACCCTCCATGGTTGCTAATTAGGGCAGGTAAGACCTCGTGAGTCTGGGGGAAGGAATCCATTTATCCAGGATGGGAACCTGGAACCTGGACAGCTTCTGTATGCAACGCAACATTGGATGGACGGCCAGCCTTGGACCCCTTGAACCCCTGTCGCTCACTCGCTAGAATCAAACTCCGAGGTCCAGGTCCGGGTCCAGCCAGCTCCAGGGCGGGGATGGATCATGCCGGAGTTTGCTTCTGGCCCCCCGCCAGCCGTTGGCGAGCTGGCGGGGCCTAGCGCGGCCTTAAGGTGCGTCCTTTGTCCATCACCTGTCTCTCATTTGGCGGGCTGGATTTTTCATCCCAAGTCCACTTCTGTTCTAGAAGAAGTGGACGAACCTGACGACATGGGGCACGAGGGCTTGATTGCTTGCAGCGACATCTCGGGATGTTTCACAGAAGTTCCCTGTTGCTGCAGATTCCCGGCACTAGCAGGATGAGAGTCTGTGTAGAGCTTGTACTTGCGGGTTACCAGCGGAGGGTTGATATTGAGGTAGGTATCAAGTATATTCATTCGGCTGAGTGAGAGTTTTGGTGTTGACTAACTCAATTCTATACACAAAGTGTTAAATATGTGCTCTAGAAACTGCCAATGTCCTGTCCTGGTATCATCATGTCTCGAGACTCGAGGCTTCCTGTTCTCCCCATTACCTAATCGACCGGATCCCTCTCAACTATCCGAAAGTCCGTCTGCCTTTTGTTCTCCGTCTTGATCTCCGTTTCCCGGCGGACACTCATCTCCCGTATCGCGTGCTCTGCTCACTGGCAGACGCAGCATCCAACGCCACACCACCTGGTCGACTTCCAGCGCCCGGTCTTACCCTCGCACTGCGCGCAGTCGTCCTCAACCTTGGTGATGTCTTCACGCCTGCCGGGGCAGTCGTCTTTGTAGCATCGCGTGTGGCCACGCAGAACGCGGTGGCCACAGCGGTGCTCGATTATAACCGTGCTGCACATTGAGGTGATGGCTCTTTGCACCTGAAGATTGTCTATGGTTGTGTGAGTCAGATCGACAGCCAAGATGGGGAGAGACGTACGAATTATTTCAGCTCAATGCTGAAGATGAATAGATTACGTATGTGCCAAGCGATGATGTGAATCGCTTCAAAGTCTTGATGCAGATGACGAGCAAGTTGTATGCCAAGTCCAACAATTCATGATCGGCTGCTGCGCTTTTGTGTAGGATCCAGGTGCGAGACAAAGGCAACTGGCACAAGTCCAATATGATGAGTTGAATGTGAGGTGATGAATGGAAAGATGGTGGTTCAGATTGCTTCCGTCAGCTTAGCCTGATTCTTTCCAAGGCACGCATAGGTAATCAATATGTAAATGTAAAATCGAACGGCGAAAACGGGGGGGGACGGCCGGCAGTTATGTGTGCTGCAAGCCATGCGACACCTCGTAACAGCCTCCCCTCATCAGAGCTATTGAGCCTCAGCTATTAATCCGCCCCCGGGAAGGGAACAAAAAAAAAAAGTGACGTGGACTCGGACTCAAGGAGCGAGTTCGAAGCCCGTGACGCGGCCCGGACCAATAAGTGAATCTCGCTGTGGTGGTGGCCTCGTGCCCGATGACTTTGGCGTTTGCCGAGCCCTCCGGTTGGATACGAGCATCCCGTTGCTCGCCTTCTTTGACTTTTCCGTCCTGGCCAAGGGAAGTTTACGAGGATGTTGACCTTGTTAGTGGGTTGATCTGGTGTTACGTTTGAAAAGTCACGCCAATGGCAAATGAAAGCTCGTTGTTTTCCATTAAACATTATGCTATTTAAGTTGTTCTGAGATTGAGTTCTCCATGAGGTACGTCCTCTATACACCGTTGTCCATCGCCTGCATCATGTCTTGGCACTATTCACCATCTACAAAACGCCGTTATCCTAAGCTTGGCCGTCAAGAATATTCTCTTTGCTGAACGGCACCAAGAGCGGGGCTGCTTCTGTAGTGCATCACACCACCGGCAATTTATAGTGAGTTGTGTCTCAATGGTTTGACTGCTATTGCATTTCCATGGTTGGCGGCACCGAAAGACACGCTTGACCTTGGTATGGCCACAGGCGCAGATATCAACGAGTCGGAAGCACATTGTGATATTATCAGTTTCGGCGTGATTAGAGAGTGGAGGAAGCTTTGGACGAAGGGAACAATTTATAATTCTTTCAGTAGAGAGGCACGAGGTCTGAAGTGGGTTAATGTTCTGAGAACATGTATGATATTGAATCAGGATAAAACAAAGTGCTTGTCAATCTGATGAAAGAACAGGACAAATGGAATACGAGCATCATTTCGCGTGGCTATTTGAACAAAGCGCCGCCTTGCCAACCTTCTCAGATGGTTTGTCTCCGGTCTGGCTGCCTTGTTTCAGTTGGGCTGGCTTCAAGGAAAAGAATGAAATTGGAACAAAGCTTCTATGTAACTAGAAAATGACTGCTTTGAAGAATGCGAGTCTTAGACGTGGTCTACTTGCTCACCCTATGATGATCTACAGAAGCTGCCTACACAATCATGGCTCTACCCTCTCTTGTATCTCAATCCTCGAGGCATTGGATGCATTTGGATGTGAACATGTCCCACCAATCATGCAACTAGTTGCTGTAGTCAATTGCCCAAAGCACGCCCCAATCATCCCTGAACAAATGCGGACAAGGCCTGGGGTCTGAAAGTCAACATAGCACAGCATAGGTAGATAGGCACAAGACACTAAAGAGCAGCGAAACATCGTGGCTTTGATGCGACCACATCTAGGTATAATCATTATATTTTGCATACCCTAACGCCGTGCTAAGAGTCTTCCAATCGGCCTACTCTAACATCTTCCGACTTTTATAGCTGTACCCGCATTCTACCTGGTAAACTTGCCGCCTCGGCCTCCTTGTCGAGGCTGGCTGCCGTACGCCCTGCGACCCTGGTTCTTCTTGTCCCTGCTCATGCTGGCGCCGAGTGTGATCTCCACTCGGGGAGGCACCGAGAAGCCAAAGCTCTTGGCCACCTTGGTCAAGTCCAGCTTGTTGATGTCAAAGACGCTGCGCAGCGAGTGCGAGGCGTATGCGTGCAGGTAGCTGCGATAACCGTCCTTGGCGCTCTTGTTCAGGTAGTAGTTCTGGCTGATGAGCTTCTCGAGCTGAGACTGCACGTTCTGGATCTTCTTGGGGAAGTCAAACTCGACGACGGGGACGCGGGCCGCCTTGAGGTGGGAGAGGAAGCCGACTTCGCTGGGCTGGAGGAACATGAGGGATCGGCCCTTGGAGTTGCTGCCTCGAGCGGTACGACCGACACGGTGGATGTAGTCGCGAGGGTCATCCGGAGGGTCGAACTGGACGATCCAGTCAACGGCAGGAATCTGTCGCTGGTTAGTAAACTGTCGAGAATATTTATCCAGCAATACTTACATCAAGTCCACGGGCGGCGACATCAGTGCAGATCAAAGTGCCCTGCTTCGCGTTGCAGAACTCGAAGAAGGTGTTGGTTCGCTTCTGCTGCTTCTGCTTGCCGTGGAGGTCGAGGACGGGAAGATCGATGTAGTTGAGCAACTCGGCGTGGTACTTGACACATGCGCAACTGCTGAAGAAGACAATGACCTTCTTCTTAATGTTGCGCTTTAAGAACGAAAACAGAAGAAGGAACCGTCTATCGGCTTCGCAGATAACGTAGCCCTGCTCGAGACCCTCGACTGTGCTGAACTGCTTCTCCTCGTCCACGTTGATGTACAGAGGGCCGGGGCGCAGCGAGATGCGCGCCAAATCCTCGACCTTGGTAGTCTGAGTGGCAGAGAAGAGCATAGTCTGTCGGTCCTCCTTGGGAAGGATCTTGATGATCTGTCGCATTTCATCCTCGAAACCGATCTCGAGAATTCGATCAGCCTCGTCAATGACAAGAGACTTGAGGTTCTTGAAGACAAACGGGGTATTTTGCAAGTGATCGAGCAGTCGTCCAGGAGTAGCGATAATCAGGTTGACACCCTTGGAAAGCTTCTCAGCTTCGGCGCGACGGTTTGCGCCTCCAATAACGATGCCGTATGTTTGCGAGTGGTGAGCCATGAGCTCGCGGGCAACGCCAAAGATCTGAAGCGCCAGCTCACGGGTGGGAGAGACGACAATGACACCGGTTCCGTTGCGGGGCTTGAATCGGAGAGCGCTCAGCATCTCAACGACAGGGATCAAGAAAGCCAGAGTCTTTCCAGAACCAGTCTTGGCGGCTCCGAGGACGTCGCGACCAGCCAACGAAGGAGGAATACCTCTCCTCTGAATCTCCGTCATCTTGGTGAAGCCCATCTCCTTGATCGCCTTCATTGTCTTGTCGGAAAGTTTCAGCTCCTCGAACGATTGAGCTTCGGCACCGGCGACGGGAGGTAATGTGAGCTGTCCACCGTCGGGGAGATCTGTGTTGCCCTCCTCGGCATCATCCTCCTCTTCCTCATCCTCATCTCCCGACTTGGCGCCATCCTCTTCCTCGTCGGCCTCGTCACTCTCTTCGTTGTCCTCTACCTCGTCCTCATCTTCCTCGTTGCTGGAAGACTCGATCTCGGGTTCTTCGCGGGGCTCAGGTTCGGCGCGCTTGACTTTCTTCGATTTTTGAGAAACACTGGGGGCAGACCTCTTTAATTTGGCCGCCTTGACGCCATTGGCGTCCTTGAACTTGCGCTTCTTGCTTCCAGTGAAATCCATCTTGGTTGCGCGTGCGGTGGTGATTTGCAGCAACTCTCCTCTCACGGCTCTGTTGGAAATATTTTCTTATCGCAAAAAAAAGTCATGGATAACGCATACAAGTTTTTCCGTTCCTCTCCCATTAAGGCGGAAGGAGCGAATAAGGTTACAACAATTCCCCTTCTGCTGAGTGACCCTCCCCGCAGTGGGCCAGCGGCAAATGTTGCTTTGCGCTTGCCTATTCAGTGCTAGCGCTGCGTCTGAAGGGACGCAGAAACCAAAACCAATTCCTGCGGGCTGGGTCAGGTGATTTGCCAAAATGTGCAAGTGAGAATCGTAGAGAAGCCAGACATTCAAGATACAAAGGTACTATGCGAAAATCAATAGTGAGAGTAACCATGCAGTCTCTTTGACGTAATCATGAGTCAAGTGATCAAGTGCCCAGGTCAAAGCTCAAAGGAGGTCGGAGCAGTTGACAATATCAACCGGTGAGGCCCTCCAAAGGGAGCAGGGCGACCAGGGCTATCACCAGGCGCTATTTCCAATTATAGTTTAGTGCGCAGTCACGCCGCCTCAGCAAAATGGAAGGCTGCACTGCAAGGTACCTACCTCGAGCGCTGGCTGGGTCGTCTCGACTATTCCTTCCCACTCAGATTTCCTTCCTTCGTCACCTGCCCGCGCTCAACCTCCCCAAGACATCAACCGCGAGCGCAAACCGCACACTCCTTTAGCATCGCGGCAGTGTGAACCCTCAATAGGCGACCGTGCCATCTTGTCCGCGACACGTTGCCTTCTGTGCACGCCTTCTTCTCGGTCCGCGCAAAGTCTTTGACCTCATTGTCATCTACGAAAATTGTGACCCCGGCAGATCCGTCCACTGTTTGCGATCACCTACACTGAGCGTCTTTGTTTCGCTGTCGCCTTTGTCTGCTCTTCCAGCTTGAGGCTTTGCTATTAATTCTTCTCACCTCGCCGAGTTGCCTCCCGTTTACTCGCGTGCTCCATCAGCCACACAACACTCTCAGCTTCACTCTTCTGCTTTACCGATCGCACAAATGGCGGAACCACGCCCTGATATCCAGAGTATTCTGGCCGCGCTTGGTATGTTCATCAGACTCGCCTGTATGAAGTTTTCTGACTGACTTGTTCACAGCGTCGCAGCGCCCACCAGCAACGACCCCTACTCAGACACCTCCTGGCGCACCCAGCCAGGCCTACCCCCCACCCGCGTCCACTCAACCCGCGTCCGCATACCAACCGCCCCCTCCTGGCGCCAACAACTATGGCGCTCCTGGATACAGTGGCCTACCCGCCCCAGCGTCGAGCGGAAACGTTGACCTGAGCTCGATCCGACCGGTCAACTCTGGCACCATGAGCATTGCCGATGCTATTGCCCAAGCCAAAGCGTTCGCGGCCGAGAAGGGTGTGGCGTCCTACGATCGCCCGCTCGTTTACGCCTCTGACTCCCGAGGCTCCGATCGAGGCTATAAACGGTCGAGATCGCGATCTCCCGCTCGGGATGAGTTTCGCGATGGCGTGAACCCATATCGCGATGAACGACGTGGCGACCGTGGGGGTCATGGTCGGAACTACGATCGGGATCGCTCTTATTCCCCCGGTCCCCGTGGTCGAAATTTCTCTCCTCGAGGAGGAAACGGACGGGAGAGGTCTCCTCTTCGAGGGGGCGATGACAATTCTGAAACTATTCAAATCGAATCCAGCCTTGTCGGTCTTATCATCGGTCGACAGGGAGAAAACCTCCGACGTATCGAAGCCGAGTCGAACTGCCGAGTGCAATTCTTGACCTCTACCGATGGAGGTCCCTTCCGGCAATGCAAGATTTCTGGTCCGCGACACCGTCGGGCTGAGGTGAAGGAAGCTATCAACCGGATTATCGACGATAGTGGAATGGGCGCCCTGAACCGCCCTGACAAGCCTCGTGATCCCAACAAGGGCGGCGCGGCGGCTCTTCGAGAGGGAGAAGATCATATGCAGATCATGGTCCCTGATCGTACCGTTGGATTGATTATCGGACGTGGCGGCGAAACCATTCGGGACCTCCAGGAACGATCAGGCTGCCACATCAACATTGTAGGCGAGTCCAAGAGCGTGAACGGACTACGACCTGTCAACCTCATCGGCACCCGAGAGGCGGCTGCCCGAGCGAAGGACTTTATCATGGAGATTGTCGACAGCGACAGCCGGGGGGACGCGCCCGCTGCTAAGAGGATGGGAGGAGGAGGTGGCGGCGGTGGTGGTGGTGCCCGACATGATGGCCCTCCGCGAGATATGGGCGGTGCCGGTGGCCCTGACAAGATCAACGACTCGATCTACGTGCCTTCTGATGCAGTAGGTATGATTATAGGCAAGGGTGGTGAAACTATCCGTGAGATGCAAAACAGCACCGGGTGCAAGATCAACGTTGCACAGTCGACAAATCCTGGCGAAACCCAGAGGGAGATTGCCCTGATTGGCACGCGCGATAGCATTGCTCGAGCCAAGCAAGCCATTGACGAAAAAGTTGACGCTGTGGTAAGTGATGGACACATGCCTGATGTTTATAACGTAACTGACAACTTGACAGCGCCAGAAGGGAAGTGGAGGCCGTAGCGGCGGCGGCGGCCGTGGACACCAGGACCTCGACCGGCCGAACTACTCTCAACAGGGATCCGGTGCTCCTACTAACCAGCCAGCTCCAGCAGCTTCAGGTGACGAGCAAGATCCTTACGCCCAATGTAAGTTGCTCCGCGTCATTTACGTGTAGGATCAACAACTAACAAGACGATAGATGGTGGCTACCAGAACTACGTGGCGCTCTGGTATCAGTCCCTGATGTACCAGCAGCAACAGGGCGGACAAGGCACACCCCCGGCTCCTGCACCTGGGGCATAGTGATGTCCTGTTGGCAACTGCACGCTCTCATGCTTGGGTGACCATGATCGAGCTCTCGTCCGCAATGCCGCGGATCGAGTGCACCATCTGAGATGCCTGGTTTGATTGACGTCGATGCATCCTTCTGACGCCCTTTGACTTTTTTCTGGACTGCTCCTCAGAGTCTTTTGACGAGACCCACGACTGTACAGCACCCCTATTCGTTTCTTGAGGATCCCTTCGACTCAAGGTCCAGACTCTTTGATGACGTATACCATTTGACCCGACCATTGACGACATTAATACTGAGGTTCATGAGCGGGGACGACGTCCATGGTTGTCCTGCTTTGGCCTCGCTCGTTCTTACATTGCCGAAAACTCAAGCAGATGCTGAATGCCTCCACGGATGAGGACCTCGGCCTCTCTACAGTTGACGGCTCTACTTCCAAACCACAGACAAACAAACATGATGGACGCGGGAATGCCGACCTGGCTACTCACGACTAACGCGTTGGTGATGACTCGCGACCTTTGATGCACCTCGGACATGAGCATGACGTACATCCTGAAAGCTGCGACTCCAGTCGTGGTGTTTCTTGCCTTGAGGCAGTGAGCCAAGTTTTTGATTGGATTCATTTCATGACATGACGTTTGAGCTTGTGCCTGGTGAGCTGAGCTTGCAAGCCATGGCAGCAAAGCTCGGAACCTGGAACGGTTTAGTTCAGCTGTGTCTATCTGCTGGCCCCCTTTTCGAAGCGACTCGACTCATCTCGTGCGTCTTGGATGATACAAACGTGTCTTCTCTTGCAAGTGGATTCATCGTTTCTATACCTATGTACCTATGCGTCTTGCCTCGTCGTCGTCATCTGCATCTGCATCTGCCCTCTCGCTATCGTCTGCGTTTTTCTCCGGGTTTTGATTCTAGTTCCACGACCCGTATCTGACATTGCATGCATGCCATGAGGAAGGGAATGTATACATGTACTTTTGGTGGCGGTGGGGGAACGGAGTTGGGGATTTGATTGCCTTGTACATCAGTTGACTTGCTTGCTTAGCATAGGCTTTATATACAACCGGTTTATCCAGTAAGCATTGTCGTTGCCGTGAAGTTTGTGTTTCGGGTGGTGTTCGTCTAAACAAGTTCATTAAGATGGATCTTGGATAAACCATCTATCGACTTGTGTCTGCCACTCGGAGTAAGTACTTGGAGAAGTGCCTTCCCAGCTGGGCCATGTTTACTTGCCTGCCTCTCTGGTCAAGTAGGCAGGCACTTTGGGATGAACTGTTAATGATTGCTCTTCCTTTCCACCTGCGAGGCATTGACCCGCATGAGCAACCTCAGACAAGCAAACCTCTAGTCTTTATTCACGCTGTCGACGTGAACATCTTTGTTATCACAGCACTTACCACCGCTCGTTACGCCTATTCTTATACCACGGCATTCTTTTTACTCGCACTCGTTATCCTCTATCCGCCATGTCTGAGCACAACCCCGAGAACGAACTAAACAGCGAGGACGCCCATGACTGGTCCCAAATGGATTAGGAACCCACCGATGAAGCACCAATGGAGGAATACATGCAAGATCTCACGCACGACCTGGACGAGGATGCTTTAGAGATTGAGGATACGCCTGAAGTAGATGACTTGGAGAACGCTCACAGGCCCGACGACGATGTCACAGTTGATGAGCACACATCTTACGAAGATGTCCCTGAAGATGTTGTCGCACCCGACGAGGTTGTCCCGCCTGCACCTACGACGCCTGATCGACCTATCCAGCAACACCCTTTGCCCCCGACGGTGGATAACACTGACTTGAACAATGAACATATTGCAAATCACTGGGCTACTGTGGAAGAAATGCGGATAGCTCAAGCACGACGATATATGGCTGCTGAGTACAGGGATCACCTTCACCGGCAAGCAGGGCCACACATGCGCCGGACTCGAGATGTTGCGGCCAGGGACGACAGGGCCAGATTAAACGCCGAGCTCATCGAAATCGTTGCCAGCGTCCACCCCAACGCTCCTAGAGCTCGGCTCAGAGCGATCAGTAGATACCGGTGCCAGACCTGCGGTTGCTGGACGGGCAGAACGAGGGCCACCCCAACTGAATGTATCATATGGGTATCCGACGCATCTTGCTACTACTGTACCTAGACGGTATCGCTGTCACTTGCCACAGACGAAACACCCGATTTGAGGCAGACCCTCGCCAACGCTGAAGATCATGTGCGATCGGGGCGAGCGGAGTGTGGAAGAGAACGGGACGAAGCCGAGGAGAGAGCGGAAATCTTGCGACACAGAAGGGTGGCAAACGAAAACAACACTGAGAGTCGTGTGAGGGAGCTTAGACACTACAGGCGGGCTGAACACTACGGTCGGCTTGAACAAGAAATGCTCTTGTTCTTTTCGGAAGGTGTTGAGTGATAGGTTTGGAGATGAGAAAGTGTTGGAGAGCGATGCGTATGGCAGTCTAGGTATCCATGTGGAAGCGTGTGGTTTGGGAATGTTATAGGATGGCTTGAGTAGAATGGAATAGAACAGCGTAATGTGATATCATTTTGATAATATGCGGTTCAACGAAACTTGAGATGGGAAGTGTAGGAGCTGAGGCATCCCCTTAACCCTCAGCACTAAGTTGAGTAGCCCTGACATCTAGCCTTGCTTGGGAGAAGCTTAACCCATATACTTATATTGGCGGATATGATAGGGACGATGTTACTGGAGACAGAGTCATAGCTTCTAATCTTCATCTCATCTAGTTTCGTCTCATCGAGGCGTGTCTGGTGCACGGCCAGCACAGTAATCAGCACTGATGTTTTGGAGTCTGCAGTGGCGTCTCGCCTGATGTTGAACCACGACACGACCTGCACAGTACCACTGAGTACCGTGCACCTCATCTACTGCAAATACGATCGCCAAAGATGGCACTGACGTGACGAAATGGTCCTCGAGCTAGCGGCGCCTGGGACATCCGTATTGGAGCTGGTCTGGTGTAACCGAACTCCAGGCACGCAACCGCAACGCACCGCCCGGCGGAAGCTGGCTTGCCGGGGGAGGAGGCTAGGGGGATCCGGGGATCAGTAAAAGGTGGATGGGCGGGCAAAACGGGATCCCGCTCTAGGGAGGGAGGGAGGCGGGCGTTGCCTTGCTGGCTTGGTGCTTGGGAGGGACGGTTGGCGCTGATCGTTGAGATGCCGATGCCTCGGCCGGGTAGTCTCTTGGGGTAGCAGGGGGTGGTTGAGTGTTGGTTACACGAGGGCGGGTATTTTGAGCATGGATATAGTAGACGAGATGTCATGTTGGAACAGTTCGATACAGCATTGGAGTTGTTAGACGAGCACATACATACAGTCCTGTAACGGTGATAAGTAATCATTTCAGGGCCATCATGATGAAGCTAAATAGAGAGACGGCATGTTCCGGAAACACCGGTTCGGCCAGAGGCTTCTCGACCAGGAGACTCCTCAAGAGGCTAGTGGTCCGGTCTAGAACGCGAGACGAAGGCGTTCGGTTCGAGTAAGACTGAGGGGGAGGGGAGAGAGAGGGGAACGAACGGCCGTCAGTTCTTGGTCAAAAGGACAAAAAGCTTGACATGACTTGGCGGGAAAGCTTGTCGCCAGAAGCCGACGAGACGAGACGAGATGAAAGAGGCGAGAGGACGAAGCGTGTGCAAAGTGGTGTTGACGTGATGCGACTGGCTGTGGTACGTACAGTAGCTTAGCTCTCTAATGCCGCCTGAGAAGAGGCGCTAGATCAATTCCTCCTTCTTACACATTCATTGGGGAAACTAACGTCGACGAGGCATCCCTACAAGTGATGAGCACGATGCATCCATATGCTTTTTAATTTCGATTTCTTCTTTTGTCTCTCTTTTAATTCTTTCATCTCCATCTTCAATCGAATAAACTGTCACTACCGGGCTCTCTCCACTGTTTGTCTCCCTGTGGGCCACCATCACCACCAGCCAGACCTAGAACCCCCCCGACCCACGAATCGATACCGCGCGCGTTCTTGGCCCCAAAAAATATGACAAGTGCCTTTTCGCGTCTGGCCTTGATCACCGTTGATCCTTGAGCTGCCACTGCCTGCCTTGTCTGTCCCGTCCGTCTCGTCTTGTTTCGCCGTCCCGTCCGGACAACTCGTGGCATCTTTTTTTCTCAACAACATCATCACCCTCTGAGACAAATCCCTCTCTCAGGCCTTTTTTTCTCTCCTGCGCAATCAAAAAAAAAAAAAAAGCTGATTGCCTCAACCAGAGGCTAAAACGTCTGATCATCAGGTTAGCTGCCTTGGGTCTAATTCAACCATTTTCCCTGCCCACTGACCCTCGAAACTTAGGCTAGACCAAGGTAGGCCATCCTTCTGGCCACCAAGAAAAACCATGTGTCGCATGGTCGTCTTTGAAGGCCTCTGCACGCGCTGCGGCACGCCCCAGACCTGGACAGACTTGACCCAAGAGCTATCCTGCCTCGAGGCCAAGAATAAGGGCTGCTTTGGCCAGTGCTCGCGCGGCATCCACGTCGAGGAGCACGACTTTGACCAGGAATGCAACACGTGCGCCGACGAGGACGAGGGCATCGGCGACCTCGACGAGGCGCTGGCTCCAGCGGGCAACAACTCTTTTCAGCACTCGATGAGCTCTCACCAGAGCAACCCCGGCAAAAGCAACCCCAGCAAGAGGGGCGCTGCCGAGGAAGCCGGCGAGGCGAGCAAGAAGCAGCGCACCTAATCAACTGATGATGTACGATCACGAAACTGGCGGTTTTTTAATCTCTTTGGGATTGGATCTTGTTGTTTACTTGCTGGGCAAGTCTTCTAATGGCGTTGATTATTGGTCTGGGAATGCGTTCTAGCGCAGAATGGTTGGCTTTTTTTTTACTCCAGTGTTTCTGGAATGTAACATTAAACCTTGTCACGACTATGGGCACAAGGAAAGACTCGAAATGAGTATGGAAGGGAAAGAAGAAAGAAAGGAGAATGGGCCCTTTGAGGCAAAGATACCCAAATATATCAGCAGATACAACTCCACAAGAAGATGGAGAAAGAAACTTAATACGTAAGGCTCATCACCTTGTCTTCCCTTCCCACGTCTCCTTGACTACTCGCCAGTATCGTTCTCCGTCGACCCTTGCGTGGGTAACATGCGTTCCCCCTGGAAACATCTCCATCTTGACACTCGCTCCCATCTTCTCAGCCTGCTTTCCATGTTTTTCGACATCCTGCCACATCACTGACTTATCCCCATCTCCATATATATACACCCTCTTCACCTCGCGGGCGATCCTCCCCGCCGTGTTGAGAGCCAAGGCGTTGGCTTCTTGCGGTTCCACTCGTCCCCACGGTATATAACACGCCCACGCAGCACCTAGGAATGCCCAGACAAGAGGAGACGCCCAGAAGGGGAGACCCAGCGAGAGGACGTGGTGATTGGTCTTCCAGTGAAAGACTCCTGGGCAAGAGTCCATCACCACGACGTGTCGAGGAACATCTTTTCCGTCGAGGGCTTCTTCCCAGAGATCCCAGAGCGTCACGGCAGAGCTGACGCCACCGTTTGAAAAGATGTGTAGCAAGAAGCTTGGCTCGTCTCCCGAAGTCTTGGCGAGGTCTTGGAGGATGGGGACTGCGGGGGAAAAGAGACGACGGCGGAGGGAGGGCTGCATGTACATCTTGAGGTTGGAGCGGAAGACGAGGATCGCGGAGCTTGGGTAGAGGACTCGATGCTGGACAATGTACTTTTCGATATGCGACTCTCGGGCATCCATCCACGCCAGGAGGATAATGAGTCGTGGATCATTCTCGTTAGGGGTCGACAAGGGGGATGACGAGTAGGCCACGGCCGAGCTGAGAACATCCATGGAAGGTATCGTCATGATGTCGGTTTTTCTTGACAGATACTGCTACGTTTCTCATCTTTTTACTAGAAAAGGGGAATTTGGTAGAAGAAATAGAGCCTCGAGTGCCAAGACGGGCCCCTTCCGGAGGCGTTCCGTTGCCGTCGGCGTCCAAGAGGGGCCGTGCTCCGCTGGGACCGGAGCCGGCGCGGAGGAAGTGTTGGTTGGAGACGGAGAGGCGGAGAGATTTTAATGCATGCATATGCACAATAATCGATGTAACAATAGTGTATAAATCTAAAAATGAATTGCTAGGATAATGCTCGGTATCTAATCAAGAAAAAGACGCCTCGTAAACTTCCCCATTAAGCATCCATCTCTCTAACCGTCAAGATCTGCCTCTCTACAACGTCAAACACCTTCATAGCCTCATTCTCAATCTTGATCTCCTCGACTCTCTTCTTGAAGCTATCGTCTCCGAGAATTATCTCTACGCCGGCCCTCACTTGCTCAGGGCTTGGCCGTCCGGTGCGCAGGTTGACGGCCACACCGCTCCACTGGCCGCGCATGGCGATCTCGGGTTTGTCTTCTGTCTCGCCCGCGAGAACCAGAGGTACGCCGTTTGTTACGCCGTGGAGGAAGCCTCCGTAGCCTGCGTTCATGACAAAGACAGACGCGTGAGGGAGGAGCACGTCGTAGGGGAGATAGTCGATGACTCTTGTGTTGGCGGGAACCACCACATCGGCAGGGAGACTGGCCTCCTTCATGCCGAGGATGGCCACCACGAGGAGATCGTCACGGTCAGCGAGGGCTTGGATCGCGGGGATGAGAAGGTCGGTGTAGTCTCTGGCGATGGTGCCCTGCGTCACGGCGACGATGCGGCGGTCTCCTCGCTTGACGTCGTCCCACCAAGTGGGATAAACAAAGTTGGCGGGGATGGGCTTGGGGGTTAGACAACCGGCGAACTTGACATTCGAGGGCATGTCGGAACGGGGGTACTCAAGGCTCGGGGGGCACATTTGGAGGGTCACGTCGTGGATGAGCATCCAGTGGTGGAAGGGCACCTGGGGCTCGAGGAGCTCTGTAGTGCCAAGTTGCTTGAGGATCTCGTCCTGGTAGGCGATGGACTCGGCAAAGGGACCTGCAACCATCATCTGGTTGAGCAACTGGTTTCGTGCTCGGCCAGACTCGGATGAGTCAGGAGGAAGACCAGGACCACCAGGGCCTGTGTCAATGCTAGTGGCCACGTAAGGCACGACATGGAGGTTCACCACCTTGGGTCTGGTGGTGTAGCCCTTGGGGAGAGGAGCACCAAGAGAGAGGGGGTTGACACCCATGTAAAAGGTCTCAGGCACAATAACGACCTCTCTCTCAGGATCCTTGGCCCTCAACCCCTCAAGAACCTCCTTGAGGATCCTCCAACGCTCAGGAGTCTGACCGATAAAGATGTACTTCACATCATAGAGCAACCTCGGGATACCTGCAGGGATAGCGTTACGCTCCGCCTCCATCTTGGGGTTGAACATGGGAGCAAGAGGCACAAACTCTGACCCAGTGCCCTTGATGAGGCCCTCGAATTGGGCACCGCCGATAAAGGTTACCTCGAAACCACGACGGACGAGCTCTGCTGCGATTCTGGCAAGGGGGTTTGTGTGGCCATCGGCAGGAGCGGCGGCGAAGACGAGGTGAGGCTTTCTAGAGGTAGAAATGACCGTCTTTTCGATACCGGAGGCCAGTTCGGCCACGGTAGAGGTGTTGGAGGGCATGGTTCTGTGAAACGGGGAAGTAAAGGTGAATGTAGAAACAACTCGCTGTAACTCGCTCCGAATCAGAGGAAGAGATGGAAGAAGCTGGAGAGAAGAGATCTGCAGTCTAGACAAAACGACAGATTAAAGATGCCCACTATATATCATGTCCATCTCAATCTCCAGCCCCGTATACGAAAACCCTCCAGAGCCACTATCAACCTCCAAGGCTGACTTTACCAAAAAAGTCCACATGAATCAAAAATCTGACATGAGATTTTGGCATGGGCCAGCAATGTAGCATCCATTTCACAAGCATACCCAATAAAACGAGGATTCTTACCCACAGCGCGGCGCTATCATGGTCCGGGCATCGTGATCTCCGCCCGTACCATCAGCCCTATCAAAGGACGACGGACGAGGATAACCAACCGCCTTGCCGCTAGGCTCGGCGGTGTTTGGCTCCGTGCTTATGACGACTTGGTTCTAGATGCCGAATGATGTTTTGAATGTTCCTTCGCCGCGTGGCTGTGTTTCCTTTGCTGACTTTGGTGAAGCACTAGCTAAGGGGGGGGGGATTTGTGCAACTTGGCGATGCGTTGGCATTCCGTGTTTGTCTTTTTGTTTAGCGGCAGGCCCGTTGGTAAACGTTTCTGTTTCATCTCGGGCATTTGCTCTCTTGTGTATTAGTTGATAGTGATACCATAGGCATGATCAACCAAGCAAGCAGACGGGTTCGATGCCGCGGTCCCACCCTCTCCAACTGCCAAGTGAGCCTGCCTATAGTCTCATCCAGTCAGACATTCTTGCGGTTATCTACCTGCCTGTAGATGAAACGCGTGGGTGGAAGAGCAGCTTAGTTCGCTGAGGTTGCCAAGTTAGTCGTCAGCAAAGAAATGCGAAAAACTAGTCTTGGCTTACGCGAGCCAAAACAACGCACACCCAATGTTAATAGTCTAATCTTTGCTGACACTTTGAGGCTGAGGTGAACAACCTGCCAAAAACAAATAGAACAAGGGCTTACCAGTGACATTCCATCCCATCTCTCTCGCCTATTGTCAGATGTCAAGCGCTTATCGAAGGGTGGCACACGATCCGGGGTTTGCTTCTTGGTGGCATCTATCAGTTCGGTGACAGTTTTCGGAAGCGTTGCCGAAAAGTCTTGGGGACGGGAAGGTTGGTGCAACGGGGTGTTGTATCGAGAGACAGGTCTTGATCTGCATTTTGAGAGTAGTTGATGATCTTCACTTAACAGACTCTGTTAACTGTTAGTTCATATCTACCATCCAAGTATTGATATATCCACGTACCGTTTCCATGTCAACACGTCATTCTTGTACGAGATGAAGATAGATTCCATCGCACTCGGACTAAAAGCCACGAGTTCAACGTTTCTACCTCTCACAAATCCATCAAAGGCACACGATCAAGTAACGATTGGCTCGGCTTCGTACATGTTTGGACAAGATGCCGTGCCTTCCTCCTCGGCATATCCATGCTGTGACACTTGCCATTTGGGGTGCTCCATGACGGCAGGAACACCATCGAAGTGTCAAAAGGAGATCGTGCCTTCCTCGATTTTCGATGTTATCTCGGGCTTGTTCTGACAGTCGCTGCACGTTTTCCTTCTACCAACTCAACCTCTTTTATCGCTCGTTGTTGTTCAAGATGGCCTGGATTTACCGCTTCCTTCTCTTCATCTCGACTCTCGCTTTCCATGTACTGGCAGCTGCCGTAGAGACCGAGCCAGATAAAGCGGACTTGGACCTCACGACACCATGGAATGGATTTCACCTGAAGCGAGCCGTGCCAATCGTTGCTCGATCCCCTGATGTTCTCAGCACTCGCGTGTCGAAACTCAAGAAGCTCAACAGAAAACATCAACTCCATCCAAGATCTGCCGCCTCCCTACTCGCAAAACGTAACGAGGGACCCTTTTCTCTCAAGAAGGGCATCCAGAACATCTCAGCTGTGGGCGACTTCTCAACCTCGTATGCGATCGAATGCGTATGGGATTCAACCCCCGTCTGGCTCACCTTCGACACTGCGAGCTCTGACACATGGGCTGTCAAATCTGGTTTCCGGTGTGAGAATAACCTGGGAGATAAGCAAGACCAGGACTGGTGCGGATTTGGCCAACCGCACATCAAAGACTTTGGATTAGGAAGCCTGACAGAGATACACCTTCATCGGAGCTACGCATCTGGGGAGAACGTGTCGGGCCCAATGGGTGTTTCCGATATCACTTGTGGCGATGTCGCTGTCCACAATCAGCAGGTCGGACTAGTTAACAGGACATACTGGCACGGTGACAACGTGACGGTTGGTGTTCTGGGTTTGGCGTATCCATCTCTCACCAGTGGCTACTTGGGCGGCCCCAAGGACGAGACGGAGTGGAACAATTACCCCTACACGCCCTGGCTGACCAAAGCCATCGCTCAAGGCGAAACGAGCCCCATGTTTAGCGTCTGGCTTGACCGAAACTCGAGCGATGGGATGCTCACTTGGGGCGGACTTCCGCGGCCCGCTGCCAGCAAGCTTGGGCAGCTTACAACCACCGGTCTCATCATTGTAAGTTTGAAGTATCGCCGACGATTCTACCGAATCAGGTCACTAATTATATATCCTCTTAGGCAAAACTCGACGACAGGGAAAAGACAGCCTGGAAGCCGTCGTTCTATACTATCATCCCGGACGGGCTAAGATGGGGATCAAGAACCGACACGGGAAAGTACCCGTACATTGTCGACACGGCCACAACCATGATTCACGTGCCTCCGCGTAGGTTAAAGTCCTTTCTGAGCTATCATGTCCGCTAACCCCCCATAGCCCTTGCCGAAGCCATCGCGGCGGCGTTTGAGCCGCAGGCTGTGTACCTGTATCAGTGGGGGTCATACTTTGTCCCATGCGACTCAATCGCGCCAAGCTTTGCCATCACCATCTCGGGGCTCAATCTTTGGGTTAACCCGGCTGATATGATATTCAAGGACCTCGTGGATCCTGGGACGGGGTACTGCGCCACGGCCATCACCACCGGCGGATCGGGGCCGTACATCCTAGGTGACGTCTTTCTCCAGAATGTCCTGGCCGTTTTTGACGTAGGAAACGCCGAGATGCGCTTCTATGCGAGGAGGTGAGCGGGCGTAAACTGCGGGCGATCCTGCAGTTGCGTGGCGTGATGATGGCTCGGTAAATCAAGGCATGTGGTCGGTTTATGGGTTGATGGGGAACTGAAGTTGATGGGCAATGTTATGATGATGGAGAGACGATGGAGTAATTGGTCAAGTAGGAGTCATCTCGGTAGTTGAAGAGTTCTTTGTTGTGTGATAATTCATCATCTCAGCTATCGTCGCCGGCAGATCAATACATGCATCCGTGACCGGGATCTTTCACAATGATTTTAACCAAGGCGCTTTTCCGGTGCAAAAAAGGTTTTAGAGTTCCAGATTGAATAAGAAATGAAGCTATTTTACCACGATCAATAAAAGGTGGACTTCTTGAGGGTTGAAGTATAGCTGAGTTGGCTGTGCCACCCCACAAGAGCCAATTCGTAAGTAAACAAGGGACTTGGACAGACAAGGTTCGCTTCAGTCACACATATGTTTTTTTAGTTATTCTTTCACTCTGAGTGGCCAATTGGTCTCGTTATAGCGCCTTCTAGAGCCATGGGTCCATTCGATCAATGGAAGCTTGAAGCGATCAGTTATTCCACCCGTTCCTATCAACTTAGACGGGTACACAGAGTGGGTAATCCAATGCAATCTTAAAGATGTTAGTATGGCGTTAGTATTATCAGAAATTGCATAGACTAGGAGATGATTAGTCCAAGTGTTCTTGTCTGCCCGCCATTCATTCTAGGTTGAACTTGAGCTTTCGGGGACGGGTAGATAGACTACCTAGACATATTGACACCCGGACAAGGAGAGCAATATTGCTTCGCAACATGTTAATGAGCATTGGCATATTTCCTACGTTTGAGCAAAAAAAGGACTCAGATAAAGAACAGGTGGGCGCCCACCAGTCGCTAACAACCAGCAGTTTTTAGCTACCGTTTGTTCAACAAAGACCACTCGGCAAATAGCGACTCACAGACTACTTGCGGGACAATGGTCGAGGCCTCTTTAAGCCAAACTCTTGATGCGAAGGCTTCTTTCAACTCGTTCTACCGAAATAGAAGAACACTCGGTCATGGCCAGCGTCTTTGTCCTAGGACACGTTGAGAGGGCCATGAACATGTCTTGAATCTGTTCAAGTCTCCTCTTATCACTATGTTTAAATACATTGACTTCTCTCCCAGAGCATCTGAAGCGTTCGTTACCAGGTAAGAAAGCATCTTGTTAAACATTTCATCACAACTCCACAAACCACCCCAAAGTTACCTACTATATACCCTTCGAAATGAATCACCAACAGGCTAAACTGGGGCAAGTGGCAGAGATTTTGACCCCGTCAGTCAACACAGCCGTCAGGGCGATCCTGGCCTTTTTAACAAGTAAGAACCCCCCCCCTCCTTTCCCCTTATCAGAGAGTAACTCTTTTGCTAACTTTTGTCTGTCTCACAGTTATGTTTTTGAGAGCTATCCTAGGATACACGATCCTCGCCAAGATCATCATTATCTTGATCTCTGGTGACCTGGAAGCAGAGCACCTCCCGTTTCCGTATCTGGTCATGAGCTTTCTTGTGTATTTCGGCCTGTTTGAATTGGTGTGTTTCTTGCTCAGGTTCTGCAGCAGAGTAGCCCGTCACATTGTGGTCGGGGCTATCAGTGCAACCCTTCTTGCCCTTTTGTACCGGTGGATCCTCGAATAGTTGGGTATTTTGATCATGAATCTGAGAACAACCATGCTGGCATGGCTTGCTAAACAACAATACAACTTACATACTAAGAATTTCATAAATTTAAGCAAATAAGTCATGTTCTAATACAAACCTGTTCTGTGCCTCTTACAACTTCTGTGCCTCTTACCGCAAGAGAAGACATAACTTCAATCCCCTTATCGAGAACGAGTCATGGTGGGATGCTGATCGCGATAGACTCAAGGAAAAGCTCGTGATGTCAGTTAATTACTCCCCATTTCGCTGACCTTGTCGGCTCGGTCACGGGGCTCCACAGCTCCATCCTCACCGAAACAACCGTATCCAAAAAAGGAAAGCAGCTAGCATCACCGAGGGCGCCAAGACGGTCCGTCTCGCGATGCTCACCGACGGATTGAGCATCACGAGAGAGGTCTAAAGAAGCAAGGATTCGGCGGGCAACAGGTTCTCAAAGCTTCAAAAGCGGGATTCTTATCCGGCTTCATCTCGCTCAGGGCGGGCGAAGCCGGTTATTGACAAGGCCTGGGCCTGTCATGGATGCATCATGTTGTCGTTATCGTCAAGAGACAGGGCAAGGCGGTGTGAGAAGGGGAGGAAAACCCCACAGTCACGATGCAAGCAATAGATCCATGGGTATGGGTATTTGCCGTCCAGGTGAGGTAGGTTTCCCCTGGACAAGTCAAGCAAAACCCCCCTGGACCTAGGGAAAATCTGGACAGGTCAGAAGATAGATGACCCAGTCGCGATGCAGGCATCGGTCGAGGGCGGCGTCCGGGGAGCCGTGGTTGACCTTGAAGGACGGCGCTGCGCTGACTGGACTGGACCGGATGGACAGGCGGAAAACGAGGACAATGACACGACAGCGGCGCGAGTGGTGCCAACTCGGACAGACCCGGGAGAGGGGAAGGGGGGTCTCGTGGATGATGTTGGGACTTGGGTGGCGGTTCCTGCAGCTTTTCACCCCAGACTTCTCTGACCTTTTGGTTTTGCTTTGCTTTTTTGGTCCCGGGACGAGATTTCGGATCTGTCAACGGGTGACAAAGTAACCCAAGCCTTCGGCCGGGAGTCGGTGACCGGCGGTACAAGTCCGAAGGTCCCCCAAGGTGTGTGTGAATGCCTGACCAAACATCGCCTTCCCCGGCTCAGACCGGGAGGATCCGGAGGCACGTCACGGGCTGAGCTAAGGTCAAGGGAGCTTTTACTCTGGCAGCTCCTGTGGCTTGCTGTCTTGCTTGCTTGCTGCTGTTACTGCTGCTGCTTGATGTTCCCCCACCCTCGGCAAAAGACACAAATAAAACAAAATAGTGGAGGTTTCTGGGGGTCAACCCGGGGGTTCTTTTTCATTTGAGGGCATCCCCGTGAGAAGCACCGACCGGATCATGAACCGTAACTCGGTTCCAGGGGGTAGACAATAAACCACGAGGTTCACCAAGTGGAAACGAAATGAATAAAAAAGCCAAAAGACGACGACTTGATGAGGCACGAGGGCCCTTATTGACAAATTGCCAAAGGAAAAAAAAAAACCAGCCCTGTAACGGGGACACCTTGCAGGGCATCCGCTTGCCTTCTACGTCTCCCGAGCGGGGGTTTGGCCCGCGATGGTGGATCGCAAACGCGGGCGTTGGCGGGGCAGGGACGTCCTAGGATTGGTTCCCTCTGATGGGTCATCCATCCATTTTCATCGTCATTGGATTCATGATGGAGCCGCGACCACGAGAAAGACGATGCAAGCCGCCGCTAAACAATTTTTTCCTCTTTTTTTCCTCTGCTCGTGTCTTTTCAAAGGAAGAAGAAAGAACCGTAATTAACTGCTGCTTACAGCTTTAGTGGTCTGCTGCCTTTTTTGCTCAGCTGGCCTCGCTGCTCGCCGCTTCTTTACACCGAGAATAGCTCCTCTCCCTCAGCCCGGGAATCACTGACTCCTTTTTCTTTTCCCCGTCCCTTTTCTTTTTCCTTTCTTGCATTGACCTGATATCTATTCATACTGTACAGGGGGGTAACCATAGCTTGTCCATCATCGTATCATCCATCCATCCCGAATTTCTTATACATACGGTACAACGCGCTCCCCATCACTCGCTCACATACAACAACCCCTCATCCCCCCCCCCCGCCTCCGCCTCCGCCCTCCCTCCAAACAGCTTCTTTCCGAGTCCGGTTCCCTTCCCCCGGAGTCTCTGAGTGTGTGTGTGTGCGCGCGTGTGTGTGTGCTGCAGATCACATATCGTTTGATTGTTCTCGTCTTCGACTCAGACTGCTACTGTATTACAGTTTTATAGCTGCAGTCCTGAGGCGTTGCATCCCCACATCGAGAAGAAAGGCGCTGCTGCTCTTATTCTCTGCAGTCGCACCTGCAGATAACAGACCGTACTGTACTGTACCTTCCCTAGGTTCAACTACCAAACGTAGTTGGATCCATTGGGCCTGTCATCGATTTGGGAAAGAGCCATCTTTGCCCGCTTCCGCCTCATCTGATCTCAGCTGAGCTTCTCCCGCGCCTTCCAATTATCTATCGTTGCTTGCTGCACCTCGCCCAGCTTGCTCTTTCCTCCTCTACATCTACATACCCGAGGCTCACGCGATCCCATCTCGTCGCCCATAGAATTCAACCTCCACATTCTATTGTATTCGTTCTCGCCCTTCTCGACTTTTACTCCTTTCGCTCTATGTCTCTGCAGTATTGGAGCTTTCGTACACTCGATCAATCTCCGGCTCGTCTTGCTCTCGGTCCTTGAGCGCTCCCGCTCAGTCGCATTCCTCACCGTCGCCCATCTCCGATAATACCCATTCCACTTACATCACCACTCCCACAAACCAACGCCCACCATGCCTTCTCGAACCAACGGCGTCGGAGTCCAGGTCGAGGACACCAAGATCTGTGTGGTCATGGTTGGCCTGCCTGCCCGAGGCAAGAGCTACATCGCCCAACGAGGTCAGTATTCCCATATCCCCCATCATCCAGCCTCGACTAACCACCAGCAGCCCAGCGATATCTGCAATGGCTCTCCATCCCAGCTCAGACCTTCAACGTTGGCAACTACCGCCGCAATGACGCCCCTCAACCCAAGGCCGACTTCTTCGACACAAACAATCCCGAGGGAGAGCGAAAGCGCCGTGCCGCCGCCGAGGCTGCCGTTGCCGACATGCTCGCCTGGTTCCGCACTGGAGGCACCGTCGGCATTCTCGACGCCACCAACTCGACCCTGGAGCGCCGCAAGTGGGTGCTAGAGGTCTGCAATGCTAACGGCATCGAGGTTCTCTTTGTCGAGAGCAAGTGTGATGACGAGGAGCTCATCATGGCCAATATCCGCGACGTCAAGACTGGTAGCCCCGATTATCGCGGCCAGGATCCCGAGACTGCTGCCCTCGACTTCCGCAACCGCATCCGCAACTACGAAAAGGTTTACTGCACAATTGACGCCAACGGCGAGGAGGCCCACCTGACCTACCTCAAGATCATGAACGTTGGCAAGCAGGTCATCATCAGCCGTATCCGGGACTACCTCCAGAGTCGAATTGTCTACTACCTCATGAACCTTCACATCCGCCCCCGCTCTGTCTGGCTATCAAGAGTAAGACATCTCTCGCCTCATTACTCAGGGATGAATGCTGACCCCTGTAGCACGGTGAATCTCTGTACAACCTTGATGGAAGAATCGGCGGTGACACGCTCCTTTCTCCTCGTGGCGAGCAATATGCAAGGAAACTCCCTGAGCTCGTCCGAAAGTCGGTCGGAGTACGTCCACCCCAACCTCCTTACAGGCATAAAAGCTAACATGACTTTCAGGATGATCGTCCTCTTACCGTGTGGACCTCGACTCTTCGACGAACCATCGCCACGTCTCGCTTCCTCCCCCAGCACTACAACCAGCTCCAGTGGAAGGCCCTTGACGAGCTGGACTCTGGTGTGTGCGACGGTCTGACTTACCAAGAGATCAAGGACCGATATCCCGAGGATTTCGCTGCTCGTGATGAAGACAAGTACAACTACCGCTACCGTGGCGGAGAGTCATACCGCGATGTCGTCATCCGTCTTGAGCCTATTATTATGGAACTGGAGCGAAGTGAAGACATTCTCATCGTCACTCACCAAGCTGTTCTGCGCTGCATCTACGCCTACTTCATGAAGAAGGACCAGTCTAAGAGCCCCTGGATGAACGTTCCTCTCCACACCCTCATCAAGCTGACCCCCGGCGCCTATGGCACCGAAGAGGTTCGCTATGAGGCCAACATCCCCGCTGTCAGCACCTGGAGAGGCAAGGGAAGCACCGCCAAGCACGAGAACCCAGCCCCCGAGGTCCTGTAAGCCAAGAAATGGCCATAACCGAGGTAACCGGATAAGGGCTCCCGACTCGAGCCATCAGTACATATAGCGCCCAGGGAGATGATCACAACGAGATGATCCTCTCTGGTGCCAGTGGATGACACCTTTTTTACGAACTGAAATGAGCAAGCATGTGGAATCGGTTGAGCTGAACGAAGAAACGACAATAAAAAATTGGAGGAGCAGAGCATTCTATGACTACCAGCGAAGGGGAAGGGAACTTCAGAGGTGAATGCTATCCTCTAGGACTATGCCATTGGGCTTCAGGACATCAAAGCATAGATCCATTTGGCCGTCACCAAACGATACCTGGACGGTCCTGTACTGTACAAGAACGGAGGCGTTTTTGCCATTTTGTCAATTTGGGGCGAGGCTGGATAATGACTCTTGGGTCTTGAAAATGATATCAATTGATGAATAAATTCAAACAATTTGACAATATCCCAGCTCACGTTGGTGAAAGCGAGATGTTTAGCCTTGTGATCTTGGGGATGGTTGATGTTGTCTAGACTCGTTGAGAAAGGCTGCAATGATGGACTTCATATCACGATCCTCGTCGAGTTTCCTCCAGAGAGAGCATGGTTTCCGTGTGGGATGGCAGTCTCTCGAAACGGCCTGGTATCTCTCGATTTGGTCATCTGAACATTATCATCAACGCTGCGATGATAGCCTATGTCGTTCATCAACAAATAGTCCTTGACACACTCAACAAGACACATACCAACAGCATGGATCAACAGGGCTCCCGTGAGACAACATGGCCTAGGATCCCTAAGCGCCCTCAGCGCTGGTCTTCAGCCGGGACCAACTGTCCACGGGTGCTCATCAAGTCCTCTCAAGGTCACGCCGGCTGTGGGGATTGCGGGGGAGACAATGCCGGGGTGAGCCGAGCCGGTAGATGAGGCCTGGCCGGTGGGGCCGCCGGTCTGCCGAGCTGAGAGCTGAGTGCGAAATCTGAACCCTCGTTGAGGCCAAGACCTGGTCTTGGCTCTCATCCTCCAAATGGTGAATCTCGGCTAACAGTTGAACACCTTTGTTCTTCTCTGAAACACGGGCGTCCAGAGGCAAAGGGTACCGAAGTATTGGCGACCAATTCGTTTGGAATCAAAATGTGAGTCGCTAGGATGCATGTCCTTCATGACGTAGGTATATCGGGCTTCTCCCGTCGAGATAGGTGAAAGTTTCCATGAATCAGACATCTCAGTCGTTGTGGTCGTTGTGGTCGTGTGTACTTCTACTCGACTGCCCCATGGAACTCTGCAAGCTGGACAAACCCCAATCTGAAGCTTTATGAGCTTCAGGAGTCCAGGTCACATTTCTCGGCTCATTGTCTGCTGTTCTAGGTCGTTTGCGAGGAGGTGCCTCTTGCTCTGACGGATTCTGTACTCGGCCTGCGCGAACTCGACCATCTCTCGGCCAGACCGGCCAGGAGCGGCGGAATCTTCCGGTAGTCGGTGCAATCGTACCCGGACGAGATAGAGAGGTGTGCCTGGGGTGAAGATTGTTGAGGAAGATGCGATTCGCATGGCTATGACAGTTGCAGTGGCAGGACAGGTCAGGGCCCGAGGCCTTGACAATCTTGGCGATGAGTTCAGCCATGGAGAGTTCGATATGAAGTTTGACTAGATATGCGACAGGGTGGAATTCGACGTATCTATAAACACCAATTAGTGAGAGAACATGCCAAGACCTTCGGGACTCGGGACACACAGGAAGGTATACTCAAATGACATGCTCGCAATGATTAGCATCTACAGCTGTTAGTCAAGCATCACCAAGTCCAACGAAGAACATGACCCACATCCATCGAAATAGAAATGGTAACCATGACCAGGTTGTAGCGATACAGCACCACGTACTTGGTGAGGCCGTAAGAGATAAGTGAGGAGCGCACGAGATAGACAAAGTAAAGATTCAATGCCAGATCGATAGCCGCGAATATGCCCTTCTCGACTCGGTCCCAGATGTCGTTGATGTAGATATAAGTCTTGTTGATCTGCAGGCGAGCGGGGAGCCAGACACAGAAGACAGAAATGTTGATGACGACAAGTATAGCGAATGTTCCCCATTTTATTCGACGGACAGTAGTCTGCGAGACTGCAAGGAGAGCGATCCGGTTGATGATGATTTGCATGATGCAGTGAATCTGAAAGACCCAGAGAAAGACTGGATGAATGTCAGCCGGGGTCTCAAGGCAGTCGACAAGAGGAGCTTCGTCATACGAATTGCAAAGTAGATTTCGAAACTATTCAGTGAATGTTAGCCATGTGAAAGGCAAAAAAGGCAAGGTCCATCATACCCAGGAGGAATATTCCCATGAACATAACCCCAGGCAAGTCCTCCGATGATGGCGCTCGAAATTAGCTCCAGCCAGATGAGGACCATGTACGTAGTAACTCTTCGAGCACGTTTCCATTGGCGATATGTTTGGGTAACGACTCGAATAAGGCCAAAGGCAGTCAGGGTGAGAGCCATTCCCCATACGATGCTGACAATGGCCAAGTCTTCACAGCTTGGCTGATCGAATTGGTACCATGGTGGGATTAGGGCGCCCTTTTCCGGCATTGTATCATGATCGTTACTCAGGTTGAAGGCAAGAAGTTGGTAAGAGAAAGCGTGGTGGCGGAAAGTACTGTTGCAGCAAGAGTATCGAAGTGGAGGGCGAGTATATGAAGGAGCAAACTGGACCAGACAGGACGGGTTTCAACATGGGCAAAATTGCAAGAGGTAAAAATATGATCTCAACAGGCACGGGACCTTTCATCTCAATTAAAGCAGCAGCAGCAGCCCTTGGGGTATTTCCCGAGCCCCGACCCTTGTCGAGGAGGCGGGTTAAGCGGTTCAACAGCGCAGGCGAGTGCAGCAGTGGCGTCGAGCGAGGCTTGTTGTGAAACTAGCGCTGAATGGCGACTCTGTGTTGAGGGCGTGGCGTCTGCTTGGGACTGCCCGATGAGCCGGTCGTGGAGGGTGAGCAGCAAAACAAAGCTCAGTAATCTGTGCGATCATAGCTTGTGTGTGTGGTGTGGATGGTGAGGGCTTGAAGAAGGCTTCGGGTTGGCGTCTTCCCGTCACCGCTCAATCGTTGACAACTCGCCCGGCGGCAACGTGTGGCTCGGCTCGAACGAGATGGATCAAACCCTAGGTCATCAGATCAATTGCCTTGCCAGCAGAAAGAATTGCTGCAGACTTGTTGGTGGCACGCAGGCAGGCTTGAGTAACCCTGGTCGACTGAGCCTATCGTCAAGTGTCTCACTCGCAGAGGTCGTAACCATCAGCAGCAGGTAACGCCATATCGAGATGCGCTTTGATGCACGTCGATATCCGAGAGGGTCTTTTCCCTTATTCCGCTGCAGCGTCGTTTCCCACCACACCGTCATTGTGCTCGTCAACGAGGACAAGAAGCACCAATGAGCTCGTGTGGTCTATCAGCTGGGTCAAACCCCGGCTTGATCCCGCAGCAACGGGTCATAGCCAACTCGCAGCAACAGCCCTAGTCGGCGATCGTGGGGGATCCTGCAAGACCAATGATGGATACATAAGGCGGCCAGCCGCTGGGTCCGGCACTTGGAGGGTGAGCAAGGGAGGTTTAGCGGGAAACGATACGTCAGATAAGTTCCGTAGAGTGAGCGCTTGTTCAGGGCGATGTGTAGATGACGTCTAGATTTGACTTTGATAGATCGCGGGAAGGATTCTGGATATCCGGGCGACGGATGGTGAATTGGAGAAATAGATCAAAGATTAGATTGAAGCTCAGTACAATTGTGGAACAAGATAACACGTGAAAGAGAGAAACGTGACTTGGTGTTTAACGGTTGATGCTCAAGTGGATGTGAATAAAAACGGAAGGATCGACCTTGACTTGCGGACGATGAACACGATGCCTTTCAGAGGGCCCAAAGGCTTCACTCGGTGATCAAAATCAAATTGATAAGGTTTCATACCATCAACAGTTTTAAGACGGACCATTGATACCCTCTTGATGTCTTGAGGGCCCTGAAAAGGCCCTCGCTACCATGAAATCGCCAGCACTCTCCCCATTAGCGTCATGGCGCCATGTCAGCTATGCACGCCTGCACTTCTGCTCCTCCTCGGTGAAGAACTTGGAATAACCCGAGAAGACGAGATCGCGGCTGCAGCTGTTGTTGGGTAGGAGGCCTGTGATCGTCCAAGTTGGCGATAAAGGTTGCCTCATGCTTCTTGAGGGCGGCCGCTGTGGGAAAGTCATGGTTGCAATCGTCGCATCGGTGTCGAACTCGCTTGTCGGCCTTCCTCTGGGCATCTAGGTGCCTCAGAAGATGTAGTGCTCTCTCATCTCTCTTCATCTTGAGATACCCTGCCTCATCTCTCATCTTCGCCCTCTCTCGCCATTTTTTTCAGGGTAGGTGAACAGAACACTAACCTACAGCAGCAAACAACTCGTCAAGGTTATCGCAAGTACCATGTTTAACACGAAAATTTAAGTGTCACGTTCATTGTTGGCTAAGTGATTGACTCCAGTCGAGTTACCTTGTTACTTTTTTTGAAGTCACTGAGTTGCAATGCTTCGACCTTGTTAGACGAGGTTCACGAACCCAGGCTTCAGAAACCCCGATTTTGATACTACACTCATCTCAACACCAACGTTCAACACTGACAACATTTATTCAGAACGTTTCTACTTTGCCATGTTGACACTTGATAAGCATCTAACTCTAGAAATATCCTATTACTCATCCCATAGATACTATAGAACGTATTCTATTCACCCATACCAAATGAACTGCATCAGAACCTACTCTACTTTAGTTATTCTATGACTAGACTCTGTGTTACTTGAACCTGACTGAAGATATAAACCTGTATGCTTGTCTCTACTTAGACCTTACTCCTTAATTTCCAAACATCAAGACCTCGCAAAACCATGTCGTATTATTTCCAGCCTCCCCTCGTTGGCCTCCCTGCATACTTCTACCCGGCCACCCCCCTCTACTACCAACTCGCGCCTGTCCTCTTGCCTCTACCCCGTACCACCATTGTTCCTTGCATCAGGATCAAGGTAATCTTCCACAGAGCCGGAATAGTCCTTGGATCGAACGACGCTGTTTACCATACTCCCCCATCTCGAGAGACACTGCTAGGAAACCTTGCCTGGTGGTCCAAGAATCATGGCCTAGGAGATAGAGTATACTCAGGACAAGCAACTATTTATCTAACAAGTAGTTTGCTGTCCACTCTATCGATCCTGCCCGAGACTGGAGTTGTGAGACCTTCGAATACTGTAAAGACAGTTTCGCTTGCAGAACAACATTCGGTCTGGCAATTTGAGACCATGATGTCCGAGATAGGGACAAGGAACCTTGGGGCATTTATTGTTGTGGATGTAGGAGCCTTTGATCAGTTTCACGGGGCTACAAGCCAGAACAACATCGCGCAGCAACAGAATCCTCGAACGACAATCCAGCAAATTGACCAAGGTGCTCCATCGGATGATGAACCCACAGATGCCGCACCTACAAATGGCGCACCCACAGATGATGCAGCCCCAGGAGATGGCCAACCACCGCAAGATCAGAATGATGGGCAGACACAGCAGGGCAATGATGAGCCGGAGCCAAGTCAAGGGGGAACTGCAAACGGTTGAAAGAGAATGAATTCGGTTGATACATGTCAACAACCTTTTCAGAAACAGTGAGCAAAATCGTTTGATCTTGATGAAGAATACCAAGTAAACGTTTGCAAATGTCAATACATTGAATTGTCCCTTGCCTCATCCAAGTATTCTCTTCTACTATTACTACTTTGGCTGTAGCCCAACCAAAGCTACACCCCATTGAATCGCAAACCAAGTTTTGAACAATAGTTAGACCCAAACCAGACGAGTTTCCAGACAAGATTGATCCTGAGCTGCCAGAGATTCTCTTGCCCCCCCTTTCACAACCGCAACCCATCCCCATCAACACAACTTCACAACTCACAAACTCCCACCAAAGCAGAAACAACAAAAAACAATGGACGTCTGCATCACCGCCCAAGAGCCCTTCTCCTGTGAGCCCATGGGCTCAAAGCCCTTTGAGCCAGTGCAGACCTCCCAAAAGGCTGCCAACGACGCATCCGCCTCCGCCTCGGCTCCTCTCCTCCTGGGAGGCAAGTCCTCCCCCGAAACCTCCAAGCCCAAGGAGCTCGAGTTCGAGCTCATCACCTACGATCCATCCAATGACAGCTCCCTCACTCATCCCTGGGACGTCGCCTCGGAGCCCGTTCGTCTCCCCGTCGGCTCGACAAAGAGCCAGCTTCTCAACTTGCTTCGCACTCAACTCCCAGTTCCCTCGGCCTCGGCCAAGAAGACGGGCACGTTTCGCCTCAGCCGCACCATTCGCCGCCAGAAGCTCGACGCTGCCACTTTGTTCCTGACGTTTGGCGGTGTGATCGTTCCCCTGGGTCCCAAGGAGGAGGACTGGCACTACCGCAACGCCATTACCAAGACGGACCTCCTCGAGCGTACCGAGGGGGAGTGGTACTTGATCAAGGAGATGATTGCTGCGTCGAGTGGTTCGCTCAAGTGCTACATCGTCATCCACGGTGAGGCGCCCTCGAACAGGAAGTCGTCTGGTTGGTGGTTTAGCAGCCGCTCCTAACACACACCTTCAAGCCTATCAATGCAGAGATTCTCGCCTCAAGACAAAAGTTCAAGACATTAGAAAAGGGGATAATGGCATCTGTTCGGACATGACTGACTATTTGAGAATGGGATTACTCGCATGTGAAGAATAGGATCTTGTGGTGGAACTTGTGGTTTGACCGAGAATTAGGGAATACATGGAAAGGAACCCAACTAGTACTAAATGACATATGTTGTCTGATGTCTTAAATGTGAATACTAGCCAGTTGTCCTTTGCGTCGCTGGTGAATGCATAGCTACTACTTACCTACCACGCATTCATGGCGGCTCACTGCCCCAAGTTGACAACCCTCATCATCATACACATACACACACACAAGCTGCGAGAACAAATAACTTTGGGCGAGCAAAAAGATATTAAACTTCTGCTATGCAAATGCCTCTCTGTTGAATAGCATCAACAATGTTACCAAGTAACAACGCCTCAACTATCCCCAGATCGGATGCAACAACACAATAAGACCAAACGCCATAGTTAGCCTAGGTATAATCTGAACAAACCCTTGATATCCACGCGCCCCCCAGACTGCTCATGAGCCAACCTCTTCATCTCCATGGATCTCTCTCTTGTCTTTGATACTTGGTATAGCACACCCTTTCATAACAGCAGCATGCCCGATCCAATCCTCTTGTCTCTGTAAACTCCCCCCCATCCCAATACACCGGATTGCTTGCTGGGTGTCTTTTTCAAAACAAGGAAAAGAAAATACTGGTCAAACACAAAAGTAGTCAGGGCTTCCGACGCCAACCCGTGCCGTGAGCCTCTGTAGTCGTACACGAGTAACTGCAACTCCGTTACCCAAATTAAAGCCCGGGATCCCCCTTTCGCCTCTATCCATCCACCCTGCCCGCTCGAGAATCCGAATATGGTGGCATCGTCAACCGTCGGGATGCCCATTGTGCCTCGTGCAGCCTTCTGAGCATCCACCATGCAATAACCACAAACACGGCCAGGGGTAAGGGATCGTGACAACGGCGAGCAATTGCGCCGAACCATATGCTTTCCAATCTCCCACATCCACAAGATTTTCCAAGAGCCAAGTCCAGAGCAAAACCAACCTCGCAAAGACGCCGCCATGCAACATGATGCATAAGAAAAAAACAAGGAGCCGCAACACGCCTGCTCAGACGCCTGCTGCTTATAAACAAGTTCACCTCGTCCGACGTGTCTACGCCGGCGGGTTGCCCTTGAGGCGCTTCGTCATACGCGGTGTGGGAGGCTTCGCGTTGCGTGGCATTCCGTTCGTGGCCGGTGTGGGAGCCCCAGATCCGTCCTCTTCCTTGACTGCTGAGGGCCTTCTTCGCTTATTCGATGCTGGCGACGTGTTTGCGCTAGGCCCGCTTGAACCAGTACCCTGTTGGCTTTGCTGCATCTGCATTCCAGGAGCCTGCATGTGACCAGGCGCCGGGCTTCCAATGTGAGGTGATCCAGGGAGGTTCATGTGTGCCGTGGCTGGGCTGGCACCCATGGGAAATTGTCCGAAGCTAGGCGTACGAGCCCCCGGGGGCATCGGCTGTCCGTTCATGGTGGGAGGGACTCCGTTGATTTGTGTCGCGACGTACTGTTCGAGAGCCTGATAAGGTCCGAGGCCGGGATTCGAGTGGAAGAATCCGAATAATGGGTTCATCTGTCCCATCACTTCAACAATCTGGACGTAGTTTATTAGCCTCACTCTTTACTTACGCTGAGTGAGTCACCCCTACCTCAAGAAACTGGAAAACCGCTTGTGTTACACCCTTGCTGTTGACTGCAGCCTCGGGGAGATCTACGAGAACCTCGGGAGGCTGGGTCTGAGGGGACTTAAGTTGTCGGCCCTTGCCCTTCTTCGATAGTTCTGGCGACTTGCCGTCCTGTGAGTTAGTCTTGTGCCATTCCTTCATCCACATGTGGGCGGGCTTCGCGGCATCGATGACCTGCTTTCGCGAAATGTATTCCTCGTGGCTGGTGGTTAGGAACTCGAAGAGTTCGATCTTCTGCTCAGCGTCAAACTGTGCCCGAAGTGTTCCGCTCGCAACCAGCTATCAACCCAGTCAGTCTTGGTTTGCATTCAACACATTCATGCAACTTACGTGGGATCCTGTCTCGAACCAATACACCAGACTAGCCTTGGAGTTTTCTATGCAGTGGCAGTCTCCAGGCAGAGGTCGATCTGTTACGCCCTTGTCCATAATCAATTGCATGTTCTTCACGCCGCTGCCAAAGTGAGTATGGAAGTATCGTGCGATGGCGGGATAGGCAATCTCGTATTGCTTGTCGGTTGTGTCCTCGGCGTCCGTGATGTGCAGCGAGTGTCGGAAGACTCCGTTTTGAGAGAAGAATCGAGCGACGAATGCGTTCCAGTAAGAGAGATCATCTCGACCCTTGGAGCCCTGTTGATGACTTGTCAGTCTGAAACGTGCCGCGATCGGGTGAAATAAGGACTTACCGGATATCCGCTCAGATGCTCGCTGAACTGCATAAGCTTCAACAAGCACTGACCCTTCATGTTATCCCTTCGCTGCTGCTGCTGCATCATCGAATTCTGGATCGCCAGCTGTTGCGCCGCCGCATTCATTTGGTGCTGCTGCTGTGGTGTCGGAGCCTGCGGCTGGGGTTGCGGCTGAGCCTGTGGTTGAGGCTGGGGCTGCGCCTGGGATTGGGCGGGTGTCTGGGGAACTTGCGGCTGGCTATGACCGGGCGGCATCTGGTTTGGCTGGGCTGGAGTCGAGTTGGGTGTTTGGGCTGGAGTTTGGGGACCAGTGGGAGCTGGGGTGCCGGCCTGAGATGATTGCTGAGGGGTTTGCTGGGGTTGCTGACCAGGTTGTTGTGGTTGCGATTGAGGCTGTGGCTGAGGCTGTCCTTGAGGCTGCTGGCCCTGTTGGTTCGCCATCTGGTTCTGGAGGGAAGCGGCAGCGAGCTGATTCTGCTGCATAGTCTGCATGTTCTGAGCATTCATCTGCATCTGCTGGTTTGGGTTAGGGCCACCCTGCTGCATCTGTTGCTGAGCATGAGCCGCTTGCTGCTGCTGCTGCTGATGTTGCTGTTGCTGTAGAGCAAGCTGTTGAGCCATGATAGCCTGGGCTTGAGGGTGTTGCTGTCCCTAGAAGTGTTAGCCTACAATGAGCTGCGCGTTTGCGAATCACTCCCACTCACCGGACCCATCCGGGCAGCTCTCAGCTGGTGAAGTTGCTGGGGGTTGAGGTTCATCTGGGCCATGTTCATGGGCATGCCTCCTTGCGCCATGTTGGCCTGGAAAGCTTGTTGAGCCATCAGGTGTCGGGCCTGTTGCTGGTGCTGGAGGAGTTGCTGTTGTCGCATCGCAGCGATCGCTTGCGGGTTACCGACTGTTAAATAGGACGGTTAGCAGGTGCAAAAGCATAATGACAAAGGTGCCGAGAGAACACGTACAGTGCTGTAATTGCTGCTGCTGGAACATTTGTTGTTGCGCGGGATTGAGGTGCTGCAAAGCATGAGCATTTGGGTTCGCACCCGGCGGCATACCGCCCATCAAGGCAGGGTTTACTTGTGCTCCGGGAGCAGAGACCATGGGTCCGCCAAACTGATGAGGCATCCCGGCGTTGGGAGCGCCTTGCTGGCCTGGGTTGTGAGGCATGCCGGGGCCCATAGGGTGGCCGGCGACACCTGGATGACCCATACCGGCGGGATGCCCAGAGAAATTTGGGCCCATACTGGTTGCCATCATGACTGAGTAGTCGGGTCGATTATCCACGGCGTGGATATCGACAGGCGCGTTGTAATACTATCGCATGCGCTGGCGTTGAGCAATGGAGATGACCGGGCTTTGGCCTCGGACGCGGAT
This sequence comes from Fusarium vanettenii 77-13-4, assembly GCF_000151355.1. Taxonomy (NCBI): domain Eukaryota; kingdom Fungi; phylum Ascomycota; class Sordariomycetes; order Hypocreales; family Nectriaceae; genus Fusarium; species Fusarium vanettenii. The sequence continues at coordinate 229,361 of NW_003315873.1, read as the reverse complement.
GCGAAAGTCGAAGGTTGGGTATTGGGTGGCGGAGGTGATCTATCCTGTTTCGCGTGTCGCGACGGGACAGGGTCGGGGGCCCAATGCGATAGCGGTCGAGTCCGATTAGGTGAGGTCGGCGACGGCAAAACAAAGAAAGAAGAAGCAGAAACTCTCTATCAAGACGTGGATCGGCAAGGCGAAGAGGATCGACGAGGCATCGGCGATGGTGGAAAAAATGAGGTTTGGGTTGAATTGGTGGTGTGGTTTCGCGATGCGGATAGACAAGAGAAGTGGCCGACGGGGGGAAGACCGGACGGCAGGCGAATGAGGTGACGATGGGGCGAGTGGCACGTCACGGGATTCCAGAGGTCGAGACCGGCGGACGGATTAGAGGAGCAAGACGGACGTGGCCGTCGTGGTGGTGAGGAGCGATGCCGAAGAGCAACGCGGATTGATGAGAAAGAGGTTGATGATTGTCGGGATGGGAAGGGGTCCAGGGGAATGGATGCGAAAGACGCGGGAGTGCGATATGCCACAATCAGACAGCCAGACGAGACGGGAGAGCGATCCGCTTTCAGTGCTTGCTTGATGGGCTGGGCTGGGGGGAACGGGGCACGGGGGGGAAGAGGGAGAGACGGGAGTCGCAGGGACTTGGGCTGGAGAGTGGGCGAGTGGGTGGACTCTGGGTTGAATTGCCCGCGCGGGCGCGCTTGTCCTTGCTCTTCTGGACTGGACTCCAGCTGGCACTGAGACGATGTGCGACGTGCGACGGCGGGCCCGGCACTGAGGTACGCTGGGCTGGGCTGGCTTGCCTCGACCCAACAGTGAGGGAACCAAGAAGTGAGAGACGTCCGGGGGGAGTCTGACGTGACGGGGGGTCGGGGGCTGACCTCTTGTCGAGTTGGCTGGCTTGGTTGGGGAAGAGGAGAAGAAAGAAGAAAAGAAGGAGGAGGAAGAGTGAGGAGCTGCGAGTGCGAGAGCAAGACAGGCAGAAGGTGGAAGAGAAGGGCGCCGGTATCGTTGCGCGGTTGGTGCCTTTTTGGTCAAGAGTGGACGGACCAAGGATAGAGGTCGGAAGAGGGACGAGTCAAGGAGGACTGTCGCCAGGCAAGGCAAGACAAGGCACGGCGGCCAAGATACTCTGTCTAGCTCCCGAAGGCTATCTCACCCGTTCCGCTGTAATAGTTGCTTGCTGCGATCGGATCGGCCTGTCACAGCAAAGAGACGCAGTTGACAACAAGAACCGGCTGCGCAGTTCGACAGAGATCGACCGTTTCTTACAGACCGGGGTGGTGGGCAAAGTGATGGCCCTCTTTGTCTGTCACAATCGTCCTGGATCGATGCGCGAGCGGGCTTTCGGGGGGGGGGGAACCAACCCTCACAGACCTTGAGGCGTGGGTGGGATGGAGTGGGTGAATGAATGAGCACAGTAGTTGAACGAGTGAGTGGGCTCAAGTGGCAGCACGGCGAGTCCTGATACGTGAAGGCAGACAAAGAGGTGGGAATTTTTCGGCCAACACGGACCAGGGACCCGAGACTCAAGGTGGGTACAATGCAGTTAAGCCGTAAGAAGCCCCCATGTCGCATCCGGCGATGGACACAAACAATGCTTCAGTGTCTGTGAGAATCTGTATGAGATGGTGATCCTGCAATTTACTTCCCCAAAGTCGGTGGCTGGGAAGTGGCCCCTTTACCCATCAATGCAGAAAGCCATAACCCGCTACAGTCATATACGCTCCCAGAGTAGAGATCCCTGACGACACGCGACGATTCCCAGAACCAGGGTCCGCGTTTCCCAATCCTTGGAATCGCATTCCACAAGCGCGTCTTTGAACCAGAGGTTTATCCGGACCAAATTTCCTTTCTTTTGCTGCAAGTTGCCGACGGGAGCAGTAGAAACAGACAAAGGGGAAGGAGTCAATTAGCTGCGAAAAGTCAAAATCTAGATCAAACTCTCCTGTCGGATTCCAACCCGTGAAGGAAGAATTGTCAAAAACTCTCCGGTCGTCACGTGGTCGCAATTAACCGCCTCCTCCTTTTGTTTGCCAGAAAGGAAAGACCTTAGGTAATACGCTCCGTAGATAAGGTCAGCGACAAATTTGTTCCATGCATCTATCGCGGCTCCGGCATTAGAGAACTGCTTGGCTTCCGCCGCTAGAGCGTTTAGGGCTAGATCACCGGTCACGTGCGGGGACACAGTGCAGACAAACGAAAATTTTCGCCGCACTGTTGGGCAATATCTTCACTCGTCGCGAACCTCGAATTCATTCTTTCCAACAACAATCCTTTCACACTCTCGACAAACCCGCCTTCTCTCTGACCATTTCGTGAGCACCACGCGCGAAACCGCACAGCAACGATTTCCCCGGAGTAAGCTGTTTTGATTTGGACAGCTGAGCGATCTTTCTGCGTGTTTCTGGTTGCAATATCGATGGTCAATTTGAGGGATGGCTTGAAATTTTTCCATGCAGCCTTGAAATGGTAAGACCACACTTCCCCCTTTCTCCTGCGTCGCCGCTTTCCCTCTTCCCCTATCTGAATGATGACACTTGTAAAACAAGTCTTCTTTTCCCAACCGAATCGACCATGAAGAAATTCAGTTCTGTTCGGGCCCTTGGCCTGTTACTTGCCAGTATCTTTGTCTGACTACACACCACACTTTTCACCTGATGGCAGAAACGTGCTTTTGCAGCTTTGCTAACGAGACTGCGCAGATTTTTCACTTGCTATCACATCAACTTTTTGCGACTAACCACAACAGCTCAACGGGCTTCCTCTCAACGGACAACGTAAGTTTTTTACTTTTTCTTTTGCAACAGCACAAACTACACGACAATTTGCATGATGAAATTTCCATACACATTCGCAGTTTCCACTTGAGTCCCGATCGAGCCTTTTTTGGGACAAATGAAGGTTTATTCTTCCTTGGATGTCTGATCATTGTCGATGTTTTTTGCTGTTGCTCTTGACGACATTTCTAGAGTCGAAGCTAACAAAACAAAAGAATAGGTCCACCTTGAGTATTTGCACTGTCTGTAGTATACAATGAAATTTTATATCAATCTTAAACTTGCATCCACTCGTGAAAATTCTGAATGTGACTGGTTCTTCTCATCTTAAATCCTTGTCTCTCACTGGATGCTCCAAGAGCCACTTAACGTCCCGTTGATGATCTTGATGTAGGGAACTCATTCATTTCCAGATATGGTTTGGTGTATCTTGTCATTTCGGTCTTGTTCATCTCAACATGTCGTATCCCAACGCTCTAGCAACTATATCCATATCCACCTTTGACGGGCACGCTTCAACTGTTCTTCATCTTCAGAGGCCGTCGTCACTTTCTAAGCAACGCGTACCTCATCTCTCAAGTCCTCCCTCCTAACCCTACCACCAACAATTCCTCTCCTATTCCTTCCCGTCCGACCCCTTCCAAGCCAGTTCAGCTTGAGCATCTTGCACAGCTCTATGACCTTTTCGTTCCCATCATCGTCCGCATCCCCGGCAGACACCCCGGACAACACGCTCATGCACTGTAGCATCCGACCGACCATGTCGGTCACGTGCTTGGAGTCCTCGACGTTCTGCTCCCTCTCACGTAGGCTGCCCAGCGATGGAGGGGGAGGCATCCCGCCCGAGGGTGTAAATGGCCGAAGGACGCCATCGCTGGCGTGGCTGCCGAAGCTGACGTTGCTGATGGCGCGGCTGCGCCCCCCTGCCGAGCCCTCACCGAGAAGCGTCGTGCTGGTGGAATTGTACGAGGCGACTGAGGGGTCGAGGGACATGGCGGTGCCGGGGCGGGCCATGGAGTTGAGAGACTCGGAGGGAGACGTGGAGAGAGCGGCCTCGGGAGGGGGTGACGACAGGGCCATGTTGGCCAGTGACGAGGGGAGAAACTCTAGAGAGAGCCTCGAGAAGATGGTCTTGAGCGTCTCATAGCGTGGTAGAATGACGATATCTCTGTAAGCGATGAGGACCAGCCTCCTCACGTCGAGAACCGCCGAGGCCGGAGCCACGCGGGCAGGCTTGTCCGACGAGGCCGATGACGCCAGGGCACCGCCCCAGAAGTCTCGGGCCTGCTCTCCGGTCATGAGCGTACCGCACCCTGAGACTTCGAGGTCCAGCGGGAGGAATACGGCCTGCATGTACGGCAGGATGGACGTAAAGGTAAACATCCAGAGCTCCACTAGTGTTGGGATGAAACGATCCTCGGGCGTATTCCGTAGCGTCCGGTCAAGGGAAGAGAACCCCGTAGCTAGCAGATCACGCAGGTCCTCCACCATCGTATTGGGCGAGCGTCTATGCATACACCACTGAATATGCACCTGCACCACCCGGTTGAAGTCCTCAACGGGGAGACGCAGGTCCTCGCCCTCAAAGATGACCAGCAGCTTGGCTTTGAGGTACGGCCACGCGTCGTCGGCGGACATGTGGTGGTGAAGCCCGAGCTTGCCGGGATCCACGGGGTCGTAGATGCTCGACTGCGACGGCAGACTGCTCGGCCCGGGCCATTCGCTCTGCAGGTTGAAGCTCGACTCGCTCTCCAGGCGGCTGTCGGATCTCTCGGCGAGCTTCTTGTCCTTTTTGGTCTTGACGAACCCGGACGAGTTGGGTCCGGGGCTCGGGGGTATGTTGAAGTTGTACAGGGGGTTGGGCGCATTTGGATCCGTGGGTCGAGAGTTGCTGGATGCCGAGGAGAGCGGTAGATGATACTCATCCTTGAGTTTGTGTTTCTGCCGGGAGAGGAAGTGATGCTTCTTCTCCTTTTCCTTTCCCTTCTCTTCAGTAGGAGTCTCAATTGGTCGGATAGTAGCTGAAGACGAATTGTTGAGGTTGTAGATAGACTGATTGCTTGGGTCGACCAGACTGCTCGTGCTAAAGTTCCCACGCTGTAGAGCAGACAGAGCAGAGCCAATCTTTCCAGGACTCGGCAGCGGCTTGTCCTTCGTCTCGCCCTTGGTGCTAATCTTTCCAGGGCGTGAAAACAGCTTGACCTTTGACTTTTCCGTCTTGAGCGGCTTCTCGGACGCAGGCGGCGGAGGTGGAGGTTGCGAATACGGCTGAGGCGACACCGAGTGCGGCCCTCGCGGGGAGCTATGCCCCGACCGCGGGAACACAACGTTGGCCGCGGCCGTCGCAGCGGCAGATGAATGAGCGCCTCCGACGTGACCCCCGTGGTTCCCAAAGCCGCTATCTCGCGGCGCGCTGGCCTCGGTCAGGCTCAGCATCGGCGGGCTCGTCGGGCCTTTGCCCCCGCTGCCCCTTCGGACCCCGTCGTTCGGGTCGCCGGGGAAGGGGACCGTCTGCGAGCGCTGTCGCGAGTGGTTCTGATGCGACATGACTGCGGCCTGCGCCGCTATCTGGCTCGCCGACATGCCAGCGTTGGACGCAGACGCAGCCGCAGCTGCAGCGGCCGCCGCGGAGGCGGAAATAGAGGATGGGCCAGCGTGGTGTGTCATTCCAATATGCGACGACAGATTCGACGTGCTCATGGACGGTAGCGATGGCTCAAAGGAGCCCTGCGTAGCCGAATGCTTTCGCGAATGTCCCTTGAGCAGCGTCGCCGGAGACCCCTGAGTAACGGCCCGTGTCCCCGCCGGTCGGGAAAAGTTGTGATGTCCGAGGCTCGCGCTGCTCGAGCTCGCGGCAAACTGCTGGTATATGGGGGTCGCTGGGGAGGCGGGCTGTCCCTGAGGCTGCCTTGACTTTGGTATCGTGATGGAAGGGCGAGGGGTGGTGGCCTCTTCGTCGTCCGAGGCGTCGACGCGGCGCAGGCCAGCAGCGGCGGGTCGTGAGGAAGTCGAGATCTGGGCGGAAGAGTTGGATAGGGGGGAGAAGCTTCCTGGCCCGCGGGGCTGAGAGCGTGAGGGTTGCATTGTTGTTTATGCGACGACGGGGTCCCGTTACATCTTCATCATGGATAGACAGGGCTGTGGGGAGGTTCGGCCGTTTCGAAGGGGGGGGGCCGTGGATTTTGTAGATGGTCTGTGAGGCTGTAGATGTTTGTGCGACGCTAATGGTCAATGTTTATCGATTGCAAGGGAGAGAAGCTGAGGTTGAAGTGTCGTCAACGGTGAGAGCTGAGCCCCATGTTCCGTTCGGTATCTTACCTTATCCTGGGGTGCATGGATGTCAAAATGTGGCGTCCCTCGATAAACCCCGCGCCAACAGCTCCAAAATCTCCGACATCACTTTAACATCACCAACAATTGACTACATGCTCAAGTTCGGATTACTTCTGATCAATTAAACCGCCAACATGTCGCAGCCAGCTCTCACCGCAGACTACTCCTCCCCTCTCAGCGAGCCCTTCAACGTCTCCCACACCCTCCCCGCCATCTCTTCCTCCTCCTCCACAACCGACAAGACGTCCTACCTCGAAGCCCTCCGCGCCTCGATCGCAGACACACAGGCCACGATAAACAAGGAGCTCACAGCTCGAATGGAGCAAGACAAGGCAAGAGACGCCGCCGCCGAGGCTAAAGAGGAGGAGAATTACGGCGAGGAGGTGCAAGAAGAGGAGGACTGAGACTTCAAGACCAAAGACACACATATCTCGTCAACGACAACATGTGTTTATTTACGAGGGGTATTGCAAAGAAATATCATACTGGCTGCCACCGATCCAATCCATGCAAATGCTCATCAACACCAACATCCACTCGACCGTGGAGTCGAGCTGCGCATCCCCTAAACGACCCAAGTCGAAAGCAAAGAAAAACTCCCAGACACAAAAAAAAAAACGACCTTCTAAAATCCCCTACCCCAGCTTGGCGCCCGCGATCTATCAACCTTGTTACCCGTTGCCTGGTTCAGGCATCCATAGTGTACCACGGTGTTGTCCGGCAATACCGCCACCACGCTTCCGCCGATGCGCATACCGCCTCCGAGCTTCTTGTGGCAGACGAAGCAGTGCCGTTCATCTGTTATTGATACGTGCCTGTTGCGTCCACCTTGGCCGCCCTGGACGTCGTCACCCAGGTGCAGTCGCGCTGCGATGGAGATTCCCTCAGCTTGGCGCAGTCCTGCAACGATCCTTGCTTCGTTCACGAGGCTGTTGGCAGAGCGGATGCGGCCTCGGAAGTAGGACTCAAGTGACCGTACCGGGAGGTCATCAGGGATAAGTCCTAGTGTTGACTTTGCGGGAAGACGAGATCCATGCTTGGAAAGGAGGTCCAGTGCTGGCTCAAGGTTGGGCTTGTTCGGTGGTGATGGCTGCAGGTAGAGCGACAACAACGTGTGGTAAATGGATGGTGTTGTGTTTTCTGGATCCTCTCCTGCATCATCCCTTGCATTCGGCTGGGATGATGGATTAGTATCCTGAGTCAAGTTGACTCGATTACAGTAGCTAAGAAGGTTAGCTGTGACACAATACAAGGCACCTTGTAAGACATACTCTTCGGCTTTCTGGTAATCCTTCATCTTGAACACATAAATCTCAAGTGCCTGTTTGTGCTGGCCCATGTTGCTCAGCACTACAGCCTGCGCCTCGTAGAATGCCGGGTCTGTCATTGTTAGTACAACCACCACCCAGATAGCAATAGGGGTAAATCTTACCATCCCTTGGAATCAGCCCAAAAGCTTTGCTTAGGCTGTAAACCTGCCTCGATTCCCGCAAGAAGGTGATAAACCGGTCGAGCAAAGCATCCCACTCGTCACCCCGCTGCATTTGCTTCAAGTTCTTGACATAAAGCTCTACCAGGCGGTTGTGAAGATCCGGTGTCATATCCTCCAACTCGTTGATGATGTGCTCCAGATATCGACCCTCCAGCTGCATGTCCACGTCATGTAGGAACGCCACAACCTTCTCCCTTGGTAGTGTTTCTGCGTTCTCTGTATCGCCGATGAATATCTCTAGGGCCTCATCGGGACTGGTCTTGAGCGTCCACTCGGCATGTTCCAAAATCAGGTCGATTTCAGACGGAGGTAAGTTCTTGAGATACTGGATGGTACGCTCTGGTCCATGGAGAGTTGGCGCTGCCTCATCTGGCTCTTCAGCAGAGCCAAATCTGCGCAGCAACTCCAATGCCTCCTTATGTAGCTTTTTGCCGTAGAAGAAATCCACCAGCTCTGTGTAGCGGTTGTGTTCCAAAAGTTTCTCGTTGACCACGTTAGGATCGCAGAAGTTGGGAATTCGGAACAGTGAACCCGCCAGAGTTGGCCGAGAGAACATATAGGCACGGAATAGAGTCGTGTCAACCAATCGAAAGGTATTCCGTAGCTCTTCTTCCATCTTCTTTTCGGACTCATCGAGTCCCATCCTTAGGAAGTTCTCTGCCACATCTTCTGACGAGCCATTGCGTTCGCTTCGGGGCTTCAGGTTTCCAGTAACAGGGTCAATGACTCTTTGAAGTCGAGCACGAGTCCCTGCAAGGTAGCTGTTCAGCTCCAGGACAGCATTCATCAAATCCTTGTCCTTCAGTGGCTTATCCTCGTTTGACTCCGTCTCTTTGACGCTCGCGGTGTCATCGGCCTCAGGCGTTTCCCTCTTTGAGATAATGGACGCCGTGTCGGATTGAGGTTTTCTGTAACTGCCGGTAAGATACCGAGCGAAGCCCCCTTTAGCTACAGGCGAAGGTGATTCGTGAGGTGGCTCGGGAGACTCTGGAGTGCTTGGCCGTGTCCCATTGGTCTTCTTCGGAGATCCAGGGGCTTCTTCCTCCTTCTCTTCCTCCTCACGACCGGCCCATGCTGATAATTCTCCTGCAATTTGAGGAGGGTACATCTTGAGCACTCGCTCAGGGGGCGCGTGCACAGTGTCCTCATTGAAGAGATCCATAGACTGTCGATATCTCTTCTTCTTGAACAGCATCTCGGCTTTGAGCATCTTGACTTCCCGAAGCGTCTGGGTCTTGTCCTTCAACAAAGCGTCCTCAAGCATCTCGAGAATACTTATGGCTTCGTCAAATTTGCCACCATCCACCAGCTCCTGAATTTGAGAATCATAGTCTGTTGCGTCCATCTTCCACACGCACCGCTCGCTCGAGATGTGAAAGCCCTTGCCGGCATGGGCCAAGCTCACTGTGGGCGGAGGGAAGTGAAGCTGTGCCGCTCCTGGAAGAGCTAGATTTTGCAAAAGTGAAAGGGTAGACGGATTCCGGACTTCGAGGGAGCCTTTGGACGGAGCTTGTAACGCGAGGATATAGGGGTACGAGTACCCTATCGACTCTGGAGCTGACTGCCAAGGAATCTGCCGCCTCTCCAAAGGCTTCCCGTCATCGTCAATGAACAATGTGTTGATATCCTTGGCAAGCAACATCTCTCCTTCTGCCAGCTTGGCCGCCAACGGCTTGGGCATGTATCCCCCCAAACCCATATATCCCATACCAGCACTGCTCATAGCACCGAAGCGGCTCGTCTGTCCAGCTGCAGGGCCTGCCCCGGGGCTCACAATCTCCTCTATTTCACGGGTCACGACGTTGACCATGACATATCCACCGTTCATGCCGCACACCAGTTTCGTTGCGCTCGCCCATGTCACGCACCGGATCGACTCGGCCAGGATGACCTCCCCAACATCCTCTGCTAGCTCGCTCTCGTGCCAACTCCATAGCAGTAGCTTTCTCTTGACCGCAACCGCCAATCTGCTTATAATCTCGGGAATGCCCGTGTCCGGATCCTTGACGATATTGGATGTTACAGCAAAGCACGACGCGTTCTTGGTCCGGCTCAGTGTTTCGACAAGCTCGTAAGTCTGTAGATCGTACAACGAGACGTGATAGTTTGAGAGCGACACGATCGTGTTTGCTTCCTTGATTATGGCGAGCTGCTCAATGGAGCGCGTCGAGAAGCGTTCTACCTCACGCAGCAGGTCGGTGGGCTTCGTGGGCACCGTGGGTTCCGCGGGCACCTTCAAAGGGGCAACATCCCCGTTCGTAGGAGATTCCGGGGCGGCATTTTTATCGGCGGAACCGTTGGTAGGTTGGTCGGGGAGCTCGTTGAGGCGGTATACACGTAGGGCGCCGCTATTAAGGCCGACGAGAACACGGTCACCTAGGATCAGGTCAATCACAGCTCATGCAGCAACAGCCATTGTCTACAAAGAGACAACACAGAAGCCTGGAACAGTCTCGTACCGTACGCGAGGATCGTCTCGATCTTGGACCTGTCCCGCTGGCGCAGCTCGATGATGGGACGGGCTGTGAAGGCGGAGAGCATGGCGCCGGCCAGCTCGAAGCTGTGATGGCTATCCGGAGAGGAGGCGCATCAGATGAGGGACAAGTAGCAAAGGTGCAGAGTTCCCTAGAGCCGAACAAGGACACAGAGATGTTTGGTATCAGTTGTGTTGCCGCCTGGACAATCGCGAATTTGTTGGGTGCCGGAATCTGGGGCAGGGTCATGCCGCCCTCGGCGGGAACATCGACGTCAACGGATGGCCAGAGCTTCTTGCATTACACAGTAGCACAGTGCAAATTCGCACTCATACCAGGCAGCTGTAAATAAGACAACTTGAATTCCAACAAATTCCTCCTCTACATTTCAAAATGCAACTCGTCTATCGCGCACTTTGTCTATACTTGCTTGATAATATTGTAATTCTTCCAGATGCCAATAAAAACCATCATAGCCGAAGCCATAAAAAACACCATCAGTTCGAGCCAGAACCTCATGTTCATTCTCTCATCCACAACCAAAACTCCAAATGTCTCTCCCCTTTAGTCAAGTCCAGCAACTTGCATAATTCCATATCCCAGGGTCACGACTACAATAAGAGTCATGATACTGCTTGGCACACCACGGCTGATGAAATGCTTGACCTGCAGATACCGCTGGCCAAAGGGATCTTCCTTCATGATGGCAGCTATAACATGTTAGCTCAAGTTCAACGTTCAAAACAGACAAAAAAACTTACTCATGTTGGGGAAACCACTCGTGGGCAAGCCCATGGCAGCACTGCACATGAGAACGCCTCCCATGACAAGCAGGTTGGGGTGTGGCTGGTCCATAGCAACACCAACGTCAAACACGAGTGGTAGGAAAATCAAGGCAGCCACCGTGTGACTGATGAAAGTGGCAATGACCAGGATCAGTCCCGAGAAGACAACCAGCACACCGTATAGGCTCATGCCCTCCACCTTCTGGGAAACCAACTCGGCAAGTGTATGGAGGAGACCAGACGACCGGACAGCCTTGCCCAGAGACAGACCTCCAGCAGCGAGGATGATGATGGTCCAAGGGAAGTTGTTAAAGTCCTCCTTTGTCAGGATACCAATTCCGAAGAAGAGTACAATGGGGATGATGGCAATGACTCCCATATCTCCAAACTCGGCCTCAAGTTGATGGCTGGCACACCATAAAGCAATGGTAGCAACAGTGACAATGGTCACAAACCACTGGAGACCCGTAAACTTCTCCTTGACCGGTCGAATCGGGGCAATCGTTGTGCCCTTGCCGGGCTGGAACGTCACAAGTAGAAGAAGCCAAATCAGGAAGATTGAAACAGCGCCAACGGGGATGACGATGAAGAACCATTGGAGCCAGGTAGGAGCAGGCTGCATGATGCCCATAGCAACCACGTTCTGAGGCGACGCAATGGGAGAAAGCATGCCACCAATGTTGGAGGCGAGCGCAATACCAATGATGACTGCCTTGGACATGTTGGAATCAGACGGCAGAGTTCGAAGCATAGGCTGGTCCACTGTCAGTCTTGTTACTCATTGTATGTACCAAGTTAACTCACCTCAATGATTGAATAGCAAAGAACTGGCGCAGCCACATTGCTAATCAGCATTGATGCAAAGGCAGCCACAAACATGTTGGCGATCAGGACCGTCCTAGGCTGGGTACCAGCCTTGCTAAGAACCAACGTAGCCAATCGCTTATCGATGGTGCACTTTGACAGAGCCGCAGCCAGAGTGAAGCCACCAAGCAGAAGCATAATAACGGGCGTCCACATGGCAGCAAAGATGGCTGATGTGGCTTGCTTGGAATCAAGACGCCTCTGGGGCTTGCCGGGGGTCTCGTCGCGGACAACACGTAGGACGACAGAAAGGAAGGGAATCAGTAATGAAGTAACAAAGAGAGGAATAGTCTAGAAAGCTGTTAGCACACTGCCATTGAGACGAGAACTGTCGTGAAAGCTTACCTCGGTGGCCCATAGCAAACTGACAAACACCAACATCGCAAGGCAGTTTTGCTGCTCGGCCTTCTCCATGATGGGGAGCAAAAGAAGAAGGAAGAAGATGGTCATACAAATGATGAGAGTCCACAAGGACGAGCTGGCCAGCCACGGCGGCACCGTGATCCTGCCAAAAGGCGTGGGGATCTGAGACTTGATGGGCGTCTTCGCTTCATCACCTTGGAGTCTCCTAGTGATGTTGCCTCTCTCCTGACCGAGGAGCGCCTGGCCCAGTCCTGCAGCTTCAGCTCTACGCTCAATGCCGATGAGATCTCTCCACACAGTATTGCGTTCCCAGACAACGTGCTCTCTAAGGTGGGAGCGGAGGTCCTTACGGGCCAGTTGCTCATCTCCACCAGTGACGACCTCAGCGTATGCCTTTTCCATCTTGGCAATGTTCTCCTCAATGAGATGCTTAGTCTCATCCTTGAAGGGATAGGCAGAATCGACATAGGCCTGGAGATAAGACGTCTTGAGCTCCTTGTCGAGGATCTTGTCAAACTTCTTGAGGACCTTGCTGAAACCGGTGCGGTTGAGCTGGATATACGACTTGAGCTCACACAGCGACACGTAGAGGCTGATGATGCGCTTTTTGAGCATGATACCAGACGAGAACATCCCAGAAGAGAACATGAGCGACTGGTCGCCGTAGTCGTCAGCCGTGGTACTGTGCCTTCGCGCTCCAGCCCGACCAAAGTCGCTTGAAGCATTGAGGTCGTTGGAAGGTGGCTTTATGTTAGGAAGCGTCCTCCTGCGGCCTCCACTGCTTCTTCGTCTCGTCGTCAGACCGGTCGTCTCGTCTTCGTCGCTACCGCTGTCCTCGTTATCGGAGCTGCGGCTCTGAGGACTCCTGGATCGGAAGCCGTTTCGACCATCGCGGCGGCTCGACGAGGAGAGGCGTCGCATGTAGCGATTGTCGGCGATGGCGGATTCGGCTTCGTCGCCTACATCGCGTAGGAGCTGAGCAGCCTCCTCAAGAAGCTCGCCTTCCTTGGAGACATAGAAGGAGCAGATCTTTTCGAGCTCGACGTCGAGGGCCCTGGTGAAAACCTCCTCTGGGCTCTCGTGATTTATGAGAGGTCTCGACTCGGCATCGCCAGCACGGGCTTGGTGAACAGTCTTTTCGAGCTGGTAGATTCTGCGGGTGGCAATCATGTTAGCCTAGAGATGATATGATAGCAAGCAACAAAGGGAGGGCTAACGTACAACTTCTTGAGGTTGCTGTAAGCAATGTAGTGGCTGCTCCAGTCAGGAACAGCATTGAACTGGATGCTGTGAGAGAACTTCATCTCGTCCTGCTCTTCAAGCCAGCGGCGCTTGTCGTCTCGTTTGGCCCGTTTCCGGGATTCGCGATCAGCGGCGTCGTGTCGAGCCTGGATGGGCGGGTAGTCGACAAGCTCAAACTGCTCTCCGTCGTGGTCGCGTGGCAGCACGGGGGCTGTCTCGTCGTCGTGGTCTAGCAGGGAGACGGGTCTCCCTCCTCGTGTCGGTCGGTTGTCGTTGTCGTTGAAGCCGGGTCGCGGGCTCTGAAGGGCGGAAGGGACAGCGCCGGGTACGGAGGAGGGATTGTCGGGGGAGGATGGGGTCGGAATGGTTGCGACTCCAGAGACAGAACAAGGGAAGGGAGAAGCGAAGAGGAAGAAGGATTCAAGGTTAGGGCTTTTTCAACGGATCAAGAACAAGAGGCGGAGGTTGTGTGCCTGTGACGAGCGGCATGTGGTCCTGTTCGGTGCAATTGTGCGTCCAGTCAAGCCCAGTGTCCAGTGTCCAACGAGCAGGCGCGGCGCCAAAACCCAAGCCCGCCAAACCTAGGATGATATCCACCTTCTACCGTTGGAGATGGAGATGGGGGCAACCTTGACTTGAGGTGGGTGATGGTAGCCTGTACTGTACCCAGAAAAAAACTTGGTGTGTACAGCACTAACACCCACCCTTTGGGTCCGTAGCGTCGCAACCCGTTGGTGGATGTTAGATGGTGACCTGATCCTTCTTGCTGCACTGTGATGATCTTGCAACAACGGTATCAAGTCAAGTTTTGGCAGGCAAAAAGAAGTGAGGCTTGGCTGCAGCACAGGCAAAGCAGTGACGACACGTCTCGTGAAGGATTAAAAAGAGCCAGAGAAGAACAAACTGGAAGAGTGACAGATAGACAGCAAGGGGTACGCAGTACTTGCTTGAAAGGTACTTGCGCTTGGCTCGTAATAGGCTGGGCCTGATTCGCACCCATGTACACTGACGTCGATGCTTGTTCTGGACACCGAGTCTTGCATGGCGTACCCACAGCGAGACCCTGGAATGCGATTGACCCTGTGCGAATGCTTGAAGTGTCTGTGTCTATTCAAAGTGCATGACTTGTTCCTGAGGTTGTTGATTACTTCTTCGTATTGATATCGGTTCAGGGGACGGCTACCAGCAGGAGCTAAGAAAGGCGGTAACAACGTGTAGGGTGTCCGAGATTCATCATATGATAGCCCCCGTGGGCAAATCCCCTGAATTGACAGGACAGCTTCTCCATGCTGTGCAGCCTCTACGGCTCACGGCTGAGACACTGAGACATGCTTCCCAAAGGGGATCAAGGTCAGGTGCCGAGTTGGAGGCGTGGGGGCCATGATCACTGGGAATAGCGCGGTATCTTCTGTACAGCTACTCCAACATAAACATGCCACAAACACCAGACATGAATGAAACTATCAACACATCAGGCTTGTCTCGTATAGTTAGTTGTTATTTCTCTTGTACAATGTCCAATCTCGACTAGGTAGGTAGGTAAATTACATATACTGGTATCTCAAATTATCTCCTCGACACATCAACTCTATGAAACTAAAGTGCAAATCCTCTAACTGCCCAGCATCTGCTGAAGAGCATTCGTGCGATACGTCTCACTTCTCTCCACAAGCTCCTCGTGCCGTCCCTTCTCAACGACCTTGCCGGCCTCCACCATGAAGATGACATCTGCCTTGCGTACTGTATGCAATCTGTGAGTGATGGCGATGACTGTGATACCACGTGCTACACGCTCTAACCCTTCCTGCAGAGCACGCTCGCTCTCGGCGTCTAGCGCACTTGTGCTCTCATCGAGGAGTAGCAGCTTTGGCTTACGCACGAGAGCACGGGCAATTGCTAGGCGCTGACGTTGTCCTCCCGAGAGCCGTGAGCCGTTTGGTCCGCACTCAGTTTCATAGCCGTCAGGCAGCTCCATGATCATGTCGTGAATGTTGGCCAGCTTGCATGCTTCATGGATCTCCTCGTCTGTTGGGCGGTGGTCTGGTGTAGCACCGAGTGCCACGTTAAATCGAATTGTTCCATCAAAGAGAGCGCAGTCCTGGGGCACCACAGCAATATCGTGGCGAAACTCGGTGCCTTCGCGGGCGCAGATATCGTCCCCGTTGATCTCAACAGTTCCACTCAAGGGTCGATACATGCGCTGTACCAGGGACATGATGGTTGACTTTCCAGCACCCGAAGGGCCAACAAGACCAACAAACTGTCCTGCTTGGATGGTGAACGACATACCCGTGAGAATCTGGATATGGGGTCGCGCAGGGTACGCAAACTTGACGTCCTTGAAGACTATAGTAGCGCCCGTGGTGCTACCACTCTTGACAGGAGCTTCTGCCCGTGCTTCGATATCCTCCTTCTCCGTCTCGTCAATAGCCAGGGTCAGCTTGCGCTTCTTGGCCTGATCCTTTGAAGACCCGATGTCGATCAAACTCAAGATTCGCGATGCCGCAGCTCTAGCTCGAGACACTTCAGGGGCAAGACTGAACATTTGACCCCAGAGCTGTGCGCTGACCAACATACAGATGAGAATGATGAAGAACTCTCGCTGCGTGGCCTCACCCTTTGTGATTCGGTTAGATCCCCACCAGTATGCAAAGGCATAGATCAGGTTTCCAGTGCTGTTTGCGATGGCAAGCCATAAGTTGGCATACATAGACGCAAAGGTCATCTCCTTCCGGGGCTCCTTAAGCGCACGTCGGTATGATTCCATGATCTCATGCTCGATAGAGAGCGAAGAGATGGTCTTGAACGAGTTGACAGCCTCCACGGAGATGCCCACAGCACTAGAGAAGGCGCCGGCATGGCGACGCTCGAACTGTGAGAGGGATCGAAGTTGCATGATGCCAGAGCCGAGAAGAAGAGGAACGACTACCAGGCACACAATGGCAATCTTCCAAGCAACGATGTGCGAGAGAATGATGGCGACGAGGAAGTTAACCACGATCGAAAAGATGGTGCCGATAATAGAGCCGCTGAAGCCACCCACGGCAGCAGCATCACTCGTAATGACGGACATGAGGGCAGTAGGGGTACGTCCCTCGGACTGGTGCCAGTCAAGATCCTGCTCATACAAAGACCGGAAGCAAAGAACTCGGATCTTGTACAGCAACTTTTCGGCAATCATACCAAAACCAGTCCAGCTCGTAGTATTGGCCAACAGCTCCACGCAGGCAACCATGAACCACATGCCTCCAAAGAACCTGCCGGCCCACAAGATGTCATCGGCAGTGTTGCAGGGGCTGACGTTGTCGATGGTGTAGCCAAAGATGAGACCAGCAGACGAAAAGGTCAGTCCGACGATACTGGCAGCCAGGAGGCAGATCAAGATATGGAGGATGTATGGTCGTGCCATACCACTGATGCTCTTGATAACCACCCAGGCTGACTTGTTAGAGTCCAAGGCGGCATCTCCATCAGGGCTAGTTTCCTTGTCCTTGTCCTTGACCGTTTCCTGTTCCTTGACTTCCTCTTTCTTTGTCTCGACAACTTCCTCCTTCTCCACATCCTTGATCTTGATGTCGCCAATAGTTTCCTTTTCCGAGTAGATGCCCTCACTCGACTCTCCAACAGTGCTAGTGATGGAACCTGCATCCTCTGCGTCGACAGTCTGCAGACGAACCATGCTGGCATATGAGCCGTTCAGCGCCATGAGCTCCAGGTGATTTCCTTGCTCGATGATATCGCCATTGTTCATGACAATGATGTTGTCAGCGTTCTTGATGGTTGACAGGCGGTGGGCGATGGCAATGACGGTTCTGTTTTTGGCGATAGATTCGATGGCTGTTTGGATCCGACGTTCACTAGCAGAGTCCAAAGAAGCAGTGGCCTCGTCGAGAATGAGAATCTTAGGGTCTCGAATCAAAGCGCGGGCAAGGGCAAGTCGCTGTCGCTGACCACCGCTCACGAGCTTTCCACCAGTACCGACTTGTGTTCCGTATCCATTCTCAAGCTTCTCAACAAATCCGGCTGCATCTGCCAGCTTAGTAGCCTCCTGGACCCGGTCAACGAGATCGACCATGTCCTGACCGAAGCCCTGGGCAGCAGTCTTGAGGTCCTCGCCGTTCCGTAACTTAGTGGCCAACTCAGCAAGACCAGTACCCAGGATAGTAGCCCTAAATCGTTGATGGTCAGGCTGAGGAGAGTTCATGATACCAAGGGCGATATTTTCGATGATCGAACGGTCCAGAAGAGAGGGTTCTTGCTGCACCAGACTCATGTGGCTTCTCAAGCTCTTGACATTGAGATCCTTGATGTCGCGCCCGTCCAGGTAGACAGTTCCCTCTGTGGGGTCGTAGATGCGAGAAGTGAGACCAGCGACAGTCGACTTGCCGCTTCCAGACAATCCAACAAGTGCTGTATGCTTCCCGGCAGGGCATTCAAACGAAACACTCTTCAGGACCTTGTGGTGAGGTCGAGAAACGTAGGCGAACGAGACATCCGTGAATGACACGGTTCCTTCGACTAAGGCAAGCTTCTCGCCATCCTCGGAGCCTGAATCAATTGCTGCCGGAGTGTCCATGTCCTGTCGTAGCTTTTCGAAAGCTCCAACTGCGCCAGCGATAATAGGTAGTAGCGGTGCGATACCTCCAAGAATGACACAAGCTAAGATACATGTCAGTAAACGGGACTCACGACGGGTAGAGGGAATACGTACCATCGACCAACAGCAGAATAACGGTATAGATGTCACCAACAGAAATATCGCTCTTCCCCTCAACTGTTCTGGCAACCTGCTTACTACCCTGCCAGAAAGAGAGAGCATTGGCAGAGTAGGCAATGAAGTAGAGCATTCCAGCCTGAACAGCAGCAACAAAGGCCTTGTTAGTGCCTTGCTTACGAGCACCCTTCATCCTCTCAGCAAAGATGGCTTCAAGACGAGGACCGGCACCAAACGCCTGGACAACAGGAATATTGGACAGAACCTCGGAGGCGATTGAGGAAGCCGATGCGATCCTCTCAGACATTGCGCCCGCGAACTTGGCTGTAAAGAAGCTACCGACGCCTCCAAGTATCAAAAAGGCCGGTACCAGTGAAACAAGAATTCCTGCCAAGGTAGAATTCTTGATAAAGGCAACAACGTAGGAGGAAATGAAGAAGGATATGCAAGCCATGCAGATGCCGACCTTTTCAGAAGTACCCGACTGAATGGCTTGAATATCGGAATTGAGGCGGGATGAGATCTCGCCGGCTTGTCTCTCGTCGAAAAAGGTAGCATCCTGCAAGAGAATGCTCATGAAATAGCGATCGCGAAGACGGGCCTCGAGGCGGCGACTGAAGAGGGACCAGCTGACAATGTAGATGTAGATGAGGGCGAAGCTCACGATGCCGATGTAAGTAATCTGCAGGACCTTCTTGTTTATGCTATCCTGAAGCTCGTCTGGCGTCTGCTGGCCCACAATGTCACTGCTGCTGCAAGAAGCTTTGTTGAGGTCGTTGACGACCTGACCGAAGATGATACCCATTAGAGGGAACGGCGCACCGGCGGCGATGGCGGCAATGCTGCCAACAATGAGGAGAAGAATATCGATCCATGATGGCTTGGCGTAGAAGAGAAGTTGAAAGTAGGTAAAGAATGACTGAAAGGTCTACGAAAAGAGGTCTTAGCAGATAACCAGGCGCTTTCCCATATTCAAACTGACCTTGCGCTTTTCCGCTGGAGGGGTCTGAGAGGTTGCCGACATAGATGATGATCTTGTAGACGGCCGCGGCGAGTGAGTAGGTTGGCGCTCGATGGCAGCAGTGTTAACTACCTCGGTTGCGTTCTCGGTAGGGGCCGGCGCGTCCTTCGTAGTCACGTCTTTGGCTGGCGCATCATCCACGGTAACATTCTCGACAGTGTCCTTAAGACCATCTACAGGCGCGAAGGCAGGAGTCTCGTTGGAGGGTTCGTTCTTGTCGACAGCATTGTTTTGCTGCTCGGGTGAAGCTGAAGCCATCTTGGCCAGGTGTTGCTTGTGATCGTAAGATGAAGCTCCGAGGCTCAGATGGACAACTCCCAAACCATGATCCCCTTCGTACAGTAAAAGAGGCGCAAAGAAATGAAAACTCAAGAGACCAAAAGGTAGAAAATTATTCTGCGCCGCTGGCAGTAATGGTGGTGATGAGCCAAGGAGATCCTATTCGGTTACGACGCGCAGATCGGTTCTTTACTGTATCTTGGCGCGACCTGATGAACCATGCTTTAACAACAGGCCCTGCATGATCCTAGGGAGGAAGAGGTAAAGTAAACGGAGACGGAGACGGAGGCGGAGACTGTAGAGCCTCTGATGCGCCGAGTCAA
Source organism: Fusarium vanettenii 77-13-4 (assembly GCF_000151355.1). Taxonomy (NCBI): domain Eukaryota; kingdom Fungi; phylum Ascomycota; class Sordariomycetes; order Hypocreales; family Nectriaceae; genus Fusarium; species Fusarium vanettenii. The sequence continues at coordinate 209,700 of NW_003315873.1, read as the reverse complement.
ACAAGCATAACGAACTGACGGGTCCTTGGTTGTCCCTTTGGCTCATAGCTTGGCATCTCTAACGGGAATCGAGCCGACGGAACTAGACGAGGAGGGGAGGAGGCCCCCAACCAGATTGACAGCATCGACATGACATGTGCTGGTGTGTGGTCCGTTGAGGCTTTACTCGGTTGGGGTTTCTGTGAATCAAGACCATGGCCGGCTCAGCCCTTGGAGGACGAGTAGCCAAATTGGGGTTGACAGGGGATGAACTTTGAATGCGAGTGAGTTTTCCTGGCTGAGAAGAAGGGCAGGCGAGCATGGGGGGCCCACGGATATGAGCATGGATGGTCTGCTTTAGATGGTCCGTGAAGAGGGTGAAGGTGGTGGTGGAGTTGTGCTCGAGGGTAAAGGTTGGATGTTCAGATGTCAAGGAAAGTACCTCGCATGTTCCTTCCGCACCCACCGAGCCCGGCTCCGCTACGGACACGCCCCTCTCCGGGCGCCCACTTTCCACTCCCTAACAACTCACCGGGAGCCGTGTTACGGGTACGCTATACCAGTTTCCCCTCTGGACCTTGACGGACGGACAGACGGCATGGACCCTTTGTCGCCTGCTTCTTGGCTGGCTGCCAATGACGGAAAACACTGAGCGGCGCAAATTTCCCAGCGTGGAGTCATCCCAAGGGCTTCAAGCCCGGCCTCATCCTCGTACTGGCCAGGATTGGCTTTCTCCAGGGGCACAGGCAGACTAGCCAAGGATTTTCGGATCAGATAAAAAATTTCGTCTCGTGGGATGGGCAATCAATCAGAGAGTTTTGCCAAGTTTGTGCCACCCCCTTGAGTTATCTGATCTTCCGCCCCGACCATCGGTCACCGAATCAATCTCGGCATCCCCAACGCCTCTTTTCATGGTTCGCCGGCATTACACTGTGGGAGAAGGATCCGGGACAGCGACTTCGGGACTCAATGCCGGCATCGCAATGAAGGGAAGAGCATGGGAAGCTGTCAATGACCACTCATGCTGTAGGAAGGGCTCCTTTTTCTACCAAAGGGGACCAAGGGGGCTTTCCTGCTAAGTGCAATGTAATGTGACGCTGCAAAAATGGCTCAGGCCCAGTCTACGGCACTGGGGCTTTCGGATTTCCGGTCGACCCATTTGGCGTCAACACTTGGCAGAGCGGTTGAAGGAATGGCTACAGAACCTTTTGTTTCCTTCCTTTCCATCCACGTGAACAGAGCATGATGATGGCATCCACGCTAGAAGGTCGTATTTGTACATACGTGGTCTAGTCTGTAGATCGGTCCTCTTGGTCGGTTCGGCCTTCGATCAGATAACGGTATGGCACTGTGTCCTCCCGTCGCAGCCAAGCATTCCTTCGCAAGGATGGAAAAATCAGATCAGGTGGAACAAAACAATCCCGGGTGGAATTGTTTGCTTTTTTGGTCATTCATCCTAGTTCATTTCAGTCAGCGTCTCGTCATTCTGCTTCAATTCTCCTGCGTATTCGTTCTGTCTTCCAGTCATGGTGAGCTGGCACGGATGCACGTGCTCGGGTACGTACCGGCCCTCCGAGGTCGTCCCCAGGGGCTTGCGGCGCCTGGGACGGATCTGATAACTTTAACTCCACAATTGGGAGCATCACCAAATCCCAACGCCCGCGCCGTCCAAGGAGCCATGGAGCCTGCCCCACGGCGATGCCTCTGTCCGACTGGCTCCGGCCCGCACCGGCTCCTCAATTCTCGCTGTCCCGGGCACTCTGAGTAGGCCGCTTGTCACGGAAATCCGATGGGGAAGAGGGCTCGTTGTTTGTTAGCCAATTCCGAGGCCAGGTTACCCTTGATCCGACATTGGCGCCCCTTCCTCTCGGTCCAAGGTCACTCGCTGTCCGCTGTCTCGGAGAGCCTACTGGCCTGTCTGTCAATATTGTACTGTGCGAGCGAGCCAGCGGTAGCAGAGACCGCCCTGCCGCGCTGCGTCACCAATCCCGCCGCTGTCGCCTTTTTACTCTTGGGGAAACTTGTTGAGGGGGGGCCTTGCTTTTATTTCCGCTCGTCTATATTCCCGTCTTTCCTCTTCCTCTCGACTATTTCTTCTTCCTTCCTCAACCTCCTCCATCTTCCCCATCTTTCAGCTCATGTTCATCTCCCGAGTCTCTACCAGATTCTCGGAACAACTGCTGACGGCCCCCCACGTTTCTGCTTGCACTCACACCACGCGAGCCTTTTCATCCCGTGCCTGGACCTCATCTCGTCCAACTGCCATCGTACAATCGACGCTTCAGCTCCGTGCAAGAGCCATTCCCGTAGCGTCAAGTCCCCCGCTTGCATACCAGAATCGTCCCATATTCCACCATCCCAAGTTCTTTGCCAGCGCCACCACAATGGGCTCACTCCCCGATGCATCCCACGCTGTGCGTGTCCTCGTTCTCGGCGGCTGCTATGCAGGCCTGTCTGCTGCTGTCAATCTGCTCGATCTGAGCCAGGGATACTCGCCCCGCATGAGCTCCGAGCCTTACATCCACCACCCCAACTTGCCTCACTTTGACATTGAGATTACCATTGTCGATGAACGAGATGGCTACTGTAAGTAACATTCGTCCGTGTCTCCACTTTTCAGCTGGGCCTCGGCATCGTATAAGAGACCAGACTGCTGACTGTGATGTTGCAGACCACTTGATCGGCTCGCCTCTGGCCCTGGCCGATTCGGAGTACGCCAAGAAGAACTGGGTCAAGTTCTCGGACATTCCTGGACTTGACTCCCCGAGCATCAAGATCATCCAGGGCTCCGTCACCGACGTTGACCTTACCTCCAAGACTGCCACCGTCGCGGCCTACCTCACCCAGGAGAAGAGCACCCACCAGTATGACTACCTTGTCTCTGCCACCGGCCTTCGACGTGTCTGGCCTGTTGTTCCTCAGTCCTTGACCCGCAAGCAGTACCTGCTCGAGGCTGAGAACCACATCCAGGCTGTCAACCACGCCAAGGATGGCGTTGTTGTCGTTGGTGGAGGTGCTGTCGGTATTGAGATGGCTGCCGAGCTCAAGATGGTCAAGCCCCACGTCAAGGTGACCCTTGTCCACTCTCGAGACAAGCTTCTGTCCTCTGAGGATCTCCCTGATGAGACCAAGGACGTTGCTCTTGAGCTCCTTCTCGAGTCTGGCGTGGAGGTTCTCATGAACCACCGCCTAGCTTCCACCAAGAAGATTGAGACCCTTGACGGCAGCGACAAGCACGAGATTGAGTTCACCAATGGCCACAAGATGTTTGCCAGCGAGGTCATCATGGCCATCTCGAAGAGTGTCCCCACCTCCAAGTACCTGCCCGCCGCGGCTCTTGATGAGGAGGGATACGTCAAGATCAAGCCCAAGTAAGTAGAGGCGTCAAAGTACATCCCGAACAGCTAATAACCTCTCTTCTACAGCCTGCAATTTGAGGATGGAACTCCCAACAACGAGTACCACTTTGCAGCTGGCGACATCGCCAAGTGGTCCGGTATCAAGCGCTGCGGTGGTGCCATGCACCACGGCCACTACACTGCGCAGAACATCCACCAGCACCTCATCAGCCACCGAACTGGCGAGGCTCCCAAGTACCATGAGCTTAACCACTTCCCCCCCGTGATCGGTCTTGCTGTCGGCAAGAAGGCCGTCGCCTCCAGTCCTGACTCTGGCACCATCTCGGGCGAGGATGTTGCTCAGGCCTACTTCAGGGATGATCTTGGCTGGACAAGTAAGTTGAATACCTGATTTAATATTCCGGTGGTTGGTAACTAACAAATCCGCAGTTTGCTGGAATTACATGCAGCTCGGTGGGCGCAAGACTGATGAGGCTAAGGTCTAGGGTTGGGAATACAGGGTTTTCAGGGGTTCGGCGTTATGGAATACAATAGGGTAGAACTTTGTTATGCCACGATGAGCGCATGTCGTGTATGACAATGAATAAGTTATGACATTCCATCAATTTATAATTGCCCAGAGGATGATAGTGGCTTGTTTGAATGGTTGCAGATGTCTTCGCATGGCGATGAACTTGACCCTAAACTTCCAAGGCAATCATATCCGGTAAGTTCTGAGTGCAACTATCGCCATGTCTATGATGTCATGTGTTAAAAGACAACACCAGTACGATAGATATTCTCTAATGCAAACACTTGTACTGCTTTTTTTATGGTAAAAGTGTCTTCCGAGCCGAACTACCCCATGTCAGAACCTGAAGGGGGTTATTCATTGAATCATAACTTTGATTTCATAACTTAAAAAGTTTCGGTCTAGGGTAGGGATGCTCTCCAAGATCTTAAGAAGTTTTTAGATATAAACATATAAATAAGGCTGGACAAATCATCTGGTGTATTTATTGTATTCTTTATTCAATTGCCTAACCTGGATTTAATCGTGTTGATGGGTGGATGAAAGACGACTTGTAATGAACCGTGCAAACGATCAAAACTATCATTATGACTATGCAACTACGACTGACGATTCTGAATCCAATTACTTACCTTGTGTCTTCCAAGGTCATGCTCATGATACTGGTATATTTAAGCACCATACTGATTCCCTCTCTTTTAGATAACCCGACCCCTGACCTGTTTGCGTTCCCCAACATCGTAGTCACGCCAAACAAGTACCGAGACAACCGCAGTGCCGGCAATCAACATCATCTTCTGGGCTACGGCGCACGACTCCTGGATGGCGATGCGCTCTGGCGAACCCCAGGGGTAGAACAGCTGCTGGAGAACATGTACTAAATGGTGAGGATGACGGTAACGGACTGATACTTAACGGAAGCCGGGTCCTTTGAGGAAGGCTGTGGTCATGTCACCCGTGATCTAAGTGGTGATGATGTAAGGAGACGAAGTAAAGGCAATCATCAGGCCTCGATTCTTGAGAGCAGATGTATCTGTGATGAAGATATGGAGACTAAAGTCGACGTCATTGTATCTAACCAATTGTCAGTCAAAATGGAGAGTCAAAGTGATAGATTGATAAAGACATCAGCCCAAGTCCCGATCGGGTTACTCCCTGGAGGCTTGAAAAGAGGCGCAGCCACATCCCACCGAAAATCCGGGGATGCCAAGCACAGCTCGTGTAGGGCTGAACTATCGACGACCGAGTGTGAATGTAAGCAAAGAGACAAAAATTACGTGTGACCCAGTAAAAGACCTGAACTGCAGTATACGTCTTGGTACCGTTACATCCAGCCATCATGACTAGGCCCATCGTGAGAAAGATGATCGACGAGAGATAGCCCCGAGGGTGGCATTAGACATCGAGGACCGTTGCCAGCGTGAGCTTGAAGGCACCACCGGTAATGGAGCTAAGAATGTCCATAGTTTGCGTGAGAGAATGAGACTGGATCGCCGAGGTAGCGTAGGGCTTGAGGGCACCCGAGTTACACTGCTGGATAGAATTGTTAAAGTTGATGACCTAGATTGAGATGTACGCCGTGATGATAGCCAGACGAGTCTAAACGCTGGCCATGGCTTGTATGATCTGCACACTAGCCTGAGCCTTGGAATCGACGGTATCGTCGGTATCGGAGCCGCTGTGGTTGATGTTGGCTTCTTTGTTGTGACCATTGTCTTGGCCGGCGACTTTACAGTCAATTCGGCCATGATTGAGAATCTGTAAATTGAGACGACAATGAAACCATGGAAAATGAGACACAGGAGGAAAGATTGAGACGGGCAGGATTGCCAACTAACATATATGCAAATAGATTAAACTAGAAAAACAGATCACTACTTAATAGAGAGCTTGCCAGGCAGCCGGGATTTGAAGTTTCTGGAATCCATACTCGCGTCGAGATGGCATGCCGTCTCCCTTATAGCCATGGTGCAACTGTTGCAATGAGTGGACAGAAAAAGCAGGATCACCAAATGGATCAGGAACCCTGAGCCAACAGACATGATGAGTTTGATCAGCTGCATGCATCCCTTTTTCGTCCATAGCACGAGGGTCGGGAATAAGACGGCGGGAATACCAACTCTCCATGAACTCAATTGATCGGCTATGACGGCTCATAGGTTGTCATGATGAAGGATTGATGGATGGTAGGGGAAAGCATCAGATCGAGCGTCTCCTTCAAGGAGTGACATATAGCCGCAATCGAACTCTGGACTCCACAAGCCCTAGATCCTAGGGCAAGTTAAGATCCCACAGTCCTACAAGAGTGTCAGCCATTATTTTATCAGATAATCAGTACCGTGCTGCTGGCCACTGGTGGTGAGGCTCTTCGAGATCAGCGAGGAACGATGGGGGCCATGATGAAAACCCACTGCTGGTCGGCAAGTAGAATTTTGCGAGAGCTAACTTGGCGCATGGGGGCCCCAGGAAAGGACGGCAAGCACATGTCACCGACAGTCGGGACGCCGTGAAGGCACCGAAGCTTGGTCTCTTTTCAAACAGTATGTCCCACGAACTACCGGCGTCGAGCATCGGCTTAGGCGAACGCGTGGATAATACGTAGGAGGACCCTCCTATTCTCTCCCACGTCCCCCACGAAGCTGTCGTGCCGTCCAAGTGTCTAGCGGCGCGCGACAAACCATGGGCCCCTAGAGTGGGCTAGTGCGATGTGAAGTCTCTGGTAGCAGTCGTGAACCTTGGTCATTGTCAACGTTCCAAGCGATGAGGTGATGTAAATCAGATCAATTGCCTGAAGCGGAATAAGTCGCTGGGCCCTGGAAAAGCGGGTAGCTGGTCCAAGATGGATTAGCGTGACGCCGGTCGATTCTTTGGCCAAGGTCTGGTGGAGGCTGCCACGAATAGCATCCCTTGACGGCGTGGATGAGCGTTTTATCAGATCCCTCTAGTTTTGGTAGGCGGTGAGAACACCTCCAGAGAGATTAGATAATCAGTCCCGTCTCCGACAACCGGCTGGCCGAGTGGCATGCATCGGGGGTGTGTCGATATTGGCTTGGCTTGGCCAGGGGATGCCGGCCCCTTTAAGTTATCAGATCCGCTTTTGCCCACGCTGGCGACCCAAGCAGTCGCTCTGGTGCAGAGCATGCAAGCCACCATGCACCGGCCGGTACCGAAGGGTACAATCTCGTGTCTTTGCGCCCTTGGTGGTCCTTTTCCCCGTACGAATCGCCAGAGTCGGCTTCGCCTGGAGCTTTTGCAGCGTTGAAAGTGCTTGGCTGCTGGGTGTGCCCCATGTGGCCCGGTAATGTTTCCGTCCCGAGGTTGTCCGTCCGTCTGGTGTGGCCGTGCTTGAGGCCTGGCCGATGTTGATATATGCTCAACTCTAAGGACGAATGCCTTCATGAGGTACTTGGCCCTTGGCGCGGTAGGGGTCCCCGATGATGGAGAACTGATCGGAGCTGTTGGTTTGCACATCCCGCGGGAGGGGATCTTTCGGCACTGGATAGCCAGAGACACGGCTCGACTAGCCGGTGCCTGGAGCGGCGACCGTGGACCGTTGTCGCATCGTTGACGCCCTTTACCGTTTCGCAACTGGACCTAGGCATATTGCTGCAGCATGTGCCCTGTCTAGGCCAGGCCTAGTCCAACCGGCCGGCTAGCCTAGCAACGGCCTTGGAGCTGGGGATCGGATTGATAATGGTTACTGCACCCACACGCCGTGCAGGAAGCAAGCGGAGTTGACAGCCCCAAGAACTGAGCTCATCCCGAAGTGGCGTTTGCGACAGACGAGGTGCGGAAATTCTCCCACGGCCAGTTTTTCTTTTGCGAATAGCTTCTCGGCGCTCGGAATCCTTTTATTTCACTTCTCCCGGCCTTGCTTCTTTGTCTCGATAATCCGTGTGTTCTAATTCCTGTCAAAATGTCAGCGCCAACGGGTACTTTTTCTGCCGTCAAGGCTGGTGAGGCCATCATCAAGCTGCCTCATCCATACCAGACCGAGTATGCCATCGAAAAGGCCTCAGCCCCTTCCGGTGTCGAAACGCCTGTTTACAAGCTCGTTCACAAAGCTTCTGCGACCGCCAAACCCCTCCCCTTTGAGCTCCACAACTCTTCGCTCGTCTTCTCAGATCCGGTTGACCTCAAGTCGAGCGAGCTTCCTTCTCAATCCAACAACAGCCCTTGGGCTCGTGCTCGTCGCTCGCCCGGCGTCACCTTTTATTGGGATGGCGCTGAGGCCCCGACTTTGGGCCAGGCTTGGCTGGTCGTTTACACAATCCTCACGCTGAGGCCATCCGTGGAGTCTTTTCGCCTGGAGCTCCGAGGAGCAAACGCCGCCGTCCTGGGGCAGCAGCTTGTCGCGGTCCTGCTTGCCATTGACCATCCTCTCAAGGCCCGTGAGAAGCGCCAGCCTTCCAACAAGACCGACGAGAGCCTTGTGCTTGTCCTGCGAAGCACATTCTGGCAGGGCGCTGGCTCACCATTTGGCCCCCGACCGGTTTGGTGCCCTGCTGAGTCGCCGTCGTCTCTGCCCGCGTCGAACCCTCTGGGATCATATCCTCTGACACCTTTCTACAACACCACAACCATTGCCTCGGCCGGCGATCCTGAGGATCCTGAACGATATCAGCAGTCATGGCACCCAATTCGGCCAGCTAAGCCCGCGCCGGGCGCGGTCATCTACAGCCGATGGATTCCCCATCTTAACGAGACCTTTTCCATGGTTTCGCTCGATTACGAGGATGCTGAGCATCTGCGCCTTTTCCATGAATGGCAGAACGACCCCCGTGTCTCGCAGGGCTGGAACGAGACGGGTACTCTCGAGCAGCACCGCGAGTACCTGCGTAATATCCATGAGGACCCCCACCAAGTTGCCATTCTGGCTAAGTGGGAAGACACCTACTTTGCTTACTTTGAGGTCTACTGGGCCAAGGCATGTCCCACCCTCCTTTTCCAAGCCTTCCACGTTTCTGACCAAATGTTTTGTAGGAGGATCGCCTGGGTGGCTACTTCAACGCTGGCGACTTTGACCGCGGCCGCCACTCTCTGGTTGGCGATGTACGCTTCCGTGGCCCGCATCGCGTGTCAGCGTGGTGGAGCAGCTTGATGCATTACCTGTACCTTGATGATCCGCGCACCATGTACGTCGTGGGTGAACCCAAGGAGACAAACACGACCGTTGTCATGTACGACTTTATTCACGGGTTCGGGTTGGACAAGTTTGTCGACCTGCCACACAAGCGCAGCGCTTTTGTGCGATGCTCTCGTGAGCGCTTCTTTCAGCTGTGCCCGCTGGCAGAGAATGAGAAGGTCGTTGGTGGCATGAGGTTGGGTCTGGTGCCCAAGCTGTAAATATTCAGGATACCCATGATAGCTGAAGAAAGTGTTTCTGTGTGATGGATGGATAATTTGGAAGAGGACAGTTGGTTGTTGGTTGAAATGGATGTTTTGCCAAGATAAAAAGTTCAATTCTTAGCGGTCACCGCGCTGTGTCACTGTGACTTCCGATGGGAAGGTGCATGTCGTGAATGGTGGTTGGTTGTACATTCGGCAAGTGCGAAATGGAATTTTCATGTTTCCTTCCTTCTGACCCAACCAACAATCGCTACCTGTTTTTATTTGACCTTGTCATTCTGCAGACTCCATTTTAGACCTTACAAACCCATTCATTCTGTGTAACTATAGTTTTCCATAAACCCATCTACTCCTTTTTGAACAGAAATCTACCAAACATCTACAACTTGGAGGTATTCGCTTCCTTTCGCAGAAGCTCGTCACCGAGCTTGGCCATCTCAAACTTGCGCACCTTGCCGCTGCCAGTCAAAGGCACCGTCGCTGGCACGTCGTCATGGCCCAGCCAAAAGACGTGGGCTGGTGACTTGTGGCCACCAAGCCTCTTGCGGCACCAGTCTTTGAGCTCCTCGAAGGTGGGCTTTTGATGACCCTCAGCCAGCTCGACGAAAGCACCCACAACCTCGCCATAGTGCTTGTTCTTGAGGCCAACCACGATAGCCCGAGAGATGTTGGGATGGGCCATGAGGCGCTCCTCGATCTCAAGTGGGTAGATGTTCTCTCCACCTGGACGCTGGGGTTAGCTGGACGTCCTCCATTAGGTACGTGAGAGAGAATTGAAGCTTACCTCGAATGATAATGTCCTTGAAGCGGCCAGTGATGGAACAATATCCAGCCTCGTCAAACACCGCCTCGTCACCGGTGTGCAGCCACAATACGCCTGAAGCATCCCGCATCATAGTCTCGTTGGTCTTCTCCGAGTTGTTCCAGTATCCAGCCTGAAGCTGGTAACCACCAATGCACAATTCACCTCGGCTACCAAGAGGCACAATATTGCCGTCACGGTCAACAATCTTGGCCTTGGCATGAGGCATCAACGTTCCGACAGTGGTCAGCCGCTTGTCGATGGAATCATCGGTGAAGGCATTGAAGCAAGTTGGAGAAGCCTCAGTCAGGCCATAGCTGCTTGTGAACTCGGTCATGCCAAAACGGTTGACAAGAAGTTCCATGAGGTAACGCGGCACGGGAGCACCAGCGATGATGCCAGTGCGCAGGTTATCGCAATTGAAGTTCTCTGGCCACTTGGCCTGGAACAGCGAATCGAACATGGCAGGGACACCATGAACAGCGGTACATTTTTCGTCAGATATCGCCTGGAGAGTCGCTTGAATGTCAAAGACCTCAGCAGGATAGACAATCTTGCCGCCATGTGTGACAATGGCCAGGAGACCGAGCACCAAGCCAAAGCAATGGAAGAGGGGAGGAGGGCAGCACAGGACATCGACCGAGCTCAGTCGCATACGGTCGCCGATGAAGCGCGAATTGTTCACCAAGTTACTATCGACGTATTAGCCGGGATCCCGCATATACCTGTCTATGTGCGAGTGACAAGGTTACTCGATTGGTGGTTGTTTTCTCCACTTACTGGTGAGTGAGCATAGCAGCCTTGGGTAGTCCAGTTGTTCCGCTTGTGAACTGAAGGTTGACCACTTGATGGGGCAGAACCTTGCTCATGGCGCGATAGAGCCTTTGGTGGTTTTGTCGGCGACCAGCACTCACGAGGTCGTCGTAGGTCTGATACTTGCCCGACTCATCCCCTCTCAGCATTACGACCTTGGGGGACGTCTTCTTATTTTCGAGCTGCTGCAACAGCTGTGTCTGATCGAGGCGACCGATGCGTGGTGTTGTGAATAGAATTTTGCTGTCGGAGAACTTGAGGCCGTACATGGCTTCGGTCGGAGTGTAGGTGTTGTTGAGAATGACGAGGATTGCGCCGATTTTGGCCACGGCAAAGAAGACAGCTGCGTATTGCTCACAGTTGCCAGCCATGATGGCGACTCGGTCACCAACTCCAATGCCCATGTCTAGCAAGGCCTGCGACAAAGATGAGCTCTGCTGGTTGAGCTCATTGTATGTCCAACGGGCGCCCGTCCACGGGATGACCAGACATTCCTGGTTGCCATGCTGATAGGTTTGCAGTTCGAGGAGCTCGCCGAGTGTCAGGTCGACGAGAGGAGGGTCGACAGGGCCTTCAAGCACAGAAAGTTTCTGCGTTGGCTGCGTGGGCTCGGTATGGATATCTGCGGTAGCAGTTGTCATGATGGCGGCGGTACAAGAAAAATCGACAATGGCTTCCAAACACAGATTCAAGATTTGGGATGCTTTGCGCAAGTCAGATCGTTCATGGGACTTGTTCGCAAAATAACATTCGCCAGCAGACTACAGAAGAATCGAAACTCCAGAAAAAACGCCAGCGAACGCCGACAAAGGGCTCTCCCACGCAATTATGCATGCCCCAAATTGAACAGCCGCTATCCAACGCTTGCGCATCCGTCTTATCCCGTCCTACCAGCCATCGCCAGCCGGCCCCACTGCGAATGCCGCTCTCCGTCGAGCTCCATGCTTCTGGGACGAGGTGGACGCCAATTACGGAGTCGAGAGCGCACATCTTTAAGAGCGAGCCGAACGATGTGGGATTCCTGCACCGCGCCGGTGCGGCAATTACCTCAAGGATTTGCTGGTGCAGCAGGGACGGAGGCCGGTCAGACGCCATCACCAGTAGCATCATCCTGCACCATGGTCCGTTGCAACTCGACCCTGGCTCTCTTGGGGCTGAGAATGCTTGCCCGCTTTCTGAACCTGGTCTTGAGTTCATCTGAGTTCTCATCTTCATCTACTCCGAGGATACGGTGCAGCGTGGCTTGTGGTAACTACCGGTAGCTCCATCTCCGACGGAGTAGATATCCACACATCCATCCCACGCTTGTTTTGTCCCTGGTTCTCATCTTGCATTGCCCTGGCCCATCCCGTCATCGATACCATACCTCATCTGTACTCGTTATGACTATTCTTCCTTGCCCCCATCGGCCCCGGCTTCCTCTCGAGGGTTGAGCCGTCTCAAGGTCGACTTTTTTTAGCGGCTTTTCTGGCGGCAAGTATCTAATCTGATGATCAGATAAGATGAGTCTCTGCACGTTTAACCGAGGCGTTGTTTACTACGACCACACCCCGGGCCGACGTCGGCAGGAAAATTTTATCTGATCAACACTAGACCGTGAATTGGAGGTACATCCGCCCGACATCCCACTCTCCTTTCCACCTTGACCTCCACGGACTCCCACTCTCTCGTTAGGCGCACGTCGGAGTCTGCCCAGACCATCCCTCCTGATGCAAGAGGAAGGCGATTCTTCAAACTCACCAAGGCAGAGACGCTTTGGCCTCTTTCGGTGGCAAGCCGCCGGCGTGCTGCAGGTGAGTGAAGCAGGGATGGTGGTTTTCTCGGCCAGCCCTTGAGGTCGCATCATGACCTCCATCCAAGACTTCGACAAACAAATTTCCGCTTCGGACTTGGGTTCCAGCGATCCCGCTCGTGTCCAAACCTCGGCCGGAAATACCGTATCCCACACGTGTGAGCAGACCCGTTCGTCTCGCTTTCACTTGGCCGAATTGGAATAGAGGACGAGACCTTTCAGGTTACATCGCCTTGGGCCGGTTCAATGGAGAACAGCTTGACCGTGGGCGAGCGTGGGTTCAGCGTGGGTAGAGTACAACCCGAACTCCGTAGCCGCTCACAAGTGGATGGGATCGCTCAGCGTTGATTGCTGAAAGCTCAGCAAAGACCGGTCAGTGGACAGTGTCAGATATACGATGATCCGATTTCAGCCTTGGATATGCTGTCTATTCCCGAGAGTTTGGGCCCGCATCAGCTGTTGTGCTTCAATATCCTGAGTATTGTGCAAACAGCAACCACCACAAGGACAAGGTCTCGGACTGACAACACGGCATAGATCGGACGGTACTGGCGGCCTCAGGAACTAAACTGCTGAAGTACTGTCGAGGTCAGGCGCCACAAGAGGGAGCGCCCACCATGGAGTTACATGATGGCTTGTCAGCCCCAAAGCTTGTTCGTCCATGGAAGGTGGATGAATATGACCACAACTATACAGGCCGGCCTCGCCTCTCTTCGAATGCAGAAAAAGGTGCATTGCCAGGGGTTATCCCCGGGTTAGCGCTGGCCTCATGGCGAGACCCCGGTGAAGAGAGGGTGGGGGGTGGTGCACCAAAAGAGCAGTCTACGGTCCGTCATGACGAGACTGGTGACAGGACGAGACAGGTCCAGACAGTGACAAGCACATCGAGCTTTGATGGAAGATTCGGGGCCCCGCAAGCAGAGTTGCTTCTGATGTCTATCACTACCTACCACATGGCATGGCCTCTATTTGACACTTTGAGAGGCTTCTCCATCCATGCGCATCGCGTGTTCCTGAGCTATCCGGCTCCATGTGGGCTCACGCGCTTAAAGTTAAGTGCGACCAACCTAACACCTGAGCCTGAGCCTTATGAGCCTCAGCTCGAGATGTGGTTGGCTCCTCCGCTTGTCATGACCCTGGCAAAGCTTCAGATCTGTTCCGTGCCTCTTCCCCATTCAGCTGTTCGTGTAGACAGCCAAGCATGACCCCACCCCAGCTGGACAAAGTGGCCTTGGGTCCGCTAGCGAATCTGATGATCCTATAGACAACCTCCATCTGATGCGAGCCCAGTCCGAATCGATTCAGTCACTGCTCCGTGGCTACTCGGATTCCGCAGCAGGGGCAATGGAAGTGCTGGTGTTGCCGAGGAGTGGATGGAACCATTGTCTGGGCCAAAGCTGCCAAGATGCGGTCTTTGCGGTGGTAGTATGGCTCCCATCGAGCCCGAAAGAGGCAAATTCGTCCAAGGGTACTCATGAAGGCCGTTTTCACAAGCCAAGCTGGCCGGGGTTTCTTTCCGCGGCGGTCACGCCCTCGGGCAACCGACCCGGTGAGGAAGTGTTCAACGGCGCATTCTTAATCATAGACAGGTCTTGATGGAGGAGTTGATTTTGCCGAGACTCTTGAGTTGGCAGTCTTCTGTTGTTCTTGTTCTATAACCGCTCACTCTATCCTTTATATCACTCTCCTACTGTCCTTCAAATACCCCTATAATTGATATTACTCCTTACGAGACAATCATAATGCATATTATCGACGGCGGCGGAGGTGGCGGATCAGCCATTTCCATCGATTCCCACGAGAAATCTCGCATCTTTCCAGGTGTCCCTGTTATCAAGACCCTTCCCCTTGGGTCAACACGGGATCCTGCGACATTTCAAGACGAGCTCTTGCTTGCATGGACACTGGCATGTTCCCCCAAGTTGGAAGAGCTTCCTGGGAGTTATGACTGGGGATACATCCTCCCTGATGGCAGTGTCCAACGGCAGTCGTTCCGCATCGACAACTCGACCTTTGAGGCCGAGAGGACAACTTCACAAGCACTTGAGGGCATCAAGAAGAACGAAGCTTTGTCAGAAGCGTCATATTCACCTTCATCAGGTGCAAAGCTATTCTTTGGACAACTTCCCTACTCTCTCAAGACAGAAAGGGATCCGAAGGGAGACGAGGATGTAAGTGCCGATATTAAACTGACACATGATGGCTTGTGTGTCACCCCGCTAACATGATGTTCAGTCTCTATATCTCGAGGTCTCCGTTACCGACCAGTCGTTGGAGATCTCTGGACGACACTCTACCTGGAGCGGATCGAGCGATGTCGACCAAGAGGTCAGCAACTTCATCTACGTTCTCAAGAACGTCCTCGAACACCCGGACCGGCGGCTGGGAGACCTACTCGGAGCTACAACCAAGGACCTTGACCAACTGTGGCAATGGAACCAAGAGGTGCCGCCCCTGATTGAACGATGCGTCCAAGACATGATTTCCGATGTCGCCCGCGACCAGCCAGACGCCATTGCTGTGCAGTCTTGGGACGGAAACCTTACATACAAGGAGCTTGATGACTTGGCAACGCGCCTTGCACGCCACCTCCGATCCCGGGGAGTCGAGATCGGTACCAGGATACCACTTTGCTTCGAGAAGTCCCGATGGGCCATCGTTGGGCTGCTAGGGGTGATGAAAGCTGGCGGTACCTTTTCCCTCACTGACCCAAGCCAGCCTGAGGCTCGGTTAAGGACCATTGTCGAGCAGACTGGCGCCGAGCTGGTCATCACCTCGGTGGCTCAGAGCCAACTTGGTCAGAGGATCGTCGGTGGTGGCCAGGTTATCGCTGTCTCTGCCGACTTCTTTGATGCCATCCCCGAGGCTTCTGACGAGCCCCTGCCTCAAGTGCCTGCCTCGTCGCCCATGTATGTCATCTTCACTTCGGGCAGCACGGGAAAGCCAAAGGGAGTTGTCATCTCCCACGAGAACTACACCAGCGGTGCCATCGAACGAGCTCGGCAGGTGGGCTACAACTCTACCTCTCGATGTTTCGATTTTCCGTCGTACGCTTTCGACGTCAGCATTGACTGTATGCTCTGCACTCTATTCAGCGGTGGACGTGTCTGTGTTCCATCTGATGAGGCCAGGATGAACGACCTCAGCGGTGCTATCCGAGAGAGCAAGGCCAACATGGTCCATATGACGCCGTCAGTGGCTCGCGTCCTAGACCCCGACATTATCCCTGCGCTTGATGTCCTGGGGCTTGGCGGAGAAGCTGTCGGAGCCAGTGATGCGGCTGAATGGAGCAAGCATGTCCAGCTCGTCATCGCCTATGGTCCATCTGAATGTACTGTCGGTTGCACGATCAACAATACTCTTCATATCTCGACCGGCATTGGAAAGGCTGTTGGTGGAGTGTCGTGGATCGTTGATCCCGATGACCACAACCGGCTTACTCCAGTTGGAAGTGTGGGCGAGTTGATTATGGAGGGCCCTGTCGTTGGTATTGGATATCTCGGTGAGCCCGAGAAGACCGCAGAGGTGTTCATTGAGGATCCTACATGGCTTTTGGCAGGTCACGGCGATGTACCTGGCCGCCATGGACGATTGTACAAGACTGGTGACTTGGTCCGATATGACCCCAAGAACCCTGGGGCCATCGAGTTCGTCGGCCGAAAGGACCAGCAGGTTAAACTCCGTGGTCAGCGTGTCGAGCTCGCCGAAGTTGAGCATCACATCCGGGAGTGTCTGCCTCCCCGAGTGAAGATCGCTGCTGAGGTTATCAAGCCCGAGAACGGCGCACCAACATTGGTTGCCTTTCTTGTTGAACCCATCCAGGCCCAGTCTGATGCTTCAGGTAGTCTTTTCACAGAACCTTCACAGGAGCTCAGCGCCTCTCTCTCCCACATCGACTCAGCTTTGGGTGCCAAGGTTCCTCGTTACATGGTTCCGGCTGCCTTTATCACTCTGCAGTATATGCCATCGCTGGTGTCTGGCAAGACAGACCGCAAGAAGCTCAGGGAGATTGGAAATTCAATTCCCCGAGAGAAGTTTGGCAGCCTGCAGTCTGGTGACGGACAGGAGGATGAGCCTGAGACAGAGGCAGAGAAGAAGTTGCAAAGGGCCTGGAACAAGGTGCTTGGCGCCGAAGTCAAAGTCTACAAGCAGAGCAACTTCTTTGGCGTAGGCGGAGACTCACTTCGTGCCATGAGGCTTGTTGCTGCGGCCCGTGAAGAGGGACTCGGTCTGACAGTTGCTGAGATCTTCTCCAACACGACCTTTAGTGACATGGCTGAGAAGGCTGTCGAGATTGCCGAGACCTCTGAGGAGGAGAGGGAAATTGCCCCGTTCTCGCTTCTTGACCAAGATTGGGACATCAATGAGGCACGAGCCGAGGCAGCTACTCTCTGCGGTATCAAGGAAGACCTTGTAGAGGACGTTTACCCCTGCACTCCCCTTCAGGAGGCGCTTATGGCTCTCTCGGCCAAGGTCAAGGAGGCCTACGTCGCTCAGAGAGTGGTTGAGCTACCTGACATGGAGACTGCCGAGCGACTTGTCCACGCATTTGACGTTGCTCAGCAGGACTGCTCTATTCTACGGACTAGAATTGCCCAGGCTTCTGGTCGTGGCCTCGTTCAGGTTGTGGTGAAGGGCCATCTTGAGTGGTATTCCGGAACCGACCTGAAGGAGTATCTCGTCCGTGACCGAGACGAAGCGATGGACCTGGGCAAGCCTCTTGTTCGATACGCTGTTATTACCAATACCGAGGCTGGCACCGTCAACTTTGTCTTGAGCATGCACCACGCTCTCTATGATGGTTGGGCCATGCCCCTGATCGTTGAACGTATCAACAAGGCCTACACTGGTGGCTCAATCAGCCGGCCTGCTGAGTTTAAGCACTTTATCAAGTATCTCAACGGCATGGATCGATCAAGCTCTGAGGTGTTCTGGAGGGAACGATTGGATGGAGCCAATGGCCCTCAGTTCCCTGCCCTTCCTTGGCCTGGTTATCAGACCGCTGCCGACTCTCTCCTTGAGGTCTATGTGCCTCTTGAACACCCACCAACCAACTCCACTACAGCCACCGTCATCAGGGCTGCCTGGGCTCTCGTCGTTTCCCAATACATCAACAGCGGCGATGTGGTATTTGGCGAGACGCTTACAGGCCGAAATGCCCCTATTGTGGGAGCCGAGGAGATTGAGGGACCCATGATCACTACTGTTCCCATCCGGGTACAGGTCGACTACGAGTCTCCTGTATCTGAGTACCTGCAGGATGTCCAGGAGGGAACAGTTTGTCAGATCCCCCACGAGCACTATGGTCTTCAGCATATCCGCCGTCTCAGCCCTGATGCTCTAGAGGCGTGTGAACTCCGTACTGGCCTTGTTCTTCACCCGAGCACGACAGGCGATGATGTTTCTGGCGAGGATCTGCCTGCGGATCGTCTGGTCCCTGCTGGTGACGAGGAAGCTGCTCAGGAAGCGCTCAAGTTCAACACATATGCTCTCATGCTGGTGTGCTCCATTGACCCTAAGGGCTTCCTCATCATGGCGAGCTTTGACTCCAAGTGTGTAGCGAAGCCTCTGATGGAGCGGATCCTGGATCAGGTCAAGCAAACTGCACAGATGCTTGCTGAGAAGAGTCAGACTCGTCTAGGGGAACTGGCCTATCTCACTGAGGACAACTGGAGCGACATTCGTGAGATGGCGAGTGCCTCTGTTAGTGATGAGGCCTTGAAGGAGTACCCTGACCTCGTGTCTGCTTACATCGTCGACACACATGATGCCAGGCGTGTTCTTCCTAAGGGTGCTATGGGCGAGCTTGTCATCCGAAGTACTGCTGAACTCGAGTATCCTGCGATTGAGTGGCCTGCCTGGCTAAACACCTTGTATGGCGATGAGACCGCCAACCTCGAAGGCACTCTTTACAAGACTGGAAAGCTTGCTAAGTTCAACGCCACTGGCTATATCGAGTTTATCGATCAAACGGCCAAGACCAATGCTGCCTCCCTCACTCAAAGACGACCAGCGAAACGAGTGTCGGCCACGTCACGCAAGCAGCGCAAGCTTCGTGGACTCTGGAGCCGTGTTCTCGGACTCTCAGAGGAGGATATTGGTCTCAACGACAACTTCTTCCTTCGTGGAGGCGATTCCATCGCTGCTATGAAACTTGTATCAGAGGCTCGCCTTGCGGGTGTCAAGTTGACCGTTGTCCAGATCTTCCAGAAGAGAACCCTGTACGATATGGCCAACGCGATGGAGGAGGCCGAGGTTGTCGATCATGAAGTCGTTGAGATTCCTGCCTTTTCACTGCTCGAGACTGAGAACAAGGATGAATTTATTGACAAGATTGTTCGCCCTCAACTGGCAAACCCTAAGTGGAAGATCTCCAACGTCCTCCCCGCGAGACCCCTTCAAGAAGTTGCTGTCAAGGGAACTATTCAGATCCCTCGATTCTCAACACGTTACGAGCTCATGTACTTTGGCTCGGCAGTCGATCGAGCCAGGCTCATGGCCAGCTGTCGAGAGCTCGTCTCGCGCAATGAGATGCTGCGGACTGTGTTTGTTGAGCACGAGGACCAAGGCTACGGTGTCGTCATTGAAGACCTCGAGGCAGAGTTTGTCCACTATGAGATTGACAGCGAGGTCGAGGCCTTTGCCAAGCAGCTCTGTCAGCTTGATGTGTTGACCAAGATGCCTCTCGGCTCTGTCTTTGTCAAGTGGTTCCTCGTCGAGGGTGAAGATGATAAGGCCTGTCTCGTCTTCCGTATCTCGCATTCTCAGTACGATGAGATCTGTTTGCCCTTGATCCTCAAGCAGCTCTCAGCGCTATACGAGGACAAGCCTGTCCAGGAGACTGTTCCCTTCTCGTCCTACGTCGGCCACGTTGTTCGTGAGAACATCCCCAAGGCGGTTGACTACTGGAAAGAGCTTCTCGAGGGTTCTTCCATTTCGATACTCCGACCAGACGTGCCAGTTGAGAAGAAGAACCACTTTGCCATCCAGAAGACGGTAGACATCTCGTCAAGATCCAAGGACGTGACCGTAGCCACACTACCTACGGCTGCTTGGGCACTGTGCCTTGCTCGCCGTCTCTCAACACGAGATGTCACGTTTGGCGAGGTCGTCAGCGGTCGAAACATTGACTTCCCTAATGCTGATCTTGTCATGGGGCCCTGCTGGCAGTATGCCCCCGTGCGCGTCAAGTTTGCCCCCAGCTGGACCGTGTCAGACCTTCTTGGCCACATTCAAGATCAGCATATCGCCTCCTCGGCACATGAGGGCATCGGCCTCAAGGAGCTTGTCCGTCTCTGCACAGACTGGCCCAAGACGACGGACTGGTTTGACACGGTGGTGCATCAAGATGTCGACCACGTTGAAACCCTGGACTTCCAGTCCGCAAGCAGCAGAATGGAGACGGTCTACGTCCATGAAGAACCCCTGCGCGAGTGGAAGATTCAAGCCTTCCCCTCTGGCAATACACTCACACTCGAGATCGTCACGGTGCAGTCATGGAGCGGCTACGCAGAGGAGCTGCTCGAGGACCTGGCAGGCGTCCTATCATTCCTAGCCAAAGACCCTGAGGCGAGGTTGTTTGAGGATGAGCCAGCACAAGAGATTGTTGAGTAACGTGGCAGTTTCTAGCTCTGATTGTGTTTCAGAAAAATGGGCTATGCTTTTATGCCTTGATGCTTTACGTTACCTTGGTTTCTCGACTCTATGCTTTCTGGTTCTCGCTTTGGTTTCCCTTTTCTTTTTTATTATAATTCTCAAGATTCATCAAGGCCCAGGCCTATTTATTATTACAGTTCCTCCAACTCAAAACGACACAGGAACTTTTTTTATTTTTTCAAATCATGTCTTGATAGATTTTGGAGTGGGTCTTGTTAGTCTAGTTATTCATCTCAACGTGACAACTGTTTGTTTTATGCGAAAAGCCTCATTGTGATCGAGACTGGACAAGCTTTTGACGGAAGGATCCGTTACATCTCACATCATTGTCTTGACACGTCGACCTGCGTCTTTCTTGTCTTTGTTTGTTGGTCAGCTCTTGGAATCATGCAAGCCACTCAACAGCTTCACATCTTCCATGCATGAATGAGTGCATACCTTGACTTGTACATATCTGTCATGGAAGCTGAATGGAACAATATCGTTGAGGCATGTGATACCAACGGAATGTTCCGAGTCGAGCATCGATCGACCATGACAGACGCCATCGCGAGTCAATTGCATCATCTTCAGGAACGTAAAAAGTCACTACACCCTCTTTACGGCATCTACTCTACGGTGGACACGTGAAAGATAAAGACAATAAAAAATTGGGTGGTATTTGTGTGTAGACAGAGATATACTAACAAGACTAAAAAAAAAACAATTCGTCAGCGCTATCGTAATGCTGGCACCACATATCCATCCATCCGTACTCAAATGCTGGCTAAGTTATGTACCGCCTCCGCCTTCTAGGCCCGCCACGTAAGAAGCCTGGTATCGATATCGTGGGTGATTGGGTAGAGACCTGACCTTGCGCAGAAACTCCAGGCTCAAAACAATGACCCTGCCGTGGAGAGAAAGTCCGATATGACAACGTAGATAAGAGAAAACACCAGAGAAGCCATCTTCTCTCCAGTATGCCAGAGGCCGAAAAAAAATAAAAATTTGTGAAAGAAGGTACAGATCCAAGCGCCGTGCATCAGTCGTCAACGATAGTCCTCTTCATGTGATCGTAATCATCAAAAAATCGTGTTGTAGGGTTCCAACCATCATGTCTCCCTAGGCCTCTCTGTTGAAGCATTCTCTGGAGCGCCGATGCCGAGGGCCCGAACCAAACTACGGCGGATACCCTTTCCGGCCCCGCTCCCTGAGACATCGTCCTTGTCGCGCCCAAGCAGGCCAAAGCTCATGCGACGAGCCATGTTGTTGGAACCATCCTTCTCCTGGGGTGGAGTCGAGGGCTTCTTGGGCTTCTTCTTCTTAACGATTGGCGCCGGGGGAGCCATGGTCGGTCTCGGAGGCCATTCACCGTCGCGCTTCCAGCCTGAGACACAGGCGCGGAGCATGTCGGAGAGGTTGATAGGGCATGATGGTTGAAGGCTGTGGATGATGACCTTGTCGTAGAGGCTGAGGTAAACGGAGGGAGTGATCGAGGCTCGAAGCGGGTTGTTAGGAGGGAGAAGAGGCGGCGCAATTGGCAGCAACACCTCTACTGGATAATTTCGGCTCGATGGAGTCGTCGAAGGGGTGGTGTCCTTGGACTGCTGTTTTCGGAGGTCGTCGCTCCTAGCAAGAGAAGAACCATCGGAACCGTCGCTGGTCTGAGGTGGCTGAGTAGACGCTGTAGAAGAGCTGGGAGGAGATCCCGACATGGAGCGACGGAAAAAGAAGCGGCGGGGAGATCGCGGTGACACAGCGGGAGGTGAGACAGGCTTGCTGCGGATACGGACAGTTCGTGCGCCGGTCCATGCGGTTCGCCGTGCCTCGAAGCAGGCCAGTCCTTCGTTCCATTCCATTTCCTTGCGAACCGCCCTCCGTCGCTTGGCGCGCTTGGCGAGGACTGCAGCCTGAACAGCTGAGCCTACCGTGTTGGGGCTGTCGAAGCGGAACGGGGAGCGCGAAGGCATGGGCTCATCATCATCGGAAAGATCTGATGTCCATTCCATGCGCGGACGGTAGTGGACGGGGTCTTCCGAAACAGTGCTGTAAGTCGACTCGGCGTCGCTATTGTCGTCGTCATCGTCTGACGACTCAACATCGTCTACTTGATACCCATCGTCGTCGCGCGTCTCATCCAGAATTGGCATTGTAGGCTCGACTGCATCCAGACTTGTGAGCCGCTGGTGGGCTTCTCCAGATGGTTCGGATGTGGATGTCGTGTCTGCGACAGAGATGGAGCCGTTTGCGGGAGGTGGGTCAACCACACGAGAGGGCCATGAGAAATCCCAGTCATTCTTGACCTTGACCTCGAGATATCGCCTGACTGCCTCTTTTTGCTTCACCTTGTCCTTGCTGAGAAGGTCGGCGTGGTCATCGTCGCACCAATCTGGGGTAGAGGTGGACAGTGGAGCCGGCATTGAAACCGAGTGGTGCCTGAGCTTAGCGATGGGAGATCGCGGGCTCTTGTAAATGTCGGAGAATATCATGGTGGAAGATGAGTGTGAGTGTGAGTGTGCCTGGGCGTTACGGGCCCTCGAGGCAACCGTAGCCGAGCTTGCTGATGCTTGTTGTGAGGAACGCGACACACAAGGTGACTCAGAAACCGCTGTTAGACGTGGGATGGTAGTCGGCGTAGCGGCTGCGATAGCGGTAGCGGTAGCGGCAGTTGTCGACGGGGAATGCGGGGGAAGGGAGGCGACTTGGAGGAGAGGATGCACGGTTGTGGACGTGGGTGGTATGATGCCGGTTCTTGATAATGGTTGTTGCTGATCTTGTTCTTGTTCTTTGTTAGCGACTTAAGCGCCGTGTATTAGAGGACGTCTTGTCCCCGAGAGTTGTAAGTAGAGTTTGAAAGAGACAAGGTCCGTGTATGAAGGGTAGACACAACGGACAGGACAAGAGGGTAGGAAAGAATGATGAATGATTCAACAGGACCAACACCAGAGGGGAATGGGGTGGTGACTTGTCGTACTGGGGGTGCCCAAAGCTATATATGGGAGGCGGCGGTGGTGGTATCCTTGAGCGGAGGTGGCGTTGCGAGGTCAGGTTAAGGTAAAGCGCGAGAAGGATGGGACAGGGAGTGAATTAGACTGTTGGGTTGGCAGCTAGAGTAACAGCTGAGTGGCTTTCGACTTGGCCATAAACAAGTGGTTCTGCGCCTAGTCTGTTGACCTTGTCTCCTCATATGACAAGTGACGTCGACTTGTAACGCGGGGAAGAGGAAGGGAAGGGAAGGGAAGGGTAGACAGGGAGACGAGGCAGGGTCAGGGAATAAGAGGACGGGCCAGGACAGAAGCTGTCATGAGCCAAAGCCATGACTACTGGCAATTGGGATCCAAGGGTAGGTACGAGACAGTAGCCGGGTGCAGCAGAGAGCGTTGAAACGAGGCAAAAGGTTGTGCTCACTTAAGAAATGATCAACAGCGATGTGATATGATGTGAGTCTGCGTCTGCCTGAGCTGAGACTGAGACACGCTGGGGAAGCCGAGGAATTCGAGAAGATGGGGGATCAAGACAAGACACAAAAAGACGAGCTAGAACACGGCGAAAGGCGAGACAAGAGGAGAGTCTTTAATGTCAGGTAAGGTTTGTACAGAATGCACCTCGGCCGTGATTCAAGGGGGGGCAACAGAAGCTTGGATGCTCATGAGGTCCCTGTCCATGCGCGCTTCTCCAGTCTCCGGTTTTTGAATCTAGCGGTGATCGACCTTGGGCCGCCTTGACCCTGTCTCTCTGTGCTGTGCAGGACACGACGAGGAGAAGATGTAGAGATGGGAAAGGTGAGCTTGTCGACGACGGTGGTGGCCGAGTGGACAGATTATGGAGACGCGTGAGGGTAAAAAAAAAAACGGGTGACACCATGGGAGATTTGGGATATGGCCATAATACGAAAAGAAGAGAGATCAACTACTCACGGACGGCGACAGTCGCATCGATGGGCGCCTGGTCACGGACGGAGCCGACGACGGCTGATGCGACAGACGGATTTGGCGTCCGAGGCGACATGGTTGATCGGGAGAGGACGCCCGGACTCTCACTCAAGCTCGAGGATCGCGGGCAGGGGTCCAGAACTTGAACAGAGTCAGAGTGTAGCACGCTGCTTCTGCCGCTGTCTGGTCTGGAACCTGCTGAGCGACTCATTGGAGGTCTGGATGGTGGACGGACCCGTTCGTTCGTTCGTTGGCGCCCTGTTGCGTCGGGCGACAGCCGCTGCTTCTTGCTTTCTCTTGGCGGCTTGTGACCCAGGTCTCACGCCGCAAACCAAGCAAGCATTCAACGTCTGTTCCCATGAACCGGTTGGGGTTGGGTTTTTGGCGAAGGCGCGGAATTGACTCTTGACGGACCACGACCTAGCAAAACGTCCATCGACAGGCGACGGGACGCATGTGCGACTTTGCGGGCCACAAAATTTTTAGCAGCCACTAATGGACCCCAGACGAAGCAACCTAAGATGGGAACCCACTCTAGAAGTGCGACGCCCCAGCCTTGCCTTTGCCTCTGGCGTGTCAGAGAGCGGAAGCGTCTGTGTGGTGCGTGGTATTTTTCGGAGCGAGGGCGCCCGGCCGACGAAGCGATGGATGGACAAGATGGCGATGATGGATGGTGGTGGTGAGTGATGAAAGCGGAGGGGCTAGGTTCAAGGTCCAGGTCTTTCCATCCATGGATGAAAATGGCCACTGCGCACAGCCCCCAGCTACAGCGGATAGAGCCCTGTAATCGTAATCCATCCCCTGAAGCCGGACCGGAAGTCGATAAACAGCAACTGCTTTTTCGCCCTCCCCCGACACAATCACCATGTTTGGTAATTCTGTAGATACCTACAACCCATTCTATTACAGCAGGTTTCCTCTTAGGTCAGAAGCTACGAGTGGATCTCTTTGTCGTGTGACTCTTCTTTTTTACTCAACTCTTGACGACAGTGCCTCTCAGCGCGAGTGCGGGCGCGAATGCAGAAGCAGGGGTGGACGAGACTTTTACAGTGGGAACCAAGCCCAGCCCAGCCCAGCCCCCCCAGGGATGGAACACACACACACACGCAAGACACTTGAAAGCCGGGGCGCTCAATTGGGGGCTCTGATTGGTGAGGTACGAGTCAGCCGCTGGTTTACGCCCTGTAGGTGCACGGTCAGAGGCGCTGAGCCAATGTCCCAAGTCACATGATGTGTGAATTCCCGTCGAGACTTTTCGTGAATGCCCTCACTGTGGACGTTCCAGTTACACAGAGTGAAACAGAACAGATGGCACGCAATAAATGCATCAGCCAAAACACTCATTTCCCCAGTCTCCACATCTTGTCCAAGACACTGTCGACAATGACATGGTGGTGCCAAGACATTCATGGGTCTAGAGTGCAAGGCCCCCTCCCCCTCCCTTCAAGTCCACCTTATCCCCGGCAGAGCAAGGCTGCTTGTCTTGAAGGGCCCTGGTTCATTCATGCGTTGTCTTCTCCTTTTTTTCTTCTTTTCCCTCTTGCCCGTGCTCTACTTCGCCTCCGCAAGCACAGCCTTGTCTGCCAAGCAAGTTAGAAATCTTGATCAGATGGACTTGTCGTTGACAAAGCCCGCGGAAATCTGCCTCCGTCTGATAAAATGTGACTCTTGTTTTTCGGTAATCAGTTCCATGTGACGACTGACGTAAGGTATACGACGGATACAGAGTGTACTACGGTATGCATCATATGTGCGAGGGTCGCCTATCGCGGCTGTCGTTCAGCCTGATTTGATCGTCTCTTGACCGATACATCACTCCATCACTTGACAAAGCAAGTAATTCACCGCTGTCTGTGAGCAATCTATGCTAGTGGAGACTATCAGCTGTCAACCATTATCCTAGTCAAGGTCTAGGGTCTCTTCTCTGGCCGTCATCGCTCTATGCTATCATCCTCATCCGAGTTGGGGTTGAGCACGGTTGGATTCGTTCAACTGTCCAAGCCAGGGGAGGCTCTGCCAACACCATACACTTGATACGACACTCTATACCCTCACATCACGAGTCAATACATTCTCACATGTAGTCAAGGTCAAGTCACAAGAAGGTTAGGTAGAGTGTCTAGTCATTGCCATTTGATTCATGTTCGTTATCCTCTATCCTCATAACCATCACCGTTGTTAATCCATCCTATCCTTGCAACCATCATCACCCTTTTGATCCATCCTATCCTCATCACTATCATCACCATTTTTGTTTCCATCATGTCCTACCAGCCATCACCACTCTGTTTCCATCAATCATCACCTTGTGTCATCCTTCAAAACTTAGGCCAGTTCTCAGCGTTGAAAGAGTCGACAGACATGGGCTGGCCGAATGAGTCGAGCTGCTCGTACTGGTTGTTCTGAGCGAGGAGGTTGTAGTTGTACAGCTCCTGCTCCTCCTGCATGCGCTCGCCGAAGACGCCGGGCTGCTCCTCAGGGACCATGTACTTTGCCCAGACCTTGTTGTATTCCTCGTCATCTTGAAGGTTGACCGGATCCTGTTCCTGGTTCATCGTCTGTTGGAGGAACAAGAGTCCATCCTCGACAGTCTGGGGCGCCTCACGATTCTCGTCAAGGGTCTCTTGGGGGTGGGAGAGGAATGACTCGTCAGTACCGTGCATGAGCATGTTGGCGAAAGCCAGGTCCTTGGGATCGGACTCGGGCCAGGGAACGAAGTCATGCTGGGCAATGGTCTCAGGCTGGGTAATGATCTCAGACTGGACAATCTCTTGGGTAGCCTCGGGCTCAGTAGTAGTCTCGGGCTTGTCGGTGCTAGTCTCAAAGTCGAGAGAGATACCAAGACCGAAGCGGTAGTCAACGTTGCCGGAAGACTTGGAAGGGACATCAACCATCTCAGTGTCAGGGACCTCAGTAGTAGGCTCGGTGATAGCATCGGCAGCAGGCTGAGTAACTTGAGTAGGCTCAGTGACCTCGGTAGGCTGAGGCTGGGTGATGATAAGAGGAGCGTCGGGCAGGATCAGTTGAATGCTAGGCTGAACAGTGGGAGCGTCAGACTTGTCGGTACGAGCCTTCTTTGACTTGGTGTGATCCTCGGCATCGGACTTGCGCTTGTTGTTGGCAGTGGTCTTGGTGGGAGCGGCCTTGGTGGTAGTGACCTTGGCGGAAGAGGTCTTGTCAGTGATCTGGGTCTGAGGCTGTTCGATAGTTTGGGGCAGAGTCTCCTTGGAGACGGTGACGGTGTCGTTCTCGTTGTCGTTGTCGACAATCATGTCGCTCGCGGGCGAAGAGGCAGGGGGGGTAATGGCATCAGTGCCAGATGGGACATGCTGCTGCTGGAGATGCTTATTCGCCATGAGAATTCCAATGACGGCAATGTTGCTCTGCTTCTCCATCTCTGGGAGCACATTCATGGCAGACAGGCAAGTACCAAGAACCTGTTCGGGGTTGGCACCATCAGGAACCTGGACCTTGAAGCCGCAGATCGTACCAAACTGGTGGAGGTTGTTGGTGGTCTTGAGGAGGATGCTGCTCTGGGCATGCTGGGCACCGAGAAGGTATGCCTGATGGACGATGGTGTGAATGGAGTCCTGAGAAGTCTTGGAACCTTGATCGTTGGAAGAAATAGCCTTGAGTTGAGGATCGATGTTGTCTCCAGAGACAGGTTGCTAGCCAGTCTCAGAGGTACCCTCAGGCTTGTTGGAAGTGTTGGGCTTGACTTCAGAGGAAGAGACCCGGACCTCGTGGTCGCTCGACTTGCGGTTGATTTCGCCGTTCTGAGAAGACTGGCGCTGAGAAGAACCCTCGCCCTCGACGGTGACGGCAGACTGCTTGCCACGCTTCTTCTTGGACACGACGATCTCAGAAGGAACCTTGGTGATGGCCCGAGTGGCGGTGGGAACAATCTCAGAGGCAGTGGGAACAGCCTTGGAAGCAGAAGTCTCTTCGAGATCAGAAGCATCGGTAGAGGCAGAAGCATCGCCAGAGAGAGAAGCATCGCCAGTTGTAGAGGCATCGTCGGTGGCAGAGGCATTCTCGAGGGCAGCGAGTGGAGCAGCCTCCTCCTCGTCCACTCGCTTGGCGGCCCGGGCCCGTTCACAGAGCTTTTGAAACTTGGCGTGATCAATGGTAGGATCGAGAGTAGGAGGGGGGTTGACAAAGTTAGCTGGATGGGGGGCGACGGTCTGCTTAGCAGGAGCAGGAGCAGGGACAGCAGCAGGGACAGGATCCTTGCCGGCGGCAGTCTTCTTGGTGGAAGCAGGAGACTTGCGAGCAGCACGCTGCTTGGGGGGAGTGGGTGTCTTGGTATGTCCAACCTCCCGGATGAACTCCATCGGAGGAGTCTTCTGGGCAGAGAGTGTCTTCATATCAGAAAACATGCTTTCATCTTTGCCGGTCTTGGGTGCCTTGCCCGGGCGGCCTCGTCGGGCAGGCACTTTTCGCGAGGCCACGCCGTTGTCGACAGTAATGAATTGAGTCTCGTTGGCAGCCTTCTTGGAAGTCTTCTTGTAAGGCTTCTTGGTAGGAGATGCGGAGACCTGAGGGAAGCAAGGAGTTTCCTGCTGGGTCTGGGGAGTAGCAGGCTGGTTCTGGACGAGAGCAGGTTGCTGAGCGACCATGTGCTGCTGGACAGCAACAGGCTGCTGAGCAGAGACAGGATGCTGAACCTGCACAGGCGCACGCTGGACGACAGGCTGAGCCTGCTGATGGTTGACTTGCGCGACAGGCTGGATAGCCTGCTGGTTCTGCTGAGGAATCTGCTGCTTGTTCAGGTGAACAGCTTGCTCAGTGTTGACAATGTTCTGCTGAGGGACAGAGTAGTGCTGACCGACGCGGCGAACAGGCTGGACAGGAAGCTGGCGAGGCTGAATAGCCGCCTGAGGAGCAAAGCTCTTCTGGGGCTGGTTGACCTGCTGCTTCTGCTTGAGCTGCTGGAGCTGAGCGGCAGTGAATGCGACAATGGGACGGCCATTCGCGTCAAACATCTGCTCGCGCTGAGCGGGCTGAGCGGGCTGAGCAACAAGGAAAGGGTCGATGTTGGAGACAGGAGTCTTGACAATGTTGTGGGTAACGGGAGGAGGCTGCTGGAACTGGGTTCCATTGCCATGACCCTTGGGAGCAGAAGCGACAACGTTGACGAAGCCGTTCTGGGCGGGGGTGGGAGTGGAAAGACCATTGGCAAGGTTGCCAAGGTTGAAAGAAGAGGTGTTACCTGCGGCGACGTTGGCAGAAACAAGAGCCGGGTCGACGACGCCAGAAGTGACAGAAGTCTTCTTGGTGTTGTCCTTGGAGACATCAGACTCGGAGCCGTCAAGGTTGAGCAACTTGTTGACCGCATTGTCGTCAAGCTTCTCAAACTAAGATAAAGTTAGTGAGATGCAAATGCCAATTCGGGCGCGCGACTTACCTCCTGAGCGGACATGACACGCTTGTTCTTCTGAGAAGCAGCATCGTTGTTGCCAGCGGCGACGAAGTCGTGACCAGCAAACTCCTTGTTGTTGACGAAACCGTTGGTAACGTCAAAGTTGTTGGTGGGGTAGAAGCCGTTCATGGGCATGCTGTAACCGTTCTGGGGCATGAAGTTGTTCATAGGCATGAAGCGGTTGTTGGTAGGGAACTGGTTCGAGGCAGGGAACCCGTTCGCAAAGTCGTTGTTCTGCTTGGCCTGAGCCTGAGGCTTGTCGGCAGCCTTGGAGTAGTCGATAGGCTGCTGGGCATAGTGACCCAGGGCATCGTGGTAAGTCTGATCGACCTGTGAAATGCGTTTGTCAGTCGCCGCTTTCATCTCATGTTGTGCCGCTCCGGGAAGGGGGATGAAGATGATACTCACGCTCTGGCCAGGAAGCTGGGGAATGAAGGCGGTATCGAACGGGTAGCTCGCGAGAGGCATGCCGTTCGAGGTG
The DNA here is from genome assembly GCF_000151355.1 of Fusarium vanettenii 77-13-4. Taxonomy (NCBI): domain Eukaryota; kingdom Fungi; phylum Ascomycota; class Sordariomycetes; order Hypocreales; family Nectriaceae; genus Fusarium; species Fusarium vanettenii. The sequence goes on along the minus strand of NW_003315873.1, from coordinate 179,625 downwards.
AAGGCACGGTGCTCGACGCCGTGATAAAGGGTGTTGGGGTTGTAATCAGGCCCGTTGACCAGCTGGTCGACGTGCTCATGAGAAACGTGCTTGGACATGATGAAAATGATCTGATTCGTGTCTGTGACTGGAAAGAGATCTTTGTTGGAAACAAGCGACGTAGCAAGTCTCGAAAGAAGGGGGTGGTTATCGCGTCCGAAGACTGAAGTCGTAGAGAAAGGGGAGGTAAGGCGGAAGAGAATGAATCGAGACTGCGCGGCAGCAAGATTCAGAAGCGAAGAGGAGATGAAAAAGAAGCTCGACTATCGATGATAGAGAGCTAAGAAGGTAAAGTGAAGCAAAGAGCTCGTGTGTGTGTGAAGATCGTGATGTGCAGAAATGCGATTGATGCAAAGAGCTTGACTCCTGTGTTCTCGCGCTTTTCGCTTCAAAGTAAGATCAGAGTAAACCTCGAGAAGAAGTAAGACGATGATCCAGTCGTGAAGACGAAGAAAGATTTGATAGACAGAAGAGAAGTGAATGATATCGCAAAGTGTCAGATCGGTTGAACGTGTGCTGCGAAGCTTGGTGTTCAGGAATCTGACGATGGTGGTGGGAGAAGAGAGGAGAAGCAGAGGAAAAAAAAGTCCCAAGGTGGAATACCCGGCTGGCCTTGGAGGGGTCCGTGTGTCGTTCTCAGATTGTCCTCAGATTCGGTGGATCGTCCTGGCAGTGTCAAGGAGCTGTCAACACCTGGCGAGGTGGTGAGAACCCGGGCGGCCATGGCGTTTACAGCCAATGGGTGTGCAACCGGTTTCTTTATGTTTATCCATGTTTGAAAACGAGTGTTCGGTCTGTTTGGACGTTGTTCTTGGTGGTTTGGCATCGTGGTGTTGATCAGGGGGCAAGTTCGTGATGTTCAAGTTTTGGTGTTGAGATTTTGGATAGGGGGCTATATATACTACAGATATCTACGCATTGAGACTTCCAAAGGCACAATGATTAAAAATACATGTATTGATTTAATTCAATGACTTCCTATCACTGTCTTCTCATCACAATACGATTTCAATTCATGGTGTTGAGAAAAAATCTGCAACCCATTGTCTGCCTGCTGCACTGTCAACCAGCCGTCAGAAAAAATTTGATATTGACACCCGCCCACGACAAAAGCGGTAGATTAAAATGCACGCACTCAAGTCCATGATGTCATTCCTAATCCATCTGAGGCGCGTCTGAGTTTCCTCTGGCCCTCGCTGCGCCGATTGAGCCAGCGCCTGGGAGGCGGACAATGGCATGCAAAGGGGTCATTTCAGATTGCGCATGGGTCGATGAGCTTGAATTCTACGACTTCAGGAATTGCCAGAACAAGAGATTAAATGCTTCTGAAGATAATGAAATTCTTTTTATCCCGTTTGAAGCTCTGGTTGTTGTTCACAATGTCTCTATCAATGTGGTCGTTGCCCTCCTTTGAACCCAAACGGGCAAGTGAGGTTGTTCGTGACGCTGAGCATTAGGTACGTATCCTCAACAGCATTTCAAAGAGCTTGCGCGCGCGACCGTCCATGCATCCACTTTAGGTCTTTTAATAGCCATGACGTATTTGGTAACCATTCGGGTGATTTACGCCTCAGGTGGTCACTTGTCGCTCGAGGAGCTGCCATGTCCTGACCTTGAGCACGTGATGGTCAATTTTGTCTTCGAACCCACGATGCATCCATTGTAAACGAGTAAATACAAAGAAACCATGTGAACACCTATTGATCCCATCTGTCCGACTGTTTCCCATTGTGTAATCCCTGTAACGAGAGAACAAGCAAACGCTCGTCAAGTGTGCGCTTGTGCATGCGATCAAGCATGTCTGATTTTGAGCCTCAGACTTCCTCCACCAGTTTTCTAGAGACTGGCTTGGAAGCCGGCCCAAAGATTGTCCCGGCCGGGCTCTCGAGCATCTCCTCTGTCACTGCAACCCGCACACCACTCTTGTTGCTGACCCATCGAACAAAGGCTGGGTTGGGCTTCTGGCTGTCATCGCCCCCGTCTCCGTTCCCGGCTGCCTTGCGGCTGACCTTGGGCGCCTGCTTCTTGAGGAGCTTGTTGATAGTTTCCATCTGAAATTAATGTTAGTCCGTGTTGCTTCAAGACTCGAATTTTAGTCGCGCTGTCGTACCTTGACTTCCTCATTTCGTTTCTCGCTGAGGTTGCGGCGTCGTCGGGCCATTTCTTGGCGTCGCATAGACAGCTCTTCTGCCGTAAACACCTTCTTGGCTTGAACCTCTGCCCAAATTGTTAGTCCTGATAGATTCATAATATCACCTTAGACATACCATCGGAGAGTTTCATATACTGTTGCGGCTCATCCTCGAAGCGGGCTCGCTGACGCTTTGTCATCTTGGTGAGGTCGGGAGACTCGTCTTGGCTGCCTTCGTCGTCGCTGTCTGCCTCCTCTTCTTCCTCTTCCTCCTCGTCGCCCTCTTGGCCAGCAACTTCTATCTCCTCGCCCTCGGCGTCCTCGTCGGCCATGGTTTCATCTCCGAAGCCCATAGTCTCGTCGCCAGCATCGCTATCGGCTGGGTCGCTGAGATCATCATCGTCGTCGTCATCTTGTACCACCTTAAGAGCCGATCCTCTAGGCGCCGGCTTGGACCTAGATGGCTTGGAAACGGTAATGGTGGGAGGAGGAGGGGCGAGGTCCATGTCGATGTCGCCTTCGGCATCCTCTCCCTCGGCGTCGACGTCCATATCATCCTCGCCTTCAGCATCCTCCTCCATATCGTCGTCATCCTCCTCCTCTACCTCAATCTCTGCCTCTTCCTCCTCCTCCTCATCTTCATCGGGGCTGGAGTCGACTACGTAGCTCTTCTTTGCGCCCCGGTTTCGCTTGCCTGAAACAATTTCACCACCCTCAAAGCCACGCCCGCCACGTGTCGCCTGTCGTAGCTTGTTGGATGGCATCTTGACAGTCAAACTGAGATGGCGGTCACCGCCCGGCGAGGGGGCATCTCGGGAGACAGACACGCCCGAGGCACGACCAGACCGTCTCGACGACATGCTTCGTTCGCTTCGCTCGTTTCTTTCGGGGGAGTCAGCCATCCTGGCGTGAACGGAAATAACCTCATTCGCCCTAGTGGCCGCTGAGCGGCGCGGACGAGAACTCATGTTGGCAATATCCGCACTAGCGGGGTATTGAGTTTTGGACACCTATCTAAAGCTAGAGGGAAGAATGCAGGTGCGATAATAGATATTAAGAATGAGTAGGATGTGACGGGGTTTATATCTAGTCTCGTAAGGCTGCAAGTATCTCCAGATCAAAGATCAGATGCGCGCATGTGCCCGATGAGTCGAGGTTTAGATAAAAGTCGGACGATGCAAGAAAAGGGCGATCGGGAGGCAAGTTTGGAGTTTTGGTTGTGACGAGGCTGAAATAAGCTCAATTGTTGGGGGCGTCAGACCAAAGGGCAAGAGCCAACCAAGGAAGGATCCAGGGGACAAGCCAAGACCAAAGGTTGAGGCAAGGCAAGGAAGGAAGGAAGGAGCCCAAGGGCAAGCAAGGGTGAGATGGACTGGGAAGGTGCAGCTCCGTGGGATGTCGGTGGCGACGGAAAGTGCAATAAGTTGGGCACTGTGATGATATCTGGTGTCTGGTGATAAAGGGGATGGGACAAATGCCGCTTCACTGGTGATTGGTGAAGATCCGCTTGAACCCAAGATGGAGGAGCATGCAAGGCTGATGTCTGGACAATCGAACTAACCAGTGCCAGTTCCCGCTCCCGCGCCCGCCGCAAGCCAAGAAGAGGAGCAGGACGTTAACGCGAGACGTCGAGGCTGTGTCGCTTGACTGACTGGCTCTGAATCAGGGATTCGTACAGGCGGGCTTGCTGCACGTGGCTAATGATCATCCAGCATAGAGTGCCCCAGAAACAAGCATCCAGCATCGAGGCATCCAATGGTTGGATACGCGGGTGAGTCTGCGGGTGAGGATGGATGTTCCTTTTCCCACTTGTCGCCCAAGTAGGTGCTTCCTCCGTGCGGCTGCTATCTGACAAGCCCGGCACTTGTCCCTATCATTTGGCAATGGAAGGAATGGGCAATGTTGCAATGACGGCAGCCACCAAAAAATGACGAACGATGGTATTGGTGTTGATGCGCCCCAAGGAAAGGAGACGAGACAAAAAACGAATGACCACAACTCACCTGTCACAAAATTCGGTTCTCCTGTCGCACAAAGAGAGCTCGGATTCTCCCGCAATTCGCTGATTCTACCAGGGGCGTTCTCTGCAAGCAGGTTCTGCAGCTTGGCTTTAGGTGATTCAATGGCCTTGAACAGGGTCAGAGGCCAAGCCTACGGAGCGAGCGGTAATCCAATGGCCCCCGCGCGCAAGAGAGTTCCCCTACTGCTCCTCAACTGCTAAGCTGCCGCAGGTCCTCTGAGGCTTGAGACGGATCGCCGTTACACGCTGGTGATGTGTCGGCTGGTTGGTGGTTGACTGGTGCAGTGAGATTGGCTGATGCAGGTGGACGATGGCGTTGGTTCCTGCTGTCGCGTAGCTTTGCAGGCTGGTTCGGTGTTTGAGGTGAGTGTGGATGGCAATACGCATACGAATTGTTCACTCGGCAAGGTTCCAAGCCCCTAGCAAAGTCCTTGAAAGCGTGGCAAGTCGTTCACTTTGATGTTGATCTAGATTTGATGAGCTCTGAAGCGAATGCGCGTTTGAACCAGGTCACCGTTTCCGGGCGACCGTTCCGTTTTGATTCCGCTTTGGACGCCGTAATAGACGGTCCGTGCTGTACCGTCTTCGGGATACCTTCTCACGAACCAGTACGCGTCGCATGTATTCATGACCTCCAAAACATCGCAGGGAGCCAAAGAGTAGCATCAATACAAAGTATCACAGGCACATGTATAAATAAATATTGAGTTCCCTAAGCCTTTACCAGGTAAATCAATATTGGTAAAGAACGGCAGTTGCGACCTTCCCTCCCCACAAGAACCCCAGATTGAACCAACACGCGCTAGCTCCACCGTTTCCCGGCAGGAGACGCCGAGGCATGTGCGTGCCTACCTCGCCGAACCTTACCCGCGTCGGCATCGGAGAGCTTCAACTCGCCTCCTCTTTGTGTGATTCATGTTTATCGATCATCTCAGTGTTCCTGTGTCAATCGCGAAAGACGTAGCAAGATGAGCGACTCCGACTCGAACCCCGGCCAGCCTGCCATTCCCGACTGGCAAAAGACACAGACCGAGGACAACGAGAGCCAGAGCACCGAGCCGGCACCTACACCGAGCAGTTCGGCATCAGAAGTCGATGCGCCAGCGGCAGAGACACCCGCTGAAGAGACACGAGAGGCTGCGCCTGAACCATCTCCCGAAGAAGACAGCCTCACAGTTGCGCGACGCTTCCTCGACAACGATGCTGTGCGCCATGCGCCCCATGATAAGAAGGTCGCGTTCTTGAAGTCCAAGGGCATCGACGATGCCGACATCGAGGCTCTCCTTGGTCATGATGAGCCTTCCTCTGCGCCAGAGGTCCGTCCCCTTAGTGAAACTCATAGAACAGGTCGCTGACATCTCCTAGTCCGACACCAGGTCAGAAACCTCCGACTCGCGATCCTCCTTCGTCCCGACGCCGACCGAAACCCTCTCCCCATCACCATCATCCCAACCACCCGTCGACCGCCCTCCAATCGTAACATACCCCGAATTCCTAGCAAAGTCACCCCGTCCTCCTCCTCTCGTGACAACGGACCGTCTCTTCAACGCCCTCTATGCCATCACTGGTCTCTCCACCCTCGTCTACGGCGCAAGCCGCTACATCGTCCGCCCCATGGTGGACCACCAGGCCGAGGCACGCACAGAGTTCCATGATCTCACATCCCGAAAGATGGATGCCCTTGTCGCAAAGCTCGAAAAGTCCGTGTCAGAGGTGCCTCCCAAGAAGCCCGTTGCCGACGCCGCAAACGCCGAGGACAGCGATGCGGAGGATCCGACCGAGATGTTCCACCGGGACATGGGCACTCAGACAACCTTTCCCATCAGCTCTGTGACAGCCTTGTCGGAAAACGGCGGTGCAAAGGGGTCTTCTACCAAGCACAACGCCACCCAGCTTGCCAGCTTGAATAAGACGCTCTCTGGTCTGAAGGATGAGTATCGCTCACAGAGCGAGGGGATGGACAAGATCAAGACGGCCATCGACGTGCTGCGGGACGACCTTGATAACCTTACCTTTACGGGTCAGTCAACTATGGGCAGCTACGACTTGTATGGTCGGACGCGTAAGAACGAGCCTGATGACGAGATTCGCAAGGTGAGGGACAACATCCGCCGTGTCAAGGGTGTCCTACTCAGCACCAGGAACTTTGCCACGGCAAGATGATGGAGTGAAGCCTTTCGAGAACATAGATATTAATTTGCATCTTCTCCCGCCCCACGGGAATGCTGATGCTGTATTCATAGCCAGTTACAATGCCTCGGTACATACATGAGTTCGTCCAATATACCCTCCATCCATTCCTTCATCCGTCCATTGTGATACAAGAACCATCATCTCGGTGCGACCTGACCGGATGTGTCATCTCGTATCTCATCTCAGGCCTTCTTAGGGTCGTCGATCTTGTACTTGTTAAAAACTGCCTCCCACGGTGTAACCTGAAGTTGCTCAAAGCCACGCCCCTCCTCCACCTGCTCGTGGTACCACTCCATTGTTGGACGAAACTTGAACTCGATCCTATCTTGCTTGGTTCCTTTGGTGACTTGCTGGTAGAGACGATTGTTGCAATTCGTAGGCCTTCTCATTGGCTTCCCACGAGGAGGGTGGAAGACTGTAAGTAACCCATCCTCAGGGTCCTCGTCGATTAGTTCTTCTCGCTCATCAATATCCATTGGTTCTGGAGAAAGGGTTCGAGCGCCAACAGGCGCGTCCCCAGCCTTAATAAGCCTCCACCCCCTAGCTGACATTGAGTGGTATGGAGCCGGGACGTACGTCTTGAGCTTGTCCACGAATGTCTTGAATTGGTCAACGGCAATGTCGACCAGTTCGGTCAAGCCTGGAGGCTTGCTGTTGAGACCTGCGACCCAAACCTTTTCCAACGGTAGTATTGGAGTGAGTTCTGTTTGCACGGCATTTATCAACTCACGCTGTGCTTGAATAAGATCTCCCTCATAGATATCCGGTCGGTCCTTGTCAGCAAGGTTTCCCTTCCTCGTAGGATCCCAGATGAGTAACTCAGCAGTTTTCCATGGCTTCTTGTGCGGTTCGACAGGCCGGTACACCATGATCCAGGGCCGACGAGTCTTCCCAATGACCCTTGGATCTCTCTTGGCGTCCCAAGTTCCATCTATCGTGTAGAATAAAGCCATGGCAGTGTTATGGAACCTGTGTGCAGACTCCAAAATAAAGTCGCGGATAAACCTCATGCACTTCCCGTAGGGGTCAAAGGCGTTGTGATAATCAGCAAAATCAAAGGCCATGGCCGAGTCCCAGTATGAGATTGGAAACTTGTAGATGATGTGTGGGCTCCAACCAGACTCCTTAGTCTTGTCATCAAGCTTTGCCAGAAATGTCTTGAAAGAGTGGGCATCGTCGCTAGGAATGAGCTGCAATTGCGCGCTGGGCTGGCCGGTAGAGGGCTGGGTAGATGATGAGGCTATCACTGAATCCTTCTGGTCGAGAAGGGAATAGACGTCATCTGGGCTGGCAAATGTCGATGACAGGTACTTTCGCCGTGTAATGTAACGAGTCATCCTTTGACCGTCCGGCTCACTGGAACCCAAGACGCTGAACTTTCGGAACCGATTCATGTTCATGATGGACCACCATCCGAACCAATTGACCAAGCTCTGTTCATCGTTGCCGTCTATGCACTCAGGGGCAAAGACAAACGGGGAATGCTCATCGCTCGCCGCGTCGAGGAGGGCCAAAACCATGGACCAGGTCTTGTTTAGCGCCTCAACCCCTTCCTGACTGTTGACGGGAGTTTGTAAGTTGCGCGACAGCTTGCTCAGCTTTTCGGCCTTTTCAAAGGCCAAGTCGCGAAGCCAAGAGTCAAACCTAGCGCAGACCACAAGTCGGACTGCGTCGTTGTCATGCTTCCAGGCCTTCCAGAACCATTTGAAGAAGTTCCACACTTGCTGGGGCTGCGATACCATGAAGCTTGGCGTAACCATGATGGCTTTCCGGTTAGGGCATGTAGGTTGAAGGCTGATGTCCCCAATCTCAGCTGCATTGTCGCTAGAAGGGAACATGGCCGAGGGGTGTGTAGACTTGGAGAAGAGCCAGAACTGGAAGTGTGTGGGCGAGGAATGAAGAAGGAAGTGTAGGTTGGGGAAGAGCCGGACAGACCATATCGCTTCCTCAGGAATAATGACCACTCCATGCTCCATCTTCAAAAAGGTGAGCCAGTGTCCAGGAAAGACACTTGTAAAGATTCTGCAGTCAGGGTTACAGCTTCGGAGCCAACGACCCAAGAACATAACTTCTAAGTCGGCTTGTGGCGGGAAGGCGAGGAAGAAGTGATGCTTGGTTGGTGTGTTGAGGGCATTCTCTGGCAGCAGCCGCTCGTAATGGAAGTTGAAGAGTCGGTGCATCACCGTCGCTCCAATGCGCGGCAGGACATCACTGGAGGTGATTTCGCCCGGGATCGATATTGGGGCAAGTGATGTTAACCATTGAGGAGCTGACCGGAATAAGAGGTACTTTAACTCGGGCACTGTATGGTCAGAGGGGATTGCCTGGCCACCCTCTGGTGCGTGTAGCAATATACACAATTCTGGATGTTGGAAGAGAACAGCCACAGATCTAACCCGAAGCCAACTACAAATTGATGCAAGGCTGGACGGGTCGTCATTTGCAGTCACGACGCCACTGACTGGCTCCACGGTAGAAATGGAGGTTATACAGTCCTGGAAATCTTTCAACATGCAGGAATGTGTGAAGGCCAGCTTTGGCTCGTTTTCCAGGACACAGGACCAAGTCTGTCCCGGCTTGGGTCGAGGCCCCTTGAATGTGACAGAAATTGACGCTGAAGTTCTAGGACCAAATTGGACGTCTTTGGTAATGGTGTAAAGGTCCTGGTGTACGTTGTTGCTGGTGACAGGCGACTCTTCGGCCCAGCGAACACGTCTCGCTGGAGGGCTTGGTGGTAACGCAACACTCGACATCTCAGGCTCCTCGATCTTTGTGACTCTTGAAGCTGAGGGGGGATCTGGGAAGAAAAGACTTTCGTCCTCTTCGGCAATATCCATCAAGTCCTCCACCGGGGTAATGGTTGTTTCTTCCACTTGACCCCAGCTGATCGACTTCTTCTTTTTCTTGGGCTTCGTAGGCTCCCGGTCGCTCGCAGGAGAGTCTGCTGGTTGAACACTGTCGCCATTGTGAGCCACCGAGTTTGCCTCCTCTGCCTCAGCGGCATCCGGGTTTGAATCATCAACAGGATGTTTCTGAGAGGACCGCCTTTTCTCTCTGGGATTGAGGGAATAGAGAACAGCTGGTTTTGGCGGTGCCACTACGCCGTCTTTGTCGCGACTTCTTTTTTCGAGTATTCTTGTAAAGCGATGCTTGAGCATCTTTGGTTGTTTTGTTGGGTCTTCAACAGCCTCGGCCAGAGTGGTCCGCTGCTTTCTCACTTTCCCGCCTGAAAACACATTGCCAGTGAAGGCGTCGGGTGCCTGGGCCTTGCGGATGACTACTTCCTTGCCATTTGTCTCGGAACTGGTGCGCCGAGGCGGGTTTGGACGACCAAATTTGCTGGTCAGACCACTTAATGGACGGACGACTTGTCGACGTGGTCCATCAGGTTTCCTTGAACCATCTCCTGAAGCTCGTCGAGGCGTATCCTTTTTTGTTGCCGGAGGTGAAACAGGCTCAGCTTGTTCAGGTGACTTCTCTCGAGCAGGAGCTGTGCGCTTTGGGCGACCTCTTTTTGGGGAATCATCTGCGTCATCTTTGTCTGGTTGTGCTGTCGTGACCGTTTGGCCCACCTCGGGAGGTGAAGGAGGGGGTTGATCGTCGGTCTTGATATCGGCTTTTTGCTCAGGTGAACTCGGTGTCGATGAATCGTCAGGATCCTCGCCTATTGGCCAAAGATTGAGCGCTTCGATGTGCTCCTCAAAGGTGGTCGGATACACCGTAGGCTCGAGGCCTCTCTCGAGACGTTTACGATTTCGTTCCTCGTGCCGAGCCAGCTTGGACCTGAACCTCTCTATTGAAGCCTTTCTCCACGCACCGATGTTGCGGTTTGACTTTCGTTCATGGTCGTCTTGCTGCTTGGTCTCTTGCCAGTGAGTGAGAAGACTCGCGCTGAGGTTTTCCTCTGGTTCCCAGGATGCGTCAAATAGCTCATATCCTTCCCATCTGATGAGGTAATACAACTTTCCACCATCTTCATGTTCGGCGAGAACAGATGAAACAGTCCATTCTTCCTCCGAGTCAATCTCAGTCTCGATGGTGGAGGTGATCGAGGCTGTCTCGATCTCGTCAACGCCAGCGTTGCCGGGGGATAGCTCTTCCATGGCTTTCTGAGTGGACGAGGGCCATCAAACCATTGGATGTGTGTGGTGAGTGTCCCCAAGGATGGAGAAGGCGTTTGTGATGGACGTGGTCACAGATTGCAGCTCAGTTGCCAGCTCTCTTGCGGCAGAATAACGACGGAGAACTTGCAGAACGAGTGAAGTAGGCAAAGCCTTGGTGAAAGGAAAAGAGGGCAAGCGATACTAGATCTATTGAGGTATGTGACTCTCGCCCCGTGCAAACAGCCAGCTCCCTGCAATCACTGAAATCTGCTCGCGGCTCGGGTACTGCGGCGATAGCGTTGAACTTGCCCTGTAAGCTGTTAGATACTTTATATCCGAGAGTGTTTGTTTTCGCACGTTGGATACCCTCAGGTGCCGAAAATTTCAGATTGCTTGGCCGATTTATTTGAGCAATTCAACAACCCTGAGTTCTGGAGGCGAATGTTCATCCCAGATCGCGTGTGTTGGCGCGGCAGCAACTAGCCGCGCTAGCACGTGACCCCGCTCTCCATTAATGAAAGTGGCTGCAGTGGAAGCTGGCAGCCACCAACTGAAGGCAGTTGCCCCGATGGACGATTTGCATAGCTTGGAATTGATCATCTCGCGATCAAGGTTGCGTAGTGGATAGTAGAGAGGCTGGAGAAAAGCCATAGACTAGAGATAGGCTCCTTGGTAACCTTGGTAGAGGCTCTCGGCTCTTGGTTTAGGTTTGGCTCTCGCGAATTTCGTGTCCTACCTGACGCAACCGGCGAGTTTGCGACTGGGTCTAAGCTATTTGCTACATACAGGAACGGGCAATGAAGGAGTGTTGATGAGTCTTCCAAGTTGTCGCATCATATGCACCGTCGTTTGCCAGTCCAAATCTTCATCGTTGTGGTACCTGTTACTTAGCTGCCGTCGCTTCGCTTAGCGAGACCACAATGCAACCATGGAGCTTTAAAAGGCAGCCTGAATATGGGGGATGTTGACCAGCAAATCTTGAAGAAGTTGTAGCGTTCTCGTAATAAGCCTCTGTCAAGCCCGTGTGGCTGGAAATGACGAACAAGATCCCCTGGTGTCCCGGACAACACCACAGCTTGACTGATATCCACGTGCCTACAAGGCATCATTGATTGTCAGTTGTTAGTGAGGGTCTCCTCCTGCCGGCTCCGGATTAGGTAGCCAATTAATGCGCCCATGACTTCAGCACTCGGTCCCCTTTATCGTTGCCTGCTCCCTACAGAGAGCTAGCTACGGGGGCAGGAAACCACTCGGGCGCTGTCTTCTAAGGGGCCAGGTTGCATTTTCACTGCATTCCCTGGATAATGGATCCATCCATCCATTGTTGCTAAACTGAAAGCGAACTGGACTGGACTGCTGCCATGGAGCACTGGCTGGCCGTACTGCAACATGGTGGTACTTGTGCTACCTGGCCTTACTGGGTGCCACCGCCTGGCATTTACTGGTACCTGGTACTGGTACGGAGCACTCCCCTACAGGAGACCAAGCCCAGCCTTTACGCTTCCATTTTTACCCCTCGGCACGGGTTAAGGTACAACAACCGCCTATCGCCAGAGCCGCGCATTCTCTCCCTCTCCACATCCCACACCTCAACGACGTCGACTCTCTCTTCTCGCAGCGCCAGCGCACTCGCCTTCATCCTCATCCTCCATCCTTGAATTCTTCCTCGACGCCTTCGCCCGAGCTACAACATCGCAACCATGGCCAACGACGAGTATGATGTGCGTCCTCTTCCCCTCCCTAGCCTTTTCTGTCCCGCCAGTTGCTGACCAGTGGGCCCCCTTTGCAGTTCCTCTTCAAAGGTGCCGTCATCTACCATCTCCAAGGCCACGCCTGGCCCGTCGACCTGCCGCCGCCCGTTGCTGACATTGTGAACCTGCAGTCGTGTTGATCGGAGACTCTGGAGTCGGAAAGTCCAACCTTCTCAGTCGATTCACCCGAAACGAGTTCAACCTAGACTCCAAGTCGACTATCGGTGTCGAGTTCGCCACTAGGTCCATCCAGGTCGACTCCAAGACGATCAAGGCCCAGATCTGGGATACCGCTGGCCAGGAGCGATACCGCGCCATTACCTCCGCCTACTACCGAGGTGCTGTGGGCGCCCTACTCGTCTACGACATCAGCAAGCACCAGACCTACGAGAACGTCACGCGATGGCTCAAGGAGCTGCGAGATCACGCCGACGCCAATATCGTCATCATGCTGGTTGGAAACAAGAGTGATTTGCGACACCTCAGGGCTGTTCCCACCGAGGAGGCCAAGTCCTTTGCCAGTACGCATTCCCCGCGAGCGCCGATTTGTTTCGGGGAAGGAATCTTTGCTGATAGTTGCATTTGCAGGCGAAAACCACCTGTCCTTTATCGAGACTTCTGCTCTCGACGCCAGCAATGTCGAGCTTGCCTTCCAGAACATTTTGACCGGTATGTGACCCCTGCCCTCTGCTACCCCTCTACGATCTGGCCAGGGCTGCGACTAACTGCTCACACAGAGATCTACCGCATCGTCTCCAGCAAGGCCCTCGACAGCGGCGACAGCGCTCAGGCCACCATAGGTGCGGGCACCAACATTTCGCTCAGCAAGCCGGCCGACGACGATGCTTCAAAGGGCGGAAAGTGCTGTTAAGTTCTCTGAGGGGACCGTTTCCCAATGGTCATAGGGCTTTGGGGGTTTGGGATACCTGGCGTCTCGTTTGTCCCCGGAAACGCTCGTCGCCGAAGGAGAGACTGGAGGAGACGAGGAATCGTGATACGTCTTTTTTTGATATCAGAAGGCGCGGTTACTTCGGCTTTCCTTTGTTCTTATTTTTGTCATGATGGTTGTCTGGGGTTGATGCGTCCAACGATCGCTGCGACATGGTCATCTTAACGTAGCTGAATGAATTCTTTATAATGTTTCCCCTGATCATGTCTGAGCTAGACACACGTCATCACTCCTCAGTTGTTCCAGAGGCGCAGGAAGCTCAAGATGTGCTCTAAATGGATGCCTGCTTGGTAGATGGCGGGGTTGAAGGCGTCAGATCATGTAATCTCGTAGACGACGTCAGCATTGACCTCTCTACTAGCAGTTCCCACGATATTCAGACCTTCAATATCTACCCGTACCACAAAAAGAATTCCTCGGTCCAGGCCTGCAACTCCTGAGTGGCCCTGGCCAAGGGCATACCTACTGCATGCCTACCTTACCTCCTGTACCCGCTCGGCTTGTCTGAGTTCTGAAGCGGTGTCGCGGCTCCACCAAGTCCCCACTTGCGATAAGACCCAGCTCCAGGCTTATCGCAGCGGAGAAAATCCGCTACCGACCAAAATTTTTGGAAAATCGCCAGCCCGCCGCGTCGCAAATATTGGTCCTTCTATTGTTTGCGACAACTGCCTTGACAGGAGATTGAAGACCCCCCACAACTCTTGTTTATTCACCATGGCAGCCGTCTACAAGTCCATCTCCAAGAGCAGTGGCTCAAAGGCCGAGGCACCTAGCAACGGCGTCAAGAAGAACAAGCAGAGAGTCTTGATTCTCTCCTCGAGAGGCGTTACCTTCCGGTGAGTTGCACGACTTGGCTAGGGGAGCGCATTTAACTGACTTGGCAATTCTCAAATAGACACCGCCATCTCTTGAACGATATTGCGTCGATGCTCCCTCACAGCCGAAAAGATGCCAAGTTCGACTCCAAGACGAAGCTCTACGAGCTGAACGAGCTGGCTGAGATGTACAACTGCAACAACGTCATGTTCTTCGAGGCGAGGAAGGGAAAGGACCTCTACGTGTGGCTCAGCAAGGTTCCTAACGGACCTACAATCAAGTTCCACCTCCAGAACTGTAAGGGAAAGACAGCGCGGGACCGGATCAGGGTGCTAACGTGAAATAGTGCACACAATGGAGGAACTTCACTTCACCGGTAACTGCCTAAAGGGCTCGAGGCCCGTCCTTTCGTTCGACGGCGCTTTCGACAAGCAACCCCACCTGCGAGTTATCAAGGAACTTTTCCTCCACACCTTTGGCGTTCCCCAGGGCGCTCGGAAATCCAAGCCTTTCATCGACCACGTCATGGGCTTCAGCTTTGTCGACGGCAAGATCTGGGTCCGAAACTACCAGATCAACGAGGTCGAGGCTTCGTTGACCAAGGAGGGAGAGGAGGAAGATGAGGAGGCCGCCAAGTCCAAGTCCCGATCCGGAAACAAGGACACCGACATCAACCTGGTCGAGATTGGTCCCCGATTCGTCCTGACACCCATCGTGATCCAGGAGGGATCTTTCGGCGGACCCATCATCTACGAGAACAAGGAGTTTGTGTCACCCAACCAGGTGCGAGCCGACCTTCGGCGGTCAAAGGCCTCGCGACACAACTCTCGTGCGGAGAAGCAGGTCGAGAGGTTAAACAAGAAGGGCGACCTCGGACTGCGGTCGGTCGGTGGACAGCGACCGGTCAAGGACGACCTGGACACCAAGATGCTGTTTGCCTAGACTTTTTGATACCTACCTGTCGATCGATACACTACTACTACCTACTGGCTTTCTGGGTCTGTAAACACCGGGACGGGGTGTGGGAGTTTGGGTCATTCTGCGCTGATATTAACCAAAAAGAAGAAGCAAATCAATTCAATATTGCCCGTCATTTATCGTCTTACTCGCCATGGGATGTTGTACTAACCCGTCTATCTGTTTATCTCGTTCTGACGCCATAGGTCGCATCATCATTTAACCCGCTCGGAAAATGTTCGGTGATTTGATATCAGAGCGCGACCTGGGGGTGTGTCATGGCCGGGCTCCCGTCTATATCAGTCATCCCCCTTTCCCTTCTTCCACCTTCAAGCTCTATTGCGCCTTCTACTCGAGCATCTGCGGAAGAAGCGCTGCTCGTGAAAACAGCCATGGGAATCTTGTCTGTTTTGAAATTGATGCCTGAGTGCATCCCCGCTACCGTGTCAAGCCCCAACGCTGGGGTGGCCGGACAGTAAACCACGATCACAAACGCTTCACGGTGTGTATTTACACTTTGAAGCGACGCGGAGCGCATTGCTCTTTCCCATCATATCAGTTCCTTTTGGTCTCTCCTTTGACCCAAAGAAACGACCCAGACCTTGGTTGTCACGCTTATCATCCGTGTTGACAAACCGCACTCAGTTTGAGATCCAACAACATCAACAAAGACGTGGGCTTGACGCGACGCCAACCCATCAATTGATTGCTTCACTAATCATATCAACTAAAAATGCAAATTCCATCAGGTCAGTCATGCATAGCTCTTTGTTATAGGCATACTCACTCACCCAATAGATACCGTCTTAGTGGTCATCTTGCAGCTTTAGCAGGATTGGAAGCAGATTGTTGTACAAAGGAGAGCCTTCAGGAAGTAATCTTTTGTCCCTGGATACTCAACTACATTTAACTACCCTTCTATATCACATACGACTATCGACCCCCCAGTTCTTTACCCACCATCCAACTCACCATTCTTAAACCACCAATTCTCAACGAAATCTCCATCATGGCTACCAACATGGCCAGCACACCTAATACGCCTTACCTGACTGGGCTCCCCAACGAGATCGTCCTCGAAATCTACCATCAACTGGACCTGGATGGAGTTTTCAATCTCGCCGCTACTCACAGGACTTTCTATGAGCTCTTCAATAAGAGAAAGGCCTCCATTCTACTTCCTGTCTTGGTCCGGGATTTTAGTCCTTTTGATGAACTCTTGCAAGTTTATACCGCTTCAGCCGATGACCTTGATTCTCTTGGAGGCTTGTATGCTTCTCGAAAAGTCGTGTTCAAGCGCTTCATCGGGGACACGGGGACCGTCCTTGCTCCGCGAACAGAGTATCGGCCTACTCCATCAGTGGCTTCCAGCAATGGATTCACTGCGGTCAGCAAGACTGGAAAGCCCACGCTTCCCCACTTTCACGCCATGAAGACGGTTGTCTTGACTGAGCAAGACTTGAAGCCTCTTCTTGGCCACTGCCACCTGGTGTCCAAGTGGCAGTCTCGGTTTCCTCAGATGAGGTGGTATCACGAGCCCGAAAATTGCCGATACCTCCGCCACCATGAGGCTGAGCGGTTTCGTAGAGCCATGTATCGGTGGTGGCTTTACGGATTCTACTTTCACGGCGACTTCCCACGCCCGCGTGTTGGTCTCCCTGAGCCTGGTGTGGATGACCCGCGGCTGAGCCAGCTCCGGCGATACTCTATGAGTGAACTAGTGGAGTTGATGGACCTGGTTGAGACTATGAAGGATGTAGTTCTTCATTATCTCTGCCCCCGCCTGGACCCTAACCAGGAATATGTGAGTATCTGTCCAAGACTGCTGCTGTATGATTTCTAATGCCCGCCCAGGAGACCTGCGACTCTTATCTGAATGACGTTACTGATCGACCCGAGTCCCTTTCGAGGGGGTGGCGGGACCAGAGTCGATGGGGCCGTATCGTCAAGACATACTGCAAGCTCGGTCCCAAAGAGCTGATGCATTTGTTTGACAATATCTACAGCTTTCCTCGGAAGCGTCTGATCGTTGAGGCTCGCCTCATGCAACCCAACCTCACCTTTGACCAGGAATCCATCTCAGTCGCCATCCAATGCGTCCTGGATGAGCGACAGTGGTCACTGAACATGCCGAGTCTGCCCCAGGATGGCTCAGGAGGTGTCATTGACTGGGATGATGAGCGTGATGCTGAGAGGGTCAAGTTTGGAGGTGATGCCAGTCCTGATGGATTGCTACAAGCGGGCGCTCGGCTGCTTCGGTCTTCCTCACATTACTCGCCTCGAGGAGATGACGGATCTTGTTTGGAAGATATGCCGCGGCAGTCTTGGGTCGAAGGGCGATACATGATGTCGTTTGCATGAGTGCTGGTTTGTGTAGCGGATAGATTGTGGCTGGTGTTGCGTTTAGATGTGTGGTGTAAGGAGGCATGGACTATTAGACTAGATGATGGCATATCCCATATGGCGCGTCAATATTATCAGGGAAGCATGTTCTGGTCGATCATTTCTGTTACTACTCATACCCATTTCCAGCTTGTGATAGTACTCGATTGGGAGTTCTACCCGGATGGGCGTTGATCAGGAGAAGCGCGTCTAACTACTGGAATAGGCACTGGCCCTCCCAGCTATCCATTCAACCAAAGTTCGGCATACGAATAATCACTTAACAGTCAGTATTAGACCTGACTAAATCATCAAGACTCCCTGCATATCCAAAATACAATGTTTGCTGTTCCGCTTGGACGCAACCAGCCCAGGTATCAGAGATAGCACACCCCCCGCCCACTGGCACGTCTGGCCATTCAGTGGCCCGTAGCGCCTGAACCCAGCGCGCGCGCCAAAATTCACCTCCACCGCCCGAGCCTCACCTTCCGTCCCTTCATTTCAGAGCTAATAATCCATACCTACCAACCAAACCATCACCACGACGCGCGCTCAAAGACCTTGACCACAAGACCCTCGTTGTCCCCATCCAGCGTTGACTTCTTCTTATTTTTGTTATTCTGATATATATTCTACTGCCTTTCTGAGCGCTCCCAGATAGCCGCGACACCATCGAGATCGCGCCATCTCGTCGCATCGTGGATGCTGTTGCAGGGGTAAGTGATATGGCTCTCTTTCTATGCCTCTATTCTATAGCCCGCATTATTGGCCCTGTTGGGCGCCTTTCTCATAGGGCGCCTATTTATTGTTCTTGCATGCGCTGCTGCAAGTGGCTTGCGCGCCCTAGCACAAAGGGCAAGCTGGTGTGAGAGAATCGACTGCTCATGGAAAGAGAGACGTCTTGTTACCATTCTCATTGCAATCCCTTACCACCACGATTCTTGAATTCAATGAGTGGTGTGAAAACTTGCTTATTGTTCGCTTCTCTAACCGCAACATAGTCAAGTTTGCCAACTGGTGTTTGCTGCTGAGACCGGGCCCGGGTTTGCTCAAGCACTGTCTCAACCTCCTTTACAGCTCCTGGGGTCGCCAGACCCTCAGTGAGGGAATCATTTGCTGCTAGAAATGGATTCAAGGGCCATGGAGGTTGTCGACCTACCCATGAAGGACGTCGATGCGCCCAACGGACTCAAGACGGACAACAGCATCGACGACGACGACACTGCGTCCGAGGATGCCAACTCCAGTGAGGAGGACCCCGAACCTCAGGATCTCGCACTTGATCAGGTGCGGCGGCGAGGTCTACTTCCTACAGGCTGCTGTTATGATGACAGGATGAAACTCCATATGAACGCAGACTTCAGTCCAAATACCCATCATCCAGAAGACCCCCGCAGAATCCACGAGATCTTCAAGGCGTTCAAGAAAGCGGGCCTCGTCTATACTGGCTCCGAGGCAGACCTTCCAAGGATCATAAGAGAATGTCCTACACGATACATGTGGCGGATAGCTGCCCGGTCGGCGACAAAAGACGAGATCTGTCTTGCTCACTCAGCCGACCATTTCAGCTGGGTTGAGAATCTAGACAAGATCAGCACCGCGGAACTTCGAGAGTTGACTAGGAGATACGATCAAGGACGCGAATCTCTCTATGTCGGCAGCATGTCGTATCCCGCAGCCCTCCTCTCCGCTGGAGGCGCTATCGAGACCTGCAAGAACGTCGTCACAGGACAGGTGAAGAACGCGTTCGCCGTGATTCGACCGCCGGGGCACCACGCTGAGTTTGATGCGCCCATGGGCTTCTGCTTCTTCAACAATGTTCCAGTGGCCGTCAGAGTGTGTCAGCAAGATTACCCCGATCTATGTCGCAAGGTCCTCATCCTGGACTGGGATGTCCATCACGGCAACGGAGTGCAAAACATCTTTTATCAGGACGCCAATGTTCTATACATCTCCCTCCACGTGTACGCCAATGGAACATTCTACCCTGGAAAGCCACCGAATCCCATAACCCCCGATGGAGGCATCGAGAACTGTGGTAGTGGTCCTGGACTCGGCAGGAACATCAACATCGGTTGGCACGACCAGGGCATGGGAGATGGTGAATACATGGCGGCCTTTCAGAAGATCATCATGCCCATCGCCAAGGAGTTCAACCCCGACTTGGTGGTCATCTCTGCCGGCTTTGATGCTGCGGATGGTGATGAGCTTGGAGGTTGCTTTGTTTCACCAGGCTGCTATGCTCACATGACACATATGCTCATGTCTCTAGCCGGCGGAAAGGTCTCTGTGTGTCTCGAGGGAGGCTATAACCTGAAAGCTATTTCCAAATCAGCTGTCGCCGTCGCTCAGACACTCATGGGCGAGCCGCCACCCAAGATGGAGCTTCCCAAGATCAACAAGGAAGCTGCGCGCATCTTGGCCAAGGTCCAGGCGCACCAGGCCCCGTACTGGGAGTGCATGCGGCCTGGCATTGTGGATGTGCCAGAGGTTCAGTCGCTAAATGCTAACCGCCTCCACGACGTTATTAGGAACGCCCAAAGGCAAGTCCTGCAAACCAAGCACAACATGGTACCTCTCTACATCCAGCGCGAACAGCTGTACAAGTCGTATGAGAACCAGGTGCTGGTGACTCCGAGTCTGCATGAAGCGAACAAGATTCTGATTATTATTCATGATCCGTGAGTTGTTACTACCGTTCACGAGCACAGTTCAAGACTTTTGACGCTCTTCAGACCTCAGCTCCTAGCTCAGCCGGATGTTATCGATACATCTCTCGATCCGCATAATGCTTGGGTTGTGAGTAGATTGAGAACCACAGCTTCAGAATTAAGCTGACTGATACAGGTTGACGGTGTAACCGAATACATTGATTGGGCGATTAGCCAGAAGTTTGGTGTCATGGATATCAACGTTCCTGCGTATATCACCCATGAAGAGGTACGTGCTTCGTTTTTTTACTACTACGCTCTTCTAACTCTGGGATCAGGATTCGGATGCATATATCCCAGGCTTCAAAGAAAAGGCCCTCCAGGAACAGATTCAGTCTCTTGTCTGCTATCTCTGGGACAATTATCTGCAGCTATACGACGCAGAAAACATCTTCATCATGGGCGTCGGGAACGCCTATCTAGGAGTCAAGGTTCTTCTCGTAAATAGAGGTGAGCTGTCCGATGTGCTCGCTATTCTGAATGGCGCTAATGTATTAGTGATAGACTGCAAGGCAAGGATTTCCGGAGTGGTGAATTTTGTCAATGGAACACTCCGGCCAGTCAAGTCAGACATCGATACGGATCTCTCGTCCTGGTACAAAGACAACTCGCGCGTCTACATCGCGGGCGACCATGCGTGCTGGTCCGATCCTGACCTGACACGGAAAGTCCACAAGCGCCGCTTCGGAACAGTCGTGCGAAGCCCAAAGTTTGGTCTCAACAAGATGATGCAGGCCCATGCTAACGAGGCACGCGCGTGGATCCTGGAGAGAGTTGTTGAGGCATCAGATGCGGATATGACAGATGATGAGAAGCAATGATGACGGTTGAGGACGTACGCAGGAGCGCTCTCGTCTTGGGAGGATTACTTATTGCTCAGGGGACAACATATCTACTTGCTGTCTGCGTTTGACTTGGGAGGATTTTTTGCATGGATACAAACCCTGGCTGTGCAATTGTACCAACAGATTCCCTGGTCTTTTTAATTACAAAACCCGTTCGAAATCTTCCAGCAAAGCATCACTCTCGTTGGTGAATAGTTGGGGGAGGTAGCTCGGTGTAAGTTAGGCGTATAGTGCGATTTAGTACTGTCACACTATCCGCACTGTCCTTATCGCTTATCCGGTAAATCTCCGAACCATCATTTGGATAGCACCTACCATCTTGCGAAAGACAAGCACGCGTGCTTGCGCTCTCCTGAACGCATCATATCACACAACCTCTACTTCTCTTGTTCACGAGAAAAGCACCTGCCGCGAGTTTCGCGGCGCCGAGACAGAAGCTATGGAACGTGATCGAGGTCGAAGGTAAGCGATTCAGCTCTGTTTCTCTTCTTTTCATCCCCAAGCATCATTCGCGCCACCATCATCCAGCATCCATCATCTACAACATAGCATCCCTGCTTGGACTCGACACTCGCTATTCTCTCTTCCGGATCGATCGCGCTAGCCTCAGGACCCTCGAAGATTCATATTGGCCACTGGGTATCTGGACTGGGCCTGGAACCGACTCGACTTCGTCTACGACCGAACCTTTCACGATGCCCACAACCGATCTGTCACCTGGCTTGACCAGGTCTCTATTCGACGATGTTTTTGGCAGATTTTCGCTCGAGGATATCATTCGAATCGACAGTCCACGCCCGCCTCAAACTTGCCGTCAAGTCGTCAGACCAGAGACAATGAAGCTGTACTACGTTGGTCAAATGGTTTGGGTCCTGGACGTCGACTATCCACTTGAGGGGTCAGAGACGGACCCGTATCTCTGCGTCAGCATTTACTTTATAATGCGCTCGAGGTAGCTCTTTGAGTTGCTTGTGTTTAGCGAAGTGATTGTCAACAGAAAATACCATACCCAGACAAGGGCCTCAGGACTCTTCGCTCCATGGCAACAACCAATTTTTGAAGAAATGGTTAGGCCGCTGGTCGTGCGCATGGACGGTCCAAATGTTGCAGCAGAGCGCCGTGTGCCGTCAAGGCCCTAGCTATGTCCTCGGGATCAGCTACTGTTGCAGCAGCTTCCCCGCTAGATCGATTTCTTCAACATCTCAACTACACCACAGCGAACAGTTCTGCTTTTTTATCGACATTCCTTTTTTGGCCCGCCTTCACTTTACATCAGCGCGTTTTTTCGTTCATATCATGTTCAGCGTCATGGCACAGTTGCTAACTATATCAAGGTACGATGATGGGGAAGTCGTTAGGTATGGCGCGGGAGAGTCGTGGAGGCCTACTCCTCGGGACCGCTCACCTCGGCGGGCCAGGAGCCCGATTAGGGAACGGGCAAGGAGTCCACGACCTAGAAGTCCGCGTCCCCGAAGTCCAATTCCTTCAGGATCCGATAGCTACGTTCCGGGGAGATATCCACCACGCCGTAGGTCGAGAAGTGGAGGGGATCGATACCGGCGAGAGCGATCAAGAGAACGCGAGAGTCCGCGCAGAAGAGAGCGCAGCAGATCTCCAATGAGACGACCATCATCTCGACGTAGTATGTCGCGAAGAGGGTCGCCTTTGCGAGGTGACAGGTATGAACGCCCAAGATCTCCAGTCAGAGAATGGGAACGAGATCGTGAACGAGACCGGGACCGTGATAGGATCCGAGATAGGGACTGGGATCGTGATCGGATGCACGATAGGGAACGCAATTTCGAGCGTCGTGACGAGAGGTGAGCATTGTCGAGTCTTGATGACGAAGTATAACTAACTAACAACAGACGGCGGTCTAGGTCCCCCTTTGGTGTTCGTCGAGACAGAACTCCTCCTGCAAGATCACCTCCACCAGGTCCTCGGGGCGGCACCTACAGGCCCCGTTCTCGGTCTCTCAGCCGACGTGGAGGTGACCGATATCAATCATATAGGCGTGTCAGTCCGCCTAGAGAATCTGCAATCTCGTCAGCAATCACTTCTCAATCAGCATCTGGACGATCATCCCCTCGCCCAAGTTCAGTGAGAGCGAGGTCACCACTCCAATCTCGAGAAGAGTCTCCTCATCATGCCGTTGCACCCGGGGCTCCTCCTCTGAGAGACGTTCCCCGACCCGCGCCGTATGAGCCAGTTGCATCTGCCCCCTCTCGATCACCACCACGAGGTCCCGCTGCGTTGAGAGCTCCTCCAACTGGTCCTGCGGCGAACAGAAATTTCACAGCACCAGTGTCGTCGCCAGCACAACCTCCTCCTGTGCGAACACAGACACCAACAGCCCCTCCCCTTCGCTCCGGCACAACAAGCCCGACTATCCCGCCAGCAGGTCCACGAGGTTATGTGCCTCCAGCCAGAGGCGGCTTTCCTCCACGTGGTGGACGAGGCGGGTGGAATCAGACGCCAGCGCGACACATGCCTGGACCCTCTCCCACACCTTCAACACCAAACGGCCCATCTACGATTCCTACTGGCCCACGGGCTACTCCTTCAAATGCACCATCAACCTCTACCCCAGTTCAGCCGCGACCATTCAACCCTCCGACTGGACCATCAGCTCAACATGCTGGTGGTGCTCGACAAACTCTGGCGCAATCTATGCTGGCAACATTGCCCCCAATCATCCCAGGCGGCAAGCTAGATCCTTCCATGACTCCCCTCGTTTTGGGCGTCACTCGGGAACTCGAGCCACACTACCGCAAACTTAAAGACGAGGAGGAGAAGCTGCGAGACGAGCTACAGGCCAAACAGGAGCGACTGCGTAAGAGCTTGTACACCTGGAACCGGCTTGAGCGTGACTCGAGAGCCTGGGAGATGCGCAGTGACCTGAGTGAGAAGAGCATGAAGAACATGGCTGGCGAGGGCATGGGCGGCGCGGCATTCTAGAGCAGGGAGCCGGCAGTATTTCTGTTTTCGCAAGCTTTGGCGCAGGAGGTTTGGCAGTGTTCAGTTTCGCACCTTGTACGAGTGCAATTCTTGGAAAGGGGGTCAGGCAGCATCTGGTTCAGGACTGGAGAGCGGTATTTTATCTGTACTTTTAATCCCAGCCAGCCCCTAGAGTGTGAGCAGCAGTAGGCGGGTAGGTAGATGTTGGTAGCTCGGCAAGGCTTGTATGAGGAAACTGTAGATAGATGTAATGACGACGTGTCTTGTCAGAGCCTTCTTAGCTTCGTACATGTGAGAAATGCCGCTCTGAGTGTCCCTGCGTAGGTACATACAGCAGGTATGCAGGTATCCAATCCTTGGAAGTGACCCAGGCCTTGTGCAACAGGCGCCTTTGTTAGCATCCATGATGTCTTTCCTAGGGCTTTCATTCAGGCAAGGAGGCGATTTTTTTTAACAAGTAGTTAATATACAGAAGCATACTGTACATTCCCATTCATTTCAGGTACCTATTGTGAAAATGTAGGCACAGCAGCTGCTTACTCGCAGGGCGCTGTCCAACGTCAACGTCATCCCCACACAGTTCCGATATCGAAGCGCTACGAGCAAACACACACGAGCAAGACCAACAAGTTTGAATTTTCCCGGCTTCCCACGGGAGATTTAATTCTTGCGCTTTCAGTCAGCGGTCAAGTAGCTTGTGAGAATATACACTATTAGACATGAGCGCAGTAAGCTCGTCGAGTCGGCCAGGCAAATGTCCCCTGCTTCAGTCCATCCGTCCCCCTCAAAGGTGACTTTCTTGGTTAAAGTCTGAGCAGCAAGTTGATACTGCTAAAGTCCTATTCTGAACGGAGACTGGACCAAAAAAAAAAATATCATATTTGTTTCTCGAGCAAATGCCCGTTTTCGAAGCACCAAAATGTGTGTTAGTGACATGTTGGGTTGCGTCGAGGTAAGACTCGGAACGTCGGGCGGCTAACGCCAGACAAAGACGGGATCTTCGTCATCATCTTGATCACCATCCCACTCGTCGTCTGACTCGGCACGGTCTTCATCCATGAAATCTTCCATGCCATACTGCATTTCAGTAGGCTTCTGATTGTCAAAGACAATGGAGACGCTGGTACAGAGTCCCTGAATAACTAGGGTCTTGGCGGGTCGAGGCTCTTTAGAGTCTGCGCGTTCGGCTTCGTTATCAGACTGAGTTGAAGCCGGACTGTCACCTGCACCTCGTTCTTCTTCCGATTCTGAATCAAACTCATTCTCGTCAGTTTCGGGCTCGGCGTACGTTGGTCTGCCATGAAGACTGCGTAGACCCTTCGAGTTGTTACTATGCCTCGAGTCGGAATCCGAGGCTTGCGCGGCAAGTCGGGTACTCCGACGAGACGGTCCATCAGACAGACGCTTCGGCTTGATCTTCTTCTCAACTACTTTTTCCTTCTCCTCTTCTGTCTGGCGTAGCGAGTAATGCTTCTTTGGTGGCTCGAAGCGGCGGAGGAAGACCCTATCCAGTTTTCGCCGCCAATCGTGGCGCATGGTAGCACGGGCCTTCCAGGGTATGTTGAGCATTGTCTTGACGGCAAGATGTCGGAGATTCGGCAACGATCCCGCGCTGTCGATGAGAGACTGGAGAAACATTTCTGCAGTTTCAACACTCCAGTGTCGAATGTGCTCAAAGTCAATCACGCGGAGACTCGATGGCCATTGTGGTATTTGGTGTGGCAGCAGAGCCTGTTCATACAGGGGATCGGCGTCATTGTTGACGAGGGACAGGGAGTCATGGTGGCGGAAGTACGACAGGTTCATGTAGAGCTCTTCCAGGTAAGGACACGCATCAGCCAAGGTGGTCAAAAACACCAAGTCCAAGGACTGGTTGTGCGACAGGTTCAGACTGCGAAGATGTCTGCCGTGGCTGTGAAGAAATGACGAAAACTCTTCCGACTTGACCTCCCAGCAATTGATCAGTCCAAGATGAACCAGATCTTTCGGGAGGAGTGGGAGCAGCCGTTCATTCATGACAGTCGAAGATTCAAACACCAAGGAGCTGAGTGATTTCAATTGCGAGATGGCTTCTGCAATCGAGTCAATCATGGCTCCATCTTCGTTGTATAGTTCGAGCTCCCGTTCTTCGTCCCCTGGCTTAGGCCGTGGTTTATAAAGCGACGGAACTTGAAAGTTAGTGAAGCTTAGCTTGGTGAGATGAGCGAATGAAGGTTCTTGGTGGACAAGACTGATGTCTTTGGCTGTCGTGACAGGTCCTCCCAGGAGGCTTCCGCTCCACTCCCAGCTCTTCAAAACGGTATAGAATGGCTTTTCCTCAGGATGAACCGAGTCGACTTGGCCGGAGCTTGGTCTGAAAGAGTGCAAGATCTCAGGTGAGTATTGCCATCTTACAGTCCGATCAAGCTCTCTGTATGGTGGCTGGTCAGACCGAGTGAAAAGGATGACTTCTGCTAGGCGTGGTAACACATGAATAATCTGAGGAAGTAGTGTTTGAGGCACAACTTGGACATCTACATAGAGGGACTCGACTTTGGCGCGATAGTTGAACCGAGTGCCAGAAGGCGGAAGCTCAAGCAAGGCAGCAAAACGACGGGCTTTTCCGATGGTGATGAGTGGCGGACAACGGTAGATAGCTGTCAAGGCAGGTTCTGAGAAGGCCTTGCAAGTCGTGGCGGTACTTATCAACCAGTTGACATCAAAGGTGTCATGGACACCTGACACAGCGGCGTAGTAGAAGATGTCGACCCAGGCGCCGTAGGGTATTTGGGGATCCTTCCAGTTCGGTATGATACCCTGAGGAATTTGTTCTGGCTCAAATGATGTGCGCCGTTTCTTTGAAGACCTTCCCTTCCTATGGAGTGGCTTCGGTCGTTTCTTTGTTTGCCGGCGTGCATTCGACCTCGTGTCAGAGCGAGCGGGGACAGGTTCAGCCTGAGCCTGGCCCATTGCTGCCTGTCGGGCGCTGCGACGACTGCTAGTCCTCGCGGATGCATTCCCTGTGGAACGATTCTTGTTACGTCGTGATCGTGTTTGAAAGTGTGGTTCGTCACCCGAGTCCGAGTCGGTTTCCACGTCTGGCTCTGAGGGGTGACCGAGACTGTTGTTTGAAGAGTCCGAGTCGCCATCATCAGAAGAGGTGTCTCTGGGGTATACTAACGCTTTTCGCGATCGTGTTGAACGAGTGGGTGGCGCAGAAACATGTGCGCGGGATGTTCGGGAAGGGTTGCGACGGGTGGAGGGTTCAGTGACATCTTGACGATCGGCGGCTCGTGTGCGGACCATGTTGGCGGTGTCTGTAAAAGAAAAGGTGTTAGTTAGATGATAGAGACGTTAATTAACCTTATTGGTACGAATGTGTAGCTAGAGCTGTCGTGGATGACATGGCATGGGTTGGCGCAAGATGGGGTTGTTCACACCTGCAACGTCTTGCGATCTTTGGCGCCCCTCAGGTGATTACCGACGACCAAGCGGTGAGCAATGGCGGGCCGAAAGAGGGAAAGAAAGATCAAGAACGAGTGTCTGCCATCTGTCTATGAAGAACAAAATGGCTTCTGTTGTGAACTTGGAGGGTAGTTGGCAATAAACAAGTCCGGGTGAGGTCAACGATGTAGTTGTAAGAGAGATGGAGGGGCAAGATGGGACTCGGTGCCTGGAAAGACAGTCAGCCTTGCCTTAGTGCATTGGGGCGTGGGGCTCTGGTGAGAGGTGGGGCATATGCTGGCCAATTACAGAGTGTGTGTATTTGAGGGCAAGCTCGGCCGACGAGGCTGTGAGTAAGAGACATGGTCAGCATGTGGCTACAAAGGAGATTTGTGTGAATGGACGAGATTGGGTTAAATCAAGTAGATGATTCTCTGTGTGATTTTCTCATTTCGAAAATTGAATGTTTTCATTTTTCATGTCACCGCTTTGAGCACGCAAACAATCGGTCATGCATGCTGGAGATTGCCGTGATATGATTTCCAGCCCTGAAATTAGAATTTGTTTGCCTGAATACCAAAGACACCACGTAGCAAACCGTCTTTGATTTTCTCTCGCCACGTAGAAAACAGTCTAGCAAATCTCCGGCTCATCATTGATAGCGTATACCTGCAGGAGCCGGACAAAGAGAAGTCTCCCAAGTTTGATCCATGATGGCACCAACCATCCCATGATGGATCGAGACCGCGCAATGTGCATAGAAGCCCAGTTAAGCCGATGAATCTGTCAAAGGGGGCACCCCGTTGGCATGCATTGGAGGATTTTTTGACCACTTTTCCCCTCGGACACGACGTATTGATTCGCTGAGAGCGGCGTGTGGAGTAGCTCGGGTTCTGCTCCCGCTGGAACAGGTAAGGAAAGTGGCCCCGGCGGTCGCCTGCGCGAGCCGTGAATGGTTCATTTGCCCGCGGCTTCCCAGGATTAAGTGGCTCTCACACTAGACCTCATTGGGAGTCGCGATAGAATCTCCCTGTCCCTTCACCTGCCACTGGCACGCGTCTTTCGCCTGTTGCCGCCGCCGCGCTCCCCCAGCCAAGCATCAACGTCGACTTATATGACGGCGTCTTGGAGTCCTCGTTGTCGCCTCTGCCTTTTTGCATTCGATGCGACACGTCTGCCAGCCTGTAGATGAGCCTTATTTCCGCTCATACTCGGGCGCAGTGAGGACAGCGACGCAGCGACTGTGGCGGCAGCGGCAGTGACGGGGGGTCCTTCTCTTCTCACCACACGCGACCGGGCTCGCATCTCCTCCTTATTATTTACATCCACAGAGTCACGACCACGCTCAACAACATCGCCATATCTCATCGGCAAACGCTGCACCTCATTCAAACAGCTCGTATCCTTTATTTCTCCTTTAGGCCTTTTCCACGCGCTTCCCTCTCGTGGTTTGTGGCGTCGCCTGTTTGCCCGCGCCTGTTTCTATCCGCTGTCTCTTTTCCTTCCATTGACCTTCCTTTCTCGCACTCTTTCTCTACCATCATTTTTCTGGCCCAGCCAACACCACTCATCCGGCTTGCATGACGACAACAGGTGATAAAGACAATGAGAGCCAACGCATTGTGTCTTTGAGAAATCCTCTGCAACCGCGACAACAGCAATCACATCAGCTGCAATCATCATCGCCGCATCCCTCACCCTCAGGCGCCCAGCAGCAGCACAGGCCCGCGCTCCTCACATTCATCTCGTCATTTTTCTCCTCCTCCCATGATCTCTCTCCCTCCGCCATGAACCTGAAAAGGCGCAATCAAAGGACGGGGCCCTTTCTTCAACAGACCTGGATCAACGGAGTCGCACCCTTGCGAAATTCAGTCATGGGTGTGAATCTTTCCACCCCAAAGCATTTGTCGGGTCAAGATGATGGCGCCCCTCCGCAGAAGCGCCTTCGCCTGTCTTCTCCGGACCCTCTCGAAAATGACCGGTACCATGCTTCGCATGACACGCCAGAGTCCCTCTCCGCTTTACGCGTCGAGGTTCTTAAAGTTCTTCACAAGGACTCTAAAAAAGTCCGAGCCCTCCAGACCACTGTTGTTGAGCCCCGCGATATTGTCACCATCAAGGGCAGATGTCGCATAACCGTCTCCGACGTGAGTGAGGGCTTCCCCAATATCTTGTACCGCTGCTGCAAGAACTGCGACATTATCACCTACAAAAATCCCGTTGGCCCTCACCGCGTCGCCCGGGTTAGCCTGCCCCAGCCGTTCCTCGTGCCTGAAGAGAGCATCAAAGTTAATAGGCATGATGATGTGTCCAATGACTTTGCTCAATCCTACAGGTTGGACGTTGAACTGGAATCCATCAATGATGGCACATGGCCTCCCCTCGACTCTCATGACTTCGGCATCCCACTGGGCGAGCAGGGTTCCTTCTCCGATTCTGCCAAGAGCCGGTGGATTTTCCACAGCGAGGTTGGGGGAGTTTTTGGCAGAAGCAAGACCCCCGTGCGCCTCACAACTGGCCATCGTCCCGATCGCCATTCGCGTCCGACAGACTATGTCATGGACGTGGATCTGCGCTGGACGGCAGGTTTCCGGCCGATAGCCAAGGGTTCAAAGGCCTGCATCACCGCAATTGACCCAGATACTGAGCCCTACACTACTGGTCAACTTGAGCCTATCCCCGATGACCAACTCAACGGCGCCGACGTGTTGAATGGCGCCAATGGTGTCAATGGAGGTGTCAATGGCACCACTCCTACCAACGGCGTGAATGGCCTCAATGGTCTAAATGGTGTGAACGGCATCAACGGCGAAATTGGTGTGAACGGCGTTCACGTTCATGAAGATGTCAACGGCACCAATGGCATCAACGGCCACGCTCATGAGGACTCATCGCATGAGCCGGACGATGAAATGGATGGTGAACACACCCCCAACCGCGCCCTGAGAACACGAGGGGTCAAGCAGCAGTATAACCTCAAAATTCTTAGCGACAAAGCGCAAGGGAAAGAGCGAAAGCCGCGAGCAAGAGCTGCCCAAACGACGCCGGCGGAAGGTCGCGTCACATACTTCTTGCCGATTGATCAGCCTGTGTGCTTGGATTACTGGCGATGCGTTAGCTGTGGCACATTCCACGACTCGCTGCCTCTACTCCAACTTCACCTGCAGACTTATCATTTAGAATACGACTACGCACTCGACATGACGAGTCAAGGACCGCATTTCCGAGTGACGCATCGTAACGAGTCTGTCGCTTCGCCCACGAGGACATACCAGCTGGGAAAGCCGGTAAAGCCCTGGCATCTGGAGACGTATGTGTCGGGCGACCAGTCTTGGGTGACTTCGCGTCTTGGCCCAGACAACAACGAAGAGCCGGCGCGGTCTCCGTCGAAGCAGGCGACTGCAAGGCAGCTCTTTGACTCGAAACCTTCACTACCGCCACAGCCAACGCTGCCACCAATGCCACGACCTAAGAAGAGAAAGATCGCCATCCCCGAGACTAATTTTCCCCTCTTTGATCCCGTGAGCAAGGCGCGCCTTGTACCGGGCGAGGACCTGCCGAGGCCTGCGATTGACAACTCATGGCTGATTCAGAAGCATCGAGAAGACATTGGGGAATTTTCGGATGTTACAACCGACGAGAAAGAATACATTCGAAACTGGGACTCATTCATTCTCCAGGAAAATGTCACTTCTGGAACATACTTCCCGCGCGCCTGGCTTAAATTTGTCAAGGAGCACGCGTCATGGCTGGTGGCAGCCAACCCTCGGATGGTGGAATTTGGCAAGCACATGGGTGTTTTGATGGCTCGTGATGTCCTCAATGACAAGATAATCGACCAAGCCATGGAGGTCTTTGATGAAGCAAGGGCCCAGTTGAAGGCCAAGGCGAAGGAGCAAGCGAACGGCACTGAGGACGCGCAGCCTGCAGATGCAACGCTGAAACAGTCACCTCGGGCTTCTCAGATCATGAAAGGTGCAAACGGTTGTACAGTGTGTCAACTGCCAGTTCTCGGGCCCAGTCTGCTTGTCTGCTCGAACAAGGTAATGCGAATGAGTGTTAATCTGAAGCCGGATTGTGCTAACATGCTCGTGCAGAACTGCTCAAGCCGCCTCTACCACGCTGGGTGCATTCAACAGACTGCCACCCTCAGCCCAGCGGCTCGTGCCAAATGGCTTTGTAATGAATGTAGCAAGTCGGGAGGATCCTCGTAGGGTGAGGCGTCCTCAGTATTGCTGGGTACACCGGAACCCCCTACCACCACTGAAAGCACTACTCAGGATACCATGGTTGTATCGCGAGGTGCAGAAGCTGCGGGATCCCCCATGGAGTGTCGTGCGTTGAGGAAGAGGTCCGAGAAGGCGGCTGCTGCCAGCCCAACTGATGAAAGGCCTGGTCCAGATCAACAGTCAGCAAAAAGGCGCAGAGGGAGACCGCAGAAGATCAAGCGTGAGCTGAGGGGGTGAGCCAGGCAGGGCAGGGCAGGGGCTCTTGCGAGCGAATAGAGGAGCGTCAAAGTCTGGCGCAGGGGCGAGATATATGGAAACATGGGGGAAAATACAAGCGGAGAGGAACGACATGCAAGTTTTATACGTGTTTGGGGCGCTTATTGGGAATGCAATGGACATTACATTGGCCAAGGGCTGCTAGGAGTTGGCTGATGGAGAGAGCTGGATCTTCTGATGTGGGGTTCCTCGCGAATGCCACCTAACTCGCGAGGAGGCCTTGAGAGCGGATCGTGCGTTCTACACTAAATAGTTTATAGTTATTTCTGTTGTTTGCCTGTGTCCCTATGCGTGACTGTAACTGTAAAAGCCAGTTCTTTCGGCTATAAAGATGTGGAGAAAAGGAACTTGATGCCTGTCTGACCGGGCCAGGAAGAGCCTGCATGAGCGGAACTCGGGACAGGTGATGTGCTGTAGAGTTGTAAGAGCAGGAAGACGAGGCGGAAGACGAGGCGGAAGACGAGCAGGAAGACGAGGCAGAACAAGCAATATGCCTTTCGAAGAACCTATTGGCCGATATATGGCACATTCTAGACCCTCCATCAAACTGCTCTCTCACACCAAGCCCGAGGCACCCCAACCCAAGTTTTGACCTCAGCTTCTCCCAACCAAGACACGGAGGGACGACCTCTTGCACATGTATTTGCTTCTACCGAGCAGTAAGAGTACATGGTGAAGCAGTCCAGCTCCTGGAGCCAAGATGACGACAGCATATTTTCAAACTAGTTCCTGAAGAAGGGGTACAAGCCGTCAACTGTCCACTCGCAAGACGGGATAACGAATATGGTCCGAGAGCCTATACCAGATTCATTGGATTGAATATGGGAAGTCAGTCTCTGATCAACACGTGTTGACCATTATCTCGAAGAATCATCGAGTGAGAGTGGCTGTTTTTTGTAGGTGTGACGCTTTTGGATACTCCAGCCGTCCTTTTCAATAACTCATTCAAGAGTCTTTGTTTTTGTTTAATTTGGGAAAAGAAAAGAAGAGCTTGTACATAATCACTACCACTAGAATGGAACACTATTCTACGTGTTTGAAGCGTAGTTTAGCATTAGATGTTACCAGACCAACACTGAGGGCTTTGGTTTCGACAGTGATTCATCGCCCCCCGTCGTCTTCCGCTTCCGCGTTGGCGCCTTTTGGACCCGGTCGGATCCCACAATCATTTTCATAAGCTTCGAGATACTAGTCCTCCACCAGAACTTGAGCATTTGCCGCCGTAATACCGGTTCGTTCCGGAGTTTTTAGTGTCGGAATCTAGTGATGGCTCATCTGGGTGGGAGAGTTGATCGCAAAAGGTGACTTGAGATAAGGAAGGGCTAAGCAAAATGAAATGAGTAGATGATGAAAGAAAAAAAAATTACTAAGGGAAACGACAGGTCTATAGTCTCATATCTGTCGCCCACAGTCGGTAATTACGGTAATTGCTGGGGTTGAGAATGTGTCCATGGTGGCTTGATAGAGAGGGTGTATTGATCTTGAAGGCGCCATGTTTCCCTAGTCCCATGGGGCACTTTGGGGGAAATCACACTGTTGGTAGATAGAATGAAGACACCTTTGAAAGCTCAACAGGAAACCGTGATGAGATCATCTCAATCTTGGGTTCAAGAACGGTTCCTCCTTTGGTGCTGCGACATACCACATTATGTCTCGTCCAGGCAGTTAGTTACACGGGTTGTTTACTGATCCGTTCAATTTCTACACCTCTTTTTCTAGGCTCTGAGTTGTCTCGAGCTCCCTGATCCCCACGGCCAACGGCATTTAAGCCTCGCTGATACTTGTGACGGGTTGCACTCTGAGAGGGCTGGGGTATAAGACATGGGATTTACAACCTGTGTCTTCCATGACCCTTCCCGGTCGAAAAAAACCCGTGTCTTTACTTCCATATCGAACTCAGCTTAGTCTAGATACTCATGAACGAAGATGGTTGTGGGAGTCGCCAAATCAAGGTCGACGATACTAGCGACCTAGAACGGGTTGACTAGCGAAGCTCTTTCATAGAAGGAAGATGAGATGACACTGTCTTCTCTCCTTGAAGAAGAACATGAAAGTATAAAGGCTGCTGCAAGGGTTCCCAGTTTCACCAGTATCCAAGTCTGGGTACAAGATGTTCAGGTTGCAATGTGACCGACCTCGTGCGAAATTGCCATTGTAGGTCGAGATAGAGCGAGCTCGCGAGAGCCACAAGTGAGTATGTGGGCCATTTTGCTTGTTTTTGATCCATATCCATCGTTCCTCTTTACAGAGCTGGCTCTGTGATTAATGGGCATACTGGGCATTGCCTCTTTAGTTATGAGCGGATCTGGTGGCTCTTGTCCTGATACGCTATTGATGGTCTCGATGTGGGAAACCAGCGATGAATGTTGGGGACCCCAAACTAGAGTTCAGCATGGGAAGAAGTAGAACAGGATGAGATGACGAGCTTAAATGTTCCCGGTGGCTTCTTTTGAACGCGTCGTCAAGTTCACAGTCGATCCCAACAAAATCGACCATGTTCGGCCTGCGTAGAGAGCCTGCTCGGTTCCTGGCTCCTCCATGTCGGCGATGCGGCTGTTGAGGAGAGAGAGGAAGTGGTCAAGTGGTTTAGCATCTAGCTAGTGGCATTAGGGAACACATTAGACATGAAGAGGGAATGATCCATCAGACATATATGTGCAGTAAAAGGCTTTGTTCAAGGTACCCCAATATCGAGCCGAGTGACGACGCAAGTTCAAGAGGCACTCGGCAACGAGACCCAGATTATCGAAAACTGTACTAGGACCTCTTTAGAGTATTATAGGGCTATTGCTGCTGCTTCCAGAAGAATGGCCGCTATCATGATCTCCCTAGTCGATACTTTCCTTGTCGCAGGAATGAACGACAAAAGCCTAATAAACACTGATGGCAATATAAAGACAAATTGGAATCATGCCGCGTGTGTGGGAGTCAGTGGTCCCAATCACAAATCGGGCCTTTATGCTAGAGAATTAGCGACAGTGCAGCGATCTATTGTGATCAAGAACGGCTTGGGTGACACCATGACCGTCGGACGTGAAGATTGTCCTACTTCAATAGTTGCCGTGTCCTTTCAGATGCTCTCGTACTTTGGAATGCGCGATGCCAGAGTAGTAGTCATAGCCAAGATGCATTCAACATAGCGTGGCGTGGCCATCAATCTGGAACTTGATGAAAGGCCATGCTTTGTGCAATCATTCTTCAAAAGCAATGCTAGGAAGACGCTTGGATACACCTGACAACGTCTTGCATGATGAATACAAGTGCCCCATTCATGAGAACACTGGAGGGCGCAATGGTTATACCTAGTTTTACTAATGAAAAGGCGGTCTTGTGGCTGCCTCGGTCATAGGTGCCTAGGTAAAGCGCATGGGCTACCAGAAAGTCCCATGATCGCTTCAGACCCAAGATCTCGTGTTCCTCATAGTCATTTTGGGGACCGTGGGAGGGCCGCATCTCTCGTAGTAATAGCATTTAAAATAGCTCGTCGTATGTGTTGAAAGCTAAAATTCTTGAAACACTATTCGGAAGAGATGGAATTGATGGAGTACGGCTTCTATTGGGAGCAAAAATGACCGTGGAGACCTATTCATGGTCGCCAAGCAGCAGCCAGAGTGATCGCGCGAGATTACGACGCGCAGACCGCCAGGAGTGGCCAAGATCAATTGATGACGGTTGCAAAAAGCGCCCGATACCAGCCAACAACCAATCAGCCTAGTCAAATCCAATGGTGTTGGATTGTCAATCGACGGATGTGTTGAGATGGGCATTGCCAGCATGAGGAGATGTGTAAGTATGCGGGTTCTAGAGTGTTGTGATGAAGATTGCTCTTGCCTCGTTCGTTGCCAAACTCCATCACGATCAAGTTCTCTCATCGGCGACAATCGATTGGCATTCGTACCCTTCCGTTGTTCCCTCTAAGCTCACGTGCTCCACATGAGGAACGACCTCCAGCGACACTGTCCCTTAATTGAGGGTGATCAAAACTAGGTATCTTCTGCAAAGCCAACATTGACTACGGTGTACTGGACGCGTTCGACAATCATCCAATACTCTCGTTGAGCAATCCCAACAACCTTCAACCACAAGGTAATGGTCTCAAAGAACCATGTGCGGGGGCGAATGGACGCCATCAGTAACCCACAGTGCGACTCCGAGAGACCTCCATCATGACCTCCATCAAGTCTGGCCTTGCAGCGGTGAAAATCAGGTCAGGCAAAGTTTCAAGCTAATTTTGAGCATCTAAAGCACATCGAGAAGGAAAAAAACTATTCAAGAACAGGGCTCGGCTGTAATCGTGGATGCTCATGCTGAGAGAGATGCTTGCCATGACAACCATCACCCACCCACATTCGCGTCCCCTCTCCATAGATGATGGATCGACCAGCACTGATGTCCTCGCCAGTTGGGTCACTTGAAATCTATCAAGCCGGATTGGAAACTGCTAAAATTGAATACGTTTCTAGGAGATTATGGTCCAAGTTCTACTCCTTACTTACTGCATCTCCTGGAGCTGCGATGAAGGCGGGTCAAAGTGCCAACGCCATGAGTCGAGCATAGTCCAACCTGAGAGGTTGCATAGATTCCGTCTATGAGGACTTTTTATATATCATGTGAGTACCTTGTTTCTAGCATTTCGAGTTTTTTAGTGTCAACATGGATAAGCATTCCGTTACCACTTTCGTCCATTCTCGGTTGTCATGACTAGAACCAGACACACTGCCACCATCAATATCACCCTCAACGACACAGTCGCGGATGCTTTCACGGTTAAATTTCCCAAATTACTACAGGCCAAAGTGTTTCTGGGCTTGGCCTACACTTCAACACCCTAG
The DNA here is from genome assembly GCF_000151355.1 of Fusarium vanettenii 77-13-4. Taxonomy (NCBI): domain Eukaryota; kingdom Fungi; phylum Ascomycota; class Sordariomycetes; order Hypocreales; family Nectriaceae; genus Fusarium; species Fusarium vanettenii. The sequence continues at coordinate 143,010 of NW_003315873.1, read as the reverse complement.
CCCAACGAGTGTCAACGCCTTGAGGATGTTGCTTTTCTTCCACGTCAGGGATCATTGCATCTTCCACTTTTCCATCCAACCTTGCAGCCTTCACTTGGGCTGCCAGTGCATCTATACTCGAGACCTTATGAAGCCTCGATACTCCATACTTCGGTACACCGACTGTATGTGAAGGCGAACTTTCGCTTTTGGTCCCGGCTGCAGTGCGGAGGCTACGCTGCTGAGGATTGCTAAGTCGAGAGACTTTACCCTCAAGAACAAGCTGTAGGTGGGTGCCAACACCCCAAGTGTATCCCTTATTCAATATTGGTATCGCAACAGTATGAGCTGATGCCTTTGCTGTGCGTTGACCCAGAAGCGTCCAACGCATCTGGGGTCGTACGAGGCTGGTTGCGATTAAGGAAGATGCTCCGGCTCCATTGAAGCAGGCTTTGGACACGGCAATAACAATGCAACATGATGTTTGTCAAGATGGGCTACTAAATACATGCATAACTTTACCGTCCCCAGCATCGAATCCGCCGAATCCGAGAGGGGGTCGATCTCGGGCTTCCATAGGAGGCAACCAGCGTCTCGTAACCTCACTCGATATGAACAGTGGAGTGGTGCTTATACTGGTACTTCATCTGCTTTACCTTGATGACTATACCAAACGCAAATGACTGACTCTGAAAGTGACAGGGGATTTCAATGGCATCTTCCAGACCACCAACGGTTCGCCCAGTCTTGAACTCCACAAAGAATAAAGTCAGCAGCTTCACCAACTGGAGCCAAGGCGCTCTCTCGATGTCCATATTCAACTCGATACAGGGAGCTGGTCCTCAAGGCGGCTCGATATCTTGAGTATTTTGCCTCCTCAGCTGAGGTTGTTCAAACTCTAACCGTGGCTGGCGAATCGGTACCGCTGATTTGACAACCTCTACAAAGGGTGTCTTACATGACAGCCTTGCTTATCCTCAGGCTTCTCGATCCTTGATGCAACGTTGAATACCGAGTTCAGGTCACCATCAAGTGAGTCAATCATAGTCCTCGATGCTTCTGGCGGAAGATGAAAGGCAAATTACGGTGATACGAGGACCTGGGCCAAACCCAACCACTTAACTCTCGATGGAAAAGCATCTTCAACATGTTTGATATTTACACTACTACCATGCCTCGAGGGCACTTTTCAAACCTCAACAAGCATGGTATTTGTCCTATTCTTGCCATTAAACGGCATCGCAAAAGAAATAAACGCCAGCCAAGACCCGGCCCCGGCCCCAGCACCCATGATACAGATTCACCACCACCCAACCCGCTTCAAGCTCTCGACTATCAGTACATTAATATCTCCTGCCTTCCCTTCTCTTGTCGTTCCGCTCCGCCTCCGTCTTCTGCCTCTTGCGACTCTCCTGGGCAATCATCTCGCTCAAGTCGTCGTCGTACGCCCACTTGGCACCGATGCCTTCCTCCTTCTTGCCCTCGTCGAACTTGCGCCGCAGGTCATCCTTGCTGATGCCATCGTTCTGGTGCAGTGAGTCCACATCGAGGGCAACGTCGATATCGCCAGGCTTCTTGCGTTTGCGGGTGTCATCGTCGGCACCCAGAACCGGCACGCCGGATCTTTGAGCCTGCTTGAGGTCATAGACACGGTCGCTACCGAAGAAGCCTTCGGCGCGGACTTGACGCTCGGGCAGGATGGTGTAAGCGGACCGGGGCGCGCTTGACTCCTCCGTGTCGTAGCCGCGGCGTTCCTTGCGGAGATCCATTTCTCCGGCAATAGACGTCTCAACTCCTTGGCCATAGTCAGGCTGTACTGTGCTGGCATAACCACCAGGAGTCTCAAGGCCACTCGGTGTCTCCAAGCCACCAGCTGTGTCCTCTTCTTCCTCTTCCTCCTCTTCTTCGTCTGACTCCTCCTCCTCCTCGGACTCTTCTTCACGGGGTTGGAGCTCACCCCAGAGAGTGCGCTCAACAGGCTCACCGGAAGCAGCAGCTGCTTGAGCCCCTGACTGGCCCTGTCCGCCGCTCTGACCAGTGAGGCCAAACACGTCACCACCGAACAGGGGGCGGTTGAACTCGTCAACTGGTGGTTTGCCCCAGCCGCCGGGGTGGAAGCCCCATGAACCTCCTGAGGGTGGTGGCGCATTCAGACCGGGGATTTTTAGTGTAGGATATGACGGAGGAGGGCCAAATCTTTGTTGGTTGATAAGCCAGGGTGGTGGTGCGCCAGGAGGCATTCCCAGGGCTTCCTTGGTGTTCTCACTCAGGTCGCCGGGGCGGAAATGTTGATAATCAACCTCGGTCTCCTTACCCTCGTAGTACACCTCACCAAATCGCGTCAACTCAGGCTTGGTCTGGAAGCGGAAGAAGGCATCGTAGAGCTTCTGGTAGTCAATGTCGAGCTTCCCCATCTTGGGGGCGACACGTTCGCGCTGCTTCTGCTTCAACGACTGCTCGGCTTGCTTCTCGAGGACGGCGTCTCGCATCTCGGTGATGCCGGTCTCGGCGATGAAGGTGGGGAGGCGGAAGGGCGGCTTCTCGATACCCCTCTTGGAGGAGAGGTATTCTCGCTTCAGAGACCAATGGGTTGGAACCGGTACCACGTTTCGCTGAGCCTTGATCTGGACGAGCAGGCGGGGATCCGATGAGGAAACGTCTTGCCACTCCACCACCTCGGGGATCTTGACCAAAGCCTTGAGCTCGGCGATGGAGAGCTTGTTGAGCTGCTTTCTCTTCTTCTTGGACATCTTGGGCTGAGCGGACTCCTCGTCTTCGTCAGGGATATCGTCGTCGTCGTCGAAAAACACGGTCCCTTGGTTTCCAGCATTGGCCTCCTTGGCAACCTCATCTTCATCCATAGACGCGCCAAACTTGCTGAAGATGTCCTTGTACATTGCAAAGACAGGGTCCTCCTCCAGATCATCGTCAAGAATCAGAGCATCGACAGGGGCGGCTTCTGTCTCGGGCTTGTCCTTGACTTGGAGATCTGACGCGGATTCGGTGGCGGATTCATCTTCTTTCGGCTTGGAGTCATCGGTGGGCTCTTCGGTCTTGGTAGTGGCAGCCTGCGTCGCGTCAGTATACGACCGAGGGAGAGAAAGATTGGGTAATGGTACCTCTGCTTGCGCCTTCTTCTGTTCCTTCTTTTTTGCCCTCCGCATCTGGTTCTTGGTCATCTTTGGGGCCGCCATGGTGAATGTGGATTGGCGACAAAGTCGTCGCGACGAGGAACTGGCTTCGGCCCGCGGCGGGATTGGCGACCTGGGTGGTGAGCTGGAACAGGGCGTAGAAGGCAGCGAGGGTGATGATGTACTGCTTCGGGTCCCTTCCCATTCCCGAATATGAGACGAGGCGCCCGATCGTGTGTCAAGGAGGCGATGGAAGGATTTCGAGGTTGATGCGCCAGAGGTTGATGCTCCAGTTCTGGTGCTGGTGCTTTGAGGTGGAGTCTCGTTTTGCGCGACTCGTTGATGGGCAACTTCCCTCCTGCCCTGCCTAAGAAAAAAAAGTCGGCACGCGCCCGCGCGGCTGTAGCTCGCTATCAGCTTATCGTGATTAGCGCGGCACCGCGGCTAACGGATCAACCGCGGCTAGACTTGACGCGCCACGTAACCCAACCCCTCCCCCCCCTTGTCTAACTTGTCCCCCTGTAGATGACCCCCGTGGCCCCCGAAGTTGCAGTTTATCTGTCTTCGATTCGTATGGAGCTTGGCGCCCCTTTGGTTTAATTATAGCCTTGGTATGCCCGCCCGCTTTGACGTGTGAAAGGCCATCCATCCCAATAATTAATCGCAGTTGGTTGTGGTTGCATCAACAGCTTCCTTCTCTGCCTCTCTTCGTATCCGATCTTGGATCCGGTCACCAGTCAAAAAGTCACGAGCAATTGCGACGTTCCCAGACGTTTTCGGAAACCATCCCGCTTTTTTTTTACTTCTATTTGTCTTGGATTTCGTCTCCAAGGTCTCGGACGGACCCGGCCTCGTCATCTAACAACCAACATCTCACCTGCTTGGTTTCGTTCGATAAGCAATGAGTAAACGGATTCCTTGACGACATTACGTTTCTCCTGCTATCTTCCCTCGTCGCTCGTTATCGAATCACGCTCTCGCCCGTCGGCTGTGTGGCCTCTCTGGTTCACAGCTCCAACCTCCAACTCCTCGACCATCTCTCTCGTTGCGCCTCGTTAGACGTCTCCTGGTGGTCATCACGCGAACCGTCCAATCTCGTCCCTCTCCTCGAGACCCCCCGCGGTCCATACTGTGATGGAAAGGTTCCCCGACTTCATCGACACGCCTGTGGGCAACTCGCGATCGCCCAGTCCTCGAAACCCTCCTGGCTGGTCCAACGGCGCGCCGCCTCGCCCCTCGGATCGATGGCTCCCCGTCTCGACGGGCTCCCACAGGCATAACCGCCAGAAGAGCCTCACTGATGCCATCCGCACAATACGCGCCCGCAATGGCAGCGTAAGCCAGAACGCCCAGGAGATCGCCGATGCCCTGCGCGCCCCCGTCTCCCCAAAGCTCGTCGTACGCCCATCCCCCTCCGTCCTACCTTGATCCCGTCTCGAGTCTCCAAGATCTCGAGGCCAAGACCTCTTCTCAAGTGCTAACCTGCATGTTGCACTACGCAGGTCCTGTGCCTGCTGTGGTACACCTCGTCTGCCCTCACAAACACCTCGTCAAAGTCGATCCTCATCGCCTTTAACAAGCCTGCGACGCTGACCCTCGTCCAATTCGCCTTTGTCTCGTCGCTATGTGTCTTCATGGCATGGCTTGCCATCCTCTTCCCCGTCTTGCGAACCAAGATCACGGCTCTCAAACACCCGATTCGAAAACCCTCGCGTGAGGTCATTACGACTACTCTCCCCCTGTCCGCCTTCATGATCGGCGGTCACCTTCTCAGTTCCACGGCCACCTCCAAGATCCCCGTATCGCTCGTCCACACCATCAAGGGTCTCTCGCCCCTCTTTACCGTTCTCGCTTATAGAATCGTGTACGACATCCGCTACCCCAAGGCGACATATCTGTCTCTCATCCCTCTGACGGTTGGTGTAATGTTGGCATGCTCTGGCAAGGCGAAGTATGGCGGAGAGCTCAGCGGTGTCATTCACGCTCTCCTGGCGACAATGATCTTCGTCACTCAAAATATCTTCTCCAAGTATCTTTTCAACGAGGCTGCCAAGGCCGAGGCTGAGGCTCCAAACAGTCGATCAAAGAAGCTGGACAAACTCAACCTGCTCTGCTATTCTTCTGGTCTGGCTTTCATCATTACCTTGCCCATTTGGTTTTGGTCCGAGGGATTCGCTCTGCTCAAGAACTTTTACAACCAAGGCTCGATCGACTTGTCTGAGAAACCCAATTCCATGGACCACGGACGACTGACGCTCGAGTTTATCTTCAACGGCGTATTTCACTTTGGCCAGAACATCCTCGCCTTCATCCTTCTGTCGATAGTCTCTCCCGTTACGTATTCGGTCGCCAGTCTGATCAAGCGTGTCTTTGTCATCGTCATGGCTATCCTCTGGTTCCGAAGCCCCACGACGCCCATCCAAGCTGTTGGAATCGCCCTCACCTTCCTTGGACTATATCTGTACGACCGAACGAAGGGGGGCAACAAGGCGGACCACAAGGCCCAAAATATGACAGATTCCAACAAGACTTCAATATTGCCCATCTCTAACAAGGGGATACGCCCGATTGTGGCCTCCCCTCTGAGCACTGAGATCAACCCCCACCCTTATCACGAGGGTTACTATGGCCGCGATGCCTCCTCAGACGACTCCAAGAAGACGGACGACAGCGGCAGCCGTAACCGCGGTCGTGTCAACAGCAACGGAGGCTGGCTTCCTCCAGGCACCAAGCAGGAAGATACATGGCGGACTGGGGACAAGATCGCCGGTGTCTCATGATGGAGACAGTAGAAACCTCCCCCTGGGTTTTGAAGTTTTGGGTTCCTCTTCTCCGCCAGTTCTCTCGGCGCTTCTAATTGTTTAAACCTCTTTTTATTTTTCAACAACAAAAAGAATGGAGCTGGGATCTTTGTTTGAAAGAAAGGAATGTTTTTTTTTCTCGTCCGGATATCTAGACTACCTATGGACGTGGACAAGTTTTTGTATGACATATCATGGATTGGCGTTTTTCTTGAGACGCAGGAATGGACGGATGGATGGATGGGATATGCTCTTTCAGCTCCTCTCAGGAGGCGCTTGATGATGCGCTGTATCATTACGTGGATATGGAATGGAATGTGGACGTTTTTTGATAGACGGGATACGGTTCGCAGCTCATGCAATACATGAATGATATGGAATAACCTCAGGGGTAGTAGATGTGACAAGATGATCAGGTATTAGAGATGCTGATGTTGTTTTTACATCAGGCATTAGTAATTAATCTATCAGCCACTCTTCCACCTCGACTCCTATACTCCTCCCTATGCCTCGTATCACTTCCCATGCGACATTGATCCTCCACTTGCCACCACGATCCATTACATCTCCAGCGCCACCCACGCGGGTTAGTAATCGTAGGCTCGCGAGCGTTGAGATGGCCATGCCCACATCACAATCCAGGCCAGCTGTACCCACCGCTGTGCCGTCTGCCCACTCGGTCCTCACAGCCGTAAAGATGGCCATCATGCGTTCCAAAACAAAGGCGTGGGCACCGAGTAGTTTCCGTGCAATTTTGCGGTGCTTAGTACGAGAGGGCCCTCTCGCGACGATGCCACCACGCCGTCGCTTTCGCCCATGATTATATGTAGAGAAGAGTGTAAGATCGTGACGAGTAGCATTGTGAGAGGCGAGGTAGGCGGCGAGGAGAAGGAGACGGGCCGTAGTAGGGAGGAGATTTGTGATTTCCGTAGCCGAAGCTGATGGTCTCGTAGTCGCAATAGCATCGGCAGGCTTGTCCTTTGGCCTAACCGAGACAATGCTTGGGTTCAAGAGAGACTCGTCCTGGAAGTGTACCCTACCCGCGATGAGCAGCTTCGAAAACTCCTTGGGTGTGTGTGTTCCAGCCATGATCGGCGCTATGAACCGTGGCCAGAGAGCATGGCAGCTATGACGGAAGGAAGGGAGCGTTCGGGAGGCGGATTTTGTCAAGGAATCGTGAACGGCAGCGCAGAAGCGTGTCCAGAGATCTGACGTCTCTTTCTGTGAGTGCCCGAGGATGGGACTTGGTGGTGTAAGGGAGAGGATGCGGACGAATTCGTCTTTGACGTAGGGAGGAAAGTTGAGATGTGCTGATGTAGGTGATCGTAGGAAGCCGGCGGGAGGAGATGTGACGATGAAGACGCAGGTAAGTCGAGGGATCTAGATGGGTTAACTTCCACTCCATATGTCCAATGTATAACATGCAGCAACTCACAATCTCTGATAACCGTGCTAGAGCCGGCAGAAGTGTAGGCGGCGCATCCCTCTGCCCATCAATAGCATCCAAAACCAACACGAACCTCCACCTAGGATCCCTCTCAGGATACCCAACCATCTTGACCATCTCAACCGTCAACTGCGCCAGCGTCTCGCACCGCCGCGGCACATCCTCCCATTCGAGCGCCTTAGCCACCTCCCCTACGATGCGCTCAAACAGGTGTCGTCCTGTAATGCACTGCACAGAGTTGACCACTGCGGCCTGGAGACCGCCCGATTCGGCGTCGGCGTTGACGTGTGTGACGAACTGGGAGACGAGTTGGGTTACGATGGCGGATTTGCCTGTTGCTGTTGCGCCGTGGACGACGAGGTTTCGACAGGGAGCTGCATCGGGCTGTAGAAATGGTCAGCTTTGGTAATATCGTGAAGAGGTAGCTTGGTCGACATACATAGAGGAGCGTTGCTAGGGATCGGATCTGTTGTTCGCGACAGGGAAAGGATTGGAATAACGGGGTCAAAATGACCTCGTCAGGAAGACGAAAGAGGGAAGACATGGTTGACTCCCTATTCTGACGATAAATGACTGTGTTTGAATGGAATTGGTTGGTGTTGAAGTTGTCAAGGTCGTCCCCAAGCGCCTCGAGGGTCAAGGGGAGACGCGTTTGGCGCGTCTGTAGCTAGGTACGTCACTCGGGAAATTCTCGGCCGAGACATGGATTTGGAGACTCACCATCACATGAACTCTCACAACTTGTCTCCTTTTGCATAAGTTTATAAAATGAATTTAATTGAATTCATTTTTCAGGTTTGGTCAATTCTTAGATTCTTTTGGGCAAAGCCCTATGTCGTGAGACGCCCCAATCCAAGTGGTATACTTTATACAAAACCACATGCATAGCTTTTGACCCATCGTCTAAAAGCATCATTCCCCAACGCCTAACTATGCCATGCTCTTCAAAACAATAAAACACATGTATACGACTTCGTACTCGTTGACTCTTCCCCAAACACATCATCCCACCAGTGGTTCCATGTTCTCACCCGCTCGTACAAGTCCTTCACCAACACCCAGTCCTGCCAAACCGGTGCAGGTGTCCCCTGCCCGGACTGTGTTGAAGGGAACCCTCGTCCTTTTCCGGGGGCCTGAATAGTGATCTTGGGTCCCGATGTAATCCAGTTCCTCCGCACGTCGTTAACAATGTTGTCGGCGAAACTCTTGACATGTTCATCAACTTGAGGTGCCCTCGTTGTCGGTCTTCGGAAACCTGAAAGAAGGAGCCCTGAGTCGAGCGAGTAGTCCTCGAGCTCCATCGTCTCTGATATGTATGACTCGGCTCTAACGAATCCAGATCTTGCCTCCTTGAGCAACAGAGAGATGTCCTCCCAGGACTCGCAAGTTGCCTGCGATAAAGCTAGGCCTCGAATGGACGGCCAGATGTAGTTCGACATTGATAGCAATTGTGCAATCAAGTGTACCCTCTCAGCTTCCAGTAGCCTGCTGTTCTGTCCAAGTTGATTCAGACAACCGACAAAAGCCTGCAGCGTAACGAGTAGATGAGGCGTGTCAGCTTCAGCCAATACGTGGGGGAGAGCATTCTGAGTCAACAGTACTCGGAGTGCCTCCACATAAACGTCAATCATCGGATAGGCTGAAATCTCAGCAGCCGCGGCATGTATCATGGCTGGCACCATCTTGCCCAAGATAAACGACATGATACCCGGGTTCTCCATCCCCTTTCGCAGCAGCACAACCTCGTCTCGCAGCTTGTCATTGATCAGAGACATCTTGAAGTTGTTGAAGAGGAAGAAGAAGAGCTGGTGAACGACCCTTGTGTCACCCTCGCCCAGCCGAAGCCCATAAGACATCATACCAGCCACCTGAAGGTGGGGGTCTTGAACCGAGGGTGAATACTCCTTGCTGATTTGGTAGAAGAAGTCGTCAACTGTGCAAATCTCGGATCCGTGAGCCCTGATGAGGGGGATGATGTCTCGGATGAAAACCACATAATCATGATGTTCCGATGCATCTTGCGCCATCGTTCGCAAGTCCCCCTTGATTCGCTGCATCACCGACTTGAGCGTCTTGGAGTGTTCCGAAAGGATGATCTTTCTGAGCGCCGGTCCAGCATCTCGCAGAGACTTGCGCATCCAGGATATCATGAACTCGAACAGGTCCCGGTTGGTGTTGTAGTCGGGGTTAATGGCAAGTCCGGTAACTGCTTCTGGAACAAAGTCTTTCTGCTGTCGTCGGAGCTCTTCTGCAAACTGGTTCTCGTATGCCAAGTACCGCCGCGGTTTGACAATCGACAATGCCCAGATATCTGATGGTGTGAAGCCAGCTTCACTGAAATCATCAAAACCATGCTTGAGGAGAGTTGTCATGAACAAGACCAGTGATCGCCGTTGCTCGAGGCTGATGCTGGCCGGCGCATCTTCAAATAGACCATACTTTCCATACTTGAACATGTCTGAAAGCCGAAGGAGGCCGCCGTTGATGAACCGCATTGCAAGTCTTGCTGATAGAGTAGTGACCTGCTCAGTACACTGTGATTTTTCAATGGCTGCATTGTAGGACAATTGGCCCTCTTCGGGAGAAGAGAGAATGCATCTTGCCATTGAAAAGTAGCTGCTTGACAGGTCATGGTCGAGTACCAGGATGGCATCGTCCGCCTGTGCCGAGTTCAGGATCTGACTCTCACTCTGTTGGCTTTCCTCATCATCCTTGAACTCGTCGACACGAGACAGGAAGATCTCCAGAGTGGCAAGTGAGGCTTGAAGAATCGACCAGTCCAGTTGAGGAGGATAGGTGCCAAAGTGTTTGAATACTTGCTGCAGTTGGAGGGTATTCAGGGCAAAGGTGGCAGCCTCCAGATTTGGAGCATGTCTCATGACATCCAAAGAGGCCGTCACAGAGAGATGGAGTACATCCATCACGGCTGCCCTATTTATCGCCACCATGGCATCAAGCATATCACGGCTGACTGCTTTACTCGAATCCTTAGACAAGGCCAAGAATTGCTGCTGCATGTCCGACTGCACTGAATCAAACTGCGCCATCATGGCTTGGAAGAAGGTATTCCGCCACTGAATAAACGGCTTGAATGAGGTCGTTGCTTCACCAGATGAGATGATAAACCTCGCCAGCTGATTCCAGGCCCGTAGGTTGATCAAACACGCCTCTTTGTGAGAGGTTGCGGGGGCCACAAGCCGCTCAATCAAGTGAGCGCCTGGGCGAAGGTCAGGTGGGGAGGCCCAAAACAAGGTGCAAAGGAGGTCGTGATGATTTCGCAGAGCAGCCAGGTCGCGTTCGTGGATTGTCTGTTCCTTGAGGAGTTGGCGATTGTGGTTCGGCATCGTGCGGGCGATCAAGTTGCGGATGTCGTTGAGTGACCGGATTTCACTCAACTTCTTGATGCTCAGAGCAACGAGCTTCAAGAAGATATGGAAGCACTTGTCGGCCTTTTCGACTGCCAACGAGGGCCTGCCTCCTAGCTCTTCCAAGAATTTTGGAGACTGATACACCTCTTCGTTGCGAAGATGGGCGAGATTCTGCGATCCAAAGAAGTCAAAGATGACTCCTATCACCGCCACACACTTGCGCCAGCCCCATTGCTGAACGAGATAGTGGCAGCGTCCAACCAAAGCACGACAGTAGTTGTTGAAGCTGGGCGATTGGCGAGGATTGTCCTTGTAAACTTGGAAAACCTTCTTCAGCAGCTTCTGAGGAAGTGCCCAGCCATCAATAGCGGTATCATGCCTGCTGCCAGCAATGAGGATGCCCTTGTCGTTGAACTCTGTGAGTGGGAGGAGAGCAAACATGTTCTTCCAGAGACGCTCATGATCGCTTGCGTCGATACTCGTAACAGCCTCCGGGGTGGCCATGACAGAATACATGACGTCCCAGAAGGACGACCGAGGAATCCGGGCTTGCTCGAGCGCCTTCAGGACTGTGACCCAGGAATGAACGACCGGCATATCGTCCCTCAAACCTCGATCTCGTACCCGAGAATTCCCAAGATCACTGTATGCTTGCCTGAGCTGGTCCGTACCATTTATGATGAGCGACGTGATGGCGGTTTTGGACAAGTCCTTGAGCAAATCCTCCATTTGAAATTGCTCGCCCACCAAAGATGCGTCGTTCTGGCAAAGTTTCAGAGCCAGGAGGACATACAAGATCAATTGATCATAGACGCTTGCAATTAGAGAATACCGAGGTTGTGTGGTGCCATCATGACGTCCCAGGAGGGCTTTGATGCGGTTGTTGAATCCACCAAACACCTCGAGCGTTCGGCAGCCAAATGATTTGGCACTTGATTGTTCAGTGAGGCTAAGTGACTCCATCATGAATTTCAAGATGAATCTGGCCGCGCCTAGAACGAACGTAGAGTCTGGAGGGTCTCCTTCTATCGTGATACGCTCCAGCTGATCAGCGATCGAGTCAAGAAGAACGCCAAGCTCTGAGGACACTTGGGCATCCCAAGGGCCCCATCGAAGGACCTGGTCGCCAAAGTTGAATGATATCCGTGATCGGAGCTCACTCAGATGTTCGTGATGGTTCAACACTGACTCAAAAACACCGCTTCCAATCAACGTTGACTCATGGAAGTAGACGCGAGAATCCAAGGGAAAGGTCTCAAAGTGATGAGTGTATTGGGTGCCATATGGCCCCAGACCCCGAAGCTTCTCTCCATCTACCTCGACTGGCTGGATAGGGTCGGGGATTGGGATGGGCTCAACAGGAATAGGATCATTCGCACGGCTGAATTGGGGTGCTTCAATATCAATGCGTTGGGGCTTCGTCTTCTTCCGGAAGCGGGACCTGTTGTGGTCAGGGGGTGGTTCCTCCACAACGCGGAGTGGTACTGGATTGTCCTCAGGGGGTGGGCTCGCCGGATAGTAGGTATCAGGGGCATTATCGAATGTCAAGATGCTAGATGCCGAAAGGTCACCACGCTGTTTTCGATACAGTTGGTCAAGACGTCTCTTGGTTGTTCTGAAGGCAAAGCTGCTTGACTGGTCTGTTTCTTCCATTTCCAGTTGAGCCGGCCGTGCAAAGCCAGAACCGCTTCGAGAAAGGTTGGTATTGGTGCGTGGCTGCTGCTTCATTCGAGGTTGTGGTGCAGTGTTGTCAGACTGGTATCTCACCGAGCCGGCCTGGCTGACCTGTTTTACAAGGCGGCGGGCTGGTCCTGCAGAGAGCATAGGCAATCGCCTTGAAGTTGACGAGCCGTTTCCAGAAGTTTCACGTAAGGGTTGTTTCGGTGCCCTCGGTTTTGTCTTCTTGGCTTTTCGGGCCGCAGTGACTGATGGGCGCTGAGGGATAGAGCCTGCCCTCCAATTGTTCAAGACAGACACGGCGTCGACATGATCCTCTCTGGTGGCGAGTTGGATGACTTTCCTGCCTGGACTAGACCTGCCCATATCCTGACGTCGAGTTGCAGACCGAGCGGCGATCTTGAGGAAACGGGGAGCATCTGGCTCAACCACATCGAGAATGCTGAGCCGAGGGGCAGTTGGCCTGCTTCCATGTCTCCCTGTCCGTTTCTTTCCATGCTTCGACGTTTTGCGTGAGGTGGGCTGGCGATACTTCTTCACAAGCTCAGCAGCAGGCAGAGAACTGTCCTGTGATCCAGGAAACATGCTAGTAATTCTAGGTTGATGGGGGCCTCTTGGTGGAACACGCTTTCGTTGCGTTGGTGTTGTCTTGGGTCGTTTTTGCGATGCACCAAAGGATTCCGAGAGCTTCAACTGTCGTTTTCTTCCAGTAAACATGGGGTCGATGTGGTCCTCCTCTACCACCGAGGCCCCATCGTCAGAGAGTTCCTCTGGAACAAGAACCATCGGCTCCTCTTCAAGAACAAGCCGTGTCTGGTTGTGGAACACATCATCGGTGGTTTCTGGTGGTGGAGCAGGGGCTTCGTCATCAGAGTCTTCGAAGAAGATTTGGGGGGCTGTGGAAGTATGCGGGGAGGCGATTCGTCTCTGTGCCACACCACGCCGGATCTCTCGCTCCGGAGAATGGTGGACTGGGCGATTTTGTGTTGGTTTCGGAATTTTATCACGGCCAGCTTGCTGATCCAGACGAAGCCATGATGCTGGAAGGACGCCCCTGATTCGGCGTCCCACGGTGTTCACGAGTTCTGAGCCGCTCTCGGAGCCGCTCTTAGATTCCGTCTCCGATACAGAATCTTCGTCATCTGGCTGAACACTAGTGTCTGGTTGGGCAAGTTCATCTTCAGAGTCGCTTGGAATGAGCAAGGCAGGCCGTCTGAAGAGGCGTGTCGCAGGTTGTTGGGAGGGTTGGTCTGCAGGCAACGATGTGGGGGTTTGAAGATCGTGCTGAGGGTCCTCGCCACTTCGTCTCGAGCTGCGCTGTGCAGCAGGAGAGTCTGTAGTCCCCGGTACCAACCTGAGAGCTGATGCAGGCTCAAGGGGGTCGCTGTCAACAACATCGTATCTCTTACGCTTTCGCGTTGATGATCGGAGAGGAGAGGACTTTCTCTTTGTACGCTGCTTTGTAACTGAGATCGGGGGACGCCTCAGGAGGTCTTTCAGGCTTGGAAGATCGTCACCAGCCAAGCTTGTGTTCTCGGTTTCTCCTGTCGAGCTCGCCTGGCTACTAAGCCCAGCGCGGTCGTTCAGGGGTGATGTCTTGGGAGGTGAGGGTGAGGGTATGTTGAGACTACCCAAGCCATCCAGAAAGTCTTCCAGCCCTTTCAGCTGACTCTCGTCAGATACATCTGGGAGCTGTGACTCCTGGCTGTCATCCTCGAAATCCTTGTCTTGCGAAGCCTCCTCGGCCAGCTGTCGGCGTCGCTTCTCTCCTTCGAGGGCAAGTCTAAGGGGACGAACACCATGTTTCTTGAGAATGTTGGAGTAGTATGACATCTCAATGGCGTAGGGTCGCTCTTGAATCGGTTTCCGGGGCCGCAGAGATCGCTCGTAGCGAACAGCGGTTTGGCGAGCCGTCTCATGTTCAACATCATGGCCCAGTTCCTGGCTTGGCATAACGGGATGGTTGTCGTCCACTTGGGGCAAAGAGGACAAGGGGTGGGCAGGCTCGTGACTGACGACAAGCCGAGGGGGTGGCGATGAACGCTCGACATAGCTTCTCGATATTTGGTCGTCATTCGGGGGGTGAGAATCGGTATCTATCGGTGGGTGTTCAAGGCTGAGAGGGTCGATATCAAGCAGGTCGACATCGGAGTGTATGGACGATAGAGGCGAAGACAGTGGAGATACTGGATCAGAGATCAAGTCGACTGCATCTTCTGGTCTTGGCGTCGTATCGGGGATCCGTGAAGGCGTCTTTGTCGCAGGAGCAGGGTGATTCTGCCCTTGGGAGGAGTCGGGAACATCCCAGATGTCCTGTTCCTGCTCTTTCTGCGTGTTCCCTTCTCTGTGTTCTTCCCTTTCGTCCTCATTTTCTCTGTCGTTGGTCGCATTCGCAGGGGTAGGCTCAGGCAGGGACGGCAATTCCTGGCTCTCGAATCCATCTTCTTCCTCAGAATCTGGGACTTCTCCCAGTTCCTTCCAGTTGGTCATGGTCCGCGTATGGCATTATCCTATCGAAGGCATATTCGGGGTCCGAATTCGGCTCGGTCGTTGAAATTTTATGCGTATATGGGAAATGTTCATGTAGGAAGAATCATGATTTCACCGTGATCGAGGGTGGTTCAAGCTGGCGTAAAGTGGTTTCCCTGTTTGGCGTGGCGGGAACGCGGTTGGGAAACCGGGGAGACGCGTTCGGGGAGGAAGGCGCGCCAAGCCATGGACGTCGATGTGGGGCCAAATTCCGGGGACCTTCAGCGCCGCATCCATCCCGTCCCATTAAGCCGGGTCATTCCGCTCTGAGAGACGAGACTCGCCCCAATTATTCCGAGTTCAAGTCCAACGTCAACTCGGTTTTTATACTCGATTGCTCACTTGACGCTCGTCGAATAAATATCTTTACAATGGCACTACATGTCTTTGAGAGGGCCTTGCCATTGGCATTGACCGTCTTTTGCGGCGTCATTGGAGGTTAGTCTTGGCCATGAACCCCTCAAGCAGAAGCTCACAATGACCAGGATACTACACCTTCCAACCAGTCTTTGCACCCGATGCTCTTAAGCAGGTCGATCCCCCGCAGATGTAGGTATTACATCTATATGAGTGTGGGCATGCGAGAAACCAAGTGCTAACCATTTGCCAAGTACCGAGGCCAAGTCAGAAGCCTCGAAAACTCTGCCACCGGCTTCAAAATAACTGCACCATCTTAGAACTCGGAAGACGTCCAGATAAATTCCATGTAAAATTAGAGCTATTTCATGATAATGATAACCGTGACCTGTCTTAGGGCTAGATTATGAAGTCATTTCTATCATCGTTATGCTCATGTTTTGCGCGAGTGTTCAGTCGTTTAAGACAATGTCAGCCAACCACAACGAAACCAAGACTACAGAGATAGGATAGTAAAGGTTGTTCATATCTTTCATCTAAAACTACACCAAACGCTTAATGACCGTCCCGGGCCACCTTTATTGCACAATGTCTATAGTTTGCCTTATCATGAGGATCAGGTCCTTCTGTCCCAGGTACCCTACACCAAATCTCTAAATCAGAGGGGCATCCAAACCCCAAAGCAGACCTTCCCAGTCCATTCCATCAAGATCAATCATTGATCCAAGCTCGTCCCAGGCTTGAGAAGAAGGACCACCATCATTGGGCGTCGCCCCGGTTGGGATCGGTGCAGCTGAGCTGGGTGTAAGAGGAAGATTCGTCTCCTGCACAGCCGGCCTCACTGGAAGTTGACCTCGCTCTTCGTCCACACATAGCGATACCTTGTGCTTTCTCATAACCTGCTTCAACAAGTCCTGTATTCGGGCCGTCGGCTTGGAGTGCTCCTTTGCAATGTCTAGGATCTTCCATGCCTCCACCAGCTGTTGCCGCCTCGCCTCCTTTTCCTGTGCGGTTGTTCCCAGGCAGAAGTCGAGGATAAGTATAATGGTAGCTAGAAAGACGCTGTGTAATACCAGTGTCGTTCTGAGTCGCGTGGAGGTGAATGCAACGTTCTCCTTATCAAGGAGATGCTCTGCGTGAAGAATGATTTGAGCTGCGTTTAGGCAGACGTTTCGTGAGTGGGCATAACGGGGCTCGATGGAACCACGGGCCAGATATGGAAGATGGAGCCTGCACCGCTGACCCTGAACGAACAACTTCATGATGTGCCGTTGTATGATAATCGCCGGTGACCGTCGAATGTCGTTGGGGGGTAGCTTTGTTAGTTCTTCGCTTTCCATGACCAAGAAAGGAGGGATTTCCCTTATGAATTGATCGATTGCAGCATCCAGCTCGAGAACAAGGTCGTATGTCATGGTTTCCGAGGCAGCTGAAGAGAGTGGCATTCGGTCCGTGAACTTGCGAGTTAATTCGGCCAGCCGAATTCGCTGCAGGAAATAAGACATGCTCGTCGATTCAGTCAAGGGTTTCCCCGGCTCGTCGCCGTCGACAAGGTCCTCATCATTAAGATTACGAGGTTTCCTCACAGCCATGTGCTGTGGGTTTATTAGATAGGTACCCTCGTGGGGGCCTGGGAATCGAGCCAACATGCTAGTTATACGTTAGACTTGTGATCAACAAACGAGACAGACGATGTGGTAAACTTACCAATCTAACCCAACGAGGTACCACCAGACTCGCCGAGCAGCTTCAGCCCTTATCCCAGTAAAGGCCTTTGGGTGACCTGTAGTTGAGGTGAGGGGATGATCGAGGCGATGAAGACCCAGTTCACGGGAGATACATATGGCTTGAAACAGATAGGTTCGAGCCCGAGTGGAGATGCCCTCGATGTTTAGCAAGACAAAGCTCACAATGATGAGACCCTGTGCACTCTCCAATTCGATCTGCATATTTCTCTGAGCCACATCAAAGACATCCATGGTTCCTTTGAGCCAGATGATTGCCTGAGCATTTGCCTCTGCAGCGTCGGTGAATAGCTTTGCCGTCTCATTGTCCGCTTGCGTCCAAGAGTACGTGACGTTGGCGCAAACCGCGAGGAGCAGAACCACAGAGCACAAAGGCACCTGTGTTCCCTGATCCAGGGTGTCGTAAACCTCATCCACGAGGTTGCACAGAGAAGGGTTATGCACAATGTGGTGCATGTAAGTGATACCTGTTGTGTACTTTTCCACCAGCATTCTGGTTTCTTCTCTAGTGGGTAGCCATACACACTTGGTTGGTTCCACGGAAAGGAAACCAGATGGGATGCTTGAATTTTGAAAGATATAACATGATGATTGCGTGATCATGCGTATAGGACAGGTGCGAAAGACGATCTTGTCACCTAATACGGTTTCCTGTTATCGTGTTAGCATTTAGGAAACATGACAAAGACTTGCAGACTAACAGATGTCTTTGGACCAAGACATGTCCTATCCAGCCAGAGAGCATCGTCCGTCAAATTTTGAACATTGAGAGGCAATGCCAGTTGCGAGTCCTGTTGTGGCCGGGGTGGAGCATCTGCCTCTGAAATAGGCGGTAAGACTGAAGACGACTGGGTCTCAGATGCAGGCTGTTTATTCTGCTGTGCAAGCAGCGCCTCCAACTTTTCCAGACGGCTCAGAATATCTGTCTCCTTCTCCTTCTCACCGGCACCGGCCGCCGTCTTCTTGGCAATCGGTCTCTGGGCCGGGGCCGAAGCGCGGGGTGGATCTTGGGGTTCCCGGCAGGGAACTCCGCGGCTGGTGCAATTTGAGCAGGGAAAGTCACGACTGCACCGCAGCTTGCGCACGCGACAAAAGTGGCACGAAACAGGCCGCTGGCGAGGCTGCCGGCCCATGTCTGTGGTGGTCTCTCGGAGGGTACCTTACTGATAGCTGTAACTGGTTGGGTGAGAGAGAGGAAGGAATTGTGTTAATGAACGGGACGGAAGTTGAATGTCCGCGGACTTTCCGCCCGGAGTTTCCGCGGGCCCGACCCCGGATCGGGGATATCAAGATGCACAGGACCAACACGTCCGCGCATGTCTCGCTGATTTCAACCTTGTCTAATCAGAAGGGTTGGCTTCAGATGGGTCTTGTGGAGCAATTGCTTATAGATTTACTCATCGGGCGGCAGGAATCCTCGCTCTTTTGCTGTCAGCATGGTCACAACCTGCTCATCTGCCCCCTTTGATGACTCTGAATCCTGGCAACCAGCATCACATCGGGCTCAGTTTGGCGTTAGCGGATTTAAGAGAATTTCCCGTTGGGTAGGCGAGTGTGACAAGGGTGTCGGGAGCTGCATTGATGTGCTTTTGAGACTCACTAGTTTCTGCGCGGATACATTTAATAAAGCTTACCCCGTCTCTCCAACTCCTGTCTTGGTATGCAGTCTCTTGCTCAGCTACGACAACTTCTCCGGTAATCGGCCGTGAGCATACACGGCTTTTCTTTCACCTTCGTTGGCACGACTCAGAGAAACCACCAATTTGGTCAACCTCCAACTCTTCAACAACATGGGTCACATCGATATCGAAGAGCAACTGGCCGGTGCAGCTACCCCAGCACCGGTACTCAATGACGATGAGAAATATGAGAAGGATCTTGAAGATGGATCAACCTCAGTTGATCTCGAGGAACTTGCTCCTCGTGACCCCAACATTGTTGACTGGGACGGCCCCGATGATCCAGCCAATCCCCAAAACTGGTCGGCAAAGAAGAAGACAATAACTGTTGTGCTTGTCTCGTCCATCACATTTGTCACGTAGGTATCCTCGAGACAAACAACTAAGGGCCACCCCCTCTAACTATCCGTAGACCGTTGGCTTCGTCTATTTTCGCGCCAAGTATTGATCAAGTGATGAGAGAGTTCCACTCAACAAATCAGCAACTGGCGTCGTTTATCGTCTCCGTTTACCTTCTTGGGTACTGTTTCGGTCCATTGGTTGTTGCGCCCTTGTCTGAGATGTATGGTCGCCTTCCGCTTTATAACATTTGCAACGTTCTCTTTGTCGTCTTTAACATTGCTTGCGCCAAGGCTCCCAACTTGGCGGGCCTGATTATTTTCCGACTCCTCGCAGGTCTCGCTGGTTGCTGCCCGCTCACACTTGGAGCTGGAACACTGGCCGATATGATCTCTAAGGAGAAGCGTGGAGCTGCCATGTCCTCGTGGGTTTTGGGACCTCTCCTGGGACCTGTCGTTGGACCGATTGGTGAGTATATCTTGAAGCTATACCAAAGTGACTGTGAAAGCTGACAAGAATAGCTGGCGGATATTTGTCCGAGGCTAAAGGTTGGCGTTGGTCGTTCTGGGTGGTGGCTATGGTGGTAAGTTGACTGTGGGCTCGACCAAACTAAAGCTAACATGTCCAACAGAGCGGCGCGATTGCACTGGCAAGCTTTATCTTCATGCGAGAGACATACGCCTATGCCCTGCTAGAGAAAAAGACTAAGAAGCTTCGAAAGGAGACCGGCAACCCTAAGCTCAGGTCTGCTCTGGACAAGGGAACTACAACCAAGGAGCTGTTCAGCTTGGCCATGGTTCGCCCAACCAAGATGCTGCTCTTCTCGCCCATCGTCTTTCTCCTCTCGCTGTACATGGCCATCATCTACGGATACCTGTATCTCATCTTTACTGCCATGCCCATGATCTTTGAGGGGCAATATGGCTTCTCGAGCGGATCCGTTGGCCTCACCTACTGCGGTATTGGCGTTGGTTCCTTGATAGGTCTTGCTATTGCAGGAGCCACATCTGATCCTCTCGTGAGATATCTCACCAAGAAGAATGGTGGAGAGTCCAAGCCAGAGTACCGACTCCCGGTCATGACTGGAGCATGTGTCCTGATCCCGGCTGGCCTGTTCCTTTTCGGATGGTCTGCTGAGAACAACAACCATTGGATTCTTCCTATCATCGGAACTGGTTTCTTGGGCACTGGCATGGTTGCCGTATTTGTAGGTCTCCCCGAACTAGTTGCGCTTGCAAATGTAACTGACTTCTTCGATAGATGTGCATCTCAGTCTACCTGGTCGATGCGTACCTGGAGTATGCTGCATCCGCCATAGCTGCCAGCACCGTGTTCCGCTCACTGGTGGGAGCACTGCTGCCCTTGGCTGGTCGAAAGATGTACGACACGCTGGGTCTCGGATGGGGTACATCGCTGCTTGCCTTCATCGCAGTGGCGGCGATTCCAGTGCCGCTGATCTTTATCAAGTATGGTGAGAAAATTCGAAGTCGGAATCTGTTTGATGTCGAGTTTTGAGTTAGGATAAAAGTCAAGTGATTTAAGGATGGAACCGGATCTTATCGCATGGATGTTGCAAGGTACGGGACGTATGTAGGACCCAGGTACAAGGATCAAATAGAGGATTGCGGCAGGAGGATAGAATAATCTCCAATCTGGCATATATATATAAAGACATAATAAATGGGTATAGGAACAAAATAGAGGACCCTCCTCCAACTCCCATCACCCAGAGATCGTTATCAATGATGGACTTGTCAATGGCGATGCTGATTGTCTTGTCAGCTCAGATCAGAAGCTCCAGCCAATAACCAAGGCCTTGATTCTTCTTAGCGAGGTTTTCCGGAATGTCGGATCCACATAACGTAAGGCGAGCCAATCAAGCTACCACCCGTCCAGCCGAACCTCTCCCGGACAGCGGGCACGGTCGTACGATTGCAGGATGCTCGAATTCTTTCCTCAATAAACCCATCCTTCTTTGCGAACCTCTCGAACTACCTCTCCTCCCCGACCCGCCCACGACGTCAATTGAGCTCCCTCCGCCTCGTCTCTCCGTCTGTCCTCCGTCCCTCGATCGAATTCGCCCACCATGCTGCGCACCCCGGCCTCCAACCTGCTGCGCAAGAGCCTGGTGCGCAGCTCGCCCGCCCTGGCCTCCCGAGCTGCGTCGACTCACGCCATCTCCAACCCGACCCTCGCCAACATCGAGAAGCGATGGGAGGGCATGCCTCTCCAGGAGCAGGCCGACCTCTGGATGGCTCTGCGTGACCGCATGCAGGTCAACTGGAAGGACCTGACTCTCCAGGAGAAGAAGGCTGGTGCGTACAATTGTCTTGCCTCCTCCACCACGAAAATACCTCCCGCGTAGCCGAGCCGCTGTGGTCATCATCACCACCAACCACAACCACAAGCCAAACCACCACAGTCCATCAATCAGCCTCGTCATTCATCAATTCACACCACAACTCCGTCCATTTCACACTTCAGCCTTGCATCTGATTCTCCGAGAGCCTCAATTGCATCATGTAGACCCAATTTCCTCAATTCGCGGCCCTGATTGGTGGGCCTCGGCTCTGAGCCATGGCTGACAAGCCATCAAACAGCGCATCCCCTGCCTTGATGCTGCGTCACGTTCAGAAAACTAACTCAAACTGTCTCAATAGCCTACTGGATCGCCTTCGGCCCTCACGGTCCCCGCGCCGTTGACCCCCCCGGTACCAACGCCCGTGTCGCTTGGGGTGTCGTCGCTGGTCTCGCCGTCAGCGTCGGTCTGTTTGGCCTCATCCGCCTTGCTGCCAAGCCCGTTCCCTACACCATGTCCCAGGAGTACCAGGAGGAGAGCAACGAGTTCCTCAAGGTGAGCTTGGTTCCCATCCTTCCCTCGCAGAGCACCACTGACAGCTGTCCCCTCGCAGAACCAAAAATCCGACCCCTTCACTGGTATCACCTCTCCTGGCTATGCCGGCAAGGGCATGGTCCAGTCTCCTCCCAAGGGCAGCTCCTAAATTCAATACACACCGTCTTTTCTTTTGTGCTAGAAGTTGGGGTGACTCCATGGAGACGTCATAGTGTGTAAAGCGGCCTCGGGGCAGGGCGTGACTGGGGGTTTCGAGGTCGCTCCAGAGTTGATATCAAATCATCTTGGTGTAAATACTGTACTACAACAACGGAACCCGAGTCGAGTCATTTGTTTGAACATGTTTGCTTGTCTCTCGATCCGCCTGGAGAGCATACACCAGCGTTTCCAAGCCAGTTGTTACCCAAATAATTCCCACCCAAACAATCATGCAGTTGCTCCAATACTCCCTGTGCATTATACATTTGATCAACAGGGATCTTATCCCCCACTCTGCCCAGCTTCCCGGTATCTCTCAAAGGTATCACTTGGCTGCGTCTTGGGGTTCAACTCTTCCTCTTCCATCTTCCTGTCCACTTCAAATCTGCCGTCCTTGCCCCAGTATGCTGGTTTCTCCGTTCCCTTGACGCTCGCCTCGGTGATAAGTACGTAGGGCATAGGGGCGTCAAACATGGGCTCTGCCAAAACCCGTTCCATCTCCATCTTGAGTCCTCGAGCACCCGTTTCTGAAGCAGCAGCCCTTTCAGCAATTGCATACAGGGCCTTCTCTGTAAAGAATAGCCGAGAAGGGTATGTCTCAAAGAGAGCTGTGTACTGGGCAACGAGACTATTCTTGGGCTCAGTCAAGATGCGGAAGAGGTCATCCTTGGACAGAGGACTAAGAGCACAGATGTTGTGTAGTCGTCCAATCAGCTCTGGAATGAAGCCAAAGCTTTGGAGGTCGGCCGGAGTGGTGAGATCGAGTGGGGTAAAAGTAGGAGCCGATTGGGGGTTGTGATGAGGGAGGTGAGTGTATGTCTCAGCCGGGAGAACCTGCTTGCTCCCAGACATGGTTGAGCGGCCACGGAGCTCTCCTCCAAAACCCATGGACGGCCTCGCGACTCTCCTTAAAACAGCCTTGTCCAATCCAACAAAGGCGCCGCAGAATACAAAGAGGATGTTTGTTGTATCAATGGTATACTGGTCGACTTTGCCACCGGGCGGGGCTGCCTGAGGGGCAGAGGAAGAGGGCCCGGATGCATTATAGTTGGTTGTAATGGGTGGTGTTGACCGAGAAGAGCGATTGTCCTTAACATTGATGGTGACCTTGGTTCCTTCAACAAGCTTCAACAGCGCCTGCTGGACTCCTTCGCCCCCAACATCTCGACCGGTTGTAGTCTCGCGTCTCGCTATCTTGTCGAATTCGTCCAGAACAACAATGCCGTGCTCTGTCGCCTTGATGTCATAGTTGGCTTCGATGAGGAGTCGCTCGATACAGGTCTCGACGTCTTGTCCGATATATCCAGCTTGTGTAAAGGAGTTACAGTCGCAGATAGAGAAGGGAACATTGATCTTTTTGCTAAGTGTTCTGGGCATGGTGAGTATGGGCAACGAGACATAGGAACCATGGCAACGTACTCTAGGATATAGGTCTTACCAACACCAGTTGGACCTATCAAGAGAAGATTACTCTTGTCGATCTTGACATGCTCGGGGATGCTGAGGTCCTCGGCAGCATAGAGATGATCCATGGGATCCTCGTCATACTCGTGATTGTCATGAAGACCACGAACCGACTCATTGTGGCCCGGGAACTCATCTTGTAGAGCATCAGTGTCTCTGCGCTCAGGCATAGGACCATGCACACGCTGACCTTCGACGGGGTGCATCTCGCGGCGTTTCTGATGCAGCTCCCTGTCTCTAGCAAACCTCTGACGCATCATCTTGTCACGCCGATTCCTATCCTCATGTTCATGTTGATGTCGCCTTCGTAGGTTCTGGTAATGATTGAATATGGTCGCACAGATTGTCTTCTTCGCTCGGTCCTGGCCAACAACATAGTCGTCCACACGCTTCTTCAGGTCCCGTGGGTAGAACTGCGGGACGCCGAAGCTGGCCTTGTTGAACATGGGGCCACGCCCCGGATCGACTGACGGGTCATAGGTACTGTTGAAACCCGAGTTGAAGTCGGCATTTCGCCTCGATACGGCGAGGGGGATCGATACAGATAGACGTCGACAGCGCGAGGAAGGATTGTAGGATGGCGGTCGGGACACGGCGATGGGCAGCGGTCGCAGGAGAGGAATGGAGACGGAGCGGAGACCACGACGGGTCGCAGGAAGTGCCCTTACGAAGGGCGTCATTGTTGTATATGCCCGAATCACATAATAAGGGCGATTCCAAGCAGAGAGTCAGGAGACAGTCGACCGAGATGACCGTGTGTCTGGGCCGACGATGACGGGATGCGGGGGGTCGGAGACGGCTGGACACGGTCGAGCGGTAGAGCCGAAAGCTGGAAGTTTATCGCATCATCAATTGGCAACAGAGATGAAGCTTTGTACGAGGGCAATCCCGGCAATATACAATAGGTACAGAGTTGACTTGGAGATGACAATGAGTGATGAATTACGCGATGTCTTCTTTGGATGATCCGGAACTGTCCAGCCGGAGGTTCTAGTCAGCCGCAAGCAGCAACTTCCGCTATCGGTGCGACAGTTCAGAGGCCGAGGACGCAGGCATCTGCAGGCGACTCACAGCCACTAAAAGCTCCGAGTTGCAGCTCGTCCCACTAGAGAAGCCGACTGGGGAATCAGATAAGGACGCCCGCCTAAGCACCCCCGACTGTACTACCGGACGACCATCAATCCTTCCCGTGCTGCACAATGATTCCGACAAAACCTCATCATGGCACGGCAAACCCGAGTGGCGGGATGGCGAGAACTTCACCGGGCCCGCTCTCCCACTCCCTCAACCACAACGCGAGCGTCTCAAGGTGCACAGCGGCCACACGCCTTCCACATACGGCACAGCGTACAGGATACGTACCCTGGCCGTTGGGAAACCCACCCCATCCGCGACGTCATCTCAACTTATCGATAAAGCTGCCTGAGGATCAGGTCAGTCAAGCGAAGTGTGCAGCGCCAGGTTAAGGGAGCTAGTAGACGAGGTTGACAAGGTCTGAGATATCGCCATTGTTTTTTTTCTTCGCCACAACCTCGACCTGTTCAGTTCATCTGGACTCGGCGATATTAAAATTCTCATTCCTGAAGTGCAATTGCTCTTTCTCCCTCCGTTGCAGCTGCCCTCTCGAGTCTGGATTGCGACACGTCGACTTTGTCTCACCTGAAGCTCAACAATTGCCTGAAGCTCAGCTCGCAACACCACATCTACCTACTACCCCGCCCACGACTCCCTCCAGCACCTTCATCCTCCCACACGCGTCGTATCCTTCCTTCACTGAGCGTTACAATGGCTGCAATCGTCGAAAATTCGTCCAATTCCCTGGACCCCAACAATACCAATGGTGCTGCGGATGGCATTCCCAATGATGGTACAGGTTAGTAGTTGGTCCTGACATGTGATGATCTGATGGTCAAAGGGGACCCATATTGACGATAGCTTTAGGTGTTGTCAAGCTCGACCCCTGGCTGTCCCCTTTCAGCGACGCTCTGAAGAGACGATTTTCAAAGACCCAAGATTGGATCAAGACCATTAACGACAATGAGGGTGGTCTCGAGAAGTTCAGCAGGGTAAGCTTTGCCTTTCAGCACCCTGGCCCTGGTACTGATGCAAAAGAATCTAGGGCACCGAAAAGTTTGGATTGAACGTCGATGCCAACAACAACATTATCTATCGCGAATGGGCACCCAATGCCACCGAGGCATACCTAATTGGAGACTTCAGTAAGCCTGCCGCTTTCCAGCTTCCCCCTTCAAGCTCTTACACTGGTGTTAGACAACTGGGATCGTACCTCCCATCCCATGAAGAAGGGACCCTTTGGTGTCTTCGAGATCACTATCCCAGCCAAGGATGGTCAGGCTGCCATTCCTCACAACTCCAAGATCAAGGTATGCTGCATTTCTAGTTAATTGTCAATTGGTCTGTCCCATATACTGACACTGCCTCAAGATCTCCCTCACTCTGCCCAATGGCGAGCGTGCCGATCGACTCCCCGCATGGATCAAGTACGTGACACAGGACCTGAATGTGTCGCCCGCCTATGACGCCCGCTTCTGGAACCCCCCCGCCTCCGAGACGTACAAGTTTAAGCATGCGCGACCCAAGAAGCCCGAAAGCGCTCGTGTGTACGAGGCCCATGTTGGTATCTCCAGCCCCGACCAGCGGGTTGCAAGCTACAAGGAGTTTACCCAAAATATGCTACCCAGGATCAAAGATCTTGGCTACAATGTGATCCAATTGATGGCTGTCATGGAGCATGCCTACTACGCCAGTTTTGGGTATCAGGTCAACAACTTCTTCGCGGCGAGCAGTCGATATGGCCCTCCCGAGGACCTCAAGGAGCTCATTGACACTGCGCATAGCATGGGCATCGTCGTACTCCTTGACGTCGTCCACAGCCATGCGTCCAAGAACGTCCTCGATGGCCTCAACGAGTTTGATGGCACTGACCACCAGTACTTCCACGGGGGCGGCAAGGGTCGCCATGATCAATGGGATAGCCGACTCTTCAATTATGGCCACCATGAGGTGATGCGATTCCTTCTGAGCAACTTGCGCTTCTGGATGGACGAGTACCAGTTTGATGGATTCCGATTTGACGGAGTCACTAGCATGCTTTACGTCCACCATGGCATGGGAACGTATGTTGCTTCTACTAATGAACCCTTTTTATGATTGAATACTGACCGAAATAGGGGCTTCTCCGGAGGTTACCACGAGTACTTTGGTGCAGATGTCGATGAGGAGGCTGTCGTCTATCTCATGCTGGCGAATGAGATGCTTCATCTTCTTTACCCAGATGTCATCACCGTTGCCGAGGATGTTTCGGGCATGCCTGCTCTCTGTCTGCCACTATCACTCGGAGGCGTTGGCTTTGACTATCGTCTCGCCATGGCCATTCCTGATATGTGGATCAAGATCCTGAAGGAGCTCAAGGACGATGACTGGGACATTGGCAACATCTGCCACACCTTGACAAACCGACGTCACGGTGAGAAGACGATCGCATATGCCGAGAGTCACGACCAAGCGTAAGCTCATAACCCGGCCCTTCTCAGTGCCAGTTACTAACTGTCGCAGGCTTGTTGGTGACAAGACGCTCATGATGCATCTCTGTGATGCCGAGATGTACACCAACATGTCGACATTGTCGCCTCTGACCCCAGTCATTGATCGGGGTATGGCACTCCACAAGATGATCCGCCTTCTCACACATGGCCTGGGAGGTGAGGGTTACCTCAACTTCGAAGGTAATGAGTTTGGCCATCCTGAGTGGCTTGACTTCCCCCGAGAGGGCAACAACAACTCGTTCTGGTATGCTCGACGACAGCTCAACCTTACGGAGGACCCTCTGTTGCGATATCAGTTCCTCAACAACTTTGACAAGCAGATGAACAACAGCGAGGCCAAGTACGGATGGCTCCACGCACCGCAGGCGTACATCTCACTGAAGAATGAGAATGACAAGGTGATTGTGTTTGAGCGTGCCGGCCTGGTATTCGTCTTCAACTTCCACCCGACCAACAGTTTCAGTGACTACCGGATCGGCATCGATGTTGCTGGAACATATAGAGTAGTTCTCAACACGGACAGCAAGGATGTTGGCGGATTCGGCCGCATCGACGAGGGCACAAGGTTCTTTACAACCGCCATGGAATGGAACAACAGGAAGAACTGGACACACGTGTACATTCCTTGCCGAACTGCTCTGGTAAGAAACCCCGTCCCACATGAGATGTTGAAATCACTAACTCGGGCATAGGTCCTGGCGCTTGAGTCGACGATTTCTCAGAACCCCTAGGGCTCGCCTTGAAAGACAAGAGACGGGAGTGAAGTCGAGGATACCTAGAAACAGTACTGAAGCTACTAGAAACTCTATGGTTTGGTGATTCTCTTCTTTGGCGGAGACATGATGGACCTTGACGAGGTGAACAGTTAATTGCGGTGGGGCACTCACTAATATGACGTCTATTTTCGTTCCTTTCTGCCTTGCAGACATACAATATTTGAGTAATAAAAGAAGGCAATTGATACCTATGAACTAGTGCCGTATTGAAATGAGAATTGGAGTGATTCGAATGAGAACCTCACACCTGGCTGTCGCAATGCTGTTAGATATTGCGGTGGTAGACTTTTGGAGGTTGATGGCGGTGGCGCATCGGGATCTGGCCCATAGCTTCTGCGGGCCTGGCTCTGGGCATTGCTCGGACTTTTCGGCTCGGGCGTTCGGGATAGCAAGGGGAGAAAGACCATCAAGTGAGAGCGACCACAGGAGGAAACAGTCGGATGCGTTTTAATTAAAACAACCATGGGTATCACAGCATTGATATACTGTAACGTCGAGGTAAACGAACTTCAATTGAATATTCACTGCTGTAAAAGGCTCCCACTCGAAGCTCGACGATAACCATATATCGGTCTGAGTGCTCATGAGCCGGGGCAGATTTTTGGCACGGGCATGGGGAAGGGAGAGGGGCCGACGAGGGAAAAAAAGTTGGAACAGAACCTGGCAAATCTCATCAGCAAAAAATAACTGGATCCCAACATCCCCTGGGTGCCCCAGCTTCATTCAATTGCCCCCTATGATTGGGCGTGATGAGGGGTCTTTCGGCGTGGGATGCGAGCTGAGACCAATAGGGGCAAGGGAAGGGGATGCATGGGAGATGGAGATCCCTGATCTGTCTTTGTTGCCCGGGGGCAAACTGGAGAAACAGCTTTGCTTGTCTGCTTGTTGAAAGAGCGCACGCATGCATCTTGGGCAATTGGACGTCAGGGTACTCCGTGCACTCGGAAACTGTGATACACTGTACATCGATAGCCGCAACTCGCTGTAGAGGTTCCGGCTGTAGCCAGGACTGGATGCTGCTTGTGCTTGGGCTTGGCTCAGACACTCTCTCACACCCATCTTCTTCCTTCCCTCCATCTCGCAGCCACAGCCAGGTCAATGCTACTTTCCCCGCTCTATTGCTGTGCTCTCCCGTCCTGGAGAGATGCATAGCATCACCTGGGGGCATTGCTGGCTTCGCTGCGAGATCAATGATGCGGTTGATCTCATCTTTATTAGCCGTTGTGAGGAGGGGTACTTTTGCTTGCCTCAATCCATCCCCAGCTTTTTATCGTCTGTCCCCTGTAATTCGGTCCCGTCGATTGAAATCTTACCCTCTGTAATATACTGCCTGCTGGCTTGGGCTTCAGCAATTGATCCCCCAAGAATTGCTCCGCTGTCGCTCCCGCAGTCTCTCACAGCCGGCTGTTGGCTTGCTCTGGGCTGGTCCGGAGCTGGGTGGCTCTGAGTGGCTCCCTGACGAGGCAACCACTGGGTCGCGAATAATCCCGCCGCGTCGTCCCGGTAAATTGCCGGCATCGCAGCTTCTCAGGTGGGGCAGAGCGTAATTTCGGGACTAGTGCCACACGTGACCTGCCGCAAAGCTCTAACCGACGAGAAGTCGTCCCCGAGCAAAACTGCTCACCTCCGTAAAAGTTCTCCCTCAGCTTCAACCAACCTCTCTCCACTCCCATCTCTGATCGCTCTTTGTCATCTGGCAAGATGTTCAAGAGGTGAGTATCGAACCCGAGAACGACTGTCGACATGTTTTCGACGACGTTCCCGCTCCAATTGAGGCCCAATTGAGCTGACCAACGTGTTTTTCCCTCGGCAGCGGCATTTCCTCCTTCGCCCGCGCGGCTCGCCCGGCCGTCCTCCCTCGACGTGCCCTCCGACCTTCCTCTTTCCGACTCCCCATCAGCAGCCGATGGGCGAGCACTGCGAGCGTCGGCAGCGGCAAGATTCACCAGGTGAGTTCGAGCTCGTCCCCGATTCCGGTCGCCCGGCTACACTCAATTCAATGGAACCCCGTGCTAACCCGACTGCCCGCAGGTCATCGGTGCCGTCGTCGACGGTCAGTCAATCATCCACGACAGGCTCTCTGCCAGCCTGCCACGACCCGACAAACACTTTACTGACTAGTTTGCAGTCAAGTTCGATGGCGCTAAGCTCCCCGCCATTCTCAACTCTCTTGAGACTCAGAACAATGGCCAGAAGCTCGTGCTCGAGGTTTCCGTATGTATCAACTCAATTGCCTCGTCTGGCTCATCAATTCTAACAGCCAACAGCAACATCTGGGTGAGAACGTCGTCCGATGCATTGCCATGGACGGTACCGAGGGTCTCGTCCGAGGTGCTCCCGCTGTCGACACCGGTGCTCCCATCACCATCCCCGTCGGTCCCCAGACCCTCGGCCGTATCATGAACGTCACTGGTGACCCCATTGACGAGCGTGGTCCCATCAAGTCTGACAAGCGCCTGCCCATTCACCAAGAAGCCCCCGAGTTCGTCGAGCAGTCCACCTCCGCTGAGATTCTCGTCACTGGTATCAAGGTCGTCGATCTTCTTGCCCCCTACGCCCGTGGTGGAAAGATTGGTCTCTTCGGTGGTGCCGGTGTCGGCAAGACTGTCTTCATTCAGGAGCTCATCAACAACATCGCCAAGGCTCACGGTGGTTACTCCGTCTTCACTGGTGTCGGTGAGCGAACCCGTGAGGGTAACGATCTGTACCACGAAATGCAGGAGACCTCCGTCATTCAGCTCGACGGTGAATCCAAGGTCGCCCTGGTCTTCGGTCAGATGAACGAGCCCCCAGGTGCCCGTGCCCGTGTCGCCCTTACTGGGTGAGTATAGTTCCTTCCCTTTGTACAACACCTTCCCCAATACCCGGAGATCCGCCGTTTATACACCATAATTTCTACGCACTACGCCGTTTGGACGTCTGGCTAACGCCATCTTTTGCACAGGTTGACTGTAGCTGAATATTTCCGTGATGAGGAGGGTCAGGATGGTGAGTTATTTCGAGAGCCGAGCAGCCAGACTTTGATACTGACGATTCCCAGTGCTGCTCTTCATTGACAACATTTTCCGATTCACCCAGGCCGGTTCCGAGGTGTCTGCCCTTCTGGGCCGTATCCCCTCTGCCGTCGGTTACCAGCCCACTCTTGCCGTCGACATGGGTGGTATGCAGGAGCGTATCACCACCACCAAGAAGGGTTCCATTACTTCCGTCCAGGCCGTCTACGTCCCTGCTGACGATTTGACTGATCCTGCCCCCGCCACCACCTTCGCTCACTTGGACGCCACCACTGTCTTGTCCCGTGGTATCTCCGAGTTGGGTATCTACCCCGCTGTCGACCCTCTCGACTCCAAGTCCCGTATGCTCGACCCCCGAGTTGTCGGTCAGGACCACTACGACACCGCTACCCGCGTCCAGCAGATCCTCCAGGAGTACAAGTCTCTCCAGGATATCATTGCCATTCTTGGTATGGACGAGTTGTCGGAGGCTGACAAGCTTACCGTCGAGCGTGCCCGTAAGATCCAGCGTTTCCTGAGCCAGCCCTTCACTGTCGCCCAGGTTTTCACTGGTATTGAGGGTGCTCTGGTCGACCTCAAGGAGACCATCAACTCCTTCAAGGCCATCCTTAACGGTGAGGGCGACAGCCTTCCCGAGGGTGCCTTCTACATGGTCGGTGACTTCGCCTCGGCCAAGGCCAAGGGTGAGAAGATTCTGGCTGAGCTGGAGAACAACTAAGGGGCTTGAGTATTGAGAGTTAATGCCGCGGGAGACGGGAGGAGAGAGAAATCGGGCCTATGTATAGAGAAGAGGAACAAGGCCCGGGGAGGTTTCTCATAAGCTCCATCAAGTCTCTTTTGTGAGCTGTGTACCAAGAAATCAACAAAATTCCTCTTGTAGCCATATCAAGCTTTCTTTTTTGACGTGATCGTTCCAATATCTTGTGAAGTATCGTGCCATTGTCTAAGAAATCTGTGCCTCACTATTCTATCGTTCCAACTCCTAGTATTATTGTCTTGCTCGGATTGTTCTCCTAACATGTCAAGGGTGGCAGTTGGTTTGCGTCAGAAGTGAATTGTTGCTCTTTCCCTTGAGTATAGTACGGTCAAGTCTTAATATATTTAATAAGTTCTAAAAAATATACAAGAGTCTCTTAAATATTATATTGTTTTATAGTAATTGTTATAAATTGATAACTTATATATACAAGGAGTTAGGTAACTCTCTTCATCCTGTAGCATCTCGTTTGGACCTACCTCACGTCCAAGGCCCTCGCGCCGTCGCACGCCCTCACAAGCTGTTGCAAGCCGCCTTTGAATGCCATCGCAAGCTGTTGTAGGCTAGATGTA
Organism: Fusarium vanettenii 77-13-4; assembly: GCF_000151355.1. Lineage (NCBI taxonomy): Eukaryota > Fungi > Ascomycota > Sordariomycetes > Hypocreales > Nectriaceae > Fusarium > Fusarium vanettenii. Next base: position 110,757 of record NW_003315873.1, on the reverse strand, counting down.
AGCCTCAGGCATTACAATCAGCATGGCTGGCCCTTGACAACGGCGCTGCCGTTGGTAACTTCCCTGGTCTCTGATAAAGCGTTCCTTAATATACCAAATGTAGCGCTGTCTAACTAATTCTGACATATTCATAGACCATGGTTAAAGCGAGGTATAGTTAATTCTGCAACATACGGTTTAACAACTCTGGAACTCGTTATTTCATCCGAGAACTCGTATCACTATATTGGCCGAATAGGGTATAACATTTTCTACACTCCCATGGTGAGCATTGGTAGAAGCGATTGAAGAAGGTAGATGAGTAGGGATGGCATGCCATGTAGCCAGTTCTTCCATTTGTAACAACATCAACTATCTCGAAAGGTAGAGAGACTTCTCGAGTCTCTTGGGTATTCAAAAACCATTTGTAAAGTATTCCACATGTCCACGTCACTGATTCACCACCCGTGCGACCTGCAGTATATCACGGACGTCCGTTTACCATATCTCGCCAAACCAAAACGCCTGATAGCCTGAACACGACGTAACGCTGTCCCATCACTCCTTTGCTCTAATGCGAGCATTCCTCAGAGGCCAACAACTCTAGGCAGACCCTTTCAATCTGCAGGCTTCCACAGCTTGGGATCATTTCTCCACTCATCGAGTGTGTTGTCTTTCCTAGGATCCAGGAGAACAAGCTTTTTCTCTGAAGGTGTCCATTCAACTCGCCGCCCCTCGTCGTCCAGGAACGTAATGGCCGCCGTAGGATCTATGCGGAGGTTGGTAGGCGTGCTGGGCACCCAATTGGGATTCTCAAACAATACTCTTGCAATCCCCATGTCTGTGTCGACTAGGCGGGCCATCTGCGGCACTACCAGGAGATGCTGCCACTCCGGTCCGAGGTACTCGCAAAGATCGTTTAGGGAGCGGTCGCCAACATTCTCGAGCCACCAGACGACTTTAGTAAGCTTGAGGAAGGCAGCGTAGTAGGCGAGGATGACGAGGGCTCGGGGACGTCGCTCACGGGCGAGTTGGATGAAATGACGAGGGACGAAGGTGAACCAGGTGATGATGCGTAATACCATGACGGGGCTGATACCGTCGTTCATATTGTGATAGAGAGAACCCAGGTACTTGAGCGTCTCGTAGTAAGTGTCGACGTCAGTAAAATCTGGGTCGTCGGCCTTGATTGAGGTAACCATGAAGAGGAGGTTGTTGGGGATTGCACCGGTGGCCTTTTCGAGGTCTATTGGCGGGCGAGAGAAGAGGGCGTAGAGACCAGAGTCAAAGAGTCTCTCGACGCCCATCAGGTCTATGACAAGACCGATGCCGCGCCAGACAATCATCCAGTCGATAATATATAGTTCTTTCGAGTCATCATCTCGGAAGGTCTGAGAGGAGAGGGCAGTTAGGAGGAGGGAGTTGGCGATGAGGGCGGGATATGTCTCTGGCCGAGCCTGCTCAACAGCACGACGATAGCCTTCAAAAGAGCGAGCTCGATACGCGAGGGCGCGGGAAGGGTCACACTCCTGGTTGAGGCTTTGCATGTGAAGGCTGGCAAGGGCGAAGAGGGAGTCCATGAGAAAGGGATTCTCAAAGGCGACCTGCACCATGCGAGTCTTGAGGATCTCGCTGACGGGGTTGAAGCGGCCATCATCGATGGAGAATGAGGCACTAGTTGCGCTGGTATAGAACCATAGGAGCTTCATGTCGGCAGTGTCCATTTGTCCAGAACGGAAGAGTGGTTGTGATACCAGGGGCCCAGTCTCCTCGACCATGTCATCACCTGATGATATAGAGACGATATCCGGTGATACAGCACGCTGAGTGGCAGATGAGACACTTGAGGCCGAAGGAGAGGTTGGAGGTTCATTGTTTGAGCTTGAAGATGAGGCTGGAGGATGGGGATAGACGCAATCAGCCTTGCGTAGCCGGCACGAGCGACAGACTGGCCTGGCTTCGTCGCATTTCACTTTTCGCTTTTTACAGTTTTTGCACCCTGTCCGAGACTTTTTGTGAGGGCGTTTGGAGTGATAGGGTTTATCCCCGGAGCCCAGTTGTGTTGCTGACTCTGGTAGAGGTTGTGACTGAGGTTGTTCGGATGTCTGAGCTTCTTGAGAAGCCGGGGCTAAGGTTGAAGTATCCATGGTTGATGGGGGCTATATCATGGCCAAGAGAAAGAGAGCCTGAGGAGAGAATGAGGCAGCGAGACAAGACGCGAAGAGCGAAGCGATACGGCAACGACACTCGGGCTGTCCCAATTACATGGGATAATATGAGGCAGATGCGAGAGAGAGAAAGGGAAAGAGTCCCGGTTGATACAGGGGATGCCCCGGCTGATGACAAGGCGCAGAGGAAACGACAACGGCCCCCGCGTGCCTTAGTCGAGCAACGCTTAGACGATGAACTAGGGCTGTGAGTGGGCGGTAGCGAGCGGCTGATGGGAGTCTATGATGACGATAACGAAGTCCAAAGAAAGGCCCGCATCCGACGGTGGTCGGGATCGGCAGGCTTAAGCGCGGCGGCTCGGACCCCGGAGGAACGTTGAAAGCCGGGGTTATGAAACGGCCAATGGGCATGGGGTAGACAAACGTTCAGGGACGGGAAACCTTGAAGAATATAGACTTATTAAATGAAGTAAAGGAAGTTGAGTAAGAAGCCAAGATTCGAGAACATGAGGAAAACCATAACGTAGGGTCTAGCCAATCACACAGAGACTAGGATTCCCCCTCTCTCTCCCTTAAAACGTCAGCCTGAGTGAGAGGAGGGGTGGTGGCCGCGCCGTTGCATTACGCAACAGACGGATCAAACGACAAATACAAAAATCACGAAAAGAGCGAAAAAGGGCTTCGGTTAGAATAAGCCAAGCCTTTAGAGTCAGGGTCAAGCTCCTGAGCCTTACGACTGCCCTGCTTGATCATTACGCAACCCTCAGCCCAGTTTGTGGGGAATCCCTCGTGTCTCCCCCTTGAAAGGTGATGGTGATGACAGGGGACGGGGCGCAGCAGCGGGTTTTTAAATAACCTTGTGTGAGATGGATAACCAAAATCCTATTGTGAGGCTGGAGCCTGTTTGGTGTCATGGATTAGATGAAGGCCGCGTATTGAAGAGCCACTCTTGCAGCACTCTACTTGACCACTTGAGATACAGGCAGGGCAACCGACGAGTCTGTGAAGCAACCAACTGTTTCCGCCTGATATCTTCTCTAGGGCCCGTTGCGTTTTCCGATTGGCCACTACAAGTTACCGAGTACGTTTGAGTTGCCTTTGTCTTTTAGTGAGTCTGGGGAAACTCTTCAAGGGAGCATTCATGGTCTCGAGGTTACAGTCAACAGGGTATCCAATGGCATGTGAAAGAGCCCTGCTGAACATGGTCATTCGAGTCAGAGCTGGATCGAACGCTGGGGACGGGATCGTATGGCTACCTAGGATAATGACGACTGGTAATGCCATAATGAACAGTGCCGCCTCCCCTCTGCTGAGGAGGCCACGATTGCCACGATTTGAAAGTGAAGCGAAAGCGCAAGCGCAAGCGAAAGGACTTGGGAAAGGACTTGACATGTTGAAGGAGTTGCAGACTTGCGGTACTTGTAGAGGAAGGCAGCCAGAACGCAGTGAAAGGCTTGTAGTTTCTCTGCAGTTGGAACGGCATTGGCCTGGGCTCTCATCAACGTGCCGACACTAAGACATCTGTCTCCTGGTAATCGCTCTATAGGAGGTCGATAACCTAATAGATACGAACAGAGAAAAGAACAACTGCGTTGCTGCAGCTAATCCTTACCAAGCAGACAGGAGAGCCTCCAAAAGGGATGGGAGTCTGGCAGCCAGGATAGCAGGAGGAAGGACGGAAGAGCCAACCTAGCTCATCTCTTTCTTACCAAGAGCTCAACTTCCCATCTATCAACTAGAGCATCCTCCAGGCATCATCTCAGAAGACATGTACGCTGTTGTCTCATCGCCAAGCCTCAGCTCAGTTCGACATACACAGCAGTGTCTCATCACTGATGAGCTTCCAACATCAGGTACGCACTTATCGATGAGCTGGGTGGATCTTGGATGAAGAATCCGCTAATCTACTGAGCGCAAATCTATGGTAAAGGCGTGTGCGGTACAGACAAGTGTCATCCATCTGAGAAGTGAAGCCTCGGGGAGATGGAGTCGGGTTCTTTTTTTTCCCCTTTTAGGTTTCCTTGATACCGTGACGTTCACGTAGGGTTAACAAAAGGAAAAATGGGTTTTTAGGTTTCCGATCCTTCGCCCCTCGACTACCATGACTTCAGAACTCTAGATCATGCATTTGTTGGGGAACGGGTCTTCCCAGCAGAAGTGGCCGCGAGAGAGGGAATCGTCGAATGGCTTGGGTCTTGGCAGTAGATGGAATGGTACAATGGGGAACTGTATTGTAGAGTAGACTCCACCCAAGACTCTTCACTTCCCTCTCGATAAACAAACAATCATTGCATTACGGTTTTTGCTTCACTTTGCTCCATTGTCTTGACTACCTAGCTTCAAGAGTCGACGGGAGTTTGTTGCTTTTCACGAATCGGCATGCATCCCGCTGCCCCAGGTTGCGTAGATCCTTCTGTAGCCGAACCTCAGACCCACATGTTTGGTCAAGTTAGTTACCCATTTCCATCTGCCACGAGCAAGACAGTCTCATGGATTATGGGCCACCTTAGTCCCTCTTCATCCCATCGAGTTGTGTCAGACTCATCCAGGCCATCGCTGCCCTTTCGTCATTACCTTGTGTGCTCAAGTGCCGTAAGAACCGTGGCGTCGAGAGGATATCGTCTGAGCTGCACTCTTCCTGGACAGTACTCAACCGCATCTAGGAGGACGCTGCCGATCGAAGCAAGTCATTTCCCATAGGTTCCAAACCACATATCTCGGATGTTGACGCCAGCAACAGTTCGGTCGTCCTCCAAGTCGGGAGTTTCATCGCAAAGTACCAGCATGACCTGGACGATGAATGGGCAGAATGACGGAGAGGATGCGTACAAGCCTTGACGCCCATGAACCGACATTGCGACTGGCCTAAAAAATTCTAAATCTGTACGTGGCGATCGTCTATGCCACTGCGTGGGACAAGGGTGATGTAATTCTCTTACATGACGGCCAGAGAAGTAGAGGCTAATACAGCCGAGATTCGGAACGATAGGCCCTCCATCAACCACGACGTGGCTCGGATGCTCCAAGAGCTCATCAAGCTGCAAACCAGACCATTCAAACATCTCACCACGCCTAATAATTCCATTTTGAAAACACTCTGGGGGATATGACAACCTATGCTGACCAGACATGGGGCACCACGCTCGCAACTCTCGAGGATGGCATTGATAGTAGCTTTGGAGAGTTGTCGTACACATATAATCAAGAGGAGGATAGCATATCTTGCAATCGCCGGTTCGTCAGAGCTCAATATTAGGGGAATCACAGCCATCATCGCAAGTCAACCACAGCATGGTCCCTCCACATCCATGCCCTGTTTGGAGTCTTTGATGAGATGAGGTCCACGTACCCCGGTCTTGAATTGGCGCCACTCTTGGTGGACTTTTTTACATGTTGAGACACAGGTAGGGAAACCAAGCCCTCAAGCCTGTGAAGCAACCGATTCCTCAAGAGACCTCGTTATGCGACAGTCGGCACAGTATGCAGCGATATGCAAAGAGCCTTGCGCAACACGTTGGTACCGTCCTTGGAACAAACTGAGCAAGAACTGGTAAAAGACCAAGTGAAGACCATGCAAAAGTCTCAGCCATGACGTTGCATTCTAACCGTTACAACGGTCATTGAATGCTGCCTCTATCTGGTCTCCGAAGTCGCACCATCATGAACCCAAGTATGGTAGCAGTGTAAAGAGACAAGACTTCCCAACTTGGTTCACCGCAACTATGGGTATTACGAATCAATGAGTGTAACAAGGATATTGAAATTAGGTTCCTGCATCATGGGTCATCATGTTACAAGACAAGTTCAGAGACAATTAACTGTGGTTGTTGCAGTTGCACGATTACATAATCTCCGAAACCCGCTGAACGCCAAGTCTCCGACCATCAACCGCGAGCGAGAATCATATGCTCGAGAATTTGTTAGAAGGTCCTTCGCTGCGATTAGAGCCTCCTACTCGCTAGGACTTTGCCATCCTCCTCTCCCTGGTCGCCTACGACTATAATCCGCTCGGATGCACTCGCCAGGGCTTCGAGCCCTTGTCCATCCCGCTGCTGCCGTCGCCGCCAGAGCCCCGCGGTCCCGAATCCTCGGCGTCGCCTATCGATCCTTTCAGACTTCGTCTACTTGGTTGAACGGTAGCGGGAGTGGCAGCGGCGCAAACAATGGAGATAAACCTGCGGGTGAATCTTCGACGGTAGAAGGAGAAGATGTACAACCGCAGAATGGGACCGAATCATCGTCAGGTCGTTCACGACTTCGAACCTCGAGCTCTCTAAAGAATCGTATCGCTCGCAAGAACGCCGCTCCAGCTCTACCCCCCGTCAAGATCCCCCAGAACTTCCTCGACGAAAATGTGACTCTTCACAATTTTTGGCGTAGGCCTAGCCTCCCAATTGCTCTCGCTGAAGACGCAAAACACCCCAAGACGTCGTCCATCTTTATCGATCCTCGACCGAGCGAGAACACCCCCAGGGTACAAGAGTCCAACAAAGCGCTCGAAGAGTACTTTAACAAGACTCTCGATGCATTGATAGAAAAGGCTGGAGACCGGGCCGGCGAACTTGTCAACCCCGAAATCGACTCGAGCAATACCGAAGAGCTCGTTCATAAGCTCACAAGCATCACTCGCGTCTACGACATGCTCCTCGACTCGGCATGGCACCTTACCGATTCACTATATCCAGCCCGACATGCGCACTATACATATACCTCTCGGCCGTTTTGGTGGTGGAATTACTACAAGGACTTTGACCGCCATAGTCAAGAGTTCCGCGACCAATTCCTGTCTGTCCAGACTGCCATTGACAGCATCCTCGACTACGACTGGAGGCTGGACCATTCCTTGTCTCAGGCCATCGCTGACCTGCCTGTCCTCACCTTCTCCTCCATACGATCCGCTCTTCGTCGCGAATTGACAACACCGGCCCCTGTGGATTCCGAGTCAAGAAATCTCAAGCGTCAAATCACTATCCTTTCTATGTCTGGTTATAGCGGTCAAGCTATATCAGAAGCAGTTGCGGAACATGCGGCGTACTTTAATGATGCCGACTTGATCCGCTTAGACGCCCAAGACCTGTCAGTACTGGTGGGAGAATATCTCGGACAAGACTGGGCTTATTCGAGGGGATCTCTGTCGACTATGGGGTTCCGCGCCGCTGAGATGAACGGAAAGCTATACAAAGATCCAGAACCTCCATCACGAGCAGCTGAAGAAGATGAAACCGACCAAGACACTGTGAGCGTCCGTACAGGTGGAGGCCAGCACGAGGATGAACATCACAAGATAAAGCCGGGTGTCTTTGACCCCTTTGATAAATGGGAGAATCTCAAGATCGACAAGATTTTGGATCAACTCACACAAGCTGCCGAGTTGAAGCACGGCTCGGCTCGTGATAAGCCTCTTCTCATTCATATCCACGACTTTGTGGAGCTGAACATGACCCTCGAGGGATCGATGCTGATTTCACGGTTGAGGAGCTTGGTGGATGCAGCCTGGCAACAGGGCGCCAAGGTTGCCATCTTTGGAACTTCTTCGAGTGAGCAGCCCTCGGATGAGTATCAAAGTGTTCTCCGAGAACTCTCCTTCGGAGACTTTGTCATCTCTCGACACGTTGAGCCGCATCGCACGCTGAGGCAACCCAAGCCATCTGGCGGCTCCCAAGTCTCTGAAAAACCCTTCCCTCTCCAAGACACGGATCTGTTTGTGGAGAATGTGCGGAATGTGAATAGGATGCTCAAGTCACTTGGTGGTCATCGACTTCTTGACTTTTCAAATGACCACATGAAGATCTTTATGCGTGCCACCGACACTCGCGCTCAGATGCTCAAGAAGTCGATCCTCCCCCTGCCTGAAGTGTACAATATTGCCTGCGCTGCGAAGCGGCACGAGGAGGAAGCAGAGGGCGCCGCAGCAGGAGGAGTGTATGAAAGACTTCTCATGGGACCCCTGAGGCAACGGCCTGGACAACAGTTCTTGGATGATCCAGAACCAGAAGGCAAGGCAACCGCCGAAGAGACACAGAAGAAGGCCGAGGATTCACAAACCGCCGGCCGGGCATCCATGAAGCTCAATGAGTATGAGAAGCGTATATCCTCTGGGCACATCAACCGTCAGAACCTACGAACCACATTTGACGATGTCCACGTTCCCAAGGACACCATATCTGCCCTCAAGCTCCTCACATCTTTGGCCTTGGTGCGTCCAGATGCCTTCTCATACGGTGTCCTGGCCCAGGATAAGATTCCTGGATGCCTCTTGTATGGCCCCCCTGGTACAGGCAAGACTCTCCTGGCAAAGGCTGTTGCTAAGGAGAGTGGTGCAAACATGCTGGAGATTAGCGGTGCCACTATCAACGACAAATGGGTGGGTGAGAGCGAGAAACTCATTCACGCCGTCTTTACTCTGGCAAAGAAGATCTCACCTTGCGTTGTCTTCATCGATGAGGCCGATTCGCTTTTGGCTAACAGAAGCATGCTTGGTGCTCGCGCATCTCACCGCTCACACATCAATCAGTTCCTCAAGGAGTGGGACGGCTTAGAGGAGACGGAAGCTTTCATCATGGTTGCTACAAACCGACCGTTTGATCTTGATGATGCTGTCCTTCGACGCTTACCACGCCGTCTCCTTGTCGACCTCCCCCTTCAGCCTGACCGCACTGCTATTCTCAAGATCCTCCTCAAGGGCGAGGAGATCGATCCAGCTGTCTCTCTCGAGGACCTCGCCAAGCGCACGCCCTACTACTCGGGCTCAGACCTCAAGAACGCCTGCGTGGCAGCCGCCATGGCCGCGGTCGAAGAGGAGAACGAGGCCGCAGCCCGGCACACGGGGCCGGAACCCTACGAGTACCCCAAGAAGCGCACTCTGCGCCAGGAACACTTTGACAAGGCTCTGCGGCAGATCCCCGCCAGTATCAGCGAGGACATGGAGTCTCTCAAGCAGATCCGCAAGTTTGACGAGGAGTACGGCGCCAAGAAGAAGGGTGCCAAGAAGACCATGGGCTTTGGTGTCGGTGCTGAAAAGAAGTTTGCTGATGCCGAGGAGGTGCGCATCCGTCGAGGAAGTCCTTGACCAAGTCTAACACAAGCTTGGTTTTCTCTTTTTTCCTTTTTTGTTTCAATGGGTATTCATTTACAGGGGATGGCGTGGGGAGCTTTCTTTTACACTATCATAGACTCGGGTAGCTTTGGGAGACATGGTGGATGAACTGATCAGATGGAAATAAGCATTTCAGGTGTCTTTTGTTTCTCGTCATCTTTTTGGGCATGAGTTGAATATAGCATGGGCTCAAAAGGAACTTGTAACTACTGTAAGAAAAGTGTACTATATCATATCAGAGACAACAACGTCTAAAGATGCTAAAGACTTGTGGTGGGGATTGGCCTGAGCTGGTCTCTTTATTGAACTACCTATTATTATACAACTGCCTGCTCTTTCCAAGTTTGGTGCCATATTTGTTCTCCTATTACCAAAAGAAGTAGATGGATGATGTGCTACTCTCCAGCTAGCCTCATGCTTCTGTGGACACCTTGATTCCCTCTGCGGCCAGAGCTCTCTGGTAATCCGCCTGGGCTTTCTCCAGGGCATCAATAGTCGGCTGCATCAGCGACATGACGGCTGGACGGCCACCGCCAACTCTGTCTGCCTTCCAGCGGATCTTCTTTCCCGTACGCTCAAAGTGATCACGGATCTCTTTCTTGCGGGTACGAATGATTTCCTCTCGCTCATTGTCGGCCTCATCTGCAACAGCGTTGATGCGTGCGATGGAGCGGCTCAGTGACTCGGCAAGGTACTGCAGTTCGGCAGCACGATCCGGGTCTCCTGAGAGGAAAGCGTTCCAGAACTGGTGTAGGAACTCGATGGTTGTGGCATGAGTTAGGCTGCACTTCCGAGCAAGTTCAGCAGGAAGACCCATGGGTGTAAGGGCATCAGAGTCATGTCCATACTTTTGGGCACGTTGTTGACGAACGCCCTTCATGACGTCCTTGTCCGCAGCTTTCAGAGCAGACCGTGAACCAACGTGAGCACGCTTAGGGGCATCGTCATCGCTATCGCTCTGTTCATCAAACCCAATGGCTGCTTGGAGATTGATGCCTCCTGCACCGTCGCCCTCGAGGGTCTCGAGATCACCCTGAATCTCGAAGAGCACATCGCTGGGGGCCTGCTTTTCGAATAGGCGGGCATTGGACGAGGGCGCTGTTTCATGTTTGGAGAAAAACTTGTTCTGCTCCTTAACGTTGAGCATGATGCGATGCTCCTTGGCATCCCCCTTGAGATCACGGAGTGCAAGCTGGTTATAAGTGTCGTAAGCTCCACTGACATCCTCGGCGTTGGCATCAGATGGGGCAACGTTGGCCATAATCTTCTCACTGAGGCTGTTGAGGGTCTTGACAATGGGAACATTAGTTCTAGGACGCATCTCAATATCCTTGGCATTGCCGCTCCTGAATCCGCCCTGGTTCTCCTCGTTGGCCTCGATGTCGATGATGTGAGGAACCTGCTGTGCCATGATCTTGCTCTGCACAGCTACCGTATTCTCGCTGGGGTCGTACTTGTCGAAGAGGGGATCATTGGGATCATTCTCAGTGACTCGCTCACCCCGTAGCTTCTTGGAGAGTTTGCTGAGAAAGAACCGAGACCAGAACTCGGCCTCGGAGAGCCGAGGCACATTCTCGTTGTAAACGCGCTTGATTAGGGGATGCTGGGCGAAGATCATCTGAACCTGCTCAACACTAATGTTGAGCTTGAGCTCTCCATCCACAGTCTTAGGCTTCACTGTCGAGAGAACGTTATAGGCTCCCTTCTTCTGGTTGGTCTCGATGGCATGAGCTCGGAGAAGGGTTGTCCGCGTCGACCAGAACTGCGCGTTGAAAGCGGCTCCCGAGATAGAATCGGGTTTAGTTTGCATAGCTTCCATATATGTCTGGTTGAGACTTGTGTCCTTTGACATGAGGGACCGTTGTAGTTCAATGTCGTTCTTCAAGTGAGCATCATCAAACCAACGAAGCGAGGTAGGTTGCGAGTTGACAGCACTGGCAAAAGCCATAGATGCTGAGCCACTACCCACGTTTCCATTTGCTGTTGGAGTTGAAGAGCCGCCTGTGCCAGGGGCAGATGGTTTTGGTACGCCGGCATCGTTGGTGCGAGAAGAAGCCAACAGGCTTGACAAGAGGTCCTTTACAGCTTTGGCCTCTGCTTTGGCCTCTGGGGTGTTGAAATGGAAGAGATATGTAGCAGGTTCGGCACTCTCAGAAGCCTTTTCAAAGACCTTGAGCATCACCTTTGCCGAGGTGTCTGGTGTCTGTTGAAGGTCTGGGACCGACGTTAGTGAGAGAAAGCGCGTTCACGCAGGCTGCCCCGACTCACTGGTGATGTTGGAAACAGAGAGGGAGACGGTGGGAGGACCGCCGGAGTTTGGAGTCCAGGTGACAAACTGATGGTCACTGGTGAGCGTCAGGATGCCATCCTTCTTCTTGAAGAGGGTGCGACCAGCTGGGATGGCCATGATGGAGGCGATGATGACGCGACTTGCTCGACGCGGCTACGAGTAAAGGCACGGGAACTCGACCCCCTGAGGGGACTCGCGTCGTGGATTTCTACGCTGAAATTCCGTCTCAGAAGCTCTTGGGGATGGATGGATTCGCAGATGTCGTTGAAAGGATCCCCAGGCAGAAGGCTGGGGAAGCAGCTGATGAGAAGCAGGCGGCCTTTGTTGGCGAGGATAGCGACTTGATTCACGTGAGTGTCTGATACAGCTTGTCTCTGAGGCTGTCTGAGACTAGAATTCTCTGGTCTGTTTGCTTGCTCTTGGTAGCTTGAGATGGATTGGATGTCGTCGTCAAGGCTTCAGCTTCCCCCAAAGCTTCGAGAATATTACAATCCCTAGAGTACGTAGGTAGCCTTGCACTGCTGCACTAGAGTGGGGCCTGAAAAGTTGGCGCCCGTGGAAGTGGTAAGTGGAGCCGCCGCCTGACGTTGGCACCTGCTGCAAAGCCGACTCCAACCTGCAGGGCCTGCCTGACCTGAAGAGATGAAAGAATACACCGCAGGTCAGCAAGGTGGGAAATGAGGGATAATGATGAGTGTGACTGGGAAATGCGTGGTTGCAGAGGTATCAGGAAGTTGAGCCATTTATTCTGCGTCATCTTTTCACTGCCGAATGCCTCGACAGCTAGGTATCTACACCTCACACTCACCGAGGAACCGTCAGGTACACCTGGCAGCTACTCCAACTGTGGCTGGTGGATTGTCAGTTGCTCGCTCTCCCGTGGCTGACCCTTCCCCTGACCTGCAAACCCTCCCACTAAAAAACCTGGAATGCACGTCCCACCCGACACCGAGTCGCTGACCTTGTGGCGTCGGCTATTGACCCTGTTTAATCCACGTAAAACTTCACGATGGTTACTCCGCAATCTTGGTCGTTTCCCGTGCGCCCCGATGCGCCTGACACCTCCCATATCTGTACCCTACCTTAGGAGACCGTGCGAGCATGGTGCTCTCCTTTTCAGATTTACCGCAATGACAGGCCACTCTTCGGCTACTCGCAGCCTACGAGGGCACGATCCTTCAGCCATGATCCGTTTGATCCTGCAAAGAAACCCCCCAGCGGCGCTCAAATCGCGGGGAAATACACACGCACAGCCTTGGCGACGAGCCGGGTAGACGGACGTCATGACGGTACAGTGTGTCCGGAGATCGGTACGGTCACGGCCAAGCAACGTCCAGGGAGCGGTGATCCTCGGTAAACACACCTCAACCCCCGAGCCAGACCCCCAAATGCCCCGAAAATGCGAGTGGGCTCCCCCAATGATAGCGGTCACCGCTGCCCACGGTCACCTCCAAAACACTGTGCGGCAACTGACCCCGGAGGTCAAAGACCGAGTGACTTGCCGCGCTGTAAACCCCTGCAAAACCTCCTGCAAGTGGCTGGGCCGCGCCGTGCGCCTCCCTCCAGATCCGCACTGCTTTTCTCGGTCACGGCTGCCTCTGGCCAATCAGCGCCTGTATCCCTCACGGCCAGAACCGGGTTTGCCGGGGGCGTCATCGTATTTTTCCAAGCAGCAGGACATCAAAGGCCAGCAGTGAGCTCCAGTCGGTCTCGTCTCGGTGGTCACAATTTCTTCTCCCGCTGGGTCCCTCCAGTTTCATTCCTGTTCCTGTTTCTCTGTTTTTGACATAATACTCCTCCTCCCGCACTATCCTCTCTGCTCCCCCTCCAATTCCTCTCTCCCGTTCCGTCTGAGCTGGGAACTAACCGTCCGCAACGACTTACTCCGCCGTTCCTTTGTGTCGCCATCTAGAGCTGCCGGGGGATGCTTCCCATCGATATCCTCTAGTTCTTCAGCCCGCCCCCCTTGACCTGTCCTCGTTCCTCCACCACACTAGACTACTCGCCCATCATGTTGAGGAATTCGCTCTGCAGAGCTAGCTCTCAGCTCCTCCGCGGTGCTAGATGCTCCGCTGCCTCGTCTTCGGCCTCCATCTCGACCGTCTCGGCTCGCACTTCATCATGGAAGCTTGCTGCCTCCCGCCGGCCTCTGGCCCTCGCTGCTCGTCGCGGCTATGCGACCAGCGCCACCTCGTCGCCTCCCGACCCCAACGATAACTTCCTCTCCGGGAGCACCGCCAGCTACATCGACGAGATGTACATGCAGTGGAGACAGGACCCGGAGAGCGTCCACGTCTCGTGGCAGATCTACTTCAAGAACATGGAGAGCGGCGAGATGCCCATCTCCCAGGCCTTCCAGCCTCCTCCTAACCTGGTCCCTAACATGACCGGTGGTGTTCCCCGTCTCTCTGGCGGCCTCGAGTCTGGCTCCGATGTCACCAACCATCTCAAGGTCCAGCTTCTCGTCCGCGCCTACCAGGCCCGTGGTCACCACACCGCAAAGATCGATCCCCTCGGCATTCGAGGTACCAATGACGCCAAGGGCTTTGCCAACATCAAGCCCAAGGAGCTGACCCTCGAGCACTACCAATTCACCGAGAAGGATCTTGACACCGAGTACACCCTTGGCCCCGGTATCCTGCCTCGCTTCAAGCGCGATGGTCGCGAGAAGATGACCCTCCGTGAGATCGTTGATGCTTGCGAGAGAATCTACTGCGGCTCCTTCGGTGTCGAGTTCATCCACATTCCTGACCGTGAGAAGTGCGACTGGCTTCGCGAGCGTCTCGAGGTCCCTACCCCCTTCAAGTACTCGGTTGACGAGAAGCGCCGTGTTCTGGACCGTCTCATCTGGAGTTCCAGCTTCGAGTCTTTCCTGGCCACCAAGTACCCCAACGACAAGCGATTCGGTCTTGAGGGTTGCGAAACCCTTGTTCCCGGTATGAAGGCTCTCATTGACCGCAGCGTCGACTATGGTGTGAAGGATATTGTCATTGGTATGCCCCATCGTGGTCGTCTCAACGTTCTCTCCAACGTCGTCCGAAAACCCAACGAGTCCATCTTCAGCGAGTTCGCTGGTACGACAGGTGCCGAGGATGAGGGCTCTGGTGATGTCAAGTACCATCTCGGTATGAACTTCGAGCGACCTACTCCTTCTGGTAAGCGTGTCCAGCTCTCTCTGGTCGCCAACCCTTCGCATCTGGAGGCCGAGGACCCCGTCGTCCTGGGCAAGACCCGCGCTATTCAGCACTACAACAACGACGAGTCGACTCACCGCACCGCCATGAGCGTTCTGCTCCACGGTGATGCTGCTTTTGCTGCTCAGGGTATCGTCTACGAGTGTCTCGGCTTCCACTCTCTCCCTGCCTTCTCTACCGGCGGTACCATCCATCTCGTCGTCAACAACCAGATTGGTTTCACCACCGACCCTCGATTCGCCCGCTCTACCGCCTACTGCACGGATATCGCCAAGGCCATCGATGCCCCCGTCTTCCACGTCAACGCCGATGATGTCGAGGCTGTCAACTTCGTCTGCCAGCTTGCCGCCGATTGGCGCGCCGAGTTCCAGCACGATGTCGTCATTGACCTCAACTGCTACCGAAAGCACGGCCACAACGAGACCGATCAGCCTTCCTTCACCCAGCCTCTCATGTACAAGCGCATCACTGGCAAGGAGCCCCAAATCGACATCTACGTCGATAAGCTGATCGAGGAGGGTTCCTTCACCAAGGAGGACATTGATGAGCACAAGCAGTGGGTTTGGGGCATGCTCGAGGAGAGCTTCACCAAGTCCAAGGACTACACTCCCACCTCCAAGGAATGGACCACCTCTGCTTGGAACGGCTTCAAGTCTCCCAAGGAGCTTGCCACCGAGGTCCTCGCCACCAACGAGACCGCTGTCAAGCCCCAGACTCTGGAGCATATTGGTGAGGCTATTGGAAGCGTTCCCGAGGGCTTCCAGGTTCACCGCAACCTGAAGCGAATTCTCACCAACCGAACCAAGTCTGTTGTTGAGGGTAAGAACATCGACATGTCCACTGCTGAGGCTCTTGCCTTTGGTTCTCTCGTCACTGAGGGTTACCATGTCCGTGTCTCCGGTCAGGATGTCGAGCGTGGTACTTTCTCTCAGCGCCATGCTGTCTTCCACGACCAGGAGACCGAGGATACCTACACTCCCCTCCAGCACCTGAGCAAGGACCAGGGCAAGTTTGTCATCTCCAACTCGTCCCTGAGTGAGTTCGGTGCTCTTGGCTTCGAGTACGGTTACTCTCTGTCCTCTCCCCATGCCCTCGTCATGTGGGAGGCTCAGTTCGGTGACTTTGCCAACAACGCTCAGTGCATCATTGACCAGTTCATCGCCTCCGGTGAGGTCAAGTGGATGCAGCGAACTGGTCTCGTCATGTCTCTGCCCCACGGTTATGATGGCCAGGGCCCTGAGCACTCTTCCGGTCGTCTCGAGCGATACCTCCAGCTCAGCAACGAGGATCCCCGAGAGTTCCCTACTGGTGAGAAGCTCGTGCGCCAACACCAGGACTGCAACATGCAGATTGCCTACATGACCTCTCCCGCCAACTTGTTCCACATTCTTCGCCGACAGATGCACCGACAGTACCGAAAGCGTGAGTTGACCTATTCCTTTCTTATCTACGACTTGTACTAACTCTGATTAGCCCTCGTTATCTTCTTCTCCAAGTCCCTGCTCCGACACCCTCTGGCCCGCAGCAACATTGAGGAGTTCACTGGTGAGAACGCTGGCTTCCAGTGGATCATCCCCGACCCTGAGCACGAGACCGGCGTTCTCAAGCCTCGTGAGGAGATTGACCGAGTCATTCTCTGCAGTGGTCAGGTCTGGGCTGCTCTCCACAAGTACCGTTCCGAGAACAACATCGACAACGTCGCCTTCACCCGCATTGAGCAGCTGAACCCCTTCCCCTGGCAACAACTCAAGGAGAACCTTGACCAGTACCCCAACGCCAAGACCATCGTCTGGGCCCAGGAGGAGCCTCTCAACGCTGGTGCCTGGAGCTTCACTCAGCCCCGTATTGAGACCCTGCTCAACAACACTGAGCACCACAACCGCAAGCACGTCATGTACGCCGGCCGCAACCCCAGCGCGTCGGTGGCCACTGGTCTCAAGTCGGTGCACAACAAGGAGGAGCAGGAGTTCCTCAAGATGGCTTTCACTGTGAAGCAGGACAAGCTCAAGGGCGAGTAAAGAAAGAAATGGACATTAGCAGGACAGGTTATGGGGAGGTAAACTGAATGGGATTGGTACTGGATGGATGAATGGGCTATTATACATGGACACTAATCGTTTGGGAGGGAAGAAGCAACTACAACAACTACAACAAAAGCCGTTGGATCTGGGGAGTAAGCAAGCAAGCTAAACTCTTCATGTAAACCACTTGTATCATACCCTCCTAGATGAAGGACACAGACATTTGCGCCCTGGGTTTCCATTAGCATTATGGGCCTTTGGAACGAACGACAAGGCATGACATCTTTTTTTTGTGCGATTGAGCTACATTACACTACGTTGCTGTTTTGGGATATACCGGCGATTCATGATATGATATACATGATATGATACAAACAAGGATATATCTCTTGACGACGGAACCTCGGGAGTTGATTGATATGCATGTTAATTTATTTATTGTGCGTGTGAATATTTCTTTTTTAACTGTCTTGGATTGATAGATGCACTGCTACCTTGGCGCATCGACCTCAACCTGCCACGGCCGCACTATCCCGTCATCGCCCGTAGTAACCAACATCTCCTCCTCGCCGCGACGCTCGGATCCGGCATCGTATCTCCGACACCAAGTAATGTGGTTGACCTCGTAGGGGCCGTGAGCTCCGGGGTGGGTCGTGAGCAATCTCCATGATGCAGATGCAGGTGCAGATGTAGATGCCGAAGATTGTTGGACTTCCTCGGCGTTGGTCGAGTTGTCCTTCCCCGGGATATCTCCGCCCGAGTCATCCTCCGTGTACAGCGCCACGACGCCGTCGCTTCCGGTGCTCGCCACGAGTCCCGTCTGCGCGCTCCAGGTTACCGAGTAGATGTCGCGGGTATGCGCCTTTGGAAGGATGGCTGTGCATGTCCACTCCTCCCGCAGGGACCGACGCATCGTGTTGGGGATGCCTCCCAGGGCACTCCTCGAACCTGTGCCTGTACCATCCTCATTGTCCTCCTCTTGCTGTAGCGTCCACACGCGAATCGTTCCGTCGGCAGAGAAAGTGAGTAGTCGTGGGAAGAGATCTCCTGGTCGTGGACGAGATTCCCATTGGATTCCCCAGACTGTGCCCTCGTGGCCCTCGAGGACGGCGACGCACACCCACTCCGCATCTCCGTCCTCGCGCCAGATGCGCACCGTGTTGTCGTAGCTAGCACTAGCGAGCACGTCGGATGAGTAGCTGCGTCTGGCGTTGCGGCCGGGCAGGTCCGGACACCATGCCACAGCTTTGACGTCTCCCTCGTGCTCGTTGAGGACGGCGATCGTCTCCCACTCGTCATCAGCCTCAGAGGCGCCAATGTCTTCCCAGATCCAGACCGACTTGTCGCGTGAGCAGGTCGCCAGGTAAGTACCCGAAGGGTTAAAAGCGCACGACTTGATCTCCGAGTCATGACCCTCCAGCACCAGCGTAAACTCCCAGTCCTTGTCACCAGGTGAGTCGTCGTCGCTATCGTCGTCGTTTTTCCTCCGCACGTCGCGCTGTGTCACCTCAACCTCTAGCTCACCACCCTGCTGCGCCGCCTCATCACCATCCCATCGCCAGATACCGGCCGTCGAGTCGAAGCTGCCCGTGACGAGGCACAGCCGGTGCGGGGGGAGATGAGGCTTCCATGCCGCCGAGCGGACGGAGCGGGTGTGGCCGCCGGTGAGGGTGCTGTGAGCCGAGGCTGTAGACAGGGAGAATACGGTGACGGCCTTGGAGTGGGCGGTCGCGAGGAGGGGCAGCGTCGGGTGAGGGATCGAGGCCCAGGCGCGTTCGTGGAGGTCGGGTTTGAAGGGTGGGAGGGCGATGATGCGGGCCGAGGTCGGCGACGTCATGATGGGCAGCCGGGGGCCTCGAAGTTTGGACGATTGAGATATTAACAGTGGCTGAGTGAATGCCTCAGAGTAAATTTCGAATTGGTGTCCGGTATATGCAGGAAAGAGAGCGTCGTGGTGCGCTGGTGGTCGAGTTCTAGTGGTGGTTTAGGTCCTGCTTTTCCCCTCCCTCTACCAAAAGTTTAGCAACGGGGTTGATTGATAAGATAGTGATCGCGCTACTGACAACCCCTCATCCGGTTCCGGGGGGAAACATTACAACACACGATATCTCACTGGATGGACAAACTATTTAGGCTCGGTTTTTCAATGTCCGAATTACTAGCTTAGCTTATTGCTTGGTAGGTATCCATTGCTGCTGCTACCTTTATGAGTCTATCCGTTAATCCGTGTCCAGTATCCATTGATCCCCATGTTGCCCAGTGTCCGTTGATCCCTATCCTGTGATGATCCCGCCGTCTATAATCCTTGTCTAATAAGTCATTCATTCGTATCTTAGAAACTGATCATGTCATCATGGCAAAGCTCGTGGTCGTCCAGCTCTCGCGGCTTTCATTCTGATCCATGACCAGATCTCCCTCACGTTCCCCCCGGGCTTGAGCTTTTGCTCCCGAGCCATCTCAAGTCCGCCCTTTCTGAATCCTCCCGGAAGAAGCGTCCATACTGCGATGATGAAGGCTAGTATTCCGAGGACGATAGGTTGCAAGACTTGAACACCAGTCTGTTGAGCGATGGCTCCAACTGCAAAGGGGCCGATGGCAGCGCCGCCTCCTCCGACAGCAGATGCGAACCCAAGCGCACTAATGTGGTAGTCGGTCGGAAGCAGCTTTGTCGCTGCAACAATCGCAGCAGGGAACAGAGGTCCTAGGAAGAAACCAAGGAGCATCACAAAGATTACCGAAGCTACAAAGTCTGGAACCAGCCAGTACAGTAGCTCGAGGAGAATGGAGAGGGCCAGGTAGATGGTGATGGCCAGCTTCTCACCGATGCGCTCCGTCACGAACCCGAGCACGACACGGCCCAGCGTGAGGCCCAGCCAGAAAAGAGTCACGGTGAGGCCCGCGAGGAAGGGCTTGGCGTGCCGGACCCGCAACATGAAGGTGACGATCCAACCGCCGAGACTGACCTCTGCCGCCACGTAACCCAGCAGGAAGATGGCGACTATCCAGGTTACGGGCTCCTTGACGGCCATGAGCGTCGTCACGCGGCTCTTGCCCTGCTGAGAGTGCATGCGTCGCTTGTACTCGTCGCCCGTCGCGCCCCAGAATGCGGTTGTGCCGATGATGAACTCGACGAATGTCAAACCGATCATGATGTAGAAGAAGGTGTACCATTCCAGGTTAGCTTCCGTTATCATGGCGGACGCGATCAGGGGGCTGATGGTGGCCCCGACGCCGTAGGATCCGTGGAGGAAGCCGAGCAGTTCGTTGGCGTGGTGCATGTTTCCGATCCAGGCGTTATAGGCGCTGTCCTGCACACCGTTTCCGAATCCAGTAAACATCATGACGCAGGGCAGCACGGGGAACGACGGGTGGAGGGCCATTGGGAGGTAGGCGAGGAGGCGGGTGATGGGTCCGATGAAGGCGGCGCCGCGTTGGCCAACGGTGTAGTGAATCCAGTTGTTGACGAGGGCGGCGACGATGTAGCCCGCAAAGGGCACGACGAACAAGGTCGACACAGTGGTGTAGTCGATGGAGTAGTAGGTCTCGATCTAAAGGGTTGGCTTGTTGGTGAGAGTGTTGGTGGTGGTCAGGGGGTTATATCAACTCACGTATGGCAAAAGAGCCTATAACACAGTCAGTTAAAGAAACGGCGATACAGGTTCATCCAGGGACACTTACACCAAGACATCCATCATTCATGCCCATTATTAGAAAGGATATGTTGGTCACGTAATAGCGGTAGGCATTAATCCGTGTGCTGTTCCAGCGCTCTGGTTCCGCGACCGAGTCTGCGCTGTCATCGCCTGAAAGGCAACCCGTTCCGGTTGGAGAGACGGGGGGTTTCTCTGGGTCATAGTCTAGGTGTAGGTGTTGGTTCGTCATCCGTCCCGCTGGGAACGTTTCGTATGCTGGACTCGGCATCGCCATTGTATCTAAGTTGGAGTAGAGACGATGATGAGAAGCTCTAGCAGCAATTCCCCTTCACGAGCGAGCAAAAGATATAATATACTCGCTCACACTCCAGTCCCGTGGGCAGCCAAGGGCCTAGCCGGGGAAGGGTCATGGGCCATCCATAGCTCTGTGAGGCCCGGTCAAGCTCGTCTCGCTAAACAGGAGTCACCCTCTCCGTACGTATTACAGATTTTTTCTCCTCTCCTCTCCTCGTCTCAACCTCCCCACATCACATATTGCAAGACGTCGTCAGGTAGAAATTGTGCCACGTCTTGGATAGCGGTGAATGTAAGGATCAACTGATGCAGTATATTAAAGCCTTACGGGACACGTCGAAGCGCCAGGGCTGGCGGGACGCATGACCCGACGTGGGATATCGCAGTCCTGTGGCCCTGTGCCTGTGCCTGTGCCTGTGCCCGTGCCTGTGCTCCGGCATTAGCATCGGAGCAGCAGGGCGGGTAAAAAAGCAAACAAGGGGGTGACGGAGACGCGAAAGCAACTGATCTAGCCGCCCGGGACAGGGGACGGGACAAAAGCAATGAGAATACCGCGATCCTACCACTGGGACAGGGGACGATGAAGAGTTTTTGCGACGTGAGCGGTGAGATCGGTGAAAGGATATGAGCAAAGGGCTGGGCAGAGAATTGAGTCGAGCAGATAAATACCCATGGGAGAGAATATGGAATTGTTTTAGAGTGTGAAACCTCGTAGCAAGCAAGTCTCCATATGTGAGGCAATCGTGAAATGAAACATGTTTGCCATATAACCCGGTTCCTACAGTATGATTAGAGTAAAATGTTGAAACCAACAGCGTCTCATCCGAACTGAACGGTTCGGACGAGACACGTCCTAGGCCCACTGTGAATGCTCCTTGGATATGCCTGGTAGTAGGGATGTGATGGATTACCACATTACCTGTCCAACGGGACGGGAACAACGACAGAGCAGTAAAACCAGCAACATGCCAGTCCCCCGTCTCATCAGTATCCGCATCCGCATCCGCGTCCGTGGATCGATGGCCTCTCCATTGCGGGTCTTGCACTCCTCCCAATTAGCTCCCGACACGGAGTGAGCCTCACTCTTCTTGCCCCGGATTGTTTTGTACGTGTAAGACAAGGTTGGGCATTCAGACGTCGGCAGAGGCTGCAAAATGTAACAAGACTACCGCAAAGCAGGTACCGCTAAACGAGAGACTAAGGCAGCAAGGATGCCGTGTCGGTGTCGGGAGGCGTCGCTCTCGTAACCGGGAAAAGCAATCAAAAAAGTGACGAGATGTTCGGAGAATTGCTTCTTCCGCAGCCATCTTTTCTCTTTTGAAAGAGACAAGATGAGGCTGATGACATGGGGCTGTGCAACCCGTTAGCTTCGCCACACGCGGGGCAGAGAGCGTGACGTGCCTACGTCATCGGCCTCGCCGATACAGTCTTGTATCTCCATCTTCTGAGCTCTTCCATCAGAGCGCCCAACGATGCGCCTCGTGCCCAACGAGAGCCTTTCTCTTGGATAGCTTGCCAAGCTGCGAAAAGAACCATCACCACGTGCTCAGTCGTTCCGTGGCTGTGCGAAACCTTGTCGTGACCGTTGTAGAAATCTATAACTCTATACATTGTCTCTCGGCATTGTCTCAACTTTGTTAAAACGACCATCCATAAACAGCCAGCCTCACTCGCAAGAATTACTTGAAAAAAACAATTGTCTCCATCATCAGATTCAACTTCCAAGCTCAACCCTGCAGGTGGCCCTTTCTTTCTTTGTCTGGGCTCCAGCTGACGTCGGCCCTCCATATTAAGCGCTGACTGAACTTGACTCCTCCTCCTCTGTCCAGCCACCCACGACATCTCCCTTCATTTTCAACCACTACAAACGAAACACTGACGTATCTTTTTCCTCCATCTCATCCAACCATCGACTTTTACCCACAGCAACAAAGCAAAAAGATCTGAAAAATCTGAAATGTCAAATTATTACGAGTACGAAGAGTACGCTTCTCGTCGTCGCCGCGACTTTTCACCTGACAACTACTCGGGTGGCGCCCCGGCTCCCAACCCCAACAACCCAGGCGCTCAAGGTCAGGGACCCCCTCCTCCTCCAGGAGCTCCCCCTTACGCCTCGACTTCACGCCTCGATGAGCAGTACGGCGCTGGTCCTCCCCGCGATCGCATGACCCTTGAGCCTCCCCCGAATCAGGCCCGTACCCGCTCCGTCCCTCCTCCCAATACCACAATGATCCGGCGATCCCGTTCCCGCTCCCGCCCTGGCTCCGTTACCTCCTCCCAAGAAGACTATGACGACGACCGTCGTCGCGACAGCCGTTCTCGCGGGCGTGGGCGCTCGCAGAGTCCTCTCTCCCGTGCTCGTGGCGCTGTTGAAGATAACTTCTCCAACTCGGCCACTGGCATCGGAGCTGGTCTCCTCGGCGCTGTCGTAGGTGGCCTCGTCGCCCGGGAGGCTTCTGATGCGGCTACCCGTCACAAGCACAAGACACGAGGATACGATGACGATAATGAGAATCGTACTCGTCTTGTTTCTACCATCCTCGGTGCCGTGGCCGGTGGTCTCGGCGCCAATGCCCTCGCCAACCGTGTCGAGGACTCGAGGGACCGAGACCGTCGTCGCCAGCTCGACTGGGAACGTGAGCGCAGCTACGTGCGGGAGGAGGAGATGCCGCGGTACGATCGCCGGAGATCTGGCGACAGGGATCGTGATTCCCGCAGCCGTGACCGGTATGATCGCGGCAGAGCGCTACCCGCAAACGATGACGAAGAGTATGACTTTGTCTATGACGACCCCCGCTACGACGACCGACAGCCCCAGCGGCGCAGGAGTGAGGACGCTCCGCGGTACCGGCAATAGTTTCTCTCTCTTGTATCCTCTCCTTTTGCCACGTTGACGGGCTCTTTCTTTTAACGACTACTTATGACTCTACGGCTGATTGTTAACCATCCAATGTTAAAACTATTTCAAATCTCTTGGTTGGGTAACTAGAACAGTTCCCTCCCTCTAAGGACACACGGAGAATACGTTTACTTGAAGAACATCTAATGAGGAATGATTTGATGCTATCTACATACCTGTACTTTATCTTTTGAATTGATACGTTATTCCGCGATCCGTCTTCGCGCTTTCTGTGGCTCACATGGATCAGAATGCAACTTCTTTCTGGTTGTACACTTGATATTAAAGAACTCATACAACAATCATACAGATCCCCAAACTCTATCTCTACCATCCTAGCATCCATCCACTTGCCTACTTTCCCAGTTTCCCAATTTCCCCTTATCCTCGCCTAGTTTGGTGTCCATGAGCAAGAAACTATGATCCTCCATCCTCAAAACTTCCCGAAACTAAGTTGATGTCTCCAATTGATACCATTAGCAAGACTCAGCCATTGACTCGTCTCTCCGCGTTCATTGTCCACTGGGAATCACCATGAGCGTGTGAGGCCCTGTCTCGTCCCCCCTGCAGCTCACGATGGTCACGACGATCCATCTCCCGTTCGACAATCACTTTGAAGAACTGCGCAATCTCGGCCAGTGCCATTTGCTGCGCATCCGAAATGCCAAGCATCTTGAACAGTGATTGCGCATCCACCAGCTGCTTCGCAATCACCGAGTCGGGCTGGCAAAAAGTGCGGATGCTCATGGCTCGCGCGTTAACCTTCATAGTATGCAAAAGCCCGCTGATCTCGACGGGGTCGGCCTGTCGACGGCCATAGAAGCGAAAGTCGTCGACGTGCAAATTGATCAGCTCGAGCTGCGTCTCGAGGTCGTACCGAAACCCAACAATCTTGGGACGGCCCTTGCTCTGCCAGGCATCAGCTACCTTTTTGAGCTTATCTGGAACCAAGCGACCCTTGTCTAGCTGCACCGTGATGTAATCGTTCAACGCAGTGCTCAAGTGAAACTCGAGCTCGCAGTAGAGAAGGCTCTGCTCTCTCGAGTCTAGAGAGACAGCCATCCGCGATGTTGGACGGGCTCGAACAGCAGGGTGCGTGCGACGATTGCTGTGGTGCAACTCTGTCTACATACGAGTCAGTGGCAGAATCTCTCCATGAGGTCTCAAACTTACCATGTCCTTTGCAATCTTCTTGATACTGTCAAGTATTCCCACCTTCTTCTGTGGTGCCTTTTTGGCCGCATCAACGCCCTTGTCGGTACGCTCAAGCCATCCATTGTCGCCAATCATTGTCTTTTCACCCTTCTTCACACTGGGAAAGTCGGGTCCCCTGAAGTACAACTGCAGTGGGGAGAAGAGGGGGGTGCTTGGAGCATTCTCGGCTCGGAGGTTGGCCACCTGTGGCATCGGTGGGTGCTGGACCTCGATAGGTCGAGACAATCGCATACCGTCCCCTGAGCTTTTGGATCGTCGGGGTCTGTTGATGAGGGGCTCCGGGTGACTTGCCGACTCTTTTATCATCGAGTGTTGGTGCACTTGAGCCCAGCCTTGGTATGCATTGACGACGGCAGCATTGACATGAGATCGTGACCGAGCATGGTGGCTGCCCCTAAGCTCCAGAGGCGATGGATGAGCAGTATCTGGGATGTTTGGCGAGTAGAAAGAAGAGGAGTCATCTTCAGTAACATGAAATTGCTCATACCTCCCTTGGCCCAGAGGAGAAACGGGGTCGGGAATGTCCTCCATCTCGGCTGGACGGGGAGCGCTTGCATTCTGTCGCCCAACTCCAAGCTGCAGTGGAGGAGGAGGAACCCTATGCCTACGCTCAGCGAGACTACCAGCGAATATATCCCGAGGGGAACCTTGGTGACGACCTGGCATTAGGTCGGAAAAGGTTGTAGAGTCCACCCCAGAGCCGTCATCCTCGCTCAGCGCCCAGCTTGGAGGGGCTTCGGAGCGGGAGGTTGATGACTTGTGCTTTCGCGGGGTTGACCTCGACGTCATTGTAGACTTTTTCTTGGATCTATCAGACTTGGATGGGCTGCTGCTGGCTTTACTACTGAATCTGCAGAGTGTCAGTCTCTTCCAAGCTGTGGTGTAGAACGGTGGCATACGCGTCGGTGATCTTGTCCATCTGACTCTCCGTCAGGTTCATGCGAATATGAAGCGGTTGCTGAACGAGGCGCTTGCGTGGGGATAAGGAGCGAGCCCTTTCTCCTGGTGATAAAGACTGAAAGCCGCCCCGGAGAGGAGTCGCGCAAAAGGTCGATGGATCAGAACGCCGGCCCCTGTCTTGGGTCGGGCTGTTGTGTTGCATCGAGTCCGGCCCGCGGCCTCCAGAGAGGGCCTGAAGAGACCAGTTCGATTCAAATCAATTAATCGGAGTGAATCATGCAAGCCGCTTGAAGCAATCATGCAAAGAGTTTGGAGTCCGGAGCAGGTGGTGTGGTTAGAAAGCCCAATGTGCAAATCACTGGTACTGCTGATGGGGCAAGATGAATGTAAACAAATCACGCTTTGTGACAGTGAATCAGAATTTGTCCTCGCCAGAAAAAAAACCATTGGTTTGGTTCAAAATCCGTTGCTGCTCCCGCCAGCTGGCGGCAACTGGCAAAAACAGCGAAGAGGTGGGTAGCAACTTCTGCCACTGGCAAGATCTGGGTACATAAAATCGACAGTAACCACATTCTTTCTACTCTTCGTCAATAATCGGTTCTTCAATTTTAGAGAGATGAGTGCAGAGGTCTCACCGTAAGGATGAGTCGCATGTGCCTTATATAGATCCCAACCTGACCATCATGGACGCTCAGCAGGACGCACATTTCCATCGATAATCCAGGCCGCTATCGAACCATAGCTGTGGTGTAAAGGGCCCTTGAAATCCACGTGAGCACACCAGTTCTCTCATCGCTGGGCCAGTTGCCAGGTCCATTGCTTTATCTTCAGCAACTGGTAGCTCCCTGATGAAAGGGGGCAGCGGCCCGCTGTCTGTGTACAGGCCAAACTTTCTCGCAAAATTAGCGTTCGGTATATCCCAGTCACTGACTCTGTGATTTGATCGCTGCTCGAGCATATCGTAGAAAGAGGTTGTCGCATCATAATCTAGGCGATTCGAGGGCCACTCAGGCTTCGGTAGGCGTATGGGAGACTTTTTGGCAACACGAAGCTTGTTCGTGATCTGCTCCATCTTACTCCGTCCCCTGAATAATCTCGAACTGAAGGGAAACCGGGGGGTGGTCGCATGTTTCTCGTCTGCCGGTTCACCAATGTCTCCTTTCCGTAAGAACTCTCCCAAATCAATCGACTTCTCTCCAACGAATCGTCCTGGGCAGTTGGTTTTCGAATTCCATTGCATCTCGTGAAATTCACTGGCAGTTATCTGACGAAACGGCCGTGTTCCCCCGTTGCGGGACGAGACGTACATGGTATACTCTATCACCCAGCTCTTCCGAGTCCGTATGCCGCTTGAGAAGAGCGATGACCTTTCAAGGGTAGGTGAGTAGTCAGAGAGCCGCGTTTGGTACCGGTGGGGGTGCTCTTTCCTCCACTTGGTCAGCATGGCAGTTGGGATAATTGTGGATGTGACCGTCGTGAGGTGCGGGACGTGAGGAAGCTCGAGATCTGCCTGTATCGCTTGTTAGGGCGAGCTTTGGTCAGGATGTTGCACATGTCCGCACATGTCTGTTCATGTGGTCGTGTCTCCAACGTTGGAACGCGGCACCTGGATCATCTGAATGTTGGCAATCAACCTCGATCATTTCGTAAAGTACGCCTGCCGCGAGCCCGAGATGCTCGTCGCCCATGTGATCTCTCAGCACCAGAAACACCTGGACCATGTTAGATACTGTTCATCGGTCAAGCATTTGGTTTACTCACGAGTCGGATACCGTCGCTGTATCGGTAATTGCGAGGGACGTGGGCACAGTATCTAACAAGAACGTTACGACATTCTTGAGGCTGGTTAGCTGAAGTGATTTAACGATCTCCTCGTTCGGTATGCTAACTGTTTTCATCAAACACTTGGATAGGATCGACCGGTTGGTGCCCAGGATTTGACGAAGACGGCTGTGAGATATTGGCCATTCCCTGGCTACAGGACCAGAAACTTCTTTCGAGCAGAATGCTGCTGTCTCGGAACAGGAACTGGACGATAAAGGGGCAGGGTGAATTACGACCCAGAGGTGAGGATTGGGAGGGCGCCATGTGAACTGAGGCGTGAGCAGGTGTTGTTTAGTTGGAGGCTTTCCTACGCTAGAGTCACTCGGGAGACGGAATGAACTTGGTGTAATGTGTGCACGTATGATTGAGGAAACAGCGTATCACGAGGGTGGAAGGTGTGCCCTTCCTATTTCAAAGCGTTGAAGCTGCCCGTACTTGAGATCTGGGTGACGCCTGCCAAGCACAACTCTAGGATCTCACCCCCACCAACCAATTTACTGCGGGTGTCTTGAGCCATCAAATATGAGCTCCCTCCCAGAAAATAAGCACTTGATATCTTCATGTCGATAACATGAAGCACATGTGAGGTGGGATGAGGAGAGTTGTAAGTCTCAATCGGTAGATAGACTCCAGGGTAGGCTAACGAGTGATGGAGAATTGAAAAATGAAACGCAACTCTACGCGAAACCAATCCAATTGAACTCTCAGAGTTTCTACGTTGCTTGATATGCAATTCCTCTGGAGACGTCTTATGGGTTTGGGGAGGAGGCAGTTGGGCTTGATAGGCTATGTCTCGTCGATGGTTTAGCGATGAGATGAGATCTCTGACCCCGTCTTCGAAGTCTTGGTCAATGTGGCACAGCAGATCGTGCAGATACTCCGCTTATCCGACCACAGTAACCGTCCTTTTACGAGATTAGAGCCACGAAATTGACAGGGCCAGGTTGTCAGCGTAAAGTACGGCGTATCATTGGAAGAGGTCGTCTTGTTGCATGCATGGAGTTCTTTGGCGTCCATCCGGCCCCTCATCTCCGCCACTTGTGCAGTAGCGCATGTTTGTCCAAGATAGAATCCAAGAGTTAAAGCAGTGTATGCACTAACAAAAACCATCCATGTCCCAATTATCCGCTCCCGAGACAACAGCCGTCCCTGTGGTTCAGTCCCGAAGTCAACTCCCGGATCCCAAAACGGCATCTGCGGCGGTGTCTCCCCCAGATACCCCACTGGAAACCGCGGAGGAGAGTGGGAGCCCATGACGCCTGTCTGGCTGGCAACGGCTACGGCAAGTGCGCTGGGATTTTACCCATGGTCATTGGCCTTGATGTTCAGGTGATGACAAGACAAGCAATGGCGGCGGTAGCGATTGCCTTCCCGAGGCCTAGGCCGAGACTTCTTCCATCTGGCCCAGCTGTGAGAGTGGTCCCTGGAGTCAGCAACCTCGTACCTAAACACTCTCCACATCCCGAGCTCGATGCCGTGATCAATTTCGTTGTCTCTGCGACCCGGTAAACCCAGCCTGTTCGGTTGCCTGCTCGGGAGCAATCCTCGGTTCGCTTCGAGCTGCTTCACACCGTTTCTGACAGCCAACCTACTACTACTATCTCGAGGCGATCTGTTGCTTGCATATATTACCCCATCCTGTCCCTCCGACTCACTCAGATCCAACACACCTGGCTACTCACGTCTAGTTACACAAGCCTGATATCTCTATACCACATTCACCATGGCACCAGAAGCAGACCGATCGCCCTACTATGATATTGGTAAATGAACCCACCCCCACCGGTCACAGTGCTCATACCTGACATCAATTCGTCTAGTCATTGTCGGAGCTGGGCCCGTTGGCCTCATGCTCTCAACATGTCTTGCCCGCTGGGGTTACAAGATAAAGCACATTGACAACAGAGCCGAGCCAACACCGACAGGTCGAGCTGACGGTATCCAACCACGTTCGCTGGATCTTCTCCGCAACATGGGCCTCAAGTCTGACATCATGGCTCACCACCCTGCCCGCGTGTACGAGGTTGCTTTCTGGGACCCTGCTTCAACAGGACGCGGCATTGTCCGGACGGGGACATGGGCGAGTTGCCCCGACTTTATCGACGCTCGCTACCCCTTCACAACCTTGCTTCACCAAGGTCTGATTGAACGGGTCTTCATCGCAGACTTGGAGAAGAATGGCGTGCAAATTCAACGTCCATGGACCATCAAGGGTTTCACATCGGATGAGCAGAAAAACCCCGAGTACCCTGTTACCGTCGAGCTGGAACATGTGGACGGAACAGCCCAGGAGACTCTGCATGCCAAGTATCTCTTTGGCGGCGAGGGTGCGAGGTCATTCATCAGGAACCAGCTTGGCATTGCAGTTCAGCATAAGGACCCCATTGCGCACGTCTGGGGAGTCATGGACGGCGTTGTGATCACCGACTTTCCTGACATCAAGGTGAATTTACTCCCCTAGATGTTCCATACTTCTTGCATTACTGACCAACTACCAAGATGAAATGCACAATCCACAGCGAGCACGGTTCTATCATGGTAATCCCCCGGGAGAACAACATGGTCCGCCTCTACATTCAGATTGCATCCTCGACAGACCCAGACTGGAACCCCAGGCGAACAGCTACCGAGGAGCAAGTGCAAGAATCAGCCAAGAAGATCATGCAACCATACTCCATCGAGTGGGAACGCGTGGAATGGTACTCGGTTTATCCTATCGGCCAAGGCATCTCGGATCGATACACTCTAGACCAGCGCGTGTTCCTCGGAGGCGATGCTTGCCATACCCATAGCGTAAGTTTCGTTCTCAGTCTATAATGATGATGATGATGATGCTAACATTAGAGTAGCCCAAGGCTGGCCAAGGCATGAACACCGCCTTCCTCGATGCCCAGAACCTCGCCTGGAAGATCCATGCTGTCGAGTCTGGTTTCGCAGATAAGGAGATCCTGAAGACCTATGAGACGGAGCGCAAGCATGTCGCCGAGTCCTTGCTCGACTTCGATAACCGATATGCCAAACTATTCTCGCAACGGCCCCCGGCGGCTGATGAAGTGCACGCAGCCTCGGCCAACCATGGCAGCAACCAAGAGGGCCAAGACAACGACTTTATCAAGACATTCAAAGAGTCGTGCGAGTTTACGAGCGGTTACGGAGTGTACTACAAGCCCAATGCCTTGAACTGGTCGCCTGAGCACGCAGTTCAATCGCCATTGGTTCACCCGAAGGGCACCAAGCTACGGACGGGACGTCTCTTCATCAACTCGAATGTGACAAGAGTGGTTGATGCCAATGTTGTGCATCTAGAACAGGAGGTCCCGCTGAACGGCGCATTCCGAATCTTTGTCTTTGCAGGTGTTCCCGAGACGACGCGCCAGGCACTCCAAGACTTTGCCAACAACCTCGGAAGTCAGCGATCATTCTACGCGACCTACCAGCGACCGGATCTGGACAAGGTCTCCTATCACGAGAAGCATCTCCCTCATAGCCGCTTTTTTACGCTGTGTACAATTTTCGCTTCCAAGCGATCCGGCATCGAGATCTCACGCGACGTGCCTGGAGTTCTTTCTCGATACCGAGACCACATTTACGCCGACGACCGATCGGACTCCCGGCTACCAAATGCGAAGGCTGAGGCACATGCCAAGATGGGCTTGGATGAGGAGCGCGGCGGAGTGGTAGTGGTCAGGCCAGATGGCTATGTGGGCATCGTGGTTAGCCTCGTCGAGGGCAGCGGGACCGTGGACGCACTGAACGAGTATTTCTCGTCTTTCTGCACGAAGAAGCTGGGACAGACGATGGCGCAACTGTAAGATGAGTTGGCGGTGATGGTAGACTTGGATAGGGACGGTGGGTTTTGGATATTGGCTGGTGAATGTTTACACGCATCTACGGAGATAAAGAAATAAGAACAGCATAACTATCAGATTCATGTATTAGAATCTATTCGTTGTTAAGCACGGAGCATTTGACCCGAAGGATGACGGTTGGACATGCGTGATGCATCGTCATACCTAGCAAAGGCTTGCATCTAACCTACAGACGAATATGTACAGTGGATGCATGATGCCGTCTAATTGGAATCTAAAGTAAGAGTCTTCTGTAGTTTCAGCCTTACCAAGTGTCGATCCCCAGTTTGATGGACTTGGGACACAGTACGTAGTTTCACCTCTACTCCTAGTGCGCGATGGATGTTTGGACGAGATGGATACGACCACTTCCCTTGGAGACCCCGACAGAGCGAGGGACCGAAGATCAGTAGATCAGGTACGTACTGTCCGTTCTGGGGTCAAATGATTGACCAATAGAAAAATAGAAACCTCAGGCTGGCGCGACTCTTCAAGTCGGGCCAATAATAATTGCCCATGAGCGCCACATTGGCCCCGCCCGAGCTGCCAGCGAGTGCTGCGCAACTACCACACGCAAACTTCACTGAAGCTTCGCTATTCTTTCACCTTACAAGCGACCTCTCCAGCGACTGCAGCGCCCCGACGACACACGCCATGGCCACTTCCATGACCTCAACGTCTCCGAATCGAGTAATACCAGAGCATTAAATGCTCAGCGAATCATACACGTCATTATTATTGACTGATCCCGTCGGCGCGTCCTCGCGCGGGCGAGACTAAATTGGTCGACGCGCCTCGACCTCCCCTCCTGCTTCTCCTCTCTCCTTCATCATCAGGAACCACAACCGCAGTTTCGATTCACCATCATTGCGCTTTCGCATCCAAATCAACTTCAATTCTCGTAAGATAACCCGCTCTGGCTTATTCGCTGCTTCTCGTTTGAGTCACTACACTTTTTGCTCTCGCCACTGCATTGCACTGTCAATCACTGTCAAGCACCTGCAGCTTTGTTTGCTCTTGCCTTTATTGCTGTCTGCGACTGCATCCCAACAATCTTCTCTTCTCTTCAAACTCGCTTTGTCTACGATTCGGAAGCTATCCTCTATCATCTTCACTGATTTGGGATTCGCTCCTGCTTTCGTCAAACCAGTTTCCACTTCTCTTCACTTCACTTCTTGATACACTCTTCACTTCACACTTTCCATTTTTGCGCCTGTCTTTGTCGCACCTTCACGATGTCTTTTTCACCATACGCTCGCGTTGTCATCCACAACTCCGCTGACATTAACGGCTGCCCAAGACCTGCGTGGCTTCGGAATCATCCCATCCTTCCAAAGCAACGTCGCTCTCGGGCTGTTTCTAAGCAGGCGCCCCCAGCTCCTCAGGAACCAACACCACCACCCATCACACCTCCCAGACGTATCAGACGACCCAATAGTCGTCTTCAGATCAACAGCCCGATACCTCGCACCGATACACTCGCCGATCCCACAGTTCGCGCCCGATTTGGTGTCACCGACTCTCCCATCCCATTCAATCTTCCGCCTCGCCCATCGCGAAAAGCGCCCAAGACTCCCGCACCTCCCGCGAATCCTGCTGTTTCCGATTCAAACTTGGTTGTTGTCAATGGCATCCAAACCCGCAAGCGCCACGCCGAAGACACCGAAATCGAACTTGTTGCCGCAGTCAACGGCATCACAGACACTTCCCACCCGATTGTTACTATTCGAGAAGGCGAGACCGTTCCCAACGTGGAACCTGGCCAGCAGGCCCATGTAATTCCTTCCTTTCTATTATGTTGGATTCGTTACTGATATGCTTGGCAGAATTCATACCGTATGCTCGGGTTTCTACCAGGCCCCCGATCCCTTACCAGGATGATATCCAGCATTTATTCGGCCGTTTCCGGCCTGGGGGACAAGATCGGCAGAATCAGTACGCCATCACCTCTGACTCGACTCTCAGGCATGCGCTGACCCGTGTTGTAGTAAATCCTCAGTCGTATCGAGTCGCCGAGTTCCGCTCCTATTTAAACGACAAACAAGTTACCAACAAGCGTATCAAGATCACCAGCGACCAAGATGACGGCAAACCTGAGAGCGCCGCTCGCGGCGATGTTGCTCCTGACGTTGATGGATTGCGATGGGTTGATCGCGATGGCCTGGGCGCCTTGATGGACGAGTACAAACTCTTTGTCAGAGCTATCGCCAGAGTCTGGGACTGTCTTTCTAAGGGAAGTCGGACGGACGCGAACAAAGAACTGGAACCCCTGCGCATCTTTCTGGCTGACAATGCGAGCGACCGTGCCATGTTGAGTAATGGCGACGGTCACGACCTTTGCGAACTTTTCGCCCTGCAATTCAAGCGGGCTTTCGAATTCCTGGACAGTATCTACGAAATTGGCATCATTGTCAAAATCCGAGACGGCAACGAGACTGTTCCTACCGTTCTGGACTACAAACTCTCACCGACTGCTATCGAGAACATGACCTCGATCAAGAACTTCTTGTCTGCCCCAGCACTTCCTGTCGTTTGCAAGGATATCCTGCAGAAGCACAACGAACTCGAATCTATGGTATCTCAGGCTTTCCTGAACACCATCATACTTGACCTCGAGGCCATCATTCGCAACATTCCAGCCCCAAGCTACGTTCTCTCCAAAGATTATCGTGACAGGCTTCAGGCTACCTTCCCCCCGCCCCCACGAACTGATTTGGACACACATCTTCTACTCCCGGGGTCTTTCCCCGATTTTGATGAGCTTAAGGAGCCTGTCGAAGCGCCAACTACGCCCTCTGTTGAAGAACCCCCCAGAGAGCCGATAAAGGTTGAGCCACCTCAGCCTGAGTTTACACCACCCGAAATCCCTCGCCCCAACTTCTCAAAGACCGACTTCATTCGCACAGACATTGTCAAGAAGACTATTGACCGGATAACATCCGAAGACTACAGATCGACCTTTTACGAAGACAGTGAGGAGCATCGTGCAATCAAGGACTCCTACATCACCGACTTTGAACCCAAGGTTCCCCTTACTGCTAAGGATGTGGGATCTCTCAAGTCGATTTTGCGAAACCGAAGGAAGCACCCTTCCAAAGTCACACCCAAGCGGCTGGGAATAACACGCCCACCCAAGTCTGTGCGCTTCACCGATTCTACTCTTAGCCCCCGACAACGGACGCACATGGGACTTGATGTTCCCAAACGCATCAGACACGACCAAAAAGGAGAGCCAGTTGCGCCCTCCGAAGAATTCCAAGAAAACCGACCTGCCTGGGCGCGTAGATGGCTCAACCTCCCATCTGTCCCAAGCAATGAGCCATCCAAAGACCGTATCCTCCCTACATTTCGTCGTCTTGAAGAGAAAGACGGACTTGACCCTACTGCTCGTATCAATGAGCTATTTGCCCTCCCCTCGCTCAAGCTGCTTGAAATTAGTGATGATTCAAGGGCGGGAATAGAATTCCAGAAAGAGCAGGCTGCGTTGAAGGCTGCCGAAGAGGCACGCCTAGCAGCCGAGGCAGAGAGGCGAGAGGCCGAGGAAAAGGCTCGAAAGGAGCTTGAGGAACGTCTTGCTCGATCTGGTGGACTACGGGTGCCCATCCAACCATTTGTTACACCTGTATCTGCATCATGGCAGACAAGGGCACAGGACACGCTCCGTGCCGCCACTACAACTACCCTCGCAAAGACGATTGAGGGAGTTGATTTGCGTCGCCACGACTTTGCCAAGGTGGTTTCTTCTACAGAGTGGCTCAACGACGAGATCGTTAACGGATCTCTCATGTGGCTCGACCAAGCCATTAACTCGGCTGCTGGCATTAAGGATGTCAAGAGAGCCACGCGGAAGTGTTTGACCATGTCGTCATTCTTCTTCAAGAGACTCCAAGACCAGGGAGTAGCACGAACTCAGCGAACCCTTCGGAGATACGGAGTTGAGAAGAGGAACTTCCTTGATGTCGACACCATCCTACTCCCCATATGCGAGCGCGCTCACTGGACGCTGCTTGTTGTCCGCCCATCAAAGCGGACTGTGGCCCATATGGACTCTTTGAATTCGCGAGGCAACCCAGCCTACACCAACCTAGCTGTGTCATGGCTCAAGGATGTTTTGGAGGATAAGTTCATTAAGGATGAATGGAAGGTGATCGTCCACCAGGCTCCACTGCAGAATAACGGCCATGACTGCGGAGTTCACACCATCACAAACGCCATGTGCGTCGCTCTGGGTCTCAGCCCCGTCGACTCGTATACGGCAAGCGACATGCCTGCGCAGCGGATCCGCATCGCATGTATGCTACTCAACGGCGGCTTCAAGGGAGAATTCGATTTACGAGTATATTAGTATCGATCATTGGCTTACAGTCCATCATGGCTTATCACTGTATGACTTATGCAGGCGTTTCGAGGCACAGAGTGCGGTGGCCTCTGTTGGATGGTACCTGGTGTTTTGGGACGATACCACGAGCAGACAGTTGCATAACTTTGGCGTTTATCTTTTTTTTTTTTTTTTTTGGATGAGATGGATTGCATGAGAGAGGAAAAGCTCGCCAGGAAGGCTTGAGCATGTTGTTTGAATGAGTTGACAAGAGGTCGGCATGGGGGGACAACAGTACAGTTTTGAGATTTTGTCTGTAGCAGATGAGAGAGAGGCAGAGGCCAAGAGAGTGGATGAGTAGTTGGATCTGGTCCCCCAGTAAGAGAGAGAGAGAGAGCTTGAATACAGAATTCAGCTGTTGACGAATTTCTTGGCTGCATATCTCGTGTGATGTCTTTCCATGCCACGTCCTTGTTGTCATTGGCGCTATCAATTACGATTCGTCATGTGAAGGATGCTGAAGCCGTCACCAACAGGCTGTCGTGATATGGCGTTTTTGGACACATGGACAGGACAACAGGGTATACGATAGCCTACCTCAGGGCAAGGCATACCACGCGCCAAAGCACCGACTCTGGATGCCTAGACGGTGGTAAGCTATCTGCACCCTCCAACAACATCCATCCTTGACACAGGCATGACAACGTCTTGAAACAAAGGAGCCGCATACCCACGAGCCAACACCCATGACCATGGTTGGCGGGGAATTACTCATTCCGTTACGTACACAAAGAGGCAGACCCAGGGACCTGTCATGCTCCGCGTAAGCGAGGTATGAGGCAGTGAAGAGCCTCAAAGGACCAGCGGGCTTTGTTCCTAGGAGGAGTGTCTTCCCATAGGTGGATAGCAACGGTGGCACGTGGGTCCCTGGCCGTGAACGGGATGCGCCAAGGATGTGATTGTTGAGGTCAGAGGTTTCTTTCTTGTCTCTTCTCCCATTTCAATGCATGTGCTGGGGTTAGTCTGCTGGAATTAACTCGTGCGTATGTAATATGTAAGACGTGCTCTCGCCTGATGCTGGTGGATAGCTGGCCCGGCCCCCCTCTTCTCGAAGGAACAAAGAATATAGTTTCTTGGCTTCTTCGTCTTGGGACGGAGCTGATAACCGGCACCGCTGCCGAGACACGAAGGTAAAGACGAGAGACACCAGAACATCAAGGTGGGCCATTGACTACAAAGCCAGCACGGTTCAAGAGTTTGCACATTACAAGGTCAGGAATGCCTTTGGCGAACGGGGCTTGATACGGGGAGGTCTAGGTAGTGACGTTGGTGGAGAGGTGGAGAATAAACGCCATTTTCGAGAAAGTTCGACAGTTGCTTCTAGAAGGGAAGACAATAAGGGCAGGAGACTGGGCCAAGGGCCAGACTGTTGAAGGCTTCACGGCGTCAAAGAGCCAAAAGTTTGTATGGTACCAGTGCCAGGGGAACGAGTTCTTGTGAAGCCAAGGCCCCTGAAGAGCTGGGAGGCTGTACTAGAGCAACTGGTTGGGTCTTCCCTCTCAAGCCGTCAAATGTTGGATGAAAAGTTTGCGTCTAGTCTTCCGAAAACCCATCTCGTGGGTTGCACCAATGCTTGTTTGCTTGCCAAGTTACATGTTAGCTCACCGGTGTTAGTTGTTGAATATGGCTCCGCAAACAAGGCGTTGTGGCACCAAATGCCCATCCGAAAACGCTCATAGTTGCGAACTGCTCTTCGGCATGAACTGCAAGTTTGCCACAAGGGACAGGGACACAAGGCGCGAGGCGACAAAGCCATCTGTATCTCGGTACCGCCCTCCAATCACACACCGTCTTGAAGACGAAAGAGCGCTTCTAGACGACTACTATGTGAGCGGGATCGTTCCGTGGTGGGTGCTCAATGGGGGCACGGGCAAAAGATGGCTCATCATGTCGGAGATTGGGAGTTTGCCCAAGTCTGTTGCGATGGGGTGGGCGTGCGTGGACGACTCAAGTAGGCCCTTGCCGGCCTGGCCGACTCGTGGGTATACCCTCAAGAGCTGAGTCTCAAGATGCTGAGCTATTGTCAGGACCCAAGCTCCTGGGCAACCGTCGTCCGCCATCGCCGATCCCTGAATCCATCTGCCGATGCGCCGAGATCGTAACGGCGACCCAAGGGATGGGAATCAAGTGTTGCGCGGACCTGGCGTAAACCGCGCCATGGGGTCGCCTAGCTTTCATGCCAGCAGTGCTAGATGCCTTCTCGATAGGCACCTGTCAGAAACCCCCTCCGTTGACGTCTGTATTCGGTTCTGACTGCATCCCTGGCTTGCCGCTTGCTTGTCCAAGTCCCGTCCGTCGGGTCGCGGACCGTCACGGCAGTGGACTAATAGCTGGACACGAAGTCAGTTGTGTCGCAGAATAGAGACAAGCGGCGTCCGTATGGATATGCCGAGGGAGAGAGAAAAAAAAAACAAAAAAACCAATAGTTCCAAAAAAGCCCCGGGCGTTAAAAAAAAAAGTCTTCTAGAATACGCGGAGAAGATCACATCGGAATTGGCTGAATCTGGGTCCGTGGAGGGTCTCTGAAAGAACTACCGTGAGAACAACCGGGTCTTGTCGGCGCCGCGTAGGATGATTGTGGCAGGTTTTTTTTTCTCAGTCGTCTCCGTGGTTTGGTGGTGAGGCGATGGAGACACGGCGAGGCCGGTTGGATGAACGAACGGTTGTCGTGTGGTGTCACCATCCGACAAGGGGTTAAAACACAAGGGCATGAAGTGGTGTGGTCCGTGTCAACGGCCAACTGGCTCGTTTCGCCAGATCGGGAAAACTTCTAGAACCCGAACGCCACTCGGGTGATTGCTTCTAGAACGATTCCGACAGGCCTTCTATTAGGCTTCCATCAGGCTTCCAGAACAAGCAAATCTGGCCAAGAACGGTGAGATGGGTCCAGGGGCAGCCATCAACTTGTCGTGGCACCCCCAACAAGGCGCCGTCACCCTATTGTCGTGGCCTGTGCTTTGTTGTGTGATGCTGCTCGGGTTTGATACGTCGTACAAGACCCGAGGTTGCTAGAGAGCCAACCAACAACCCACGGCCCGTTGCAAGAGTTGGCAAACAAGCACGGCTTCCTGCATGCCTAGACCCCTGGCACCTTCAACCCGTTGTTGCACACAGGGCCTCGATCTTTCTAGACCTGCCAACAATACGGGATTGCTGCTCCCGTCTGGTTCACCACTGCCAAGGCATCCCGAGAGATGGAGCGCTGTTGAGGAATGAACTCTTGTACTGTGGCTGGGATGCGCGGAAGCTGACTGGTACAGCATGGCTGCTGTATGTATCACCTCACCAGACAACTCCTGCCGTCCTTGGCAGCCCGGGCGGCTTGGCCAGGTTGGCGCATGCTGAGTAAAGGCAGCTTTCAATATCCAATCCGACTTGTCATCCCCGAGACGAGTGGCTGGCTGTCCGCTCAAGCATGCAACCAGAGCTTAATCCAAAGAGGAGTCGGTCTCCGGTATGTAAGGCAGCCTTTCATATGGCAAACGAGACCCTGATCCACCAAAGTTAGAACGGAATCCTGGACCAGTCAAATCATAGGACCGAGACCTGTCATCCGGAAATGAAACTTGGGCACATGACAGGTGTGTTGGTGTGTGTGGGTTTCTTTCAGAGTCACCATCTTGCCCGTTTGCGAATCGACGATCGGCAGGACTATCCTGTATGAGAAGGCTTGGTCTCAGCCCTGTGTCACTTTTGTGATGGCCTTGTCACACCGGAAACCGTTTGCCTTGATCCAAGTTGAAGGATGGGATGACGGCATGGTCCATTCCAACACACTGTTCACATTCTTTCCTGCTCCAGGATGTGAAACAAGGAATCGCAGGAGCAGTTGGCAGTTTATGAGGTTGCAATTGTCGATTCCATTGTCTTGCCAGTGGATCGACACTGATCAATCCGTCAAGGTTGAAGCTATCTTGCGTCAGTTGTGTAACTGGGTTCTCGTCCTGGGCCACCTACTCACATTGCCGGGGATAGTGTATCATCGCCTTATCCATATTGTAGGCCCCTGCGGCCAAGAGCATCCTCTGGACTATATCGCGCCACAATTGATCAGGCGTGGTGGTGAGCTCGGGAAGAGCCTCACCGACAAGTGCCGATCCTGGTGGAAACCATCGACAGGAGAAAGCTTAGGTGGTGTCAAGAAAAGCTTCATCGCGTGCTTCGACGTTGCGGCACACTGCGGCTTCTTGAAACATGGATTCCAGTAGCCGGCCCAGTCGGTGTTGTGGGTTGATGGGGCAGTCATGGGTGCACGGCTTCACGCTCATCATGAGATCAGACATGGAACGGCAACGGAGTTGGGCCACCGGTCTGCCACCATTGGGTGGACAGTCGCCGCGATCCCGACAGCACCCATCGACCCCATCTTCTCCAGTCCAAGCCTTTCAAGGTGTTTGCTGGAGTTGAGGTGGTGAAGGGGAAGGTGGAGAGAGACGGCCCAGTCGCTTGCCGCTATGACACATATCTGGGCCATGGAAAGATTACCATGGCAAGGATGGGGGAGATTCTGTTGCTAAGAATTGTTCGATTTGAGACCCATCTGATGCCGCAATCGCTCGCCTAAGCGCGGTTATTCATGGTGTTTGCTGTGTCGTCCCTGGGCGAATCTCCAACCTGTTCGCACACCTGGCTGTCGCTGTCGCAATTGGTTGTCTCAATGGAGAGACTTGAGACTAGTAAGAGGTCTGCAGTTGCACGGGTTCTGAACGGCTCGGCAACTCACAGAGACATGCAGTGATGGTCGTGATACGCGATTCGGTGTATGGGCCTGTTGCGGTTCGGAGCGAAGTCGGCCACGGGGTGACGGGACGCGCCGAGCTGTTCACCATCCTTCACCGTCATTTCCAGGGGCTGACGAATTACGGAGTATAGCATATTGTGGGTTGCCATCCTGGTGCACTATGTATCATCACCAAGGCGACAAATGATGTAGCTGACTGTTTTCCCTCCTCGTGCGAATAGTGTACTCGCTGACTTGGACCAACGCCGCAAACCCAAACGGCCGGAAAGGATGGGATGGGATGACGAGCCGTAAGCAATCGCATCCACTCCCCCAATGCCAATGTCCCGGGACCAGAGTGATGGTTAACGAGGCGCTGAGTGCCGAGAGGAGGCGCCCACATTGGAGAAGTGCCCTTTAGCCCGCTTGGAGAAGCGGGCGTTGCCCATCTTCTCCTCACGAGAGATCAGAGACGACAGAGCCAGTCAGGCTCAGCGAGAGGTGGGAATGGTACGGCAGGGGAGGCCAGGAAACATCCCTAGTGCTCATCGCGATCGGCCGAGCTACCGTCCTCTAGCGGCAAAGCCAAGATGGTTTGGGGGCCGGGGGCCCAGTCAAGGCGCGTCGCTATTCGTGCTGTCTCGGCCTCGCGCTGCACGGCAAGGGGCCCATGACTGTGAGGCCCACCCCTGAGAGGTTCCTGGAGGGTGCCACTTGGCGCCATGATGGCCCTGAACAGCGCAGGCCCACGGGGTGCTTGGTTAGGACACAGAAAAACAGGCCTGGTGCTGTGATCCGGCGGAGATGGCAGGAAAACAGCGCCAAGCCGAGACAAGAGAAGGGCGGCGGCGGCGGCTAACGATGACAAGCTGAGATTGACCCGAGCAAAACGAGAAACCTTTCCCCAGGGTTCATGGCCTCATCGTCCTATGGTCTTGGCCGATGCGAGCGTTTATGGCTGGCTGCTGTAGAGGTTATTGGGTCGGAGACTCCCATGTCTTTGACGGAAGGAAAGGAGTGGTGACGGCGATGATGAAAGGGCGCTGGCTGTGCTATGGCCGTTGCAGCATGTAGGTCTGGGAGATGGTGTTTGATTTGCCGCAGCGTACCATTAGGTTGAGACACAGGAGGTGATGTTATTGAAAGGGGAGCAGGATCGTCCCTTTGCACGTGAGGATAGCGCTCTGGTGCAGGCGTGACGCAGTGATCCTGCCCAAAAAGACACCTAGCGGTCGATGACGATCTTGGGACTTGAAGATCACAGGCTAACTAAGTGAAAATCTCCTATTTCCGAGTTGGGACCCTTTGGACGTGCAGCTCTCTGACGTCTGTGTACGCACGTCTCGTTAACGCCATCAACTCTTTTCAGATGGAAGTTGAGTTGTGAATGACCCGACTCCCTGATTACATATGTCGATATTGCTAAGCAGAGGACAACTGCGCGGTTGACTGTGCCAATTGCTACACGGCCCACGTACGCACACTACCTTGGAGGCGTCGACTAAGGCGGCGTTTATCTGCAAATGTTGCTGAATCCCTGGCTCACCCAGATTACAAAAGGGCAATTGGGGTGAGAGCGTGCGGGGAACGCGCCCTTCCTTGGACTTCTTGGAACTGGATTGGTTCTGGTTACCACTAGTCCCCACACCATCGCCTGTGCAGCCCGATCTCCGCGTCCATGTTACTCAGACCTCTTGGGTGGCTTTCGGGCTTCCATGGCGACGAAAAGGGAGGATTGGGAGAATGTGCTGGACGATAGCGAGACAAACAGTCTAGGACAAGGACTGCAACAAGAGCGGGATGGGCAAACTTCATTCAGCTTAGGGACTGGGACTCGCAGCCTGATCCAGTTGGCCTCCACCATTGGCCCCCTTCGCGCCCTTCTAGCGTCCTTCTAGTTGACCATCTCCACTGCCAGTCCCTGTCGTTTTCCTTGTCATGACCTTGTTCTGAATCTCACCCTTTCTGTGTCATGTTCTTCAGGCCCGGCCCACCAGGTAAGTGGCTTCGCCGGGCTGGCTTGACGAACGAACCCTTGTGGGATCAACGTGGTGCCCGATCGTATTCCCGTAGGACGAGACAGACGAGCTCGCTCAGACGAAAGCATGCATGTTTGCATATCGTGTGGAGCATCAATGATCGCCTCTGTATCCATGCCATGGCATCGTCGTGGTTTTATGTTGTTCGTCTTACCGATGGCTGCTCACACGTCTGTTTTTTCTCGTGCTGCTTGTTTGGTCCTTGGCTGCGTCACGGTCCGGCCACACTGATTCGCCACACTCGCCTCGGACCTGCCAGCGCTCGAGCCTTACCTGTTGTTGTGTAGGCGCCTTACATAATCGCACGAGCGCCAACATAGCTCTCGGCGTTGTCCGTGACTTGCCTGACTGAAGATATTCGTCCGGGATTGACTGAACTTTTTCCCTTCACGAGCCATCATGGCCCAAGTCAATTCGGCCACGTGCCTGAACCAGAAGCGATGTCCTCCGTTCTCCTCCGCGTCGTCAGGTTGTTTGGCTTTTCCGTCGACGTTGGATGATGTGATGGATTAGGGAATTCTGCGAGCCTGCTACAGTATCCATCGCCCACTTAGATCTCACCCCAGTGGCCGAATTCCCCGCTGAGACGGACAGGAGCAAGAGAGGACGGGACACGTACCCGTGCACTGCCGTTGGCTCTCTGGATAGGCATTGGAATAGACTACCCCTTTACCAATCGAGGAAGCCTTACACCGTAGTAGTGGCACACTCTCAGTGCTTTGGTGTCTTCCTGGTCAAAGAAAAGGGAACAAAAAGAACCACTGGATGCCTTCCTCACCCTACCCCCCTTCAAGCGCCAGGCTGCGAACCGAGCCCCTGTTCAAGTACCCATAATGGAGCAAGCTGCTGTGTGACCCCTGCTGGCCCTGACAGTCACCAGCCCTCGCGAGCCAAGCAATCAGCCTGGGCAGCCAACCTGTGCCGACGGGATGCTCGACAGGGGTACGTACCTTACGTATGG
Source organism: Fusarium vanettenii 77-13-4 (assembly GCF_000151355.1). Taxonomy (NCBI): domain Eukaryota; kingdom Fungi; phylum Ascomycota; class Sordariomycetes; order Hypocreales; family Nectriaceae; genus Fusarium; species Fusarium vanettenii. The sequence goes on along the minus strand of NW_003315873.1, from coordinate 67,278 downwards.
AGATCCATCCCGTGCAATGCAATGAATTTGATCTGTGTGGAGTCATGCCGACCATCGTGGCTTGGATAGTTCATGGGTTCTATTGGCTGTGTCGGGGTTGGCTTCTGGCCCTTCCCTTCCTTGCACCTTCCATCGTCGTCGTTGTCGCCGCCACCGTTCGCCGCCGCCGCCTCCGCCTCCACCTCCGCCTGGCAGGCTGTCTCTGTCTGGTCCCTCTGTTTCCGGTCGCGTCTGGGTTTAATCGACTTTTTTTTTTCTCCCTTTCCCTTCTTTGCGGGTTGTTCTTACGTAGGCTTGGCACATGCCCGCACCCCCTTACGGTAACCCGGTCGTCTCCCGATCGTCTGGTTTCCTCGCTCCCTCCGCTGCAACCGTACCCTCCACTCGCACCTGCCGTCCCTCCCTCTTGCCTGTTGTTGACGTCGTTTTGGTTAAACACACACCTGCCTCTCCACTGACTCCTACTCCTACCTATCCTGGTTTGTTCTGTGTATCCCGTCCTCTTCATCTCCACATCCACCTCCACCCTTGGCTTCTTTCTGTCCCGACTGGCTTCTCCTCATTCACCAATGGTCAGGAAAAAAGGCGAAGAAAAAAAAAATCCCATCGGGTGTCTTCTGCTTAAAATAAGCTCGGCCCCAACCCCCGTCACCCATTCTGGTCGCCTTCCTTTTTCTGGGTCTGTTCCCGCAAATCACGAGTGACGACACACAACCTCTACAGCTTCGCTCTTGACCATCAGGCACATTCATCAACATTGCCTGTCTCATTCTCATCGCAATTGTCCCACAGGCGGTAAACGCATCATCAACATACCTGATCGCATCGCTCCACGCTTCAACTGTAAACTACTTTCCCCTCTCTCCCCCGAAGATCCCAAACCCTAAATCAGGACAAAGCAGCCAACCAGCCAGAAGATCTGCCGCCTTCGACTGAACCTTAGCGCTCCTCCGACGCCGTGCATACGCCCGCTGCGCTTACGCTCTTTTGTCCTTCACCTCTGCCTTCACCTTGGGTCTGGACCGTTATTACACTTTGGATTCCCCAGGTCCGCATTCCTGACACCGACTGTGTCTCTTTTCCCAGCCAGGTCTCTCGCTCCAGACATTCGGCTGTCCGCTCGATAGACGCACGACCGACTCCACGCCACTAAACCTTCGTCGTCTTCGTCCAACCTTGACATTCTCGCTCCTCTCGATCCTCTCTGGTTCATGCCAAGCCCTCTGGCATAACCCACCATCCGCGATCCGTCTGCGACCTGTCCCGCCGCCTACCGACTCCATTCGCTGGCTTGCGGCTTCCACGACCATCGCATTCCAGTCCCTTGGGACCTCCTAGCAACCTCGGCACCTCAAGTTCGACGGCCTCGACCCAACCTTGCGCCATCACCGCTTCGGGACTGATAGCCCTTCAAACGTCACGCCGGCCAACCCCTAGAGAGCTGCTTTGCCATCTCGTCCCGGCACCAATTCCGCTCTCCGTCCTGTTCGTTAGGACATTTCGCTCCTTTGTTCCGCGATTCGTCCCTGGACCCTCGTTGTTGGAACCCTCTAAACCCAATTTTGGTTCCTTGTGGTGCGGATTGACGCCTTAGCAAAGCCACCTTCCTCCGCATATCTGTCGTCACCATTGCGGCCGTCTCTGAGCATACTCCTCTTTGATCTACATCGACAAGCGCTCCCCTGGCCTTATCGTCCCTGCGGCAGCCCTACTTCTAGACTCGGCGCCTCTTTCTGCCTCCAACATATCAACATCTACACCAGTCTAACTGCGTCAGACATCGATTACCCGCTTCGGCCGACACCTCCTTCTCCACTCCGTCTGCATCCATATTACTTGGACTGGCCCCCTCCCTCATAAACGCTTCAGAACTTCGATTCGTTCTTCTACTTGACCTTTTCACCATTCTGCCACACGGCTTGGGACGCACCAGAGCGCCCCAACCCTAGAATGATGGGCTTGTCGCGTTCGCGGAGGCAATCTCCCGAGTGCCTGAGTCCCACTCTACCGCCACCATCCCCCCAGCCCTCCTCCGCCTTTGAGGACTTCTTCGAGATCGATTCCGCTCCCTCGAGGCCTATGAGCGAAGCCTTCATGTCCGGTACTTCAACACCCAACGGTGCCTTGGGCTCCCGACCGCCAACCTTGACCGAAATCCTCCTCGATGCCGCCTCGCCACCATGGAGCCTCACTGCCTTTATGGCTTACCTCTCCAACAACCACTGCATGGAGAGCCTTGAATTCACCCTCGACTCTCAACGCTATACCGCCATCTTCAATGAGATGATTACCGATAATCCGAACCCAACTCAAGAGGACCACGATCGTGTTTGTGCTTTGTGGGAGAAGCTTATGCAAGTCTACATCATTCCGTGCGCCCCGAGGGAGGTCAACATCCCCGCACGCATCCGTGACGAGCTGCTCAACCTTCCTTGCGGCCCTGCTCCCCCGCATCCATCACAGTTGTCTGAAACAGGTCGGATTCTCTACGAACTCATGAACGATTCACTACTGGTTCCCTTCCTCCAGTCTGTAGCTCCCATGCAGCTTGATGGGCCTTCAGATGAACATGCCCGTGGATCCCGACGATCTTCAAACAGCAACGGCCGCATGGGCGCGCCAGTCCGATCGATGAATTCGATCCACCACATTGAGTCCGACTCTATGACCGATGATAGCGACTGCAACTCTCCCCCCGGCATGGAGCCAATGACTCCCCCGACAACCCCGCCCATCTCAGAATGGGGCTTCACCACCTCTCCTGGAGGTCTTCAGCGTGCCGTGGCTGCACACAACAAAGGCTGGAAGAAGATGGGTGCCAAGTTGGGCTTCAACAGAAAGAGCTCAAGGACTCGCTCTACCCCAACATCATCTCACCCCACTCCGGAAGGCCTTCACCTGCATCATGACTCTTTATGAGGGTCACAGGTCGTGTCGTTACCTGAATCGCCCAACCAAGCTGACTGGACCGATGAGGACTCGCAAGAGGACCAGAGGCCAGAAAGCTCGCACCCTGGTCACCTACTGCCTGGCTCCATCCAGACAGACCTCGGTTGGAACCGCAACCCTGACCTCAGACAAGATGGTGGTTCTAGGGACGGCACGGCCGCAAGACCGGAATCTGCTCGAAACTGTGGGAAAACAACTCTTGTCCAGAAGAATATCAGGATGAGAAGACGAATTCCCAAGACTTCGGAGCCGATGGCTTCCTTGCAGCCAACAAGTATACCTACATGTAACGGGCAAGAACACAAGGTACCAGCCTCTTACTACCGTTCTAGGCCCCTTGTGGCATCACTTTCAGCGTCTTCGCTCGCAGCGGACAGCGATCAAGAAAGCATGATGTTTTGTTCGACACCCTTGAGCGACGTGTCCAACTACCTTCCAAGTCCCGTCCATAGCAGTGAGGACATGTCGTGCCCAACGACTTTGGATAGCGAATCATTCCGCTATGCATCCCCTATCCAGGACATGTACGGATGGGACGCTGAACTCGACCGACGGAACTTCACGCCCAGCCGTTCCTCTATGGGTTCCAGTGAAGGATGTGACGACATCGCTCTCAGCTACAGACGGGCCAACGGCAGCAAAGCCAGCTTGCTCCAGCGAGTTTTCCGCGTTGGCTCGTCCTCTTCGATGAGTAAGTACGAGACGGTGGTCTGAGGCGTTCTCTGACCTGACCGTCCTCGTCTTTCTCTTTTCTTGTCTTTGCTTTGTTTTCCCCAACTTTTACTTGCTTTATCCAGTGTTGGATCTTTGTTGCATGCGCGAACATTATACAGGATACTCATAGAAGGTCATGGCGACGTATAGCAGGCGAGGCGTTGTGGATACATTTGTTTTCTTGTTTTCACGGAGCAGCATTATCGGTTTGGGTTGGCCAGGTTCTTCTCTTCTTTGGCGAGATTATTCGGCACTGGATGTACGCACCAGGCCTCTTTGGGAGTTTTCAGGAAACGATGAGACTACATTTACACGGGGTGATAAACGACCAGGCGGGCGCAAAGGGATGCCCTGGATTGCCGGTCTGACGATGATACGGCCTTTTTTACGCATGTTGGATGAGGTTAAGGAAAAGAAAGAGAAGGACAGACAGGCAGTCTTGTCCGCCTACCTAGGTAACCATGGCACATCTTGATACCTCCCCTTCTGGTTGGGAGGGGATTGACTAGACGTAATGTCTAAAATATACAAAAAGAATCTGCCTCGCCACTTTTCCTATCCCGGCTGTCACATTCGTGAAGTTGAATAACCACGCTCAAGATGTTTATCAAGAGTAGCGTGACCTATAGTTGAACCTTGGCAAGGGAGGTATGTATGAGTGGCGCCAGCAACATGTCAGTTGAGCATTCTGTGGAATGTCTCGGGTCGATGGTGAGCGAAATGGGCACCTCAGATCCAGTCTGGATTTCCTTTTCTTATTCTTTCCAGTGGGAGGAGATACTGCCTATCCAAGTTGAAAACTAATTAGATACTTTTACGTCCTCAATGGTGTCTTTCACCCCTCCGCCTCCGGGGCTGATGCTCCGGTGTGATGCCCTCCAACCCCTTTTCACTGAGGTTTGCTGATGCTAAACTCGGCCTGACTCAAGAGATCCAGCGTCGTGGCTATTGGAGACGAGTATGGCGTCTTCTGTATGATGCATCAAGTCGATCGACATCCTAGTCGCCTGTTGGTTGTTCATATGACTGTCCTCGCAACTGTAGGCAACCCCTCAATCGTCCTCCGATGGCTTATCGTGACGCGAATACATCTTCCACTCAAGAGAATTGGCAAAGTCGAGCTTCCCTTGCTCGACCTGCTTACGCGTCGTTGTGAGCATGGGCTTTGGTAGACCCATCGACTCTAGGTAGGCAACAGCTAGAGGAGTGAGGTTAGCAGAGGTCCCACAATAGGCAGAAGCAGATAGGAACAGAGAAACAACACGTACCTTCTTTCCACTCGTGATCTTGTCTCTTGCGATCCCACTTGAGCTCTTCAGTCATAACGTCCACGACCTTGGGCAGGGCTTCGAGAGCAGCCTGGGCGTTGAGGAACGCCAATCGTGTGCGCCGGGCGAGGACGTCAACAGCAGTTTGGGCATACTCGTGTCGAACAGCGTAGCGAATTTCACCATCAACAAAGGGGTACAGCTGGGAGATGCGCTCGCCGCGAGCAGGGAATCGCTTGTCTGTGAGCTTGCAGAGAGAGGCAACAGTCCAGGCACGATCGCCATAGGACTCAGTCAGATGCTTTGCCACCTCAGTCTCGACGCCAAAGTGTTGAATGAGAGGGATGAAAAGTGTGTTGCTAAAGCCGTGAGCACCAACAAGGCGGACCTTGTGCGTTTGGCATGTACCGTCAAGGATCGCGCCGTCGTCAATCATCTCAGTTCCGCTGACTCGAGGAGCATCTCGGACCGGCTTCGGCTTGAGTCCGAACTCATCGATAGCAGCATCTACACACTCCTCGGCCATCTGACGGTAGGTTGTCCACTTACCACCAGCACAGGTGAGCAAGCCTGACGGGGCCACATCAATCAGGTGGTTGCGAACCAGAGACTCCGTGTTCTTAGCCTTAGGATCCTTGACCAGGGGGCGAATACCAGACCAGGCAGCGAGGACATCGCCTCGGCGCACATTGATTTCAGGAGACAGATAATGGCTAACCTCGCTCAAGATCCACTCGATCGACTTCTCGTCAGGGAGGGGGTTAGGTGAAATGGTGGATGGGGAGTCGGTGGTACCAGCGATGGTGTTGCCTTGCCAGGGGAGGAAGAAGATAACTCGGCCATCTGACGTCGAGGGATCGATCAAACCCATCTTTCCAGGGCTGAAGTAACCAGGTAGAATGACGTGAACTCCAGAAGCCGGGGCAACAATTTCCTTGCAATTTCGGTCGTCCATCTTGCGAATCGAGTCGGTAAAGGGTCCAGTGCAGTTGATGACACTCTTGGCGCGGACGGTGATATCCTCCGCAGGCCGACCATCTTTGGCTGCGACGAGATCCTTGACCTTGGCGCCGCAGAGCTTTCCCTGATCATCCTTCAAGAGACCCGTGACCTCGGCGTGGTTGACAACAGTTGCACCATAGAGAGCGGCAGTCATGGCGATGGATACATTCATACGTGAGTCGTTGTGGGCACCGTCATAGTAGACGAGAGCGCCAACCAGGTCTGTTGGCTTTAGCATGGGAAAAGCCTCGAGAGCTTTGCTGCGGGTGAGGAAGTAGGAGCTTTCGATGCCTTCGCTGCCAGCCAGAAAATCGTAGAACTTGGTACCAGCCCAGTAGTAGGGTGCTTTCCACCACTTGTCGAGGGGTAGCATGATGGGCAGCCAGGAGCTCAGATGAGGGGCCGTCTGGAGGAAATACTTGCGCTCCTTGAGAGCCTCCTTGACCAGCATGTATTGGCTGTAATCGAGGTTCCAAACTGCCTTTTCGAGGTAGCGCACTCCGCCGTGTACAAGCTTGGTGCTTTTGCTGCTGGTGCCGCTACTGAAGTCATCGCGCTCGACCACAGCAACTTTGAGGCCACGAGTAGCAGCGTCGAGGGCGACGCCAGCACCAGTGGCGCCGCCTCCAATAATGAGCATATCATACTCCTGAACGTCTGGGCGGGAGCTCTCGCGAAGGTGGTTTAATTGTTCGTTGCGCGACTTGACGCGGGGGAACCGAGGAAGTTTGAAGGTGCCATCTGCGCCGAAAGTAGGGGGCGGAACAGCAGGAGACGAATGTCCAGTGAAATCGCGGGGCCGGTAGCTGTAGAGCAGGACAGCACCGGATGTAGCAACTGCACCGGGGAGTAGGAAGCGGCGAAAGATGCCGGATCTTGCCCCACCGGCGGGCGACATGGCGAGCTTAAAGCCGCGCTGAAGCTGAAGCTTCGAAGCTTAAGACGATGCTGGAGAGTGTAGGATTCGAGAAGAGCGGGAGCTCCTAAGGCGTAGATGAAGCAATTGGTAACTGTAGGTATTCAAAATATCGCGAGAGTGATTAGGGAGAGCTCGCAGGTTTCTCGGCGAGGGAGGATGATAGGGTGGGTGTTTGAGAGAGGAAGAATGATTAAGATGGTCACCAACGACGCATTGCGAAGTAGGAGAAGGAGATGAAAGAAGAAGAATAATCGAAGTGGAAACTAAAGAGCTAATGAGAGAAAATGAAAAGGAGAGTGGGGGAAACTGAAAAGTGAGAAGCTGATGGATGGATGCGCGCGAGTCGCGACTCGGGTCGAGTCAACTGCTTTGCTTTGACACATGCAAGACCGGCAGCGCAACTTCTCTTCTCATTGTGCCTGCCCTGCCCTGCGGTACAGGAGGAGGTGGTGGACTCGGGGGTACGTCACTGGATCAATTGTTGTGGGGGAAGGTGGGAACTTCGTGGGAACGGCGCTTCCCTCTACTCTTCCCCTCAAGGTTTTATCCCGCGTTCGGCCCGGGCAGCAAAGCATGTGGCTAATTAGATTACGCATACCAGAGGTAATCCCTAGCCAGATGTACTTTTTCTCACTCGACAATGGAGTCGTTGACGCTCTTTGTTCATCACGAGGTCCAACGCCGGCTCATGGATGGATACAAGTGCCGTTTGAGGGGAATTGGAGATTCGATCCGCTAGGACAGGGGTAGTTTGGTTGCTTCCTGTCCGTCCCATCACTTGGCTTCCATGCTTGCTTGTGTGGACCCTCGTTGGCGGCTGAGTGCTCTCAACTTTGGGGGCAATGTTATCTGTCAATGGGGGAGACTGTGCCGTTGTGCCTTGCATTTTCATTCCCTCAAGCTCCGGATTATCCCTCGCATGCATCCGATGCTCACCCGCCTCGTCCCACATCGCCTTTCATTACCTTTCAACGCCTCGTGGCTGGCGGGTGAGGCCGTAATTACATACATACATACATACATACATCCAACAGGTAGGCTGCACTTGCCTGCTCATGCAACGCAGATTGGGGGCATCTGCTCTCGTGGTTGAGACGATGCTTTTTCCACCAATCAGAAGTCCCACTTAGCCCTTCCTTCGTCCATCCAAACCCCCATTCCCCTCCCCCATCTCATTCTCGCTTCTCCCCCAAAATCGCAAAAGCAACTCCCCGCAACATCAACCCTCCGAGCCTTACGGATACTCGCATTGACATTGTCCCGTCAGCTGATGTTCTCCGGAGTTCCGGTCTTCAACAAAATCATCAATTGCCTGATCCATTATTCCGGTTCGAACCGGCGACCAATGTTATGTTATGTACAAGGTATCTTCTATCCTGGTCCCGTCTATTGCCGTTCATTTCATCCGCCCCAACCAACCAACGCCATCGAATCAACGGCCCAACACATCTCTGGATCCTCCATTCAGAAATTCAGGAAGATCCAAAAGGGGCAAGAAATATACAAATATTCACATCAATGCGTGCGAGTGCACAAATTACTCCTGGTTGGAACCCCGCGTTCCACATCTCAGCGGCTCTCCACCGTCTCTGCAAACAAGACATCCACAAACGACGCGAAATGGCCCGGTCCATTGCGTGACCCTACATCGGCTTGCACATTGGTTCCGATGTGACCCATTGACTGCAGCTCGATACCTGCTGCCGGAGATGTCGCCGAGTTCGTCTTCTCCAATGTGATGGTATCCGAACTTTCGGAGCCCTTGCTCTGAATCCTTCCTGCTTCTTTTCCTTCTTCAACATCAATGGTGATCTCCTGGAACACCATAATGCCACCATAGGACGGTGCCGTCTGAGACGGCTCATCCCGAGCTTGATACGTTCCGGAGCCATCTGTTGAATCGATCGAACGAGTTCGGTTGACGTCGGTAGGTGGGCAGAGGTTGATGGTCGAGCTTGATCTTGTAGAATCGGGTGATGAAATCCGCCTTCCGGCAATGTTTGGCATCGATTTTCCTTTCCGTCGAGGTCCCTTTGGAGGGTCTGATCGACCAAAAGGCCACAGGTTAGACGACAATCCTGCTCCGCTGTCCGGGGATCCTTCACGGCGATCTGCTGTTTTGACGACATGGCCGAATTCCCGATGGACGCCTCGTGCAAACTCCTGATAGAACTGCTCCGATACCTGGCGCATCTTGAAGAAGCCAAGGGGTACAAACTCGCAGTTGGGACTGGTCAGAACTGAGTGAATGGGGATCACAAGCCGCATCGCTATCATGGTCGCTTCCGCTCTTCCTTCTTCTCCGCGACAAGGAACGCGAACTGTCGTCGATGTCAGGACTGCATCGTCGAAAAGGGGCTCTTGGATCCATTCTCGCAGAGATTCGATGGTCTCTGTCAGCTGTCCCGCAAATTCTGCCTCCCGAGTGCTTCTTTGGGAATCTTCCTTGCATCTCTGAGCAATTTTCGATAACGGCATGTTATCAAACTTTGCGAGGTAATGCATGTGCCAGTCTTCCAGAGATTTGAGCGAGAGGGGCATAGTCGGGAGAAGGTTTCGTGCACCCTTCTTAACGAGAACCTCGAATCCAGAGCTCACCCGAGCTCGAATTGCGAAGAAGCCAAGATGAACGCCCGGGAGGTTCTGGTTCTGCTCGCCCGTGTAAGTCGACATGTCTCGGAGTTTCGTTTCGAATTCGTGACTTTGGATCTGCATGCTTGACCTGATAATGTCGCTGACCTGGTGCAACTCAGCAAAGCGATAACCGGCCGACACGAATCGTTCAGAATCACGGTCCGACTCGGTGCGGTGGACCAAAAACATCAAAGAACCACGTCCGTAAGCTTGTTGCCAGGCACCCACACCCTTCTCAGCCAGGTCGAGGCTGCCATGGCTGTCCTCGTTGACATCGCTACCATCCGAAGTGATGACACCTGCACTGGATGGCTTCCGCAGTTGAGGCCGTGCCCGTCTGCCATTCGCACCTGTGGGTAGGATCTCGTCCCATAAGACTCCAATCGAGGCGAGGTCTTCTCGAAGTCGGTCGGCCAGAGCGGCGGCGGCGAGGCAGAAGAGTTCTCGAAAGATCATGTCATAACCCTCGATCATCTCACCATGCTCGCTCACAAGTTGGATGCCGTGGCGCCCGTCCTTGTGGGTACGAGTATGTGGGAGCTGTGAAATATGCTGCTTCATTCCGCCAACAAGGCTCGATATCATGCCCCAGTTCCTTGATGCTTGGAACATCCAATGGAACAAGGGGTGACCGATACTGAATCCCTCCTTGGTATTCTGCGCTGGTCAGCGGTCGAACTACGTGTATAATGAAGCTTCGATCTTACCTTTTCCAAAAAGGAGTCGGTAACAACCGTACTGGGAATGTATCCATCTGGGTCGACGAGGATTCTCCCTGATTTGTCGAAAACGGCGGCAGCAAGTGTGATCTGCTGGGCGCGGAGGGCTGATCTCCTCATGTTTCTCGCTCTGAGGATGGCCGACACTGCGATGATGAAACAGGCTCCCAGCGACTTCTCAAGGTTAGCAACATCCGCCCGAGGTCGAGCAAAGCCATAGACTTACCAAGCAGATGACCACAACCACCGTGGCAGTCCTCGACGGCTCATTGCCCTCGGGCTTGATCTTGACCAGACGGTAACGGGTTCCTACGGCGGCACACCAATGCATTCCCGATACCGCACCGGCGAGCACCACCGCCGAGATGACTCGCTTCCACCATGAGTTGGCCCACATGGCTCTGAAGACGAAGAACATGGCCAAGGCAACATTGCTCGCCACGACGGCGATGATGGAAGATCCCACGACATAGGCAGGTCGATAAACGCATGTATAGTTGTCGATGGAGGCGTTACCGAGGTAGTGCATCCCACAGACGGCAGTGCCACAGAGGACACCACCACTGATAAGCCTCCACCATGAAACGGTATTGTTGGTGCCAACGGCGATGAAGGCAGTCAGGAGGACTAGGATGGGAACGAAGAATGAAACGGCAGTGAATCCACTCGAGTACGCAACTTGCATCTCCGGCTCCCCGTTGGCGAGATCGATAGCTCGGTTGCCGATGAAATGCTGCGAGACGGAAAGTTTGGTAAGTCATGGTAGGTGATTAAACATGGGCAGCACGGTTACCCACCATACACCAGATGGACACTCCCCCCATAGTAACGGCCGAGCTCATAAGTAGGAGACTGTTATGGTCAATGTCTTGTCTGATGGGGTTCTAGACTCGACAATGTCGAGGGAGAGGCGTACTGATTAAAAAGACCCCGAAGGCCCGTCCGTCGGTTGATGAGCTCGAGCGTCGAGCCAGCACCGACAAGACTGACGACGTAGCTAAGGGCTACAAAACCGGCATTGTAGCTCTGGGGCACGATGTGGCCCTGATACTCACGAAGCAGGTCCTGGGCAGACATGGTGGAAAGGAGTGGCCCGAGGGGGAGCAACTGCGAGTTACTGCCGCCGTGCTGAGAGAAGAAGACGATCCTTGACCCGAGGAGACGTGACGGGAAACGGGAGGTTCTTAACCGACACATACATGCCAGGGACCAGGCATTTGCGCATTGCTTCTGGTGGAGTTTTGCCATATCGGTCTAGCCACTGCTCATTCGCATTCACCTGAGGTGGGTTGCCCATCCAGCAGTCAGTTGGGGCCTCTGGGTTTACCCCAAGGGAGCTAGATGCACATCGAGTGCTCACTCTGTGACTGGCACTAACACAACAAGACGTGGACATGGGGGCTAGTGTGATGGGCTTGGCGCTCAATCGGGGGCCGTCGGAGCTGGACCACAGATGCGATCTCTCCTTGGACTTGGCCAATAGAGGCAAGATTGCAGCACAGCCGTGGCTTGAGGGCTGCGGCGCTGGATCAAGGCGAGGGCACTAAATCAAGCCAAGAATTCGTACAACGGGCGCGGGATACCTTGATTAGTGTCGGCAAACCTGTCAACATGCCTCGTCAAGTCACTAAGGTGACGGGGTGGCTCCGCTGGGGAGTGACAAAAGCTCCGATCACTGGAAGATGCTTCGTCTGGCCAGCGCAATTGGATGGGTGCTTTCTTGTGAGATGAAAGGAGCACCCCCCAGGTCCACGCCTTGGACTAACAATGATGCAAGCCCTCTCTAGGCCAGGTCCACGTACCTGGGCTGGGGTTGGGACTCGAGGCCTTGGGCCGGAGGTTTTGTCATGTCTTTTCTTTTCTTTTCCCTCTGCCTTCCTGTCAAGGCTAAGTGAACTAGGGAGTTGAGAGCTGAGAGCGGGGAGGCCAACATGGACTGGGACAATGCTGCAGGGAGAGCGGGGAAGACGGGAGAGGCCAATGTCTGAGAAACAAGCTGGCCCTTGGATTCCTGTCGCTGCTATTCGTCAACTTCGGGCACCTCGGGAGTTGAAAAGACAAGCTTGGCATTGCACAAGAGGTCCAAACAGCACTAGCCATGACGAAGGTCAAGCGGCTGCTGTCCTCTGAGGGTGGTCATGAGCTATCGGGCAAGCACCACCTTGTCAAGGGAGTCCTTGAATGATGGGATGGCAAACACAAGAGAGGAAAAAGAAAAACACAATGACATACAAGGCACATTGAAGGGGGGGCTGAAAGCGAGAGGGAGAAAAAAAAAACAAGGACAATATGCCCCGGCATTATGGGTGTTGACGTGGCTCCCGTGCCTTTCACGACGCTTCCGCTTGTGTCCCCGAATAGAAGCCAGGATATCTCTGCACGGGCTCTCCGATCCAGGTACACAGAAAAGGAAACGATGTCACGATGAAGTGATGTGTGGAACCTGCTGGAGACGGCTGAGGGTCCGCCCAACCATGCCGTCGGGAGATTGCAAAGACGATATCCGTAGAGCTTGGCCTGTGAAATCCGGAGGACAGGGATCGTTTTGGGTTGAGATTTTGGCAGCTCGACGTCGATCATCACAGTGACCCTGACTGCTGGGAACTCTGGGTGGATGATCTGATCTGTATCAGCATCAACATCTGACACTCGGTACCGGCCAGAATTGCAGAAAACGATGGGGCCCGCCGCAGCAGGCAGGGTTGGTTTCTGTGCTCGTTCATGATCTGCACGCTGTGGCTTGCTGAACGACGCCAAGGCCTGTGATGGTGAGGGTTGCTTGGTGATGTATTTGAGATTGGGCATTGTTTACACGAGGAAGCGCTGACAATAGGACAGAGGCCCTCGAATCGGGGGGGGGGGGGGGGGGGGGGGGGTTCACAAAGCCTGCATAATGTGGTAATTGAAATGGCGCCTGGCGTCAAAACCTCTTGTGTGGGAGCGGCGGAACCTAGTCGAGGCCAGCCGATTTGAAATCGAGATGCAAAAAGTATTATACCGCGCGTCCGGTCGGGATAGATAACAAGGCTGTTCTGGAGTCTTGCTCTGCCCACACTCTCTCGTGCCGTCTGCACCGCATGTTTCGGAAGCTCGTGGTTGATGCGCATCTTGGGAGCGGGACGCGCCAAGAGTTAGAACAGCGCGTCGATCCGAACGACTGCTCGGTACTCGGAATCTTGTCTAAGGGCTCAGACCTCTCCTGGAATGGGCATCAGAAACGGCCAGCCCAAAGCTTGGTAGAGGGGAGGGTCAGCGACTGTCAGTTCCTGGATCTATTCGCTCCTCTCTCCCTCGCCCCCGGATCTTTTTCCCTTTTCACATCTCCCTCCATGTGCTGGTTGGAAAGACGCTAGCATCAGAGTTTTGGTTCCTGGCGCTGGTCACGTAGGTACCTTAGGTATGCATTGCTGCTATTGTTGGTCCAAGCCTCAGCCCCGTCCAACAAGGCTCATTCAGGTCCATTCTGAAGCGCCACAAGACAGGCCTCGGTCATTAAAGTTCTCATTGAGCGGGCAATCTCAGCTTTTGTTGGTGAAAAAGACGTGCTGAGAGTCTAGCCCGGCCAGCGAACCTCGGACATGGATGAGGCGAACATTGTCGGTGGCTGACTTGCAAGTTCTCTTCCAACTTTCTTCCTTGTTTCATTTTTTTTTTTCTTTCCTTTTTTTTTTCACGGCTGCCCCCAGCCCATGTCGTGGCAACGGCATCCCGCGTGAACTTGTTTCCCGTGTCTCGAAACCCTCTGTCACTTACTTGGCCATGGTACAACATGGCCGGCTCAAGGCAGCGTGCTTGCTTCTTCTGCTGGGCCCGAGTGCTGGGTGGATGGAACTCTCTCAGCGCTGGTCCCGTGCTGTACGCTTGGCCGTGTCTGCTCCATAAGAACTCGGTCTCGACCTCACTCCGCCCTATGGATTGACAGTTTGAGTTTTGCTTTGCTTTGGTGATGGGGGAGGCGATACTGGCCCGTGTGTCCCAGGAGATGATGGATCTGATCTTGATGGTTGATTCGTTAGAGGCGGGTCTGCCCGGGTTTTTTACCCGTCACTTTTTGGCGTATCGCATCTTGAGAAAAAAAAAATGAGATCGAGGGGAGCATTCGGGGTGGATCTTCGGACGCGCGAGCAACTCTCGGTTGATGTCGTGCAAGAGAAAGAGCATGGCCAGGCTCTTAGTGAGCCGAGGCATTCAACTTCTGCAAGGGGCGCCAAGCTCATCCTGTCCTGGTCACCAAACCGCTTAAGGGAGTTCCTCGACCTCCATCGCAAAGCCAAATCGCGCTCTGACCTCACTGCAGGCGAAAACCTTTCCGCATTCACAAAGTCTGACCATTCCCAATGGGCACGTACTCATCAGGAACCCGTGCGCGGCGTAATTCATCCACAAGGTTTCGGCAAGCTTAAGCAACCCTGTTATTCCCTCTCGAGATTGGCGTGGATTCTGATCAAATTTCGGCGCCGCCCTTGCCTGCGTAGATACGTACTTGGGCAGCTCTATCTCCGATAACTGGTCACACTCACACACATCCTTGGGACCTGTCATCTCTCCGTAAGCATCAGGCCTGCTCGTGCAACAGCTCGTCTGCAAGTCGAGCAAGGTAGAAGTGACGAAGCTCAGGGGGCAGCCGCTCAAAGCTCTTGGCTATGCGTGCGACGTCCTGTCTTCCCTTCTCGTACGCCGCCAGATCCCTGTTCCCATACACATCCCGGCCTGTTGAATACCCGCTCTCCAGATCGCGGAAGAAGACGTTGACTGCCACGCTTAGATCCGCCGTTGGGGTCGCCGTGTGAAACCACATGGCAGGGAGGAACAGGACGTCGCCCGGATTCAGCATCGCCTCGTATGGGTGAGTCAACGCTAGCTGGTGCTGGTCAAGGGCAGAAAAGACATCCAGGCTTGAACTTGAGGCACCAGGCGCGAATGCCAGATGCCTGACATCAGTAGGTGGGAAGAGTATCATGCGTTTCGAACCACGAATCTGCGTGTAGACGTTGGCCATGACCTGCGGGGGAAACTGTTAGCCAGTTCATCTCAACCTCTCCAGGGGTAACTCGCATCGTAGTGCAACCACATGTTGGCACGTCCAGATATTCTCAATACGGAGCTAAACAGTCGCTCAGTGATGTAGTTGAGCTCTGTCGGAAGCCGAAAATCTTCTGCGAGGGAGGGAAAGTCCTCAGCAAGATTCGCTGGCGCCTCGGAAGGCTTTTCTTCTGAGAGAGCACGGAGGTATAGGCCCTCTCCCCTTGCTGCCTTGCCCATAAACTCCTTGAACGTCTCAGTGACGTAGCGAAAGTTCTTGGAGTTGAAGTCCAGCTTGCCCGTGGTGGTTTGGGACTCGTGGACGATGACCTACAATAGATGCCCTTAGTACGACCACCTTACACATGATTCTCCGAGCCCACACATAGATTGAACATACCTCTTTTGTCTCGCCCAAACGCTGAACCATATACTCTGGCGTCCACTTCTCCACACATCCGCCTAGGTCCAGACCCTCAATGATGACCGGCTTTCTTTCTTGGATCAGCTTCTCCATTCCGGTTCCCGACTTCAACTGAACGCGCGGGATCGTCGTGATCGTAGCTTTGCCTTGTGGCACGAGTCGGTCTGCTCCATCGGTACTAGGATGTGTGAGCTTGGGCGAATCCGCGTAACCAAGACTCAGTGGCTTGCAGATGGTTGACTGTGGACCAGAAGCGTCAGGCACGACATTCGTAAAGTCAGCCGTGTAAACATTCGTGTCCCAGAATGTTCCCATCGAGAAGCACGTAGCCCCTCCACCAACAATGACAAGACTAGAATTCAAGGAAATAGCCGAAGATCCAACCATAAAGGGCAGTTCCTCAACTTTGTCGCTCAACATCGCCGCAAACGTAGTCAGTCGTCCCCCAGAAAGGGAGACACAGGCAACCGACTGTCCTTGCGAAGATGGGTCTTGTCCGACACCACCGCACAAGACAGTCAGAGGGCCTGTATCAACCGACTGAGCACCAAACACGGACAGCGCCCACGCATGTTTGTCAAAGTCTGTCACACTCTCGAAGTGAATAGATGGCTGGGAGGGTGTGTTAGTAGAGTTAGGCCAACACTTCGTAAACAAACCCACCTCGATACCAGTAACATCAATAGTCCAGATATAAGCATTGTCACTGATTTTCCCATCTTCCATGATGCCTCCACATAGCAAACCTTGGAATGTTCCCGGCTTGCTCGCCACGTCAACTGAAGTGATAGCAGAGGAACCAAAGACAGGGTCGGGAACAACGCCTGATACCGTACATTTAAGCCACCCTTTAACGGGATGGAAGACAAGGTAGTCGGGTGATATCTTGGATGGCCCTGTCTTGCCACCGAAAACTAAAGCCAGAGATGAGTTCGGTAGGCGGATAGTAGAGTGCCTGAAAAGTGAGACTGGAAGGTCAAATGTTTTCTCCCAACTGTTGGAGACTTGGTTGAAGAGCCAACAGTCTGCAAAAGCTCGAGACGGCGAGGCACGGCCTCCAACCAGCAGGACCCCAGAAGATCCAAGATCCGTGAGGGTGTGACACAGCCTCGCGGACGGCCCGACAGGGGCCATCTGGAAAGGTAGGCTGTCCGCTTGAACTGAATACACATCGCAGGAATCAAGCCTTGCACTTATTCCCATCCCCAAGGTGTTGAGTAAGTATTGGCCTCCTTCCGCACTCGTAGCCATCATTGGAGCGCCAAAGCGACGTTTTGGTGCTCCCAGGGAGCCGAGCGCGTTCATGTCCACCTTGACAACCCGTTCAGGGGTAGGCAATGGGCTGTACCGCCCAGTAGCTTGGTCGTTTTTGGGGTAGGCCGTGGCGTGCATGACAAAGTAGTGCCGCGAAAACAGGACAAATTCCTCCCATTCATCAAACGGCTCAATATCGTCGAGTGCAGCCCTTTCGGCCGAACTGAGGAATACCTCGCTGTTCCAAGCTTCCCAGAGGTCCCAAATATCAACATGGCCCCAACCTCGGGTTTCGAACCGCTGCCGCTGGCTTTCAAGAGTCTGGTACTGGTGGACTGACTTGAGCGAAGTGTTGAGCTTGTTGAAATGGCTCAACATGGTTCTTGCAAAGGGATGCTCAGGGCCATGAGGGAGAATTTGTTCAAGGAGGCAGAACTCGGCTATGAATCATCAGTGTTAATACAATGAAGTCTTGAATAAAAAGGGGATAATAGACATACCTTGACCAATGGAGCTAGCCCACTGGATGAGAGCGTCGGCTGACGCTGTGTCCATATAAGTTATCGAAACCTCAGCAACAAACAGTACTGAGCAGTCAGATAGGGGCAGAAATGTTTCGAGGCACTGGCGCAAAGCATCGAGCTCTCGTAGATCGCATCCAATCTGGCAGTACTTGTCACTGCGGAGAAGCACATGGTCTGTATCTTTCTCGCTGATGTAGGGTTCAGGCCCAAGCAGCTCCCTGAGTTCTGGTGTTCCAAGAACGATTGCTCGCTTCTTTCGCATCAAGTCAGGATAGTCGACGTCAAGGAATACAGTGTCTTCGCAGCTGTCTCCATAACGATGGTAACACTGCCAGGGAAGAACATCGCTTTCAGGGAACAGTAAGCGTCTGTGTTTAGGCTGAGCTGGGCTTGGTTACTCACCTTCCGCAACCTAGGTTGATAACAACTTTCTTACGGCCAAGTTTGGAGGATGCGATGAAGTCACGCACAATCACATCAATAGCCCGTAGCCTCAACCAGTATCCCCGGTTGATGAGGGGAGCTCTCCGTTGGAACTTGGGAACGAAGTAGCGGAAAAAATGCAACTCGTGAGGGTAGTAAAGTCGTTCGACGCTCCGCTTAGATACGATGCTACTACTGTTTGTCTAGGGGTACCATCAGAAACCTCTGTCAAAGGACTGCTCAGATATACATGTGCATCTTACTCCCATAATCAGGTCATCGAGCGCCTGAGTCTTGGTCGCCCGTAAGGCGACGGGCTTTTCTTTCACCATATCGGTTGACCTGAGATTATTTTCCGGGAATGTGTCAGACAGGTGACCTTCTTTCGAAAAATTGGTTGACGGCCTGTTGACTCTCACAAGACAGCAAACATTTATTGGAGGTTGTGAAGACTCAGAAAATGCTAGGCAATTGTGTATCGGCGTGCGAGATGGGTCCACCGACAGGGTGCTAACTTGCATCCGGGGCTCTCGTTAGCGCATGTACGTGATGTGTACCGCCTGCCTCCGGGGTCGCTTTCGAAAGGTTGGTTTCGGGATGGCATTGTTTAAAATCGTACAGAATTTTTGTGGTTTTGAAGCGTTCACCAATCGTCTAAGCTGCTAGCAGTTGCCGGTTGTGTAAGGCACTCAGTCACTCAAACCGAGCAGGTGGTAACTGAGGAAGGTTGGTAGCGTGCCTTCCCCCTCCTCAGTCCTCAGCCTCCACCCCACTAGCTTTCCAGGTTCCCTGAGCCCCGACTCTCCGTCCTCCGCCATCACTTTCATCATCATCACCAGTTCATTACTTGGACGTCTATTGTCGCAGTCTCCTCTCTGTCTCGACATTTTTCTTGACACTTATCTTACGCCTACCGCCGATTTTTGTAAAGCTCCGCGATCGCCACGGTCTTGGGTCCGCCAACAGCCGCCGAGAGTTGCCCTGGCGCAGTCCTCATCGCCTGCTCTTCCTCCCAGCCTCTCGATAGCAGCCTAAGCTAGTTCAACCAACACTTGGCTTCACCAACCTCGAGACCGCCTCCTTGGGGCCAGGATCAGCGCGCTGGCCTAAGGTTTCTTGCGCGATTGTTCTGCTTACGGGCTCTCTCGTCGCATCGACCCAAGGCGGCTCTCATCTCGCGACCTCGATTCCACCCAGATTCTCCCCAGGATCGCGACATCGTGTCCGGCCAACCGAACGCATACATCCGACTGAACCTGCCCCGTGCCGACTCCTACCAGCTTTTCATCCCATCATGGCGAACCCAGTACTCAATTTCATCACCTTCAACCAAGACCACAGCTGTCTTGCTGTTGGTAGGTCTTGCGCCTGGCCGGTCTTCGCTTCGTGGTCCAACTAACCTGGGGTTTCCTCTCGCCGACAGGCACTTCCAAAGGGTTTCGCATATATCATACAGATCCTTTCTCGCGCATTTTTAGTAGCGATGAGAACAATATCTCCATTATCGAGATGCTCTTCTCGACCTCTCTAGTTGCGCTCGTCCTCTCTCCCCGGCATCTAATTATACAGAACACCAAGGTATGTGCCTTGGATGCCCATCTTAGACAACATAGCTGATTAGTCCTTCAGAGAGCCTCTGTTATTTGCGAGCTCACCTTCCCTTCTGCTGTTCTGGCTGTCCGATTAAACCGAAAACGCCTTGCCGTCGTCCTCGAGGAAGAAATCTATCTGTACGATATTAGCAACATGAGCCTTCTGCATACCATCGCCACGTCGCCCAACCCAACCGCCATATGCGCCTTGTCGCCTTCTTCCGAGAACTGTTTCATAGCTTATCCGCTACCGAAACCTCGGGAGGATCCCGATGCGCGCCGACCTGCTCACGCTCCTCCACAGTCGACCTACGTCTCCCCTACGTCGGGCGAAGTCCTCGTCTTTGATACCGTTGCGCTGAAGGCTGTTAATGTCATCGAGGCTCATCGTTCGCCGTTGTGCTCTATCTGTCTCAATAATGAGGGAACTCTGCTTGCCACGGCTAGTGAGACGGGGACTATTATTCGTGTGTTCTCAGTGCCCAAGGGCCAGAAGCTCTACCAATTCCGACGCGGCACCTATCCTTCCACCATATACAGCATGTCCTTCAACCTCAGCTCAACTCTCCTCTGTGTATCCTCAACCTCGGATACAATCCACATTTTCCGCCTCGGGGCACCCCCTGGAAACACGACACCAGCTGGTGCGCCCATCGAACCTCTTGGATCTCAACGGCAGGACCGCTGGTCACGCGCACGGAGTTATGATGACCCCGAGTCTCCGGGTAATAGTACGGCAGACTCGTCTAAGAACGAGTCGGTCGATCTGATAGGGCCTGGAAACAACGGATCAGGCAGCAGCAATTCTGGGCATCGAAGGCAGAGTGGCTCGTTTAGCAGCATGCTTCGCCGTTCTTCACAGATTATGGGCCGCGGTGTTGCCGGCGTCATGGGATCCTACTTGCCGCAATCCGTCACAGAAATGTGGGAGCCCCTGAGAGACTTTGCTTATATCAAGATCCCCAAGTCCACAGTTGCGCAGGGTCCTACGCGGGTGATGCCTGCTGGGCCCTTACGCAGTGTTGTGGCGATGAGCAGCAGCAGCCCCCAAGTCATGGTTGTCACTAGTGATGGCGGTTTCTACGTCTACAATATCGATATGGAGCATGGCGGAGAGGGCTATTTGGTTAAGCAATTCTCGTAAGTGCCCCTGTAGCTTTGACTCAGTTGTTGGCATGATCTGACTGACATTTCCCCAGCGTCCTGGACGATGATAACCGCGATGAACGATAGGAGATGGTTTCGCTGAACACCCCTCATCACTGAATGGCAGAATTACCTATTTGGCGTTTTCCCTCTGTGGGGGTGGACTTGTGTTTTGGTCCCAAGTTCTTCTTTTGGGACAAGGTATCGTCTTCTTAAATACCCTTTACTTGCTATTCCTATTCTTTCTCCTGTTGGCCGGTTGGCGAGGAGAGGTGTTTGTGTCTTTTGAGTAGGCGTCACTTCGCGTATCAGGCTGGGGAGTTTATACATGTCACAAATAATCAACCAGTAATAGCTCGTCTCGTCCTTCGAAATCAATAATTCAACCATGACAACGGTGTAGTTGTAAAAGCAGATACATAACATCGGTCCGTGGCTCTCATAGCCGTCGTGATTCATCAACATTCAAACCCAAATCCTTGAAGACGGCAAAAAAGCACATGAGAAAACAGTCTTCTGTCCTGAACGCCACATACACAAACCTGCAGGGACTTTTTCAGACTCGTTAAACAAAGCGCCCGCGTGTTTCCCAATTTCTGGTTCCTGTTGATCTTTCCCGTCATTCGTATGCTGATGACGGTGCGTTCATGACGCCACAGTGTGTAGCCAAGTTCCCCTTGGCGGTAAGCAGTACTCTAAGCAAGCACGCCAGGTGCTTCAACAAGTCCGCGCCCACTATGATGAGAATAGATATGAAGTCGAATATACTGGATGGGTGGCTCAGTCCTCTTGATGCTGGGTCATCCACCGGATCTCCCACTGAATCTAGAGACTCTTTCATAGCAAGTGAAAACAAAAAGGCGCTAATGATGCTCCTTTTCACCTGGAGTAGGGTCGATTCATGAGGGCGATTTCTCGCGCAATCTCTCCCCATTCCAATGTTCTCTTGACCTCAGCGTCAGGGTCACCGTCCTGCTGGAGTGCCTCTTCCCACTTCAAGAGCTCGTAGGCGAATCGCAGGTGCGGTTGAATAATTACATTCAGTCGGCGGGCTCGGACAAAGCAATATGCGTGAGGGAACGACATGTCTTTCGCACGCATCACCTCGGCGATGCAGATGGTGGCACTGCGGGATACTCCCACCCGACAGTGCACCAAAGTCGCAGTGCCATTTCGTCTTCCTCGGTCTATCGAAAGATGGTCAGTATGCCTTTACCCCTGTAGCCGTCCTCAAAACTTACCAATAAACTCGAGGCATCGAGTAAATTCATCCGTCAAGGGATCAATGCCATTGTCCTGAACTCCTTGGACCACGCAGACGTTTTCTTCTCCCCATTCTTCCAGGTCACCTTCTCGCCACATCGCCGTTTCACCGACGCTCAGAATCTGAGTGATTCCGAGGGCTTTAAGAAGGTCTGGATTGTTGGCGTGTCCCAAATTGCCCAAGTACATGTAGTCGAGAACGCGGCTTGGGAATGACCCATCAAGAGCACCAAACCAGCTCGGCTCATCCCTCGTCAGGTGAGTGATTTCAGTCAAGCTCAACCCGCTACATACAGGGGATTCCCGGAGCAATCTTGGTGTGATGGATGTCAATAGAGCCACATCAGTTGGATAGGCGAAGAAATTGCGTTTCTTGGTCGTGTGAAGTTGCAGCCACGCCTCTGGGACAGGTAGGCCAGTGCTATAACTAAAGTATGCAATGCCTAGCATGGTCGACTCGGTATAGCCATCGGCGCAATGGAGGAGAATCTTCCGAGGTCGGACTTCAAAGGTTGGATGATCATTGGATGGCATAGGGGAGTCTCCTTCCGCGTCGGTCTCGTTAGTATCCCGCTCAGGTTCAGGATAAGTGCCATGAGAGAGATGGTATATCCATTTACAGGTCTCGAGAATTCCATCTGTCTCGGAATGAGACCATGTCGGTGGCAATATGCTGCCTGACGAGGGGAAGTCGAGGAACCGATGTTTGCCATCGTCGTCGGGGCTCTCTGCAATGAGCTGGAGTGCCAGTGGGTTCAGGCGTCCCAGGTCGCTACACTCGATCAGGATATCAAATGCCTGCTCCTCAGGGCTCCCTTGTTCGGGTGTAGGGCCCATAAATACGTTCTTCGAGATTTCCGAGGCCTCAGTCATGGCCCACATCTCCCGCCTTTCCTGGTTGAAAAAGTCGATGACATTGCCGGTCGGGAGCCCCGATGCGTCGATGGCCACGATCTCAGGGTGATTTTCCTGGAATTTCGAAAACGGGCTTGTACAGACAAAGGTGTTGTACTCGGGCAAGCAGGCCCCCAGAGCTTCATGCTTCTCCCGCCATCGCTTCTGTGCGGCCGCAATATCCCACGCTAACTTGCGTGTCTTTGCCAAATCTCGAGCTCGACCATAGACGATTATATCTGACATGACAGCGCTTTTCACTGTCTGAATCTGAAAGTTTCGGACAGAAAAGCCTTCTCGCGGATCCGCCTCGATGAAATCGGGATTGCTACCCGTCTGAAGAATCTCATTGGGGGCAATCGCCCCCTTGAGTCGTGCATAGCTGAGGTCGCCATCAGCCTTGACAAGAGTGACGGTCCTGAGGCATGAAGGCGTCCTTCTCAGAGCACGTCGTCGAGCGGCGAAGAATGACTGCTGAACATGGTTCTGGGGATGGAGACCATGAAACCACGGAAAGACGAGGGAAGGGTCGGGCAATGGCTGGCGGGAGGCAACGTCGAGCGCCTCAGCTACCTTGGGTGCATCAAGTTCAAAGATGGAGAGTCCGCCAGACTCAAGTCGGCTCAAGTCATCGAGTGGATAGAGGGCCGAAATCTGTCGAAGTCGATCATGAGACGGCGGAGACGGTGGCGGAGTATCTGGCTCATCGGGGCGAGCGGGGCCAGTGGGACAGATGGGGATATGCTTATTCGGAACAGGAACAGAACATGGCGAAGAAGAACTGGTACTGGTTTCGAGGGAGAGAGGCGGGGTGATGGTTGACGAGGGACGATGGGGCGGGATAGGCCGGGCGAGGGCGACGGTAGTCATGTCAGCGACAAAAGAAGAATTATGTTGAATAGTACCCTGATGTGAAGCTGTGTCGGACGGCGTACTTCGTAAAATGTATGGGTAAGATGCAGTGTGATATACAAGAACAGGGCAGTCGGCCAGACACCTTGTCGAGCAGTTGGGTCAGATGATCAAACAGCAGTTGAGGTCGTATTCAAATCAGAGGTGCAGGAGATTCTCGGCCTCAGCCACAGGATGCTGGACGAGCGAGAGTCAGGGACTTGGATGCAGATCGAGAGATTGCAAGATGGGACGCACACAGCTTATTTCTTGCTGGAGGCGGGCTCTTGTCGCACATGCCTGAACCCAGGAGAACAGAGAAGGCACGAGAAAACCAGCCACAGAGTCCCCGAATGGAATGGGAGCGACAACAAGGGAGGCAAACGGGAGAGTGATCCAGAGAGCAGGGGAACGGTGCGAGACTGGGCAGATGTGCGCTTGTGATGGGTGGTACAAGGAGGCCCTTCCAGGTGCACAATGCCGTGGGCGCCGCAGGAGCAAGGCGAAGAAAGCGAACCTATATCGACCGATGGATGAATCGAGGTTATCGCGATGCAACAAAGACGACAGGAGCAATGGATGCTTTGATGGCAGCAACGAGATCACGAAGCTCTGACGATCGCCGAGGCTTGGCAAAGCGAATCGACCGATTGCCCGACTTGGGAGGAAAGAAATGGGAATTGAGATGGCAACCGACAACGACGAGACGGGAAGCACAAGGATATTGATAGTGGTGACCCAAAAGACGCAGATGATGGCATGGATGAGAAAAGAGAAGATAAGGACGACGACGGAAGAGAAGGGAGAGGGGAACGGGTCACGGCCGGGAGTCGGGGAGACGAGGTAGCGGCGGAGGGTGTCTGTCGTTCGTGGTGGTGGTGATTTGGTTTTGGCTCTGGTTTCGGCCTCGTTTGGCCTGCCCAGTTTGCGCGTTGGTTGGGCGATTTGGAGATGGCGGAGGCAGATGACGGGTGGTGGATGGTAGATGGCGAATGCTGATAAGGGCGGTGGTCCCTTGGTTAGCCAGCGATATACAGTGTCAGCGCCCTCTAGTCGAGGGCAGACGCACGTACACGCATGTACATGCCTCCCAAGGTACGCCCAGCCATTAACGAGCGACGCTCAACCAGAGGGCACCAGATACGGCGGCGTTTGGATGGATCATCGACCATGGATCACTCAAGAGAACATGCAATGCGGTGATAGTGGCCGACCAGTGACCTGTGAGCCAACCCCAGTGGTGGCTGATGACCGCGTGCACGGGCCAGTTGGGCGAGACCGGCGCCGGAGGGAAAGCGGGGAAGAGGCGCCGAGTCGGCATGCCCATTGGCGGGAGCTTGCATTCAAGAGCGGGGGACCTGCTACAGCGCGCGCCATGCTTAGACGATACTGTGTGCAATCGGACCATCGAGCACTGTACACCGTGCGATGAGATGCTGCCCAGGCGCCTGAGTTTTGGTGCAGCTCATCTCCCTCGGACGGGACCTTGAGCACGTGAGCAATTTCAGTTTCACAACGCGGCAGAGCCGTCGGAGCGGCTAGCCAGGGGCCTGATCAGTGCACCCATGGACCAAAAGAAGTGAGGTGATGTTGTATTAATGTGAGGCCAGCTGTGAGGCGAGGTAATGTGAGGTGACGCCTCAGGGAGATGGAGACAGCTCCTACGGGACAAAGTCAAGGCAAAGCCGGTGCATTAGCGCGATGCGCTACGGGGGCTCCCATGCCTGCTTTCTCCACTCGACGAATAAACACCAACCGTCTCTTACCAACTGGGAGTTTGATACACGACTCCCAGCGCTTGAGTTGCTCCGTCGTCGCCGAATGCTGATCTTTGTGCGGTTCTGTGCGATGTCTGAGTCTTGTGTCAAATCCCTGTTAACTCAAACTTGCTCACAATGTAGGAACCACTGTGCTCTAGTGTTGAACTCTGACGGGGATATTCATCCATGGTCGAATATGTAAGACAGAACGAGGCTATGTCAAAGCAGACCCCGCAGCAACAGCTACACCATTGTCCCCCGCGCACGCACAGATCATGACAAAGAGTCGGCAAATACTCTTGGGTTAGGTGTGCTAACGTCAGGAGCCGCATCACAAGATCAAAAACGTCCTGACAATCAGCTGGCTGGACAAGCGCCCTTCTCCAGACTCCCCACCTGAACCCGCGACCCCGGCATCCCACAAGCGTCCCCTTAGTTTAGTAGCGTAACATCACGAACTACCGGCATGGCGTTGCCAGATCGACCTGTCTTGTCTTGCCAGAGCCAAGTGCGAGTTGCTTGAGACCGTTGTTGACCAATCTAGTTAGACCTACTGTATTTTCTAGTTGAAGGAAGACAATGAACACCATATCACAGACATGTCCAAAAGGCATGGCCATCTAAAACCAGTACACCAACGTCAAGTGCCTCCTTGATGATGTTGCATCAGCCCCTCACTCCCTTGCAACCAGGTTCAGAAGATCTTGATATCGCTATCTCGTCCAGATCTCACTTGTCAACCACCACCTGTCTTATCAGGGGCTAGCAGCCATAAACAACGAGAAGTTCTTCCAGAACAGGTTCAACCTCCACTAGAATAATCGCGCTAATGACTGGACCAATGGGCACAAGACTAAAACGCTTGCCCATTCATCCGATACGGAGTAGTTTATAAAACCCTGGCACACCTACGGTGGACGTTGTTGAGCCAATCTCGCAGTCTCAAGATTGGCGAAACAAGGAACAACGAAGAATATTTGCTAGTGACTCATTTCTACTACGTTCTTTATCTCCAGAGTTCTTGCGCGCTACGCCTATGAGATAACCCTACCTGTCCTAGCGTGTTTTGTGCCGAGGTTTCTCTCAGTTGCTCAAAGCATTAATCCTTGCACGCCTTGTCCCACACCGAAGGTTTCCACACCGAGAAACGCTCGGTGACATCAGCTCTCTCCCACGTGACTTCGCGACAGCTCGCTTCCATCACAAAGCCTTCCATCACGCCTCACGTCTTCTGCCTAGCCCCGAAATCGTCCATCACCATCACCCACGATACGATCGCTCACCGAGGGCATGCCCCGGTGATCATATCTTGAGCCATCATGAAGTTCAACATCGAGTACGGTCGCTCTGATTTTCCCGTGCTTCCTCTCTTTGCTCACACTTTTTAGTGACTTGCCCGTGCTATTTCCCTATCCCAGGATATATCCAGGTATGACCCAGCTTGTTTGCCCAAGTGCATTAAATACTAACTGCGGTGACTCTAGAGCAATATGCGTGAGTTCTTGATGTTTTATCATTCAACTCATCAATGAAGCTAATGATAGCATGCCCCCAGCTACATGTGCGATCTCAAAAGTACTTCATCCTTTCTTTCCATCTCCAAGCCATCGATTACTAACCTTGTCACTTTCTGATCAGAAACTCTGGATGCCGGGGGTCACTGTGTCCTAGAGATGCCTTCGGGTACTGGCAAAACTGTGTCCCTGTTGTCGCTCATCGTGGCGTATCAACAGTACATGCCAGAGAAGCGAAAGCTCATCTATTGCTCTCGTATGTCGTCTTTCCTCCTCTACCCTCCTTCTACTAACATGTGGCTCGATAAGGTACCATGTCTGAGATCGAAAAGGCATTGGTCGAACTCAAGTCTCTCATGAAGTACAGGGCTGAGGAGCTCGGTTACGAGGAAGAGTTCCGTGGTCTTGGCTTGACAAGTCGAAAGAACTTGTGCCTTCACCCATCAGTAAAACGAGAGAAGAGTGGCTCTGTTGTTGATGCTCGTTGCAGAAGCCTTACAGCTGGCTTCGTCAAAGAGAAGAAAGACCGAGGTGAGAATGTAGATGTCTGCGTCTACCACGATGTAAGTTTCCGCTCCCTTTTGACTTCTCATCCGTTTTACTAACACTATACAGAACCTCGACCTCCTTGAGCCTCATAACCTTATCCCCAACGGCGTCTGGTCCTTTGACGATATCATTCGATATGGCGAGGAGCATAAGCAGTGCCCTTACTTCACCGCGCGTCGCATGGTCAGTACCAGTTAAGACTCACGAAATTGTGGTCTTGTACTAAAAATGTTCCAGATGCAATATTGCAATGTCGTCATCTTCTCTTACCACTACCTCCTTGATCCAAAGATCGCTGAAAGAGTGTCGAAGGACTTCTCCAAGGACTGCATTGTGGTTTTCGATGAGGCTCACAACATCGACAACGTCTGCATCGAGTCCCTGAGCACAGACATTACGGAAGATTCGTTGCGCAAAGCGACTCGTGGTGCTCAGAATCTGGAGAATCGGATAGCGCAGATGCGCGACACAGATCAGGAGCAGCTACAAAACGAATATCAGAAGCTCGTGCAGGGGCTCCGTGATGCGGAAGAAGCACGTCAAGAAGACGCCTTCATGGCAAACCCTGGTAAGCTCCACCTCGCGTGTGAGTTCTCAAACCCATGCTAATCATATCGTAGCCCTTCCTGCGGATCTGCTCCAAGAAGCTGTACCAGGAAATATCAGGAGAGCCGAGCACTTCGTTGCCTTCCTCAAGAGATTCATTGAGTATTTGAAGGTAGTTTCCCATGTCATTACACTGCAAAATAGGAGTTAACCCCTTGATAGACACGGATGAAGGTTCGCCAGGTTATTTCGGAAACACCGCCGTCATTCCTAGCTCATCTCAAGGAGCACACCTTCATCGAGAAGAAGCCTCTCCGATTCTGTGCGGAGCGGCTAACATCGCTGGTAAGGACCCTCGAGCTCACCAACATCGAGGATTACCAGCCACTTCAAGAGGTCGCAACGTTTGCGACTTTGGTATCTACCTACGAGAAGGGGTTCCTTCTCATTCTCGAGCCCTACGAATCGGACACAGCCGAAGTCCCGAACCCCATTCTTCATTTCACCTGTCTTGATGCTGCTATCGCTATTCGGCCTGTGTTTGAGAGATTCTACTCGGTCATTATCACATCGGGTACCATCTCGCCGCTCGAAATCTACCCCAAGATGCTTGACTTTTCCACAGTCATCCAAGAATCATACAGCATGACCCTTGCACGCAGGTCATTCTTGCCTATGATTGTCACCAGAGGTAGTGATCAGGCGTCCGTATCGACAAGTTTCCAGGTCCGAAACGAACCCAGTGTGGTGAGAAACTATGGTAACTTGTTGACCGAGTTCGCCAAGATTACACCTGATGGCATGGTTGTCTTCTTCCCCTCATATCTCTACATGGAATCCATCATCAGCATGTGGCAAGGAATGGGCATCCTTGACGAGGTGTGGAAGTACAAACTTATCCTGGTTGAGACACCCGACGCCCAGGAGACTTCGCTCGCTTTAGAGACGTATCGAACCGCGTGTTGCAACGGCAGAGGAGCCGTTCTACTTTGCGTCGCGCGTGGCAAGGTCTCGGAAGGCATCGATTTCGACCATCAATATGGTCGTACTGTGTTGTGTATCGGAGTTCCCTTCCAGTACACCGAGTCGCGAATTCTCAAGGCCAGACTGCAATTCCTACGAGAAACATACCGCATCAAGGAGAATGACTTCCTGTCTTTCGACGCCATGCGACACGCAGCACAGTGCCTGGGCAGAGTCTTGCGTGGCAAGGATGACTACGGTATCATGGTTCTCGCCGATCGCCGATTCCAGAAGAAACGAACTCAACTACCCAAGTGGATTAACCAAGGCCTTCAAGAGGCGGATGTCAACCTGAGCACCGACATGGCCGTCAGCAGTGCGAGACGATTCTTGAGAACCATGGCACAGCCTTTCCGAGCTAAGGACCAGGAAGGCATCAGCACCTGGGGGTACAAGGATCTGATGGAGCACAAGGAGAAGATGGATCTGGAGAGGATCAAGGAGCTCGAGGAGGCTGCACAGAAGCCTCAGCCAGCTGCGCCGATCAACCAATACGAGTATGACGACGAGGAGCTCGATCAGGACATGATGGAGATGGATGGTTTCTAAATTTGTCTTTCGTTGGGGTCGAAAATATCAGGATAGAATTAAGGGGGCCAAAATTGTGCAAAATTGTATCATAGTATTAGAATAATCGAGCGCTTCATTGCTGCCATCTAAGGGTGTCCTCTATGTTGTATTTCTGCCCAGGCTCAGAAGTCTAACTAAATCCATTAAGTTGATTTGTTTTAAAAGGGAACCACAACGCCAATTGCCCGATCCTCCCACGCCTTGCTAGATAAAAGAAAGTCAACAGTCTCATCGGCCTCACGAATACGCCATCTCATTTCACCAACAGTCTCTTCGCAGCCTTGACGGCCCTTAGAGCAGGGAGTGTGTGAGCCCGACCTGGCTCCCTCCCAATTTCGATACAAAGCATACGGATAAAGTCGTGGTTCGTCCAGTAGCTTGTGTGTGCACTAAGCATGTTCAGGTACTGAATCTCCAGGGGACCGCCCCCAGAGCGGAGGTACCAGTCTATTTGCCCATTATCGTTGAGCAGGAAGGCTTTCTTCTCGGCAATCTCTTCTCGCGTAAAGTCGTGAACCTCGAGCTCAAGCTGGGAGGGGAGACGGATGGTTGACGGCCGCTCCGGCTCTGGGGCGAGCGGGTTTGGGGCTGGGGCCATGCCTGGCACGACGTTCCGCATGGCTGCGCCGACTGACTTCCACAGGGAGCCTGCTATGCTCGGAACGTAGGCTGTCTTGAGGCTTGCCGCGTAGATGGGATCAACGGCACCATTGAGAAAGTATGCGATGGGATCTTCCTTGGCGAGGATGTTGTAGATATTGTCGACAGCCAGGCAACCAAAGGTGCCAGCTTCACCGACAACATCTTGGGCCACGACGTCGCTCGATTCAGCACCAGGTTTCATTCGGCCATGCCTAGGCATGAGCGTGCCACGCTCAAGAAGCAGGAAGAACCCAGCCGGGCTGCCTGCCAGGAAGAGGTTCCTGGTGTCGAATTCGAAGAAACGTGTCTCGGGCTCCTTGCGGGACAAGTCAAGTCTGGGTACAGAGGTCGGCTGATTTGACAGAATCTCAAGAGCCATGGCGCTACCCAGCGAGTGTCCGATGAGATGGACGCGCCCTCTCTCGGCAAAGCCTGGGTTGTTGCGACACCAGAGTCGATAGACACGGTTTGCCTCAGACACGAGAGCCTTGATCATCTTGCCCTTGTGATGGGACATGTAAAAGGGGATATCGAACATGACATCCGATATCATACTGCGAACTGCAGGAATGGTGTCAGGTTCGATGTCCTTGAGCCCAAAGCCCTCGGGCGTATAGTCTGCCTTGTCTTCCTCCCTCATCGGCCCTCCATCCTCGAACGAGAGACCCATCCTCCAGTTCAGGGGAAGAATCATGAGTCCATTTTGGTCCGCACGGAGTACCTGCTTGACAACGGGACTTTGTAGTTCAATGTTAAGAGCACGACGGAAGCCATTGATGGCATGAGTAAAGTGGAAGCTCTCCACCCTCTCCGCGAATTTCTGGCCGATACCATGGGCGACGAGAATCAAGTCAGTAACTTGCCCTTTCTCTTTGTCTGCCTTGCAAGCGGAGCACACATCCTGGCCACTGCTCTCGTGTGATTCATCAGCTGCCGATTGGCCTGGTTTGTTCGGGGTCTGCTTCTTGTGATGAAGTCGCTCCCAGGCTGCTCTGTTAAAGCCTCGGACAACAGGGACACCGACAGTCACGCCCTTCATGATCTTCAACACGGGTCGTCTTCCATAATATGCCGATGGTTTCAGGCTTGGCTTCATGAGGAATGCTTCGGTGGCATTCTTGTATATGACGTGATAGTTGGAGAAAGGCCGTGTTGGAGGCTGAAACTCTCCTGAGGCTCTTCTATCGACAGCAGTCGGACCAATGGATCCTTCGGCTGCTGCTTCGCCACGAAAACAGCGAGCAGCGCAGAAGGGATCAGTTGGGATAGCTGGCTCAGGGAAACCAACTTCATCAGCAGAGCCGATTTCGGACTCTTTCGGCCAGAGCCTATGGGACACCTTTTCCTCGCCCAATGGACCAACATCGATGGCACATCGTAGTTCATCGCTCCAAGTCTCCGTCCATGGTCGAAGTTCATGGTAGCCGGCCTCCAATTGGTTCGCCACAATCGGTGGGATCGGAAGCATGGTGTCCCTATATCAAGTCAGCGAGAGCCTTCTCGAATGTTGTGAATCCATACCTATAAAACCATGTTGCCCGAGCCACAACAGCGACGTCGTTGACAGGAGACCAGTAAATCGGCTTCATCTGGAGAGATGGCAACGAAACCATGTGTAGTCTTGATACCCCGACCGCAACTTCAGCAATGCTGGGTCGATAGTCTTCCGCCGCTGGCTTATCGGCGATTTTTGCTGATTGAGGAGCATCATCCACTTCAGTTATCGCCTCAGTCTGATCGCGGGGTTGGCCAACGTCTCGTAATACACCACCGGCTTGGGCAAACGGGACAGAACCAGGCTCAGATTGTGTTTCGGGGCTGCCTACGCGTACAAAGGGCTTCCCTGATATTCCATCATCCAAGCCTGGCGGTCGAGCAACAGTTGGACTGCCGACAGGCGTCTGGGACCGAGGGGTCCGGTTCTTGGCTTGTGACAACGAGAGGGATCTGGCTCTAAGATTGGATTCGCCAACGGTAGATCGACGTTTCGTGTTGCGAGGCTCCGTCGGAGTCTTCGATATCCTAGCAATAGGATGGCTCGCGTTGGTTGTAGAAGAAGATCCTGGACGACTAGAGGGTATATCCGCTGAGGATGGCCGAGGCTCGATCGCACTGCTTGCCTGCTCTTTCAGGCGACCAAGCCCAAGAACAATCTGCTGGGTCACTTCATCTACACTCAAGGCAGGATTATTCCTTCTAGTCAAAGAGCAAAAGGTTGCTTCAAGCTCTTCCGATACATCAAGCACAAGCTCGGAACAACAGGCAGGCACCGGGGTGTTGGGTATGACATTGCCAGCTGGCACCGTGACATCCTGTGGTTGGTAGCCTCCACGATGTCTTTCCCAGTGTTTTGTCGTCAAGGCTTGAACAAGTGAAGCCAGTTTATTCGCATCGAATTGAGACGGCCGACCCTGGTCCTTCCATGCATCTTGGTGAGCTCGCCGGTCGTTCTCAGACATGAGACTCAACCAAGCTTTCTCGAGTGCGTTATTGTCACCCCTCGAAAAGGGCCGAACCTGACCCTTGCTCGTCTTCGCATCGGTACTAATGGTCGAGGATGTCGAGAGGGGGTCGTCGATGGGAATAAGGGATGAGTAAAAGAATTGTGCCTCAACGAGTGGTACATCGTCTTCTCGTCGGACGCGGGCAACGGGAGCCAGTCGACACTTGGCGCCGTATGTATGGTTGTCGCATGCCATGATGGCGGTCGCTGGGAGTATAGCTCAGACAAGTAAGCCAGAAGCTGCACGACACCGAAAAACTGGCTGCAGGGTCTCGATCGCAACGTCGGGGTCAGGATGGGCCTCTCGGGGCTGGCGTATGCGGCGTAGAATTCGACAGGGCCATAGAGGGAAGGCAGCACAAAGACTCGTGGCTTGCCGTCCACGCAGTCAAATGGTGAGCAAGGGGAGGGGAGGGAAAAGAATGCCAACGGAAGAAGGGCACGGAGAGTGGACGGCGGTAGACGGAAGCCTGAGGCTTGGTGGTTCACCGACCTCCGGTCAAGCCTGGGCTCGATGACGTGGGGATGTGCTGGACAGTCTATCTGCCTTAATATTGTGGGTCCCTGCCAGGTACTTTAGCTAAGACGACATGTATCTTCTCGCCTATCTTGACAGCGGCCTCTACCTGAAACGAGCCTCCAAGAACATTCCCGATACCTTCATCAATGGGTCCTATCAAGCTCCTGCTAACTAACGCGCTGCCTAGTAACATCACATGCATGATGCCCTGCTGCCACGTAGGTCAGGCATGGATGTCACTAACTTAGCTTCAGAGTCTGCCCGCAAATAGGGACTCAAGATACTCGATCGAGACGGGACACTTCACACTCCAAGATGATGATGCCCAGCAACAACTCGAGGTCGCCGTAATTCTAAAGTCGTATTCAGTTAAGAACAGCCGGGAAAACTCCGCCAAGAAATGGCCCGACCGTGCAGCTGAAAGGTGACATGACCATGGTTGTAGCTTCACAACAATGGGCACATTTTCATTACCATCTAATTTCCCGCGCCTGTGATTCCAGGCGGACAATTCTCGCTTCCCTTGTGATTCGCAGATCTTTTCCCGAGGCATGAATCTTGCAGTTCGTTGTTGGACACTCACATATCTGCATTGACGTTTCATTCCCTACCCAGCCTTCCCCATCAATGTCCCTTTGTAAGACATGTGGTAAGGAATCATTAGCAATGCCATCCCCAGATGCCGATTCAACCCGTGCCTGAGATAACAGCCCCATGATTCGCGCGCGGTTACTTCGAGGGAGGGCGCATGTCTTGACGGCTCAGCTGAAACCGGGAAACCAGGATGTCGCGATTCGCCAAAGAGCGGGAAGCTGCACAGATCCGTATCTTCAATGCTCGTCCCCATATTTAAGCGTAGAACCTTGTCATTGTCTTGCTTCTAGATGTATCGTATCTCGTCGATCCAACTAGACAGGCCCTCTCAGCGGGTAGATAATTGATATGATGTAGTATCGTTGACGACACCAAGGGCTGCACTTTGTGAATTACAAAGTATGCCATCCATGGCTCGGACGCAGAGCAGTGTGGGCATCTGGATGGTGTGCCACGGTTGCCGCCCCTGAAGCCGATCCCGATATCTTCGAAGGAGCTTTCGTATCCTGCCAACAGGAGGCTACTTGAACTGGCATCACTTCACTCGATACCCCAGACGTACTCCAGTTGGAATCGGCATATGAACTCCCGACTATTCCAACCTTCCAATCGTCTGGATGTATTCCTATATCATCCTCAGTTAGCGAACCTAGACGCTCAGCAAAGCAACAAGCCAGAAGTCGATGGGTTAGTCTGGGTACCTTGAAGTTTCTCTGGAAAATGCTGGCGGTTTCTCTCCATATAATGTTACGCATTCAACAGATGCTGAGAGAAAGTATCACGTCCGTCGCGGTGGTTGAATATCCTGCCGCCCAAGGCAATGGAACAAACAATGCGGTCGCAAATACTCCACATACAGATCGCCACGATAATCAAGATGAAACCCTATAGGGGCTGAAAAGGTTGGTCGAAGTATCCAGCCAAACTCGGTAACGGCTACGACCAAAAGACCGTCAAGAACTCCTGATGGTGACTCTGAGGGTGGAAGGCGGACACCGGCTAGTCTCTCTGCCTACACGACACGGCGATTACTCGAATCAGATGGTCCTGGTTGATTTACTAGACCCAGTCCTGTGAAACCTGGGTTTTGGAGGTTCAGGGTGCCGATGTCGAATCGTTTTGAGCAACCGTCTTCCATATGCCTGGCCAGTCCGTCAGTACCCATACAAGAGATTGTCGCAAACCAAGGCTGAACTTACCGTCTAAGTGTATCCTTGCGAGCAAACAAACGCCCGCAGTAGTCGCATTTGTGGTTACGCTCCTTCATGTGAACACTCTGGTGGTGTCGTTGTAGATCGGTTTTCCGCACAAACTTCTTTGTACATCCATCAACGGTGCATGGAAACGGATACTCCCGCTTCTCGTCGTGAGTTTCCAGATGTGATTTGTAGTTGTAGCTGCGACTGAAGAACTTTCCACAACCCTTTACCTCGCACTGAAAGTTTGCTTCCTCCTTTGAGGTATGTTTCCGTGTAGGCCTCTTCACCTTGTTGGTTTTCAACATGCGCCTGTCCTGGCCAAGATCGGGTATTTGGGCTTGTGCGCTCTGGTAAAACTGAGACACGTCGTAGTCCTGCTTTGGCCAGCTTGTTGAAGCCCCCGCACCCAAGTCCGACTGGAGGTTCGGGGCGAAAGGTGTTCCGTCTGTATGATAGGCCGCACTAGCTGGTCCGGGGGCTGAGTAGGACGGTGATTCAAAACCTTGGCAATAGCTACTAACGGAGCCTTCCATCCTGAATCTGGGGTTAGATGGATCTTGCAAGTATCCGAATGGAGGCCTAGAAGCTATCGCTGGTCCTCGGTCAGAGTGGCTACTCGAGGGTGGGAGAGGGTGGTGAACTGCGGGATTTCGTGTTGTCGGCATGTAGGCTTCGTGGGTTTGATAGGGAGTGGGAAGGCAGGTTTCGTAGGCCGCAAAGGTGTTAAACTCGGAACCCAGAGCATCAGATTCCACCGAACTAGAAGGCGTCGACGAGGTTGCCGCCACAAGGCCGTCCGGGGTGACCCAAGCGGTACTACTGTGATCCATGGGAGGCGGTGATAGAAGCTGAGTGTTTGGGCCCGAGAGCCAACGAGGGTTGAAGCAAGGTGAAGCTGAATCGGGAGATGATTCCAACTCGTTTGTTGAAACGACTGGTTGGAGTGGGGAGTGGTAGCCAGGCGCCGGTCCCTCTGAGAGTCGTGAAGTATCAGAACTCGAGGAACTAAGTTCAAGGAACTGGCGATGATGCGATGCTGGGGAGTTTGATGTCGAGGGAGGTGTAAGGTACATGTTGATGTTGTTGGATGACGCGGGGCTGTGTTAGAAGCCGTGGGCTGGCCAGGGTCTCGAGAGCCATACACCTTCTGCAAGCAAGCAACGGAACGGAGCCCTAGAAAGTAACAAGGCCGCGGATGGCAGTGGACTATTGCGAAGAGGGGAGTTTCATCGACCAAGCTGGGAACCCCATGATGGGGTAGCAGTTGGATAAATATTTCGATTCACGGTCAAGACGGGGGAGTCAAGGACAAGAGACGGCCGACACAACAGAGGGTGGCAACAGAAGAAGAGATCAGCCAGAGCGAGTAAGGTAGGAAGGTAGGAAGGTAGTCTGTGTACTGTCCAGTGCTGTACAGGGAATGTCGATTACGGAGCCTCCCGTTTAACGACGCAAGCCGCCTTCGATGAATTAAACACAGCACAGGCACAGGCGAGCATGGTCGATGGAAGGATCAGGCTCCGCCTGCATGGGGGTTGAGGAAACAGGCAAGTCGGTGGTGGGGAGAGGAGGGTTTGGCGTTCGCGGGCACTAGAGCCACTCACTGGGAAGGGGTCGAGAAGCGGGTGACGGGGCCGGAAAAGAGAGCGAAATGAGACCTAGGCAAGGGTTCCGTTCGCCAACCATGGGGCTGGGCCATCTTGGACTTGATAGATCTCTCGGATGGGTTAAGGGAGATAACGGTGTTGCCAGGGCCGTTTGCTGTCACTCGTCCATCGATTCTGGACGGACTGGGGTGTGCCTGGCCTTGGCTTGACACGATTACGGCCGTTGGATGCCCAGAATAGAGTCTGTGTACACCAACGGCCCTGGGTGTGAATGAGCCAAGGTATAAAGGGCCGCATTCCGTCAAGGCAAGGGTTTACCAAGAAGGGAAGCACGCACTGCACTGCGCTGCACTGGGGAAAGGGGACGGGGGGGCAGGGATGGGGTCGTATATCGGCAGTATCAAAACATGAGCAACTTGAGGGAAGACGGGGCGGAGCTTGGGACGGCGGTTGTGCGTCGAAAGAATCTTCATGGTTCCTGTCGGTCCTTGTGAGTGTGATGCCATCGTCCCATAGTGAAGCCGGACCGTTCTCCACCCCCAAGAACCAACACCCTCAAAACCGTCCGAGAGCACGCACTCCCATTGCTTGCGCGCACGCACAGCCCCCCCTTAGGTTTGCATTTGCATGGCCCATGCTCTCTCAGAGTTACCACCACCGTAAGTGTGTGCTGAGAAGGGATGCGTGCCTGACTGTCGGGACCTGTGAGAGGTGGTGACTGCGTCTAAAGCGCGCGTATCGCAAGGATTTCCCTGCCGACAAATCGGCCGACGCTGTGATGGGACGAGAACCAGTTCAAGTCAAGGCCTGCTTCCAAAGGCCCTGGCGTCATGGATTACATCCAGATCCGTCCTGGACCCCCCAGTAAAACGGCTACCATGGCCCGGTCAACCTTGTCCTCCTCAAGAGTGCCCTTCCTTGCGCAGCACCACGCAGTGAACAAGACTCTCGCGCCATGACATGTCTGCCAGGAACCACTTGGACCTTGCGCTGGCGGGGTTTTTGGCCCAACAGGCATGCTTCGATCAACCCACGGATCGCGGACGAGCTGTCATCGCGGACAAAATGGCCAGGGGCTTTAAGAGCAGGGAGAACAACGGATCATGTGGTGCAGCTCGTGCGACTCGTGCGAGTCCGGGCCAGTGCAAGCCAGGGCGTGAAAAAAGCCAAGACCAAGGCCGGGCTAGATCCGAAGAGCCGATACGATATTGTACGACGGACATGTTCGAGGCCAAGAAGAAGGCAGAGGAAAAGGGGAGAAGGGGGCCCTGGTCCTACCGGTGAGAGCAGCTTGCGGTTAGTTCGACAGGGCCGCTACTCCGGTCTGGAGATGTGTGGAGGTCCAGCAAGCAATCCCATCCCTACCAACGGAGTAATTAAGAGTGGAAGCGGGCGAAGCGGGCCAGGAACTTTAGGAGGGGGAGATGTAACACAGAGACAGTGTCGACAAGGTCGCGCGAGTACGGACTTGGGATGCCCTCCAACAAACCGGGACCGAGGGTTGAAGAGCTGGGCATGCTGGGTGAGCGGGGAGACGCGTCTGCCCACAGTGCGCGTGCTTCTGACAGACGTCAAATCAAAGACTTCACCCGTGCCCAGCCTCAATGTCGTCCTGGACAATGGCAAAGACCCATCATAGGCGCTCCTGGATGCAACCCGGAGGGCTTAACTTAGGCAACGGGACGGCTTCAAGCCTCCCGATGCTTACACGCGAATAGCCTTATAGCATCGGCCCGGTCCTTTCAATCCTTCCTTCGTTTCGCATTGCATTGGATGCCTTGCATGTGTCGGCTGCCGTCTTAGCATCGACGTCTGCAATCTGTCATCGGCGGCGTCCAACACGCAGGGGCTGAGTAACAAACTTGTCATTGACGACACTTTGTCTGGATCATGCCATGAGAGATGAGAAACGCGCTTAAACAGACTGGCGCATCTGGGGCACGGCCGCGCGTTCATGGTCGACTACCTGGCGGCTTGCGCCCAGGATATCCACGGAAAAATCGCCCTTTACTAACACACAACTTGGATCGTCCTTCTTCTTTCTAACTCTCCCGCTTCCATGGCCTCCACTGGTCTACGACCTACGAGGTTAAGTCGCGACCAGTTTGCCCGAGTAGGCAAAGGCCAAGCAAGAAAGGCCCGTCCGAGCGTTCAAGGGTCCCCTTGATGACAGCTTATTAGGCGCACCAGTTTTTGCCGCCGGGGCGCCAGAGTTCCGACAAGAGGCTCACGAAACAGGGTAAATACATTTCTTTCATTCATGGATTGACCCGATGCCCGTCTTCCAGGTTGCTTCGCTAGCTACGCGCCCGCCCCCATTGGCCACAAACCAGGGCAGGGTGGTTGAGCTTAATGCCCCTGGACGGCTCGCGGCTTGTACTCTTCCTCGAGATACTTGACTTCTTCATCTGTGAACCGGACACGGAGCGCCTCAACCGCCTCTTCGATCCGCGCGGGCTTGTTCATGCCCAGGATCGGCCAGCATCCCTTGTGCAGCACCCACGCTGTCGAGAGCACGGCCATGGTGATGCCCTTTTTCTTCGCCAATTGCTCAACGCGTCCCACGACCTCCCCACTGGCCGTTGCGTTCCACGTCGCGGCATGCTTGTCGTTCAAGGCACGGCTGCTCTCGCCTGTACCCCAGGGCCGAGTGAGGAGGCCACGAGCCATGGGAGACCAGGGGATGACGCCCACACCTGTGGCCTTGCAGAAGGGGATCATCTCCCTCTCTTCCTCTCGGTAGACCAGATTGTAAAAGTTCTGCATCGAAATGAACTTGGACCATCCCTTGAGCTCGGCGATATGCTGCAGTCGGGCGAATTCCCATGCATACATGGAGCTGGCTCCAATGTACCGCACCTTGCCCGACATGACCACGTCGTGCAGAGCACGCATAATCTCCTCTGGGGGCGTTTCTCGGTCCAGACGATGGATCTGGAGGACGTCTAATGGGTAACATTAGCTAATGTCGTCAGGATAGGGTCTCGTTTGGGATGTGAATAGGGTAATCGTCATGTGCGCAATGATTCCTCGCAGAAGCCGAGGTGCAACCAGACCCAAAATCGCAATTCCCGAGCCCAGAGGACACGAGGTCCCAACACAGAGGCGGCTCTTGACAGTTCAGGTGGGAAAGTCGAGACTCTGACAAGTGGAGCGCGATGAGGGGGGAAAGGTGCACTGGCACAATCACCTCTAGGATTCTTCTATCCCCCCTGCTGCTATCACCTGCAGAGAATTCTGCTTTAGGAATGCCATGGGCCGTGGTGAGAGTGGCAGCCTTTTACGGTTCCACTCGGACCGTCAATGTTGGATCCTGGCCGCTTGCCAGGATTCAATTGCCCACCACATTGGTAGGCTGCTAATAACTCTTGGCGGGATGGTTGACAGCCGTCAAATGGATGGTTCGTCGACGGCCGGAGAGGGGCACATCCGGCTTCACTCACCAATATAGTCTAATCCAAGACGTCTCAAGCTTCCGTCAACAGCATCAAAGATGTGCTTCCTAGAAAGGCCCATCTGGTTCACTGTTGGTCCATCGTTTACAACTGGAACTCTTGTTCCCTCGCCTTCCGCAATGGGGAAGTAGACCTTGCTGAGGATGACCACCTTGCTCCGAGGGATATTGAACTTTTTGAGGGCCTTGCCAATAATCTCCTCGGAGGCGCCGTTGGAGTAGAAATCAGCTGTATCCCAAGTGTTGATCCCCAGGTCATATGCCTTTTTAAGCAGCTCGAGTCCTTCTTCCTCGTCAAGGGTCCACGGGGATCCCTCCCACTTGGAACTACCAAAGACCATGCAACCCATGATGATCTTGGAGATCTTGAGACCACTCTCGCCGAGTCTGGCAACAGCCCGTCAGCCTTCAGATCCAGTCACCGAAATAGGAAGGTTACCCGCTTTGTGTATTCCATGTTGGTCTGTTGTGATTGCGCCCCTGTCAGTCAGTTGGTTGGTTGTCTCGTGGCTTATCCGTAGACGGGAGACATGTGAATGGGAAAGAAAGGCCGCCTCAATTGCGATGCTCTTGGTTTCTATACTCGACTTGCTTCGAAGATCATTGACTAATTAACCAGTTGACTCACAATGCGCAAGCGCCCCTCATTCCGGTTCCGAGGCCGAAACAAACCCCACAGCGGAATCTATCTCCAACCGACTCCGTGATCCGAGATCGTAGGCGGCAATTGATATCGGCTCCCAAGCCGAAATTGTCAAGGGTGAAGCAAAGTATGAGGTCTAGCCATTGAGATTTAATCAGTAGTCAGCCAACTGAGTGGCTCCAACGCTCCTCCTTGAGCTCCCTATTGACCAGGGGCTGCCCGGGTCGCGCATTTATATTAATTCTGAGGTATCCGTCCGTCTTTTCATCGCCCATTCAAGTCTTGCATCGGAAAACATGTTGGCCAGTAGATGATGAGGTATGGGGCATCGAGGCACAGCACCTCAGACGCTGCTTCGAGCCTCCCAATCCAAGAAGCAAGCAACTAAGAGCAACAGGCTCACTTGGAGCCTACCCCATTCTCCGATGTCGTGATTCTTGTGGCTTCAACAAGTCTCAACTGCCTAAGCAAACCCCTTGGCGAGAGACCAGAAGTTGTCCATCTTGGTACGAGAGAGAGCCTCCCTCGCCTCTGCGTCTGTCTCGCACACTTTACTCCCCCACTTTCTAAAAGCCCGTGCCTTTTGCTCACCCTCGAATACCAGTTTGCATTCGTTCATTGACATATCTTTGAGCTCCCCGTTATCCTTCTCAGCAAGGAGCCAGTCGCGTACAGTCCCCTGCTTTCCATCTTTTTCTCTTGATGGCGCGTTCTCAGTCCAGTCGATACGGTTGAGCATGAGCTTCTTGTACTTTTTGATGCTCCATTCGCCTCCCTCAACAATGACCAGATTGAATTTCGGGTGCATGATGCATGTTCCGGTGAGCGCCAGTTGCTCGGCGTTGACGCCAATCTTGTATCGGTGCTGTCCATTGGCAAGACTTCCAATCTTGAAGACCAAAATATGGATTCCTTTGTCAGCGTCCTTCTGCTGGTTTGTAGCCAACTTGTCATGCTTTTGTTCCTTGGTGAGTTTCCTCTCTTCGTTGGTTTCGACATGCTTTTGGTGGCGCTCTGCAATTTCGCGGTTTACTCGTGCTTCGACGGCCGTTGGATCTTTGACAGCAACTATAAACA
The DNA here is from genome assembly GCF_000151355.1 of Fusarium vanettenii 77-13-4. Lineage (NCBI taxonomy): Eukaryota > Fungi > Ascomycota > Sordariomycetes > Hypocreales > Nectriaceae > Fusarium > Fusarium vanettenii. The sequence goes on along the minus strand of NW_003315873.1, from coordinate 25,439 downwards.
TGTGAGTATGAGAACGGTGACCAGAGGATGGCGGTATAGGGGCTCAACTTACCATCACCGAGAACTCGCATCAGGTTGCCCTTCTTCACCTTGGGTGGAGGTGCGGGCACTAATCCCAGGCGGATCTTGGCTTGCATTTCCTTCAACTCTGCCATTCGGCGCTGCCGGCGGAGCTTGGCCTGTTCTCTAGATGTCAAGAACATGGGCTTTGCGGCAGGAACATGACGATCTTGTGGCGGCTCGAGGGCGACTGGATGCTGGATATATTCGGTAATGATGCTATCAGGCGTGCTGAGTTTGAGCTGAGAAGGATCGTCCACTAGGTCGTAATTCGTGCCAGCAACAAGGCCTTCATCCCACCATTCAGCTCCAGAAGGAGCCTCCGTCACGAAATTGCGCTCCACGTCAAGGTCTTCGTCGATACCGGCCTTTCGGGTTTGCTCTGCGATTCGCTTCTTCATTGCCTCGAGGGCAGCCTGCCGACGCAGAGCATTGGCTTGCGCAATATATTTGCCTTTCTGGTTAAAGACAAGTGATCGAGACTGGCGTGCCTTTCCACCACCTGATTGCGACGCAAGGCCAGGGTCGTAATACGGATTCTCGCCGCCTTCTTTGCTCAGAGAGCCGGCCTTGAAGCCATCTTGACCTCGCGCTTTATCTGATCGCGCGCTCGAGGATGAAGGTGTTGAGTCTTTCGATTTATTGGCAGGCTTCCATGATCCAAGATCCTCCAAGGCTGGGTGGAGGCCAACATTCAGTCCACCTTTCGCTTTGCTTGTTCCGATCGCTGCAGCGACACGAGCCTTGAGTGCAGCCATTCTGTCGGCAGCCGACTCCGTCTTTTGCACCCTTGATGAGGCATCGTGGCGCGGCCCAAGGCCAGGGGACTGGCTCTGACGGTCCATGGCTAGGATGTGGTGGTGGTTGACAGATGCTTTGACGCCTCCCCAGCCGTGCGAGGCTTGGTCCAGGAAGTTCCGTTTGTTCGATCAGTGGTTCCCTCAGTAGAATTCGTATGCAAGCCCAGAAAGCGGCTGATTTGAAGAAAGATGGCGTTGCGTGGAATGTGAGGTTCGGTGGATGATGTAAATGATGGATGGAGTAAGGCGAGACTGAGTCGCGGCGCGGTTCACTGCGCATGGATCAGCCTAAAATTCTGCCGCCCCGCACCGCCAAAAATTTGTTTTCACGTTCCAAGCTTCAATCCCCCACCACCTTTCCCTTCACTTCGCACGTTGCACCGGGCAATGGACTTTCACAGTTAACTCGGAGACGTCGCCTAACTGTCAATTCTTTGCGCTCGACAGAGCGGCAACAGCGTCATAATGAATATCGCACAACCTGTTGCCTCCGGGGTGGAGAGTGTCGAGTTTACCTTCCTGTCGCCAAAGGAGATCCGATCCATTTCGGTGAAGCGAATCGAGAACGACAGTACCTTCGACAACCTCCTCAATCCTGTACCAGGCGGTCTATATGACCCTGCGCTCGGTTCTTGGGGCGATGCGCCGTAAGTTCCAGCCCAATGCATCGAGTTTCGAAGGGGCTGACAGGCGAATCGCAGATGCACAACTTGTAACTTGAACCAGTCTACGTGCCCCGGCCATGCCGGACACATTCAGCTCCCCGTCCCTGTCTATCACCCAGTGTTTATGGACCAGGCCTATCGACTCCTCAAAGCCGCCTGTGTCTACTGCAAGGGCTTTCGACTCCCCCAAAAAGAATTGCACAAATATGTGTGCAAGCTGAAGCTCCTCCAGCATGGCCTGATTCAGGAAGCGCACATTGTTGGCGCCATCGGTGAGAATGACCTAGCCATCGAGCTGGGTGACTTTTCAGGACTGGAAAGTGAGGCCGAGGAGGAGGGTGATAGCAATTCCATCGACAATGTCACTCGCGCAAGAGACAGATATGTCGACAAGTGTCTTCGCGGCATCAAGGTCAAGCGAGGCGAAACGAAGCGAGGAAAACACGAGGGCGCAAGCGAAATGCGACGAGACATCATCAAGGAATTTCTTGCCGAGATCACCAAGAGGAGAATATGCGCCAGCTGTGGCGGTATCTCCCCATCTTATCGCAAGGATCGATTTGTCAAGGTTTTCGAGAGATCTTTGTCAGACAAGGAGAAGGCCAAGATGGCTCAGAAGAACTTCAAGCAAGCCGACGCCATGGCCAGAGTTCACCAAGCTACGACAAAGCAGAGGCCAGACGGATATTCATCCGATGAGGGTGTTGCGGATGTGGGCTCGCCAACTCGTGAAAAGGCACAGACCGATGAGGATGGTGCTGATCAAGATACCGACATGCCCGATGCCGACACCACTGCTGCTGCCGTCCCGCAGAGGTACATCAGTGCAATGGAAGTTCAAGCACGCCTGAACGAACTTTTCACCAAGGAACAGGAACTGATGGCTCTTCTTTACAATGCCAAGCCCGCAATACGAAGCTCCTCCAAGGTTACTCCGGACATGTTCTTCCTGACGATCCTCATGGTACCGCCCAACCGATACCGTCCAGAGGCTCGTACTGGCGAGGCCCAAATCTCAGAGGCTCAGCAGAACTCGCTGTACAAGAACATTCTTAGAGGTTGTGGAAGAATTGCCCAACTTCATGCGTATCTCAAGGAAGAGCGAGCAGATGTCAACCAGCTTCACCAGGCCTGGACTGAGTTGCAAGAGTCGGTGAACGCCCTCATTGACAAGGACAAGAACCCAGTCCAGGGCGCCGCGGCAAAGCGCAATGAAGACGGTATCAAGCAGAAGCTTGAGAAGAAGGAGGGTCTGTTCAGAAAGAACATGATGGGCAAGCGAGTCAACTACGCCGCTCGAAGTGTCATCTCGCCGGATCCCAACATCGAGACCAACGAAATCGGTGTTCCGCCTGTATTCGCCAAGAAGCTGACATATCCCGAACCGGTGACCAGCCATAACTTCCGCGACATGCAGCAGGCCGTCATCAATGGTGTGGACAAGTGGCCCGGCGCTTTCGCGATCGAGAATGAGAACGGCCAAATCGTCAATCTTCGAAATAAGTCCGTTGACGACCGCGTGTCACTGGCAAACCAGCTTCTCGCTCCTACAAGCAGCAGCGCCGCTCGAACCAGGAACAAGAAGGTCTATCGCCACCTCACCAACGGTGATGTTGTCTTGATGAACCGTCAGCCGACCCTGCACAAGCCGTCCATCATGGGACATCGAGTACGAGTTCTGCCGAACGAGAAGACGATTCGAATGCACTACGCCAACTGTAACACCTACAACGCCGATTTCGATGGTGACGAAATGAACATGCATTTCCCCCAGAACGAAGTTGCCCGAGCGGAAGCCCTTCAGATTGCCGACACCGACCATCAGTACCTGTCCTACACCGCAGGCAAGCCCCTCCGAGGTCTCATTCAGGATCACATTTCCGTGTCCGTCGCCCTCTGCAACCGTGACACGTTTTTCAGCCGTGGCGACTATCAACAGCTAGTCTACAACGCCTTGCGCCCTGAAAGCGGCCACATTGTTGGCGAGAGGATCGAGCTTGTCGCCCCAGCAGTGATCCGACCAGTTGCCAGGTGGACTGGCAAGCAAGTCATAACCACTATCCTCAAGAACATGCAGCCACCCAACTGTGGCGGTCTATGCATGAGGGCAGAGACTCAGATCAAGGCCAGTCAGTGGGGCAAAGACTCAGAAGAGGGCATCGTTCTATTCCAGGATGGCGAATTCATTACTGGAATCTTGGACAAGTCGCAGATCGGCCCCAGTTCAGGTGGTGTTGTCCACGCTGTTCATGAGATTTACGGCCCTGCCATTGCAGGCAAACTGCTCAGCAGTCTCGGCAGACTGCTAACCAGGTACCTCAACGTGCGAGCCTTTTCTTGTGGTATGGACGATCTGCGGCTCACTCCCGAAGGAGAGAAGGCCCGGCGAGAGGCCCTTGTACCTGCCAACACAGTCGGTCTTAACGTCGCTTCGTCGTATGTCTCTCTGGAGCAGAACCCTGGTCCCCGTGATCCCCTGCTTCTTGAGCGTCTAGAGGAGGTTATGCGTGACGACAGCAAGCAGGAGGGTCTCGATCTTCTGATGAAGGAGGGTCTCAGTGGCATCACGGACAAGGTTCAGACTTCATGCGTTCCCAATGGTCTGGAGAAGCCATTCCCCAAGAACCAGATGCAGGCCATGACAACATCTGGTGCAAAGGGATCCCGAGTCAACGCGTCTCTGATTTCTTGCAACCTTGGTCAGCAGGTTTTGGAAGGCAGACGTGTGCCTATCATGGTCAGCGGCAAGTCGCTGCCATGCTTCAACCCATTCGAGACTCATGCTCGAGCCGGCGGTTACATCGTGCAGCGCTTCTTGACTGGTATTCGCCCTCAGGAATATTACTTCCATCACATGGCTGGCCGAGAAGGTCTGATCGATACAGCTGTCAAGACGTCCAGATCCGGATATCTGCAGAGATGTGTCATCAAGGGCATGGAGGGCCTGACCGTCGCCTACGATACTACTGTGCGAGATGCCGATGGCTCCATGATCCAGTTCCTGTATGGAGAAGATGGTCTTGATGTGACCAAGCAAAAGTATCTGAACGACTTCAGCTTCATTCTGGAGAACGTCACTTCCCAAGCTGCTCAGCTCAAGTACGACCCTAGCATCGGAGATCGACTCGGACAGCACCGGGAAGTCATCTCCAAGTACATGAAGAAGGCCCTCAAGCATGTCAAGGCCCATGACCCCAAGGCTCAGGACCCACTCTCCAGCATGTTCAACCCGGCGACCAGTGCCTTTGCTACCTCGGAGAACTTCTATCAAGCCATGACCTCCTATCTCAAGGAAAACAAGGACGGTCTGGTGCGGGACAAGTCGGACAAGAAGAAGCACGCTCTTTCTCGCGTTAGTCTCAACAGGAAGAATGCCGAGATGTTGTTTGCGATGAAGTATCTACGATCTCTTGTCGAGCCTGGCGAGGCTGTCGGTATCGTGGCAGGCCAGTCTGTTGGTGAGCCTTCAACACAGATGACACTGAACACGTTCCATTTGGCTGGTCACTCGGCCAAGAACGTCACCCTGGGTATTCCGCGATTGCGAGAGATCCTCATGACTGCTAGTGACAAGATTTCTACGCCAGCCATGTCCCTTTACCCGATTGATGAAATGTCTACCGCGGATGCCGAGACTTTTGCAAAGTCTATCTCGGTCTTGCCTTTGGGCTACATTCTGGATAGCATCTCGGTTGAGGAGAAGGTTGGACGTGGCAAGATGTACGGTTCGGCCAAGGTCTACCGGGTTGACCTCAAGTTTTTCGCCTCGGAGGAGTACACGCAGACGTACGCCATCAGTGTCTCGGATGTCATGGACGCTGTCGAGCGGAAGCTACTCCACCGTCTCCTCTCTCTCGTGAAGAAAGACATTAAGAAGCGACAGAGTCAGTCTACCATGGCCACGCCTGAGATCGGTGTGAAGGCCGGCGTGGTGGAAACGGCGGCGCCTAATGCCGAAGCCATCCGGGATGAGGACGACGACGATGACGAAGGCGATGACGATGCCACAAATGCCAAGCAGCGGGCTAACCGGACCGAAGCGGTATCCTACGGCCCCAACGACGACGACGACGATGCTGTTCAGCAGGAGATGGCACGTGACGCTGCTGATGATATGGACGAGGACGAAGGCATCGGAGGCAGCCCGCGCTTGGCCCCTGTCGATGATGATGATGATGATGATGGCATCGACTGGTCAGCAAAGGCACGAACGGAGCGCGTGCTGGATTCATACTCCGAAGTGACGGACTTTACTTTCGACGCGAAGAGTGGAAGCGACTGCAGCTTCACCCTCGAGTTCGACTCGACTATTCCCAAGGTCCTCATGCTCAATCTTGTGCAAGATGCTGTCAAGAAGACGGTGATTCAGGAGATCTCTGGCGTGGGAGCCTGCACCTTTGTGGAGGAGAAGGGCGTCCACGTCATTCACACGGCGGGAGTGAACCTACAGGCGATGCAAAGGTACAGCGATTTCATCGACCCCCATCGAATCCAGACCAACGACATTGCGGCCGTGCTGGCCGTGTACGGTGTTGAGGCGGCTCGCAGCAACATCGTCCAGGAGCTGGCCGGTGTCTTCGGATCCCACGGCATCAAGGTCGACAACCGCCACCTGAACCTGATTGGCGACCACATGACGAGGAACGGTGGATTCACGCCGTTCAACCGAATGGGTCTGAAGGGCAACGTCAGCCCCTTCACCAAGATGAGTTTCGAGACGACACTGTCATTCCTCAAGGATGCCGTTCTCGACGGCGATTGGGATGACCTCGCCACGCCCAGCGGTCGGTCGGTGATGGGCAAGCTTGGAAAGGTTGGCACAGGAGGGTTCGATGTTTTGGCGCAGCTTCCTACATACCATGTTGATTCTCTGGCGTAATTAGGGTTGTAAAAGTGTAGATACAGTCTGTCAATTTGTTTGGTAGTCAACGAAGTAAATAGTATTCATTGCATTGTTCTGATCATCTAATCTGTCTCGATAACCTGCCTGCCTTTCAGGTCCAAGTTGCACCATACCCGTACCATGTCTGCACCATCATCCAGTGACCCGCATTCTGCATTCTAGGCATCGTGCCTTCGTTTGACTCATCCACGACCTTCAAGGCAACTCCCAAACAAGCGGCGCAGCACTCCGTAGAGGTGTTGATAATACAGTCTTGACCAAGCCTGTCAGCTAACATGGGTGGGCACATGACCTGAAGAAACCAGCCAACACTAAGGTGACAGTCCCCGCGAGAGTTTCAGGGCCTGTTCGTCTCGGGATGACGCGTAAATTTATTCACGGTTGACAGTCGCGTAAAGTGATAAGAATCGTGATGCGGACGCGTTGTGCTTTGTGGTTTGCAACTATCTAAGGTGTTGGGACTGCGACCCGTCATGTAATTACAGGCATGTCACGATGGAGACTGATGTTGATCATAGACCGGTGGTCAATTGCATGCAGTCGCTACCAATGGTGCTGACTGTGTAGTATACATCCCAACTGTAGAAAAAGCATTTGTTCCTCGCGAACGCCTTTGATTATCCCCTAAACCATGATATTCCCTCGTGTCAAAGCAAAGTCGTGATCCTCCCAGTTATCCCAGCATGTCCAGCTTAGTTGCGCTCACCACGGAGGCGGCGGGCGAGCTGGATGTCCTTGGACTGGATGGTGACACGCTTGGCGTGGATGGCGCACAGGTTGGTGTCCTCGAAGAGGGAGACGAGGTAGGACTCGACGGACTCCTGGAGAGCACCGATGGCAGAGGACTGGAATCGGAGATCGGACTTGAAGTCCTGGGCAATCTCACGGACCTGTTTGTCGCGTGTTAGTCGCGGTCGCTTGAGTGAAGATGCAAAGTGAACTTACCAGACGCTGGAAGGGGAGCTTTCGGATGAGAAGCTCAGTCGACTTCTGGTAGCGACGGATCTCACGGAGAGCGACGGTACCGGGCTTGTAGCGGTGAGGCTTCTTGACACCACCGGTAGAGGGGGCGGACTTGCGGGCTGGAGATGGTCAGTGTGAGTTCGTGATGATCAAGACGCGTATCGCGTCGAGATGGTGATGGAGAGGAAATGACTCACCAGCCTTGGAAGCGAGCTGCTTGCGAGGGGCCTTGCCACCAGTGGACTTTCGGGCGGTCTGCTTAGTGCGAGCCATTGTTGAAGGCTGAGGAGATGAAGTTGTTGATGGAAGAAGAAGTGATGATGTTGTTGTTGTTGGTGGTTGTGGTGGGGGTGAAGGCTGAAGTGGGTGTGTGATGCAGGAGGAAAAGTCGGAAGAGAAGGCAGGCGGGGGGATTGCTTTAATACCTGTAGCGTGCACCTTTCGAGCGCGGCTGATCTGAGGCAGTGTTGGACCGTGCGCTACTGATTGGGTTGTTTTTTTTGCAATCACCCACCAAAAATGGGAAAATGGGTCCCCAGCCATTCGCGCCTGCCACTCTGGAAAATGCGCGCGACTGATTAAAAAAATGCTGCACGCGCGCCGATTTTCGATTGGTCAGAAAATCAACCCCCGCGAAGATGGTTGGGAGGCCCCACGTCACGTCGTCGCCCTTTGTTCTGGGCTCACGAACAGCCAATGAGAAAAATGGCTGCATCAGGTCGGGCAGGCAGCCAGGCACGGCATTTCTGGCGCGAGAGGCAAAGGGGATCGGAGGATCTGGTGGTTTGACTTTGAGTCTGGGGAACAGGTAGCTTGCAGGCGGTACCTCTCTGTGCGTGCAAGTACACTCGTTGAGCGAGTGTAGCATTTACCTGCCTTTGCAAAGCTTGACTCATAGTGTCATTGCCACTTGCTCGTGTGACTCTGAGCTTCTTGTCGCGTCTTGTCAGTGTGCTTACGTCGATTGCTATTGTAGTCACGATGTTGAACGCAGTAAATCGTAGCCAAGGTCGTTTTCAAGTGATATGTTGTGATAAATGCGAATCTAATTATTTTGAATGCTTATGGCATATTCAACGCATGATACTTGATGATTTTTCTCCGTCTGGTTGCTATTTTAGTTGACAGGAGTGTTCGTTGTTGAACGAACTCTTGTCTTTTGCAGTAATGTGCACACTTTGTCGAGTAGTTTGTTCACGACAAAGACCAAGAAGAGAACTGAAACAGCAACACAACATCACAACATGAATAATAATAAAGAACACATATCTAAAAATGCTACTAGACGTCGCAAATACGAAAATATTTACGAGGAGCCATAAACCATCGCACGCCTCTCACCACAAGCAGCATCTCATTAAACATGGTGTTTTCAACACATCTACCCTAAATGTCAAGAATCTCGATGTTAGACTTGGCAGATGGGTGGCATAATTCCTGACCATCCGAAAACAGACACTCCAGAAAGCCCCGCTTTCAAAAAATCGACACACGCCGATTTTTTAATTCGTTGCAACTGCGCGTCCTTTTTTTTTTTCGCGCTTGGTTGCCAGATCGCGTCGGACAGGGATCCGGATCAGAAAGTGGGTCAATCACTGATCTTGGAATCTGGCCCACTCGTACTTAAGCTCGCCAACTCCCACCTTCACTTACCGTATCTCATACTTCGACACTTCATCCATCACCACTCTTCTACCATCAACGCATACACCTTGCGTGTTCTTCCACTTTCACACCAACACATCTTCACCACACATCCATCACAATGACTGGACGTAAGTCACACCGCGCCTCTACCACCTACCTGCCTCCACTCTCCCCATCAACCTCAAAGACGCGTCGCGTCTCGGGGCGAACACATGCACACACACCTTAAAGAACACACGATGCTAACATCACACAACAGGCGGCAAGGGCGGCAAGGGTCTCGGCAAGGGTGGTGCCAAGCGTCACCGCAAGATTCTTCGTGACAACATCCAGGGTATCACCAAGCCCGCTATCCGACGTCTTGCTCGTCGAGGTGGTGTCAAGCGTATCTCTGCCAGTATGTACCAGCCACAGCTCACCTCACATGCATGCGACTAACAACTCGAACAGTGATCTACGAGGAGACCCGCGGTGTCCTGAAGACCTTCCTCGAGGGTGTCATCCGTGACGCCGTCACCTACACCGAGCACGCCAAGCGAAAGACTGTCACCTCGCTCGACGTTGTCTACGCCCTCAAGCGACAAGGCCGCACCCTTTACGGTTTCGGTGGCTAAGCGCGTCCTGTTTTACATGTCTGTTACGAATCTTTGCGATCCGCTGTGCTCGGCGCGCAGCGCCATGTGGGTGTTCATGATGACAACTGGGTCCGGTTCTGTTTTTGGGTGTTCTGTATCATAAGGGAAACGGGGATTACATTGGGGATAATCAATCATGCCCGTGTGGCGATCTTGACCAACCTGTTGATATGGCACGTACTGAAGTGACGCGTGACTTGAGCCTCGGCGCGTCTCGAGCGCGGATCCACTCCATACCTCGTCATGTTACACGTAGACCTGTTTGACATCTGTGAATGTTAAGCTAGTGTATTATGTTATGACCCCTGGCTATATGCGGTCGAGTTGGCCTTTGTTCATTGTTGCCTGGTGCGTCGATGCAGTATGCTTGCGGATGGAGTACTTGTCGGCGGGACATGCTGGATACCAACTCCCTACCTGCGAATTTGTTCTTCTCAATGTACTATAGCATCACGATATGAAGCGCATGATCGATCATACCGACAAGTAGGCCTGTCGATGCATAGCAGCACTTACCCAGTCTCGCCCATGTCTGATGATCTTGTTTCATTTGGTGGTTGCGACGGCGTAGCAACCGTGAAGACCCTTGTCATGGATGCCTTCACTGGAGACCAGAGAAGGTTCCCGCCAAAGCCATCTTATGTCGAAAAAGGATACTGCACCGAGCAACTGATGAGGCGGAATAGCTGACGAGTACGAACGCGTTAACCATGAGCCATCAGCCACCTTCTGGACTGTTACGCGTCCTCGCCTAAATCACCTACCCTATGTTGAGCCACTGTCGCTTGCTAGGTTGATGTTTTAGTGATATTTTAGTAATCATGGATATCAAGATAGTTGCGAATATTCGAGTGTTTTAGACCTAGAGTTGGTGTGAAGTAATAAGTGACAAATGTGTCAACCGCGCGCTTCGTCCGCGGAGACTTGACGGTTGGTGTAAGAGACGTTGACACAGCCGACATTGCCACAGCAATTGAGTCATCGCACCCTACAGAGAACCTACAATGGATTCCAAATACCAACTTGGGGCCAAGTCAACAATACAATTAGAAATCGCATAGGTGTCATGATTACTGATTGGCCCGTTTGTCAGGTATGATGGATGGTGAGCAATACGAAAGCGACGCATTACGGTACGGTGCGGTGCATTGCAGTGCGTGCATGAACGGCAGCCGTTCTAGAACAATCCCGTAAGGCCTTGTGACCATCATCCTGGCAGTGAAAGAGTACAGCCACGGAGGAGGAATATGGGAGCTGAATCTACACTGCATTGGCGGGAACATAGAGGGCTAGTAAAATGAAGATCTTCGTGTCTGGACCTGAGAGAGATCTAATGTTGGGGTTCCTGTTCTGGTGACGGGGCTAGATAATCGGCCGAATTCTTCGGGCGACGGAGCCAACGGGTGGCGAGACCGAAGGATCGCTGGGCCTGGACCACGTGGAGAGGAGACTAAAATTAGAGGCCGCCGCGCCAGCAATCCGGGGGGTGGGCCTGGACCACCGCCGAAGGAACACGAAATGGATTTGTGAGCAGGGACACCTGTGCCGAGGCACCTAAAATCCGTAGACTCCGCATCGGACTTTGGATCCCTCTTTCTTCTCGGCCGGCTTGCGCGGCAGATGAAGGACGGGGAAAACGGACATGAATGGAGTAAAAGATGATACTAGCTGACGCTGACTTTCTCACGCAAATGAAAACGAAGACATTAGTTGCTTTGAAGGACCCCTGCGCTGCTGGGGTTCATGCCACCAAGATACACGCACGTTTTTTCTCGATCCTGGGTGGCACCCAGCTGAATGAAAAACGGCACACCACTACAAACACAATTGCTTACCCCCCTAAACGTAATCACCAAAGCACAATGAATAGATAAAAAAAGAGCTCTAGAGTATTTCCAAATATTGCTGTATGTATTTCAAATATTTTGTCATATTTTATGTCAATTTACTCATCACATTTGAGAGCAGTTACACAACCTTCTGCCATGTTCTGGTGTGTCATTTATTTCTTGACTCGCCTGGGTACACGAAACAAGAGCCTCCACTTGAAAAGGCTGCCCCACGCGGACACACCGAACCGTGCTAGCTGGAAGGAAATGGTCACCCAGCACCGAGGACTCGCACAAGATGCGGAATGGAAATGCACGACCCGGCTTTCGATGATGCATGGAAGCGTTATGGAACATGGCATTTCTGGAGAGACGCCTCCCCCGCTGGAGCCGGTGCGCTGGCCTTACCACGAATGTTGAAGCCTCTGCGGCCCGACCGCCCGCAACGTAGCATGGACCCCACGCTTTGAGAGCCGTTTGCTCCAGCATTTGCCATCAAGTCAGCAGCACAGCTTGCTGTTACAGATCGGTGGCTCGGGGAGCTTAAGGAGCTGTATCGCTCAGGGCTCGGAGACCCACAAACTTGCATCGTTGTATAGAGCTCAGGAGCTGGGCTTGCCTCATCTGCCTCCCTGGCTGAGATGCTGTAACGTGCTCAATACCACATGCCCTGACAAGCCACCGACAGCACTCAGCTGCCTACGCAACTGCCAGGCAGATAGATTATTCAGTGGAACGCAGCAGATTTGTTCAGATTGTGCTGCCCCGAGGCCAGCCGGCGGATCGCCCGGCTCCAGCCGCCGCCGTTGCGGGTCTCTCGGCCGCCAGCCCTACGCGCGCCCCGCGGGCGGTTAATGGATACACTCTAGGCTGCCCCGGGTGTTATGGCTCACATGTTCAGTTTTGGCTGACGGATAATGTCTTGGTAATTGCACTTCAGAGTTTTCCAACTGCAGACTCGGACGGAGCAGGATCGAGATGGACGTCGAACCTAGTCCGCTTTGGTGTCATGCAACTGCGTCCATCTGGATAGTCATGAGCTTCTGCTAAGGTGACTCTTGGAATGAACTCTCGCGACCCGAGCTTGGCACTGACCAGTAAGAAATACCAGTTCAGACGGGTCATGTCTCGTGTGAACGGGCCGGAGAAAGGTCACTCGCAACACCCCCGGCTCCAGACTATCGGGTTTTCACCTCTCGCGTGCCTGGCTGGTGATTCACCGCTTGCCTGCGAATACGACGATAGCGATAAAGATTTCAGGCCCACATCCGTATTGACCTTTCTGGATATCGTTTCCCAGACTTCAGCCTCACACCCTTCGTCGTTTATTGTCCTAGTCTGGAAGTCTTGTCCGACACCCGGGAAGCTAGAATTTGCATGGAAAGCTGGAACGACGTTTAGCCGCATGCCGGAAGTCCCGTTGTCTTGGGTAAGGTAGCTGGAACTGCACTGTTTGGTCCCGCGGAGGAACGAAAAAGGCTGCAGGTGGATGGCCCGGATTTTCGGAGATGGGTGGGACGGATGTTGGACGAGATCGATCTGGGCGGCCTGGGCATGGACTCTGAGCTTGTCTAGCCCTCCAAATTGGCAGGGTTGTGGCTTAGCAAAGGTCAAGCCACACTCCTGATTGGCTGGGAACACAAACCCGACCAAGTCCGAGGGCCGGAGCGGGTCGGTCAGGCCGAAGACCTTGTCACGCATCGGCGGACCTCCTCTACGATCTGTCTACCTATCACCATGGCACCTCTGGGTATTTTCTTGCACATTCGAGCTAGGGGGGGGAAGGGAGTGTGACTGGGTTTTTGTTCCTGCGTTGCGCTCGCACCAGTCTGTGTATCCTCCCCCCTAGAAGGGATGGATGAAAATTTTTTCTTCCCATCGACCTTCACCCTGTCTAGTATTTGCTCCGTTCCGTTGGGAATCGACATGCCGGGTGTTGAGCAAGGTAGAAGGGACGCATGGCCAGTCACACCATCGAATGTGTCATGCGACGGGTACCATAGCGGAAGAAGATTTTTTAGCTGACAACACCCTCCTTTTCCCGACCTTAGCTCAGCAGACTTGTCGAGCGTGGTTGGCTTATCTAAGGTGACTCCAAACAGCCGACATGGATAGGACCACTCTGAACCAACATACGACGACAGAGCTCATGTGACCTCTACGCAACACCGTCATGTGACTCCAACTCGGTGGAACGACGTGGAAATGGAGTGTGGCGGATGCCGACGGATTGGCGCTGGAGCGAGAACGAACAACGTATTACCAACGACGGAAATGTGGCTGTGCGTGGCATGCCGCGCTGAACAGGGATCATCTTAGAAAGCGAATAAAGATGGAAGATCGGCGGGGCCAGACTACGTCAGTGGACACGGCCAACACGCACGAGGAAAAAAACTTGAGTCGAAGAGCAGGGCTGGCAAGGGCTTTCCAAGGAGAGCGGCAGAGGGATTGGGGGTGGTCATTGGGTGCTTGACTTGGATGGGCCGTGTTGGCGTCGGAACCCTGGAGCGTTGGGTGCGAGCTGGCCTTGGCCCTTGGAGCCAAAACCTAAAGATACGTACCCTTGTTCTCTGCATCCCCGGAGTGGGCTTCGCGCGCTGCGGGCGTGAGGCTTGGTTTCTTGGGAGGGCTCCGTCTAGTTGTCGGACCGGACTTCGTCCTTCGGGGGGCTCGTCACTCGTCTCGCGAATGGAGGGCGGCCGATACAACCAAGTATATCTGGAGCGACATCCTCGGCCTGGCTTTAAGCGATGGAAATATTTGAAATCAGAAAACAATCAATCATCCATCCTCTGAAGTACAGTAACCGCCGGAAGCGACTCGAACCATCGAGACAATCAGCAGTTACATCAGCGCCCATCGCAGCATCACCGGCATCATAAATCACCAAAGCATCAATCAGCAAACGCACTAGCTGCCCGCCGCTGACCTAGCGAAACGAGAATAACGGCTTTTACCTGACGATTGTACGAACCACCACCACCACACAACGTACACTCCATCACTTTCACACCACACACATCACTGCCACACGCCCCTCCATTCGAGTCCACACCACCCTTGCATCCCGGGTTACATACCGCACCGACACACGTCTTTTGCTTTTTTTTCAGTCGGTACCCGGGCACAATCCAGCCAGTCATCCTGCCCAGATCCCGGATTTGGGGCCTGTCCTGTGCATCATCCAAGTGGGACCTTCAGGGTCTTCTCTCGGTCTGTGGGGCTCGCTCTGCAGATACATCGGCGCCAGTCCATCATCTGTCTACTCGTTTCCATCTTGGTATTCCAGTTCACTCCGGCTCACACGGGGCCTTCTTTCTTAAAAGGAGAGCCATCCCGTCTTTTTTGCCACTTCCTTCCCCAACCTTAAACACAATTATTCTTTCCTCAACCAACATGTTATCGATCCCTCGCCTTCCTCAGCAACAACTTCAGCTTCAACAACAACATCAGAACAACTCTTCCAACACTCAGCAGTACCCATATATCCAAGACTGCCAGTCCGAATACAACCCAACAGCCTACTCAGACTTTTCACGATCGAACTACGACGACGAGCTCGCCGCCTTGAGCCAGCAGCTTCCCTCAGACCTCATGCAGCCCGACGCTTGGGGAGCCATCGCCCATCAGACTCCCAGATTCTCCCGCGCTGCCCATCAACGCGAGTCATCATTGTCGTCTCTGGGCTCTTCAACTGCCGGTCCTTCTTCTCCATTTACCCACAACACCTCGAATCCTCAGATCGCCATCACCGACGTCCACGATCAGAGCGGCGCCAACCCTTCCTACTACCACCTGGCGACCAAGTCAATGGCTCCCTACTCCGGTTACCAGTCCTGCGGTGGTATGGAGCATGTCATGCCTGAGCTGGCATATCCCATCACACTCGCAGGCCCCAGCAGCAAGCCGCGGATGGATCGGGGACTGATGCACGCCCCCGACTTCTCCGGCTCAACGCGATCACATCCTGCCTCGGTGGCGAGTTCCATCGCAGGTGACTCACCTGCAACTCCCACAGTTGGCGAAACCGAGCACTCGGATAGGAGGCGAAAAGGTACAGATTTCCTTCTGGATGGAGGCCTCAGCGACCAGCGCTCACAATTCCTCTCAATAGGTTATACCAACGCCCCCAAGCTTGACAGAACTATGACGGATGTCTATGGCGATGAGCTTTACAGCCCCAACTTTGCCATCACATCTACTCCGCCCTCGCAAGCGCAGATGGCTGTCTCTCCCACAAACGATGTCTTCAGCCAGCGACTCCACGCAGCCAACAGCCAGCACCTGAGCGCTGCTCACTCACCGGCCTCCAGCACTTCTCGAGACAGATCGCCTTTCCGCGCTGGCTCTCCCCTGGCACCTTCGCCGGCTCATGACTTCAGCAATGCTGCGTTCGCACAAAACATGCCATTCAACTCAGCCCAGCGCATGCGCGAGCAGAACAAGGCGCAGCACGACGCGCAGTTCATGCAACAGCAAATGAGTCAGCGACATGAGCCTGAGACCCCAAAGACAATTTCGCCCAAGGACGCTATTCTGGAGTTCAACGAGCCTGAGGGCGAGTCCAACTTCCCCTTGTTTCCCCAGGGTCCTTCTGGGTTTGAGATGGACCACTTTGCGAAGGGCATGGTCAACCATGGATCCCAGGATCCTTCGATGCACGATGCTAGCGCCAATGGTCACTTCAACTTCCTCCCCACGCAGGCATCTGGCATTGTTGTGCCTCAGCAGTATCCCTTCATTGCGCATCACCGCTCTAACAACGAGACCCCTCCCCGCCTGAGCTCCGCTGGATCCAGCTCCAACGAGTCACGAAACACCACCCCTGCAACCCGTCCCAGCAGTACTACCGCAGACGGAGGCACCTACACATGCACATACCACGGATGCACTCTGCGATTCGAGACTCCTGCGCTTCTCCAGAAGCACAAGAGAGAGGGACACCGCCAAACACAGGCTCTGGGAGGTGCTCGTCCCCGCGACATGGGCATGACCTCGACTCTGCTGAACAGCCAGGCCGGGCCCCATCGCTGTGATCGGATCAACCCGAGCACGGGCAAGCCTTGCAACACAATCTTTTCTCGGCCCTATGATCTCACTCGTCACGAAGACACGATCCACAATGCCCGCAAGCAAAAGGTACGCTGCGATCTCTGCACCGAGGAAAAGACATTCAGCCGGGCGGATGCCCTGACGAGACATTACCGGGTGTGTCACCCGGATGTGGAGCTCCCGGGCAAGCACCGGCGACGCGGCGGCGCCTGAAGTGGGCGTTGAGCGGCACGCAAGGCTGGCATATCCCCGTCCCCGGACAATTGACTCCTTCCACCGGCCACCCCCTGCCTCGCTTTACAACATCCAGATGCCAGCAGAGCTGGGACCGACGGGTCTTCTCACGCAACAGATGATGCTGCATGACGTGGACCACGGTCGAATTAGGCTTGGCATTGGTGGACCGGTCGATGCGAGGCTTCAACCTGCTTGAATTGGGTTGGCTGAGGGCAAAAAAAGCGACAGGGCGGCCGGGCTCCAACGCGGGCGGGTGGGTCTCAGGGTCCTCATGCAGGAAGGGTCCTCCCAACTGACGTCATGGGCTGCCCATCAACTCAGGCTGTGACATCACTCGCCCCGCCCGACCTGTCTTCAGCCATCAGCATCACTCCCCAGCACTCCTGATGATGACATGGCGTCCGTCATGGATACGGCATGCTCATTCTGGAGCACCCTGATCCCGAATTTTCTTTGTCTGGCATCTAATCGAAGGGCATGGAAGCAACGCTGGGTGTACTTCCATCGGCCCTGATGTAACTTGTACATTATTTACAAATCCAACAAAACAATTACACGGAATGGCCACGGCACAGCCCCAGGCTCGACTTGGCCGGCCGGGAACGCCTGGGCTGTGCTTTGCGATATTGGAAATCATTTGGGAATCGGAAATCGGAAATCGGAAACCGGTCTAGACAAAAAAACAAACGAGCGAGAGGGTCTTTTTACAGCGTCTTTGTCATTCAATTTTGCTTTGCAATTGGGTATCCTCTATGGATTGGTCTGCATTTGGTGCTTTGGTCTGTTTGTTACACAGGCCGTTTTGGACTGTCTATTTTTGTCGGCAGCGGATGCTTGATCCGCATGCAAGAGCGTGTAACGGCGTGATTTTGGGTCATGACTGCAGGTTGGAAACATTATTGGGTCATACGATGTCATGACACTGGAGAAACGACCAAGAGCGGGTCGATCAGCTTGAACTTGGTTTTCGATTTCCTTGGCCTTTAGGAATTTTGCATGGGTTCTAACCCAAAAACTATATCCATAGATGATGATGATGTATGATATAATTAAAAGAAGGATTGGCAACTTACAATTGAACCCTGTCTCAAACATGCATTGTGTGCTTGGCTGTCCCGTAGAAGCTCTACGTGTTTATCGAGGCGATGGGGCATGAATCTTCGAACCATCCACCCCTCAGATCTCCAAAAGGCTGATAAACGGTTGACGCTAGCCCTGTAGATCCAAGCCCCATCGAAATCGATGATTGATATGCGTTTGATGATGGAATAGAGCTGGGGCTAGAGCTTCCAAGCTTCCCCGGTTAGCGATCTGCGCCGAGCTCATGTTCCTCGATGTTGTCACCGTTCCTTGGGGACCGAGACACATTACACAATGAACGAGCCACACCCCTTGTGACGTCGCCAAGATTTGCGCTTGGATGAGCGCATCGAGCTTGAGGTTACTTGATCGCTGTTTTGGGGTAGAATGACGATATCTTGCATTTTGCGCACGCCCTAGGGGAGCAGATCCAGAGACACCTGCAGCACGTATGTGACTCTAGAAGGGAAAGGCTTCCCATCGAGGCTGCCATGGCAGGGGAACAAAGTCTCCTTCTTGACGCAATCCCCGCGCTGGAGGTGGGATGCTCTGGCGGGGGCTATCGATAGTATTGTGTTACGAACAACGTCACATCTTGAGATTTGCTGATCTAGTTTCACTTACAAATGGCATGTTGGACCATGCAACACATTACAGAGCGAAGAAAAACCTGCCTCATACTACTGGACAAACTGTCTATTCTGAATATTTCTCTATATCCACCTTATTTTGTGTTTTTGCAATCTACATGGCAACCACACCTGTTGCCATTCTCATACTTGATCCATTCACTATGAGAAGTGCGCTACATCGTCATCAACAGAGTTACCCACACGCACCTAGTCTTGTTGGCTTTGAACGTTGTAGACCCTCTATAAACCGAGGACGGCCGAACGAGCGTCACGGTACAAAGGCGTGATGCCAGTCCACAGTTCAAACTAAGAGAACATGTTAGCTACCTGGCTATACACTTGTGGTTGCAAAGGTGAACTCACTTGATACCAACCCTGAGACGCCAGAACCTCCAGACCGGGGACAGTGGTCCAGTTGCCTGCTTCGTCCGCCAGCTGCATAATCGGGGTGTGGCTAGGCTTGTAGGCCATCTCTAGAAGAACACGACGCTCTGTGCCCACAGCCGGTCGGCTGAGCAAAGCACCGACGAGCTCTTGGAGACTTGGGTCAATGGGCCGATCAGCTGGGATAGTGCTGATGACGACATTGAGGTTTGAAGACACCTTGTCAGCGTCCGAAGGCTGGCTCAGACCTTGCAACTGGTACTCAGCTGGGAAGTCAGCTGCGAGCGCGTCCACCTTGGCCTGGTTTCGTGCCGCGATGTAGATTGGACCAAAGCCGAGGGAATGGAGGGCAAAGATGGCGGCTCGTGTAGTACCACCTGACCCAACCACCATGGCCGCTCCCTTGGTCTCGGAATCGGCCTGCTCCTCCACTCCTTCGTCACGAAGAGCGTGAACCATGCCCCTCCAGTCCGTGTTGTCTCCCAGGAGACGTCGACGGTCACTGGCATCAGCCTTACCTATCGGCACAACAGTGTTGACTGCGCCAATCGTACGTGCTGCCTCCGAGAGCTCGTCGACTTGACCCATGACGTCCAGCTTTAGAGGGATGGTCACAGAGGCGCCTCCAAAATCAGGTGCCTGCAGAACTTCACGAACATCTTGGATGTTGTCCGTCTCCAAACGGTGGTACTGGTGAGGCAAGCCTGTCTGTCCGAACAGGGTGTTGTGAAGCGCAGGTGACCGGGAAGCTGAAATCGGCTTTCCAAACAAGTAGAAGTTGCATGGATCCAGGTCACCCAACAACGCCAGACCGCGACGGATCTCGGCCGCCGACATCTGCCCAGGTGCAGCCTTGAAGGGCAATGCAGGGTGGGAGACTGGCGTCAAGAACTTGTTGAGCACGCGGCTGAGCTTGCCCGCCTTACCCATGTTCATGGCGATCATGGGTGTCTTCTGTGCCTCCTGCATTCTGCTCTTGAACTTGGCGAGATCAAAGTTGTCTTCGGAGCTGCGCGCGACGCCAACGAGCTTGATAATATCACCAAACTGGAGGGCGCGGTTGTAGAATGGAATCCAAGAAGCATTCTTCCACGACATGGTGCCCTGGGGGTCATGGTGTGAAGCAATGATGCGTGAGTGACCGCGAGACTCCGTGACGGTCTGGATGATGTTTTCAGGCAACGTCATCTCGACATCGACATACTCCATGCCCATGCGGAGAGCCAAGCGGTAAAGCTCAAGGCCTTCCTCGTAGGCCTCATCCGGGAACTTTCCACCCTGAGAGACGGTGCGTAGAGTGAAGACAATGGGCTTCTTGGCCAGGGCACGAAGAATGGACACTTGTCGTGTGACTGAGTCGACAGACCGATCCTGAAGGAGATCAACTCTCAACTCAACCGCGTCGGAACCGACAACAACTTCCGGGATCAAGCTAGCCGCCTCGCTCACATCGGGAACGGTCAGAGAGACAAAGAAACTGTGGTCCTTCTCCATCACATCCTTGAGATGCGTGCTTCTGCCAGAAATGGAGGACACGAACTGCTGGAAGTCACACGGAATCTCGCTCTTCGATCCAGAGGACTCCGAGTGTGGGCTGTAGTAGAGAAGGTTGCTGCACTCCTGATAAAAGTCTTTCCGGCGGAGATAGACTTCTCGGATCTCGCTGGTGTAGGCCGGGCGAGTCTTGTCTCGCATCAGGTACTCCACCACCTGTTCTGTGTCACGATGGATGAGCAGGACATTGCCACCATTTCTGCCATAGTCCTTGAGGAGCTGCCTGGCCTCGGGCGTTTCGACAAGGCCACCGCCACAAGAGAAGATATGGCCATGTGAGTTCTTCGCCATCACGTCCTTCAGAAGAGACAACTCGTCTGCTCGGAAACCTTCCCACCCACGGCTGCCTCTGATCATCTCGGGAATCGTGCATCCAGCCCGTCTCTCCAGCTCTTGATCCAGGTCGATGAATTTCCAACCCAACATCTTGGCCATCCAGTTGCCAGCCGTAGTCTTGCCAGCGCCCCGCATCCCAATGATGAACACTGAGCGCTCCATAACCGAGCTCTTGCTATCCTCCTCATCAGCATTGGCGTCTGGCTCGTGACCAATCATGTCAACCTTGAAGGCCTGCGACAGGATGTCCCACCAGCCAGGCCATGTTTTGCCCACACACTCTCGTTCAGTGACGATGACGGGGCTGGGTGATGCAACTGCAAGTACACTGAAGCTCATGGCAACACGGTGATCATCATAGCAATGGATGCCAACTGTTGGTGCTGAGATGCCACCGTCCTGTCCTTTCCCGAGAACCTCAATACCATCATCAAGTTCGTTGCACTGAACACCAAACTTGGCCAGCTGGTCCTTCATGGCCGCAATTCGGTTACATTCCTTGACTCGCTGGTTGGCAATACCGGTGATCTGTGTTTTCCCGGAGGCCACAGCAGCCAAAACTGATGCTGTAAGAAATGCGTCCGTCATGGGTTCCATATCAACATGAGGCAACCCCTTTAGCTCACCAGGTGCAGGACCAGTGACTGTGGTGGAGTAGTCTGACTGGTTGACCGTGCAGCCCATAGGCTGCAACACATCAACAGCAAAGCGAGCGTCGCCCTGGAGCGACTTTGACCCAATGTTGGGAATGGTACATGTTGTACCAGTGATGGCAGCAATCGCCAAAGGATAGGTGGCAGAGCTGGCGTCGCTCTCAATGATGTACTCGCTTGGGTTCTGGTACTGGCCCTGAGGGATGTGGTAGGTGTTCGGCTCATCGGAGGAGGCAGTCACATGAACGCCAAAGGATGCCATCATAGAGATGGTCATGTCGATGTAAGGCTGTGAGATAGGTTTACCGCCCACCAGGCGTAGGGTCACCGGGTTCTTGGCATAAGGAGCTGCCATGAGGATTGACGAAACGTATTGAGACGAAACGGTGGCCGCGAGCTCGATGACACCTCCCTTGAGTCCCCCGGCTGCATCAACACGCAGGGGAAGGCTGTTTTCTTTGCCCTGGTATTCGATCTCAACACCGTTCGAACGTAGAGCATCGACTAGCGGGCCGATCGGACGAACCTTCATCCTCGCATTGCCAGTGAGGATGGTAGAGCTGGCACTTTCACTTGGAGAGCACAGAGCGACGACAGTGGTCAAGAAGCGGGATGCTGTTCCGGCGTTGCCTAGATAGAGAGCTTCCTTGCTGGCCTGGAGGTTCCCTCCCTTACCGTCGACGACCAAAACCTCTCCGGCATCCTGCCAAGAGTAGGAAGCTCCCCCAAGTTGATGAATAGCTGACAGCATATACTCAGTATCGTCCGAGTGAAGGAGATTCTTGATACGACAAGATCCCAAGCCAAGAGCTGCCAGGACCAAGGCCCGATTGGAGATGCTCTTGGAGCCCGGTGGGGTGACGGTAACATCCAAGTTGCTTGGCACACCAGGCGTCACTTGGATGGAAGGTGACAGAATAGTTCGGATCGTCTTGTCGTCGACAACACTGGCACGAGGCTCGTGGCACTTGCCGATGGCAGACAGGAGCACAATCTTCTTCTTTTGGCCATCATTCTTCTTGTCAACTCCCATCTTCTGAAGCAAGACGTCGACAGGACACTTCTTGCCAGCAGTCAATTTGACAACGCGCTTGTCATGGATTGAAGTTGGGAGATCATAGCTGGCTATGCACTTGACAAGCCTGGCGACAGCACCCGGGCGCAGAACACCTAGGTAACGGGCCAGCTCGGCTTCCTTGACCATACCGATTGCCACAGCTTCTCCATGAAGTAGCTGAGGCGTAAGGATGGCTTCAATTGCATGTCCGATGGAATGGCCAAAGTTGAGGAGGTTGCGAAGACCACCCTCACGCTCATCGCTGGAGACAACCTCGGCCTTGACACCTGCCGATCCAATGACAATGCGCTTCAGCACGTCCTTGATGGGTGTCAATCGGCCTTCGCCCTTGGATCGAACGCACTCGAGGATGTGAGCTGCCGACTCCTCCAACACGGTGAATTCGGTTTCGTTCCAAATAGCCGCAGTCTTGACTACCTCAGCCATGCCGTTGATGAACTCACGGACAGGCAGGGTCTCGAGGAAGGCCAAGTCAATGTAGATGCGCTTGGGCTGCCAGAAGGCGCCGACCAGATTCTTGCCCATTGGGGTGTCAATGGCAGTCTTTCCGCCAATGGATGAGTCAACCATGGCCAGCAATGTGGTCGGGACTTGGACAAAGCGAACTCCGCGCATGAAGGTTGCTGCGACATAGCCGATCATGTCACCCATAACACCGCCACCGAGGGCGATGATGACGGTGTCACGAGTGCATTGCTGCGAGAGCATCCAGTCTTCAATCTCGGCCTTTGTCTCCCGGCTCTTGGAAGCCTCACCCGGAGGAATTGTGTAGGTGAGCAGACGGGTCGCCTTGCCCTCGGCCGCAGCCTCGAATTGAGCTTGGAAGGCGGGTACATAGGTGTCGAAGAGGTTCGTATCGGTGATTAGGACGTATGTCGAGGTTGGGGTGTTTTGGAGGAGGTCGTCGACGACAAAGTTGAGCCAAAGGCCATGATCAACAATGATATTAGCCTCGCCCAGAATTGAGATCCTCTCGGGACCTGGCTTCTTGGCTTCCGCCATTGCGAATAGTAACAAGTCTCAGGATGGTCAAGACTTGCCTCTTCGTCAAAACGGTGCTGCAGATTGAGGTTTGCGGAAGGTCGTTTGGTTGAGGTGGGCTGTCGTCGACCACACAGGGATCCAATTATGGTCGGTGAGTAAAAAATGGAGGGGTCTCCCCGATCGCGGCGCTAGGTCTGACTCCATGACGAGGAGAGGCTAGCCAGTCAAGTACCGATTGTTCAGGTACCCCGCCTGATTGATCTGCAAGGGGCCTTCTTACAGGTACCGAAGCGAGGTACAAGGTACTGTTGGTACCTTGCCTGGCTGCCCTCTGAGAGCAACTTTAATGGTAATGCGGGCCGAATAGCGGAATGACTCAGCAGAGGATGACTCTTAGGTCCCCATGTGTGTAAGAAAGTCATATGATATCTCCTTGACTACGCGGGCCTGTGGGGATTAAAAAACACGAGACTAGCCTATCCTACCTTTAAATCCTAAATGCCTTAACTTATTATAAAAACAACTATTATATCTTTTAATAGCGCTAAGAATTATAAAATAATAAAATAAATACTTAATAATACCTTTTATCTTAGTTAATAAAAGGTATTATTAAGTTTTTAAAATATTATAAGGTTTAATATTAATTCTTTTTAAAGCTTTTTATAAGATAATATGCCTTAGAGGCTAAATTAAAATAAAATTATAAATAAAGGTTTTCTTAATTAATTAATAGCCTTAATAGTTATTTTATATTTTTATAATTATATCTTTTTATTATTAAAACTATTATTAAAACTATTATTATTACTTATTTATATATATCTTATATTTAATTAAATAAATTTAATAAATTAAATTTAAAAAGTTTTTTATTACTAAGTCTAATATTATTAATTAATTTTAAATTTTTAAATTTATAACATTTAATATTAATCTCTAAGATTTATAATATTAATTCCTTTTATAATTTAATATTTTATTATTAAACTTATTATTAAAATTACTATTATTTATATATTTATATAAGCTAATATTTATATATTATATATTTAATTAGATAAATTTAATTAATTAAACCTATAGATTTCTATTTATTACTAAGTTTTAATTTAGCGCTAAGCCTTAGCGCTAATACTTTTTAAGTTTAAACTCCGCCGCTAACTCTAAGAACTAATCCCTCTAAGTAAACCTATAATACTAATAACCTTAATAATCTCTATTTCCTAATATTACTATATAGCTAGATCTTAGTTAGCTATAAGACTTTTTTAATCTTTATTTAATAATATAAAAAGTCTTAATACTTATTATAAATATTATAAGCTATGCTATATATTAATTATTTTTTATATTTATAAGGAAAATATTTTTTTTAATAATAAGATCTTTTTTTTTTTATGTCTATTTTAAAAGCCTTTAATAAAAAAAGCTCTTTTTTAATAAAATTAATCCTTATATAGGTATAAAAATTAGATATAAAAAGGTTAAGTAAAAGAAGAAAAAAATTATAATTAAAGATTATAAGCTTAATTAATATTAGATTACTAAGCGATAGGCTTAAATTAATACTTTAAATAACTCTATATAAGATTATCTCTTATAGCTTATTATAGGTATTTTTTATGCCTTTATAAAGCTTATAGACCTCTTCGGTAAAATTATCTTAATTATATAAGAAGGCCTATTAATAGGTATTAGCCGCGCTATTATAATTATTTAATTAGAGGTCTCTATAAAAGGTAGCTATTATAATCTTATTTTATATTATTAATTAATTAGCTAATTATTAATTAATTATAATTATTAGTTATAGTTAAACCTCCTCTTATAAGGATAATAGAAGTATAATCTTTTAAGATTTATATCTCTTTAAGTAATTAAGAATTATAAGGATAATTAGAAGGTTAATAATAGAGGGGAGAGCTATTATAGGAAGAGGTTAGA